>NC_087348.1:36195833-37426904 GCF_030014295.1 Loxodonta africana
TTTTGCATACCTCCGTCCATGAGGTTGTTTAATACATTTGTAATGCAGTTAGATTCTTTTGTCACAGTCTTCGTTCTTTCCTGGGATCCTCCAATCTCCTAAATTATTTTTTTAAACTTTATTGTCGTAAAATATATATAGCAAAAAGTTTGCCATCTTAACCATTTTTAAGTGTACAGTTTAGTGGTATTACAACATAACTCCGTTCACTTTGTGCTACCATTACCACTGTCCATATCCAAAAGTTTTTCATTACCCCAGGCAGAACCTCAATACCCCTTAAGCAGTAACTCTTGACACCTCTCTTCCCTCTGCCCCTGGAAACTGCTAATAAACTTTTGTCTCTGTGTATTTGCCTAGGTATCATTTAAGTGGGATCATACAACATTTGTTGTTTTATGTCTGACTTATTTCACTCAGCACAATGTTTTCAAGGTTCAGTTATCCGTGTTGTAGCATGTATCAGGACTTCATTTCTCTTTATGGCCGAGTAATATTTCATTGTATGTATATATCACATTTTGTTTATCCGTTCATCTGTTAATAGTACTTAGGTTGCTCCCATTACCCCCCTCTGTTTGAGAATCTGCTAGGTGACTCACAGGACTCAGGAAAGTACTGTATTTAAAATTACAGTTTTATTATAGGTAAATCCATAGAGACATGGTGATGGTTGCACAACATGGTAAATGTAATTAATATCAATGAATCGTACACTTAAAAATGGATAAATGGCAAGTTTTGTTATTTTACCACAATAAAAAAAATCTGTAGAGACAGGCACAGATTGGTGGTTGCTAGGGGTTGGTGACGGGGTATGGAACAACTCCTTAATGGGTATGGGGTTTCCTTTTGGGTTGATGTTTTACAACTAGATAAAGATGGTGGTAATGCAACATTGTGAATGTGCAAAATTCTACTGAATTGTTTACCTTAAAATGGTTAATTGTATGTTATGTGAATTTCAACTGGATGAATTTTTTTTTTTTTAATATGGGGGAAAGGGCTCAAAAGAGCCACATCGGGACCATTTAGTTTTGGTGCAAAGAGTCCTTCATACATCTGTAATGGTGACCTTGAGGGTATGTATCAGTGCATTGATTATTCAAATGGATTATCCTGAAATGTTTAAATGATTATAAATATATTTTGCTTAAGAAGATTGGGAGGCTTATACTTTTTCTTAGGTTTATATGAGAAAAGGTTAAATAAAATTATTTGTATTTCAGGGATAAACCTATGATATCTGGCAAATTTGAATATCTAGAACATCTCACTCTATAATCAGTTTTACTGTAATATTTTTCCTCTTTTGTATTTATTTGCAGTGCTTTTTTTTATTCATGTCCTCATGTACTTGCAGAATGATTTTTCTTGTTTGTAGATTTTAGAAATTTTATCAGTGCCTTAATTCCAAGCATTTTCTGTTCATTCTTTTTTAAGTTGTCTTAAGCTGATTTCTATAGAGAAGCAAAACCAGTGACGTGTGTGTATATATATATAGAGAGAGAGAGGTTTATCTCTAGGAAATGGTTCACATGGTTGTAGATGCCGGCAAATCCCAAGTCCATGAGTCAGGCTGAAGGCTGAAGACTTCTCCTGACTCACGTAGCTGCAGGGGCTGATGAACCCAGGCTCAGCAGGTCAGGTGGCAGACTGCTGGCTCAGGTCCCAAGAACCAGAGGTCAGATGATAATGAGCTGGATGCAGGATCCAGAGCAAGGAGGCCTTGCCAGAAAGTCCATATATATATATATATATATATATATATATATATGTATATTGGATACAGGCCACACTCCTGAGGGAACTCCCCATACAACTGATAGGCTGATCACATCAGATCACGTCTTCGAGGATGACTGCATAATTACATAATTGCCAAATTACATCATTATGTAACTGCCAAACTACATCATTACATAACTGCCAAATCACTGAGAATCATGGCCCAGCCAAATTGACACACAACCTTAACCATCATACAAGTGTACATTCTTTAAAAAAAAAAAAACCGTGAAAACTTGGTTTAGAACTAGTGTGGGTGCTTCATTTGGGAGTGAAGATCAAATGCCATATCAAAAGTCTGTATAGTAAGTAAAAGTGTTTTTTAAGCCTTCGAGAACTGCCTGCTAATTTTGAACAATGTTTAATATGGGAGATTCCTCCAAACAAAATATGGACAGTGCCCTGGAGTATTATCAACTGTTATTTGGCTTTAACAAATAGTGAATCTACTTTCTGTAGGATTAAAAGGAATAAATTGTACTGGTTAAAGCACTCTGATCCTAACTGAAGGGTCGGCAGTTTGAACCCACCAGCTGTTCGGAGGAGAAAGATGTGGCAGTTTGCCTCCATAAAGATTTACAGCTTTGGAAACCTTATGGGGCAGTTCAGTTCTGTCCTATAGAGCCGCTAGAAGTTGGAATCGACTTGATGGGTTTGGTTTTTAGGCCTAAGGAGCCGGTTTGTTTTAGTAAGGCAAAGATGGGCTTGCCTTACTCAGTCCTAACTGTTCTAGTCCAATTTAAACATTTCTTGGACCAGAGGACTGAAAAGTTCAATCTAAAGTCTCTAAATGACTTTGGATGATTATAAAAATTCTAACACAAGTTAAAACAAGTCCACGAGAGCCAAAGTATGACCTTGAGTATATTCCATTGGAATTTAGAGACCATCTCAAGAATAGATTTGATGCAATGAACACTAATGACCAAAGACCAGACGAATTGTGGGATGACATCAAGGATATCATACATGAAGAAAGCAAAGGGTCATTAAAAAGACAGGAAAGAGAAGACCAAAATGGATGTCAGAGGAGACTCAAACTTTCTATTGAACATAAAAAAAAAAAAAAATAGAGTAGCTAAAAACCAAAACCAAACCCAGTGCCGTCGAGTTGATCTGACTCATAGTGACCCTATAGGACAGAGTAGAGCTGCCCCATAGAGTTTCTGAGAAATGCCTGGTGGATTTGAACTGCCAGCCTCTTGGTTAGCAGCCATAGCACCTAACCACTATGCCACCAGGGTTTCCAGAGTAGCTAAAGCGAACGAAAGAGATGATGAAGTAAAAGAGCTGAAGAGAAGATTTCAAAGAACGGCTCAAGAAGACAAAGTAAAGTATTATAATGAAACGTGCAAAGACCTAGAGTTAGAAAACCAAAAGGGAAGAAAACGCCTGGCTTTCTCAAGCTGAAAGAACTGCAGAAAGAATTCAAGCCTTAAGTTGTAATAGTGAAGGATTGTATGGGCAAAAAATTGAAAGACACAGGAAGCATCAAAAGAAGATGGAAAGAATACACAGTCACAGTACCAAAAAGAATTGGTCCATGTTCAGCCATTTTAGGAGGTAACATATGATCAAGAAGAAGGAAGAAAGTATTGAAGGAAGAAGTCCAAGCTGCATTGAAGGCATTGAGGAAGTACGAGGCTTCAGGAATTGATAGAATACCAATTGAGATGTTTCAATAAATGGGTGCAATGCTGGAAGTGCTCATTTGTTCTGTGCCAAGTGCCTTAGTTATCTAGTGCTTCTATAACAGAAATACTGCAAGTGAATGGCTTTAACAAAGAGAAATTTATTTTTTCACAGTCTAGGGTGACAGCTCCAAGAGAAGGCTTTCTCTGTTGGCTCTGGAGGAAGGTCTTTCTTGTCAGTCTTCCCCTGGACTAGGAACTTCTCCAAGCAGGAGACCCGGGTCCAAAGGACACGCTCTACTCCCAGCACTTCTTTCTTTGTATTGTGAGGTCCCCAACTCTGTGCTTGCTTGCCTTTCCTTTTATCTCTTGTAACATAAAAGGTGGTACAGGCCACACTCCAGGGAAGCTCCCTTTACATTGGATCAGGGATGTGACCTGATCAAAGGTGTCACGTCCCACCCTAACCCTTTTTAACCACAGGCAGAAATTATGATTTACAATACATAGGAAGATCACAAAATGGAGGACAATCACACATGGCCTAACCAAGTGGACACATATTTTGGGGGGACACAATTCAATCCATTATATGAAGAAATTTGGAAGACAGCTACCTGGCCAACTGACTGGAAGAGATCCAAAATTGTGCCTATTCCCAAGAGGAGGTGATCCAACAGAACACGGAAATTATCAAACAATATCATTAATATCATACGCAAGCAAAATTTTGCTGAAGATCATTCAAAAGCGGCTGCAGCAATACATCAACAGGAAACTGTCAGAAATTCAAGCCGGATTCTGAAGAGGACTTGGAACTAGGGATATCATTGCTGATGTCAGATGGATGTTGGCTGAAAGCATAGAATACCAGAAAGATGTTTACCTGTGTCTTATTGACTATGTGAAGGTATTCAAATGTGTGGATCATAACAAATTATGGATAACATCACGAAGAATTGAAATTCCGGAACATTAATTGTGCTTATGAGGAACCTGTACATAGATCAAGAGGCAGCCATTCCTAATACATGTTATCTTTTTCCCGTGGTCTCTTCCAGTTTTTATCCATATGCCTGTGTAATATTTAGTAAATCATTTTCTAAACAGTTTTTACTTTGCCATTGTAAAAATGGCATGACAGGGGCCTCTGACCTCCTCATCTAACTTCATAAGGGGGAAGGAGAATCAAGATCCACTGCCCAAGGCTGATTCCTATGAGGTGGAAGTCAGACATACCTGCTCTCTCCAACCTTTTTACCAATTCTGACACCAATTCCCCCTCCCCGGCACTCTCTACTTCTCTGCTGGGTTTGATAACTCATCGCAATGGCCACAGAGAACTACCAGACCATACAGGGTTTATTAAGAAAGTAACAGGTTACTGTTCAGGTTCAGGAATGCTCAGGATACAGTTCTTCAATCAGGACAGCCTCTTCTTATCTGTGCCCGCAGGCAGGTCTCTCTCTGGCCCTCAGCCTGGCCTCTGCCCTGCTCGGGCAAGTGTTGCAAAGGTCTTTTAGCTCTGCCGACAGGTACCCCACTCTGCTAGTAAGCCGCAGCCTAAGGTTCTTGGCTCTAACTCCTTGGGTCAGCAATCCTAGATCCACCAAGTGCCCAAAGGCATCCTATTCTGCCAGCAAGTCTCCTGCCCGAAGACGCTCAGCTTTCTTACTCCATGGGCTGGGAAGCTCACCGCACTATCTCCTGCTGGTCTCCTGCCTCTGCTGCCATTTCTCTGTTGCTGCTTGTCACCATCTTCAGTGTTACAGCGCTCTCTCTGTCTCTGTCTCTCTGTCTCCTGGTTCCAGGAGTTTCTCAATACAGGTATCCCGGGTCCAAAGGATGTGCTCCATTCCTGGCTCTTTCTTGGTGGTAGTGAAATCCTCCCATCCTGCCTCTGGGGTGGTTCATTTTAAGCCTACCAGGATGGCAAAAGTGACCAATCCCCTTGTTAGCGTTCCATACACTTTCTTTGCATGGTTCCACCCCCACAAGAGTGCCATGCACCTTATTTACATTATTAGTAAGCTGTCCAATCCCCTTGATGGACCACAAGCACCTCATTTGCATAGTCCCAACCAGTCATTTGGTGGGAGTTACTAAGACTGGCTAAACCAGAAAAACTAAACCCATTGCTGTCAAGTTGACTCCAAATCATAGGACAGAGTAGAGCTGCCCCATAGGGTTTCCAAGAAGGAGCTGATGGATTCAAACTGCTGACATTTTGGTTAGCAGCCGAGCTCTTAACCGTTGCCCCTCCAGGGCTCCAGACTATGGCTAGAAGGGCCATATTAAGTAGTACATTGCATCGCAGCCATGTTAAGGAGAACAGTACTACCGGACAACTTGTTGAATTATGTTGAATGTCTAGTTTAATCTCATCATGTTTTAGAAAAGAAAAGGAAGCAATAACCAAAATAAGATGGGGTATGTTTGGACTGTTGCATTTGGTAAGAAATCCAAGAATTATTCAAGAATATTTATTCAGAATGTCTGTGCATTAAGAAAGGAGCCCTGTTAGCATAATGTTTGAGAGCTGTGGCTGCTAACCAAACGGTCAGCAGCTTGAATCTGCCAGCTACTCCTTGGAAACTATGGGGCAGTTTTACTCTGTCCTGTAGGGTCGCTATGAGTCAGAATCAACTCGATGGCAACAGGTTTTTTTTTTTTTTTAAATGCATTAGGGGACAAAAGATAGAAATCCCAGTAATAGAAATCTTGAATTCTGATGTCTGAGACTGAGCTGTAGAATCAGTACAGTTTTTTTCTCTAATTTTTGATTAATTAATTAGCACAGCACTGGGTTATTATTATCCAGTTGTGTGTGTGCATGCACACATGCATTCGCCACATGCACACATGGACTCACTGTGCTATCCTTATTGAGGTTAGCTGGACTCCTGTGTCACTGTTGTTGTTACAGAAAGTGTTGATCATACTTTGGTGATAAATACTTAATTAGGCACTTATTGTGTATCACATACTGGGAGAAAAAGATGATTAAGATACATTCCAGCCCTTGCACTTGAGATATTCACAGTCTGATAAGGAAGGCTGATCTGCAAACTGTTATCTGAACAATAGTGTGATAAGTTTGGGGATATAATGAAAAGGTCTTAATTACCTAATTCAAAAGAACCGTTCACAGTCAAATACATTTTAGAATGAGGTTCTTGGGGCAGTTCAAAATCTGTTTAGTCATAAACAGTTTTCTCTTTGTGGCAGTCTTAGCCTAGAATCCTCTAAAACCAAAAAACCAAACCTATTGCCATTGAGTTGATTCTAACTCATGGTGACCTTCAGAATAAGGGTAACCTGGGATTGCTCCCTAGTAGAGTAGTCTTCCTGTTCTTTGGAATCTAAATTTCTACTTGAACCCCTGTTGAGGATCACAGAGGATACTTACAGCCTTTAGCCTCCCTAAATTGATTTCCATTCTGGTCTACATGATGGCTTGAAGCTTTAATGGGGGGGAAAAAAAAGCCAGTTGCTGGGGAGTGTGTTCTGACACATGATGACCTCATAAGTAGAACTGTGCTCCAGAGGATTTTCAGTGGCTGATTTTTCAGCAGTAGGTCACCAGGCAGGCCTTTCTTCTGAGGCTCCTCTGAGTGGACTTGAACCATCAACCTTTGGTTAGCTGCCAAGTGTGTAAACCATTTGTACTGCCCAGGGACTCCTGTGTATTCATCTGCATTAGATGGAGAAATACAGGCTTAATAGTCCATAAATCTCCTGCAGTATGATGGAGACACAAAATGCAGTCAAACCTTGGAAGGTGAGATTGAGAAAAATTCTTCCTATAAGAAGAAAGAAAACCTATGGAGCTCTTGGAGATCAAGATTTAAACTTCCAGAGATATTAGTGTAATGTTTATTATACTTTTCTCAAGGACTCGTCATATTAAAATAGATGACTGTGCATCTCAATTGTGTTTGCTTTGCCTAGATAGACTTGTAGTGAATTCCTGGCCAGTATTTAAAAGATCATATTTCACTCACAGAAAACAAACCTTCCTGTCGAGTCAGTTCCATGTGTGTCAAAATACAACTGTGCCATGGAGTTCTCATGGCTCTGACCTTTTGGAAGCAGATCATCAGGCCTTCTGAAGTGCCTCTGGGTGGGTTTGAACTGCCTTCCTTTTGGTTGGTAGCCCAGTGCTTAGCCGTTTGCACCACCCAGGGACTCCTTGCTCACAGAGGCAGAATGTTAACTTTTCTGTTCTGCCCCCTATTACCTTTCTACTCCTCTTGTATTATCGTCTAAAATAGTGTTGTAGAGAAGAGAAGGAACCGAGGGAAAGGGTGAGGCAGAGCAGTGCAGGCCACCAGAATTCTTACCTGGGCCTTTTGAGTTGCCATTTGAAAACCACTCTAATTGCTCGGGTCTAAGAGAGGTTAATGGAATAAGTGGCTTACGTAATGGAGGCTGTAGAAATTTACCCTGATGCTTTGGTTATTTCCTGAAGTGATTTTTCCTTCTTGGAAGAGGGATTAGGATTGGGATAGTGGGAACTGATCATCTCTTTTGTTTCTGGAGCATCACCTGTGTTGTCACCAAAAATAAAAAAAAAGGACCACCCAGCGGTGGTGGAGTCTTCCCCGTTGTTCCTTCATTTGCCTCTTGCTTTAGAAATCCTCTGGGCTGGAAGCAGGACCCTGAGGTCTACCAATCCCTGGGCGGAGTACGAGGTGGCCCCTTTAAGCCTTCAGTGTGTGCAGGGAGGAGGGCCGAGGGTGAGGCGGACACTCTGACAGCAGTGCACTGGGCCCCGCCCCCGGAGGAGGCGTTTCCCAGCAGCCCCGCAGCACCAATGCTACCAATGCTGCCGCCGCTGCCGCCTGCCGCCTGCCGGTTATTCCTGCTGATCCTGCTCGGACATTAGGGCCCCTGACCCCTCCCTACTTGGGAGCGTAAGTGTCAAACTGCGGGCGGGCGGGGGTCAAGCATCCCCTGCAGTGCTGGAAGTCCTGGTGGACAGTACAGGGGACTTTCCTGGCCTATCAGAGGCTAAGGTGGCGAAAGAGCGTAAACAATGCCGGCTGCAGTGAGCTAAAGCCTGGGACATCTGTTCTACTTCTGGGTGGTGATGGTGGCCGGCCCTGGGGTGCCTGTTTGAGTATGCAGTGTTTCGAGCAGTGCCCACTACCCGGCTTTGTCCCAGCCTGGTTCCCACTTGGAGTGAGGAGAGGATTGCTTTTACCAGAGAAGAACTGAGTTGAGCTTCTTAAGGGGTGGAGCTGAATCAAGTGCCCTGGGCCTTGGGTCCTTAGCCTGGGATTTGGAGACCTGGGTAGCTTCAGGATGAGTAAGCATTAGATTTTCAGCCGCATTGGTACAATTGAGCAGTAGCTTGCACAGTTGACCTAATTCACAGCCGGGTTTAGAATTCAGTCTCCCCAGAGGCCTATGTTGGTGTCGAGTCCCCCTTTTGGAGACATTGCCAGTGATCATTTATTAGGAAGAGTCCAGTTAGCCTTCTTTCCTGCTGATATGAATAGCATGGTGTGAAAGAGACAGCTCTCTCTACCCTTCCTCTCTCTGAAGGAATTGTGGGAGGTTACCATCCCAGGACTAGAACCACAAGCACATCTAAGTTTGTTGAGATAACCTGCTAGAGAAGCTGTTCAGATTTTTGGTCCCCTGATAATGGAGAATACTCTAGTAAGAGAGTGTCACTTGTCATTGCTAATGGGAAATGCCTAGGAGCAGTGTGGTTTTTTAAATTAGAGGGAAAGTCTTGTCATTTTTGCTGTCAGCTGATAGAGAAGGTATTTTATCTAGCCTTGATCAAGTAATAAAAATCTTAAATTTTCTGTGACAGTTACATAATTGTTATGCTCCTTTAATCCAATTGGCCTTCCTATACATGATTTGAGTAAAGATTTCTGGGCATGTACCTGCGTTCTGTTTTAGCCTTGCTGAGCCTATCATACATACACCTCATTGGCTATTCAAAGGGATTGTTCCTTTAGTGGGCAGAAATTTTCCTCAAACTTATTCTGCGCTTCTGCAGTAGCATCTCCTGAGCCAGAAGTGAGAGTCCAGGAGTGGTAATCAAATCCAGATCTCTTGTATTGTGGTAATGAAGAGTCTTTGTAGGTCAAGAGCTTGGGAGTTTTCCACAGAAATAGTTGCACTGCCACAGTGTATTTCCAGGTAGAAGGCTCAACTAATCTGCATAGTATCTCTATGATTATCTGTCAAAATACAAGGATTTAAAAGAAAAGCCCATCACACTTGGACCCTTGGTTGGTGGGGAAGAGTAGTGGACTGAGAGTTAGACTGAAACATAGGTTCTAGGTCCAGCTCTAAAATTTGTCATTACTTAACCTCTGTGCCTTATCTTTAGCTAGTTGATGAATTAGAAAATGCATAGATCATTGGGGCCTACATTCTGTGATAATATATAATGCATATTTAATAGGTAATTTTTTAATTTAAATACTAAACTAAAAAATTCAGACAGTTTGGAATTTATCCTAAGTTCTGCCTTTATGAATAACCTTGAAAACATTTCTTAACCTGGGGTTTAAAAATAAACAATTACCTCTGAACCTTTTTCATCAACAGTGGACTATTTGAGCTCTTTGGAAGACATTTTTAGATATAACAATAGTGTAAGATTATAATATTTCTGTAGAACAGATTTATTTTTGCTACTGTCCTTGACTTTGCCTTTGTTTTAGCCTAGCGTCAAACCTTAGGAGAACTCTGAATAATTTGAAATTTCTAAATACTTGTTGGAATTAAATTGAATGAACCATTGCAGGTACCATACATAGTTCAAATCAGTTTCATTAATGTTTCTCTTTGTTGACAATGGTATTCACTCCTAAGGTATCAAACCCTGCCGTGAGGTTAAAACTTGGTTTCTTACGTCTGCGTTTATCAAGTCCAGACCCCTCTGTTCATTGCCAGTGCCACGTTTCCAACCACTTGAAGATCATGTTTTGCAAGTCTAAAACCAAACTCATCATATTCCTTACCTTTCTTTTTCACTGCCTAAGAACAAACAATCCAGAACTTCCTCCTGACATATTTTTCTGTGTTTGACATCTTTATTTTCCTGGCCACCTAGGCTGGAGATACCTTGACTGTTTCTCCTACTCTCACATTTATAGTTGCTAAGGCTTCTTGATCTGCATGTTTAATGTAAATCCCATCAGTCTCCCCAGCCTACCCTTTCCATTGCTGCTGCCAATACCCACCTAGTTCCAGCTCTTAGTCACTAAGTATGGAAGTAATTTCCTATTAAATCTCTATTTTTGTCCCTGCCAATTCATTCTACATAGATTTATTTTTCTAAAAGTAAATATCGTCTCACTTACTTGCTTTAATTCATCACCATCTCCTGCTGTTTAGCCTCATATTCAAGACTCCATGACCTGACCCTACTCTACCATTTTGATCTCACACTCCCTTTGAGCCATTCAGTGTTCCCTAAACATGCTCAGTACTTTCCTACTTCCAAGACTTTGCCTTTCAGTTTCCTCAGTCAGCAGTATCCCCTCTTTCACCCTTATGTTTTGAAACATCCCGCCTACCATTCATTACTGAGCTCAGATGCCATCCTTCTGACACCCTCACTCACTGGTGGTCAGTTCCATCTTTGAACTCCCATAACCCTTGTTTGTTCCTTGCTTATGGCACTTTCCACTTACTGTTTCGTATTAGGATTCTATATTTGCATATCTTATTTTCAGTACTGTGAACTCCTTGAGGACATCATGGTTTGTCCATAGGGAAATTCAGTGAGTCAGTGCCTTAGGTAAAAATTGGAGTGGAGTAATCCTTATTATATCTCATTATTAGAAAGGACTCTTAACCTTTACAGCGAACCCACTAACATGTGTATGATTGGTAGCTTTAACAAACCATTCTTATCTCCTAAGGACTTTTGTGAGTAAACTTGATTAGTTTGGTTTAAAAAAAAAAAGTTTTATTGAGATGTAATTCACATATCATGCAGTTTACCCATTTAAAGTAGGCAATGCAATAGCTTTTAGTGTATTCACAGATTTGTGCAGCTGTTACCACAATCAACTTTAGAACATTTCATTTTCCCCAAAAGAAACTCCACACCCTTTAGCCATCAGCCCCTGAGCCCCAATCACCTACCCAGCCTCAGCCTAGGCAAACACTAATCTACTTTCTGTCTGTATTGATTTGCCTGTTCTGGGCATTTCCTATAAATGGAGTCATATAATATGTGGTCCTTTGTAACTGGCTTTTATTTAGCATCATGTTTTCAAGGTTTATCCATGTTGTGTGTATCAGTAATTCATCTTTTTTTATTGTCAAATAATATTCCATAGTATGAATAGACTATATTCTGTTTATCCATTCATCAGCTGATGATATTTGAGTTGTTTCTACTTTGGGGCTATTATGAGTGTTAGTTTGGTTTCTTTTGCTGTAAATATTGAAAATACTACTACAGTTCTCTAAAGAGATCATTCAGGTCCTAACTTTATGGCCTTTTATGAAATTGTGACTTTTATTTCACATATACTCCATTTTATACTGACTCTGAGGTTTCTCTTCATTACTGCCTGAATATTCTATATGCTCCCAAGGCTTTTACCTTCCTTTGTGATAATTGTTAGTTAAAATTTGCATGTAGAGACAAAGTTTAACTTCGAAACGAATGGTTTAATAACCCCCCAAATTTTTTTGAGTAGTTATACTCAAATTTAGAACTAATATGAGTCACAGAGATCATAGTCTACCACCCTTTATGCTTTTGGTATTCTGAAGGAAAGAGTTTCCTTTTCAACTGGTAGAGTCAGACCTTAACAGAATAAGGATTGCCAAGCATGGATAACCACCAACCACAAAACTGTGGTCATTTTTCTCTTATCCAAGAGCACTTGTACAATGTTTTAAGGCCCGGAAAGCTAATTAGGCTTAATTGTTAGGCAGCTACTGATTAAGGATGATTCTTTCTTCCTAGCTGTATTTTAAATTTCTCTAAATTACCTATGCCCTTTTGGGGCAAATAAACTTGTTTTTCACATATAACCTTGTTTGCTTTTCATATTTTAATGAATTAACATCATGAGTAGAACTGTCCCATAGTTGGTGGATTCGAACTGCTGACCTTTTGGTTAGCAGCTGAGCTCTTAACCACTGCTCTACCAGGGTTCCCATGAATTATTTACATTTTAAAATATTTTGATAGCTGTATTTCAGCATACTAGTTTTCTCTAATCTTATGTATTTTAAAAAATGCATTATTCTTTAGATTTCACCTGACTGTCAAGGGCTCTGTGGCATGGAAAAAAAAAAAAAAGAACCCCTTTTGTAGTCTAAGACAAAATGGAAGGTAAATGGTATTAATTCCATTTTATATTTGAAGGAGCAAGAGAGAGATACAGGGTCTTGCCCCAACTCTTAACTAGACCAAGAGGAGTAAAAAACTTCCTATGGTGTCGGTTCTTTATTCAGTCAGTGCATAAATAAAAGTAAAGAAGGTAATGTGACTATAATGAAATTATAAGAGGTCTGTGTATTATATATGTATAGTATATTTTATACTCTTGATGGCAGCAGACTTTCAAGTTTTTAATTTATATCTAGTATTAATGAGTATTATATTTTCAACTATTATGAGTAAAATGTCTAACTAAATTCTATTTTTGGTGTTGGTATTTGTATTTGCTGTTTTAATCCTATAAAATTCCAAAATAAAGTCAACTATAATTTATAAATGAAACAAACATTTTCTAATTGAGAATACCAAATACTGATAATGACAATTGCTAACATTTATTGAGCCCTTGCCAGAATGCCAAGTACCTAATCTAAGAATTTTACCTATTCTAACTCATTTAATCTACACACAGCCTTCTAAAGTAGATACTGTTGTCCACATTTTGTATGTGAGCACACTGAAGCAGTGTACATTCACCTGACTTGCCCAACATCTCACCTCAGGTTAGTAGTGGTTTTGTAGATATAGAATTCTTTTTTTTTTTTTTTTAATTTCGATTAGTAGGCACAAATAGAAGGTAATAAAACAATTTGTCAAAAAGCAGAAACTTAAATTTGATAAGACCGTTCCTGCTTTTTGGATTATTGCCTTTTTTTTTTTTTTTTTTCCCTTCCCCAGCAAGTGTTTACTGATCGTTTATATGTGCCAGGCAGTGTGCATGGTGAACTGGAAGGCCCATGCCTTGGTCTCTTTTCTCACTGTACACTCTCCCTCAGTACTGTCATTCCCTTGGTTTAATTACATCTGTCTATGGAAAACTGCTAAATCTTTTGTCTCTAGGCTAGAGCTCTCTCTTGAGCTCCAGGTTTGAATCTCCAACTGCTGCCCACATCTGCACTTGCCTCCCATGCATCTCAAGCTCAACTTGTCCAAAACTTCATAACTGTCCCTCACTTACATCTTTCTACATTCACTCAGTAAGGACGCTCATTATTCTGAAATGCATCCACTTTTCTCCATGTGCATTGCCGCTACCCATAAGCCCATCTTTCATTTAGACTCTTCATATCCTTCTATGTGGTTTGCCAACAGTGTTACCACCTTCCAAGCCATTCTTTACATGATCTTCAAGATATACAAGTTTAATAGCATATCAAGTAATTTTCCTCCTTACAATTCTTCAGAATCTCCTTTTACCTTTGGAGTAAAGTCTTCTATAACTTGTACATCACATGAATGGGTTTTACAAAGAAAATATTGAGTGAAAAAAGAAAGTTACAAAAGACTACAAACAAAGGATGTGGGGAAATTGGAACCCTTATCCGTTGCTAGTAGGAACGCAAAATGGTACAGCCATTGTGGAAAACTGTGGTGGTTCCTTAAAAAGCTAAAAATAGAACAACCACGTGACTCATCAATTCCATTCCTAGACTTGAAAGCAGAGACGCAAACAGATAAAGTGTACACCAGTGTTCATTGCAGCACTATTCACAATAGCCAAAAGGTAGAAACAACCTAAATGCCAATCGACAGATGAATGCATAAACAAGATGTGGTACGTACATACAGTGGAATGTAAGTAAGAGAAATGAAGTCTTGATACATACTACAATATGGATAGTGTTTGAAGACATTATGCTGAGTGAAACAAGTCAGTTACAAAAGGACAAATATTGTATGACTTCACTTATGTAAAAAGATAACAAAAGGCAAATATGTAGAGACTAAAGATTATTAGTAGTTACCAGGGATGGGAAGGAGGGGGAAAGGGAGGGTTATTGCTTATGGAGTAATGAGTTTGGGTTTGCAGTGATGGACAAATTGCATCGATTAAGGGCAGGATTGCACAGACAGTTAACGTAATTGCTGTCAGTAAATTGTATACCTGTAAAAAGGTGAATTGGTAAAAGTTATGTTATAGATATATTTACAAAATGGCAACAACAACAACAACAAAAAAAACAGTAGCTACTGAGGCTGCTTATATACAACCAAACACCTATGGGGCTTGATTCCTTGGTTTGGAGGTTTAAGGTCATGGTTTCATGGGACATCCCAGTTAACTGGCCTAATATCGTGTTTAGTGCTTCTGTTCTACCTCCTAGTTTGTTTGTGTAGTGCCTGGGGTCTTAAAAGCTTGCACGCGGTCTCTATTCACCTGGAGAAACAGGAAGAAGGAGAGTCAGGACTAGGAGGAGGAAATGGAATGTGTGGCTAATTGCCTCCATGAACAACTGTCTTCTCTGCCGTGAGACCAGAACTGGATGATGCTGGGCAACCATTATAGAACACTTTGATCAAAGGTCCTATAGAAGAATCCTGATCAAAAAGGGGAAAAATGCAGAAAGTTTCAAATTTTATGGAATGCACATTTTCTGGAGCCATGGAGTCTAGATGAACCTCTAAGATAATCTTTAAACCTTAAACCAAAAACATCCCCTGAACTCTTCTTAAAACCAAACAGTATTTTTTTTTTAATAACAAATGACTGCCTTGAGCATTGTACTGTTTTAAGATCTATCTGTATGGGATCAAATTGACAACAGCAACTCAAAAGATTAGTTTAAAAATTTAGGGGGCAGTGAGTTTATGTTAATGGGGGAGGAACAGTTGAGAAAAGGAGCCTAAGAATGGTTGCACAACTCAAATAATGTAATGAGTATGGTACTGAACTGTACATGTAGAAACTGTTGAATTGGTGTATGTTCTGCTGTGTATATTCTCAACAACAAGGAAAATTATTTTTAAAAACTACAATCAGTAACGTTTTTCTAAAGCTTATAAACAACCAAAACTAATTTTGGCTTTAGAGATAAATGACTATGGCATAAACTAAAAAAACTTCTGGAAAGTTTATGCTGTGGGAAGAAGGATAGGGTAGGAAGGAAATACAGATGGAGTAATGGTATTGGTAGTATCCCAGTCCTTAGACTGGGGTGTATTTGACATGTCAATTTTTTGTGATTCTTCGTAACTGACATATATTGCATGTATTTTCTTGTGCGTGCAAAAAGTTAAATTCTAAAATTAATTTTAAATTAAAATAATTATGGGAAAAATTTACTGAGAGGGCCTTTTCTTAGTATATCAATTCTAGAAGAAGTCAGACACAGAGACAGATCAAGAGTCCCCAGTGTCACATGTACACACAAACACTGCATCCATAATTTCAGTGGCTGTGGAAGTTTTGGTATGAAGCAGGCCTTTCCTTTGAAAAGAAGCAAAATCATAAACAATTTTTTATAAAGTAGCAGGTGCCATTTCAGAAAATATAACACAATGGCATCTGAATTTTATGTAAGGCGGCAGTTAGCATGGTTAGCCTTTTTCTTCATGTTTCTGAAAGGAGAATGGAACCAACAGGAAAAAAAGAAAATATCCCAGTGAACTCATAGGAAAACGACAATCAAATATTATTGTTCACATTCTCTTGCTTGGAGAATGTTTTAAAAGCTTTCACTGAGCATTTCTTTTTGAAAAACAAGTCAAATAGGAAAGAATACTTTTGTAGCTCAAACTTTTGCCAAGAAAAGTTAACTTTAGAGGTTTTTAATTCTGGCTGCACATTAGAATCACCTAGTGAGCTTTTTAAATACATAGATATAGTATTAATTTTCTTGTATTTTATACACATATCAGTGCACAATGGGTTGAAAATTAAAAAAAAAAAAATTGTCCTTCACTGCATAGCGTTTGAGAAGTACTATGTAGTTCATTCGTTTTCACTGCTGTTAAATACTGTATTCTGAATATACTACTATTAGTTCATTTTCCTTTTGATGAACTTGTGAGTTGTTTTCAAACCTTGGTTATGAACAGTGTTGCTATGAACTGGCAATCAGTTTCTGGTGATCATTTATAGTTGCTGGGTGGTGTGTGCATCTTCAACTTAGATAATGCCGTAAAGGCTCCCAAACTGTTGTACTATTTTAACTCCCACCATTGCTGTATTACAGTTCCTGCTGATTTTCTATTAAAGTTTGTCTCCCACTCTAAAACACACAGCTGCTATTTCACATGGGTCCTGAGGATTTTGGAGAGAAATCTTAATGAGGGAAAGCTCTGCTTATAAACTTCTAGAATTCAGTCTTTATTTGAATATATAACTTTGCCGAGGATATTTCCCCCATTTCGATGGGAAGGAAACAAGGTGTGATAAAAAGGGCATAAGACTGAATCCTAGTGTGACCCCACTGCCTGCTGGTTTTGTTTTGGCAAGTTATTTAACCTCTGTGGGGTGAGTGTGTAAAATGGGGAAAATACCTATCTTTCATGTAGTTGTTGGAAATGTTAACTATGAACCTCACTAATTAAAAAATGTTTTAAATACAAAGTTTATCTGGGAATAGTTTGTTCAAGAATTTAATTTTTTACTGGTTTATATAAACATTTTGGCTAGAATCATGTGTAATTGATGTAGGTAGAGAACTTTGAGATTTTCCATATTATTTCCTAAAAGGAATTTTAAGTCAACAGTTGAAAGCATGACTTCTGCTAAAACTCTTTTCTTAGCCTTTTTAAAAGCTAAGTAGCTCAGCTCTTCAGTTTTATTCTAGCTTTGTCATATATCTAAAAAGTTCCTGTTTGGAAGAATATATAAGCATAATTTTTTCTTTTTCCATAGCAAGCGTCTGCCCCTTCTAGGTTGATTAACCTTTTTTAATGTTAATGGAATTAAATGAGCATCTAACCAAAGAATGGACTTTTTACTCTTGTTGGTGTGTGCATGATAAAATAATAATCACAAAAAAGTCATTTTGTCTTAAGAGACTGCTTGATTGCTAGAGTTAATAGGTGTCTATTTTTGTCTGACCAGGAACTACTCTTAATTCTAAGGAGAAACTGGAAGCACAATGGGAGATGACAGTGAGTGGATGAAACTGCCGGTTGATCAGAAATGTGAACACAAGGTGAGACTTTTCTCAAACTCACATTGTCATCATCTTGGCTCGTCAGTGGGGTTTTCTAGCTCAATTTAAAAAAAAAAAAAAAAAATTTTTTTTTTTTTAACCTCTGGAAAGAACTCAAAGAAAGGTATATTAATGAAGTGAAAAACAAGTCGAACCTCTAAAAATGGTTTTGTAAAGTGATTTTTACATTTGATGCTATATAAAGTTTTACTAGCTGGCTAGTTTTGTTATATCCTACTGTATATATACAAACACTTGGAGTAGTTAAAGACTTAGTTCATTGTATAGAAAACTTTTATTTGGAGATGTGTTCTGTATTCAGCTATAGAACTTCAGCATTTAAGTTCTCTGATCTCTATACTCTGTATTCCAGTATCTAACCTCAGAAGCTACTGATCTTTTATTCTGGTTCATTTTATTTTAAGCTAACTAGAAACAATTGATCATATGTATATTTTATCATTATTTCCTGTTACCATCGAGTTGATTCCACTCTTAGTGATCCGATAGGACAGAGTAGAACTGCCCCGTAAGGTTTCCAAGGCGGCAATCTTTACATAAGCAGACTGCCACATCTTTCTGCCACTGAGCAGCTGGTGGGTTCAAAGCATTGACCTTTTAGTTAGCAGCTAAGCAGTTTAACCACTTTGCCACCAGGGCTCCCATATCTTCGTTTAGTGGGTATTTTTTCAAATTATCCTGCGTTTTCCCAACTATAGCTCTAGTTTATTTCATTTTTAGTAATTTTTAAAATAAGAAATATTTACCATTCAGTCGATTTTAAAACCTCATTCCCCTTCTTGAGAACTTTCTCTACTTGAAGTTCTCAGATTAGCCCTCTTGTGTTGGCATTTCTTTTGTTTTTGGTGCTTGTTGCCAAAAAAAAAAAAATATAGCTAACACATTTGCCAGTTCAACATTTGTCACTAGAACCAGTGGAACCAGTTACATCTTCATTACATGAACCACGTTGTGCAACCACCACCAATATCCATTGCCATATTTTCTATCATTGGCATTTCTTTTCAAGTTCGTTTTGAGCATGAGTATTCAAGATTTGTAGTTGATGATTGTTAGAAATACAGAATAGATACATTAACCCACACAGTTGTATACATACAACTCTATATTCGTAGACTAGAAATTTGGAGCCCAGATCCCTATATCCTCTACAACGTTACTCCTTAACCTTGTATAATAAGTTAACTGGGATTGAATAAGGAGCCCTGGTGGCATAGTGGTTAAGCTCTCGGCTGCTAACTGAAAGGTTGATGGTTTGAACCCCCCAGCCGCTCCGAGGCAGAAAGATGTGGCAGTCTGTTTCTGTAAAGGTTTACAGCTTTGGAAACCCTATGGGGCAGTTCTACTCTGTCCTATAGGGTCACTATGAGTCAGAGTCGACTTGACAGCAGCGTGTTTGGTTTGGTTTTTTGGGATTGAATACTATATCAATAATCAATATATCTCTTCAGATAAGGCCATATTAACAGTGACCTAGTTAATTTTTATTCTAATTAGCATAGAAATTATTGGTATATAGTACATCAAATTGCAGCAAAACAAATTTTGGTGTGGGAATTTTAGAACTTGCTAAGGATGATAGCTATTTGTACTGCATTTTTGGTAGGTATTGTCTTTTCTCAAAGAAAAGGGGCAGATAAAATAGATAAATCTCTTGAATACTTTTCAAATTTTGTTTGGTTAGTATATGGTAAGAGCTTTGTAAGCCAGTGTGATTTGATGAATTTTTTTTTTCCGTTTATGTATCTACTATTGAGCATTTATTATGTGTTTTTAAAACTTAATGGAGTTGTTAAATCTGGTTTAAATTGGTTAGTAAATGTACAAGTTTTAATGCTAATCTATATTATACTTCACTCTAATTCTGCAGAATGTGTAGTGCCTTCTTAGGTTACGTAAAGGCATCTGTAATGGGTTAGGCAGCTTTCTTTAGAAAAGTTTTTTCTATGAGCATAGCACCAGCCCCAAATTGTATTTTCATTTAAATAGATAGTAAACTATTTTTCTTATTTTTCAATCATGTTGAGCCTTATCTTTTATTGATCTAATATAGTATTAATGACAAAAATCTAATTCTCTGCTAGTGCCTAACATAGTATCTTGCACATTCAACACACTGTAGCAGTGATCTTTTCAAAATGAAAATTTGATTATCACACATGCTAATCTCTCACTTACTCTCCCCCAAAACATTTTAGTGTCTGCCCATTGTTCTTTGAATAAGGAGTGGGATCTTTAATTTGGCCTTCACAGTCCTGCATGGCCCTTACCAGTCCTCTCCAGATCATTTTGTACCATGCTCCTCATCTCTCTGTATAGGAGTTGGAAGTACGCTTCCTGCTGCCAGAGTCTTTGCATGTACTATATACTGTTCTCTCTCCTGGAATATTCTTTATACCCTTTCCTGGTTAGTTCATACTTATTCCTCACAGCTCAATTCAATCATCACTTTCTCAGGGAAACCATTTCTTAACTCTTAGGACAGAGTAAGCCTCCTATTATGCACACTTTTAGCACCAAGTCTCTACTCCTTTGTAGCATTTACCACTTTATTAATTCTCACTTTGTTTGTTTGATTGCTTAATGTCTTTGTCTATTCCTAGAATATAAACTCACAAAGGACCAAGACTGTATCTGTTTTTACTTAATAAATACCTGCTGAATAAATTAATGAGAAAATAATACCTTAATAAAGGTGTCTCAAATCTATTAACTAAAACTAATAAATTATTGATTAAAAATTCTTTGTTGTTGTTGCTCGATTCCAACTCATAGTGACCCTATGTACAATAGAACGAAACACTGCCCGGTACTGCGCCATCCTCATGATCGTTGCTGTGTTTGAGCCCATTGTTGCAGCCACTGTGTCAGCCCATCTCATTGAGGGCCTTCCTCTTTTTTGCTGACCTTCTGGTTTACCATGCATGGTGTCCTTCTCTAGGGACTTGCCCCTCCTGATAACATGTCCAACATGTAACATGTACGTGAGGCGAAATCTCACCATCCTCACTCCTGTGGAGCATTCTGGTTGTACTTCTTCCAAGACAGATTTGTTCCTTTTTCTGCAATCAGTGGTATAGGTTCAGTATTCTTCACCAACACCGTAACTCAAAGGCATCAGTTCTTCTGTCTTCTGTATTCATTTTCCAGCTTTCGCATGCATATGAGGAAATTGAAAATTTCATGGCTTGTGTCACATGCACCTTAGCCCTCAAAGTGACATCTTTGCTCTTTAACACTTCAAAGAGGTCCTTTAGCAGCAGATTTACCCAATACAATACATTGTTTGATTTCTTGTCTGCTGCTTCCACGGGCATTGATTGCAAATCCAAGTAAAATGAAATCCCTGACTTCAGGATTTTCTCCGTTTGGCATGGTGTTGCTTATTAGTCCAGTTGTGAGGATTTTTGTTTTCTTTATGTTGAGATGTAATCCATACTGAAGGGTGTAGCCTTTGATCATCATCGGTAAGTGCTTCAAGTCCTTCAAGTCCTCTTCACATTCAGCAAGCAAGGTTGTGTCATCTGCATATCACAGGTTGTTAACGAGTCTTAACTCCAGTTGTGATACATGTTCTTCATATAGTCCAGTTTCTCAGATTATTTGATCAGCATACAGATTGAATAAGTATGATAAAAGGATACGACCTTGACAATTCTGTAGTGTAGTATAAAGCCTGCTTAATGATTACACAGATACAACTGAAAATCAACATGTATTGGAGATTGGGCAGTTTCAGCAGGATGATATCTCATGTTTAAATTGTCACATCTTTAATACCATATTATATTATAAAGAAGTAATAACTAATACTTGGGTACAAAGTGAAATACATTTGCCGTAGCCTGTTAATGAATTTTAAATGGCCTTGGCAGAGTATCATAAATATTAAACACTTATAAGAAAAAAATTTATTAGCTAATCTTTTTTGAAAACTGCCTGAATTTCTTAAACTCTTTTTTTGTTTCCAGTCATGGAGTCCTATGTTCAAGCCAGTGTGGGCATTTTGACTATTTTAACTCCTCCTCCCCCAAATGAACTGTAGATAATAATATCATTAAATTTTGTTTTGCTTCAAAATACTGCTTTTTTTTTTTTTTAAGCTCTGGAAAGCAAGACTAAGTGGATATGAAGAGGCCCTGAAGATCTTCCAGAAAATAAAGGATGAAAAGAGCCCAGAATGGTCCAAATACTTAGGATTGATCAAAAAATTTGTGACTGACTCCAATGCAGTGGTTCAGTTGAAAGGATTGGAAGCTGCACTTGTTTATGTTGAAAATGCCCATGTAGCAGGAAAGTAAGTAGTTTATTTTCAATTATTCTGGTAAAAAACCCTGTCTGGTGCTACATAGATTAATTTATGTGTGTTTGTGGATCATTGTCCTTGGCTACTAGTACCTTTAGAATGTAAATTAATTTTCATAGCTCCTTGATACTTGTTTTTCATTCTGTCTTTATCTACTCTCAGAAGCCTAAATGGTACATGAGAGCCCTACAGAGAAGGAGAAAATTAGAGATTAAATCTTGAGCTTTTACCTCAAAGTTTGATGGGCAAGTGATTTTTCCTTTTGAACCTTGTTAATGGAAATTATTCTAAACTAAAATGTAAAGTCTCCAGTCACTTTTAGAGGAAACTGAGATTGTCAGCAAAGGAATTAACAGAACTTCACTGAAGACACTTGGGTATTACAAAAAACTTATTCTACAAGGGTTTCCAGCTAGATGATTTTCATATCACATCTTTCTCCATGTGATCATCAGACATTTTTATCTCTTGGTGGAGGTAATGGTGTCACTAGACAACCCCTGTGACTCCTTGCTGGTTTAGTTTGAGCTATATATGATGGAGATTTCTAGTCATTCTACTCCATACCCCATAAACCTGGTCTTTCTAACCCTAGTTTTCACGTCATTGAAAGGAGCTCTCTGTACAAAAACATTTGGGACCCATGATTTAATTTCAGAAGGAATATACACTTTACATACTTCAAAGTCTATGCCAATTAAGATAATCCTTAATTTGAGAGTTTGCTTAGTTAATATCACCTGGTTTTCCCTGCCATTAGTAAAACCATTACTCTTTTTCTTTCTTAGCTGTTTTTTTTTTTTTTTTCCTGATATCAGAAGCTATGGTTTGGCAAATGCTTCATGTAATCTCAACCCACTTGATTCTTATAATTCCCAATAGTTCAGGCTTTGTTTAATTTAGAAGAGACTCAAAGCAATAAAAGTACTGTAAAGTCTTGCCAAGGAGTAAAGAGCAGTCATCCTCTCTGAAAAAATTCTGTTGTCCTAAGAAGTGTTTAAAATGATTTTTTTTTTTTAAAAGTAAGTACTCTGTAACCCCAGTTTTATAAAATACATCTATCTGTATGTATATATGCATAGAGGAAGGTCTGGAAGGATGAATATCTAAAAATTGAAAGTAGTTTTCCCTGAGTGGTCAGATTTCAAGGAATTTTTGCTATTTGTTTGAATGTTCTATATTTGTAAACATTTATAAACTGAGATTTTTAATATGTATAACAATTTTTAAATCCTTATTTACTTCTGTTCCTTTGTCTGCTGTGACATGTCTTAAACTTTTATAGTTTGCATAAGTGTTTTTAAAAATGTACCTGAACATAAATGAGAAATTAGAGGCTCATTTACTTTATTCCTAATCACTTATTTATATCTCCTTTTCCATGAACTTTTTCTAACTCTTTCCATTAAAATGTGATTTCTATTCTGGTGTGTGTGTGTGTGTGTGTGTGTGTGTGATGGTGGTGGTTATTGTTTATAATCTAAATTACAGAACCACAGGAGAAGTTGTGTCAGGCGTTGTAAGTAAAGTGTTCAACCAGCCTAAAGCCAAAGCCAAGGAGCTAGGCATAGAGATCTGTCTAATGTACATAGAGATTGAGAAAGGAGAGGCTGTGCAAGAAGAGCTCCTGAAAGGCCTGGATAATAAGAACCCCAAGATCATAGTGGCCTGTATAGAGACACTGAGGAAGGCCTTAAGGTAAGACTTTTTGTTGTTGCTTTTGTTCTATTAATAACTAGAATATCTCTGAGCGTGGGTTCCTGCTTTAAACAGAAATGGAAACTGCTGGACTTGACTTGGTATGCCATAACTACCAGTAAAGCAACTTGGAAAAAGCTAACCACATTCTTCTGGTGTGACACTTTGTATTGAGTAGTTTTATGCATCAAGTGTCTTGCATAGCTATTTTATCTAAATCCCTTCCTAATGAAGACGAGCAGGGGGTATTTTTGGCGTCTTCTCAGATTAAAAATTGGCCTTTTCTTGAAAAGGCACTCTTCAGATATTTAAACAGGTCTTTTCTCCTGCTATCCCTTAAGTTTAAATGTTTATATTTTAAAGTGTTGGCTAAAGTAAACCTTTGCCTTTTTAGTAAAGTAGAAGCAAATGCTTTGTCTTTAAACAGAAGCACAGTTGCAAATAGAGAATAACTTTTACTCTTATGTAATAGTTATTTTCAACCCTAGACTTTTGCCATTTGGCAGTGAAGTTTTTCATGAATGAGATCTCTTTCAGGAACAAATGGCTGTAATGTGCTAAACCAAAAAAACCCTTTGCTGTCAAGTCGATTCCAACTCATAGTGACCCTACAGGACAGAGTAGAACTGCTCCATAGAATTCCAAGGAATGCCTGGTAGATTTGAAAAAATTGCCAACCTTTTGGTTAACAGCCACCAGAGTTTCCAGTGTGCTATAAGAAATCTGAATTAGACAAACCACTAGTTCGTTTGTATTTGGCAGTCCTTCCAATCTGGTATCCTGTCCCCGATACTGTCCACATGAGATGCTTTAGAAAGCAGCTCTAGTGAAATCCTAAATATATGACCTATCAGAGTGATGATCATTCCAACTTGACTCTTTTCATTTATGACGTGTATCTTGGAGAAAATGCTTCCTTTGGTGTTTATTTTATGTGAAAATATCAAAATTATTGTATTTTGTTAAACTATCCTCAGTTGATAAATCTTAGTTTTTATATTTCACTTGTTTCTTAATGTTCTTTTATAAAGTTTGACTTCCACTTAGATTCTTGTGTGATAAATTTTCCCTTGTTTCTAGCATGTTACGATATGATAGACATTATGTATTTTTATGAATAGTAAATGATCTGCCCATCCTATCATCTTAGAGGTCTAGTGAATTGATTTGCTTATCAGAACTGTGCTTGTGTCACTATATCCATTGTCTTTGGTAGTAATGGATTTCTTAATAAAACGTGTTACACTATAATCTTCTGCCTTTAAATTAGAAGTTTATAATCTGGAATGCGGTAAGTTGTAGTAGTTTCATTTGTAATTAAGCTGACTGGGAGAGTAAGGGTAGGGAAAGAAGAGGTTAGGTGCATCTTCTTGTGTCTTCCTTATAGGTGTTATCTAGTGCCATCCCCGTGTGTTTCATTACCTGTCCTAAAGCTTCTCAGAATCTCTAATGGTTCTCTGGAACTAGATAGCTCCCTGGGGCCCTAAAGACCCTTGAGGCCAAACTGCTCAATCCTAGGTTCCAGGGCCTTCTAAAGCTGCTTTTGTTAGTGGTAGAATGTTTCTGTGTCCCTTAAAACAGGCTTCTGAAACCCTTTTGGTTTTTTCTGTAGTAATAAGTTTAATCTCAAAATTAGGTTTCATTTTGTTACGGGGTCTGTTTTCATGTGGACCTGTTCCATCTTCTTTTCTATCTTTTAGAGGTAGGTCAGGATAGAGAAACAAAGAAATACATGAAACAGTTACATAAAGGAAGATTAAAGCCAAACCAAATCCATTGCCATCGAGTCGTTTCTGACTCATAGTGGACCCTATAGGTCAGAGTAGAACTGCCATGTAGCGTTTCCAAGGCTGTAAATCTTTACAGATGCAGACTGCCACGTCTTTCACCCATGGAGTGGCTGGCGGGTTTGAACCGCTGTCCTTTTGGTTAGCAGCTGAGCCCTTTAACCACTACATCACCAGGGCTCCTCCCAAAGGAAGATTAAGAGGTCTCAAATCTTAGGCTCTTAAGACCATGTTAAGTGTCCCTAAAGCAGAATGGATTATCATCACCATGCTTTCCTGTTTCTCCGTTAGCTTTAAAGGTCAGCTGAGCCAAGTTAAAAAGTTTTCTTTCCTACTAAAATTAAGGACATTTGAAAGAAAATCTTAGAGATCACCTAGTTTATTTTCATGCTATGGTAGCTATACTTAAACTGTCTGACACAGCCAGGTGCCTTGTTAAAAATCACTTTCTAGAGAGAGTATTTTTATAGTCTTTTCTTTAACCTGTTAGAGTATGTCAACAGCTATTACAGGAAAATGTTATTGCATGCCCAGCTGTGTACATGAGATAAATAATATATTTGGGGCTTGATACTCACACAGAATTTTAGTGTCCTTTCATAACTAAATTTCTCTTCCTCCAGAATTAGTTATTCAGAAATGATAGCAATGACATCAGAAAGCTGAAATTGACCCATTGGGAACCGAGAAATATATTAAGTAGCAGATATATAAAGTTAAATGTGTGCTTTCTTTTAAAAGAAGTCAGCCTAACTATTTCTCCTCATGGAAAACTGAAACAAAGAGATATAAGTTGCCTGGGAATGCAGTGTGATAAGTGCAAAGCCAGGAAGGAAAACACACTGCTAGGATTAGTCGGCCATCTATCTAGTTAAGTGAATCTTCTTAATTAAAAGAACTATTAAGAGTTTGTTAAAAGTAGATTTCACTCATCTTCTAAATATTTATGAACTTATTTATGTTTTTAAGATATTTTAAGTAGTATTTAAGATATTATACAAGTGCTGGGCCTTTGTAGATTTGAATTATTCCTGACATGGTTACCTAGAGGTTAGTTTTTCACTGATGATATTATTTTGGGCCCTAGACAATAATATTCTTGGAAGAATGGCATCTAAATGTAGATGTGGTTATAAGTTCCTTCTTTCTGCTGCCTTAAAACAAAACATCATGCTTGTAAAGTTCAGGGTCAGTGGAAAAGAGGAAGATCATCAACGAGGTGGATCGACACAGTGGCCGCAACAATGAGCTCAAGCACAACAACGATTGTAAGGGTGGCACAGGACCGGGCAGTGTTTCGTTCTGTTGTGCACAGGGTCGCTATGAGTCGGAACCGACTGGATGTCACCTAACAACAACAACAAACAAAACAAAACAAAAGCTGTATAAACCTATTTTTGTATAATTACAGAAATATGTTTGAGTGAACAAAAGCTAACATTTAACCCAAGCATATTGTGTGTTGACAATTCTTTTTCCAATTTTTTACTTCTAGTGAATTTGGTTCAAAAATCATCTTGCTTAAGCCAATTATCAAGGTGTTGCCAAAACTCTTTGAGTCTCGAGAGAAGGCTGTTCGAGATGAAGCCAAACTAATTGCTGTGGAGATTTACAGATGGATTCGGGATGCTCTGAGACCCCCATTACAAAATATAAATTCTGTCCAGGTGAGACACAAAGTTTGTCTGTCTTTTCATAAAGTTAATAAAAAGATATTCCCTTCCTATCTTGTCAATATTCTGCAATTGTTACAAATAATTATTTTTCACTCTAATTTATTTTTTTATTGTGCTTTAGGTGAAAGTTTACAGCTCAAGTTAATTTCTCATGCAAAAATTTACACACACATTGTTATGTGATGTTATTTGCAATCTCTATAATGTGACAGCACAGTCCCCCTTTCCACCTCATGTTTCTTGTGTTCATTCAGCTGGCTCCTGTCCCTCCCTGCCTTCTTATCCTGCCTCTGGACAGGAGCCACCCATTTGGTCTTGTGTGTCTGCTTGAACTAAGCAGCACACTTTTCACGATTATTACTTTGTGTTTCATAATCCAGTCTAATATCTGTCTGAAGAGTGGGCTTTGGGAATGGTTTTAGTTCTGGGTTAACAGAGCATCCTGGGGCCGTGGCTTCAGGGGTTCCTCCGGTCTCAGTCAGACCATTAAGTCTGGTCTTTATATGTGAATTTGAGTTCTGCTTTGCACTTTTCTCTTGCTCCATCAGGGACTCTCTGTTGTGTTCCCTGTCAGGGCAGTCATTGATGATAGCTGGGCACCATCTAGTTCTTCTGGTCTCTGGCTTATGTGGCCCTTTTGTCTCTTGGTCATTAGTGTTCTTCATTCTCCTTTGCTCCAAGTGGGTTGGGACCGATTGATGCATCTTAGATGGCCGCTCCACTTTTAACTTTAAAAGCAGTTGATTTTCCTAAGCATAGCTAGCTTTCTCTGCTGTTAGTTTATACATTCAGTGATTCCAGTATGATGGTGCTGAATCTACAGCAGTATAAAAGATCTCTTCATAACTTTATTGGGTGGCAGGCTTTAATGTCTGTTTGGGCAAAATGCATTCTGTCCTTTTTATTATTACAATTGGTTTTGGAGACTGTGTTCTGATGCAGATATACGTGAATTCATGAACTGACGAAGGTTTACTAAAAAGTGGATTTTTACTCTTTTCTCTCAATGCTTAGACATACATCTTCAATGTAATAAATGTGAGTCAGTTTGACTTATGCTATGAAATATGTGCAATTTAAATTTATCTTTTCTTGATTGCCCCATTAAAGCCACATATATAAGAAATTAGATTCAGTAAATATAAATGTTAAGTATGTTTTCTAATGACATGTAGACATGTTTCAAAAATAGTTTATGACTTTTACAGTTGAAAGAACTAGAAGAAGAATGGGTCAAACTGCCAACAGGTGCCCCTAAACCGACTCGGTTTCTGCGTTCCCAGCAAGAACTAGAAGCTAAATTGGAACAGCAACAGTCTGCTGGCGGAGATGCTGAGGGAGGTAAGCCAAGTTTAAATACTGGTTTCTGTAAAAATTAGCAAAAACTGTCACTGACGTAAGAACCTATGTTCAGTAGGCATATTTTGTAAGACCACCATTGAATAAAATGTAAGTTGAATGTAGCATTTATAACCCTGATTTCATCGGGGTATGAAGGGATTGGTAACTGTTTGGTAGTAAAACCATTCCATCTGTTTTTAAGGTTTGTTTTGTTTTTCTTCTGGAAGGTGGTGATGATGGTGATGAAGTGCCACAGATAGATGCTTATGAGCTTTTGGAAGCAGTAGAAATCCTCTCCAAACTTCCCAAAGACTTCTATGACAAAATTGTAAGTAATGGTTAAATATTCTTTCGTTTATTTCATTTTAAATAGTGACTTGAGTAGAAATAGAGAATGCTCTGCTGAGCCCTTCCCACCCCATGTCTTCCCTAGCAGAGTGAGTTGCTTCTACATCTTTGCTCCCGTAGTACTTTGTATATACTACACCTACTGTAGTACTTTTTTTTTTTTTTACCTTGCCAAAAAGCAGAGCATTATTCTTGACTTCTCCCTTTTCCTCACTGTCTTTCTGGTTTTACCTTTCGATATCTCTCAAATTCAACCCTTTCCTCCATCTCCACTGCCACTACTTGACATTTGTTGTTTCTTGAACTTGGTACTGTTGACATTTTGATTTGTCAAAATGTAAAATTCTTTGTTTTGAGGGTGCTATCCTGTGCATTGTAGGATGTTCAGCAGCATCTCTGGCCTCTGCCCAATAGATGTCAATGATTTCCCTCATCCCGCCAAGGTCATGAGAATCAAAAATGTTTTCAGACATTGCCAGATGTTCCTTGGGAGGCTGAATCATCCACAGTTGAGAAGCATAGCCTTATCCTAATGTCCACCATCATCTTTTGCCCTAAGTGCTGCAGTAGTCTTCTTATGAGGTTCCCTGTCACTGCTCTTGCCTCCTTCTAACCATATTTTCCAATGTAATTAGAGGTATCTGTTTTGAAAATATAGGCCTTCCTATGTTATTGCCTAATTAAAACCCTGCAGTGGCTTGCATGGTTTTAAGGTGATGTCTGGAAATCATCCTTTGGCCTTTGAGGCTATCCATGTCCTGTCTTTCATGCCTTCTGGCCTCATCTTTAGTTGTGCTTGTTCTCAATGCTCTAGCCACACTAGACTTCTCCCAATATCTAATGTGCTACACTTTTTTTAAAAACTCTGGGTATTAACATATGCTGTTCTTTCTGCCTGTAACATTCTTCACTCCCCATTCCCCTGGTAATACTTCTTCATTCTTTAGATCTCACCTTAAGCATCATTTTTTTAGGGGAGATCTTACCTGACTTCCTAAACTAGGTTAACTTCTCTTACTGTGTTACCAAAGCAGCTTGTATTTGTCCTTTCATATTGGTCACAACCTGGTAGTTATTTATTAAAGATCTCCCTAGCTCTGCTATAAGTTCCTTGAGTATCTTACTAACTTCTGATTTATAAATAAATATTTGTTAAATTGAACTGTATGCTTCTCCAGAACTGTGAGTTTGTCGTCTTCTTTATATCCTCAGTTGTTTCAAATAATAGGTGTTCAAATTGTTGAATGATCATTTGATCTCTAGGGAAGCATATTCTACTTTATGGCCATAAAGGAAAAGGATTGCTGGAAATTTGGAAAACGAATCTCCAAGATTAGAACAGCTTTGGTTGTTGGTTATGAGATTCTTTTCTGGTCTTCTTAATGTTATCACTATGGAAATTCTACACCTGTAATTGTGCCACTGTGAGATAGGCTAAAAATGCTTTCTTTCGATGTTTTCTGTTTAGCACCTGCTTAGTAACATTTTTACCTACAATGTGAAAAGGAATAAAGTCTAGGGTACCTCATTCTATTTACTTCTTATAGAACTTTAGTGATATGAAATCTTATAAAGTACTTTTTATATATGAACAAAAATTTATATATATCTATAAACAGCACATTCTGATTGGCTATACAGTTTTGCAATTTTGTTTTTAAACTAGCTTTAGAAAAGTTTCTGGAAACAAATTATATATCTTTGAATTAGTACAGCGTAAGAAATAGACTTCTATTCTGCTGTCATAATTTCTCTTCTATAAGTGACTTTTATTATATCTTGTAGGAGGCAAAAAAATGGCAAGAAAGAAAAGAAGCTCTGGAGGCTGTAGAAGTACTAGTAAAAAACCCCAAACTGGAAGCAGGCGATTATGCGGATTTAGTAAAAGCATTAAAGAAGGTAAATGTGAGGAGTTAAAGCATTGGTATTCTAATACCTGGGCAGGCCATTGAATTTTTCAGTCATCTTTATCATAAATACATTCCGATTTAAGGAACACTGTTGATGCTTTTTAAATTATAGACATGCATTCTTAAAGGATTGTCTGAATTATTGTCCTAGGTTAGTTTGGAGGGATTGGTTTTCAATTATTGTTTATAATCACTTTGACTTTAAGTATGCTATTTGGTAGTGCCTACAAACCTCACCAAAAAAAAAAAGGTCTTGCTGATCTAGAATCACATGTTCCAGTTTTACAGTTCTGTAGGACAAGTTATTTAAATTGACTTCATTTAATGGAACAAGTATTAAATGTGAAGAGTTTTTTGTTAGATAGCAGATGGTACCATACTGTGTTGTATCAGCATGTGAAGCAATGGTTGTACAGGTATGTGGTTATAAAACAGGCAAATACTAAATAAGAAATAAACATTTTTAGTAAATACTTGGTGTTGCTTAGGTCCAACCAGGTTAAATGCTGCCAGTGGATGTTTTGTATTTTAATAGCTTTTTATAATATCTGCAAGTAGAGATGAAACACTGTGGGTATACTTATAGAGCTTGAGAACAAATCTGAAGGCATACTCTTGACTACATACAGCGAGGTTGAAAACTTTGTTTTTTGTAATTTCAGGCTCAGGAAGCAGAGGATTAGAATGGTGAGGGGAAGGTGGTTAATTTTTAATTGTATTCATATGTAAGTAGTTCTCATAGTTGGCCTTCCTATTCATTCCTCCGAGTGAGACTTGAGGCAGAGATATCGTTTGTCAAAACCTTTTGTTCAGTCATCAGTCTTCCATCTTGAAGAGCCACAGACTCAGGCAAGATTAATTAAAAGAGAATTTCTCTGGATAAAAAAGAGTTTTACTCACCTGGGTACCAGGGAAAAGAATGGGAGAAAGAAGGGTAGAGGGCCCTCAGAGAGGAGAAGTGAGATTTCTAGCAACCTGAGAAGAGAGCTTCTGATTTCTCTGGTAGTTCTTTCAGTGTGTAATTTTTTAGTAGGGGTCTTTCTGCTCTGTCACTGAATTTTCAGTGTGTGTGTCACATGAAAGTTTTTTTTCTTCTCCCTGATCATTAATTGATGTTTTCCACGCACGTTTTCTTAGGATATTAGATTTTCAAATGAAAACTGTCCTGTGATTTCCATTGGGACTGTGATTATAAATGTTGTCTCTCACTGCGTTATATAGAGAGAGGAATGTGGATTTTGTGTTTGGGTAGACATAGACAAGAAATTTCTGTGAGAGCTAGTGGAGCAGTAGAAACTTCTTTGCCTCTTCATATGGTGGGGTTGAGGGAAATCAGTCAAAGGCAGCAAACAAGTAAAAAGAAATTTCATTTTGTGGCTAAAGATATTTAAAACAATGAAAGTTAGCCTCAGCTATATAAAATAATGTGAGTCACGGCATTTTATTTTTTATACTTCATTTTATTTATATGTACACACAAACACATAAACTTTATATCCATATGTTGACTTAAGAAAGACATGTTAAAAATGAAATGGTGACATAGAAGAAAGAGAAGGATTGAAGGATAAGGATACAGACTCTTCTTTCCTCCATAAATATGCTCTTCTCTCCACTGGCTGTATCAAGTAATCCCATTAATTTCCCAATTCTTTTTTTTTCTTTTATACAAGTAGTAAAGAACTACTAGTTTTGAAATTGGTTGTGGTTTTCCTGGTGTTATTTCTTAAACCGTTATCTTTATAGTTTTCACCTGACATAGCATATATGCCACCACCATTGTCTCCTCCCCAACCAGGTATCTTCTTTGACTTTGCCAACTGGCTATGGATATTGGTTGATAAATATATACACACACATACACATGCATGTATACACGTGTGTGTGTGTATATATATATATATTTTTAATGTTTAGATTTAGATTTTGGTTTTCAGTGTGTTTTATTATACAATCTCCAGATTTCCTATATTAACTTTTACTCACTTGGCCTTTCTACTTTTTTCCCCTTTGATTATTGCTTTTGTGTTCATCATAGTTTCCTAAACACAGTAATTCACGATGGGTTTCGTTGAATTTTCCCTCTGCCTACAGCGTGTTTTTGTTTTACTATTAGCTACTGATTTACGTACTAATTAGAGATTAATACTAATTGATAACTACTTAAAATCACATTGCATTTTAACACTGTAGGCTCAGATTAACAAGAGAGTGACAGTACTTTTAATTATAGAAAATTTGCTGTTGTTAGATTGAGATTATGAGCTCAAGTTCTCTTCCCCCAGTCTAGAACAGAAGTCACTGAGTTTTTTTTCTGCAGTGGAGTTCCCCACATGTACTATTTTTCTTAAAAATAAGCACTTTTCCACCTTTCTCCTCCCATTTCCCAACTTAGAACTACTTGTTCAGTCAAATTCTAATATAAGACAATGATTGTTGACAAGCAGATATTGTACTGGGGTACCTGGTTCACCACTTACTTGATACAAGTTCATTCAACCTTTGCCATCTTGAACTATAATAGGTTCATAGGCTCTTCTTCAATACTTTACATGAGGATCCTGAGTGTCTAGAATCTAACCCCCACTGGCTAAGGAGTGCTAATCACCTAAGAATGATGGTTTTTATTTGGGGCCATATAAGAAAATCACCATTTGAGCTCTATTAAAATGTTGTTGTTAGGTGCCTTCGAGCCCCTTCTGACTTACTGTGACCCTGTGTACCACAGAACAGAACACTGCCCGGTCCTGTGCCATCCTTACAGTTGTTGCTGTCTTTGAACCCATTGTTACAGCCACTGTCTCAGTTTATCTTGTCAAGGGTCTTCTTCTTTTTCACTGACCTTCTACCTTACCAAGCATGATGTCCTTCTCCAGGGACTGGTCGCTCCTGATAACACGTCCAAAGTACGTGAAACAAACTCTCACAATCCTTGCTTCCAGGGAGCACTCTAGTTGTATTTCTTCTAAGACAGATTTGTTTGTTCTTTTGGCAGTCCATGGTGTATTCACTATTCTTTGCCAACACCGTACTTCAAAGGCATCATTTCTTCTTTGGTCTTCCTTAAAAATACCAATGTCCAAATTCTGTCCCAGATTCTTTAAATTAGAATTTCAATTTCTTGAAATGAGGCCTGGCCTGTGTTTGATGACCATCTTGGAATATATATTTTTAGATGGCGAATAAAAATTTGAGCATCTAAATCATACCTGAGAGGTTTCTGTTCAGGAAAAAAATCAGGACATTTACAAATATGAACAGTGAGTTAAATACAGAAATTATTGGAAAAGTTTTTTCTCCACAGACTTATAGTAATTAGACATTCAATGAGATGTTTATTAGGCATCTTCTCAAAATAAATTTGCTAAGAATTTAGAGGGGGAACATGGTTTAGTAAACAGAGCAAAAGCTTTGAAGTCAAAACAGACCTGGATTCAAATCACAGCACTACCGTTTGCTAGCTTTGTGACCGTGAGCAGGTTAATCTCTATTTCATTTTTGAAATCTGTAAAACAGATATAATAATACCTATCTCATAGGGTTTGGGTGAAAATTAAATGAAATAAGGATTGTAAAGCACCTATAAAATTGTGGTGCCTAGTTTGTTTCCAATAAATGTTAGTTTCTTTTCTTTCTTTTTATTCCTCAGTACTTAAGGAAGGCTAGAACTTCCTTGAATGCTCCATGTTAGAGGTTGTTTAATGCAGGGAATCTGAAATAAAGAGTTCTGCTTATAGAATATTAGAGACCAGAGAAAATTTGAAGTAGGGTGAAGTGTTAACTTCTACCTGGGAAAAGAATGAAGAGCAAGGGTTTGGGGCTTTTTAACACCAACTGACTTGGGCAGTATGCCACAATAAAATCTTAGCAGGGAGGAACCTAGCTGTAGTCACTGTTTTGCTGAATTGATACAGATGCAGTTTCTAACCCATTAATTTGCATAAGTGCTAGGCTTCGTGGGGCATAGTATCAGAAGAGGCAGCATAAACAATGCTGGAGGAGAATCAGCTACAAGGCTCTTAAGTATAAACTTGACTATTACTTGGGGACTAACATGGCAGCTGCAATGCCAGAAGCGCCCTCAGAGGAATGGTTCCAATGGAATTTGCAATTTAGAGTCCCCAGGGACTTCCTGAAGACACCTACAGCAGTTTCCACCTGTGCACGTTAGGTATAAATGTTAGAGCTGCCTCTCCCTGGTGTCCTTCAGAAATAGGCTATCGTTTGGATTCCTTTCTCCCAAAACAAAGCCAGCATACAGGTTGCTTGCAAAGCAAGTCTCCAGCTTCTCGGCCATTATCAGGGTCACCTCCTGCATCATTGACAGCCCAGGCTACCACTGATGGAGAGTTAGCAATTCAAAGTTGTGGTTTCATGTATATTTCACTGGTGAAACTTTAAGCTAGGAGGCTAAACATAAGGAACAGAAGCTCCCAACTTTGAATTAGCAAATGAAAGTCCTTCTTCGTAGGAAAAAAAAATTGGTAACGATTAGTGTAATTGTGCTCAGAGTTCTTTCCAGAATAAATTTTCAGTTCACCTCTATAGGACTGCAGCTATTTTGTTTTTCCTTCTTGCTGACTTTATAGGTTGTTGGAAAGGACACCAATGTTATGTTGGTGGCTTTGGCGGCAAAATGTCTTACTGGCCTGGCTGTTGGGCTAAGGAAGAAATTTGGACAATATGCAGGACATGTAAGTAACACTGCTCTTTAGATACAAATCAACAAAATGATCGAGAATGGCAGGCTAGTTTGGTTTATGCATTAAAGCAACTCTGCGGCATGAATCTTTATAGATTGGGCAAAGTAAATTTCTCACAAAATTTCCCTAATATTCGGCATAACTCAATAAAGAGGTCAGTTGTAACTAAATTCATTTAGCCTTATGTAGAAAGTCAGTCACTTGGCCCAGAGTACTTAATTTATTTGCTTATTGTTTATTTATTCCACCTTGTTCTTAGAACACTATATGCAGTATTACAGGTTGAAATAAAACTTCAAATAAGCAGGACAGAGTGAAAAATGAGGATAAGAAAGGCAATATAAACCAGAAGTGAGGTCAATATATAAAATGTATATTAAAAGTGTTTTCCTATTTAAAAGAATAATTTACTTATATACTGGAGACATTTTTGTATAGGTTACACTGTTGGTAATATATCAGTTTAATTTATTCTAAGAATATCTGACCGGAGACAGTCATTGAATGTTTGTTTGGTAGCACTCAAGTTTGATAACTGTTTTAACAAATTGTGATGTTTACTTTAAATGTGGCATCTCTCCATTGGCCTCTTAAGTCTGGTCTGAACTACCTAGAATGCTTCACCATCCTGAGACTGACCTTACTGAACTTTAGAGTTCAACTTCCTAGCCATTTGAGCATTTGATTCCCTACATTGACTTAAGAGTCTCCTAATAGTCCCTAGTCACGTGTCATTTTATTTGAGTTATGATATTTGGAGCTTGCTTACTCATAGCATTAAAAATAAATTCAGAGAACTTAACTAAAAAAAAAAAAAAAAAGATACTGCCAAATAAATCATGACTGGCTATTACCGGGGAAATAAAAACAAGGGTCTATAAAACCCTTAAACATGTAAATCATAAATTGGAGCAGAAGTTATAACCAATATCTTTATAAACCCAAAAAAACCAAACCCCTTGCCATCGAGTTGATTCCGACTCATAGCAACCCTACAGGACAGAGTAGAACTGCCCCATATAGTTTCCAAGGAGCACCTGGTGGATTCAAACTGCCAACCTTTTGGTTAGCAGCTGTACCTCTTAACCACTCCGCCACCAGGGTTTCCAAATATCTTTATAACAAGCATTAATGTTTATTATATAATATTTGTGTGTGTTAATGTATGTATGCTATCAGCATATTAAACAGCTTTTGGTTCGCTTTATGTTACTTATTAGGATATTTTTATACATTCGTATTAGGAATAACTTTCAAGCTAGAAAACAAATTTTTTAATTCATTTTAATTTACTAAATCATGTTTGGGTGATTACTTGGCCCTCTAGTTTGAGTTCTGACTCTGGATTTTTAACATATTGTTGTGTGGCTTAAACAATATCTCCAGTGTTTTATATTTTAAAGAAAATTTTTCCACAAAAATATATAATATACAGCATTAATATCAGGCATGTTAGTGGTTCAATTTTATTTTCTTTACCTATTTATAAACCATCTTTTTGGCCTTATTTATACAAGTGAACTTGAGTTTTATCATCATTAGAATATTTTGATTTGCAAATTTGTAACTTCTAGTATTGATAACTCCTGCTATTGAAAATGTAGCCCTGGTGGTGCAGTGGTTAAACATTCAGCTGCTGACCAAACAGTCAGCAGTTCAGATCCACCAGCCACTCCTTGGAAACCCTATGGGGCAGTTCTACCCTGTCTTACAAGGGTCACTATGAATCGGAATTGACTCAACAGCAGTAGGTTTTTGGTTTTTTGGTTTTACTATTGAAAATACTGTATTCCTTATGATTTATACCACTTCTGTGAAATCTTGAAAAAAAAAAAAAACTTTAGATGCCATTGAGCGTTGCTGTTTCTTTTGGCCTTTTAAAAAAAATCTTTAATTCACCTGCTAACACAGTGCCTGGCACTCAGTAAATATATTGTGTATTTAACGAATGAGTGTATTTTAGGAGAAAAAAATTAAAATTCCACCATTACTAATCTAAACTTAGAACTTAAATAAGAAAATATAATTCTGATCACAAATTGCTTTAAGTTCTGGTACTATTTCTTTTTGCTTTTAATGTAGTAAAGGGACAGGAGACATCCCAAAAACCAAAAACCCACTGTTGTTGAGCCATTCCAACTCATAGCAACCCTACAGGACAGAGTAGAACTGCTGCATAGGGTTTCTGAGGCTGTAAATGTTTATGGCACACCTTTCTCCCACGGAGCAGCTGGTAGGTGTGAACCCCCATCTACCTTTTGGTTAGCAGCTGAGCGTTTTAACCATTGCACCACCAGGGCTCCTTCAGAGACATTCCAGTGAGGTATATTAGAATCTTGAGTTATGAGGGAGAGTTATATACTATATGTGTCTCCCTAGCCTAAGTCCACCTAGTAGAGTATCATTTTGTCTAATGAGGAGATGTTAGAGTAGAACTTGGGTTGCATATAAGGTGTAGAGGCAGAAAGAAGGCTGTGAAGCATTGCTGTGGTGGGACAGAATGGGAACACTTAATTGTTCTACCATAAACTCTTATGCACTTCAAGAAGGGAAATGAATTTTAAAAAAATTTTAATTGTAAAATATATATAACATAAAATTTGCCATTTTAATCATTTTTAAGTGTACAATTCAGTGACATTAATTACTTTCACCTTGTGTACTGCCATCATCACTGTCAATTTCCAAAAGTTTTTCATCACCCTGAATGGATACCCAATCCCCTTTAGAAATAACTCCCATTCCTCTCTTCCCCTATCCCTTGCTAACCATTAATAAACTTTTGTCTCTATGCATTTGCCTATTCTTGATAAGGGAAATGGCTTTTTACTCAATTTGTTGTTCCCTTTTTTTTTTTTTTTTTGGGGTAGAGCCGTGGTCATATTTTTTTAATAACAGCTTTATTGAGATGTAATTTACATATTATAAAACTCACCCTTTTAAAGTGTGTGATTCAGTAGTTTTTAGTTCACAGAGTTGTGCAGCCATTACCATTATCTAACTTTAGAACATTTTCCTCATCCCCAAAAGAAACTCCATACGTATTACCAGGCACCCTCCCTTCACCCCTCCTCTCCAGACCTTGGCATTTACTAATCTGTCTCTCTGGATTTGACATTTTACGTAAATACAGTATGTGGTCTTTTGTGAGTGACTTCTTTCACGGAGCATAATGTTCATTCATATTCTAGTATGTGTCACTACATCATTCCTTTTTATTACTGAATAATATTCCAGCTGTACATTTTTACAGGTTGTGCCAACCATTTTGGAGAAATTCAAAGAAAAGAAGCCTCAAGTGGTACAGGCCCTGCAGGAGGCAATCGATGCAATCTTCTTAACTGTAAGTTGATAGCATGAGTATTTTGCCTAAAATAAAATTGTCTGAAGTAAAATTTTATCAATGTAGTATTTTGGTGGTTCTTTATCATTGAGAGAAGCTTATTGACTGCATTTTCTTTCTAAAGACCACACTACAGAACATCAGTGAGGATGTTTTAGCAGTGATGGATAATAAAAATCCAACCATCAAGCAGCAGACATCTCTCTTTATTGCAAGAAGCTTCCGCCACTGCACTGCTTCTACCCTGCCAAAGAGCTTACTAAAGCCTTTTTGTGCTGCTCTACTTAAGGTATAGACCCTCATTGAAATTGGGGATTAGTTTTATAAATAGGCAAGAATTTTTTTTTCTATTAAATATGTACAGTAAGTACTTGACTTTCAGACTAGATTATGATCTTTTGATCTCTACAGGTTTGTGTTCCTGTTCTTGAAGAAAAGCACAAGTTAGCTTTGTGATTTAACTGCTAAACATTTTGTTTCTTATTTGACGCATATACTAGTGTTCAGCTGGATTTGGTCAAGCACAGGCATCAAATGTATGGAGTATTTGAAGTTCATTTGAGAGTGAAGCATTTTAGATAGGGGGAAGGAGGGAAAGAAAGCATTTATCTGCTGAATAGATTAACAGAGCTTTTCTTAACCCAAAGAGAGTTTGTGAAAGAGTAACTGGTAATTGGCAAAAGGAAAATTACACTTAGCTTCAGTGAATTATACAAAGCAAATTCTTTAACCAACTTCTGCCAATTTGAGTAAAACTCAGTAATAACCTCAAGTATCTTGTATTATGGTCATTTTGCTTACTTTTGGACTATAGCACATCAATGATTCTGCTCTTGAAGTCAGAGATGCTGCCTTTGAAGCATTGGGTACTGCTTTGAAAGTGGTTGGTGAGAAAGCAGTAAACCCATTCTTAGCTGACGTGGACAAGCTCAAGCTTGATAAGGTAGGTTAGTAATGGATTATAATGAAATGGGACAACAATTTTGCCTCTGCATTTTGGTTTTATCTCTTGCAAAAATCCTTTTGATTGAAATTTCTCAATTTTTTTTATTACATCCTACAGTAGGAAATAAATTTTGCATCACACACACATGCATGTACAATTGAGATAAGTCTTGGAGGAGCAGTGTCATGTTTTTTGTTTTCAATTTTGTCCTGTTCTGTTTTATGAAGAAAAAATGCTGATATCGACTTAACAAAATTTGTGTAACTCTCCATTTACAATTGAGACCTGGAATTTGAAAGCATATCTTTTGAGGATTTAAATCTCATCCCAAGCTGCAGTGGTGCTATTAGTAGAAATATGTTCCAAATTATACCAAAAAAAAGCTGAGTGACCAATCTGTAAAACCAAAACCAAACTAGTTGCCATCAAGTCTATTCTAAGTCATAGCGACCCTATAGGACAGAGTAGAACTGCCCCATAGGGTTTCCAAGGAGTGTCTGGTGGACTCCAACTGCTGACCTTTTGATTAGCACCCGAGCTCTTAACCAATGCGCCACCAGAGCTCCAATCTGTAGGAAAGGTAAAAACAGTGTTTTGAGATAAATTTGTTTCTAATAACTGGAAAATTAACTTTCTAAATATAAACATCTTCCATTATAAATGTGATCACTGTAAGTCTATTATAATTGTCTGTCTAGAAATAAAATATATTATTAATGTATATCTACTGCCAAGAAAGCCTGGATAATTTTTTTTTCTAAAAAGGAAACTCTTTTCTCTCCAAATGCTCATGTAGTTGTGGTTTAGAAATGACATTAATAATGCAGTAAAAATACAATAATAATGTAATGATTGTGTTTCAAGGTTGAACTTAATGATGTTCATTTCAATTTCCAGATCAAAGAATGTTCAGAAAAAGTAGAACTGGTACATGGTAAAAAAGCTGGACTGGCAGCTGATAAGAAGGAATCCAAACCTGTGCCTGGAAGGAGTGCTGCCTCAGGGGCTGCAGGAGATAAAGATGTGAAGGACACTTCAGCACCCAAACCAGGGCCCTTAAAAAAGGCCCCTGCTACTAAGGTTAATAGATGACTTGGAAAATACGGTTTAAAAATTAAAGTTTAGTAGGCTAGGGTCTGAACTCAGGCTCATGGCAGCCCTTCCCGTGTGACTTGAGAAATGAATTCATGCACCACATTCAAAATATAGCGGAACATCTGTTAATGTATACATAGTATTCCAACAATATATTGGTTATTTGAAACTTTCAGAGAAAAATGGTAATGAAGGTATAGGAGTGCATTTTAGGGAATCAGAAAATATCATTAAATAATGAAATAGAGATGTAGCAAGGCCCTTAACATTAATAACACTGTCTTGGTCATTTTGCTAACTATATCACATCATTGAGTCTCTATGCCCGTCTAGGTCTTGTCACCTTTGTATAGTGTAGAAGACAAATATGTAGTCTTTCAGTGAATAGCTATCCTGTAGACTCAAGGGTGGAAGATACCTGCTGCCAATGTAAAAAGTTTTATTCTTTTCCTACCGCCACTCCCCACCCAGAAGTCCGGCATGGAATTGAGGGAAGAAGACTGATATTTAGTGAGCATCATTTTGTGAAGCACTTTACTTGTGTAATTTTATTTAATCTTCATAACAACCCTTGAGGTAGATGTTTTCTGATGCTTGTTTTCCTAAAAAAACGAAATTAAGGCTCAGTGAGGTTAAGTATCCTATACATACTCACCATTCACTCTGTTCGTTTGTTAGTTGGTTTACTGTTTCCCCACACTAAATTATAAACTTAAAAGGATAGGGATATTCATGCTGTTTGACCCCCCATGCATACAACAGTTCCTGACATATAGTAGGAGTTCAAGATATATTTGAATAAATGGCATTGCAAATCTGGGATTTGGACCCAGGTACCTCTACTTCCAGAGCCTGTGTACTTTCTGCCATATTATGCTGTCTCCCCAGGATTTCTAGTATAGGGAGACAGCAGCTTTTTCTCCTTGTTCCCTAGCTCCTGTCTCTTTTGACAATGACCTGCTCTGACACCTTAAGAACTGTCCATATTTTCTTACTGCAGCCCCCTCTTAGCTTTCTAAACCTTTCCATGTCCAAACTAGCTTGCCTTCTTATATTATGAAGATTTCTTGAAAAAAAAAAAAAAGAAAGCAAAGGCAACCTTTTTCCATTCCCTTTTTTAAAAGATAAATAGATATTTTCATTGAGATATCTCTATATAGAGAGAATGTGATTACAGGGGAGGCTCAAGAAGTGCTATTCTAGTTAATCAAAAAACATAAAATTTTCCATTTTTAGAATTAGAAAACAATAAAATCCCTTTATGGTGTTGTTATTGTGAGCCCACAAAATTGTACTGCTGAATGAAGTGGCAAGTTGCTGTTTGATTAGAATGCTGGTTAAACTAGCATCTTAGTTTTGCTAACCGACCTTAAATTCTTGGAATATGTTCAAGATAACATTGGTTGCAAACTGGCCTGAATGCCGAAGGCTCCTTTCATCCTCTGTCATACTTTTCAAGTTTGGGACATTTCTTAACAAATATCCAAAATAGGTAGAAGGAACAATGTGAAAATTGGCAACTCTGTTGCCATAAAACTGTTAACTACTGTTGGCTGTGTACCTTGTGACATACTGCTATTTTCTTGTGACCTTTTAAAACCAGGGTATAATGAATTTAGATTAAGACATTTAAATAGAATATTAGCAGATAGAATATAAGTGGTATAATAAAAAAAATGACCAGAATGAATGAAATTTATTCCAAGATTACAAAGATGGGTCGATATTAACATTATAATAGATAAAAAAAAATCTATAATTTCAGACATTGAAACAGAATGTAATATATTTCAACATATCTTCTTGATAAAAATTTTTAACTACATAGAAATGGATGAATACTTTGATATGATTAAATATATATTGGCAGATCTGCAGATGGCAATAAAAGTAGCCAACCAAAAGCCAGCCTCATGCTTAATGGTGAAACACTAGAAGCATTCCCATTAAAGTAAGAAATAAAACAAAAAATGCTTGCTGTTACCATTTTTGTTTAATAATGTTCTATAATTAGACTAAAGAAAGTAAGAGATGATAATATTGAGAAGAGGTAAAATTATCATTATTTGTAGATTATATGATTATATATTTGTAAAACCCAAGCAAGTTACCTAAAAAAAATGACTATCACAAAAAGATTCAATGAAATGGCCATCTTCAGCATAACCAGAACACTCATTGAGATTGCTCTGACAATCCTCTTTTCTTTGCAAACTGTACAGTTTTACAATGAATGGTGATATATTCCACTATGACTGGGGTACCTTGTGATTTAATATGCGTAAAAGTTTTAACTTAGCAACTGGTCTTTACTAATGTAGGAAAGATTTAGAGCCATTTAAAGGCAGGATGCCAGTTCCCAAATTAATCTGTAAATATGTAATCTAGTCTTCCATAAGTTAGGGCAAACTGCTAAGTCAGAGGGAACCGGACCCACAAGACTGCCATAGGGGGTAAAGTCTGAGAGGGGCCTAAACACAGAGCTTCTGATTGTCTTTTCCCCCATGGAATCCTGAACAGTGTTATCTCCCCCTGGGTACAATATGTGACAATACTCAGAGTATTACCAACCAGGCAAACTCACCTGAAGCTTTGGTGTCCAAAGTTTTTTATTGGGGTTTACTTACATATTCCCTATGTGGCTGACCTTTAGTCTCCAGACCCTCCTGGAAGTCAGACTAATGCTTGTAGTCTTTGTAGTCTCCAGTTCTTCCAGAGGTCAGAACTGATAAGGCATGGCTCAAAGCGCCCATCATAAATCACATTGTTAGATTGTCCAGAAGCCAAAGCCCCAGTCAAGCAAAGGCATTCCTATCAGGCAGGACACTCCAGGGGCCTAGAGATCACTTTCTAGTAGCCGAGGGCAAAGGCCAGACCTCAATTTGGGTAAAATTAATTCTTCAGCTAAACGTGAGTCAGTCATTTGTATTTATCTCATTAGCTCATCCTAAATCAGAGGTTCTTAACATGAATTCTGTGGATTTCATCATGGATGGTGTTCAAGAGGTCTCTCTGCCCTTGAAACTACTAAATTTGACAGCACAAGAAAGTATTGTAATATATAAAATCATTTTATATGATGATAAAATTGTATAAATTTTATCAAATTTTGTAATCCGAGCCCTCATTTTAATCAAATTTTCAAGGGGGTCTATGACCCAGAAAAGTTATAAATCCTTAAATGGTTTTATTTATTTATTTTAATTGTTTTTAGGCTGGTGGACCACCTAAGAAGGGGAAACCAGCTGCACCAGGAGGTGCAGGGAGCACTGGAACCAAGAACAAGAAAGGATTGGATACCAAAGAAATAGTAGAGCCTGAGCTCTCGGTCAGTATCATATACTGTCTCAAACTTGTAAAATCACGGGAAGTTGAGACCTATGAGAAGATTTGAGTTCTTTCTTTTCTGGATTCTACAACAAATAGTTAATGTCTTTTAGGTTATTGAAACTATGCCTTGGACAAACTTCCCTTTAACCAGACCAAATCTGTTGCCGTCAAGTCTGTCCTAACTCACAGCAGCCCTAAGGCTGTATAATAAAAGGCTCACATACTGTAGCATACCTGTGAGAGTGTTCTTTTAGTTTTGGCTGGGGTATTTTTACATTTTTACAGTCTGTTTCCTTAAGCAGCTCCTAATTTTAACATGTTTTTGTATCTTACAGATAGAAGTATGTGAAGAAAAAGCTTCAGCTGTCCTTCCCCCCACCTGTATACAGCTTCTAGACAGTAGTAACTGGAAGGAACGGCTGGCCTGTATGGAAGAGTTCCAGAAGGTAGGTCCAGAGGGATAAATGGAGTGTGAAAGAAAATCAGATTTTATGGGAGCAATGAAATGGACAAAGTACTTGTCCTAATTGCTGTGATTTATAACCAATAAGTATGTTTCACTGTGTTAGCTAAAGATATGGTGGAGGTTTTTTGGTTATTTGTTTTCTGTAGCTGTGTTATGTTTGTTATCTTTCAACATCTACGTTCTCTCATCTCATAAACTTGACTTATTCAAGAAAATTAGAATCTTGTTCTGAATAATAAGGCTTAGATGAATTTCAGAATTTTGGTACTTGTTCATTAAACTTACTAGACATACATCTCTCTCCATTTAAACCACCTTTAATCCATGTCTTTGTTTACCTTCTGTCACCGTGATTCCTTAGTAGAACAGAACAATCCCTTGGTGGGAGAAAATCCTTTAAAAAATCCAGTGTTGGAAAGAAGCACAGCAGATCATTTTGGCATATACTCTGTGCTTTGAAATAATTGTTTAACCACTTCTAATATACTCTGCTTTACTGTTTGTGGGAAAATTAAATAACACGAAGTATGTATAAACAGATTCTGCCACACTAAGCAAATGAAAACTGTTACTGTTAATTTCCTTGAACAAGTAATTTGTGAATTCCTCAAATGTCAAAAAAAAAAAAAAATTTTTTTTTTTAGCGATAATATAACAGCCACACCAAGCATTCAGCTTAAGAAATAAAGCATTGTAGCATATGTAAGCTCCCTCTATACTCATTTTCGTCCCATTGCTGTTGAATCTATTCCCACCCATAGCAACCCTATAGGACAGAGCAGAACTGCCCGATAGGGTTTCCAAAGAGTGGCTGGTGGGTTTGAAGTTCCAACCTTTTGGTTAGCAGCCAAACTCTTAACCAGTGGGCCCACCAGGGCTCCAAGCTATAACCGTCCTCAATTCCATTCCCCTCTCTCTTTCAGAGGTAACCACTTACTTGATTTTCATGTTTATGGTTGTCTTGGAACTTGTCTTTAATCCCTTAACCCTGTCACTTGTATTTTACTTCAAGGCTGTTGAACTAATGGACCGAAATGAAATGCCATGCCAAGCATTAGTGAGAATGCTGGCCAAGAAACCTGGGTGGAAAGAAACTAATTTTCAGGTATTTTTAAATTGGAGATTTAATGTCTTTTAAAAAAAAAATAATTTCTGTAACATCATCCTGTGACATAATAGGTATAGTTTTTCATGATGATTTTTAGCATGGCCTTTTTTAAATCACTCAGCCAACATGTCATCTTTTTAAACGAACTGTGAAATTGATGGATTTTTGTTAAATATATAACTATATAATTATGAGTTAATATACATTTAGGTATATTTTTCTCCTTATTATGTAGGCCTTGAAGTCCTTGGGTTATAATGAGATTGCTTTCTTACTCATTTGGGTAAAAAATAAATGCAGTATTTAATTTGCCGATGAAAATTTAACTCATAGTTTTTGATCTCATTAACTGATAATAGAGTTAAAATTAGTCTACCAAATGGTTGTAGCGAGAGGTATAGGAAAGTGATAAAGAAGGAAATAAAGAAAAAAATTTTCTCCTTTTCTAAATGTATATAGACCTCATGAAAAGGTGTTGGATTTTGTCAAGTAGTTTTTTTTTTTTGCATCTGTTGAGATGATCAAGTGATTTTTTTAAATTCCATTAATAAGATATATGTCATTCATGTTTCTTGTGTGTGAAGCCATTGAGTGGTTTCGATTTTTTTGTCTCTTCACTGTCACTTACCTACTTTATTTGATAACAATTAAAGCATAAAGGTTATCCTGCTTCTTTGTTTAAAATTCTGGTTTTAGTTTGCTTGTGTTCTCAGCTGTCCCTAACTGTGTTACATCTTCAGGCTGCTATAAAAATAAGTAAATAAATAAATGTCTTTGGTTTAATCATAATGTTATGATGCTTATCCTTGTCAGGTGATGCAGATGAAGCTTCACATAGTTGCTCTCATTGCCCAGAAGGGAAACTTTTCCAAAACATCAGCTCAGATTGTATTAGACGGCCTGGTAGACAAGATCGGAGATGTGAAATGTGGGAACAATGCAAAAGAAGCTATGACAGCAATAGCTGAAGCTTCTATGTTGCCATGGACAGCTGAACAGGTTAGTGATACAGAGCATTCTTTTCCCAAGTTTCCCCAGTTTCTCCCAAAATGTAATTACAGACTTACTCATTAAACTCTAGTTATCTTCTTGAGTAAAACCCTTTTGATTACTGCATTTTTATTTTAACCTTTAATAACAGACTGTTCCCTGATAATTAAAATTTTATCTCAATCAAGAATATTCTGTAAAAGATGAGAATAATTTTCTCTTATGACTGTACAATAGCATGGTGATCACTAATGAAAAGGTGTAAACACTCCAGAATGCTTTTAATGCTACTGGCACTTACCTCATTTTCTTGTAAAAGCTAAACGTTTTTTTCCTAAGGTATTCTCAACAGTTGTTTTAACATCAGAAAAACTGTGCTTATCCCCACATCTGCCTTATTGCCATGCTATATTTCTTTGGGAAATGTGAAAGAAAACACATATCTGTTTTCATTATTGTTTTTCCCTATTCTAGGTTATGTCAATGGCTTTCTCACAGAAGAATCCCAAGAATCAATCAGAAACTCTGAATTGGCTATCAAATGCAATAAAAGAATTTGGATTTTCTGGGTAAGTCGCAAAGAAATCAAGTGGGAGATAATTACATATTTTGCCAGTTTCTGATTGGTAATTATAATATTTAACATAGCTATCTCGTTTTTGAGAAAGCACACTGCCTTTCTCTGTGTCATGCCACTTTTTACAACACACCTCTTAATATCCTGCAAAACAGCATTCTGAGTTCTACCAATGGAGGAAATAGCAAGTAATGCAAAGAATTGTTTGATACATCTGTTTCTCTGGTGTCTTCCCATAGTCAAATGTATTATTATAATTTCTTCTTAATAGTACAGCCTGTGATGTAAAACTGATCTCTTGGCATAACACACAAACCAGGTGAATTTTTTTTAATTCATCCATGACCTCTCATTTATTCATTCATGTAACAACTATTTACTGTACTTTTACAATATTCCAGGTCCTGAGAATATATCATGGTCAAAATTAGATTCTTACCTTCATGGGACATATATTTGAGTAAGGGGCAATAGACAGTAAACAGTAAAAATATATTAAGAGGTATAAGAACTATAGAATAAAAATAAAGCAGGATAAGGGGTTTAGCAATGTCATCTTGGAGTGGTTGCAATGGTGTTATTTTCAATGGGGTAGGCAGAGAGTCCTTCCTGAAAATAAATATTTGAGCAGAGCCCTGTAGGAAATGAAGGAACAAGCTCTGGAAATTTGAGCATTCTAGATCATAGGAGGAAACCCTTTTGGCACAGTGGTTAAGTGCTACGGCTGGCAACCAGAAGGTCAGCAGTTCAAATTCGCCAGGTGCTCCTTGGAAACTCTATGGGGCAGTTCTACTCTGTCCCATAGGGTTGCTATGAGTCTGAATCGACTCGACGGCACTGGGTTTGGTTTGGTTTGGTTTAAATCATAGGAACAGTAACTACAAAAGCCCTCAAGTAGGAGTATGCATGACATATTCAAAAATAGCACAGAGACCAGCATGGCTGGAATGGAATGAGTGAAGGGGTGGGAGTGGCATGAGATAAAATCAGAGAAAGAATAGGAGGTAGGTCATGTAAGGCCTCAGAGTTTTGAGTAAGTTGGTAAACCCTTAGGTTTAGAGCAGAAGAGTAACAGTATCATTCCAGCTGCAGTTAGAATAGATAGGGAGCCAAGGGCAGAAGCAGGGAGACTGTAGGCTATTGGAATAATTCCATCAAGAGATTATAGTGGCTTGGACATAGATCATAGAGGCAGAAGTGTTAGGACTCGTATATTTTGAAAGTAGAGCTGAACAGGAGAGAAGGATCAAGGATGACATGATGTGGCTCTTTACTGAGGTTGGGAAGACCGTGGGAAATGGACAATCGGTTTTGACATGTTAAGTGTAGGGTATCTGCTAAACATACAAATGGTGATGTCACAAAGGCAGTTGGATATATGAACCTGGAGTTCTGGAGAGACATCCAAACTTGATTCAGGAGTAATCAGCATATGTATAGATGGTATTTATAGCTTGCTTTAAAGTGAGTGCACGCAGAATAGATGAGAGCTAGGGACATATCCAAAGGTAGCCAGTCCAGGCTTTATAAAACTCTATTGAATATTTTGAGAGTTTCATTTGCTTTTCACTCTAAATGATATTTCTTCTAGGTTGAATGTCAAAGCTTTCATTAGCAATGTGAAGACAGCTCTTGCTGCAACAAACCCAGTGAGTACATAGGAGCATATATATAGCAGCATTATAGCCACCTTTGTGGATCTGTTCTGAAATGGAAAGTTCTTTTTGTTCTGTCTGACAGGCTGTGAGGACTTCTGCCATCACCCTGCTTGGTGTGATGTATCTGTATGTCGGTCCATCTTTGCGAATGTTCTTTGAGGATGAGAAGCCTGCCCTCCTATCCCAGATAGATGCAGAATTTGAAAAGGTAAAGGTTCTCCAAATTATATAAACCATTGGTATACTTTAGAATACTTGCATCAATTGGTTAAATGTAAACTTTCAATCCTTTGTAATAAAGAATATATATATATGTGCACATAATGATAAGGCTCTAAAACACATGAAACGAACTCTAACGGCACTGAGGAGAGAAATTGACAGTTCCACAATAATACTAGGAGACTTCAACACACCACTCTTGGTAAAGGAGAGAACATCTAGAAAGAAACTCAACAAAGATACCAAAAAAAAACCCAAAACCCAAACCTGTTGCCATCAAGTCAATTCCAACTCATAGGACAGAGCAAAACTGCCCCATATGGCTTCCAAGGAGCATGTGGTGGATTTGAACTGTGAACCTTTTGGTTAGCAGCCATAGCTCTTAACCATTATGCCACCAGGGTTCCCCAACAAAGATACAGAAGACCTAAAGGCCACAATCAGCCAACTTGAACTCATAGACATATAGAACACTCTACCCAACAGCTGCAAAGTACACATTCTTTTCCAGTGCACATGGAACATTCTCCAGAATAGACCACATCTTAGGCCACAAAGCAACCCTCAACAAAATCCAAAACACTGAGATGATACAAAGTATCTTCTCTGATCACAGTGCCCTCAAAGTAGAAATTAACAAGAGAAAGAGCAAGAAAGAAAAAAAAAAAACAAAACTAATTACATGGAACTGAGTAACACCCTGTTTAAAAACCTCTGGGTAATAGAAGAAATAAAAAATGGAATCAAAAATTCCTAGAATCAAATGAGAATGAAAACACATTATACCAAAACCCTTGGAACACAGCAAAGGCAGTGCTTAAAAATCGATTTATAGCAATAGATGTACACATCAAAAAAGAAGAATGGGACAAAATCAAAACATTGGCTACACAACTCAAACAAATAGAGAACAGCAAAAGAAGCCCACAGCCACCAGAAGAAAGAAAATAATAAAGTTCAGAACAGAAATAAATGAAATGGAGAATAAAAAAATAGAATCAGCAAAACCAGAAGTTGTTTTTTTAAAAGGATCGACAAACCACTGGCAAAATTGACAAAAGAAAAACAAGACAGTATGTAAATAACCCAAATAAGAAATGAAATGAGGGACATTACAACAGACCCAAATGAAACAGAATTGTAACAGTATTATAGAAATCCATACTCCGACAAATTTGAAAACCTAGAGGAAATGGACAAATTTCTAGAAAGACACTACTTACCCAAACTAACACAAAATGATGTTGAAAATCTGAACAGACTCAAAATAAGAAAAGAGACTGAAAAGGTAATTAAAAAAAAAAAAAAAAAACTCCCAACAAAAAAAGCCCTGGCCCAGATGGCTTCACTGGAGAATTCTACCAAACTTGCAGAGAAGAGCTTACTCCAATACTATTCAAACTATTTCAGAACATAGAAAAGGAAGGAGTATTTCCGGATTTCTTTTATGAAGCTAGCTTAACCCTGGTACCAAAACCAGGTAAAGACACCACAAAAGAAGAAAATGACAGACCAGTATCTCTCATGAATATAGATACAAAAATCCTCAACAAAATTCTAGCCAGTAGAATTCAGCATCTTATCAAAAAATTTAGTACACCATGACCAAGTAGAATTCATACCAGGTATTATGTAAGAATGGTTCAACATTAGCAAGTCAATCAAGGTAATCCAGCACATAAATAAAAGAACCATATGATCGTCTCAATCGATGCAGAAAAGACGTTTGACAAAGTCCAACACCCATTCCTGATAGAAACTGTCAATAAAATAGATGTAGAAGGAAAATTCCTCGACATAATAAAGGGCATCTATATAAAACCTGCAGCCAACATCATTCTTAATGGAGAGTGGCTGAAAACATTCCTCTTGAGAACAGGGACAAGACAAGGATACCCTTTATCTCCCATTTAACATTGTGCTGGAAGTCCTAACTAGAGCAATAAGGTAAGAAAAGTAAAGGGCATCCAAATTGATAATGAAGAAGTGAAATTGTCCCTATTTCCGTATGATATGATACTATACATAGAAAACCTAAAAGACTCCATGAGAAAACTACTGGAACTAGTAGACTCAGCAGAATAGCCTGATACACAATAAACATACAAAAATCAGTCGGATTGCTATGCTATACACCAATTAGGAGAAAAATGAAAAGGAAATCAAGAAAACAATACCATTTATAATAGCCCCTAAAAAAATAAAATACTTAGGAATAAATCTAATCAGGGGTGTAAAAGGCCTATACAAAGAAAACTGCAAAACACTACTGCAAGAAACCAAAAAAATCTATATAAATGGAAAACCATACCATGCTCATAAATAGGTAGACTCAACAATGTGAAAATGACAGTTCTACCCAAAGCAATGTACAAATACAATGCGATCCTGATCCAAATACCAAAAACATTCTTTAAAGAGATGGAAAAACTAATCATTAACTTCATTTATACGGAAAGGGAGGAGGCCCTGGGTAAATAAAGCACTATTAAAGAATAAAGTAGGAAGACGCACGCTACCTGGCCTCAGAACCTACTATACAGCTGTGGTAGTCAAAACAGCCTAGTACTGGTACAGTGACAGATACGTTGACCAGTGGAACAGAATTGAGAACCCAGATGTAAATCCATCCACCTACAGTCACCTGATCTTCGGCAAGGGCCCAAAGTCTATCAAATAAGGAAAAGACAGCCTTTTTAACAAATGGTGCTGGCAAAACTGGATGTCCATCTGCAAAAAAAATTAAACAGAACCCATATCTCATGCCATACACAAAAACTAATTTGAAATGAATCAAAGACCTAAATATAAAACCAAAAACTATAAAGATCATAGAAGAAAAAATAGGATCAACATTAGAGGCCCTAGTACATGGTATTAACAGGATACAAACCATAACTAACAACACACAAACTCCAGAAAATAAGCTAGATAACTGGGGTCTTCTAAAAATTAAACACTTATGCTCATCAAAAGACTTCGCCAAAAGGGTAAAAGGAGAACCTACAGACTGGGAAGAAATGTTTGGCTATTACAGACCCAACAACCGTCTAACTAATCTCTAAAATCCACAGGAAAATCCAACACCTTTACAACAAAAAGACAAATAATCTAATTAAAAAAGGTGCAGAGGAAGTGAACAGAAACATCACCAAAGAAGACATTCAAGAAGCTGACACATGAGGAAATGTTCGTGATCACTAGCCATTAAAAAAAAAAAAAAATTTTTTTTTTATTAGAGAAGTGCAAATCAAAACCACAATGAGATGCTGTCTCACCCCGACATTACTGGCACGAATCAAAAAACAGAAAATAATAAATGTTGGAGAGGCTGCGGGAAACTGGAACTCTTATGCACTGCTGGTGGAAATGCAAAATGGTACAACCATTTTGGAAAATGATACGGTGCTTCCTAAAAAAGCTAGAAATAAAAATACCATATGATCCAGCAATCCCACTTATAGGAATATATCCTAGAGAAATAAGAGCTGTCACATGAATAGACATATGCACACTCATGTTCACTGGAGCATTGTTCACAATAGCAAAAAGATAGAAACATCCTAGATGCCGATAAACAAACTGATGAATGAATGGATAAACAAACTATGGTACATACACACAATGGAGTACTGCGCAATGATAAAGAACAATGCTGAATTGGCAAAGCATCTTATGACATGGATGTATCTGGAGGGCATTATGCTGAGTGAAATAAATCAATCACAAAAGGACAAATATTGTATGAGACCACTACTATAAAAACTCATGAAGGGGTTTACAATGCAAAAAGAAACAATCTTTGATGGTTACAAGGCAGGGGAGGGGTGGGGATGGAAAAACTCTAACTAGACAATAGAGAAGTGGTAACTTTGGAGAAGGGTAAGACAGTAGATAATACTGGGGAAGCCAGCACAACTTGTACAAGGCAGGGTCATGGAAGCTCCATAGACACATCCAAACTCCCCGAGGGACCTATTACTGGGCTGAGGGCTGTGGGGACCATGGTCTTGGGGAACATCTAGTTTAATTGGCGTAACGTATTATACAAAGAAAATGTTCTGTATTCTACTTTGGTGAGTAGCGTCTGGGGTCTTAAAAGTCTGTGAGTGGCATTTAAGATACTTCACTGGTCCCACCCCTTCAGGAGCAAGGGAGAATGAAGAAAACTAAAGACACAGGGAAAAGATTAGTCCAAAGGACTAATGGACCACAACTACTACGACCTCCACCAGACGGGGCCCAGTACAACTAGATGGTGCCCAGCTACCACCACTGACTGCTGTGACAAGGGATCACAATAGAGGGTCCCAGACAAAGCTGGAGAAAAATGTAGAACAAAATACTAACTCACAAAAAGAGACCAGACTTATTGGCCTGACAGACTAGAGAAACCCCAAGAGTATGGCCCCTGGACACCCTTTTAGCTTAGCAATGAAGTCTTTCCTAAGGTTCACCCTTTAGCCAAAGATTAGACAGATCCATAAAATAAAATGAGACTAAAGGGGCATATCAGCCTAGGAGCAAGGACTAGAAGGCAGGAGGGGACAGGAAAGCTGGTAATAGGGAACCCAAGGTCGAGAAGGGAGAGTGTTGACATGTTGTAGGGTTGTTAACCAGTGTCATAAAACAATGTGTGTACTGTTTGATGAGAAGCTAGTTTGTTCTGTAAACCTTCATCTAAAGTACAATTAAAAAAAAAGAATATATGTGTATTTTGCTTGTATGTGGGTTTTTGGTTTTTATGCCTAAAATACCTCCTGAACAATTCGTAAGAAATTGATGATTTTGCCCATAAGGAAGAGTGCTAGTTAGTTAGCTATGCTACAGGGCAAGAGATTTTTCCTCTTCAAATCCTTTTGTACATCTGCAATTTCAGCACTGTAAATGTATTCTCTATTCCAAAAGTACATTAAAAATAACACTTTTTAAATTTAAAATAAAAAGAGACACTTGACCCTCCTCGAATAAACTTTCTAACTGAAATTGCTAACTACTGGCAGACTTGGTCTGTATTGTCTTGGGCACACAAGTGAACAGACAGCTTCAGGATGAGAAGTCAGATTCTAGTAAGTTTGTATAAAAATATCTTTTGCTGTGTAGACTCAAAATTAGAATCTACGTAGGAATTAAAAGCTCTACTGCATGAATATTAAGTATTATGAATAAATGTGGAACTTTCACAAAGGCACTATTCTCTAATTTGTTTACTCTCATATCTTTTACTGAGTTCATTAGCCTCGCTCATTTATTTGTGTGTAGATGCAAGGACAAAGCCCACCTGCTCCAACTAGAGGGATTTCCAAGCACAGCGCAAGTGCTACAGATGAAGGAGAAGATGGCGAGGAACCAGATGAAGGGGGCAATGATGTTGTTGATCTTTTGCCAAGGGCAGAGATCAGGTAGGTTTTAATCTGTGAAATGGTTTATTTATTGTACTGAATCCTTAGTGGTGTCTCCTTTGAACTTAGTCAAGAGTACTTCTGTGACATTATTCTTTTAGGAGTCTGGAATTATTCTTTTAGGAGTCTGGAATTAAGGGTTGTCTTCCATTTTTCAGTGATAAAATCACTTCAGAATTGGTATCTAAGATTGGTGACAAGAATTGGAAGATCAGGAAAGAAGGCTTGGATGAAGTGGCAAGCATTATCAATGAAGCAAAATTTATCCAACCAAATATAGGTGAACTTCCAACTGCCTTGAAGGGTCGACTCAATGATTCAAATAAAATCTTGGTATGTAGTACATATGCCCGTTCTCCGCCTGTGCCCCCCCCCCGCCCCCGAGGTTCCTTTTCAATGCAGCCTTCACTAGCGAAAAATGAAGGGTCACTTTATTTGCCTTGAACTACAAATGTTGTTGTTACCTGACGTCAGGTCAGTTCTGACTCATAGCGACCCCATGCACAACAGAACGAAACACTGGTCCTGAGCTATCCTTAAAATCGTTGTTACACTTGAGCTCATTGTTGCAGCCACTGTGTCAGTCCACTTTGTCGAGGGTCTTCCTCTTTTCTGCTGACACTGTACTCTGCCAAGCATGATGTCCTTCTCCAGGGATTGATCCCTCCTGACAACATGTCCAGAGTATGTAAGACACAGTCTTGCCATCCTTGCTTCTAAGGAGCATTCTGGTTGTACTTCTTATGAGACAGATTTGTTTGTTCTTTTGGCAGTCCATAGTATGTTCAATATTCTTCACCAACACCACAATTCAAAGGCGTCAGTTCTTTGGTCTTCCTTATTCATTGTCCATCTTTCACATGCGTTTGATGCGATTGAAAATACCATGGCTTGGGTCAGGCACACCTTAGTCTTCAAGGTGACGTCTGTGCTCTTCAACACTTTAAAGAGGTCCTTTGCAGCAGATTTACCCAATGCAATGGGTCTTTTGATTTCTTGACTGCTACTTCATGGCTGTTGATTGTGGATCCAAGTAAAATGAAATCCTTGACAACTTTAATCTTTTCTCTGTTTATCATGATGTTGCTCATTGGTCCAGTTGTGAGGATTTTTGTTTCCTTTATGTTGAGGTGCAATCTATACTGAAGGCTGTGGTCTTTGATCTTCATTAGTAAGTGCTTCAAGTTCTCTTCACTTTCAGCAAGCAAGGTTGTGTCATCTGCATAACACAGGTTGTTAATGAGTCTTCCTCCAATCCTGATGCCCCGTTCTTCTTCATATAGTCCAGCTTCTCCTATTATTTGTTCAGCATATAGATTGAATAATTCAGCATATAGATTGAATAGGTATGGTGAAAGAATACAACCCTGACGCACACCTTTCCTGACTTTAAACCAATCAGTATCCCCTTGTTCTGTCTGAACAACTGCCTCTTGATCTATGTAAAGGTTCCTCATGAGCCCAATTAAGTGTTCTGGAATTCCCGTTCTTTGCAGTGTTATCCATAATTTGTTATGATCCACACAGTCAAATGCCTTTGCGTAGTCAATGAAACACAGGTAAACATCCTTCTGGTATTCTCTGCTTTCAGCCAGCATCCATCTGACATCAGCCATGATATCCCGGGTTTCACATCCTCTTCTGAAACTAGAAATAAAAAAAAAAAAAAATAGCATCCTTAAATTTCTTAAGTGTACCTCAAGATAGGTTTCTGGAAGGGGAAGGCTTATTAATCTGATTTTCCTGAGTCTCAGAATTTCCCTTTTACAGGAACTGAACCCATTGCTGTTGAGTTGATTCTGACTCCTAGGAACCACATAAAACAGAGTAGAACTGCCCCATAGGGTTTCTAAGGCTCCAAATCTTTATGGAACCAGACTGCCACATCTTCCCTCGGAGCAGCTGGTGGGCTCAGATTGCTGACTTTAACCACAATACCACCAGGGCTCCTTATTTACAGGAATCCAGTATTAAGTATCTTTATATAAAACCTCTTATAATACACATCCCACAAACACACATAAACATGCTTAATTTCTAATTTTTACATTTAGATTGTTGAGTCAGGGTTTTCTTACACCAGGGTTTACCTTACCTTAAAATTGTAAAGCAGTGTAATCATCAGTCTAAAATTTCTAGTAATCCAGTTTTATGAACTGGTAAAAGGAGAGGCCATGGCTTTAAAATTATTTCTAAGATAGCATCATAATTATTTGATCTTCTTCTCTCTGAAGAAGGCCAGAAACCTCGTACTATACTGATTATATAGTAGCAAACTCATCAAAACTTTGAACACAGCTCACTTGTGGTTTGAACCTCAAGTGTTGGCTCTTTCTACTCAGGTGCAGCAGACATTGAACATCCTCCAGCAATTGGCAGCAGCCATGGGACCAAACATCAAGCAACATGTGAAGAACTTGGGCATCCCTATCATCACAGTCCTTGGAGACAGCAAGGTAAACCTGACTCTCTGCAGCTGAATTCTGGAATAGGCCAGCCACATTCTTGGGTGAAGAATAATTCTCTTTTCTAGAGTATGTTCATATGCTTTATAAAGAAGAGAATTTTAGGGGGAAAATAGTTAACATTTTTACCTCACAAGCAGTATTGAGATACCCACATATTTGAGCTTTGTGACCTTTAGATAAGTTATTTATCTCATCTAGGGCTCAGTTTCTTGTAGAATTAAATGAGTCTATATTTTTTTTTTTTTTTATATGTAAAGTACAGTGTACTGTGCCATCTCACATAGTATGCACAAAGTAAATTGTTCGCTATTTTTATTTCAATCTAATCATTATAAAAAGTATTGGTTTAAAGAGTCTGAATAAATATATGAATTTAGGAGTCATGAGTTTCTACTTTTTTCCCTGAACTACTAGAGTGAGGTCTTCTAGTAGTTCAGTGAGATCTGTGTGGTTTCACAGTCCTGGGATTAGTGTCATTGCAAATTTCAGGCCTTTTGTATTTAGCCCTAGATTAACTATTTGAATGTTTACTTTTTTGTGATTCAATTAATTTGAGGAATTGGGCTATTTTAATATTTTTTATCTCAATAAGTCCCTCTGATTCAATGAACACAAACTAATATAAAAACATAACTTAAATTTTCAGTTGAATTATTAGCAGTTTCAGTCTTAACCATTATGGGGTTTCTGACATATAGGATAACAATCCTTAGCAGATAGTCCTGAACATATGAACCCCCAGAGATTCAGGAAAGAAAATCTTAAGGAGTTTATTCCTTTTACATGATTTTTATGCCCAATTCATTGTTTTGCCTAATTAACAGAGTCTAAGATCTTTACATTTGGGGGAAAAAGAAAAAAACTTTACATTTCAGTTTTATGTTTCTGCCTCACTTTGAAGTTTTAGTACAGCCAGAGAATTTGATTCACTCTCAGATATAACAAGTTTTTCACCCCTATCTCCAGAGCATAGTTGATATTTTTGCTAATTCTCTTCTCCCATAAGAACAATGTTCGAGCTGCTGCCCTAGCGACTGTGAATGCTTGGGCTGAACAGACCGGCATGAAGGAATGGCTGGAGGGAGAAGACCTTTCTGAAGAGCTCAAAAAGGAAAATCCCTTCTTGAGACAAGAGGTTAGTAGGATTAATAATCATATGCTTTGCTAATGTCTTTTACCTTTGCAGGTGCTTAAGCCTGCCTAATATATATGTATGGTGAAAAGAGTTTCATTATAAAACAGTTACTAAAATTTCTGGAGCTTTTGTGTTCATGTGCTGCTGCCTTTTTTCCCCCCATAAGCTTCTTTAACAAACTTTTAAAGGACTAACCTCTTTGGGAAACCTCTCTTTTCTTGAACTCTTAAGTAGTAGAGGTTTCAATCAGAACATAAAAATAAATACAAGGCGGGGCCAAGATGGCTGACTAGGTAGAAGCTACCTCGGATCCCTCTTGCAACAAAGACTTGGAAAAACAAGTAAATCGATCACATATATGACAGTCTATGAACCCTGACCATCAAATACAAATCTAAAGAGTTGACCTGAGTGACAGAGACTCAGCCAGCGCAAGCAGGCTGCACACTGACGCGGCTAACGAGAGAATGAGCAACAACGGGGAAGCAGCAACTGTTTGCAGAGCCTAGAGCCAGCGTCCCAGTCAGAAAACCTTGGCGCCGGGCTTTGGACTGGGCACAGGGGAGCTGAGCACGGCGTCCTGAGACAGCGCAAACATGGGACGCAGCCCTAGCCCCCAGAAGTGACCTGAGGGGAAGCCCAGCCAGTGCATGTGGGCAGCGCGGTGACGGGGCTGACAGGAGGACAAGTCACCAGGAGGCAACGACTGGTTTTGGAGCCTGGAGTGCGGCGTCCCAGCCGGGGAACCTTGGCACTGGGCTTTGGACTAGGAGCGGAGGAACTGACTATGGGTTCTGAGACAGCACAAGCACAGGATGCGGGCCTGACCCTCAGGGACAGTCTTGACCCAGCCAAAGCACACAGGCTACACACCCCTCGGGAGTCTCAGATAAAACAGTCATCACCAAGCAAGATAAGTAACTTTGTCTATATTCCTGGGTGCTACTCTCTCCTGTCTATCTGATCCCTCCCCTCCCCTTCCCAGGTAGCTTCATTAACATTGGAATTTCCTGGGCCAGACAGTGAAGTGCTCTGCGTTTTTGTTTTTTGTTTTTTTTTGTCTTTTCCTAACCCATTCTCCTGGCCTGAGAGAAGCAGCTACAAAAAACCCAGGGACCAAAAATCCTTCCCTGACTTCCCGAAATTGGACTAAAAATACAGAACCAGCTCCAGCCAAGCATATGAGATCCACACTCTTGGGCTTTCATCCCTACAGGGAACAAGGTGTCTATTATAAAGCAAAGGCAATTCTGATAGTGATCTGACTGTAATTGTTTTAGGGTATTACTGGAAAGACAAGTTTCCCAGATCTGATATCTCTACCTACTAAACAGAGCCATCACTGGCCCACAACAGGGAACTGGAAGCTGAAGCTCCACCGAAACCACCTAGCCTCCTGCCACAGGGGTCTGAGAATAGTGACACCTACCAGTCTTTAGAGGTACATGCATTGGGTGCCTAAGGTACAGCTGCAGAGGCCACCCACAAAAGTGCTTAAGGAATAGAGACACACCTACCTCACTGGCACTTAGGGGAAGCCTGTCAGCATCCTGCCCACCCTGGAGTGTGACCCCCTGCTGCTACTAGAATCTGGTGCACACACCTATCACCATTACTCCTCTAAGTGAATAGGTGACAGTCTACACCACACACTTGGTGACCGAAAATCAGATTCTACTTAAGAATAGTGAATAGACTCTTAGGCTTATATATCTTGTAACAGCCCAAAACCAGCTGGTAATAGGATATAAGTGATTCAAAGGCTACAGCAATCAAGACAGCGCAATCTAGTAGCCCATCTACGTGTATTGAAAGAAAACAAAAGAAGATATGACTCAGTGAGCAAATATAAAATAAATCATTACAATCTCTTATAGATGGTTCGGAGACAGCAGTCAATATCAAACCACATAAAGAAGCAGACCATGATTGCTTCTACAACTCCCCAAATTAAAGAATCAAAATCTTTCCTAAATGAAGATACACTCCTGGAATAGCCAGATGCAGAATATAAAAAACTAATTTGCAGAATGCTTCAAGACATCAGGGATGACCTCAAAAATGAAATAAGGCAATCTACAGAAAAAGCCAAGGAACACACTGATAAAGCAGTTGAAGAAATCAAAAAGATTATTCAAGAACATAGTGGAAAAATCAATAAGCTGCAAGAATCCATAGAGAGACAGCACGCAGAAATCCAGAAGATTAACAATAAAATTACAGAATTAGACAACTCAATAGGAAGTCAGAGGAGCAGAGTCGAGCAATTGGAATGCAGAGTGGGGGAGCTGGAGAAAACGCAGTTGACACCAATATAATAGAAGAAAAATCAGATAAAAGAATTTTAAAAAATGAAGAATCCCTAAGAATCACGTGGGACTATATCAAGAAGAATAACTTGCGTGTGATTGGAGTTCCAGAACAGGGAGAGATAACAGAAAATACAGAGAGAATAGTTGAAGATCTCTTGGCAGAAAACTTCCCTGACATCATGAAAGACGAAAGGATATCTATCCAAGATGCTCATCGAACCCCGTTTAAGAATGATCCAAAAAGAAAATCACCGAGACATATTATCATCAAACTTGCCAAAACCAAAGATAAAGAGAAAATTTTAAAAGCAGCCAGGGATAAAAGAAAGGTCTCCTACAAAGCAGAATCAATAAGAATAAGTTCAGACTACTCAGCAGAAACCATGCAGCAAAGAAGGCAATGGGATGACATACACAGAGCACTGAAGGAGAAAAACTGCCAGCCAAGGATCATATATCCAGCAAAACTCTCTCTGAAATACGAAGGCGAAATTAAGATATTTACAGATAAACACAAGCTTAGAGAATTTGCAAAAACCAAACCAAAGCTACAAGAAATACTAAAGGAAATTGTTTGGTCAGAAAACCAATAATATCAGATAACAGCACAACACAAGGTCACAGAACAGAGCATCCTGATATCAACTCAAATAGGGAAATCACAAAAACAAATTAAGATTAAAAAAAAAAAAAAAAGGCTCAAAACAGGGAATCATTGAAGTCAATATGTAAAAGATCACAATAATCAAAAAGAGGGACTAAATACAGGTGGCATAGAACTGCCATATGGAGAGGGATACAAGGCAATATAGGACAACACAAGTTAGGTTTTTACTTAGAAAAATAGGGGTAAATATTAAGGTAACCACAAAGAGGTATAACAACTCCATAACTCAAAAACCAAGAAAAACGTAACGACTCAGCAAACATAAAGTCAAATACTATGAAAATGAGGATCTCACAATTTACAAAGAAAAATGTCTCAGCACAAAAAAGTAACTGGAAAAATGAAACTGTCAGCAACACATAAAAAGGCATCAAAATGACAACACTAAACACTTATTTATCTATAATTATGCTGAATGTAAATCGACTAAATGCACCAATAAGGAGACAGAGAGTCTCAGACTGGATAAAGAAACACGATCCGTCTATATGCTGCCTACAAGAGACACACCTTAGACTTAGAGACACAAGCAAACTAAAACTCAAAGGATGGAAAAAAATATATCAAGCAAACAACAAGCAAAAAAGAGCAGGAGTAGCATTATTAATTTCTGACAAAATAGACTTTAAAGTTAAATCCACCACAAAGGATAAAGGAGGACACCACATAATGATTAAAGGGACAATAGACCAGGAAGATAAAACCATATTAAATATTTATGCACCCAGTGACAGGGCTGCAAGATACATAAAAAAAACTTTAACAGAACTGAAGAGTGAGATAGACACCTCCACAATTACAGTAGGAGACTTCAACACACCACTTTTGGAGAAGGACAAGACTTCCAATAAGAAGCTCAGTACAGACACAGAAGACCTAATTGCTACAATCAACCAACTTGACCCCATAGACTTCTACAGAACAGTCCACCCAACAGTTGCAAAGTATACTTTTTTTTCTAGTGAACATGGAACATTCTCTAGAAAAGATCACATATTAGGTCATAAAACAAACCTTTGCAGAATCCAAAACATCAAAATATTACAAAGCATCTTCTCAGACCACAAAGCCATAAAAGTGGAAATCAATAATAGAAAAATCAGGGAAAAGAAATCAAATACGTGGAAACTGAACAATACCCTGCTGAAAAAAGACTGGGTTATAGAAGACATTAAGGAGGGAATAAAGAAATTCATAGAATGCAACGAGAATGAAAACACCTTCTATCAAAACCTCTGGAGCACAGCAAAAGCAGTGCTCACAGGTCAATTTATATTGATAAATGCACACATACATAAAGAAGAAGGAGCGAAAATCAGAGAACTGTGCCTACAACTTGAACAAATAGAAAGCGAGCAACAAAAGAATCCATCAGGCACTAGAAGAAAACAAATAATAAAAATTAGAGCTGAACTAAATGAATTAGAGAACAGAAAAACAATTGAAAGAATTAACAAAGCCAAAAGCTGGTTCTTTGAAAAAATTAACAAAATTGATAAACCATTGACCAGACTGACAAAAGAAATAAAGGAAAGGAAACAAATAACCCGAATAAGAAACGAGATGGGCCATATCACAACAGACCCAACTGAAATTAAAAGAATAAGAAACGAAATGGGCCATATAACAACAGACCCAACTGAAATTAAAAGAATCATATCAGATTATCATGAAAAATTGTACTCTAACAAATTTGCAAACCTAGAAGAAATGGATGAATTCCTAGAAAAACACTACCTACCTAAACTAACACAATCAGAAGTAGAACAACTAAATAGACCCGTAACAAAAAAAGAGATTGAAAAGGTAATCAAAAAACTCCCAACAAAAAAAAAAAACCCTGGCCTGGACGGCTTCACTGCAGAGTTTTGCCAAACTTTCAGAGAAGAGTTAACACCGCTACTAGTAAAGATATTTCAAAGCATAGAAAATCATGGAATACTACCTAACTCATTCTATGAAGCCACCGTATCCCTGATACCAAAACCAGGTAAAGACACCACAAAAAAAGAAAATTACAGACCTATATCCCTCATGAACATGGATGTAAAAATCCTCAACAAAATTCTAGCCAATAGAATTCAACAATATCAAAAAAAATAATTCACCATTATCAAGTGGGATTTATACCAGGTTTTATGCAAGGTTGGTTTAATATTAGAAAAACCATTAATGTAATCTACCGTATAAATAAAACAAAAGACAAAAACCACATGATCTCATCAATTGATGCAGAAAAGGCATTTGACAAAGTCCAACACCCATTCATGATAAAGACTTTCAGCAAAATAGGAATAGAAGGAAAATTCCTCAACATAGTAAAGGGCATGTATACAAAGCCAACAGCCAGCATCGTTCTAAATGAAGAGAGCGTGAAAGCATTTCCCTTGAGAACGGGAACCAGACAAGGATGCCCTTTATCACCGCTCTTATTCAACATTGTGCTAGAAGTCCTAGCCAGAGCAATTAGGCTAAACAAAGAAATAAAGGGCATCCAGACTGGTAAGGAGGAAGTAAAGTTATCTCTGTTTGCAGATGACATGATCTTATACACAGAAAACCCTAAGGAATCCTCCAGAAAACTACTGAAACTAATAGAGTTTGGCAGAGTCTCAGGTTACAAGATAAACATACAAAAATCCCTTGGATTCCTCTATATCAACAAAAAGAACATCGAAGAGGAAATCACCAAATCAATACCATTCACAGTAGCCCTCAAGAAGATAAAATACTTAGGAATAAATCTTACCAAAGATGTAAAAGACCTATACAAAGAAAACTACAAAGTAACTAGTGCAGGAAACTAAAAGGGACCTACATAAATGGAAAAACATACCTTGCTTATGGATAGGAAGTCTTAACATAGTAAAAATGTCTATTCTACCAAAAACCATCTATACATACAATGCGCTTCCGATCCAAATTCCAGTGACGTTTTTTAATGTGATGGAGAAACAAATCACCGTCTTCATATGGAAGGGAAAGAAGCCCTGGATAAGTAAAGCAGTACTGAGAAAGAACAAGAAAGTGGGAGGCCTCACTCTACCTGATTTTAGAACCTATTATACAGCCACAGTAGTCAAAACAGCCTGGTACTGATACAACAACAGGCACATAGACCAATGGAACAGAATTGAGAACCCAGATATAAATCCATCCACGTGTGAGCAGCTGATATTTGACAAAGGCCCAGTGTCAGTTAATTGGGGAAAAGACAGTCTTTTTAACAAATGGTGCTGGCATAACTGGATATCCATTTGCAAAAGAATGAAACAGGACCCATACCTCACACCATGCACAAAAACTAACTCCAAGTGGATCAAAGACCTAAACATAAACACTAAAACGATAAAGATCATGGAAGAAAAAATAGGGACAACCTTAGGAGCCCTAATACAAGGCATAAACAGAATACAAAACATTACCAAAAATGACGAAGAGAAACCAGATAACTGGGAGCTCCTAAAAATCAAACACCTATGCTCATCTAAAGACTTCACCAAAAGAGTAAAAAGACCACCTACAGATTGGGAAAAAATTTTCAGCTATGACATCTCCGACCAGCACCTGATCTCTAAAATCTATATGATTCTGTCAAAACTCAACCACAAAAAAACAAACAGCCCAATCAAAAGTGGGCAAAGGATATGAACACGCACTTCACTAAAGAAGATATTCAGGCAGCTAACAGAAATATGAGAAAATGCTCTCGATCATTAGCCAGTAGAGAAATGCAAATTAAACCTACGATGAGATTCCATCTCACTCCAACAAGGCTGGCATTAATCCAAAAAACACAAAATAATAAATGTTGGAGAGGCTGTGGAGAGATTGGAACTCTTATACACTGCTGGTGGGAATGTAAAATGGTACAACCACTTTGGAAATCTATCTGGCGTTTTCTTAAAAAGTTAGAAATAGAACTACCATATAACCCAGAAATCCCACTCCTCAGAATATACCCTAGAGAAATAAGAGCCTTTACACGAACAGATATATGCACACCCATGTTTATTGCAGCAGTCTTTACAATAGCAAAAAGCTGGAAGCAACCAAGGTGTCCATCAATGGATGGATGGTTAAATAAATTGTGGTATATTCACACAATGAAATACTACGCATCGATAAAGAACAGTAACAAATCTGTGAAGCATTTCATAACATGGAGGAACCTGGAAGGCATTATGCTTAGTAAAATTAGTCAGATGCAAAAGGACAAATATTGTATAAGACCACTATTATAAGATCTTGAGAGATAATATAAACTGAGAAGAACACATTCTTTTGTGGTTACAAGAGTGGGGAGGGAGGGAGGGCGGGAGAGGGTTATTTACTGATTAGTTAGTAGATAAGAACTGCTTTAGATGAAGGGAAGGACAATACTCAATACAGGGAAGGTCAGCTCAACTGGACTAGACCAAAAGCAGTTTCCGGGATAAACTGAATGCTTCAAAGGTCAGCGGAGCAAGGGCAGGGGTTTGGGGACTATGGTTTAAGGGGTTTTTTAAGTCAATTGGCAAAATAATTCTATTATGAAAACATTCTGCATCCCACTTTGAAGTGTGGTGTCTGGGGTCTTAAATGCTAACAAGCGGCCATCTAAGATGCATCAATTGGTCTCAACCCACCTGGATCAAAGGAGAATGAAGAACACCAAGGTCACACGGTAAGTAGGAGCCCAGGAGACAGAAAGGGCCACATGAACCAGAGACTTACATCATCCTGAGACCAGAAGAAGTAGATGGTGCCCAGCCACAACTGATGACTGCCCTGACAGGGAGCACAACAGAGAACCCCTGAGGGAGCAGGAGAGCAGTGGGATGCAGACCCCAAATTCTGATAAAACGACCAGACTTAATGGTCTGACTGAGACTAGAGGAATCCCGGCGGTCATGGTCCCCAAACCTTCTGTCGGCCCAGGACAGGAACCATTCCCGAAGACAACTCATCAGACATCGAAGAGACTGGACAATGAGTTGGAGAGAGATGCTGATGAAGAGTGAGCTACTTGTATCAGGTGGACACTTGAGACTGTGTTGGCATCTCCTGTCTGGAGGGGAGATGGGAGGATAGAGAGGGTTAGAAACTGGCAAAAGTGTCACGAAAGGAGAGACTGGAAGGAGGGAGCGAGCTGACTCATTAGGGGAAGAGTAAATGGGAGTACGTAGTAAGGTGTCTATAAGCTTATATGTGGGAGACTGACTTGATTTGTAAACTTTCACTTAAAGCACAATAAAAATTATTGAAATAAATAAATACAAAGTTCAACATTCAAAAATTCATCCATGTTAATCCACCATATCAATAGGCTAAAGAAGAAAAATCGGATGAACGTTTAGCTGACACAGAAAAAAGTTTGACAAAATCTAACATTCATGATAAGAAAAGCTCCTAGCAAGTTAGGAATGGAGAATTACCTGAAATTGATAAAGAGCATCTGCAAAAAAACCTACAGCTAACATACTTAATGGTGAAAGACTGAGTACTTAGGCCCTAAGACTGGCAAAAAGCAAAGATGCTGATTCAACATAGTACTAGAATTTCTAATCACTTCAGGCAGGCAAGAAAGAGGAATGAAGAGTATGTCACTTGGAAAGGAATAGAACTGTCCCTAATTGCAAATGACATGATTTCACAGAAAATATAAAAGAATCCAGAAATAAACTCCTAGAAGTAGTAAGTCAGTTCAGAAAGGTTGCAGGATAAAAGATCAGCACACAAAAATTAATCACGTTTCTTTGTACTACGATAAACATGTGGAAACCAAAATTAAAAATGCAGTACCATTTACAGTCACTCCAAAGAAAATCCTTAGGTATACACTAACAAAACAAATAGAGACTATGTGTGCTTAAAATTACAAAATGTTGAAGCAAAGAAGACATAGTTTTGCTGTGTTCATGGATTGGAAGACTCAACATACTAGAAATGTCAGTTCTTACCAAATCTATAGGTTTACTGCAGTTCCTATCAAAATTCCAGCAAGATATTTTTTATAGACATAGACAAACTTACTCTAAAATTTATGCAGAAAGGTACAAGACTTAGAATAGCTGAAACAATTTTAACAAAGAATAAAGTAGGAAAATCACGAGATACTAAAACTAAAAACCTGTTGCCATAAAGTCAGTTTGACTCATGGAGACCCCATGTGTGTCAGAGTAGAACGGCACTCCATAGCATTTTCAATAGCTGTAATCTTACAGAAGATCATGAAGCCTTTCTTCCCTACCAGATGTTAAGGCTTACTATATTGCTACAGTAATCAAAACATTTTAGTCTTAGTGGAGGGATAGACATGTCAATCAGAGGAACAGGGGAGCTCAGAAATAGACTCACAAAAATATGGTCAACTAATTTTTGACAAAGCCATAAAAGCAGTTCAATGCAGGAAGGATAGCCTTTTTGACAAATCATTCTGAAGCGTTTGGACATCCATAGACCAAAAAATGAATCTTCACCTAAACTTTGCACAAAAATTAATTCCAAATGTATCATGGACTTAAATGTAAAACATAAAACTATAGTCTTCAGGACTTAGGGCTAGGCAAAGAATTCTTAGACTTAATATTAAAAGCATAACTCATAAAAGGAAAAATTAGTAAATTGGAGCTTATCAAAATTAAAAATTTTACTCTGCAAAAGACCGTGTGAAGAGAATGAATATTTGTAAACTCTATATCCAATAAAGAACTAATATCTGGGATATATAAAGAGCTCTCAAAACTCAACAGTAAAAAAAATTTAATTAGAAATTGGGCTAAAGATATGAACAGACATTTCACTGAAAAGAATATCCAGATGGGAAATAAGCACATGAAAGATGTTAAACAGCTTTTGCCGCTGTTGTTGTTAGGTGCTGTTGAGTCAGTTCTGACTCATAGCGACCCTATGAACAACAGAACGAAACACTGCCCGGTCCTCCGCCATCCTTACAGTCGTCATGCTTGAGCTCATTGTTGCAGCCACTGTGTCTGTCCACCTTGTTGAGGGCCTTCCTGTTTTCCCCTGACCCTGTACTCTGCCAAGCATGATGTCGTCCTCCAGGGACTGAGCCCTCCTGACAACATATCCAAAGTATGTAAGACGCAGCCTTGCCATCCTTGCTTCTAAGGAGCATTCTGGTTATACTTCCAAGACGGATTTGTTCCTTCTTTTGACAGTCCATGGTATATTCAGTATTCTTTGGCAACACTACAATTCGAAGGCATCAGTTCTTCTTCAGCCTTCCTTATTCATTGTCTATCTTTCACATGCATTTGATGCGATTGAAAATACCATGGCTTGGGTCATGCGCACCTTAGTCTTCAAGGTGACATCTTTGCTCTTCGACACTTTAAAGAGGTCCTTTGCAACAGATTTACCCAATGCAATGCGTCTTTTGATTTCTTGACTGCTGCTTCCATGGCTGCTGATCGTGGATCCAAGTAAAATGAAATCCTTGACAACTTCAATCTTTTCTCTGTTTATCATGATGTTGCTCATTGGTCCAGTTGTGAGGATTTTTGTTTCCTTTATGTTGAGGTGCAATCTATACTGAAGGCTGTGGTCTTTGATCTTCATTAGTAAGTGCTTCAAGTTCTCTTCACTTTCAGCAAGCAAGGTTGTGTCATCTGCATAACACAGGTTGTTAATGAGTCTCCCTCCAATCCTGATGCCCCGTTTTGCCGTTAGGGAAAACAAATTAAAACTACAATGAGATATTATTACACACCTGTCAGAATGGCTAAAGTCAAGATTGATAATCCTGATGAGTATGTAGAGAAACTGGGGTACTTACAAGTTGCTGGTGGGAAAGTAAAATTTTACAGCTACTCCAGAAAACAGCTGGGGAGTTCCTTATATAAAACGAGACATGCAGTTACCGTATGACTCAGCAACTGCGGCTCTTGGGTATTGAACCCAGAAAATGAAAACTTACTATACAGAAGCCTGTACACAAATGTTCATAGCTTTATTTGTAATAGTCAAAAACTGGAAACAGTCTAGATGTCCTTCAACAGGTGAATGGTTAAACAAACTTGTACATCCATACCATGGAATACTATTCAGCAAGAAGAAGGAATGAACTATTGATACATGTGACTCCTTTAGTAAATATCCAGGGAATTATGCTGTGTGACAATAGCCAATCCCAAAAGGTCATATACTGTATGATTCCATTTATATATCATGTTTGAAATGACAGAATTTTAGAAATGGGGAACAGATTAGTAATTGCCAGGCATTAGGGATGTGGCAGAGAGGAAAGGATATGGGTGCAGCTACAAATGGGCCACATTAGATTCTTATGATGCAACTGTTCAGTGTCTTTACTGTGGTGGTGGATATATTAATGTACATGTGATAAAATTGTTTAGAGGTAAATACAGACATGCATACTACAAGTGAGCAGAAGTAAAAGGGGAAATCTAAATAAGATCAATGGATTGTGTCAATTCAATATCCTGATTGTGATAATTGTACTGTATTTTGCAAAATGCTATTATTGGAGAAAACTGGGTAAAGGTTACATGAACTCTCTCTGTATTTCTTATAATGGCATGTGAATCTTTAATCTCAGTGAAAATTTCTATTAAAAAATAAATACAAATATGAATTGTTTTAGAGGTGCAGAGAAAAACTGTTGGTGTAATGTGAAAACAGAAGTCTTGGAGAGTTTGTCTTTTGATAAAATAAACGTTTTGTGTCTTTAAAAAAAACAAAAACCAAACCCAATGCCATTGAGTTGCTTCCAACTCTTAGGGACCCTATGGAACAGACTAGAACTGCCTCTTGGGGTTTCCAAGGCTGTAATCTTTTACCAAAGAAAAACTGATGCCTTTGAATTATGGTGTTGGTGAAGCATATTGAGGAAACCCTGGTGGCATAGTGGTTAAGTGCTATGGCTGCTAACTAAAAGGTTGGCAGTTCAAATCCACCAAGCGCTCCTTGGAAACTCTGTGGGGCAGTTTTACTCTGTCCCGTAGGGTCGCTATGAGTCAGAATTGACTCGACGGCAATAGATTTTGGTTTTGGTTGAAGAATATTGAATATACCATGGACTGCCAAAAGAACTAGCAAATCTGTCTTGGGAGAAGTACAGCCAGAATGCTCCTTAGAAATTACAATGGCCAAACTTCATCTCACATGCTTTGCACATGTTATCAGGAGGGATCAGTCCCTGGAGAAGACATCATGCTTGGTAAAGTAGAGGGTCAGTGAAAATGAGGAAGCCCCTCAACAAGTTGGATTGACACAGTGGCTGCAACAGTGGGCTCAAATGTAGCAACAATCATGAGGTTGGGGCAGGACCAGGCAGAGTTTCATTGTGTTGCACATAGTGTCACTAAGTATGAGTTGGAACTGACTGGACAGCAGTGCAAACTTCTACAGAAGCAGACTTTCTCCTGTAGAGCAGCTGATGAGTTTCAACTGCTGACCTTTAGTTAGCAGCTGAGCTACTTATCCACTGCGCCATCAGGGCTCCTCTTTGAGTCTTTAATAGCTTGACTATTTCTTAGAACTTAAAAAAAAAAATAAAAAGGAGATAAATGGAAGCTTTTCATCTTGAAAAGTCGTTAAGAACCGTTAAAGCTTTATCATTTAATGTCTACATATGGTCTAAAGAACTGTGTCCTTGTCTTAAAGATTATTGTCATCTTTGCATATATTATTTAAATATGGCGCAATTCTTGAGCAATGAAAATTGTTGAATGTATATTGGAAAGATGAAGTGTAAGAGCTAACTCACTGCAGTGTTTGGCACTGATAAAGTCATTAAGCCTAAGATCATAAGTATAATTTCTACTTCAAGTGTGTAACTAATCTTTATTTCTTTTGGCAGCTTCTGGGCTGGCTAGCTGAGAAACTACCCACTCTTCGTTCCACCCCAACAGACCTTATCCTCTGTGTTCCTCATCTCTACTCCTGTCTAGAGGACCGTAATGGAGATGTACGAAAAAAGGCCCAAGATGCCTTGCCCTTCTTCATGATGCATTTAGGGTATGAGAAGATGGCCAAGGCTACTGGGAAACTAAAGGTACTACGTGTTGTTTTTGTTGTTGTTGTGTGCCATTAGAAAAATACTGAACGTGATTTATAGAAGCAGAAGATCATACTACCCCCCATGAGTTCCAACTTGAATTCCTGATGAGAACAAAAATAAAATATTTAGCAAAAGGCGAAAATCCTGACCTTCTAGGATGATAACTAATTTAGTGTGACTTCATAATGTGTGTTACGTCTCTTGCACTGTGTGCTGCATCCCTTACTTCATTAGTATTTTAAAACTAGGAGTCCAGTCATTTGTCTGACAGCAGATCTGTTAGTAAACATAGTATGAGTGTATCATTTATGTGATCTCTCACTTCGTGTGTTATATTGTCTCCCTAGCCAACTTCTAAAGATCAGGTATTGGCCATGCTAGATAAAGCCAAAGCTAATATGCCAGCCAAACCGGCACCTGCTAAAGCGACTTCCAAACCAGTAGGAGGGTCGGCTCCAGCCAAATTCCAGCCTGTGTCAGGTAACTGTCTCGAGAGGATTAAAGGGGAAGGAAGTAGTCCTAGGTAATTCTGTAAAGAAATCCAGCCGTCATTTTTCATCATGTTTTCTCACAGCCTAGATTCCAAGCCCTCCCTCTCTCCTTAACCTCCTTTCACAAACATTTGTCAAGTACCTATTTTATGTCAGGAACTGTGCTACAGGTACAAAGATGATTAATTCAGTTCCCAAGTCCAAAAAGGAGTCTTCAATGAATAGTACACTGAAATTTTCTGGAAAGCTAGTGACAGCCTATTTTTTAAAGTTCCTGCAACCATTTTCTGCTATTGGATATTATAACTGGAAAGAATGGAGACCACCTAGCTTAATATCCCCTTTATTAACAAATGAGGAAAGTCAAAGAGGTGAAGTGACTTGCTCAAACAGCCAGTCAATGCTTGAACCAGCATTGAATTCCACTTACTGGTTCACAAATGAGTTCTCCTTCCACTACACTTGGCTGTTTGTTCATCTATTCTAATATTTATTAATCTTCTTTAAGAGAAAATTCTTGATTTCTTCTTCCTGGTGTAAAAATTCCGTAATGTATAAATAGAACACTAACCTGGAAACTTTTCTCTTCTAAAGTTATTATTGCTTTAAAAAAACAATATTCTTCTGTTTAGTGGGATAGAAATTATTGGTGTTATAGTGTTAGAAATTTTACATGTATAAAACTTTTGGTATCAAACCATATATTCAGTTATAACGTTTATTAGAATCTTGCTATATAGCAGATATAGCGAAGTATCAAACATGAAAGACATTTTCCACCCTTAAGGAAATATCACTCTAGCAAAAATATTTTTTTTAACTGCATTTAGAAAATAGTTTTAAAACCACAACTTGAATGTTTGTAAAGAGATGTAAGTTTTCTGAATAAATTTCTTAAGGTTATGCTTAAAAAGGAAGTCAAGGATTCAAACTGCAGACTTTCTTATGACCATTATATACTGAACCTCCCCAGAATACAGTGATCTTATTTAGAGCTTGTATTTATAGTACATGCTTTTTTTTTCCTCAAAGCACCTGTTGAAGAGTCTGTTTCCAGCTCTGTAGAACCCAAACCTGATCCCAAAAAGGCCAAAACTCTAGGAGCTTCCTCGAAAGCAAAGGTATGTTAACATGGCATATTTAGATGGGAAATTGCTTTGAGTGCATTTTATACACCGACACATTCTATTAGGAAAGATGTGATATAATATGTGAAAGAACATTACCACCCCCGATATTATCAAGTATGCATGCAAGTGTTCTGTAGCTCATTTTTAATAAGGCCCAAAACCAGACATTCTGTCCTCAAAAGCTGCTGTCATGATTTTTGTTAAGCAGATCTTTGGGGGAAAATCTGCAGTAGTGAAGAGAGAGGATTTCTTATGTATCTCTGGCAGAATAAACACTTCAGACTGATTCTGATTTGAGAAAAGGGAGTTAAACAACTTCCTTCAATTTTGGCACAGTTAAGTTGTCCTGCTAGATGTTCTGGTTAGTCTACAACAAAATGCCTTTTGTCCCCACAGCATTGTAACTTTTTATGATGCATCACCAATCCTTTCAACGTCCGTTCAGAGTTGGATGATTTAAAGATACTTGTTCAAGTATTCGGCTTTAAGTATCTCCACTGGGTGTTTTTTCATTTAATTAAGTTTTTTAATTACAGCAAATTGTCATCAATTTCTATACCAAGATTCAGAGCTTGTCACTGTGTTCCAAGTATTGATTATTTAATAATTACAGAAGAAAAATCACAGAATTATGCAATTAGTTGTAAATCTAGTAGTAAATATAGAGAAAAATATTTCATTAACTGTGTATAACTGATAGAAGTGTAGAGTAGAAGCTGTTGTATTACCCAGTACATTTATTATACCCCCATCATAGAATGGGTACTCTCCGGCCATTCTTCTAAATATTACAATTATTTGTTTTTCTTTCCTACACACTTATGGTCTTTAACTCAGTGAATTAACTTAAATGGGTAATTAACTTCAAAACTATTCAGCGAAGCTGTTATTTTCCTACTCTTCTTCCTGTCCTTACCCTAAATTTAGCAAGTCTTTATTATTTTGATCATAAATGCTTCAAACTCTGTTATTAATGCCTTATCTTTCTTTTTCAGTCTTTTGCAGTTTACAAAGCATTTTCATGTACATTATTTCACATTTGTTTTGACTGAATGATTTCAGTGTCTGAACTAGAAAGAAAATTCTGACCAACTAGAAATAGTGAACTCTTGGTACATTTATAATCAAAATGATTCCAGTAATTCAATTCGTATTTTACCTTAAACGTAGGTACTGAGTGTTCATTATATTCTTTCCATCTGATACAGAGATTATAAATCTTGGGTTATTTTTTAAAACCACTTTCATGACTTAAGTATTTAAAATGCATCTTGCAACTTTCTCTAGAAGCAGGGCCAAGCATCTCAGATTATGTTGATGTGTGATAGAGATGCATTTAAATATGGAGAGAAACAGAAAAGCTTTCTGTTGGGTAGCTATAAATACTGTTGAAGATTTCAAGAAAGAAAAAGATTATACAATAAACAAAAAGAGTCTGTGACCCAGACCAATGATAGATAATGGCAGTTTTCCCAGCCATTACAAGGACTAACCAAGAGTTACTTAAGAATCCTATTAGAAACATTTCTAGAGAACATGGACCAAAACATATTATATGCAAGATTCTATGGAGCAGCTGTTACTTTCACGTGGAATATAATGTAGAGAGGCATCTCTGTTTTATATAGTGCCCTTTTACTGGGCAGCAACATCATATTCCTAAGGAGAAGTGACCTTGTTAATTAATCTTCCCTGAACCATGGTTGTAGAATACACAAGGAAAGAAAGTGCCAAGCAAAACAAGCTTAAAGGAGGATGATGACAAGTCTGGTCCTATTTTTATTGTTCTTCCAAATGGAAAGGAGCAAAGGATGAGAGATGAAAAAGGATTGAAGGTAAGAAAAGAAAAAGAATCTTCAGGAATTGGTTTGTTAGTGTTTGAATAGTCAAGAATAGTTTTGCAGTTTGAAATTCAGATCAGTGTAAAATAGCTTGTGATTTACTGACTCTTTTGCTTGTGAATTATGTCTTATTCTCTCTCTAAGACAACTTTATGGGCGCATTCATTCCTACAAAAGACCCTATAAAATGGAGCTATTGCCTATTGTTCCCTCCAATAGATAGGAAGGATTTAGAGGGTTTTTTATTTGTTTTTGTTTTTTTTTTTTTAGTTTTTAGAATAAAAAATGTAAAGTGTTCATAGATTTTTATCAACATACATATATAACGGGCTCTTTCTTTAAACCTTCTTGTACCCCAATATCTTAACAAGCAGATTTGGTGATTATGTATATGGCTAGTTCAGTCATTTCTCTTCTGACGTAGTTTGGTTTTGTTAGGCAGTTTTAATTTTTTTTCAAAATATGTGCATGGTTTTTTAAAAAAAAAAAAAAATCAAGTGGTATATAAAGTGCAGAGTGTAATAGGAAAAGCATGTCTCCCTCCCAGTCCAGTCTCCCCGCCATAGAGACAATTATTATTACTACTGGCTTTTTGGTGTATTACCCCAGACATACTTCATACGTTTACAAACCTATATGTATAAACACATAGCCCTTCCTTTGACACAAATGGGAACATGCCATATTCTTTGTTCTGTATCTTTTTTCTTTTAATCGTGTTTGAAATATCTTAAAAATCATTGATCTGTGTATATATTTATGTAACCTAATCATGAAAAATTTACTGATATACATTCTATATATTATATAGTATTCTTTTTATTGGTACATTGATAAACGTCCAGCTGACATTTAGGATATTTAAGTTGTTTCTAGTCTTTCAGTATTACAAACTTATGTGTAAGTCTTTGTGTACATATGCTAGTATATCTATTTAGATTCTTAGAGTGATGTGAGCATTTTTAATTTTGTTAGACATTTCAAAAATTTTCTCTATTAAGGTTGTGCTAACAGTGTCCGCTATGTTACACATTAATGTATAATTGACTTTTCTAGTAAGAATTCCTAAAAATTCTATTTATAGAAGATTTTCACATTTGTTAAGCTTCCAGCAATATGACAGCTTCAGAGTACATTTTGCGTTCATCTGTAATTACATGTGAATCATGTTGAATTCGAAACTTTCCTATTAAATTGGCTCCTCCAGCTGTATTAAGTAGGTTTCTCTACCTCGTTCTAGGTTACTACTAGCACTGCTGACATATAACCCCTTTTCACTGGGGTTTGTTTTTTCTTTTCAGGTGCTGAAGTGGAATTTTACTACTCCCCGGGATGAATACATTGAGCAACTAAAGATTCAAATGTCTAGCTGTGTGGCTAAATGGCTACAAGATGAGATGTTTCACTCAGACTTTCAGCATCATAACAAAGCCCTGGCTGTCATGGTTGATGTAAGTTTACAATAGATAAATATGCACGTACCTCAGGCATGCGAGCATACTGAGCCCTGTGAAACAATCAGAAGTTTATACAATTTGAGAAGGAAATGGAATATACCATGTTCACTGTTTTTAGAACTGTCTTGGTTTTTGATAGAATAAGTGACTACGTGGCTATATTTTTTAGGTCTTAAGTGGAGAGTTTAAAATCTTTCGTTTTCCTTTGGGGCTCTAGTAAAATTAAAGACGTACTTGCCTAATAGAACTTAAGTTTTTATATAGTCTTATTTGTGGGGAATTTTGTTTTATTTTGTTTTAAGCACTTGGAGAGTGAAAAAGAAGGTGTCATTGGCTGCCTGGATCTTATCTTAAAGTGGCTTACCCTGCGGTTTTTTGACACCAATACAAGTGTCCTAATGAAAACCCTAGAATATTTAAAATTACTCTTCACCCTGCTAAGTGAAGAGGAGTATCATCTTACTGAGAATGAAGCATCTTCCTTCATCCCCTATCTCATCCTCAAGGTAATGTATCGTTCTCACCCTGGAAAGCTACTTAAGCTTCCAGCTGACCTTAGTTCCTATACTTTTATTCCCTCTCCCGTTTTCATTTATTATTTGGTGATGCCTTCCACCTCTTGTTCCCATGCCTCTTTTCTTCAAGATGTAGAAATACATGGAAGAAGAGCCATTACTACTCAGAGAATGCCTCACTTAATCATTATTTCCTTGTTGATTAGGTTGGAGAACCAAAGGATGTCATTCGTAAAGACGTCCGTGCCATCCTGAACCGGATGTGCCTTGTCTACCCAGCCAGCAAGATGTTCCCTTTCATCATGGAAGGAACCAAATCCAAAAACTCTAAGCAGAGAGCAGGTGAAACCTATAATTTAAATCAAGGCATGGGTCTCCACAACAGTGACCCCTGAAAGAAAGTTTAGAGACGAACAAGAAAATTTGCTTAAAATCTGTGTAGTTGCTTCCAACCTTCTGATTTGGGCTGTGAGAATGATGAGTTGCACGCTGGTGGAGCCACAGTATCAAGTGATACAGGCGCTGCTCAGTACCTCCCTGGTGACAAAATCATGTGCACAGGGGCCATCTGACTCACATGCACATCCCTTTCTTCCAGGAGGACTTACTGTAATACCATTGTTTCATTGTGTGCTTTATAAGAAGGCAATAAACAAGAAAAAATTCTAAACAGAGCCGGAAGAAGATTTTAGCCCTTTTTACTTACACAAAGGGAAATGTATCTAGTAAAGATAGGTCTCTGCCAAACATGTGCCGAGTCTGTCATTAACCTAACCTTTCTCCCCCATCAGAGTGCCTGGAAGAGCTGGGGTGTCTGGTCGAGTCCTATGGCATGAATGTTTGCCAACCAACCCCAGGAAAAGCCTTAAAGGAGATAGCTATTCACATAGGAGACCGTGACAACGCTGTACGCAATGCCGCACTCAACACTATTGTAACGGTGTACAATGTACATGGTGATCAGGTGTTCAAACTGATTGGAAATGTGAGTGACTCCTTTTTTCTGAGCATTGTCTACGTGTTGTGAAAAGAACTCCAAGATCTCTTGGGTGTCAGATTTCATGCCATCTCAACTATATCTAAATTTTTACCACTTTTCATTAAACTCAACCTATCACTATGTCCTAGAATCCAGGTAAGCCCTTAAGGGTGCCTCTGGCTGTTGTAGGATGTTTAGGCTTCTGTTTTACTGAAAATCAAATTTTCTCTTCTGCACATTCTACGTACAGCAATTTGATTTTCAGAAAGGAGAACTGGCTGTTTTGGAACGAGGAGTCTTGAACTAAAGCCATGAGCCAGAATTCCCATACTCTTTAGGTCCTGCTTTTGGCTGCTTATTTCCTTTAAGCGAGTCACTGTGGTAGCTAGACCTTCATTCTTTACTCCAGTCACTTCTTTTTTTTTTTTTTATTAACTTTTATTGAGCTTCAAGTGAATGTTTACAAATCAAGTCAAACTGTCACATATAAGTTTATATACACCTTACTCTGTACTCCCACTTGCTCTCCCCCTAATGAGTCACCCCTTCCAGTCTCTCCTTTCCTGACAATTTTTCCAGCTTCCAACTCTCTCTATCCTCCCATCCCCTCTCCAGACAGGAGATGCCAACACAGTCTCAAGTGTCCACCTGATACAAATAGCTCACTCTTCATCAGCATCTCTCTCCTACCCATTGTCCAGTCCCTTTCATGTCTGATGAGTTGTCTTCGGGAATGGTTCCTGTCCGGGGCCAACAGAAGGTTTCGGGACCATGACCGCCAGGATTCCTCTAGTCTCAGTCAGACAATTAAGTCTGGTCTTTTTGTGAGAATTTGGGGTCTGCATCCCACTGATCTCCTGCTCCCTCAGGGGTTCTCTGTTGTGCTCCCTGTCAGGGCAGTCATCGGTTGTGGCCGGGCACCAACTAGTTCTTCTGCTCTCAGGATGATGTAGGTCTCTGGTTCATGTGGGCCTTTCTGTCTCTTGGGCTCTTAGTTATCATGCGACCTTGGTGTTCTTCATTCTCCTTTGATCCAGGTGGGTTGAGACCAATTGATGCACCTTAGATGGCCGCTTGTTAGCATTTAAGACCCCAGACACCACACTTCAAAGTGGGATGCAGAATGTTTTCATAATAGAATTATTTTGCCAATTGACTTAAAAAACCCCTTAAACCATAGTCCCCAAACCCCTGCCCTTGCTCCGCTGACCTTTGAAGCATTCAGTTTGTCCTGGAAACTTCTTTGCTTTTGGTCCAGTCCAGTTGAGCTGACCTTCCATGTATTGAGTATCGTCCTTCCCTTCAACTAAAGCAACTCTTACCTACTAACTAATCAGTAAAAAAAACCCTCTCCCACCCTTCCTCCCTCCCCACCTCGTAACCAAAAAAGTATGTGTTCTTCTCAGTTTATACTATTTCTCAAGATCTTATAATAGTGGTCTTATACAATATTTGTCCTTTTGCCTCTGACTAATTTCACTCAGCATAATGCCTTCCAGGTTCCTCCAAGTTATGAAATGTTTCATAGATTCGTCACTGTTCTTTATCGATGTGTAGTATTCCATTGTGTGAATATACCACAATTTATTTATCCATTCATCCATTGATAGACACCTCGGTTGCTTCCAGCTTTTTGCTATTGTGAACAGAGCTGCAATAAACATGGGTGTGCATATATCTGTTCGTGTGAAGGCTCTTATTTCTCTAGGGTATATTCCGAGGAGTGGGATTTCTGGGTTGTATGGTAGTTCTATTTCTAACTGTTTAAGATAACGCCAGATAGATTTCCAAAGTGGTTGTACCATTTTACATTCCCACCAGCAGTGTATAAGAGTTCCAGTCTCTCCGCAGCCTCTCCAACATTTATTATTTTGTGTTTTTTGGATTAATGCCAGCCTTGTTGGAGTGAGATGGAATCTCATCGTAGTTTTAATTTGCATTTCTCTAATGGCTAATGATCGAGAGTATTTTCTCATGTATCTGTTAGCTGCCTGAATATCTTCTTTAGTGAAGTGCGTGTTCATATCCTTTGCCCACTTCTTGATTGGGTTGTTTGTCTTTTGTGGTTGAGTTTTGACAGAATCATGTAGATTTTAGAGATCAGGTGCTGGTCGGAGATGTCATAGCTGAAAATTCTTTCCCAGTCTGTAGGTGGTCTTTTTACTCTTTTGGTGATGTCTTTAGATGAGCATAGGTGTTTGATTTTTAGGAGCTCCCAGTTATATGGTTTCTCTTCGTCATTTTTGGTAATGTTTTGTATTCTGTTTATGCCTTGTATTAGGGCTCCTAAGGTTGTCCCTATTTTTTCTTCCATGATCTTTATCGTTTTAGTGTTTATGTTTAGGTCTTTGATCCACTTGGAGTTAGTTTTTGTGCATGGTGTGAGGTATGGGTCCTGTTTCATTCTTTTGCAAATGGATATCCAGTTATGCCAGCACCATTTGTTAAAAAGACTATCTTTTCCCCAATTAACTGACACTGGGCCTTTGTCAAATATCAGCTGCTCATACGTGGATGGATTTATATCTGGGTTCTCAATTCTGTTCCATTGGTCTATGTGCCTGTTGTTGTACCGGTACCAGGCTGTTTTGACTACTGTGGCTGTATAATAGGTTCTAAAATCAGGTAGAGTGAGGCCTCCCACTTTCTTCTTTTTCAGTAATGCTTTGCTTATCCGAGGCTTCTTTCCCTTCCATATGAAGTTGGTGATTTGTTTCTCTGTCACATTAAAAAATGGCATTGGAATTTGGATCAGAAGTGCATTGTATGTATAGATGGCTTTTGGTAGAATAGACATTTTTACTATGTTAAGTCTTCCTATCCATGAGCAAGGTATGTTTTTCCACTTAAGTAGGTCCTTTTTAGTTTTTTGTAGTAGTACTTTGTAGTTTTCTTTGTATAGGTCTTTTACATCTTTGGTAAGATTTATTCCTAAGTCTTTTATCTTCCTGGGGGCTACTGTGAATGGTATTGATTTGGTTATTTCCTCTTCGATGTTCTTTGAGGAATCCAAGTGATTTTTGTATGTTTATCTTATAACCTGAGACTCTGCCAAACTCTTCTATTAGTTTCAGTAGTTTTCTGGAGGATTCCTTAGGGTTTTCTGTGTATAAGATCATGTCATCTGCAAATAGAGATAATTTTACTTCCTCATTACCAGTCTGGATGCCCTTTATTTCTTTGTCTAGCCTAATTGCTCTGGCTAGGACCTCTAGCACAATGTTGAATAAGAGCGGTGATAAAGGGCATCCTTGTCTCCTTCCAGTTCTCAAGGGAAACGCTTTCAGGCTCTCTCCATTTAGAGTGATGTTGGCTGTTGGCTTTGTATAGATGCCCTTTATTGAGGAATTTTCCTTCTATTCCTATTTTGCTGAGAGTTTTTTATCATAAATGGGTGTTGGACTTTGTAAAATGCCTTTTCAGCATCAATTGATAAGATCATGTGGTTTTTGTCTTTTGTTTTATTTGTATGGTGGCATACCCGGTAAAAATCCCACTTGGTCATGGTGGATTAATTTTTTGATATGTTGTTGAATTCTATTGGCTAGAATTTTGTTGAGGATTTTTGCAACTATGTTCATGAGGGATATAGGTGTGTAATTTTCTTTTTTTGTGATGTCTTTACCTGGTTTTGGTATCAGGGATGTGGTGGCTTCATAGAATGAGTTAGGTAGTATTTTCTATGCTTTGAAATACCTTTAGTAGTAGTGGTGTTAACTCTTCTCTGAAAGTTTGGTAGAACTCTGCAGTGAAGCCATCCGGGCCAGGGCTTTTTTTTGTTGGGAGTTTTTTGATTACCGTTTCAATCTCTTTTTTTGTTATGGATCTATTTAGTTGTTCTACTTCTGATTGTGTTAGTTTAGGTAGGTGGTGTTTTTCCAGGAATTCATCCATTTCTTCTAGGTTTGCAAATTTGTTAGAGTACAATTTTTCGTGATAATCTGATATGATTCTTTTAATTTCAGTTGGGTCTGTTGTGATATGGCCCATCTCGTTTCTTATTCGGGTTATTTGTTTCCTGTATTTCTTTAGTCAGTCTAGCCAATGGTTTATCAATTTTGTTAATTTTTTCAAAGAACCAGCTTTTGGCTTTGTTAATTCTTTCAATTGTTTTTTCTGTTCTCTAATTCATTTAGTTCAGCTCTAATTTTTATTATTTGTTTTCTTCTGGTGCCTGATGGATTCTTTTGTTGCTCACTTTCTATTTGTTCAAGTTGTAGGGACACTTCTCTGATTTTGGCTCTTTCTTCTTTTTGTATGTGTGCATTTATCGATGTAAATTGGCCTCTGAGCACTGCTTTTGCTGTGTCCCAGAGGTTTTGATAGGAAGTATTTTCATTCTCGTTGCATTCTATGAATTTCCTTATTCCCTCCTTAATGTCTTCTATAACCCAGTCTTTTTTCAGGAGGGTATTGTTCAGTTTCCAAGTATTTGATTTCTTTTCCCTAATTTTTCGGTTATTGATTTCCACTTTTATGGCCTTGTGGTCCGAGAAGATGCTTTGTAATATTTCGATGTTTTGGATTCTGCGAAGGTTTGTTTTATGACCTAATATGTGGTCTATTCTAGAGAATGTTCCATGTGCGCTAGAAAAAAAAGTATACTTTGCAGCAGTTGGGTGGACAGTTCTGTATAAGTCAATGAGGTCAAGTTGGTTGCTTGTTGTAATTAGGTCTTCCCTGTCTCTATTGAGCTTCTTACTGGATGTCCTGTCCTTCTCCGAAAGTGGTGTGTTGTAGTCTCCTACTATAAATGTGGAGGTGTCTATCTCACTTTTCAGTTCTGTTAAAATTTGATTTATGTATCTTGCAGCCCTGTCATTGGGTGCATAAATATTTAATATGGTTTTATCTTCCTGGTCAATTGTACCTTTTATCATTATGTAGTGTCCTTCTTTATCCTTTGTGGTGGATTTAAGTTTAAAGTCTATTTTGTCAGAAATTAATATTGCTACTCCTGCTCTTTTTTGCTTATTGTTTGCTTGATATATTTTTTTCCATCCTTTGAGTTTTAGTTTGTTTGTGTCTCTAAGTCTAAGGTGTGTCTCTTGTAGGCAGCATATAGACGGATCGTGTTTCTTTATCCAGTCTGAGACTCTCTGTCTCTTTATTGATGCATTTAGTCCATTTACAGTCAGCATAATTATAGATAAGTATGTGTTTAGTGTTGTCATTTTGATGCCTTTTTGTGTGTGTTGTTGGCCATTTCATTTTTCCAGTTACTTTTTTGTGCTGAGGCATTTTTCTTTGTAAATTGTGAGATCCTCATTTTCATAGTATTTGACTTTATCTTTGCTGAGTCGTTGTTTTTCTTGGTTTTTATTTTGAGTTATGGAGTTGTTATACCTCTTTGTGGTTACCTTAACATTTACCCCTATTTTTCTAAGTAAAAACCCAACTTGTATTGTCCTATATCGCCTTGTATCCCTCTCCATATGGCAGTTCTATGCCACCTGTATTTAGTCCCTCTTTTTGATTATTGTGATCTTTTACATATTGACTTCAATGATTCCCAGTTTAGAGCCTTTTTTTTTTTTTTTAAATCTTATTTTGTTTTTGTGATTTCCCTATTTGAGTTGATATCAGGATGTCCTGTTCTGTGACCTTGTGTTGTGCTGTTATCTGATATTATTGGTTTTCTGACCAAACAATTTCCTTTAGTATTTCTTGTAGCTTTGGTTTGGTTTTTGCAAATTCACTAAGCTTGTGTTTATCTGTAAATATCTTAATTTCGCCTTCATATTTCAGAGAGAGTTTTGCTGGATATATGATCCTTGGCTGGCAGTTTTTCTCCTTCAGTGTTCTGTATATGTCATCCCATTGCCTTCTTTACTGCATGGTTTCTTTTGAGTAGTCTGAACTTATTCTTATTGATTCTCCTTTGTAGGAGACCTTTCTTTTATTCCTGGCTGCTTTTAAAATTTTCCCTTTATCTTTGTTTTTGTCAGGTTTGATGATAATATGTCTTGGTGTTTTTCTTTTTGGATCAATCTTAAATGGGGTTCGATGAGCATCTTGGATAGATAATCCTTTCGTCTTTCATGATGTCAGGGAAGTTTTCTGTCAGCAGATCTTCAACTATTCTCTCTGTGTTTTCTGTCCTCCCTCCCTGTTCTGGGACTCCAGTCACACGCAAGTTATCCTTGATAGAGTCCCAAATGATTCTTAGGTTTTCTTCATTTTTTTTAATTCTTTTATCTGATTTTTTTTCCAGCTATGTTGGTGTTAATTCCCTGGTCCTCCAGATTTCCCACTCTGTGTTCTAATTGCTCTGGTCTGCTCCTCTGACTTCCTATTGCATTGTCTAATTCTGTAATTTTATTGTTAATCTTTTGGATTTCTGAATGCTGTCTCTATGGATTCTTGCAGCTTATTAATTTTTCCACTATGTTCTTGAATAATCTTTTTGAGTTCTTTAACTGTTTTGTCAGTGTGTTCCTTGGCTTGTTCTGCAGATTGCCTTATTTCATTTCTGAGGTCATCCCTGATGTCTTGAAGCATTCTGTAAATTCGTTTTTTATATTCTGTATCTGATAATTCCAGGATTGTATCTTCATTTGGGAAAGATTTTGATTCTTTTGTTTCGGGAGGTTGTAGAAGCAGTCATGGTCTGCTTCTTTATGTGGTTTGATATCGACTGCTGTCTCCGAGCCATCACTAAGATATTGTAGTGATTTATTCTGTGTTTGCTCACTGAGTCTTATCTTGTTTTGTTTTCTTTCAATATACGTGGATGGGCTACTAGATTGTGCTGTCTTGATTGTTGTAGCCCTTGACTTACTTATGACCTATTACCAGCTGGTTTGGGCTGTTACCAGATATATATGTCTGAGTCCATTCACTATTCTTGAGACGAGTCTGATTTTGGGTCATCAAGTGTGTGATGCACCCTATCACCTATCTACCTTGAGAAGTGGTGGTGATAGTTGTGTGCACCAGATTCTAGTAGCAGCTGGGGTTCACAGTCTGGGGGGGGCAGGATGCTGACAGGCTTCCCCCAAGTGTCAGTGAGGTAGGTGTGTCTCTATTCCTAAAGCACCTTGGTGGGTGGGGTCTGCAGCTGTACCTTAGGCCCCCAATGCAAGTACCTCTACAGATTGGTAGGTGTCACCCTCGTTAGACCCCTAAGGCAGGAGGCTAAGGTGGTCTGGGGGGAGCTTCAGCCATCAGTTCCCTGTTGTGGGTCAGTGAGGGCTCTGTTGAATACGCAGAGATATCAGACCTGGAAAACTTGTCTTTCCAGTAAATCCACTAAAAAACAAATGCAGTCAGATCCCTATCAGAAATGCCTTTGCATTATAATAGGCACCTTGTTCCCTGTAGGTATGAAAGCCTGAGTCTGTGGATCACATATGCTTGGCTGGAGCTGGTTCTGTGTTTTTAGTCCAATTAGGGAAGGATTTTTGGTCCCTGGGTTTTTTTTGGTTGCTTCTCTCAGGCTGGAAGAATGGGTTAGGAAAAGACCGAAAAAAAAGGGAAAAGATAAACTGCAGAGCAGTTCTCCCTCTGGCTCAGGAAATTCCAATGTTAATGAAGCCGCCTGGGAAAGGGAGGGGAGCGTTCAGAAAAACAGGAGAGAGTAGCCCCCGGGAATATAGACAAAGTTACTTATCTTGCTTGGGATGACTATTTTATCTGAGATTCCTGAGGGGCGTGTCACCTATGTGTGCTGGCTGGGTAGAGATTGCCCCCAAGGGTTAGGCCCGCAGAAGCCGCAGTCAGTTCCTCTGCTGCCAGTCCAAAGCCCAGCGTCTGGGACGCTGCACTTCTGGCTCCAAAACCAGTCGCTGCCTCCCAGGGACTTCTCCTCCCGCCAGGCACGTCGCCGCGCCGCCCGCATGAACCGGCTGGGCCCCCTTCCGGGGTCAGTTCAGGGGGTTAGGGCTGCGCCCCGTGTTTGCACCCTCACAGGATGTTGTGTTCAGCTCCCCTGCGCCCAGTCCTAAGCTCGGCGCCAAGGTTACCTGACTGGGACGCTGGCTCCAGGCTCTGAAAACAGTCTCTGCTTCCCCGTAGTTGTTCATTCTCCGTCTCTGTCACTCAGGTCAACTCTTTAAGTCTGTGTTTGTTGGTCAGGGTTCGTAGATTGTCATGTATGTGATCGATTCACTTGTTTTTCCGAGTCTTTGTTGCAAGAGGGATCCGAGGTAGCGTCTACCTAGTCAGCCATCTTGGCCCCCTCCCAGTTACTTCTTAATATCTCTGTAGATTTACACTCTGCTTAAGTATTTTGATTTGTATTATCTAGTTAAATCCTCTCTACAACCCAGTGAAGGAGATAAAGCAGGTGAGCATTTTACAAGTAAACTAAAGTTCCTTGCCCATAGTCACACAGCAGTGACAAAACAAAAATAGGCAAGCATCCTTTAATTTTTTGACCTTTTAATTTGTAGTTATTAATAGCTTTCTCTTCTGTATTCTTTCCTTTTTTTATGTGTGTTATTACAGCTAGTCAGATACTAGCAGTGGTTGATTTTAAAATGAAGACAGTGTTTTGGAAATAAACTTGTCCTAAAATTGTCAATTCAATTTGCTTAGATATGAAAAATGGATATTCTTGAGTTTTCTGATTAGATTTTTAATTCTCCTCATATTCTAGTAGAGGTGTGTGCGAATAAATTAAAATGTGGTCTCTTTTGACAGCTTTCTGAAAAGGATATGAGCATGCTCGAGGAGAGGATTAAGCGATCAGCAAAGAGGCCCTCTGCTGCCCCAATAAAACAGGTGGAAGAGAAACCTCAGCGCACACAGAACATAAGCTCTAATGCCAACATGCTACGCAAGGGACCAACTGAGGACATGTCCTCCAAGCTCAAGTATGTAAATAGAGAAAGTTGTCTGACAGTGTCTCTATGGACTTTGCCTTATGTGCTCAGAGCTTGTCTTGTAACGTAATCTTGAGTTCTTGTAGCCATTATCATGCATGACAGAGTGTCTGGGTAAATGGCTTGTAACCAAACGTTTATTCCTTCAGTCTTCATTGTCTTTGTCTTTGTCTCAAAACCACTTCTAAATGGTCTTGTGCCTTCTTTCACTGCTTTTCCGTGGACAGAATTATGTATCGCACTTATAGGATGTAAGTACTGCCTGCTAACTTCTCATTAGCAGGGCCCTTATATCTTTCTAACTTCTGACTTGGATTCATCCCCTCTGGAGGGTGACTGACTGACTTAGAGTTTATAACCAGGGTGGAGGGTGTCCATAAGTATCCCATAAATCAAGCCTTCCACAGAAGCTCATTGGCTGGCAGACACATGGCAACTCAGTGTCATGTGACTAAAATATTGATTCACCTTTTTCCTTATGTTATATTTGGTTGTGCTTAGGCTCTTGTTCTTTAGACAAGGCTAACTAAAACGCATGCACCCCAGAATTGGCTTAGGGACTCAAGATACTGCTTTCTAAGCAGGACAGCTCTATTTTGAATATAATTGTAACCAGTGTGAATTTGGAAACTAAATACCTATTGTTTGGATGTAGTGCTTTCTCTGACCTGCCAGGAATGAACATTTCAGAACAGAGGTGACTCACTATCCCTCGAAGTATGAGATGTACTGAACACTGCATGGAATGATGCTCATGGTTGGAAAAATTTAGACACTGGCTGATTTGGTGGAAAAGAACCGCCCAGTCTAGATTTCTCTTATATTTTTACCCATAAGAAGTGAGCTTTGAGTCAATATAAGTATTATGTGTACATTATTATTTTCTGCCCCATCTAGAACAATAATACAAAGGATTGTTGGCTTTAGTGAACTAAAGTGAATACTTGTAAGTTGGCAGGTAATGTAAGTGCAGGTTATCTGCTGTCAGCATAATCATGAACCAGTGATGTTGTCCACTGGAGATACTTGCTTAGACTCAAGGACTTACATCATTCAGGGGAGCTGAAACCAGAAGTTGAACATCTGTCTTAAAGCTTTGGGGCAACTGGCAGTGCTACTCTTGCCTTTTGGTTAAGAAGTTTCTTTTAGTTCAGCAGCCTCCTTTGCTTCCCTTAGCCAAGCCCGAAGCATGAGTGGGCATCCTGAGGCAGCCCAGACGGTTCGCCGAGAATTCCAGCTGGATCTAGATGAGATTGAGAATGACAGTGGTACAGTCCGATGTGAGATGCCCGAACTTGTCCAGCACAAACTAGATGATATTTTCGAACCGGTCCTCATTCCTGAACCCAAGTAAGTTGAAGTCTTTGATGTAAATATAAGTGGTTGATCATCAGAGTGCATACACGGAAAGAGTTTTCTGCTTATCAAACAAAAACCAAACACATTGGCGTCAAGTTGATTCCAACTCATAGTGACCGTATAGGACAGAGTAGAACTGTCCCATAGGGTTTCCAAAACTGTAACTCTTTACGGAAGCAGACTGCCACATCTTTCTCCTGCGGAGCAGTTGGTAGGTTCGAACCAGTGACCTTTTGGTTAGCAACCAAACTACTGCACCACCAGGGATCCTTCTCTGCTGGTAGTGTACCACTAAAACTTTTTAGAACTGATTACTATCTCACTACAGCAGTTCTTTGGTAAGACTTGGCCCTAGTGGGGAATTGCATAATTCCAATTTACTAGGATGTCTTGTAATCAGGATTAAATTTTTCCCTTTGCTCTGCTGTCTAGGATCCGGGCTGTTTCTCCACACTTTGATGACATGCACAGTAATACAGCGTCCACAATCAATTTCATTATCTCCCAAGTAGCCAGCGGTGACATCAGCACAAGCATCCAAGCTCTGACTCAGGTAATGGGAGTGCTACCCACAACAGTGATTCCATTGCTGGATGTAGAGGCTGTGAAGTTATGGGTTACACACTGATGGAATCACAGCGTTAGGAGATGCAGGCAATATTCAGTACCACTCTGGCGAAAAAAATGCACAGGGACCACTCAAGTGCAACAGGATATAGCTCTAATAGAGCCTCACATTTTTATAACTGTATTCATTCACCAGAGGCTGGAGTAACAGCAGTGAGCAAGTAGGGGCCAACTGTCATGGTACTTCCTCAGATTTTATGAATAGAGACAAATAAACAAGAAAATACCAGATAATTGTAACTACTGTGTAAATATCACTAAAATGGAGGGAGAGAGACTGAGTAGTTACTTGGACTGAGTGGTTACAGAAAAGCTGAATAACAGAAATGTGCAGATCATTCCAAGCAGAAGGATCATTTGAAGGCCTGTATGCCTTGAGCAGAGTGGGCAAGGGAGAATGGTACAGAATGAGGTTTGAGGGGTAGGCAGAGTCCAGATCATATAGGGCTTTGAAAGCCTCAGGATAAGTTGTTTGGATTTTAACTGCGATAGGAAGCCATTAGAGAATTTTAAGAAGCTACATGTTTTTTGTTAAAAAAAAAAAACAAAACAAATAACTCCTCTTCCTCTGCTTCCCTTCCCTAATAATCCAGTCCTAAAGCCATTATGTTAGGTGGAGCAGAACAAGGCAGGCATCCACAGTTGTGGCAAGGAGGTGGAAGTAGGGAGCCACAGAAGCTCACAGTGACGTAGTGGAGCCCATGTACTGTGAGGAGGGCCTCCACGCAGGAGGGCTGATGAAGAGTGGGGAGTCAGAGCCAGCACGCTGTAAGGAGGATGTCCATGGGTGTTACGGGGGATGCGATAGGGTTCAGCTGGGGAATCAGCTGAAGCAAGAGAAGAGGTCATCTGCGTGGGGGGTTGGGGCTGGTGGCAGAGATGGGATATTGGTTACGTACACACAGAGATTAGTTAGATAATATAATGAGGATAATGGCAGCCAGGTTTCTCACTGTCAGAGAAGGGAGTTACAAATAACAAAGGAGAACAAAATAGAATGAAGTCTGGGGTTCAACCAGAAGTAGATGCATCAGTATGAACTCATGGTTTGCAATGTATGGAGAAATATAGATGTAAATGTATATATAAAATATATAGAGAGATATACAGGTATATAAAACCAAAAACCAAACCCGCTGCCGTCGAGTCGATTCTGATTCATAGCGACCCTATAGGACAGAGTAGAACTGCCCCATAGAGTTTCCAAGGACCGCCTGGTGGATTTGAACTGCCAACCTCTTGGTTAGCAGCCGTAGCACTTAACCGCTACACCACCAGGGTTTCCATACAAGTATATAGATATAAAATATACACATATAGGTATATAATATACATATATTCCCTAGCACTTTCACTTAAAAAACAAAAAACCAAACCCACTGCTGTCGAGTCTATTCTGACTCATTGCAACCCTATAGGACAGAGTAGAACTGCCCCATAGGGTTTCCAGGGAGCATCTGGTGGATTCAAACTGCTGACCTTTTGGTTAACACCTGTAGCACTTAACCACTATACCACCAGGGTTTCCGCACTTCACTTAGAGGACCTGAAAACAGCAACACCCCAAAAACTAAGAGCATACCTAGTGTTCAGGTATTTGTCTTGTAAATGCCATTTTCCACTAAAAGAAATGAGGGCTCCTTGTAAAAATGGCTGATTGCAGGGCTGAGGCAGGGAAAGTACAAGATAAGCCTAGAACACTTTGTTGCGCCAGAGAGCAGGAACAGGCTCAAAGAATGATGGGGACATGTCAGAAGGACACAAGGGCCATCTGGAATGGACTCCCTATGTCTGAGTGGGAGACAATTTGAGCATCAAAATAAATAATGATAGTAACGAGTTATAAATCAAATAAAATTCAATAAATTTATTGAAGTCAATAAAATTTAATGCAGTAGGAAACGACAAGTCAGTTGTTGTTGTTGTTGTTAGGTGCCATCAGGTTGGTTCTAACTCATAGCAACCCTGTCCACAACAAAACGAAATACTGCCTGGTCATGCACCATCCTCACAGTTGTTGCTGTGCTTGAGCCCATTGTTGCAGCCACTCTGTCAATCTATCTCATTGAGGCTCTTCCTCTTTTTCGCTGACCCTCTACTTTATCAAACATCATGGCCTTCTCCAGGGACTGATCCCTCCTAATAGCATGTCCAGAAGTATATGAGACGTAGTTTTGCCATCCTTGCTTCTAAGGAGCATTCTGGTTGTACTTCTTCCAGGATAGATGTGTTCATTCTTTTGGCAGTCCATGGTATATTCAGTATTCTTTGCCAGCACCACAATTCAAAGGCGTCAGTTCTTCTTTGGTCTTCTTTATTCATTGTCCAGCTTCCGCATGCATATGAGGTAATTAAAAACACCATGGCTTGGATCAGGTGCACCTTAGCCCTCAAGGTGACGTCTTTGGTTTTCAACACTTTGAAGAGGTCTTTTGTAGCCAATTCTCCCAGTGCGATGCATCTTTTGATTCTTGACTGCTGCTTCCATGGCTGTTGATTGTGGATCCAAGTTAAACAAAATCCTTGACAACCTCAGTCTTTGTTTATCATGATGTTGCTTATTGGTTTAGTTGTGAGGATTTTGTTTTCTTTATGTTGAGGTGTAATCCATACTGAAGACTGTGGTCTTTGATCTTCATCAATAAGTGCTTCAAGTCCTCTTCACTTTCAGCAAGTAAGGTTGTGTCATCTGCATATCGCAGGTTGTTAATGAGTCTTCCTCAAATCCTGATGCCCTGTTCTTCTTCATATAGTCCAGTTCTCAGCATACAGATTAAATAGGTATGGTGAAAGGATACAACCCTGACGCACACCCTTCCTGACTTTAAACCATGTAGTATCCCCTTGTTTTGTTTGAACGACTGCCTCTTGATCCATGTACAGATTCCTCATGAGCACAAGTAAGTGTTCCGGAATTCCCATTCTTCGCAATGTTTATCCATAGTTTGTTATGATCCACACAGTTGAATACCTTAGCGTAGTCCATAAAACACAGGTAAACATCTTTCTGGTATTCTCTGCTTTTAGTCAGGATCCATCTGACATCAGCAATGATATCCCTGGTTCCACGTCCTCTTCTAAATCTAGCTTGAATTTCTGGCAGTTCCCTGTCAATATACTGCTGCAGCTGCTTTTGAATGATCTTCAGCAAAATTTTGCTTGCATGTGATAGTTCTGTAATTTCCACATTCAATTGGATCACCTTTCTTGGGAATAGGCATAAATATGGACCTCTTCAGTTGGTTGGCCAGGTGGCTTTCTTCCAAATTTCTTGGCATAGAAGAGTGAGCACTTCAGTGCTGCATCTCATTGTTGAAACATCTCATTTGGTATTCACTCAATACCTGGATCCTTGTTTTTCGCCAATGCCTTCAATGCAGCTTGGACTTCTTCCTTCAGTACCATCCATTCCTGATCATATGTTACCTCCTGAAATAGTAGAACATTGACCAGTTCTTTTTAGTATGGTGACTCTATGTGTTCCTTCTATCTTCTTTTGATGCTTCCTGCATTGTTTAATATTTTCCCCATAGAATCGTTCAGTATTGCAACTCAAGGCTTGGATTTTTTCTTCAGTCCTTTCAGCTTGAGAAATGCTGAGCGTGTTCTTCCCTTTGGGTTTTCTATATCCAGGTCTTTGCACATGTCATCATAATACGGTGCCAGCTCTAGGGGAAGGCTTTATGTCTGTGTTGACTCTGGAGGAAGGTTCTTGTCTCTTAGCTTCTGCTTTCTATTTCCTTAAAGATCTCCATGTGTCTTGGCATCTGTCTTACCCCATGTCTGTCTGGTCACTTATTTAATCTCTTTATGTATCTCAAAAGAGATTGACTCAAGATACACCCTACACTAGTCCTGTCTCATTGACATAACAAAGACAACCCTTTCCCAAGTGGGGTTATAACCACAGCCATAGAGGTTAGGATTTACAACACGTATTTTGGGGTGATATAATTCCATCCATAACAAGAAGCCTAGTAGACACCACCTTAATCAAATGATCAGAATGAGTATCATGAATAGTGGTACAAAATGAAATCATGTGCCACCCAAAAGGATTCAGTGAAAAGAATTCAGCATCACTCTGATAGTATTCCTGCTAACAGTGTGTGACCTGACTCTAATCATGAAAAAACATCAGAAAAATGCAAATTGAAGAACACTTTACAAAGTAACTGGTCTGTACCTTTCAAAAGTGTTAAGGAAAGACTGAGAAAGTGTTCCAGACTGAAGAGACACTAAAGAGAAAATCAACTAAATGCAGTACAGATTCTAAAATGGTCTTTTGTTATAAAGGACATAATGGAGGTAAATGGAGATCATTAAAAATAAGGCAAGAAACCCAGAACCTAAAGAGAAAACACAATTTTAGATTTTATAAAATTGTAAAATTTTTAGTTTGGAGGAAGTTACCATATACTGCCAATAAACAGGTGAAGTGGTGTGAAATATATTTGCAACACATATGATAAAGGGTTAATAGCTATAGTAGATAGAGTTCTTATAAACTCTTGAGAAAGAGAACCCAGTAGAAAATGACCAAAGGCTATCAATAGACAAATCACAGAAGATACCGAAATGACCTTAAAAAACTTTAAAAGATGTTCTGTCCCCTCCCCTCCACACACACACGAATGCAAATTAAAGTAAAACAAGATACCACTTTAAGCATTCAGATTGGCAAAAAGTAATGATACAGATGCTGGGAAAATATCCTTATACATTAAATGTAGAGATGTGAGTTGTTGGTGCTTTTATTGTTTTAGAAAGCAACATAGCAATATCTATTGTAATTAAAATGCTTTACCCTTCAGTCTGAATAGTTACACTCTTTGGACTCTTATGAATAAAAATGTGAGTGTGTGTGTATATATGTATATGTGTGTGTGTGTATACACATACTGCTGCAAAAAACCTCTTTAAGTGTTGAAAAGAAAAGGTGTCACTTTGAGGACTAAGATGCACCTGACCAAAGCCATGATATTTTCAGTTGCCTCATATGCATGCAAAAGCTGGGCAGCGAATAAGGAAGACTGAAGAAGAATTGAGGCCTTTGAATTATGGTGTTGGCAAAACATATTGAATATGCCATGGACTGCCAGAAGAACAAACAAGTCTATCTTGGATGAAGTACAGCTAGAATGCTCCTTAGAAGCAAGGGTGGCGAGACTTCGTCTCACACACTTTAGACATGTTATCAAGAAGGACCAGTCCCTGGAGAAGGACATCATGTTTGGTAAGGCAGAGGGTCGGCAAAAAAGAGGAAGACCTTCATCGAGGTGGATTGACACAGAGGCTGTAAGAATGGGCTGAAACATAGCAATGGGTTGTGAGGACAGCGCAGGACTGAGCAGTGTTTCATTCTGTTGTACATAGGGTCACTGTGAGTCAGAACTGACTCCTCAACATATAACAACAACAACGTACACATACACATGCACATATATATACACACACAAAGATGTTCATTGTAACATTTCTAGTGAACAAAAAACAAACTAGAAGCACACTGAAAGTTCATCCATAAGGGAATGGCTGAATAAATTTTGGTACATGCATACATGGACTATTATATAGTCTTTAAAAATTAGAACTGTTCCTGTTGACTTTAGGGATTTTCATAATTTTCTATTGAATGAGAACGGCTAGATGCAGAAAAGTATATATAGTGTAGTCTTCTACAATAAACAACGTCCCAAACGTTGACCCTAAATATGTGTGCACATACGGTTGTATATAATTCTGTGAACATGAAAGAATATGTATTATATTGTTAATGTTGATAACCTTGGGAAAAGGTGGGGAGTAAACCATAGAAGAAAAACAAACCCATTGCCGTGGAGTCGATTCTGGCTCATAGAAACCCTGTAGGACAGAGTACAGCTGCCCCATAGGGTTTGCAAGGTCTGTAAATCTTTTCAGAAGCAGACTGCCGAATCTTCCTCCTCTGGAGCAGCTGGTGGATTTGAACTACCAACCTTTTGCTTAGCAGCCAAGCACTTAACCACTGCACCACCAGGTTTCCTTGGGGAAGCAGCAGTCAAGAAGCCAAATAATGTATTACATTGGGCAAATTTGCTGCGAAAGACCTCTTTAAACTGTTAAAAAGCAAAGATGTCACTTTAAGGACTAAGGTGCACCTGATTCAAGGCTTGATATTTTCGATCGCCTCATTTGCGTGTGAAAGCTGGACAGTGAATGAGGAAGACCCGATCTGTTTGAATTATGATGTTGGCAAAGAATATTGAATATACCATGGACTGCCAGGAGAATGAACAAATCTGTCTTGGAGGAAGTACAGCCAGAATGTTTCTTGGAAGCAAGGATGGCAAGACTTCATTTCATGTGCTTTGAGCATGTTATCAGGAGGGAATAGTCCCTGGAGAAGGACATCATGCTTGGTAAAGTAGAGAGTAAGTGAAAGAGAGGAAGACCTTCAATGAGATGGATTGACACAGTGGCTACAGTGATGGGCACAAACACAGCAATGATTGTGAGGATGACGCAGGACTGGGCAGCATTTCATATGGTTGTATATTTTTTTATGGGTCAGAATTGACTCAATGGTACCTAACAGCAACAATTTTTTTTTTATGGTGTCCATGTTGAAACAGTATTGTTAAATAGGCCCAGTTATATGAAATAAATGTGTGTGTACATATGGGGTGTACATGCATAAAGAGATCAATGAAAGGACCACTAGCTTCCACAGTTCCAGGGGGCACCATTCACATTGTAATATATATAAATGTCACCTCTTGGAACATGGGCTACATTGTGAAATTTGGTGCTCCCTGCAGTTGTGCATTATGGTGACCCTGCATGAAAGGATGGTCACTGATGATTGATCATGGTTGTCTCTGTGTGTTTTTTGGGGGGTTCTGGTAAAAATAAAGTTGTTTTTCACTATAGTAAATAGGAGTTTTGTTTTTTTTCCCTACGTAGTAACATTATTAATGACCATCAATGTACTGAACCAAAAAGAGCACTGGACCAGGATGTGGGAGATCTGAGTTTCATGTTGGACTCAGCAGTCTGATCTTTGTGAACCTCACTCTTTTCATCTAGTAAATGGAGATCTTAATATCACAGAGCTGTTGGGATGATCAAATAAGATAATGGATATAAAGGCATTGTTATAAATAGAACATTTAATCACGGGGATTATTGGAATAGGATTGGTGACTAATTCACCTGACAGTATCTTGCTCAGTAAATATTTGTTGAATGATTGAATCCCGAAGGACTAGTTATTTATATGTAAAGTGACTGGGTTTTTTTCCAGCTAATATATTCGAAGAGCTTTGCCAATAAATATTTTTTACAGAGAGGTTCCTTGCAATGTCTTCCTGCTACTTAGAAGAATGAAGCTTGAAAAATGCATCTTGGATTTTTTGTTATCAGATTGATGAGGTCCTGAGACAGGAAGACAAAGCTGAAGCTATGTCTGGCCACATTGATCAGTTTCTGATAGCCACGTTTATGCAGCTAAGGCTCATCTACAACACACACATGGCAGATGAGAAATTGGAGAAGGATGAGATCATCAAGTTGTATAGCTGTATCATTGGCAACATGATTTCGGTAAGAGCACCTCTACAGACTGAACTTCCCTCCAGTCCCTCATCCCACCCAAGGTCTAAAGCCCAAGTCAGTGCACAGATGTTCCATTGAGACCTGTATCACATGGTAGAATTTACTTGCATGGTATAGCAAGCCACTGACTACTTCTATTGGATATTGGACTATACTCCAGCTGACCTTATTACTAGGATATAAAGTAGAATGCTTCAAACTACCTAGAATTCTGCTTCCTGCCAGTTTCTTCATCAGGCATGGTAGGCCCTGGCTGCCTTTATACAGAGAAATGTGCTCACTTTAGAAATATTTTATAAACTAAGGAGACACATCAGTTGATTTTGGTTATTACTGGAGGCTTTGGGGGTTTGTGTTGATTTTTATTTTTTCTCAGTAGTCTGAATTTTTTTTAATGTATTTAAATGAATATTAGAGTATGCTACCCACAAGTGACAACAGCAACTGGAATGATTAGATGGGAAACTTAGGGGGCAGTGAGTTTATGTTAATACAGGAGGAACAATTCAGAAAAGGTGAGAATGATTGCACAACTTGAAGAATGTAATCAATGTCATTGAATTGTACATGTAGAAATTATTGAATTGGTGTACTGTGTATATTCTCAACAACAACAAATAAATTATTTTTTAAAAAATACACCACCTATGTTTACCTTACAATAACTGTAATAACTCCATATATTTAGTTTTATACCTCCCTAACACAGTTGTGCCTGGGTAGCTGTTTCAGATAGAGAGCCTAGCCCGGGAGGCTTCCACTGGAGTACTGAAGGACCTGATGCATGGCCTTATCACCTTAATGCTGGATTCTCGAATTGAAGATCTAGAGGAAGGACAACAGGTGATTCGCTCTGTGAACCTCTTGGTGGTGAAGGTTCTGGAGAAATCAGACCAGACCAACATTCTGAGGTAAATCTGTTCTCTCAGCATTAGAGCCTGGAACAGCCTACAGGCTGTTTTGTCTACACCTAGAAACCAAAAAGTCCATAGATCAGTTGTAAGTTTACATTTGCCTACCAAGTTGATTTCTTACTCTTCTCCTTATGGACCAAAGGTATTCCAGCCTGAGACAAAAGCTAAATCTAGTAACAACTCAGTAAGCCATCCATATCATGGTTTTCTAGAATTCAAAAAAAAAAGACTGTAGAATTTCAATTGCCTTTCAGTGACTGACTTTAGGTGGAATGCAGGTTTGAAACTTATGCTGATGTGTTGGTTCTTTTTTTTTTTCTTTCTTTCCAGTGCCCTACTTGTTTTGCTCCAAGACAGTCTGCTAGCAACAGCCAGTTCTCCCAAATTCTCAGAGCTTGTTATGAAGGTGAAGTTGAAATGATTTGATCTCTTTTCTTTCAAAGATGCAGCCACTTAGTTAAAGTGGGGAGCGAGGAGTTAAAGCTAAGGCATAGAAACAGATCAGCCAAGACCCACTTGAAAAATTAGTTGGTCTTCAATTTTCCCTTACTCTAATTTTTTTTTTTTAATTTATGCCCCGAGTTCATGCCTAAACAATTCCTGAATAATATTGGTCTCAAAAGTGAACAGGAAGAGCTATTTTGTAAATATCTTACCAATTCTCCTAGAATCAAAAGGCAGGAAGTTTGAAACCCAACCCTAGAAGTTAATGCCTTGTTTTGAGACAAAGGTCATTTCTGTGTAGAAAAAAGATGTGTCTAGCCCTATAATATTTTCATCTGTTTGATGGGAGACTCCAATTAAGCTTATCAGTGACACTGTAAAAGGAGCCCTAGTGGCACAATTGTTAAGTGCTCGGCTGCTAACTGAAAGGCCAGAGGTTTGAACCCACCAGCATCTCCACAGGAGAAAAGACCTCACAATCTGTTCTCATAAAGATTACAGCCTAGGAAACCCCATGGGGCAGTTCTGCTCTGTCCTGTAGGGTCGCTATGAGTCAGCATTGACTTGATGACACACAACATGACACTGTAATACTGTTACTCACTATAACAGTGTAAGATATTTTATCTCCTCAGATTAGGTTTGATTAAACAATCTACGCTCAGGTACCAAGCACACCCAAGACAGAAGTTCCACATTTTTATAATCATTTAAGGCCCTTATACTGGGGCGGGGGTAGGAGCGAGGAATGTATATACATAACTTGTCTCTCCAGCCAGTGACGTGGTTGAAGTGGTTTAGCAGCTGAACTTGAAAGACTTGATATTCTATATTTACATTCCTGACCATCTTTTGGAAGGGGTCCCAGAGCTTGGAGAAGATGAATGGTGACAGAAATTATCCTTACTTTACAGTCACTCCTTCTAAATGTTCGTTTCATTTTTCAATAGTGTCTCTGGAGAATGGTTCGATTATTGCCTGATACCATCAATAGCATTAACCTGGACAGAATTCTTCTGGATATACACATTTTCATGAAGGTCTTCCCCAAAGAGAAGCTGAAGCAATGCAAAAGTGAATTTCCCATAAGGACCCTAAAGACCCTGCTGCACACCTTATGCAAATTAAAAGGGCCCAAGGTGAGCAAGAACAGCAACCAGTCCCTGAGCAAGCCTGAGAGAACATCCTGGGCGTGGCATTACTACCATTTGAATGTGCATATGTCTCCCTCAGATCCTAGACCACCTAACAATGATTGACAACAAGAATGAGTCTGAGCTAGAGGCCCATCTCTGCCGGATGATGAAACACAGTATGGACCAGGCTGGGAGCAAATCTGATAAGGAAACAGAAAAGGGTGCATCTCGAATAGTGAGTGTCCTGACTTGAAAGACTGAGAGGGAAATGAGGTTGTCCTGGAAGTAATCTGTCAAAGCTGTAAGCCATCTGGAGCCTGTCTTTCTTTGGGCCTAAGGTGAAGGTTCAAGGACCAGTATAATCAGTCTCCTGCTACAATGCTGTAACCATTTCTACCTTGAAATTTTTTAGTATAAACTAAGTATAACTATGTGCTTCTTGGTCCCCATGGAAAGTTTCTATGTATGTGCCTAAGGCATTGGTCACCAGATAAATCTACTGTGAGTTCTGTTGAATTGGGAAGGAATGGGCTGGGTCCTTCTTCATCAAGTGTAGTTAATAACCTGAGACTGGAGGCATTCAGTAACCATAGTGTTAGTGTTTCCACTGCAAACCCTGCAGTGTTTGTGCTTCCGTTATCTGCAAGGATGTATAATAAGGTCCAGGCTCTGAGAGATATTCAGTTCCTATTCTGCCATTGGTTCCTCTTTAATAAGTCAAACCTGAACAGTCATTCCTCCTGTCTTGTCAACTTTTCAGGATGAGAAGTCATCAAAGGCCAAAGTGAATGATTTCTTAGCTGAGATTTTTAAGAAGATTGGCTCTAAAGAGAACACTAAGGAGGTGAGAGGGAAAGAGTTAAGCCAAGTTGGGATCTGCTTTGTGCAAAAGGGTCACTAACTAACATCCATCTCCACCCCTTCCTTTTTCTTGTTGACCAGGGCCTAGCAGAATTGTATGAATATAAGAAGAAATATTCAGATGCTGACATTGAACCATTTCTAAAAAATTCCTCACAGTTTTTCCAGAACTATGTTGAGAGAGGCCTTCGGATGATTGAGATGGAACGGGAGGGCAAAGGCCATATTTCTACTTCAACAGGTATGGTTTCTTCGGTGTTGTTATTAGCTGCCATTGAGTCGGCCTCTGACTCATGGCAACCGCATGCACAATGTAACAAAATACTGCCCAGTCCTGTGCTATCCCCATGATCAAACCATTGTGATCCATAGAGTTTTCATTGGCCGATTTTTGGAAGTAGATCGCCGGGCCTTTCTTCCTATTCCATCTTAGCCTGGAAGCTCTGTGGAAACCTGTTCAGCTTCATAGCAACACACAAGCCTGACAAGTGGTGGCTGCACATGAGGCGCATTGGTTGGGAATTGAACCTAGATCTCCCACATGATAGACACGAATTCTACCACTGAACCACCAATGCCCTCATCTAGTAGCTCCAGAATATGCTCAAAATAGCTTCCAGCTCAGGAACCTGAAGTTTTGATTAGTTTAAATTCATATCCATGAATGTGGAGGTCAAGGTCACCAGTGATCTTCACATTGCTACATGCTGTGGTCAATTCTCAGTCAACTTAATGAAGTCATTGACAGTATTAGACAATGATAATCATTCCCTGGCCTTCAGATGATTTCTTCACTTGGCTTCCCTATCTCCTCACTTTCTCCACACTATCATGGTTTAACGTCTGCCTTACTGGCTGTTCCCTTTTGACTTCTGTCTTAGTTTTCTAGTGCTGCTATGATAGAAATATCACAAATAGGTGACTTTAACAAACAAATTTATTTTCTCATAGTTAAGAGGGGTAGAAGTCTGAGTTCAGGGTATCAGCTCTGGGGGAAGGTTCTGTCTATCTGCTCTAGGGGAAAATACTTTTCTCGACTTCTGTAATGTTCTTCTCAGCATTCCTTGATCTTCATGCGGCATCTATCTTTTCCGCCATTTGTGCTTGCTTGTTTCTGTGTCTAATCTGTTCTTTTTATAGGTCAACAGTGATTGCCTTAAGACACACCCTTCACTGGTATGGCCTCATTAACATAACAAAAAAACTCTATTCCCAAATGGGATTACATCCACAGGTATAGGGATTAGGATTCCAACACATTTTTGTGGGATGAAATTCACCATAACAGTGTCTTTGGCTGATTCTTACTCTCCTTAACCTTGTAATATTGGTGTCCCCCAGGGTTCAATCAATGATTATCCCTTTTCTCTTACTCTCATACCCTTAATGAATTCATCTACTCTCATAACTTTAAATACCATTTACATGCTGATGGGAACCATTTTTTTTTTTTTATCTCCAGCTTAGTCCTCCTCCGGATCTCCAGACTGATGTATCCTGCATGACATCTCCCCTTGGGTTTCTAGTTGTTGTGGTTAGGTGCCTTTGAGTCGTTCATGACTCATAACGACCCTATAGGAGAGAGTGGAACTGCCCCATAGGGTTTCCTAAGCTGTAATCTTTATGGGAGTAGATCACTAGGTCTTTTGTCCTGCAGAGCAGCTGGTGGGTTCAAACTGCTGACCTTTCGGTTAGTAGCCTAGTGCTTAACCATTGCACCACCAGGGCTCCTTTGGGTTTCTAGCAGATGTCATGACTTTCACATGTCAAAAGCTAAACTCCTGATCTCAGCTGCCCCTCTCCCCACCCCCCAAAAAAAACCCTGCTCCGTTTGCATTCCTCCCCATCTTGGTTGATGCCAACTCTGTCCTTCTAGTTTGCGAAGACCCAAAACTTCTCTTCCTCTCTGTCAGGAAATCCTTTGCTCTACCTGCATACTCTGCAGAATCCACCCACACCTCATCACCTTTGCTGCTGCCACCCTGATCTGAGACATCATCTCAACCTCCATTATGCACCATCTACCCATCTGATCTCCGTGTTTACACCCTTGTCTCTCTATTCATTTCTCCACATAGCAAGCATCAAAACAACTCTTCTCAAAAATTTTCCAAGGGCTCCCCCTTTCACTCAGCAAAAGCAAAGGGTATATGAGGTCTGTCTGAGGCATCTAGTGCTGCTATAACAGAAATACCACAAGTGGATGGCTTTAGCAAAGAGAAGTTTATTCTCTCACAGTCTAGGAGTCTAGAAGTCCAAATTCAGGGGAAGGCTTTCTCTCTGTGTCAGCTCTGGAGGAAGGTCTGTGTCATCAATCTTCCCCAGTTAAGGAGCTTCTCAGTGCAGGGACCCCGGGTCCAAAGGACACGTTATTCTCCTAGCTCTTGTTTCTTGGTGGTGTGAAGGTCCTGTCTCTCTACTTGCTTCTCTCTTTTACTTCTCAAAAGAGATTGACTTAAAATACAACCTGATCTTGTAGATTTGAGTTCTGCCTCGTTAACATTACTGCCTGTAATCCTGACTTGTTGTCATCATAGAGCTGGATTTAGAACACAGGAAAATCACTTCAGATAATAAAATGGTGTACAGTGACACAATACTGGGAATTATGGTCTTGCCAAGTTGATACCACATTTTGGGGGGGACACAATTTAATCCATAATGAAGTCCTACATTATATGGCCTCCTGATACCTCTATGATCTCCTTTTCTACTGCCCTCCCCGACTCTTTCCAGTCCAGCCCCCACTGCCTCCTTGCTCTTCCTGGAACACACTAAGTGTGTACCTTCTTAGGGCCTTTGCCATGACTATTTCTTATGTGGAGATGGCTCTTGTGCCAGAGCTTGTAGGTAGCTCCCTTTTCTCCATCACATCTTTGTTCCAGATGTCACCATCTCAGTGAGACCTTATTTAAAACTTGAAACCTACTTCCCACTCCTCATAGCATTTATCACCTCTAACATATATATTTTTTTAACATACCATATAATGTACTACTTATTAGGTTAATTGTTTGGTGTCTGTCTCTCTGCTAGAATTTAAAATCCACATGGGCAAGGAATTTTTCTGTTTTGTTGCTTGGTACATAATAGACACTAGGTATTTGTTGAGTGATTTAAATGAATACTTATCCTAAAATTTAGTTGAAATGTTACTGTCACCACAGTGAAAAGCCAGTATCTGAGAATTACTGCCCAGGGGACCTAGAGACTAAAGGAAGACCTTAGGAGGTTTTAGTGACAGAAAATACCTGTCAGAATCTTAAATCAAAAATGAAGACTCAACTGCAAAAGTTCCCTCTAGTCAGTGCAGACTGGAGTTCTCACATGTTCTCTGTCCGCATGCATCTGCCAGGCTGAAGCTCCAGTTCAACTGTGTTCTCTCAAGTCATCTCTTTGTTTCCTTTTGACCCCTTAAGTTACTCTTGTCCAAGAGTTTAACAGTCTTTTTCCTGGGGTGTGGTAAGCAGAATGTCAAATAGTATGTCAAGTATAGATATATCAGAGTTTGGTTGATCAGAGTGAGGCCTCTCTTTCTCATTTCCAAAGTCCCTTCTGGTGCTGTCCAACATTTGATTGTTATTTTTGGCCTAAACATCACCTTTGCAGCACAAGCATGTGATCCCACTAATTAATGAATTGGTTTCATGCCTTAAAGTATTCAAACATCTGTTAGGCTAGTTCTTCATTTTTTCAGCTCCAGAGTATTCTGATCTTTACATTAAAAGATTCCTCTTTCCCTGTTGTTGTTAGGTGCCGTCAAGTCGGTTCCGACTCACAGTGACCCTATGTACAACAGAACAAAACACTGCCTGGTCCTGCGCCATCCTCATAATCATTGTTATGTTTGAGCCCATTGTTGCAGCCTCTGTGTCAGTCCATCTCCTTGAGGGTCTCCCTCTTTTCACTGACTCTCTACTAAGCATGATGTCCTCTTCCAGGGGCTGGTCCCTCCTGATAACACGTTCAAAGTACGTGAAACAGAGTCTCGCCATCCTTGCTTCCAAGGAACACTCTGGCTGTACTTCTTCCAAGACAGATTTGTTCATTTTTCTGGGAGTCCATGTTATATTCAATATTCTTCACCAGCACCATAATTCAAATGCTTCAATTTTAATTTGGTCTTCCTTGTTCATTGTCCAGCTTTCACATGCATATGAGGTGACTGAAAACACCGTGGCTTGGGTCAGGTGCACCTCAGTCCTCAAAGTCACATCTTTGCTTTTCAACACGTCGAAGAGATCTCTTGTAGCAGATGTGCCCAATGCATACATCATTTCATTTCTTGACTGCTGCTTCCATGTGCGTTGATTGTGGATCCAAGTCAGGTGAAATCCTTAACAACGTCAGTATTTTCTCTATTTGCTTTTCGTTCCAGTTGTGGAGATTTTTGTTTTCTTTATGTTGAGGTACAACCCATACTGAAGGCTGTTGTCTTTGATCCTCTTTCTCTAGAGTAACCTATTTTACTTTCCTATATACTGTAAGGGAGTTTTTCCTCCCAGTGCCTTGTCTTTTTAGCTTCTGTCACTCATTTTCATTAATTTCAAATTAGGTATTTTAAATTCCTGCAATTTGTGACTGTTGCTTTCCTGAAATTTAGGTACATTAAATTTAGGCATGAGTGTTTTGTTTTGTTTCGGTTTCTGGTTTTTGCCTGTCCTGCCAGAATATTGATTGTAGTATGGGGGTTGCAGATGTTGCAGTCCCTTTCCCCTTTAACGTTTTGGGCACCTCGGCTTCTCCCCCTCTTCCTCTTAAATGCACCATAGCAGTGAGCTCCTTGCTGTCCTTCATAGGTTTCATTAAGAGCTTTCCTCTGTGTGTCACCTGGTCCAAACCTAGACTCATTCTTCCAAACACTTATGGTCCTCACATTCTTCAGTTGGGAAATTACAGGCATAGCTTAGGTTATTCGAATTGCCGAAGTCAGGGAGCTGAGACCTGGGATTCTGGAAAACAACCTCCTACATAACCCGGGATGTAGATGGATTGCACAGGTTACATCTGCCCTTCTTTGTGAGTTCCTAAAGTTCCCACTAATCTTATCGTGTACATTTCAAAGCACCCTTTACCATCAACCCCAGGTGGATTCTTAGGGATTATTTAGTTTTCAAGTACAGTGGAGATATTCAAGCCCCAAGAAATTCTTAATTGTTCCCCTTGGTGTGGCAGATCATGCAGCAGCCTAGAAGTGGGGAGTGTGTGTATCTGAACACTCTTTCTGCATATTCCTCTCTAGGCATCTCCCCCCAGATGGAAGTCACCTGTGTCCCCACTCCCACAAGCACTATGTCCTCCATAGGTAACACAAACGGAGAAGAAGTAGGACCATCGGTCTACCTGGAAAGGCTAAAAATCCTCCGACAGCGATGTGGTCTCGACAATACAAAGGTACTGCTCGTTTCCTTCTGTGTGAGCCTGGGAGGGCAGTGACAAGGCAGGTCAGGCACGGCTGGCCCACAGAGAGGTGGCTCAGTCTTGGTATATGTTGTTCTGGAGCTGCTTCTCGACCTGCTTAATGTCTCTTCTTCTCTCAATAGCAAGATGACCGACCTCCCTTGACCTCTTTGCTCTCCAAACCAGCAGTTCCTACCGTCGTCTCCTCCACAGACATGCTCCACAGCAAACTCTCTCAGCTACGGGAGTCGCGGGAGCAGCACCAGCATTCAGACCTGGATTCTAACCAGACTCACTCTTCAGGAACCATGACCACATCGTCCTCCTCCACAGCGAACATTGATGACTTGAAAAAAAGACTGGAGAGAATAAAGAGCAGTCGCAAATGAAGCTGCCCCACTCCCCTGTCACCCTGCAGCTTTAGTTTACTAAACTAGGAAGTCCTCATAGTTTGAAGTGGCCTCGGCACGCCTAGTGTACACAAACAGGTTGTATGTATCATACTGTGGATCTGGGGGAGAAGTCGTTGTGGCACAAGTATTTGTACATACTCTGCTTCTCTCCGTCAGCATCCTGCCTCTCTAAAAGACTGTCTGTGTATTAGTTTAGTGTACAGACTTGTAAACAGTTGCTTTCCTCTCAGCTCAGACTTCTTTCCATATCCTTTTTCCTGTGTTTTATTTTTAATTTCTCATTTGTAAAGTTGTCCTAATCTTTCCTAGCTTTTAACTATTAGAAACTCTTTAATAGTTTTCCTTTGAGTTTGTGAGTTTTCCCTGTAGCCCTGAAGGGTCGCTGTATTCTGTATGAATGCATGGCATGATACAACTAATTTTAAGAGTCTCTGTAAATAAAGTTTGCATTAACTATCCTTGGCTCCCAGGATGTCCCGTATCTTGGAATGTAGAGGCAGCTCTTTCTGTCACCTTTTCTTGGAACAAGCTGGGTAGAGAAAGGTTAGTTACTGCTTAAGGAGCACCACCTTTTCCTGGCTCATGCACCTGGAGCAGTCCTTTACTCTTTTGGAATAGGAGAAACATACCTGTCAAGCCTTTTCCCAGCTCCAAGTGGTACAGAGAAACCTCATCCTGTTTTAAGGTTTTGTCATGACTTCCCTCCAGTCATCACCATGGTTCCAAGGAGCTCCTAGGCATTGTTCACTCTCCTGCTCAGGTGCACCTGAGATCATGCCCAGGGATTGGCTGCACTCCAGAGGCTCTCATACTGCAACTCAATTTGGTACATTTGACTAGTGGAGTACGGGAGAGCTTAGGAGCTTCGTGCTTGATTTTCTGGGTCTGTTTTGGTACAGACTGACAGTTGCTTCACATGGGGGCCAGAAAGTGAACTGTGGCTTCACCTGGAATAAATTCCACAGGGCGTCCCTCCACAGTCACAAAAACTCTCCAGGATTAAGAGGTTCTGGATTCAGGTGGAAGACTTTTTGGATAATCATTAAATTTCAAAGAAACTTTTCTAACCCACCTTTTACTCAACTGGTGTTCAAGAAATGAAAGGCCGACAGAAAACGAATACCGGGCATCATTTTCAGATGGCCCCTATGCTGCCTGAAGTTAAATTTCCTCTCTCTGTTACAGTGGGAATGTGGTACTGGGTATGTGTTTACTGAAGGGAAGATGGAGTTCCGTGCCGTAGTAGAAGGACATATTAAGAAAGAGTGGCTGTGCTTGGCTCTGAAAATAACTCGACTAACTTGAAAAAAACAGTGCCCAGAGCTTCCAACCCTGACAGCTGCATTGGAGGGAAGCATTCTCGTGAGAATGTGTGTCCTTGTTTAAAAAGCAGATTCTGGGTATCACAACTTACTCTTCAGCTCTTCCCCCTTGCTCTGGTTAAAGCTCTGGGCTGCCAAGGTCCTGCAAGTTCACTGAATTTCCAGTTTTTACCCTGCTTTTTGGTCAGCCAGAACCAAAGAATGAGTGCAGGAACTCAGTCCTAATTCTGTATTCCCTGCTGTATTAAAAAAGCGAAGAAAAAAAAGGGGGAGGGGGCAAGGTTACCTGCCAGCCTTAGGTCCCTTCCGCCTTGAAGCCATGCACATTGTTGAAGATCCTAGACCAAGAATGGTAACCTCATGGTGTGCATGCTCACCCCCCGTCCCATACCCGAGGCATTCAGTCTTCACTACTTCCCTCTGAGCTCAGACATGAGACTTCTCAACACAGACCTCCAAATGGTTATTATCAGTTGATCAGCATTTCATACACGTTGAAACTGTTGCAGGCTATGGTGTCTAGCTCCCCTTGAATCATAAATACATCTAATGGGGAGAGCTACGTTTGTTGAGTTGAGAACTGTAGTTTTAGGGCAACAGTGGGTAGGAGCTATGCTCCACGCCTGACCAGTGACCTCTGCCAAGAGTAACCATGGATAATGGGCTCTGCAAGGGCATCTTTATAGTTTTATGACTTTTACAGGTTTTAAATTTGTCCAAACCCTTTATGAATCCACTTACATATCCGATAGATCCCACTTCTTATAAAAACAAATTGCTCAAGTCTGACAACTGCTGTGTGAGTAGGAATTCTGAAAAACGACAACCCCAACAATCTGCTACTTGCAGGGCCTAGAGAAGGGAAGTGGTAAGTGGCAGAGGAACTTCCGCCATGCCAGGCAATAGTGAGAGTAAAAGCAGCAGTGACTTATGGACAGCTTACGAGGTGCTAGGCATTGTGCTAAATATTTATGTAAATTACCTCATTTAATCCACGCAGCCTTATGAGGTAAGTAGCGTCATTATATATATCCTCTATATAAGGAAACTAAGGTCAGGAAGGTTAGGTGACTTGACCATGGTTATCCATTAAGGTTGGAATCAGAGTATGAACCCCGACAATCTGATGCTAGGGCCCGTCTTCCTAACAACTATATCCCACAATATTCTAAGATGAAGGCATTTAAAATACTAAGCCTTTTTGGTGGCAGAAACCTGACATCATTTTAATGACACGAGGAAGAATGTAGGGACTAACTAGAAAAATTTAAGGTAAAGAAAAAGATGTATCTACCCATCCCTCACTACACCTGTCTTCCTGCCTCTTTCGTCATAGGACAAGCTCCTTAAAGCAGAGCTACTGAAAAAGCACAGGCCTCAGCATCTTGTGATCACATTTCAAGTCCTAAATTTGCCCCTTCTTAGCTGTGTGACCTTTGGCAAAGTATTTCTTCAAACCTCAGTTTACTCACCTACCTCGTGTGAGGAGAGTACCTACCCCTTGTGATGATTAAATGAGATAAAGCCCCAAGTCAGACATTTTAGGTGCTCACAAATTCAAGCTGCCTGCTACCCTTACACCTGGCCCTGTCCTGGAGGTGGTGAGTTCTTTAAGTCCTTTTTACCCAGCATTACTGCAGGGTCTTCCTGAGCGCAGTCCAGGGAGCTGCCCGTGAACAGCACCAGGAGCACTGAGGCTCATTGAGACAGTCACTTTTATTGAGAACTATAGTTTTAGAAACAAACCACAAAAATAATTCCTTCAGTGGATTGGTTTCTGCGATTCTGCAGTGAGGAGCCCAGAATGTGGGTGGCCCCCTAACTTTCAAACCTATCAACCAACAACCTTCAGTATCCACCTCTTCAGGCGGAACACATGTGTGTAGAAGCCATATTTCCCATCCCGGTCACAGCCTTCACCCCACGAAACGATGCCCATTTGATACCAGCGGTTGTTAAAGGGACTCTGAAAAAGAAAGATGGGGTTTCCAATAGAGTCAAGTCCAAGGTGGCCCTCCATATTACCCTGCCAGACAGCTATTTACAAAAACATGTCCCGCCTCACCCAACCCCCCTCTAAAGATCTACCTACCAGTCCCTGGTCTTTAGAGAAGCTTACCTTCATGACAAAGGGTCCCCCACTGTCACCTTCACAAGCATCCCCTCGTTGCCCTTCATTGGGCTTGAAACCTTGAGAGAGAACAGAAGTACTCAGGAACGTAGCTCACACTCCAGAGACATAGCTGGTGAGTGTGAGTGGAAAGGCTAGGGCATGAGAATTGTAGGGGGTGGGGAAGTTACCTCTCTGAGTAGAATTTTGTGTGTGTGTATATGTGTGTGTGCGCCCTTTACAAATCAAGTCAGTCCCTCATACAAAAATTTATATACACCTTGCCGTATACTGCTAGTTGCTCTCCCTCCAATGAGACAGCACACTCCTCTCCACTCTCTATTTTCATGTCCATTCACCCAGCTTCTGACCCCCTCTGCCCTCCCATCTCCCCTCCAGACAGGAGCTGCCCACATAGTCTCATGTGTCTACTTGATCAAGAAGCTCACTCCTCATTTACCTTTTTTTTCCCCAACAGTTCTGACTTTTAGAACCCTCTTAATATTTTACATAGTCCAAAAACAAAAACAGCATGGATGGTGAGGGGGATAATACTGATTGCAAACAAAAACAAATGAGCCTAACTGCAATTTTAAATAAAATAACCACAGGGAAGGGGGAAGGGAAAGAAGTAGTTTTTGAATGCAGTATTTTGACTTCGTACCCTCAGGCTAAAAGCAAAAACAGCTGTAAAGAAATGTTGAACTGTAGTTAATAGAGTTGTTTTTCGTAGTAATATGGATAAGGGATTCTGAAACTCATTGATCAAATAAGTAAATATATTATAGATAATGGGAGTCAGGTTTCTCTCTGTCAACAGAGGAAGTTACAAATATGGATAGGGAGAAATTAACCCTGTGGTGTTGGACTGGAATTGTTCATCAGTATGAAGTCATGATTTTTAATAGATGATAGATAGAAAGACAGATACTGATGTAGGTGTATGCATAACACACATATTTCCTAGTTCTGTCCACTGAGAGGGCCTAAAAGCTATGACACCCCAGTAGCAATATGCACACCTAGCACCCAGACCTTAGTTTCTAAACACCATTCTCCACTAGAAGTGTTCCTTGGAAAAATGGCTGATTCTAAGACTGCAGTTAGGAAAACAGGGTGAAACTGGGACATCTTGCTGTGCTAGAAAATAAGAAAGTACTCAAACAATGACGGGAACATACCTAAAAGTTACAGAAGCCAGCTCGAAAGGACTCCCTCCCATTGGCCAAATCTGGGATAATTTGAGCATCAAAATAAATAATACCCATTGCCGTTGAGTCGATTCCAACTCATAGCAACCCTATAGGGCAGAGTAGAACTGCCCCATAGGTTTTCCAAGGAGCAGCTGATAGATTCAAACTGCTGACCTTTTTTATTTTGATTAGCAGCCGAACTCTTAACCACTGCTCCGCCAGAGCTCCAAAATAAATAATAGTAGGAACAAATATTATATCCTTAGGGGGAGAAAGATCTGGCGATCTGCTTCCATAAAGATTACAGCCGAGGAAACCCTATGGGGCAGTTCTACTCTGTCACATGGGATTACTACAGGTCGGAATGGACTCAACAGCACCCAGCAACAACACATACACACACATACACAAATACATGATGTATACATATATGCGCGTGTGTGTATATATTACAAATATACACATACAAAGAGAAATGAAATATGGATGAAGGTATACAGAAGTTCTTTGCAACTTTTCTGTAAGTCTGAAATTACACTGCATAATGTAATTGATACATAACATAATCACCTACATTAAAAAAACTTTTTTTTAATTTATTCACTTGCCCTAAACGCTCTGATAGCTTCCCATCTCACTCAGAATAAAAGGCAAAGCCCTTCAAGGCCCTAAAAGAAGCACCCAACCTCTACCCAGCATCCTCCGCCCACCCACCTCTCTCACCTCGTCTACAGCTGCCTCTCCTGTGTTTACCGCACTGTGTTTACTACACTGGCCTTGCTGCTGTTCCTCAGACACACCACGCATGCTCCCACCTCAGGGCCTTTGCCCCTGCTGTGCCCTCAGCCTGGACTGCACCTCCCCGCAGCATGCCTGGCTCACTCCTTCACTTCTTCTGGTCTCTGTTTAGACATTTCCTTCTTAGAGAGGTCTTCTGGGACCACTCTGTTTAGAAGATCACCCCTGCCTCCATCACACTCTTAACATGGCTCAGTCCCCCCACCCCTGAGTCTCTGCTGCTCCCTTCTGCCCAGCCACTCCCAGGGGACTTGCCAGCACAGAACATGTTGTCTGTGATGCGGATGCGGGTGGACGCCTTGCAGACTGGCCTCTCCACGATGGGCAGGTGCACCACCTGCAGGACACTGGGCTGCACCTCGCTAGTGCTGGCCGTCCACGTCTCCTTCAGGTTGCCCCAGCCGGTCACCCGCCCTTTGTATCCAGCCTGGAGCAATCTTTGGGGAAGGGAGAAGGACCTAGTGAGACCCAACCCCTTCAGGAGCTTCCTTGCTTAGAGGCCTGAATCCAAAACGCCAAGGCAGGAAAGAAATTTAGGGTTTACTACCCCATTCATTTAACCAAGAAACTGAGATCAGAAAAGGGAAGAAACTTCTGCAGACTACAGAGTGGCAGAGTCAGGCTCACAACTCAGCCCCAAGGCTAACGGCCCTCCGGCCACCCCACCTCGCTGCAGTCTCCTTGTCAGGCAGGCACACAGGGTGAATGTAGTTACTGAAGGCGATGGGCTTCTTGAGCTTCAGCAGGGCGATGTCCCGGTCCAGGTTGTCCCTCCAGTTGTACCTGGGATGGATATAGATCTTCTCCAGCATGGAGATCTTCTCAAAGTTCCGCTCATACCTGCACAGAGCCCAAAAGAGACATGGAGATGTAGGCCCATCCAGTGAGGGACAGCTGGCTCCCTGAGTGAGGAAACTGCCTGCCCTCAGGGCCTGGGTGTCAGGGTGATCAGTGGGCCACCAATGAGAGGAGAGGGCTGTCTTCTGCCTCCCTGGCACCGAAGGTCTTCCCTTGGCAGCTTCTTTCTGACCTGAAGCTGCACGGGGTTTGGAGTCAGAGAACCCAGGCAGACAGGGGTAAGGGCACAGGCCACATGCCCTGGCCCATGCACCCTCTACTCAGAGACTTCCACCAAGGCCACGTTCTTGTGTCTGGAGGAAAGCTGGGAGCAGACAGGACTTCACTGAACAAAGTCTTCGTTTCTGCTCCCAGCTCCAAGCCTCAGCTAGGATGTGGCTAAATGGATGTTATATTGTGGGGAATGTACATACATAGCCTGGACACCCCAGAGCCACCAGGACCCTTTGTGATCACTCTGAAGGACTCAACCCCTGCCAGACACCCAGGGACCCCGGTTCTGTACCTGGTACGGGAGTGCTTGCCAAGGCGCACCAAAAGGTCGTTCTCGGTGAAATTCTTGTCCCACGGTGGGTACAGCAGGCAGTGGGCTGCGGTGAGGATCCAGCGGTCACTGATAAGGCTGGCCCCACACAGCAGCTCCTGGGGACTCTTCCGGAAAAGCATCACCTGCCTGGGAGGGGGAGCAGGAAGCATTTAGAGCTGGGGGCTGCCCTCCACCAGCCCTAGAAGTAGAAAGTCCCAGGTTGAAGAACTAACTGGATTAGTTAGGTAGGACCCCAGATGGAACCAGTCAGCTGGGCCTGACTGCCCTTGGCAACTGAAGCATCACGTGATGCTGAGGCGCCGCCTCCTGCTTTTGCACCCCTCTCCAGCTTCCTCCAGTCCAGAGTTTGCATAGCTTAGCATAGCTCTGGAGTCAGAAGAACTGGATTCAAGTTCTGATTTTGCAACACATGAACAGTGTAACAAAGTCGCTTAAGCGCTCAGAGCCTCAGCTGCGCCATCTGCAGAATGAGAGAAGAAATACACCCAATCTCATAGGGTTGCCCTGAGGATTAGCCAAGATTATGATTGCTGGGCTTTCGGTCTCTGTGAAGCTGGGCCTGCGAGGAACGAGAAGCCACCCCAAGGGCTGCGGGGAGTGAAGGAGGAGGCAGCACCCCCCAGCAAAGTGCATGCGAGGCGAGGGCCCAGGACGCACCAGGGCGCGATGCCTTGCTCCGCATCCCAACCCTCCACGATGCGCCCGGCGATGTAGGAATCCAGCAGCTCCTTTTCCCTCTTGTCCTCTAGCGACTTCTTCTCAAACAGAGGCCGCAGCCCACAGTCTGCAGAGCGAGCGGACCGTGAGGGGCGGAGCTGCCTCCAACCCCGCCGCCCCGCCGCCCCGCCGCCCCGCCGCCCCGCCGCCCGCTGCAGCCTCACCTGCCTCCCCGGCGCCGAAGGTCCGTGGGTTGAAAAAGCTCTGGAACTCCTCAGCGGTGGTGCGCCCTTGGATGGACGCGTCGGGGTCCTCGTCCAACCCGTCTCCAGCCTCCTCCTCCAGGGGTTCCTCTGTAAGGACGGGGGCACCAATGGAGCTGAGCTGGGCCATTCGTCACCCAACTCCCCGCTCTCCCAAGTCACTTGCCGGCTTTGGGGGCCACTTCGTGTAGTTAAGAGCGCATACGCACCTCAGTTTCTAGGTAACTGAACCTCCCGGGACCTCAGTTTACTCAACTGTAAAATGGGCGTAGAGCCTACCTCACTCAGCTACCACAGGATTTAATGAACGCACTCACATGCTCACGTGGTAAGCGTTAGACAAACGGAAATGACTTGTTCTTTTGTTATTCCCTCCTGGCTTTGTCCTCTGCATCTCAGGACCCTGGCCTTCTCCACTCACCGCAGTAGTTGAGGTCGCAGTACTCAAAGTCACCAGGCTTCCCGGCCACATAGCACCACGCGCCCTCAGCGTCCCCGTCTGGATTCCGGCAGTAGTTCTCCACCAGAGGCACTGACTTGCTGAAATCCAGGTCCTTGCTCAGGGCCTTGGCCTCACTGCTGGCCCAGGCCAGGCAGGGGGAGCCTTGTGTGGTCACCGCCAGGCTACCCTGGTACTGCTGGCCACGATCCAGGACACACAGCTCAGATGGGGGTGAGGGCTTCACCCTGGAGCGTGGGGTCAGTGCCACAGTGACACCCTCCCCGCCTGGTGGGGGAGGAGGCAGGGGAGTAAAATAGATGGACCCCCAGATGGAACCAGGCAGACAAGGATTTCAATCCCTGCCTTGCTGCTTTCTACCTATAGGACCCCAGGTAACTTAATCTTTCTGAGCTTCAGTTTGGTTGCTTATACAAAGGATTATTAATGGGCTTCTCAGGAGAAAGACCAGGTGATCTGCTTGTAAATATTACAGCCAAGAAAACCTTATGAGAGAGTTCTACTCTGTCACATGGGATCACTATGAGTCAAGAACAACTCAGCAACACCTAACAACAACAATGCTGTCCCTGGGTGGTGCAAACAGTTGATGTGCCCAGCTGCCAACAAAAGATTGAAGTTCCAGTCCACCTAGAAGTGCCTCAGTGATCTACTTCTGAAAAAGCAGCCACTGAAAACCCTTTGGGGCACAGATCTACTGTGATGCACATGGTGTCACCAGGAGTCACAGTCAACTTGATAGCAACTGCTTTGGTAATTTCATCTTTGCAGGGTTGTTGAGAGGATTAAACAGAATATACAGCATAACCATTAAAGAGTCTGACCCATAATAAGCCAGAATAGAAAACAGATTTCCCTCCTAGGTCATTTTGAATCTATTGGCAGTGACTGCCTGGAGTGCTGGGTTAAGAAGAACTCTGTGTTTATGTAGGGACACAGAAGAAAGATTGCTGGGATTGACTGAGGTTGTCTACATGGGCAGTGGGTCAATTTCAGCATGCCTGCAACATACATATCATGCGGAGGGGGAGGGCTTGGGAAATGGTAGCCATTTTTATTATGACAATTGATGACTGTAAGACCAATCCCAAGGTCAAGGCCCCATAAGGATGTTTGAAGGGCAAATAGTGTCAACCTATGTGGGCTAGATTGAGGGACTGGCTCTAATTCTTTACCCCTGTCTGTACCCCTGTGACTTTACAGGCAGAGGCAGGGTGTACTTCTCCACCTCTTGGCTGTGGCCTTGATCATTGACTTTCTCTGGCCAATGGAATGTGGACAGAAGTGACTGTGCTGGTTCTGAGCCTAGGCCTTGAGAGACACCGTGTGTTTCTGCTCAGTGACTTTTGCTTCTGCCATCACCGTAAACACATGTGGAGCAGGCCTGGGCCCAGCCTGCAGCAAGAAAAGAAGCTGAGCTCAGCAGGACCCATGGTCTAAAGCAGAGCCACCCAGCCAGACACGTCCTACATCAGTCAAGCCCACAGAGCAAGTCCAGCTGGTATCAAAGGAGCCGCCCCAGCCAGCCTTTTTACACTCGAGAAATAAATGCTTATTGTTGTACGCCCCTGAGATCTTATGGTTGGTTTTGCAGCATTATTATGGCTGTAGCTGATTCTAGTTTCAGTTGCCGTTGAGTGAACTCTGACTCATGGTGACCCCATGCGTATCACTGTAGAACTGTGCTCCATAGGATTTTCAATGTCTGATTTTTGAAAGTAGATCACACCAGGCCTTTCTTCAGAGATGTCTTGGGTAGACTCAAACCTCCAAACTTTTAGTTTGCAGTCAAGCACATTAACCCTTTGCACCACCCAGGGACCGACCTAACTGATTTAAGACAGAAAAAAAAAAAGGGGGGGGGCTGTCGAATCAAATCCGGCTCACGGTGACCCCATGCATGTCAAAGTAGAACTGTGCTCCATAGAGCTCTCAGTGGTCGATTATTTTGAAAGTAGATCGCCAGGCCTTTCTCCCAAAGATGCCTCTGGGTGGACTTGAACCTCCAACCACCCAGGGGCTGAGCTAACTAATAAACCACGGGAAATAATAATGATGGAATCGCACAGTTCTGAAATGAATGAGTCTTGCTCTGTGATGTTCAGAAAAGGACATGTGGACTGAAATGGTCTGGGAGGGATTCCTGGAGGGAAAGTGCCTGTGCAGGAAGAAAAGCATGTCTGCAACAAGCCACAGATGGCTCATAAGGAAGCCAAGGCTGGGGAGGGCAAGGGGAGCGTGGGAAGTCAACGCCCTCAGGTCTCCCAGCTCCACTGACTGACGGGCCCAAATACGTTTTAGATGACTAACCCCTTCTAAGGTAGCTGGGGTTTCAGGTCCTGCCCCCAGCTGCCAGGCCCCATAGAAACCTCTTGGCCTTGGCCTTGGCCTTGGCCTTGGCCGTGGATTGCCTTACTGCCCCAGCTCACCACACACAGGGATGCTGCACTCTTCCCTCCGCACGGTGGGGTCTGTAGTGTAGCACCAGGGCCCCGTAGTGCTGCTATCTGGGTTGCGGCAGAAATTCTCCTTCAGGTAGGCCTCGTGGTAGGCGGTGAAGTTGATTCTGGAATAGGAAAAGCTCAGCTTGGGACCCCAGCGGGAAGCCATGCCCCAGTGTCTCCTTGCTCTCTGCCCATCACTCACTCAGGTTTATGTGGATAGCGACTCCTCCAGAGCTGGCACTCGATGCCTGACCGGGTGAAGCTCACGTTCCCATGGTAGTTTGTGCCCAGACCCACAGCGCAGTTCCCTGCAGAGGCCCCAGGCCAGGTCAGTATTGGGATCCTGAGGATTTGTCCCTCTCTCTCCCAGCAAAGCTCTGTCTACCCTCTCCGAGCTCTCTCAGGACCACAGTGCTTGACCAGCATTTACTCAGCACCTCTGGTTTACCCAGCAGTTCTCTAGTCAGTTAACAAGAGTCGCCAAATAGTCAGTGAGCACCCACCATGGACCAGGCACCATGCCAGGTACTGAGGACATAGTGATGAATAAGACAGTCACAGTCAAATTTTCTGCATCTTTAAATTCAGTGGCTCCTCATGTCTGAGAGGATGAAAAAGTGAACAAGGTCCTTCTGTGATCTGGCCCTGGTCTATTTATCCTGGTGCCTTGGCTCCTAACTCCTGAGCACACTAGGCTCACTCATACCTCAGGGCCTTTGCACATGCTATTTACTCTGCCTGGAATGCAGAGTTCATCAATGCATTCCACAAGGCCGGGTGAACTGTACTTCCTCTGGGACCTGTCCCCAGTTCTGCCAGCAAACCGGAAGCCCCTCCTGTGTTCTTCTGGCACCTTGAACAGCACTTTTCTAGCAATCACCTTGACGATTTGTATTTTTGCTTTCCTTTGAGACTGTGTACTCCTTGAAGGCAAAGACTGTGTCTGACTCTCTTAGACTCTCCAGCACCCAACACAGTGTCTGGCACATAGCAGGGGCCTAGTTAAATGTTTGTCGAATGAATGATTTAACTAATGAAAACACGGCCAGCGATTAAAGTGTTCCATGTAGTGGGGACCATTGTCATACCAAAACCAACCAAAAACCCATTGCCGCTGAGTCGATTCCAACTCATAGCGACCCAGAGGACAGAGTAGAACATCCCCATACAGTTTCCAAGGATTGGCTGATGGATTCGAACGGCTGACCTTTTCGTTAGCAGCTGTAGCTCTTAACCACTGCACCACCAGGGCCCCTGTCATACTAAAGGTATATTTAAAATGCTATGAAGGAGACAGAAGGCTCCCTGAAGGCTTAGTGAATGGGATGGCACTTGAATTAGCCCTTGGAGGATAGAGAGGCTTTCAATAGCCATTGATGAGTGCTCCAGGAGAAAGTGACAATGTGAGCAAGTGCCAGGAAGGAGAAACGCCTTGATATGTGTCAAGAAGTTCTCGCTGTCAGAGTAGCTGAAGGTTTGAGTTCATGACTGGTGCAGTGGAAGGTGAGGCTAGAAGGGGAAGTTCAGGCCAGAAAGCACAAAGCTCGCCACACTTCCTGGGAGCAATAGGGAGCCACTAAGGGATTTGGAGAATGAGCGTGACAACATAGGAGCAGTGCTCTGGAAACAGCGGGCAAGACTGGGGTGAGCAGAGTCAGGCAAACGTGAATGAGGCCTTAAACATTAATTCATCATGCATTCATTCATTCATTTGTTCCTCCAACATTAAACATCTTATTGACTGCCAAACATGAAGCTGGGGGCTAGAGATGCAGAGACACAGGCTAGACCATAGGGACAGAAAGGCAATGTCATAATGGACCATATCTACCATGGCCTCCACCAGACTGAGTCCAGTACAACTAGATGGTGCCTGGCTACCACCACTGACTGCTCTGACAGGGATCATAATAGAGGGTCTGGAACAGAGCTGGAGAAAAATGTAGAACAAAATTCTAACACAAAAAGAAAGACCAGACTTGCTGGCCTGACAGCAACTGGAGAAACCCTGAGAGTATGGCCCCCAGACACCCTTTCGTCTCAGTAATGAGGTCACTCCCGAGGTTCACCCTTCAGCCAAAGATTGAACAGCCCCAGGGAAGAAAACATGACTAAAGGGGCACACCAACCCTGGGCAGGGACTGGAAGGCAGGAGAGAACAGGAAAGCTGGTAATAGGGAGCCCAGGGTTGAGAAGGGAGAGTGTTGACATGTCATGGGGTTGTTAACTAATGTCGTACAACAATGTGTGTACTGTTTGATGAGAAACTAGTGTTCTGTAAACCTTCATCTAAAATTCAATTTAAAAAAAAAAAGAAAGGCAATGTCAATGTAAGAGGCTGCCCCTACTGGGCCACATCCCCTAACCCACCCCTACCCTCCTCCTCTTCCAGGTTCAGGCCCCTCTCTCCTGGGACTGCTTACCCCTCACATCCCACACCCCTGACGCTGTTGTTTCCTCACCTTCCAGACATTCCACGAGGTTTTCTCGAGGTGTCCTCACTGGCTCACAAGCTGCAAAAGACCCAGAAACACCTTTGGAAGCAGAGTAGGGACAGGATGGACTGGAATAAAGGGTGGGTGGGTGGGTGGGTGGGGGTGGGGTAATACTCAGAAGCAGAGAAATGAACAGATAGAAAGAAAGAAGGCTGAGTGAGTGTATGGATGGATGACTGGTGAACCAGATATTTCTGTGAGGTAGAACATTCCCTAGCTCGAGTCTCCAGGCCTCCCTTCCAGGAGCAGATCCTTCTCGATGCTCACCTGTGTACTTGACCCAGAATGCTTCCTGAAAAACAAGGACTGCAGTGAGACTGAGCCGAGAGCCTTTGATTTACTTATTTTTATTATAGTAAACTTCTGTCTTCTCCAATGACTTTCCCTTCCCTTAGCTCAGTCACACAGAGTCAGGCTCTGGGGAGATTGGTGACCAAAAGCCCAAGCCCATTAAAGAAAAGGGTATTTGAGGAGAGGGGAGTCCACTCTCTCCCACTCACCACAATTGAAAAGGGGTCCCCTGAGCTGGGGTAGGTGAGAGGAGAGAGGAGCATGGGTCCTTAGCTGCGGGCCCTGGCAGACACCCAAGGAAGGGAAAGGCTGCCAGAGTTCCAGAACGCTGAGGCCTAAGCCCAGGGCTCCTGGCCTCATCGGATTCCCATAGCCCAAGGGTGGCACAGAAAGGCTGAAACTGAAGAGATCACATGGGTCAGGGCAAGGGACTGTAGAGATCCCAACATAGGCAGCTGTCTGGAGACCAAGGAGGCCTCTGCATGTCAGGCAGCCTCAACAGACCCTGGCACTTCAGCATAGCCAAGTACAGGGACCTCCAAAAATGACTGAGGTTGATCACCTTGCCAGCCCAGTGGAATGGGGATCAGAGTTGAAGTTAACTTAGCAGTAGTTAATGAGTTCCGATGTTCTTGGTCCTCACCGTGTCACTGGGAGACTCCAGGGCCTCGAAAGCCTCCTCATAGCTGCACTGCTCCTCCACGCACTCTCGCTCCAGGTTACCTTTGCGCATCTCCTCCAGGAAGCCGCTGTTGGCACGGCGGACCCGCTGGAGCATCGACAGTGCTTGCTGAGGGGCCAGGAACACTGCGGTAGAAGGGTCGTGCGACAGCGGCCTCAGAGAGCCAGGCGGCCTTGGCCATGGTGGGGCCAGGAAGCAAGCCATGCTGGCATCCAGAAGGGGGTGGCTGGCATGCCGGCGGAAGCCAGAAAGCAGCCAAATGTAGCCCACCAGGTCCCCTATTTACATTGGCCACCTCCAGCGCACTCCCCATATTGCAGGAGAGAAGCAGCCAGCGTCCTCCAGCCCTGAGGACCTAGCTGCTTCCCTAAGCTGGATACCCTGGGCTGAGACCCTCCTGGGGGTCAGCCGTGTTCTCTGTCAAGCCAGTAGACCCCAACCACGGCCCATGGCCCAGTCTTCCAGCCTGTCCTAGCTTCCAAGCCGCCCCTTACCATGCTGGCTGTGCACAAGGCTGAACAGGGCAGCTAGGGCCAGGCAGCCAGGCAGGCGCGGGCCTCGGACGTGCGCCATAGTGTGTCTGCTCTGGGACTCTGAAGGCTCATCCTGACCCCTCTGGGTTAATGTTGAACTAGCATGAAGAAATTGGCCGAGAAGGAGAGGTCATGGGTTCAGGGCCGTGGGGACAAGCAGATAGATAGTTCACCTGCCCACCCCCGCCATCTGGTGAAAACGTTCTCCTAGGACCAGAGATGGACAGTCTGAGAGGAAGCCACAAAGGAAAGGTCACTGTAACCACCAACCCCCACTCCTCCTCTCCCTGGGGCATGAGGTGAACTTGGGCCAAGATCTTCCTGAAGCTAATACATGGTAATGATTGCTTTAGTCTCTATATGCCTCAGTTTTCTCATCTGTAAAATGGGGATGGTAATAGAACTTGGTGTGAGGAGTAAAGGAGATTATAAATGTAAAGGTCCCTAGGTGGTGCAAATGGTTTGTGCTTGGCTACTAAACAAAAGATTGGGGGTTCGAATCCACCCATTGGCTCCCAGGAAGAAAGGTCTGGCTATCTACTTCTGAGAGATCATAGCCATGGAAAACCCTATGGGGCACAGCTCTACTCTGACACACGTGTGGTAGCCATGAGTCAGAATTGACTTGACAGCGACAGATTTGGTTTTTGTTAATAATTGGTAAATGTATGTCAATACATAAATAATTGGTAGATAAATGTATGTAAACTGACGGAGAGGTTTGTGGAATCACAATATGCAGATATAAGAAAATGGAGACAAGGGTGTGGCCACAATGTGGCCAGACACAAGCTGTCCACCTCTTTCTGGGATGTGCTGGGGGCAGGGACACCCAACAGGGGCCCCGGACTCTCAACCACTGATGGAAGGTTCCATTTCTCCTTTTTCCCATCTGGGGTGCTGTGGATGTGTGTTTGTATGTGGTGGTTACCTGGGAGGAGCAGGTCCAGGGCCTCTTGGGCCTTTGGTCTATTTTCTTTCATCTCCCAGGACCTGCTGCCTGCCCGGAACAGAAGCCAGCCCAAATCCCAGGGCCTCTGGGGTAGGGCCCCTCCCTCTCTCCCTGCCTGTCTTACCTGGTCCAAGCCTAGAGTGGCTGCAGGTCCTATACTGCCCCTGGGCCCAGCCCTGCTCCCTGTCCCTCCCCCATTTCCTGTGTGCAGTCTGCAAGATAAATATTAGTCCTGGGTCTAATTAGGACAGAAGGACAAAGAGCGAGAACAGAGGGAAGCACAGGGCCTTGCCTTGCCTATCCTTTGGGCCTGGCTGTTTGGGGTCTGGACTGCAGTCATGTTCACCTGGCAAGATCACGGGCAGGGGCCTGGTGCAGTGTTTGTAACAGAGAGGGTTGGCAGAGCCCTGCAGACCAGGCTCCCAGGAATCAGCTTAATTCCTGGGTGGCCAAAGTTCTTATATTTTGTGTGTGTATGTCTGTCTGTGTGTATATATATATATAGAGAGAGAGAGCCCTGGTGGCACAATGGTAAAGCGCTCAGCCACTAATGAAATGGCTGACAGTTTGAACCTGCCCAGTGGCTCTGCAGAGAAAGACCTGGAGATCTGCTTCCGTGAAGACTACAGCCTAGAATACCTATGGGGCAGTTCTACTATGTCACACGGGGCCACTATGAGTCCAAAATTGACTCAACAGCGCATAAGACTGTGTGGATATATATGTATATATATTTCAATTGAGGCATAATTTACATACAGTAATGTTCACAAATCCTAAGTGTATAACTCAGATTTTTAGATACACACCCATGTAACCAACACCCAGATTGACAGAGAATATTCCCAGCCCCAAAACAGACTCCTTCATCTCATTCAGTACCCCCAATATAACTACTATTCTAACCGCTATCACCATAAGTAAGTTTTGCCTATATTTGAACTTCATGTAAATGGAAACCTATAGTATATACTCATTGCATCTAGCTTTTTTTTGTTCAGTATATTTCTGAGATTCATTCGTGTTGTCTGGATCAATAGCTTGTTCCTTCATTGCGTGAAGTTCTTACTCGTTTTATTTATCCATTCACCCGTTGGTGGACATTTGGATTAGTTTCCAGTTTTGAGCTATTATGAACAGTGCTGCTATGAATATTCTTGAACAAGACTTTTGGTGTATATAAGCACTTCTTTGAGTATATATGCTCAGGAGCAGATTCGCTGGGTCATAAAGTAGGTATATATTTTGCTTAAGTAGCTATTACAAGTAGTCTTCCTAAGTGGTTGTACCAGTTTACTTTCCCACATTTAAAAAGTTCCAGTTGCTTCATATCCTTGCTGACACTCTATATTCTCTGTCCATTTAATATTAACCATTCTGATGGATGTATCAGCATATTTCACTGATTTTAATTTGTATTCCCTGTTGACTAATGATATTGAGCCTACTTTTTTTTTTTTTTTTGGAGTGGAATGGTGAAAAGATCTTGTATCACTCATTTATTCAAAAATCAAATACTGAGTGAGAAAGGGAGCAGGGCTCCTGAGAAGTAGAGAACAGAGAGAAGTATGGCTTCATCCTTCTCAAGACAGGTGTTCCTTGGATGGCCCCCTTTCCCTGATGATCAGCTTGGGCCAGTGCTGAGTCAACCTGCAGAGGGAGAAGTGGCAAGAGGCAGGGGTGGTAACAGGGAGGACAAAACACATATGCACCTCTTCTCTTGAGGGCCTGAGGCGGGAGGTAGGCGCAGTTCCCTATCAAGTGAAAAGTGTACCCCCAGGATACCTAACAGTTCTGGGCAGACACTGCTGAGCCATCACCCAAGCTGAGGTAAGAACTGGAAAAGAACAGGACCTACCAGGCCTCACACAAGTCCCAAGAAACAAGGTTGGTTGGTTAAAATCTAATCTTAGCAACTCTTTTACAGGCTTTGAATGCTGTGGTGTTTCTCCCCACATACTGCCACCATTTCCTGGCCCTCCCTCCTCCTGGACAGTCCCAGAATTATGCATTACCAAGAAGTTATTCAGACTGGTGGACAGCTGGGTTAATGTCAATGGCAAAATGGGAGACATGGCTGCTTATGACATTATGATCAAATGCTGTGAAAGTGCCAGAAAACCACCCAGATTTGAATCTGGCTTTGCCTTTTATTCGTTTTGTGGTCTTGACATGTTACTTACCCCCGCTGAAACTTAGTATCCTCATCCCCAAAATGAGGATCACGGCATCTATTTTGCAAGACAGCATAAGGACGAAGCAAGAATGTGGATAAAGCAAGAATGTATGTTCTTCCTGCCTCTCTCACCTCCACTCCTCCTCAAAGCAAACCAGTCTGGCTTTTGACTGCTCTCACCTGGCTCATCAGTGGCTCCTACACATTTCACCACCCTCCACAGTCAACAGACACTGTTGACCACTTCCTCCTTGTTGAAATACTCTCTTTAGCTTTGTGATCCAGACTTTGCAGGGTTTTCGTTTTATTGGATGCTGAGTTTTAGTCTCCTTTGACAAGTCTTCCTTGTCTCATCGAACCTGAAGGGTTGGGCTACTGCAGTGCTTGGTCCTGGGTCCTCGTCTCTTCTCTCTGTACCTTCCCCCACTCCCACAGCTTCAGTGACCACCTATTGGCCAGTAACTCCCAGATCCTCTTCCTCTAACCCAGGCTTTTCTCCACAGGTTTGTAACTATTTCCAACTGCTCAATTGGGATATCTCCTGCAGACACTTAAGACCCAAATCATAATTGACCTGGATCCCCCTGCAGTGTTACCTGCCTTATTACCATTTGATTACCTAAGCCAGAAACCAGGAGTCGGATCTATCCCCCTCCGTCTTTGAATCCGTCACTTCTACCTCCCAGAGAACTTACCCATCTAAAGGGTGAAAGAGGGTATATATGGGCCCGTCTCTGTCTCCACCTCCTTCCACACTCTGCCTCCATCACCATTCCTTGCTCAAACACACAGGGACTTTGTCCTTTCTGGTCTCTCCGGCTGGAATCCACCTCCTCCCTCAGATACCATCACAGTTCGCTCCCTCCATTATTCAGGTCTCTGCTCAAGTCCTGTTACTCAGGGTCTTCCAGACCATTCCTATCCCCTCCCCATGAATTACTCTTTTTCACTGTGTTTATCTCACCTGACATATATCTGGAGCCCTGGTGGCAGAGTGGCTAAGAGCTACAGCTGCTAAACAAAAGGTCAGCAGTTTGAATCCACCCACTGCTCCTTGGAAACCCTATGGGCAGTTCTACTCTGTCCTATAGGGTTGCTGAGTAGAATCAACTCGATGGCAATGGGTTTGGTTTTTGTGACGTGTACTTGTTTATTGTCTGTCTTCCCTCACTCGGATATAAACTCCACGAAAGCAGAGACTTTATTATCACTGTTGTCTCCCTGGCAACTAGAACAGTGCCTGGCATGTTGGAGGTGCTCAGTGAAGATCTGCTGGATTAATGATCCCATATCTCTCCATTTCCACTGCTACCACCCTATTCCAAGTCACCCCAGCAACATCCTAAGCGATTTCCCCAGTTACACCTTGCTCTCCCAACACAGGGATCTTTTCAAACACAAATCTGATCATTTTATTGCCCTGCTCAAAACCCTTCAGAGCTCCTCAGTATCTGAAAATGAAGTCCCAACTCCTGGCCCAGGGCCCTGTGTGACCTGGCTCCTGTTCCCTCTCCCCTTCATTCTCTTTGCTCCAGCCATGCTGCTCTTCTTAGCTGCTCAGACCCTCCAGGCTCTCATCAAAGGGCTTGTCCCCATGTCCCACCTTCCCTGCCTTAACCTGCTCACCCTCCAAGTCACAGCTGACACAAGGCGCAGCAGAGGGCAAAGGTGAAGAGCCTTATACCAGCGCTAGCCTGTGTGGGTTTGAATCTCAACTCTGCCACCTAGCAGCTTTGTGAGTTATGTTCCTCATCCGTAAAATAAGGAGGACTGTATAAACTCACGGACAGCACTGGCCCAGAGTAAGGCCTATGTTCATTATCCTTATTTCCCAGGGATGCCTTCCCTGACGCCCCAGACCAAGTTATCATCCCATTAAACATAGCAGCACTCCTCTTGAACTCTTGTCTAGTGATTTCTCCTTCCAGTAAACCACAGGCTCCTTTGCCCATCTTGTTCTGGTCCTATTCCCTGCACCTGGTGCAGTCCAGGCCCTTTGTGGCTGCAGAACGAATGCTAACTCCTTCAGGTCTGGTGCACAGACAGGCATAGCTCCGGCCCTTGCCACCTCCCAAGGAGTCTGATGTTTCTCAGGACAGAGCTGTAACCAACTTTCACAGTACTTAGGTAGTGAGAAAAACTACCAAAATAACCTAAAGCTTGAATTACAGAGAGGCCTGACAAGCCAATCTCTCAGAGCTCAGGCTCAGGCCTTTGAACCCCCAAAAGCCACTCAAGGTGATTCCAGAAAGAATGGCCTGTCCCTTGGGGAGCACCCTGGGGTGACTATCGTAGCACTAGGCACTCAGGTAGGGCAGAGGCACTGCCAGCTACCTGACTACCTCAGTGGGTGAGGTCACTCAGCAATGTGTAAAGAACAAGTACCTAACTTCAACACCTCAACAACAAAGGGACAATCCAATTAAAAAATGGGCAAAGGAAAATGAAAGACACTTCATCAAAAAAGACATTCAGACAGCCAACAAATACATGAAGAGATGGTCACAATCATTAGCCATTAGAGAGATGCAAATCCAAACAACAATGAAGTATCATCTCACCCCAGGAATAACAGCACTGATCAAAAAACCGCAAACAACATATGCTAGTGAGGGTGTGGGGAGATTGGAACTCTCGTACACTGCTGGTGGGATTGTAAAATGGTACAACCACCGTGGAGAACGGTATGGCCCTTCCTTAAAAACTCAGAAACAGAGATACCATATGATCCAGCAATTCCAAAGCCAAAAAACCAAGTCGATCCTGACTCATGACGGCCCTTTCAGACAGAACAGAAATGCCCCATAGGGTTTCCAGGGCTGTAATCTTTATGGAAGCAGATTGCCACATCTTTCTCCCACACAGCAGCTGGTGGGTTTGAACCGCCAACCTTTTGGTTAGCAGCTGAATGCCTGAACCACTGTAACACCAGGGCTCCTTAGCAATTCCAGTCCTAGGTATATATCTTAGAGAAATTAGAACCATGACATGAATAGGTATATGCACACCCATACTCATCGCAGCATTATTCACAATAGCAGAAGGATGGAAACAACTTAAGCACCCAAGGCTGAATGGATAAACTGTGGTACATACACACGATGGAATACTAAGAAATATTAAAGAATAACAATGAATCTGCGAAACATCTCACAACATGGATGAACCTGGAGAACATTATGCTGAGTGAAATAAGTCAATCACCAAAGGACAAATATTGTATAAGACCACTATCTTAAAAAGTCAAGAAAAGCTTTACATACAGAAAAAAGCATTCTTTGATGGTTACTGGGAATGGGTTGGGGGAAGCAGGGAAAATCACTAACTAGATAGTAGACACATATTAACATGGGTGAAGAGAAAAGCAACACACAATAAGGGGGAGGTCAGCATAACATAACCAGGCCAAGGAATACCCTGGGAGGTGCTCAAGTGTAAAAGACAACAGTAAATATTATTACACACACGATCCTGCAATAACCGTAATAACAATAATTTATGAGTGGATACACAGGTAGACATGTAAGCTGAACAGGTGTGGGATGGCATACGGGAGTGTACCCACCAGCATATATAGGTTTGGCAGAGGATAGTTCTACGTATGTATCTGTATGTGCTGCAAATACATCCACGTATATAGTAGCGCAGGAAACCCTGGTAGCATAGTGGTTAAGTGCTACGGCTGCTAACCAAGAGATCAGCAGATTGAATCCACCAGGCACTCCTTGGAAACTCTGTGGGGCAGTTCTACTCTGTCCTATAGGGTCGCTATGAGTCGGAATCGGCTTGACGGCAGTGGGTTTGGTTTTTTTTTTTGGTTTAGAGTAGTGCACACAGGGGACAAAGTTATGAAAACTTCTTAGCCATAAACACACACCTTGAGGGACTGAGTCACTAGGCTTGAGGGCTTAGGACCAGTCTCAGGGGACATCTAGGTCAACTGACGTAACAGAGTTTATAAAGACAATGTTTTACATCCTGCTTTGTTAAATAGCAACTGTGGTCTTAAAAGCTTGTGAGCAGCCATCTAAGTTAAACTATTGGTCTCTTCCCATGCAGAGCAAAGAATCAAAAAAAAAAAAAAAAAATCAAAGAATCAAACAATTAGTCCAAAGCACTAATGGCCCAAACGAACCACAGCCTCCACTAGCCCGAGACCAGAAGAACTAGATGGTGCCTGGCTACCTCTATTGACCACTCCCACTCCAACCAGGCTCATAATAGAAGGTTCAGGTTAGAGTGGGGGGAAAAAAATGTGGAACAAAACTCAAACTGGTAAAAAGGACCACACTTATTGGTCTGATAAGGACTGGTGGAACCCCCGAGACTATGGCCCTTAGACACCTGGAACTGAACCCACTCCTGGAGATCACCTTTCAGCCAAACAATAGACAAGCCTATAGAGTGAACAATAACACCCTTGAGAAACATGCTCCTCGGAGCAATCAACCGTGAGACCAAAAGAGCAGCATTTTCCCTCCAAAAAAAAAAAAAAAAAAAAATTTCAGAAGGAAGCAAGGGGCAGGAAAGATGGGTGAACGGAAATAGGGGAATCTGAGGAAGTGGGGAGAGTGCTGTCACATTGAGGAAAGCGCAACTAATGTCGCGAAACAGAAGTATAAATTGTTGAATGGGAAACTACCCTGCTCTGTAAACTTTCACCCAAACCAGAATAAAATGTTAAAAGAAAAAAAAGAACAAGTGTCTGCAGTGTTCCTAGGGAAGGAGGCCAAACAAGTTCTACTGGAAGTCAATAAAGATGTTTAATTTAGGTTTTATCTTATAGCCTTGGGAAACAATTTGGTGGCCCTCTATCTATAAGCCTATCTATCCATAAGCCAGTTGCTATTGAGTTGATTCCTGCTCATGGCAACCTCATGCGTACAAAGTAGAACTGCTCCACACGGTTTTCAAGGAAGCAGATTGCCAGGCCTTTCTTCCAAGGTACCTCTGGTTGGGTTTGAACTGTCAACTTTTTGGTTAATAGTTGTGTGCTTAACCATTTGTGCCACCCAGGGACTCAGGGAGCGAAGTTGATGACCTGCTTCTCATAGCAGACTCTAGTCCCTACCAGGCAACCCACAGACAAAGAAGATGCAAACACTCAGCAGCCAGAAAAAGAAGTCTTTATAGAGAGCACTGTGAGGGGGAGGCGAAGTGTCAGGTACCTGTCTCCATCTCTACCACTTCTGCCCAGGCACTAAAGCCCATGTCCTTATGGATGAGCAGCAGGCTGTGGGTGGGGCCTGGCTCCTCTGGCACCACAAGGCACTTGTTCTGGCTCTCGGAAATGGTGACCTCAATGATGTCTCGGGCTGGGGAGGCTGCCCGTTCGCTGGATGTATCCAGCAGTTCAGGCTCAGCCTGCAAAAGCACCACGGTGGGTTCAGAAGCAGCAGGAGGCACGGAGGGTGGGCTAGAGGGCACCTCAGGCTGGTGACTGAGCTGATGCCGCTTGAGGCTTTGGGGGAGAGTGTAGCCCATGCCACAGATGGGGCAGCGGTAGGGCTTGTCTGCCAGGTGGCATTTGAGGTGACGTCGCAGCTTGGTAGCCAGTGTGTAAGCACGGCCACACTGGGGGCACACGAAGGGCCTCTCTCCCGAGTGCAGGCGCTCGTGAGCACGCAGCGTGTGTGGGTCTCGGAGGGCCTTCCCACACACGGGGCACAGGTGGGCCTCCCCAGTGTGGGAGATAAGGTGGCGCCGCAGCTCAGGCAGCTGCGGGAAGGCATCCGCGCAGTGCGGGCAGTGGTAAGGGCGCTCCCCTGTGTGCAGCCGCAAGTGCCCGCGCAGATTGCCCCGCTGGCGGAATGCCCGTCCACAGTGCGGACACAGGAAGGGCTTTTCCCCTGTGTGGAGCCGCATGTGGTTCCTCAGGGAGCCCTGGTTGGCTAGGGGCCGCCCGCACACAGGGCACGGGCACGGGGCAGGGGCAGCTGGCATCTGGTGGGTCTTGCGATGGAGCCGCAGGGAGGGCCGGCGGGCAAAGGCCTTGCCACACTGGTCACAAGCGAAGGGCCGGGCGCCGGAATGTACCACCTGGTGCTCTTTGAGGTCTCGCCGGGTGCCATAGGCCTTGTCACACTGTGAGCAGGGGAAGGGTCGTACCCCACGGTGGCCCAGCATGTGGGCTTTGAAGCTCTCCTCAGAGCTATAGCTCTTGCCACACTCGGTGCAAAGGAAGGGCTTGTGGCCCGTGTGCACAAACGCGTGCTTCTTTAGGTGGCACAGCTGCAGGAACGCCTTGCCACACTCCCCACACCGGTACCGTCGCCCCTGCTTCGAGGAGCTGCTTGCCAGGGCAGGAGGGCTCCGCAAGGGTGCAGGGAAGCTAGAATGCTGGGGCTCTTTGGCCTGCTGGTCCCTGTGCTCTGAGGTCTTTGCTCTGGGTGGGCTTTGATCACTAGGGCTACAGAACTTCTTGGCCATGTAGGCACGGAGTTGGGTGCCGCTGGAAGAGGATGAAGAACTGGTTTCACTGCTCTCTGGGCCCTGCTGCATAGCCAGGCAGCTCTGAGGTTCAGGTGGCATCTGTGTCTGGGGTGGGTTCTCCTTGTTCGCACTGCCATCATGAAGCAATGCTCCAAGTGCTTGGCCACCCATGGAAAGGTGGTCCTGGGCTTGGGGCTTAAGTCCAGGGCTCACTGTACTCTCTGCCTGGAAGCTGAGGAGCCAATGGCGACTGACATCTGCAAGGCAAGAGTGGGGTGCTGTCGTTAGTAGAGTTCAGTAGCAGGGGGTGACAGTGGTGTTACCAGGAGATTATAGGAACATGTGTCTTCTCCTACCCAGCCCCGAACTTCATTGGGAGCAGGGACACCAATCTCTTTACTAAAACATAAGCCACAGTCTTTATCTTCCTGTCCAGCCTAAGATGTCTTCTGGAGAAGCACCCCTGGAAACCATGGTATCCCAGCCATCTCTAGAGTAAGGCCATCCCAAAGGTCCCCTCATTCTCCCTTTGGAGACACCCATTAGCTCATGCATAAAATAAAGGACGTGCCCCCGCCAATAGAAGAAACAGTAAGAGAACGGAGACTTCTATGCAGTTTACTGTCTTCAACAAATGACCTTACTATTCCAGAAACTCTTGCTTAGGAAGAAAAAAGTTGCAAATAGTCTTAACACTTGTTTTAAGCAAAAGACCCAGAACTCTTCAACAGAAAACATCAAATGACAGTTTACATCCCAAGACACTTTGAACCCCTTGCATGAAAATTCTAGCCTGGCTATGTCCACCAAGACTGTCATGATCTATACCCAATCCCGCACTGAAAAACTCACCTTAGAGCAGACTTCAAAATCTCAATAAATATCCTAACTTTGCCCTTTCCCCTCAGTGTTCGCTAAGACTCTGCAGTGTTCTCTCTTACCACATTAAGCCATAAACTCGGCTTCGTCTTACCAACAGGTTGTTTTGGTGATAATTTGGGGAGCCAACGTCCGACACATACCTGTGCAGGGCTCTGCTGCGTCCTCCTCAGGAGAGGCCCCTTCCTGCTGCACAGCAGACTCCACTTCTGTCACCATAGCCATAGCTCCCTCTTCCTCTAGCCTGGGCTGGGTGGGGCTCGGGTCATCAGAGGGAGGCCAGGGCCACAGCAGCAGCTCAGCGCCTGGCAGCACGACCCTGTATACCTGCAGGTGAAGCCTCTTGCCGATCCGCACCGGGGCCACGTTTCCCTCACTCTCCCGCCTGCCCTGCTGCACCAAACTGCAAAGCAGAGCAAGGGCTAGATCAAGAGATCATCTTCAAGTGGCCTTCCCTGGAAACCTCAGCTCCCAGGCAGTCTGAGTCTAAAGGACCCCATGCCTTTGGAACACTCGCTACAAAAGCTCATTGTGTCCGGAATTACAGCCTGCCTCAGGTCCCATCTCAAGCCACAACAGAAAGCCTCAAAGGAGCAATCTTCACTACATACTCTCCTGTAGCTTACCTGGTCCAGCCTGAACTCTGCTCACAGGCACAAATGTCTTGCCATGGGCCTAGTGACAGGTCCTGAAATAAACCAATAAAAGTTCTTCTCAAATGTGTTGGAGGGGACCACGGTGAGGAAAAAAAAAGATCCTGGATGGAACCTCTCCTGGGACAGATCTAAGATGAAGCCCGTGGAAGGTCAGTGGCCTCTGATTCTGCCTCTACTGGACTGTGTTGCCCAATTCCTCATTAGTAAAGACCGAAAATTGTGCCCTCACCTCCCTCCCAAGGGCATGGAGAATTACTAAATTGAACACATTACTGCCTTCCAGCGAGTACTAAAAAAAAAAAAGTAGTAAGAGGAACATCAAATTTTTTTAGTACATACTATACAATGACACTTATTGCATTATTTCATCTGTTGTTAGGTGCTGTCCAGTCAATTTTGACTCATAGCGACCCCATAGGGTTTTCTAGGTTGTAATCTATATGGGGGAGACATGGTGGTGCAGCAGTTAAGCGTTTGCCTGCTAACCAAAAGCTCAGCAGCTTGAATCCACCAGTTGCTCCCTGGAAACCCTATGGGGCAGTTCTATTCTGTCCTATAGAGTCACTATGAGTTGGAATCGACTCAATGGCAACAGGTTTTTTAGTCTTTATGGGAGCAAACTGCCAGGTCTTTCTCCCATGGAGCCACTGGATGGATTCCATACGCCAACCTTTTGGTTAACAGGCCTTAACTGAGCCACCAGGGCTCCTTTAACTTGTCTCCCAAATGATTTTGAGATAGCCATTATGTTCCTTTATTTTACAAACTAGTTAAATGAAGCATGTCATTTAACTAGTGAGGTGACAAGGCTGGTATGTGACTCATGCTGTTTTTCTTCCCCTAAATTTTATTTATTTTGTTACTGTTGTTGAGAACATATGCAGCAAAACATACAACAATTCAACAGTTTCTACATGTACAATTTCATGACATTGATTACATTCTTCTTGTGCAACCAGGCTCACTCTCCTTTTCTGAGTTGTTCCTCTTCATTAACATAAACTCACTGCCCCTAAGGTTAACTCACTGTCCCCTAAGGTTAACTCACTGCCCCCTAGGGTTAACTCATTGCCCCCTAAGGTTTGACCCATGCCTTTTTAATTAAAAAAAAACCTTTGACTTTTGTCACTGCTAACTCTAAGCTAATGCAGTTTTTAACAACTTTTTGCATCTCGCATTCCTCAACTATTGCAAAATGAGGTAAAAAACCGTCCTTGCGAGAAGGAACAAAACCATCTCCTCTATCTTGCTGGAAATACCCTGCCTCGTCCAACAACCTGGAGAGCTGTCTGGAAATGTCTGAACGTCCCCAAGTTTTCCATCACAGCGAGGAGGCGCCCTATCCCTCAGTACCTCCTTATGCCGCGTGTCCACTTGCTTGCCCTTCTCCTCAGAGACAAGCCTTTCTTCCAGTGGTCCCCACTGCAGTCCAGGCTGCAGGGGCTCCCCGACACACCAGATCCCCAAGCGCTGCTCTTTAGCGAGTGAGGGGCCAAGGGCCAGGCCCCGGGGGAGGTTCTTTAGAGCGAGGATGGCTCGGGCCGGCTCCGGCCGGAAGTCCTGGAGGGCCTGAGCACAGCCGTCTCCCGAAGGGCTCCATCCTGAGTCTGGGCCCGGGCGCGGCTCGGGGGCTGCAGGCAGATGGGAAGATAGTGAGGGAGTGGCCAACGGTGAGGGAACAGTCCGAGAAGGCGTGGGGCAAGAAAAAGTGCGGGAGGCAGCCGCAGGTCCAGCCAGGCCTCAGGAGTCTGAAGGATCTGTGGGGCTCTAAGGGGACCTTTAAAGGGTCTGAGAGGTTTCGGGGGCCCTTAGGAGGCCTCCAGGGTCTCTGAGGGCGCCGGAGAAGGATCCTGGGCTCAGAAGAAGCAGGCACGGGGCAAGAGAGTTGCCCAGACAACGTTAGTTCCTCCCAGGCCAGGGCCGCAGGCCGCAGACACTGTAGGTCACTCACCGAGCCGCGCTTTCTTTCCCTCCAGGAGTAGCTCCTCTGCCTCCTCCATCCCGGGTCAGTCAGCCTCAAGTCACCGGAAGTGATCGTTGTCTTCTCAGGTCCACCCGGAAACAGTCATTGATTCCCGAATTTCCTCTCAAGAAAGAATCCTAAGAGTCGAGCCTCATTGGTGCACAGGATTGGGAGTTTGGGAATATTTATGAAGCAAAACTCTGTCCGAGGAGAATAGGACGTAAGATTCCGGAGATATATAAGAGATTCGAGTATCAGGGAAAGTGGAACTAATTTTTTCAACCACCTCCTGTTGGAAGAGACGACTCGGACAGTTATGCTGTAATCCCGGAGGCGGGCACTTAGGCGGGCGCCTGCAGGAAGTGGGCGGGGCTCGTGGAAAGGCCACGTTTGGACCAGGCAATGGGTCGGAAATGGGTTGGAGGTGTGGCGGAAGTGGTTGGGGAAGGTGGAGACGGGGAGGGGGCGGTTCCCGTTCTACCGCGGAGCCGGATGTTTGCCGACCTTTGACAGGCGTGGCGGAGAGAGCAGTGCCCGAGCGCGGTGAGCTGCAGGGCTCGGGGTTACCCCCGGGTGGGGGTAGAGGAAGGGAAGAAGCTGGCCTGGGGTCGTCTGAAGGGATGCGGTCCGAATGAGGAGGACTCCAGTAGATCTGAGGAGGGGGTTCGAGGGTTGAGTTTGGGCCTGGGGGCCTGGCCTTCCCGCTGCCCCACTCCAGGCTCTGCATCCCCGTCGCTGCCTTCCTCCTGCCCTCCCCAGGCCAAATCATTGTCCTTGAGCAAGTCAGTGGGAGAGGGAAGTCTCACTGGTCCGATCTGGCGAAGCACTAAGAAGAGATTTGGGGGAAGTGTTCCACCCTGCCATTTATTAGGCCACACTTTAATTTCAGTTTCTTAATCTGTGAAATGGGGTAAATACACCCAATCCGGGATTTGTAAACCATGAAGTTCTATGCAAACGTGATTGTACTTTTGTTGTGGTGGAATTGGGCTTTTTCAATTCATGAGCTGCAACTCCCCTCTCCTGTAGGCGGGCGATTCCACTGCCTGAGAATACGACGTCAAGTTGCTATGTCTGTTCAGAGCGGACGAGGATATGGGAGAAGCTTTAGTTTGCCCCCTTTTGCCTCAGGTTTGCTGTCTGAACCTTGAGAATTGCGTCAATGAATCACTTGGAGAATTGTTGAGAGATTGGCCTTTATCAGGATACTACCTCAGACTCACATGGGCTAAAATCCTAACTCTGCTGGCTGTTTGACCCTAAGCAATTTACTTATTTTTTCTGGTCCTCACTTTCTTCAAACTGTAAAGTGGGTTTAGTAGTACTCCCCTCACTGTGTTGTTAAAAGAGGTATTTGTCCATTTCCTGGTGCCTTGTAGGTCCTCAGGAAACCCTGGTGGCGTAGTGGTAAAGTGCTACAGCTGCTAACCAAAGGGTCGGCAGTTCGAATCTGCCAGGCGCTCCTTGGAAACTCTATGAGGCAGTTCTACTCTGTCCTATAGGGTCGCTGTGAGTCGGAATCGACTCGATGGCACTGGGTTTGGTTTTTTGGTTTGTAGGTTCTCAACAAATGTTGGTTTCCTGTTCCACTTGGTAATGGATTGATTCAGTCAGTAATTCAACAAGTATTATTGAGCATTAAATGTGTGCCAGGCATTATTCTGAGTAGGTCGGAGGTTTTAAATAGGGGTCCTCAAAAGGCCTGCGAACCCCACAAAATTGCGAGCAGGATTTCATACACGTGCTGAATTTCATCAGAGAGCTCCAGGACTTCCCAAAATTAAAATTTCTGTCTAAAGCAGTTCTCAAAGATTTTTGTAAAGGTAAATGGTTTACCTGCTGAGAAGGGAAAAAATGGTCTCAGAGTAGCGAGTATTTTTCACAGATTGGAGCAGGGCCTTGTGGGTGGCTGGGGTCTTAGACAGCCAGGATACTTCACTTCCACCACCTTATGTTAGACATTCCCAGGACTAGTTTCCCTCACTCTCTCACTGAATGGGCTCAGAGAAGACAACAGCTGCGGACTGGGCAGTGATGAGAGAGGCCAGTCTGGCGGGAAGGTGGAACAGCTGTGATTAGCTATGCTGGAAAAAGAGATTATAAGTGGGGGTGGGGGAAATCAGAACTGACCGAATAGAGGAGGAGTTACTGGCAAAGAGGTGGAGTTCACGTTCAACTCCCTTTTAGAGGGCGTCCCTCTCCCTCCCTCAAAAGTACCTCAGCTCCCAGCTGCTCCTTCTAATCCTGTTCACTTCAGCATAAGTATTTTAGAACAGTGGAGAGTTGTATTTCTGGGAGGAGCCTTGGCTTTCATAGATGAGGAAATTGGGGCCCAGATAGGAGAAGGGCTTGCCCAGCATCTTTGTAACTCAGTGGCTTAGGCAGGACTCTAAGTCAGTTCTCCATATACCTCATCCCATGCTTTTTTCATCTATATCAAGCACCTACTCTGTGCAGAAAGGCTCTTCTTGGAAGGTGGGTAGGAGGGCGAAGGAGCACCTGGTACCAGGGCAGTGACAGAAGAAATGGAGAGAGCGCTCAGGTCCGGAGGAGTTGCTTTGACCTGGATTCTGTCCCTGCTACCCAGCTGGCAGCCCCTTTTGGGGAGCAGCCCTCACAGTCTCCTGGTGGAATAGGGAGAGGAGCATGTAGATGGCTCGAGGTGGATTCCACAAGACTGAGGATTGCCTGCTCTGGAGGTTTGAAAGAGAGTGGGGAGCTGGGTTTTAGGGGTGAGAGGCACAACAGTACAGGGAAAGAGAGAAGTATATCCCAAATAACATGAGCAGGCCATCTTTCTCTGTGTTTTGGGGAGTTGACTTGTATTGAGGGGTAACCAGTGGTAGTGGATAAGAGCAGAGGATAAGGCCAGAGAAGAAGAGGAGAGAGGAGTTTTCTCTTGGATTTGGCTCCGGAGCTTGAAACAGCTTTTTCCACTGAATCAATGTGGTTGCCCTGGTAACAGGGTGGTTGTTGCTAGGCACAGGGAGCCGGTTTGCCATCCAGAATCTTTGGCTGTGACGCATGCAAGAGATTGTCACGTTGCCTCAGAGCCCTGAGGCGTTCAGGATCTGCATCTCAGATGGCAGTTCTCTCTCCCTCTTCTCACTACCCTCCCCCAGCCCTTGCTTGCACTCCTTATCTTCCTTGCTGATTCTCTGACCATATATGTCCCTTTTTGGCCTCCAAGAATGCAGCCTGGTTTGGAGCAGCCTCTTATCTGAGGTTGGACTGAGTGGACTGAACTGAAACTCCCTTGCCTCACCCATGTGGTGAGCTTGTGGTAGGAGAGGGATTTGTTTCCCGTCCGGCTGAGGACTGAAGGTACCTGCCACGTGTCGCATGCGGTCACACCCTTAAGGCCAGGACCAGATGTCAGACCTGGGGAAACCCAGTCTCAGAGTCAGTCCTTCTCCTTTCCTGGCTGAAGCTGCTGTTCCGATCTTCACCTCCCGGGTCTCAGCACATTAGAGATCACGAGCTTCCCTCTGTTCCATCTGTGCTCTCTAAACTTTAGGGCAGTCTACTGACCTTTCCCACCCTGAAACTAGTGTCAGGGGTGGGCTTCAGAGCCCCTGGGAACCTGCAGATTATCTGCTCTGTGACTGGCAGGCAAACTCCATTGTTTGGTGCTGGTCCCTGTCCTGGGCCAAGCCCAGTTGGGCCTCTCAGCCATGACCTTTTTTTGGGGGAACCTATGGCCTCTGGCTACCTCCTGTACCCTAAGGCAGTGGTGGTGGATGGAGTAACCAGAGACACAGTTGACCAGTTTCAAGCAGGGGGTCTGAAACATTCCTATGCTCCTTGGATTCTTAAAACATCTCTACCCCTGTAGTTCCAGGGCCCTGGGAAGCTTCTGGGCTCCAGGAACCTGAAGGAGAGTGGTGTGAACTTACCCACTGCAGCTGGGACCACATGGCTGAGGCAGCTGGGTGGTGGGTAGCACAGGGCTTGGCACGGCTCCTCTTTGCCCAGCTTGAGGACCTGAGGGAGGTGCTGAGCTGTGCCATCCTCTGCCCCAGCTGTCTTTTCTGGCAACATGCCTGAACTGTGGATCCAGGAGAACCCAGAGCTGCATGGAGCTGTTGGCAGGGATGAGAAGTGTTGAGGAATAGGGACAGAGGAGCTTGGGGGAGGAAAGGATGGGGGCAGGAAGGCTTGGACTGGGAGGGGAAAAGATGGTGTCAATGACCTGCCACCTCTCCCCATTCCTCCCCAAGTTTTCTCTTCAGGTTCTACAGAACCTGAGGGACAGGCTTGGCCATGGACCCGCTCTCAGAGCTGCAGGATGACCTGACCTTAGATGACACCAGCCAGGCTCTGAACCAGCTGAAGCTAACCTCCATTGACGAGAAGAACTGGCCCTCAGACGAAATGCCAGACTTTCCTAAGTCAGGTGGGCACTGCCAGATCTCAGGTGGCCACAGGCACCCCAGAGAGGAGACCGCTACCTGGTGAAGGGAGACCCTGAGAGGACAGGAGAGGGGCAAGCAGCCCGGCCCCAGGGTGGAGGTGGGGCAGGAGCACAACCCTTTCTAGGGAGAGTGCCAAAGAACATGAGTCTCAAGGGGAGCACTGCACCAGCCCCCTGGGTTGACCACTTACTTGGCCGTGTTTCTCAGATGACTCCAAATGCAGCTCCCCGGAACCTGTCACACACCTGAAGTGGGATGACCCTTTCTACGACATCGCCCGGCACCAGATTGTGGAGGTGGCAGGTGAGCACAGCCAGCATTGCACACTTTTCCTCAAAGGCAAAGCCTGCCCCTCACGTCATGCAGAAGGGGACTGGTGGAGGAGTAGGTGCCCAGAACTCCTGAGTACAGGTGCCATTCTTTAAAATCACGACTTAATTATGCTTGCTGTTCAGTACAGTCACCTGCAACCCCATCCTGACCTATGACCCCATTGTCTCCATGGGGGCTGGTATGTGGGAGGCAGTGTGGCCTAGTGGCTTTGAAGTCAGAAACCCCTGCATTTGATTTCAGCTCTGCTGCCTAGTGGCAGAGTGACTTTGGACAAGAAACTTGACTTCTCTGAACTTGTTTCTTCCTCACAGGGTCACTGAGAGGATTACAATAGTGAACATATGCCGGCCTGGCCTGAGCCAGAAGAGAGTTGGCACAATAAATGGCCATTCGTTTCCCCTCACCACCTCCCTTCTTTTTGGCTTGACATCAGCTTGTCACTCCAACAGTTACTGGGGAGGGAGGACGCCAGCCCCTCCTGGGAAACCCACCTCCAAGGGAATCTGGAGTGATCAGAGCCTCCTTCTAGAAGTGAGAGGCTATGTGAGGGGCATTAGGTTCCCCACAGATGTGCTACCCTGCTGGGAATGGGGGGTATGTCCCCGAGGTCTCTGCCTCAGTGAGCTTCCACCCTCCTGCTCATGAGGCAAGACCCAGAATAAACCACAAAGAGCTATATTAGCTAGGATGGTGATGACCATTTCCTGCTCCTAGGGCCTTTGCTAGAAGGGGAAATTGGAATTGTGGGATCCTTTGTCTTTTCCCTAATGGTTGTCTGCCCGTGCTGGTGAGGCCAGGCTGCTGTAAGCAAGGGTGATGGCATAGCACTGTTCTGAGGCATCAGGGTGGGCAAGGGAAGTCAGGTCCCTGGAGCCTAGCATGATGCCTGGTGAGGGGCCTGGAAGGAGCCTGGAGGCATCTGGCCATAGAGAAACAGCAGGAAGCACCATCTCTCAGATATTGGGCTCCGAGAATAACGGGGAAGTTGGAAGGATTGCCCTAGTGTCAAAGGTGTTTCTGTGGCACCTGTGTTCCTGGTGCCTGCCCTGGTCTGGGTAGGGGTTCTTGGCTTTGGCCTCTCTTATCCCTACTGAGAGTTCTTTCCTGACCTGTGCATAACCTGGGCACAGGAGTGTCACCTAAGGTCCAGAGCCTTCTTGCCTCAACCTTCCAGAGATAAACTGGTCGAGTGTAGGGGATGTCTGATGTGAAGGATTCTCTGTCCTGACATCTGTCCTGGCCTATGAGTTCCTATCACAAGGCAGACCTGGGGAGGCTGCCCCTCCACCTTGGGTGCCTTCTCTGCCCCCTGCAAGCAGGGCTGCAACATGTTTCTGTTTCCCCAGGGTGCGATGAGCCTGAGGGGGCCCAGCCAGGTAGGTGTCAGTCCTGGCTCTCTGTGCTTGGTTTGTGGACTGTGGACTGCAGCCTTGGGGACTGTTGATCAGGAAGGGCACTTGGTGGAGGCCAGGTGGTGCCAGCTTAATTGCAGCCTTACTCCAGGGAACTGGCGGTATCTGGGAGCTGGAAATAGAAGAGAAATTGTTATGACTGGGGGAGGGGTGGGCTGTGTGGGCGCACACCCAGAATCTAAAGGAAGAAGCTCCAGGGAACAGAAGGGCCTTTCTTGTTCCTGCTTCACTTCATAGTGGGCCTGGCTCTGTGCAGTGACCTGGCCTGGGTGCTGGTCCCTCTAGCCTGAATGCAGAATGCTGGCTCAGGGACCTGCTGGGTGTCCTGCTTGATGAGACCATGGTGAGGTCCTAGGAGGCTGCTTCCTGGCTCTACAACCTGGAGAATGAGGCCGTGCTAGAAGGGAGGATTGCCCCTAACTCTTCTGCAGTCTTTCCGTGACTAGCCGCGGCTATCATGCTCCATGGTCAAATTTGGCTTAGTCCAAGTGGGCTCTTTCCAGTGCTGTGCTAGTAAATGCTTAACAGCTGGCTCTCCAGAAATGAAAAAAGAAAAAAAAGGCCACTGTAGCATTTGCCAGTTTCTAGCATGGCCAGCTTCAAGCTACCAATGTGATGTCAACCAGCTTGCAAAATTCCTGACAGTTTAACGATTGACTCCTGCAAGCGTGGTTCTGTCAGTCCCATCCCCCACCTCCATCTTGTTGGCCTGCTCTGCAGATTGTGGGCGTGGCCTGGCAGCCGGTCTGGCGGTTTCTACAACTGCCAGCCCTGCCCAGAGAAGCTGTATGGTTGCTGATTAACACCCAGGTCACCCGGGAGAGTTTCTCATTGGTATCTGAGGAACGCAGATGCCTCACTCTGTGCAGCTTGTCTTTTCCTGTGCTTTCCACAAACCCATATCTCCCTTCTCATTGGGCCCTCCCCCACAGTGTTCTGAGGGAGAGGAGTTCTGGGCCTTTTTACGTTGCTTCCTGTAGCAGCGTTCACTCTGCCTGCAGGTGAATGCCTGACCACCTAAGAACTTGGGCAGTGGGACTCTGCTCCAGGAAGTGGAGGGCAGGGCTAGACCCTAGAATTACCTACTTTCTCCTTCCTCACCCATCTGGGAGTCTTGCCACCGAACTCCCCAGTGACCCCCACACCCACCCCCATCCCGGCATCATTCAACATGCATTTATAGGACACCTACTCTGGAACAAGCGTCGTGGTCAGCACTGGGGATTCAGTGAGGCAGGACACACATTCCCTCCTTCAAGGAGCTGACAGTCTAGTGAAGTGGTTCCTAAAACTGGTCACGGTCCCCTTTGAGAACGTGAGACGTTGGACCTCTTCCCGTAGAAAAAATCTGCGTGTAATTATAATATCTTTCATATAACATTGTGGAATTGGTAGGTCCCCCATTGATGGGGCTTTGGTTAAGAATCCGAAGTTTCTCATTTACAAGGCGCTTTGGCCACCTGAGGAGGCCTGGTGGCACAGTAGTTAAGAGCTCGGCTGCTAACTGAAAGGTCGGAAGTTCTAAACCTACCAGCAGCTCCGCAGGAGAAAGATGTGGCAGTCTGCTTCTGTAAAGATTTACAGCCTTAGAAATTCTATGGGACAGCTCTGCTCTGTCCTACAGGCTCAGAATTGACTCCATGGCAACAAGTTTTTTGGTTTGTTTATTTATTTATTTTTTTTGTATGACCAGCTTAAAGATGGAACCACAGGCCCCTGACCCCTTGCCCCCAACTGCTTGCTGAACCAGTTACAAAGATCTTTAAGTTCCAGGGTTATGCGAGTGCACAGACTTTCTGCCCTCTTGAAGCCCTCAAATCTGCCAGCCCACGTGGCCTGTAACAGGGCGGCCTTACTGTTGGGGGGACAGGGATGGAAAGAATCCCCATACTCCTCCCTGCATTTTCCCCTCCTTCCTCCGCTTCAGATGATCTTCCTTCTCTGGCAGGAGGTCCCAGTGGTTTCTGAGGTTCCGGATTGTACAAGAGACTGGGCTTGCCAGTCTGACCTTATCATCCCTGCCCTCTGCCAGTCTGTTCTTCCTTCCCAGGCAGAGTCAGTGGAAAGAGAATCAGAGCAGACACCTGGTACCAGACCCTCACACCAGCATGTCACGTTCCAGTCTAGAATATGAAAGAGAACAGGTGGTACCTGGTCCCCCCAAATAACCTGCTGCTGGATGAAGCTGCACCTTCTTCTCCTCACCCAGGCTTGTAGAGGGTCCTCTGCCTATAAGTCTGGAGAAATTCTTCCCCAGACCGTGGTAGAGTCGCTGTCTAAAGACAGCCCAACCTCATAAGCTAAGCATCATCATGAATGAACTCGGAAACAAAATGACGTACATCATGGAATGCTGACTGTGACCCATGCCAGCTCCCAGCATTTATTGAGTGTCTGGCACATGCTGGACACTGGAGCAGGCACTAGGCATTCAAAGATGCCTGAGATACCTTCAAGTGGCTCTCAAGCCAGTAGAGGAGACAGGCGCGAAAATAATTATGCAAGAGGGTTGGAATGTCATGACAGGGTTGTATGACAGTGTGTGCCCATTGGAAGGGACAGCTGGCCTGTCTGGGAGGAGAAGAGGGCGCAGGCTTCTGGGAGGAGATGTGTCTGGGTTGAGTCTTAAGGATTCATAGGAGTTAGCCTAGAGTTAGGGAGCAGAACCATCTGGAAAAAAGGCCTGTCTGGTGTGAGAAACTGCAGAGGCTCAAACTCGGCTGATGTGGGCAGGGGCTTTAAGCACTTCTGTGTTGGTGTGCATGATGTGAGCCTGGGGAGAGGCAGGGGCCAAGCCCATAGAGTCCTGTGAGCCATTCCAAGGAACATACTCTGCACCGGGAGCCTAGAAGAGTGGATCTGGTGGGGGGGTTAGGACGAAAGGAGGATTTAGGGAGGTAGAGTTGGAGGTTAAAAAGATAAAAAAAAAAAGCTAAACCAATTGAGGTGGAATCAACTCTGACTCATGGAGACGCTATGTGTGTTGGAGCAGAACTGTGCTCCACGGGGTTTTCAATGGCTGATTTTTCAGTGGTAGATCACCAGGCCTTTCTTCTGAGGTGCCTCTGGGTAGACTTGAACCTCCAAGTTTTGCATTAGCAGCTAAATGTATTAACCTTTTGTACCACCCAGGGACTCCAGGGCTTATAACTCTCCAGGACTAGGAGGGAGGGCAGAGTCTCTCTGGGCTTGGTGAGCTGGGCCTCAGATCGCAAATATTTCGGGGCCCTGGTTAGGACCTGTCAGGGCAAACAGAGGCCAGGCAGTGTTTTGGGTCGAGATGGAAGAGTTGGAAGGGCTGGATGAGATAGTCAGACTGTTGGGAGGGAGGCACGAAATTAAGGCAAAGCACCAGGCCGTGCAGCCTGCAGGAACTGGGGCCACCCTGTCCACATTCCAGAAGCCTCTTTCAACCTCTCCAATGAGCTTTGCCCCAGCTCTAGAGAAAAGGGCCAGGGTCTTGGCAAGCATTTTGGAAAACACTGACTCTAGGTTAAGTTACTGACCACAAAAGAAGGGTCATCAAGATCCTGGCTTTTTTTTTTTTAATAATATTTTATTTTCGTTAAAAATATACATAGCAGAATCTGCTCCCAGTCAACAGTTTCTAGATATAGTCAGTGCCATTGGTTACATTCTGTACATTGTGACACCATTCTCTTTATTTCTGCTCTAGTTGTTTCACTCCTGTTGACCTAAACTCCCTGCCCCCATACTTCTCATCTGTGCATTAAAATAGCTGTTGTCCATTTGGTCCGGTATAGATAATTTTTTAAAAAGAATGTGATACTCTAGGGTAACAATCTTTACTTTTTTGAGCTAAACTGTTACTTAGTTTAAAGGTGACTTCAGGGAATAGTTTTTTTTTTTTTTTTTTTTTAATTTTTTATTGTGCTTTAAGTGAAAGTTTACAAATCAAGTCAGTCTCTCATACAAAAATTTATATACACCTTGCTATGTACTCCTAGTTGCTCTCCCCCAATGAGACAACACACTCCTCTCCACTCTCTATTTTTGTGTCCATTTGCCCAGTTTCTGACCCCCCTCTGCCCTCTCATCTCCCCTCCAGACAGGAGCTGCCCACATAGTCTCATGTGTCTACTTGATCCAAGAAGCTCACTCCTCACCAGTATCATTTTCTATCCCATTGTCCAGTCCAATCCCTGTCTGAGGAGTTGGCTTTGGGAATGGTTCCTGTCTTGGGCTAACAGAAGGTCTGGGGACCATGACCTCTGGGGTCCTTCTAGTCTCAGTCAGACCATTAAGTCTGGTCTTTTTACAAGAATTTGTCAGGGGATAGTTTTGATTAAAGGTTTGAAGAGTAACTCAGGGCAGTATTCTTAGGGACTCCTCCAGCCCCAGTAGGTCCAGTAAGGTCCATTTTTCTCCTTTTCTATCATGATCCATCTATTGTGTCCCTGATCAGAACGTTCAGTAGTGGTAGCCAGGCACCATCTAGTTCTTCTGGTCTCAAGGTAGAGGAGGCAGTGGTTCATGGAGACAGGTAGTCTGGTAGTTCAGTTCCTTCTCTGATTCTTGAGTTTCCTTCTTTCTCTTTTGTTCCAGATGACTAGAGCCCAATAGTTGTATCTTCGATGGCTGCTCATAAGCTTTTAAGACCCCAGATACTACTCACCATAATGGGAGGTAGAGCATAAGCTTTAAGAGGTACATTACGCCAGTTGACTGGGTTGTCTGACGAGACCGAGGATCATGGCTTATTAATTATGTGGGATACCCAGTGAGGAGCGGGATAATCTTTCATCCTCAGAAGTAGATGAAGGGCAGACCCTTACTCAGTTTGTGGATTGTGTAAGTGTTCTTGTGATGCAGTGGGGATTAAGAAAGTCATCTGGTGCCTATGGAAAGACCTGAGGGCAGAGGTGAAGGGAAGGTTCCTAGGACATGGGGGAGGGGGTCAGGCCTTGTCTGCACTGAGCTTTGCTTGGAGTCCCTGATCCACACTGACTCTGGGAGAGCTTCTCACTTTGGAGAGCATAGCATATGCCTCAGACTCCCTGCTTCATGACAGCCAGACGGTCCACCCCTCACATTGTGAATATTTTTATAAGGATCCTCAGTGATCTCACCCAAATAAGCATTTTTCCACGTTACAGACTCCTCCGCACTCCAGGATTTTTAGAATGTCCTTCATGAGAAAGGATGTGAGTTTTAGAAATGGCCAGAAGTCAGTCAGAGCCAAGTCTGGTAAATAATTTTAGTAATAAAATCGGAAAGTATTTTCAGTGCTTAAAAATGACTAGTAAGACTGTTGAAATGGCAGATATTTTGTTACGTATGTATTTACCACACACATACACACACACACACACACACACAAAAAGACTAGTAAGTAATCAGACTGATTTTTTTGGTGGCCTCAGATTTGCTGAGAAGGTAGCTTCAAGAGATATTTTAAATATGTAGCGCTCAGTCGGGGGGTGTTTGTGGAATAACCGTTGCCTTTTAAGGTGACCGTTTGACAAGATTCAATTGCTTTCATGGATATAACTTTTTAAAAGTCATGTTATGTTTTTAATACCCCCCTCAATGCCCTGAGAGCAACCCGACCTGCCCTTCCTTCTTCAGGTGTGCCGCCTTGAGTAGGAGAGGCTACCCAGAGATGTATGTGCACGGACCACTCTGGCCCTGTACGAAATGGTACAGGACTCCAGGCCTGGCACCTTTACAGTCCTCAGCCCACTTCTCTCAGTTCACCTCTGACCCACTGTGCTGTCTCTTTCTCTATGGCTAGGAGATGACAAGTATGGGCGGAAGATCATTGTATTTAGTGCCTGTCGAATGCCCCCTAGCCACCAGCTGGACCACAGCAAGCTCCTGGGGTGAGTATTGGTGGGAAGGGGTGGGACCTTTGCCCAGATCCCCAGTATAACCCAATGCCATTTTCCTTACCGACCTTCCCTGCCCAGGGTGCCAGGCCACCTCCCTGAATGCCTCCTCTCTTCTTGTGAGGGAGGTATTTTATATGAGAGGCAGCACTGGGCTGGGTGGCAGACCTGGTTTCTAGTCATGGGGACTTAGTGTCTGCTGCCTTGGCAAGTGTCTTCATCTCCTTAAGCCTCCTTTTCTTCATCTTTGAAAAGGGGATGATAATATAGTGTAAACGGTTAAGCTCTCGGCTGCTAAACAAAAGGTTGGTTCCAACCCACCCAGCTGCTCCTCTAGAGGAGGACCTGGCAATCTGCATCCGTAAAGATTAAAGCCATGAAAACCCTATGGGGCAGTTCTACTCTGTCACATGGGGTTGCTATGAGCTGGAATTGACTGGACGGCATACAATAGCAACAGCACCTTCCTCACAGGGGTGAGATACTGCGCATGAAAGTACTTAGACAAGTAAAATACTGTCCGAATGTCAGGGCTTATTGTAATAGCTATGTGGCGCATCTTCTTGTGGCTGCTATTGTTTGTCATTTTTATGAATACTTATTTCATGCTCAGATAAATGTGACATCAGTAGTTTCTAAAACTTTCTCGGTTTTGTTAGCCAAATATATGTAATTGCTCTGGGCGGTGTAGAAATCTCCTTACACAAATCCGAAGGCTGATTTAATGTGGAAGCTTGATAGGCCCTATAACTATAAAAATCCACTACTGCGGGTTACTAAGCCCCCACTGGGCCAGGCTTAGGGCTCACTGTGAGGACAGAGCTTGTCCCTGCCCACCCCGCTCCAGCTCCCTTTCCAGCCCACAGTGTGGACAGGGCAATAACTAACTTCGTCCTGATAGGCCTCAGTGTGTGTAGAGTTACCATCATGTGCTAATTTCCTGGACACTTTAAAGCACTCCCGAAATTTAAACTGATGACACCAGTTCTTTGAGATCCTGAATGGTTGTGTGTGTGTGTGTGTGTACAGGGTGGTGTGGGGTCAGGAGCAGGCCAAGAGTGAGGCAGCAGAAGGGGAAGGGCCAAATTCTGGCGTCTCAGCTAGTCAGCGGGGATGGTGGCCCAGAGGCTGGGTTGTCCTAGCCATTGTCTGCCAGTTCTTTCTATTTGGGTTTCTGAACTCCCCTCCCACCTCTCCTCAGATGAGGCAGGCAGGCCTACCATGTGGCTGCAGCGGCTGGCTGAACCAGGAATAGGCCCAGGAGCTCATCCTGAGGGTGGCTGAGTCATACCCTCACCCTTCTGGTTTTATCAGTGTGTGACATAACAGGTGACAGACTCCTGGCCAGATAACAATCCGGTGGGAAGGAAGTCAGAGAATGGGGGTGGGAAAGCACCCAGTTCTCCAGGAGACAGCTTGCTGTGTGAGGCTGTGCCCACCCTGGGGCTTCCTCAGGGTTCAGGAAGCCCTCTTCCATCTGTTGCTATCTGTTTTCCAACTCTTCTGGGGCTAATACCTCCCACCACCACCCCCAGCCTGGTCACAATCCCTGCTGACAGCAGGGAGGCACTGCCATCGTTCCTGCCATCTTGGATTCAGTCAGTTGTCTCAGTCCTGGCTTCCTCCAGCTGTTCACTCAGATCTGGGGGGTAGAAATAGAAAATACTTGAGGCATGGAGTCAGAAGGCCAATTGAACTCTGCTGTGTGCTTTGGGGCAGGTTTCTTAAGAATCCTATAAAAATAAGAATTGTGTCCACCTCACACAGCTGTGGGGATTAGGTAAGGTAATGTACATGAGAGTCCCTGGGTAGCAAAAATGGTTAAGGGCTTGCTGCTAACCAAAAGGTTGGAGGTTCCTGTCCACCCAGAGGCACCTTGGAAGAAAGGCCTGGAGATCTACTTCCAAAAAATCAGCCATTGAAAACCCTATGGAGCATAGTTCTACACTCGCACACATGGGGTTGCCATGAGTCGGAATTGGTTTTGGTTGGTTTTTAATGTACTTGAAATACTACTGCATACATTTTTAAAGTATTTTAAATTTTGAAAATTTAGAAAAATGTAAGTAGCTATAAAGAAAAACATCGTTGTTGTTGTTATGTGCCATCGGGTCAATTCCAACTCATAATGACCCTACCAGACAGAGTAGAACTGCCCAAAGAGTTTCCTAGGCTGCAATCTTTATGGGAGCAGATCGCCAGGTCTTTTCTCCCACTGAGTGGCTGGTGGGTTTGAACTGCCAACCTTTCAGGTAGCAGCCAAGCACTTAACCATTGTGCCACTGTGACACTTTAAAGAAAAAATAAAGTCATTGATAAACCCACCAATCAGAGAGAAAACCACTGTTATTCACTTCCTGTTTCTATAACGAACGCTGAACTCTATGGTCAGTTTTATATCTGGCATAACATTTTTATCTTCTGAGCATTAAATATCCTCCAAAAATATCCTTTAAAAAACATTTCAATGAGACTTACTGGGCTAACAGAGACTGGAGAAACCCTGAGCGTATGGCCCCCAGATACCCTTTTAACTCAGTACTGAAGTCACTCCTGAGGTTCACCCTTCAGCCAAAGATTAGACAGGCCCATAAAACAAGATGAGGCTAAATGAGCACACCAACCCAGGGGCTAGGACCAGAAGGCAGGAGGGGACAGGAAAGCCGGTAATGGGGAACCTAAGTTTGAGAAGGGGAGAGTGTTGACATGTGGGGTTGACAACTAATGTCACAAAACAGTATGTGTCTTGATTGTTTAATGAGGAACTAATTTGTTCTGTAAACCTTCATTGAAAGTGCAATTAAAAAAAAAACATTTTATTGACGTAGTATATATACAGAAAAATGAACTTGCTATAAATGTACAACTTGATGAGTTTTATAAAATTGAGCACACCTATGTCACCTGCTACCCTGAAGGCCCCCTCTTGTTCCCTCAGTCACTTCCCCATGGAAGGGTAACCACAGTCCTGACAGCTAACCTCACAGATTAGTTCTGTCTATAGAAACATCCTGTGAGCTTTTCTATTTATAAATCTCCAATGATTTATTTAACCAATTCCCTATTGTTAGACAGTTTGCTTGTTGCTCTGTTTTATTTTATTTTACTTTTCACCATTATTAAAAAAAAGCCGCAAAGCACAGACTTCTACAAAATGTTTCTGTTCATCTCTGCTTATTTCCTTAGGATAAATTCTGAGACATTTTTACAGGGTCAGTAGTATAACATTTACAGCTCCTGATAAACATCACTTTATTGGACTCATAACGCCCATCAGTGGATAAGAGTGTCTGTCATCACTATAATATTTGCTATATTTATATATATATGTAAAATGTCATCTTTTATGTGACAGCTCTTTATATGCGAAGTGCTGAATGTGTATAAAGGGGTATGATTGTATGGTTAACAGTGATCCCAATCACAATAACAGTCCAGCGTGTGCCACCTCCCAGGCCCCGATGTGCTGCCCACTCAGGATTTGGGTTACCTTCTCTGGGTTAGGTCCAGTTGTATCTGGGCACTTGGTCAAATGCTTGGGCGCTTCCTGGGGCTCCCCCCCACCCCCCGCCCCGTTGGAGATCCTTAGCCTTCCTGCCTGCCTTGGACTGCAGTGGAATCTCTATGGGAGCCTGGGAGCTGGCTGGCCAACCACTCCCAGAAAGAAGGTTTCACAATGGACTCTCCTCCCTTTCTCTAATTCTCGTTCATTCCATCCATACTTCTCTTGCTGAGGTGGGCTTTATACAACTTGGGTGTCCGTGTGGGGCGTGCAGGAGCCTATGTGTATTAGGGCCATGACTTGGGCAGGAAAGAGGACCCCTCTGCTAGGATATCCCCTCAGGCACAATGATTTACACCCTGCACCTGCCCTTGGGGAGTCTGATGTAAAAAGCAGAGCTGTCCTGTCGTCAAGAATTGTTAGGCAGTGGAGTCAAACAGTTCACCTCCAGACTCCTCCACAAGCTGTGCAGCCTTGGATGAGCACTTGATGTCCCTGAGCCTCCTGGTCCTTACTTGTTAAATGAGGATAATATCTGCCTACATTGTTAATGAGGAGGAAATCAGGCAATGAATGTGAAGTGTTTGGCAGATGCTAAAAACTTAATAGCAATAAATGGTGGCTGTCATCATTATTATTGAAGCTTCAGGGCAACCTTGTGAGGGAAATATTATTCCTATTTTTACTACAAGTATGTGAGAAGGCTCGATTAGATACCTGGTCTCCTGATTTCTAGTTGGTGCTCAAAAATAAGAGCTATTGTTATTATTTATTATTCCTCTGCCTTGCCCAGCCACTGCCCTGTGAGTCCACAATATACACAGTGCCGGGTTATTCAGCCAGAAGCGACATGGAAGTGCAATGGAAGAGGAGGTGCTTATGGGGAAGGTTGTGATATAAGCAGGAGGTTCGCTCAGGGGTGTTGGTTTCTGCCGTCATGTGGGCCCCACTTGTGGACCTCGGGCCCACCTCTGCCCGCAGTGGATCAGGCCTGAGCAGGGCTTTTCTCTGGGCAGGTACCTGAAGCACACCCTGGATCAGTATGTGGAGAGTGACTACACGCTCCTCTACCTGCACCATGGCCTGACCAGCGACAACAAGCCCTCGCTTAGCTGGCTCCGGGATGCCTACCGGGAGTTTGACCGCAAGTGGGTTGGGGCGTGGGGGTGGGCGCTATGGCCTGGGGGCAGGCGACTCTGGAGCCAGCAGCTCTGCCAGGTCTGGGCTGCCCTCCACTTGGTAGGAACTTACTCCATGCTGAGGGAGACAGGTGCCCCCGCCTTGTAAATGCAGAGCCTGAAGTTGGAATGACTGGGGCTTAAGTCCCAGTTTGTCTCCTTACCCACTCTGTGACCTTTGATGTTACTTGGCCTTTCTGAGCCTCCATTTCCTAATCTGTAACTTGGGACAGCAATGGCACCTGTGCTCGCACGCTTGCCAGAGGCAGTCAGTTCAAAAGCTCTGCATCAGGAACTTAGCTCTGTGCCTCCCATGCCGCTCTCACGCCTGAGTGCCCCACTCCACCTCGGCAGGTACAAGAAGAACATCAAGGCCCTATACATCGTGCACCCCACCATGTTCATCAAGACCCTGCTTATCCTCTTCAAACCCATCATCAGGTGAACAGCCCAGGGCGGGCTCGGCTTCCCGTGCTACCTCTCTAACTCAGAAGTAGATACCTGTGAGGCCCAAGCAGTTTAGGGGCTGGGCCTCTGTCTGATCTGGGGGGGCTGCTGAGGGAGGAGTGGAGGCCCTCGGAGGGTGCCCCCACCCTTTGACCCATGCTCTTTCTTCCATGGGCAGCTTCAAGTTTGGGCGAAAGATCTTCTATGTGAATTACCTGAGCGAGCTGAGTGAGCACGTGAAGCTGGAGCAACTGGGGATCCCTCGCCAAGTGCTCAAGTGAGGTCGGGGGGTTGGCAGCTGGCCAGCGGGGCTGTGTGTGCCCACCGGGCACATAGGTGCAGGTGTGCTTTGTTTCTAGCCAAGGCGAGGGGAAGACTTGAGACCCAGGGGTAACTAGAGAAAACAAGTATAATGATTAAGCGACAGCGTATGGGGTCAGATAGAGTGAGATCAAATCCCATTCCTGTCCTTAGATGCCGCATGATGGAATCTCTTTAAAGCCTTAGCTGTCTCATGTGTAAAGTAGGGTCGTTATGAGGATTAAATGAAATAATCCATGTAAAATAGCCCCGTCAGTCATGCTTGATAACAAGGTTTGCCATGGTGACTACAGAGCCCAGGGAGCGACCCTGACCCCACCTGCTCCCCCAGGTATGATGACTTCCTCAAATCCACACAGAAGAGCCCGGCGACAGCCCCCAAGCCCATGCCACCACGGCCGCCTCTGCCTAACCAGCAATTTGGGGTCTCGTTGCAGCAGTGAGTATGCAAAAGGTGGGCAGGCCTGGAGCCTGGTTGCTGGGGCCAGGAGGGACTACAGACCCCTCACTGCCCTTGTTCTCTCAGCCTCCAGGAGAAGAACCCAGAGCAGGAGCCCATTCCACTTGTGCTCCGGGAGACCGTTGCTTACTTACACGCCCACGGTGAGTGCCAGGCCCTTGACCATGTGGCTCCAAAGTTACTTATCTCCAAACCCACCATTCCCCCTCAGCCTGGACCCAGCCTTCTCCTTAGCTGGGTCCCCCAGCTCTTCTTGCTGAGAGACAGGTCCTACATGTGTCAGCACCCCCACTGACCCCGACTGGAACCCCAAGACAGACTGGCCCCAAGCGCTAAGACTCACCAGCCCCCACTGTTTCCCAGCTCTCACCACCGAGGGGATTTTCAGGAGGTCAGCCAACACCCAGATTGTGCGGGAAGTGCAGCAGAAATATAACATGGGTGAGTGGTCCTGGGACTGTGCCAGAGGGGGCACCATGTGTGACTTTCAGGGGGCTTCTCTGCCTACTTCTGCCCTGTAAATGAGGGCCCCAGATCCTGTTTCCTGTCAGAGGTTTCTGGGGCATTTGATATCATTACATGGGTTCCACTCCTGCCTCATCGTCACACTTTGGCCCCTGGATCCAGGCGCGTTCAGAGGGGAGGGACAACTGTAGTGTGTGCTGGGGACCCACTCTGCCCAGATGGCCTGAACCTGCATTACCTTGTCACAGAGGAAGAGGGGAGGCAGGTGCAAGAGGAGGCCCCCTGCGAGGGGTGGGGCTTATGAGGTGGCTGAGAATGAATTTGGGCAGTGGGTCTGCTTGGCCTTGAATGGGCTGTTGGTGTCCAGGCTGGGATGAGCTCCTCCCCACCATCTGTCCCCACTGCCCCCTCCCCTCCAGGGCTGCCTGTGGATTTTGACCAGTACAATGAGGTGCACCTGCCAGCTGTCATCCTCAAGACCTTCCTCCGGGAGCTTCCTGAGCCCCTGCTCACCTTTGACCTCTACCCCCACGTCGTGGGCTTCCTCAGTGAGTGCCCTCTCTTTCCTCCACAGCTGTGCACCTCTTCTGCCAGGGCTGGGCCAGACTTGCAGCAGGCGTTAGGCCATCCATTCACCCACCCTTCCTTGCAAGCTGTGGGCCTTGGCATCACCAAGAAAAGTCTGGTCGGGGTCTCTCCTCTTGCCTCGTGTCAGGGCTTCCTGAGCCAGGCCAGTGCAGGGTCCCCGTGTGGCCATTCACATAGCCCTGTGACCTGGGACCCTGTCTTAGTTATCTAGTGCTGCTATAACAGAAGTACCACAAATGAATGCCTTTAACAAACAAGTTTATTCTCTCACAGTTTAGGAGGCTAGAAGTCCAAATTCAGGGTGCCAGCTCTAGGGGAAGGCTTTGTCTGTCTCTCAGCTCTGGGCAAAGGTCCTTGACTCCTTTCAAGATCTGTGGACCAGGCTTTCCTTGGAGGTCTCCATGTGTCTCGGCATCAGTATTCCCCAGGCTCTGCTTGTTCGCTTGCTTGTTCAATCTTTTATGTCTCAAAAGAGATTGACACAAGGTACATACTAATCCTGCCTCATTAATATAGGAAACATAACCTAATCCTCATTAACATAACTTAAACCTGCCTCTTTAAAACCACAGGCCAAAAACCGAACCCACTGCTGACCCCATAGGGTTTCCAAGGCTGCCACATCTTTCTCCTGCAGAGCCACAGGTGGTTTTGAACCGTGGACCTTTTGGTTAACAGCCTGTTGCTTTAACCACTGTGCCACCAGGGCTCCTTAAAAATCACAAGCAGCAGTTAGAATTTACAACACATCACAAAATGGAGGATAATCACATCAGATCACAAAATGGAGGATAACCACACAATACTAGGAATCATGACCTAGCCAAGTTGATACATATTTTGGGGGGACACAACTCAATCCATGACAGCCCCCATTCCTCACAGACATTGATGAGAGCCAGAGAGTGGAGGTGACGGTGCAGGTCCTCCAGACACTGCCTGAGGAGAACTACGAGGTGCTGCGTTTCCTGATTGCCTTCCTGGTCCAGGTGAGACCTCAGCCTCAGCCTCCACTGCTCACCTGGGGTTGAAGGGAGGGAGGGAGAGCCAGGGCACTTGGCTTCCTGCTGCAACCCCACATTCCCTCCACAGATTTCTGCCCACAGTGACCAGAACAAGATGACCAACACTAACCTGGCTGTGGTCTTCGGCCCTAACCTGCTGTGGGCCAGGGATGCCGCCATCACCCTCAAGGCTATTAATCCCATCAATACCTTCACCAAGTTCCTGCTGGATCATCAGGGGGAGTTGTTTGCTAGCCGAGACTCCAAGGGGCCACCAGCCCCCCAGTATGGGGTCCTCCTCCTGGCATCAGCCTTACAGGAGCCCGGGGCTCCTGTCCAGGAAGGAGCAGTGAAGCCCCCTGGGACATAGAAGCTGGAGCCAGTGACCTGGCACTCCTTCCCTCTGTCCAGCCCACCTCATGGCCCTGGAGGCCTTGCTATTACCACAGACATTTTTCTTCTTTGCCTTATACTTCTCACTGCCTCCTGGAGCCCTGGCTCCCGCTGGGCTCTCCAGAAGAGCTGGGCTCAGCTCATCCAGCTGGAGGAGGACTGAACCCCAGCAGCCCTTTTCCTGCTTTCTCCGGCCCTGTTTCCCTGGCAACTGTGGATGATTGAGTCACTGCCAGCTGGGCTGGTAACTGGGGCTGGCCCTCTATTTCCAGATTGCTGGGGAATGGAAGGCTGAGCTCCTTGGCTTGGGCCTGGCCAGGCTGAGGCTCTTTCCTGTGTGGGTCTGTTGCCCTGGGCATCAGAATTTCCACAGCAAGATGGCCTGGAAGCAAGGACCTTGGTCATGTTCTCCCCTCTGCAGGCTTAGCCTTCGGTATTTCCACAGCCAAGGAGTGACAGGGCTGGAGTCTGCTTCCTATTTCTGCTACCTTTCACATGTCCTGGGTTAGCCTTCTTCAAGTGGTACTGCCCCAGGGGTCCCAACCCCCTGGTTCTGCCAGGACTGGCAGCTTGGGCAACAGGGCTCAGAGGGAGGCCCAGCCAGTCCCAGCTTCCATTCTAAATACATACAGACACCCCACTTCCACCTCCAGCAGCTTCTGGTCCAATCAGTGACAAGCTCCCTTCCGACTTGGATGGGTCCTCACCTACAGGCTTTGTGGACCTGTCTGTTGTGGAGTTAGACTGGTCCGTGCTCTGGCCAGAGGTGACTCAATGCTTCTCCATCCAGGTAGAGACTCCTGTGGGGACTAGAGTAGAGGCTTAGAGTGCCCATGGAGGGGCAGAGGAGACTTTGCTAGTAGACCAGCCCCTGCCAGGCACGCTCTAGCAACCTCCCCCAGAGAGCATGGGGCCCTGGGACCCTCCTGTCTTTCATAAAACTTGGACCCCAATCATGATTAATAGCCCTCATTCCAGCTGTGTCCCATAGTATTACACTCCTCCCTGGTGAACTCTGAGGACTCTTGTCCCTGGTAGCAAGGAAGTACCTGCTCAGTGGCCCTGTGCACACATCCCTGGCCAGGCGGGGCAGCTCCAGAGCCTACCCCATGGGGGTCCTCTGAGCAGCCCAGCCCATCTGGAAGCCAGGTGGGGCCCGGGCCCTAGCTTTCCCCAGGTGACAGGTGTATCAGGACTCCCAGGGCTTGGGAGTTGCTGCTGGTTGTGTGCCCGGTCCTGGGCCTGGACTGCTTTCTGCCCTCCCTTATATATCGTGTTGCTCACAGCCCTATTGATGGGGAGCCTTTTGGATCTCTTTGGTCTTTCTCCTGTCACCTGCCCCACTGGTCTGTACTTGGGGGCGCTTGTACTGTGGACTGAGTGTTCACATTCATACTTAATGACTTCCCAGTCACCAATCATGTATTTCACCGTTTGCACTTTTTGTATTTCAATAAAAATGGAGATGGAAAACTGCCCATCTGGCTGGAGTTAAGTGGGGAGTGGAGGTTCAGAGCCAGATGGCAATTGTGGTTGAGGAGAGAGCAGATGAGGCCTCAGGAGGACCCCACCCCCATTCTTGTTCCCCTGTGAGTGGGTATGAGCTCAGCTTTCTGACATCTTCCAGGCTTCAAGTGTGAACAGTCAGGTTCCATTGTTTTGCACTTGCAGCATTCCAACTGGCTGCATGTGCTGTGTCCTAAAGCCATGGTGCCTTCCTCCCCTAGCTGGAAGGTTTATTCATCTAAGTCAGGCAAGAGAGAGAGAAGCAGTGCTGTGGTGGACAACGGTACGGGTTTGGGCATTAGACTAGGGTTTGACTCCTAGTGCCATCACCAGCTCCATCTGGTAATAATGATATAATTGGCTTCCCTCTGAGACCATTTCCTCTTCTGAAACCAGTTCCTGAGAATCAGAGATAAAGTATATAAATACACGATGCAGAGTGCTTGCTCAGCAGTAACCAGAATGACCATCATTTCACAGATGAAGTGATTGCCCCAGGCTCAGTCAGAATTGGAACCTTCATCTCCTGCCCCTCAGCCTGAGAGGCCAGGCTGTCTCCACCTGCCATGTAGTTGCATGGAGGCTATGAAAGTCCCAGCTTTCCTTTCTTCTTTTGAGCAGGTTTGTCTGTCACTGGGAGGGCAGGAGGACACAATTTCACAATATTCATTTAACTTGGCCCACAGGCCAAGTTCCAGCTGTTGCTGTTTGCCTGCTAATTGCAGTCAGGAGGCTGTGGTGGCCTCAGCTGAGCCTGTAAGTTTTTCTCCTAGGTGCTTGTCTGGGCTGGGGGACCGAGCCAGCGCTGCAGGATCAGGCAGTGTTGCTAAGATGGTGGTTATAAACACTGGCACTGCGCTCCAGGAAACCAGCCCCGTTGCACAACTGTGGCCTTCATCCAGGTAGCTCAGGGCAGAAGGCAATGGTGGCCTCTTCTCTTTCATTGGCCCTGCTCAGCTCTAAGCTGGGTGACTGGAACAGAGACAGTGACCCAAAGAAACAAGCAAGATGGGAGGGGGAGGCAGGGAGAGCAGTTCCCTGGGGCTGGGCTCCTGGCAGGGGCCTGCTGGAACTCCAGTGCCACTGATTTACCACTACCTGAGAACTGAAAGTCCTGGGTGGGAGAGTAGGGCGACACCTTAAAGGGGTACCACACCATGTTGGACGTGAGACAGCTGAGCACTCTGCTGTTTTGGGCTCTCAAATGAAGGTGGGAACACCAGGGACAGTCTTCCCACTGTTTCTGACCCAGGGGCTGGGGCAACTCTGTTGGCTGCTTGCATGGTCAGGTCTGAGATCTAAGCCAGACTCCTCCTCCCAGCCTCCTAGGTAGGAACAGTCTCACACACAGTTTACTAACAAGCAAGGGATCCCAGGCCCTCCTACTGGCAGGAGAGGGCTGGGCCCACCTTTTCAGCCCCAGGTTTGGGCTGCAGTTAGAATTTCCTAACCTGTCCTTTTTTGTCCTGAGGTCTGGCTTCAGCCTAAAGGGGGTGGAGGGGCAACCTAGGATACGGTTGCCCCGCTCTGGGTCAGGCAGTTCTCTTTTGCCTCTAGCACCTCCTTTGAGCTAGGACACAGGTTGCACCTTTAGCTCCTTCCCTCAACTGTGGGGCCCAGCCCAGGAGGCTGGAGCTGGCTTTGCCAGGGCTGAGCCGCTGGCAGCAGAAGCCCCCAAGAGGCCAGGCGGGAATAGTCCCTGCAGGGCTCTTTCACTTTTACTCTTTTGAGAGCCCCGTGCCCTGGCTGGAGCTGTGTGTCAGATCAGGGCAGCTAAGCAAGCTTGCACAGGCCCTTGACTTCCTACTTCTTCACTCAACTCCTCCCCTTCTTCTCTCTGGTTTGCTCAGCCTCGACTCCTCACACTGGATGACAGCCCAGGGAGCCCTAAATTCCCTGCCATGGCTTCTGCTGGAAACCCAGCCTGGATCTGCTGGTTGTCTTTCCCTCTGAGCCAAAGGTCACCTTCTCCAGGCTGTGTGGTGAGTTGTGTTATATAGAGGAGAATATACACTGATGCTAATGGCTAACATTTTATGGAGATTTTACTAGGGCCAGGCACTGTTATGTACTTTATACACATTATTTTATTGAACATTATTCATATATAAGCCCCCAGAAATGGGAACTCCAGGAAGCAGAGGGGAAGGTGGTGTGCTAAGAGGTTTCCTGACCAGCCCCAAGACTTGAAACACCCCGCCTGACTCCAAAGCCCTTCCAGGCTCACATGGACCCACCTTCCCTTCCCTCTGTGCCTGCAGTGAAGCAGACCTGCACCCAATGGGAGGGTGGGTGCCTAGGTGTTCAGACAACTTACAGGACAGGAGGCTGTTAAAGTACAGAAAAAAATTTATTGGAAATCTCTTGAATACATTCTAAATTGCAGCTCAGTATTTCCAAACAAGGTAGGCTAGAGAAGGGACACTGTCACCTGTAGACAGATGTCTGGTCCCAGCCCTGTCCCAGGGTGAAGTCAGTCTAGGGCTCATACCTTTAATTGTACCTGGCTGAGGGGCAAGGGCTGGCCTCGACAGTTGCTTTGCTGCTCTCAGACTCAGCTGCAAGTCAGGGTTCGGCCTCCCCAGCCTCTCACTAGTGGGTCCTGGAGAAAGGCTGCTGCCTGCACAGGCCAACAAGTAGGACTCGAAGAGGACTGTCTGGGACAGCGACTAACAGGCCTTTCCATGCAAGGCCTCGAAAAGAGAGCTGAGGTGGGGGACTATCAATAACTTACCAGGGTCTCTACCTTTTTCAGCCCTGGAGCGTGGGGGGTAAATGTGGATTGGTTTAACAGACTGTGTGTGTGGCCACCACAGAGAAGTGCCCTGGCCATTGGACACCATTGCTGGGATCATTTCTTTGTGGCAGCAGAGTGCATGCAGAGGCCAGGGTCAGCCTCAGCTGAGACTGCAGAGCCCTGTCCAGCCTTGAGGTCAGCCTTGTAGGTGGGAACATGTCACATGCGGTTTATTAACAAGCACTTGAGAGCCACCTGCTCCACTGAAGAACAGCTGCTGCCAATGAACACCCCAGGTGGGCCAGGAGGAATGGGGCAGGCCGAGTCTCCTTGGCCAGGGCTACTAGTTACGCTGGGAGAGGGACAGATGACAGGTGGGTTAAGCTAGGCACTTGACTTAATCAAGTAACAATAGCTGAAGGGTTAAGTCAATCATATGCCCAGCTTTGGTTTCTCAAGAAGGAACCAATCCAACTAGTGAACCCCAGGACAGTGTGCAGGCCCTGGGATTAAAGGGAAGTGGTGGCCAGGCCCAGGTGGAAGGCGGAAGAGGTTCACAGCCCAGCTCCAAGTATCAGGAGCAAGTACACCAGCAGCAGGGATGTCTGGCCTTCTCTAGTCCACTGCAAGGCACACCCAATGCCCCTGGGCACTGCATGTGGCCCAGCTCTAGGGAATCATCACATTTAGCACCCAAGACTTCCCGGGCTGCCAGAACGGAGTCAGTCAACTCTGCAGATGCTGTAAAGACTCATGGTTCTCACCAGGAATGTGGAGGTGTCCAAGGTAAAGCCTGTGGTCAGTTCGAATGCAGAAACTGTGGGAGGCTACTTTGCCCTCAGCCAGCCCCATTCTTGGATCCCATCTCTTATGTCATGGAAAGGAGGACCCTCAGAGCAGCAATCCGGATTCTGAGGAACCTCCACAGGAGGAGGCCCCTGCTCCAGGAAGAGGCCCTCCCCCTTCCCCAAGTGAAAACAGCTAACCTCAAACATATTTTCTCTATAAAGTATCTGACTTCTCTGAAAGTAATAAATACGTACTGTAGTCTATAACCAAGAAACAGCTACGGGAGGAGAGGAAAAGAGAAGAACCTTTGCCATGACTCCCAGTGACAGAATTCTAGAGATGGAGGATTCTGTTTTCACTTCATGTGTAGCTGAGAGCTGAACACAGGCAGCCACGGGGGCTGCTCGGAGCCTGTGATAAGAGATGGACTGGCACAACCTTCAACAGTGGGGCTGGCTGGCTTTGGAGTTCTCATCATCTTGGGCAGGCAGGCCTGTCATACTGCCAAAAGTACAGGCATAGGGGGCAGAGAGGAGACACGGGGAGAGAAAGAGGAAGAAAATGCCTGGAACTAAAGGAAACAAAGAGAGCCTAAAGGACCCCTTCTTTCTCTCCTCCCAGCACTGTCTCCTTCTTCTTTCTGTCTCCACACCAGTCTCTGGGCCACCAGCTGGAATGTCAAGTGGCTGACAGTAATGGCAGGTGAGTGGCCAGCTGCAGGGCCAACCCAGGGCAGGAGGCCGGCTGCAGGCAGATAGGATGCCACCCTTTGTGAAGCAGTTGGGGATGGACAGTGTAAGCAGATGGCCCCGCTGAGGACCCGTTTGTTACAGAGGGTTTTTCCATCTCCAAGGCCAGAGGGTGAGTCCTCTCACATGCTATTACTGGGCTTGACTACAGCCGTGGAGTCTCCAGGAGGTACAAGAGCAGGATTTCTGGGCCCTCCACGGGGGTCCTCCCTTCCACCAGCTTGGAGCAGGATGAGGAATGGGAACAGCTGATAAGGCAGCTCTCTGTCCCCAGGGACCACAAAAAAGGGGATGCTGCTGATACTCGAGGACACCAACTTTTACTGCAGGGTTTCTACAAAGGCATCAAATTCTCTGACATTCTTCTCGTGTACAGCCAACTTCTCCGGTAATGAGTCCTGCAGTGGGAGGGGAGAGAAGAGCTGTTACCAGGTAAGGCCTTGGGGAGGCAGCCAGCCCTGTCACCCAGAGCTGAGGAAGGGAGTGAGGCTGAGTGCAGCTCAGCACTGCTGCCTGGGAGGGCGGAGAGGGTGCAGGGCAGCTGGGCCGACCCGGGACTGTTGGGGTCATGACCACCAGTGTTCTGAGGGGGCTGTTGGGGGTGACTGAACAGCCCCAGGGAATCCAAGAGGGCACCCCTTCAGTGAGACAGAAAAGGACAGGACGACATAGAGAAATTAAACACAAGCTACCTTGGCATAGATTAGACTGACACTAGAGTATGACAGAGAGTTTAGAGCTCCACAAATGAAGACATGTTTGTGAAAGATTTCACACACTTTGATATGTACCAGCATCCCCTGGGGCGCATGAACAAGGCAGCCCCAGCCGCTCCCAAGAGATTCTGATCCAGCAGGTCTGTGGTGAGGCCTGGGACTCTGCATCTTTGAACAAGCTGAGGAGCGGGTGGGTTAGAGAAGGTTGAGGGAGAACAGCAAGCGAGAGACGCAGAGGAAAACAACCACTGAGCAGAAGCAGGCAATAATACTTCTTTGTGTATCAACTCTTAATAAAAAATAGACCCTGACCAGGTGGCCTGTCTCCACTGGTGAATAAACAAGGATAAACTGCATCTCAATAATACTTCTTTGTGTATCAACTCTTAATAAAAAATAGACCCTGACCAGGTGGCCTGTCTCCACTGGTGAATAAACAAGGATAAACTGCATCTCGAGAGTCTAACCATCACAGGAAGATTTCCTGGGTTAAGCACAGCACAGGGTACTGGGGAGAGGCCGGGTGCAGCAGGCTAGCACACTGGCTGCGATGTCACTTGAGGGCACTCATATCCCTTTCCTTCCACGTGCATTTCAAATGAGAGGCAGGGGAGTTAGTGGTTAAAAGCCTCAATTCGGGAGCCAGGCTCTGTGGGGCCACAGCCTCGTTCTGCCTGACTGCATGACCCCAGGCAAGTTATTTAATCACAGCAAATAATTAATTGTGCAGGTTTCCTCATCTATATACTTAGGATAATAAGAAAACCTACCTACCTCTTAGGGTTGTTGAGGGTTCATGTTAAACACTCAGCAAACTGCTTGGCTCCTTGAAAGCCTCAATCAGTGTTAATGACAATAACAGCATTGGTGTATCAATATTACCAATGAGCATGCTTTTCTGCTTCAGGCAAATCAAGGTGGCTGCCCCTGGGGCCTCTCATTTCTGTGGAGGAGCTGACAACGCCCCTTCAGGCAGAGGGACCTTGGCGTCTTGGGGCATAAGGCACCCCGGGGTTTGTGGCTGCCCAGGGCTCTCTTCTGCCTTCCAGACAGGAAGTAGGAAATATCCTATGCAGGGTTGTGGTAATTACGGTCTGTGTCAGGACCTCTGGCCAAACATGAGAATCACTAGCTGAGGGAATGAGCTCTGGTACTTACGACCTTACCTTCTCCTCTGCCCTGTGCCCTTGGCATCTGCCTGGCAAGCTAAACAGCTGAATGCAAGGAGCTGCTGGAGCAGCTTGGCTCTGTGGCATCAGCAAGGGGAAGACACCAGGCGCAGAACGAGAGGAATGTCTAAGTAATGCTCAGATGTACAGAGAAAGGCAGGAACTGAACACAAGCAAATTCCAGATAATGACTGCCAGGCAACAATGCAAACTCAAGTGTGATCAAAAGAAGTAATGGTCTAAAAGTGTCTCCTTCCCGTTTCAGGGAAGATAGGAGGGGTGTGGGGGGCCGGGAGGAGGAGTGGAGAGTGACAGGAAAAAACTCCTAGGCCTGTGGAGCAGGAATGACCATCAAATGGGGATGGGAGGTGAGAGCATGAGGTCTGGCAGGGGCAGGTTTTCCATACCAAGTCCTCAGCCATGGACTGCGCGCCAATGTCTATGGAGAGGCTGCTTAGCTGAGGAGGGTTCTGAAATTCACGATAGAAGGTCCCCAAGTCCATTGGAAGAATGTCGTCTTTAGAAAACGCCGGTTTCTTCAAAAAACAAGAGAAATCCAGTTGAGCCTCGACCTTGGACCACAGGGGAAAATGCAGAAGAGATGAGCTACAAAGGGTCACCTATTCAGGTACAACTAGATCTCAGTGGGTATCCGGGAAATCCCTTGTTTGGAGCTGCATTTTATTATGAATTGCAAGCGAAGACATGATATAAAAAGCCTTAGTACCCATGAGCCTCCAAATGTCTCCCCGAAACAGGGTGTCCTGGGCAGGTACCCCAAGTAAAACTATACAGTTGGCCCACTACCTTCTATGACCTCTGTCTGCACCAGCTCAGAAGGAAATCCTTGTTTCAAAGCATACTTTGATAGAAGATGATCTAGGTTTATTTCCCCCAGGACAGGAAGGGTCAAGGAAGGTGATGGCAACTTACAAAGTCGATCATCACAAAGTCATCATGGGTATTGCCACTGCTGCCCCTGCTGGACCCTTCGGAGTGCAGGCTGCCTTGGAGAGGAGATCCAGTCTCTGGGGAATCTGGAGGGTTCACCTGTTTCAGGTTTTAGGATAAGGAGAGTTAGGACTGGTCTGTGAATTGGATGCAAATTACTGCTAACAATCTGAGGGTTTCGTAAGGGATATAACACTGGCTACAAATCCCAAAAGCACGGGATTATGGTCTCTGGAGGATTAGTGACTGGCCTAGAAGGACGACAACTACTGTACCACCTCATGGGAAACTCTTAAGTCAAAGGTGGGCTCACCATGGGATCGGCATCCTCCAGCTCCAAATTCTTGGGGGCAAACATGGCAAAGGGGATGTCTAAACTGGTCAGGGTCACCTGGAGAGACATACGAGAGAAGTATTAGGGCCTGACCCTCCCCCCAGTTTACATGCTTCCTTTGTAGGCTGCCAGTGCCTGGAGGCCTGGCAAGTTTGCACACCTCAGCTGATCATGTTGCCCCTTAGGCTCCTGTCTTGCTGGAGACCCCAGGCTCCTTCTGCCTCTGTGGCCCACACTTCCCCTTCACCAGGATAAACAGAGGTTAGGGCTCGCCAGGACCCTGGGAATTCAGCTTTTGAAGCTTGATCCACAGGGATTCAGTAACAGCTGTACTTTACTGGCAGCACTGAGGAGGAATTTCATAGTTCAAGTAATGCAAGGGAATGACAATTACAGAACAATGATCTTGTATTAAATGGTGTCTTATCTCCCTCTCTATGGGAAGCTTAGAAGATCACAGAAAAAGAGTTCTTAACTTTTTCTGAAGAGGTCTCACAGGCTATTAACACTCTCCACAGAAAAATTTACATACTCACACATATAATACACACAATTTTGCATGCCATTTCAGTGGTTCCATAGACCCCAGGTTAAGAGCCCTGAAATACAAGGCCTCACTCTGAAAGCTTAGATATTCTCACAGGTGACAGTGGCAGAAGAATCACCTGGTTGATTGGTTTGTTGACAAAAGCGCCCACTTTCCGGACAAAGATGGTCTCCAGGACATCGTGAGGGGAGGCCCGTCCTTCACTGCTGTTTGACACGGTTTCAGTATCCTCGCTGGAGACGAAAGGTAAAGTTGGGACTCACTCTTAAACCACAGCAGAGACTTTAAAACCCTGTACCGGCTGCTGCTGAGTCGATTCCGACTTATAGCGACTTTATAGGACAGAGTAGAACTGAGTTTCTAAGAAGCAGCTGGTGGATTAGAACTGCTGACCTTTTGGTCAGTAGCCGTAGCTCTTAAGCACTGGGCCTCCAGGGCTCCTCCCCATAAATCCACTGCCTTGTGGAGCTGCAGCCTAGGGCAGGAGGTGGCCCCCACTGGCGCACCCGCTCATGCAATGTCAGTACATGCTGTGGCTGCCGCCATCCATCACCCTGCCTTTTAAGTTGACGGCAGAGGACTGAGTTTCCTGGAACAACTAAGAATTACACAAACGTGAATAGAACTTAGTGTTAAAAGTATATAAAGCTGACGTAAAATTTAATCTGAAATACCAATGGCAAGCACCAGTTATGATGCATATGGCAATCGTACACCCAGTCAAGCAGCTCTCGTAAACTATAATTTTAGTGTTAATCTATTATGTGGCCAGACCCAATATTTAACTTTTCTTTATTTTTGTTGTTGTTATCTAAAAATACCATAATAGTGTATGGTTTCCAGTGCGATATTAAATGTATGCCTGGCCTCACAAAGTCAAGAGTTACAAATTTGATTCCTCAGACCGTTAGGGCTCTCTCTGTACCTGACAAACTGCCTGGGCTGAGGTTCTTGGTGCGGTGTACCATGTTTCCCCTCCCTTCCTTCCTGTCTCTTTATTGTGAAAACTCTTTGAACACATTCAGTTTCGCTGCTCCCACCCTCTCCGTCTTTAGCCCTCCAGACTGAGACGGGAGTCTTAGATGACTGGGGGAGAGGGGGGATCTAAGAAGTAGAAATGGGAACCCATACTGACACTGGCCAGAGCAGCAGTCATAGCTCTGTAGGTGGCAGGGGACAGGAAAGGTCCTCTGGCCAAAAGCAGGGTCTCAAGGTAGGGAGGAGGAACCTCCAGTCCAAGCGATCTCTGGACTCAGTAGGGAGGACCAGGTTTGAGGAAAGGCTCAAGCTCTTACGGCCTGTGTTTAAGAATGCCCTACACAGGGTCCTCTGTCTTGAACTACCCTCGGACATGCCCCAGGAGTCAGGGCTCAGAAAAAGAGAGTAAACTGACCAACAGACCTTCCTTTGAGGGATTAATGAGATGATGGAAGCTTGAGAAGCCAGGAATGAAAGAAATTATTTTTCCGGAAGGATGGTACCGAAAAAAAAAAATTCTTCCCCCAAAATTCCCCTTCTACCACCATTCCACTGTGGGAACCAAAATAAGGCTCAGGAATTTCTATTATCCGAAAGTTCATTTAGGACGAGGTCGAGCACTACAATCTCATCTCTGGGGCCTTCCCGCTCAAAGGAGGGCAGGGTAGGTCAAGACAACTCAGCTTCCCAAGGGAGAACGATGAGTGTAATGGAAAGAAAGCTCGGGCTTGGAGTCAGAGGATCTGGGCTCGAGCCCTCACCCTGCCATTCTGTGAGCTCTGTGAGCTATCACAGGCCCATTACTCAACCCTTCTGAGAGCCTCTCTTCTTTTAAAAAAGGAAATAACACTGGTGATTTCTGCAGGATGGGATTATGACAAATTTTACTTTTTACCTAATCAAGGTCTGCGAATTTTGAATTTTATTTCTGTAATCAGAAAAGGCAAAGATTTAAAATGATATTTTTTAATGAGGAAAAACACCTATTTCCAAGGGATCTCCGTGAGAATCTAACATAGCAGAAAATCAATCCCAGCTACAACCACAGATACACTGTGGCCCCAGACGTTAGGGTTATGGTAACCCTCTTGCTCCAGTCCTCAGGAAAGAGACGACTGACTCCAAGAGCAAGAGGAAAGCATCTGAAAACCCCTTCACTAGATGAGGGTGACAAGAACCCAGCCCCTGCTGTTTTCTGTCAGTAGCCAAGCCCTAGGCCAGTTTTCTTACACACCAGGTGATGCCTAGGCTCTCGTGATTGGCTAATAATACCTGAGGTTGGACACAACTGCCCTGACTAGGGTGACTCCTGACCAGACTCCAGAACTGAAATTAATTATGAGATTCTCATTTGGGAACTGGAAGGATTCTACATTTTGAACACAAATGCTAAGCCAGAGCCAATGATGGAAGCTAGTCAGTTTTTACCAACACCAAATAAGCACATGTGCATCAGAGAGGGCAGGCTCCTGGCTGGCCTAGCAGGGCCAGAGCCAAGATGGCCAGGAACTCACCTGCTGGAAGGTGTGGCAGCACAGCGGGCCCCATCAGAAGGGCTGCAGGTTGCCAATCTCTCCTGGTCAGCCTGGGCACCGTGGGCAGGCTGGCTGGGAGCAAGCGGTACCCCGCCTTCCTTCCCGGGAACCATTAGCTTTGGTGAAAAAAGGAGAGCTACAGTGAATCATGGCAATGCTAGGCAGGAGAACCTCAGGTCCCAGCATGATGGTATCTGCTCTTAAGCTTTTCTGTCACCAGTGCTGCCACCAAATGGACCGGAAACCCTGGATCTTTATCCTCTCTGGGACCCAGTTAATGGAAGACATCTGGCAATGACTACAGAGGGGAAAGGAGAGAGAGAACACCTGAGAACATCTGCTTTCCTTTCAGCAGCCTAAGAGGCCCCTCCTTCTCACAGCGAGTCATTTCAGTCCTCCAAAGTTACCGAAGGGCTCTGCTTCCGAACGCTTAGAGCAGAGCTGTCTTAAGAGGCCCTCAACTGCCTCCGGGCAGGGAAGGCAGCACTGGAAACCCCATGGTCCTCCCCATGTTTAAAGATACCTGGTGAGGGTGTGTAGCGTTTAAGCCAGCAGCAAACACTACTGGATAAGCCAGGTCAGCTGATCCAACGCCCAGGGCAGCAGGCTGATAGGAAAGGCGAGAGCTTGAGAGCTAAGCAAGAGAAAAACAAAGAGGGGCAGAGGAGAGGAGGAGGAGAAGAAAACAGGCAATCCTAGCCTGTGACTAGTGATCAGCAGAGAGAAAGGAATGGCTCCCAGCCCACATCCCCACAGCACCTAAGGCCTGATAGAAGGGTTAAAGACAGACCAGGCCACTAACTTTTTAGATAAGAAAACACGGACTTGTTTGTATTGGGGTTGGGATTCCTCACTCTGGAGCCTCCCAAGGGCCTTGCATGAGTTCGTGGTTCGCAGGTTTCCCAGAGGCTCCGCTAACTGTTTCAGTTTCAAGCCCAGCAGATCTGTGGAGCACAAGCCTGGGCAGAACTTGGAGCCAACATAATCAGTTTTTCCAGAGTCATTCTATTTTTTCCTTTGTCATTGAGGTCCCTTTAACACAGAAGGCCAGCTTCTTTAATCACACCCTCTATCACTCCTGTGCATGGGAGGGTTCCTATTTGTATTTTAAAAATACCAGTCTTGGACTGTTTATTTGAAAGTAAGACATAACAACCCCATGTATTTTTCACATCAATGGAAGGAGGAGGGGCAAATGAGAAACCCTATTCTGGGCTACTGTGTTAAAAGCCATCACAAGCCTCAAAATAATCCCATAGAGCACTTGGAATATTTAAATAACTCTACCTTGTATTTTATTTACAATTTTTAAATAAAAATATGCCATCTGATTATAGCCCCTTCTTCCCATTACAGACTCACTTGATGGGAAAAGGCCAGTCCTGCCATGGGGACTCTCAGGGTGTCCGTCACCACAGGAGTAGGGGTCTGAAAATGTGCCTTTGTGACAGTAAACACACACTGTGCACAGATACACACAGAGACAGGAAAAACAAGAGAAGAAAAAAGAAAAGAGAAGGAACTTGAGAAAGAAGTGGAAAAAACTGGGAAGCAGCAGTAGCAATAGAGGCTGAGTGGACAATGGTTAACTCAGTGAATCAGGGAGAGAGCTGCATGTCTGTCTTCCAAAAGGACAACTTGGACGGTCTGCACAAGTAATATTTATCCCAGAGTGCTCCACTGTGTGCCTGTCTCCCTGACAAGCAGGTGGAAAACAAAGCTCAGTCAAGCTGGCATGACTTGGCAAAACGGAGAAACCTGAACCAGGCATCAGGCTGTCTTTAGTCAAAAAAAAAAAAAAAAAAGGTGGGGGGCAGCGGTTAGAGAACAGATGTCATTAGAAAGGGCCTCAGAGCAGGTGCAAGGTGTGGTCCAGATGAATAACGATACTGAGGCTATCAGGTTAGACTGGAGCCCTTTTGCAGGGGACCTAGAACCTGTGGGGACAGGTTTAAATAGCTGACATTTTTGGCTGGAACTTTAAATAGCTGCACTTTCCTACATCGTCCCAGGGAAGGTGGGTGGGCATGCAGGGTGGGTGTGTTCCTATACTGCCCCATGGTGAGGGCAACTTTGGCAGAGTAAAAGCTGGGGCACTTTCAAAACTCTTTATGATTTTAAACCTAATAATGGGTATGGTGATTATCTTAGTTCTTGCCGTTCCATCTTTAAATTTCACCAATTAGCTAATTAATGTTTAGAATTAGAGGTAGGACCTTAGGTCACAATGGCAGATTCGAAGTCACAACTATTTCTTGACACAACTCTGTCCAAAAGACACAATGGCCCAACAACTCTTATTTTGTTTGCAAAACAAACAACATCAGGTTAACATGTATTTACTGGACTCTAGCAAAAGCTCAAAGCGAAGATGCTGAATTGAATAATTATGAAAGTCCCTAGGTTAAACCAAGAAAGAAACCATTTCAATATTAACAGAAATAAGGATTTCTGGCTATTAGTTAAGTGAAAGGCAAACAATTTTCTCTCTCTGTTCGAACATCAAGGTTCAAAATGGGTATTTCTACACAAAATAGTACCAGCCATGGTCAGAGGTATTGAGGGAGCACTGCCAGGGCTCACCCATGGGTGCACAGAGTTGATAAGATCTTGGCATGATCTCATTTTAAACTGTGACAAGACACAACGGCAACTGATACCATGAAAAAGATATGCTGTCCTTACACAGGCCAACAGACCTTTAGCAAACACCAGGTATAGAAACTACCGTCCCAATTTCCCAATTTCCCTTTGGGGTCAAATTCCCACTGTATCATTGTATCAGAGAGAGAGACAAACTGATTTGTTACAGCCCAGCATACCCATGCCTCACGCCTCCCAAGTCACAATTTTTAAGTTACTGTTTATGAATCTATCATTTGTAAAAGAAAATAAAACTGCTTAATGAACTTTTAAATTTGACATATCTACATTTTGATGATCTAAAAAAGAACCTACTCCCGTTAATGTGACCTGTAAGAAAGTGGGCTTTCCCTGTTTTTTGCTGGTGTTGCTCTCTGCCAGTAAGCATACTGCCCCAGAGCAATACAGACACTGACAGGCCTGCATGCATTAACGGGAGGAGGAGCCTAACAATCCCGTGTCCCCATCCAAACTGTCTAGGCAACTCTAGAACTTGGACCTTTGAACCCTAAGCAATTTGGGAAAATAGAAAGAACAGAGATAGGCAGATGCTGCAATGTTATTCACCCGGAATTAATCATGTGCCTAATTCTTGCTTTTGAAACGGATTAGAACCATAATTTTTAATCCAGTATCTCCTGAACAACACAGAATAGAAAACTAAAAAATTATTTTTCTCTTAATTAAAAAAAACCCCACAACACAGAAAACAACACCTATTGGAGAGCTAACTAATCTGTTGGGTCCCCAAAATAAGATGATGAAAAGGGATAATCTAGGGCTAGGTTACAGGAACATGGAACTGAGTCAGGTCTGGAAGAAACTGTCTAATGTCAAAGTCAAAGGGGAATAATGGAAATAGTGGGCAGGTGGAGCAGAAATTGGGAAGCAATGAGGTAGAAGATGAATGACTTGGGGGTAGAAGGGAAGAAATGTGCCTCTGAAATTCAGTCAGCTGCCAAAAACGACTCCTTGGCAGAAGCTGTCTCAGCATTATACAACAAGACTACACAGATGCTTCTTCTTGGGAAGCGGAGAACATGGTTTGAAGCCTGTGTTTTACTAAAATTGGGTTTGACACTGAATATTGACTCAAGTGGAAAAGTTAATGGCTAAAAGGTCCAGATAGGGTACATATAGGTAGAAACCTGTAATTATTAAGAAAAACTGTACTACTGGTTTCTTACTGGCATTTTTATGCTAAATAATTATTGGTTCCTTTGGGGCTCCTTCTTCCAGTATTAGAAACCAAATTTACCACTTCAAAAGAGCAGTAACTCCTCCATTAATAAGTGTAGGGTTAGAGTACCTCCCTGGCATCAGACTGCATCTGGAAATCTGTGACCGATTTTCTAGGAATTTTAAGAAGTTACCAAGAAAGTAAAGGTTACATGTAATCCTGTGGCTTAAGAATGGTTATAGACTAGAAACACTGAAATACTTACTACCAGGTGGATAAGAAGGCTCTCGCCACCCCTCAAAATAACTCCCTCAAAACAATCACCGCCACCACCAAAAGGTACTGTATCCAAAGTCTGACACCATTTCATAGGCCCCATATATGTACCACATATAACTCCTGTCGCCCCAGAACCTGTTTCTTCTACCTGGGATGGAGGAGAGGTGGAAAAAGAGGTGGTACACACTTCCTGAGAGTCTTCCACAGATGGATACGTAACTCCAGTGTCCTCACCAGTGGTTCTGCAGTGCGGGGGGGGGAAAGAAAAAGTTTTATGGTGGTAGCAATCAACTTCAGAAGGGATGCAAAGGGAGGTTAGATAAGGAGGGAAGCTATGACAGGAGTTGTTTTCAGGCATGAAGTATAAGAGAATCCATGCCAAAATGGAAAAGTCAAAATTAGCAAAATGAAACATCTCCTTGTAGAGTTCACAGCAGCAAGAGAGGCATGATAAACCATTTCAAAACATTTTCAGGAGAGCAGCAACTAGAGGTCTGACCAAAGCTTTTTTTAAAGCCAAATATCTTACCTCATCTATCGTTTGAGAGAAATTTTTCTGGGCCAATGTTGGGGGCCAGACCAGGTCTTCAAAGAATTGTCAGAAATAGACAGTGAAAGAAACATCTAGAGCCTACAGACAACTTCAGCCTATCCAGCTTCAGAAGTCCATCACACGAACTTACATCCAACCTCCAGACAATTGTGTTTTCTCAGGTTTAGGCCTGGAGATGTTTTATTCTGATGAATAATTAAACTGTACCAGATGGCAACCTGAAGACCATTTAATTTGCCAAAGGACATTCCACAAATAACTGCCACTCTTTGTAGTCCCTAAGTAAGTTGCTAGTGAGAAAAGTCCAATCACTACCATCAACATCCAAAATGTCTACGAATTTTCTGAGCCTTTCCGTACGCCCCAAGTCTTGGCACACCTAACAGGCAGCAGCAAGAAGGGATGCTAGCACTTCCATTTCACTCCACGTAGGGTCTCCATTAGTACCCCCCGTCCATCCAAGAATTCTGATAAAGATACTTTATCTGCCCCTGAAAAATGGATGCTTTCGAGAGAGCACCTTTCACATTCCTCACCTGTAATTGCACGGGTGCATGGGCGAGGAGCTGGGATAGGGACGGTCCACAAAGTGATCAATGATAATCCCCATGATAGGCGGGGTTCTCTCAAATTGCCTGCAATGCAATAAGCAGATTGCAATATTCGTTAGAATGCCTTTCCAGCCTCCCAAAGTCCTCAGAGGGCTCCTCACTTTGTATCTGTTGGCAGCCACTACCAGAGCCTTAGTTATCGCCCCCCCAAATATAAACCAACAACTCTACATTGAGGACAAATTGGTTCTGCGACACTCAGATTCTCCAGTCTGGTAACTGTGCTCTCTCTCTTGATTTTTATTCTTCTGAGGGGCTGCGTTCAGCACCAGCAAAGGTGAATTGTAAGCTTAGTCTTGGTGTTGGGGTGTGGGGGAAGAACAGGACTTGAACATCTTTGGCAGAGTTCTTTTGGATTCCAAAGTTCTTTCTCACCTGGTAGACATGAATGCCAAGTTAATTCTGTAAGCACAAGAAAGAGTGATGGTGCCCACAGGGGTACCCACTGTTCCAACACGAACTGTCTGGAAGCCTAGGAGAAGAGATAAGTTATTTACTTTTTTTCCAAAGAACACTGGCACTGCTCCCAGTCTGCCTTTCCCCAGGTCATTCAGCCTCGTGTCCAATCTCTGGTGCTACTTAGCACCTTGAGTGCAGCAGCCTCAATGTCTTCTCTCTCTCTCTGTATTTTTTTTTTCTCTTTCAATTTATTCTACACTGACCCAATACTGACAGGTGGAACAGCATTCTATTTCTAGATGAAACCACCTTCAAAGAGGTATAACAGATATTAGTCCTAAAGTCTGAGCAAGTCCTACCCGATCCTCTCCGGATATGTCACATGCCCGATGAGACAGTGAAAAGGCACTAGGGATTTGTCATACAAACACCTCAATTTATGAAATGACATACCCACCCAAGCTGCCACCCCAGACTAGGTATAGGGAAAAGTCAGGGCCTTCCAGAGGTTTTCTTTTGTTTCTAATTTTTCAAAATTGTTGGTGCTCATCAGAAATATTTAACATGCTCGTTGGAGAAAATTAGGAAACTAGACAATTATATAAAGAGGAAAAAAGTACTGAGTTGTTGGAACTTTTGGGGAAATTATTTGGTTATCTCTGGCAACTCCTTAGACTATAAACCTGCTTTCTGATCTTTTCCTTACTTGCAGTATACGTATTAAGATTACAAGCTACATATTATTAGAGATAGCAACCAAGAAGTCAGGAGAGCTCTAAATACCACAAATGTGTTTCAACTTTCATACATACCTTCTCCTAAGCCATTCAGCTGAACTTCCCCAAAATATATTCTGCAGGGAAGGAAGAAAAAGAAGGATTACCCAAATCTTTATTCTAATAGCCTCTATAGGCAAACCACCTGGAAACAATCAAACAAACAAAACAACCCCTTCTTTCCTCATCTGCACAAAAGCCTCTCCTGATGGGAACAATAATGCTACCAACTACTTCGATTAAGCTGCTGGCATGAAGATGGACAAGAAGAGAATTGGTTAAGAAATGAAGAAAATAAGAATATTCTGAAAATACAAAAATATAAACATAGCAGAACCTTCCCATGAGTCTTCCCGGCAAGGCCAGTCTGTATTACCAAAAAGTCTGAGTTACAAAATACTTAAAGTCTGTTTCTATATTTTTCAAGTAATACTGTTAAAAATTTAACACACACGTGGGTTTATTCAATATATACTAAGCTCCAACAATGTACAAAGTCATGGTTAGACGTTAGGGACGAGATAATGATAAACCAGACACTCCTAGATCTCAGATTATAGTCTGGTATGGGAGAAAAGATTTATAATAAATATCTAAAATAGACGCATGAAAGAGACAGACACCATAAAGCAGGGGTCGACATACTTTTTTTTAAAGGGCCAGAGAGTAAATATTTCAGGTTTGTGGGCCACATGGTCTGTCACAACTACTCAACTTTGCTGCTGTACTACAAAAGTAACCACAGACAATAAGTAAATGAATGGACATAGTGTGTTCTAAAAAAAAAATTATTTACAAAAACAAGCAGTTGGTTTGCTGGTCATAGTTTGCTGACCCCTGCCATAAAGTAATGTTAATGAAGTGTTGCTAAAGAGAGATACCCCTGGTTATTCCTTAATAAAGGGCTATCAGCTCACTACTCATTTGAATATAGTTGAAGTGCTTATTAAAATAACCTAATTACGCTGAACTTTTTCTTAGCTAACCTGTTTATATCATTTATGTGCTAAGCTAAAATTTTCTTCACAAATAGCAGACAATACAATTTTAATTCAGTCTTAATGAACAGCAAATTCAGAATAAGTTGTTTTATCAGTAATTCTACAGGGACAAGATCACAAAAATAGAATGGTAATACAGCTTAAAAAACAGACAAGGCTATTCTCCAGTGGTGTTAAGGTTATACTGTTAACATGCTGACAATAGTATAAAAAGAAAAAAACGCAAATCTATCTCTAAGACCATCTACTTCTCTATGGTTTAAGCCACAGTTATATGCATCCAAAAGCACTCCTAACTGAAAAACAAAGAGTGAGCAATACTGTATTACTTTAGCAGTGTAGGATGGCTACTTATAAAAGAACCAAAGGGAAAGGGGGTTTAGCATAGGTAAGTGGCAGTTAAGAGTTAGAAAGACACTTTCCATTATACTTGAATAAAAGTCTAGTAATTTTCAAACAAAACACTCAACTTTAAACCTGGAAGATAACAGAGAAGACAAGAAAACTTTATTAAAGACTTGGAAAAATAAACATGGTTAGGGTTGCTTGATTAGTGCTAAGAAAATTAAACGATGATTTGGTAACTATTCTCAGCTAATGGACTGTTTCAACAGAACTAGTCTCTCCTCCTTAGTCCCTCCATCCTGTTAAAGTAATTCTAAAAATCAGTTCTATACACTTAAATTCCTTCCTCTAAAACCAAGGGCTTGTCACTAATGTAAAAGAAAGGACTCATTGATGATTTGGGAACCCCACAGTTAAGCACTGAGCTGCTAACCCAAAGGTTCGAATCCACCAGCTGCTCTGTGAAAGAAAGATGTGGCAGTCTCCTTCCACACGGATTTACAGTCTTGGAAACCCTAAGGGGCAGTTCTACTCTGTCCTACAGGATTACTGTGAGTCAGAATCAACTCAAGGCAATGGGTTTGGTTTTTCTGGTTTGGCCTTCAGTGCTCTGCTCTCTCACATTCCTTCATACCCTCTACTCCAACACTTTGGACCATCTGACAATCAGAGTACAGGTCATACTTCGCCCCCTCATCTCTATGTCTTGCCATCCATTGTACTCTCTACCTGGAACAATCATTCTTCTACCAGCTGAAATTCTCTTTGCCTCAAGGTCAAGCTCAAATGCCACTTTCTCCATGAGGCCTGTCCTGTTTCTCCCACCACAATGAACTTTTCTTTCCTCTGTTCTCCTACTTTTTTCCTGATACTACTACGCAGATTCCAAATTCTGCTTTTATTATGTATTTATGCCATGTACCAAACTGTTTCCCCCATTAGATTAGAAACACCACCATGGCAGGGACTGTGTACCTCAAAGAACTGTTAGCCAGTTCTTTATAATGAAAAACTTAAATTGAGTTCAGTTGTTACAGACAGAAAATTTTAATTTAACCTGGAATACAGAAGGCTGTGGAATCTTGACAGGATAGCCTTTTTTTTTTTTAAGTCTTAAGCTCCTTTCCCCCTTTGTCATGTATATAAGTAGGAACTCAAAATCCATTCCACAGGAATCATGACTGTGTCTAGGCCAAAGGACAATGAACTTGGTGACTGGAAAAACTGAGGATAGCTAGGACAGAGGTTCATAATGGAGGCTGGATAGACGATCACATTAAAGCTAGAGCATCAACCATCCAAGCAGTCATCTGTCCAGAAAAGAATCACAGAATACAGAGTGATGAGGCTGATAAGTAATTCAAGAAGAAAAGCATCTACGCTGTTTACCTGTACAATATGACATATTCATGCCCTTGTTTTCTGGAGAGTCTGTAGGCTGGTGTCACCCTAGTTATAGCAAGGAGAGACTTCAGGAGCAAAGACAGCCTGTTGTATACCGTGTAGGATACTTTGATTTCCTTATCACACCTGAGGAGCACACAGACACTGTCAGCATTCTCTACTAAACTAATGTAAAGCAAAGAACAGAAATGCAATTGACATAGAGGTATTACTGAGTTCCGTCTATGGACTGAGATGAATTTGGTAACATTATTCATGAATTCTGATGGAATAAAATCTGCTTTATAGTTTAAATACACCATTCAGAGAGTATTACAGTCAAAAGAGATGGTTGCGAATTATGCACTGGAGCTGTATAATATTAAATTTATTATTAAAACATGTTCTGAACAAAAGGCATAATTAGAGTTCTTTGTCAGTTTATCAACAGGTTGTTAAAGTAAACCAAAGCTTTTCTTTTTCATGAATTAGACACAGGCAGATGAGCACTAAAAAAGGCACCCAATATATTTTTTCTAGCTTTGAAGTGGTTATCTTTCTAAGAAATAAAAGAACACACTTAAAAGCAGTAATTCAATATTGTAATTATATATACTGAAGGTGCAAACATAATTTCAGTAGACCATCTTATGAGCTGTCTACCTCTATACATTTAATAGGAAATCTGGAGAAAAGTCTGTTTTGCACTATAATTTTGGATTATAACCTGGCAATTGCTTTCTATTTAAGAAAGAAAAATAACTCCCACATCACACATGATTACCACTAAGATTTTTCTTTTGATATATTTTTTTCTCAATTTTTCCTCAATCTTCCTATACACTCTTCTTGAAAACTAAAGCTTCAGACAGGAAGAAAGCTAATCTGCCTTGAAAGAAGAAAATGGGGGAGGGAAATAACATGCATTTCCAATCCATGGCCAACAGTTTTTAAAAAGGAATAGTGAGGGGAAATCTTATTGGACATCTGCCACCCAGAAAACAGACAAAATAGAGTAGTCATGTCACAAGAGCTCGCCAGGGATTTCATCAGAGAACTATCTGTGCTCTGGGAAAACAACAAATCCTTTTCAGCTTTCTCTGCTGCTCCTTTCCCTTTGGGGTCTGAGTCTCTCTGGACTGGCACTCCCTCTGAAGGTCACTGCTATGCTTAGGCTGGAAGCCAAGCCTGAAGCCAATTGTAGCAAAGACCAAATGGCTTTGTTAAGTGGTTAGAATGTCCTCCCTGACTCTGATAACAAAGCCCTGCTTTTCACAAGATGTCATCTACTTTAACCCCTCAGCTACCACAACCAAGGACCCTGAGACAGAAACACTTACTTTTCATTCATTTCAAGACACCAAATTTCCAGCTCCATGGAATCTCCCTATAGATGGGACAATTGAAAAACAGTTCAGTTTTATTAGTATTAGTTTTAACTACCCTTTCTTTTCTTATTATAAAGAACTGTACAAAACAAAACCCAAACCCACTGCTGTCAAGTTGATTCTGACTCATAGCGACCCTACAGGACAGAGTACAACTGCCCCATATGGTTTCTAAGGAGGACCTGGTGGATTCGAACTGCCAACCTTTTGGTTAGCAGCCGTAGCTCTTAATCACAATGCTACCAGGGTTTCCAAAAGAACTATACGGTTACTATAAAAATATTGAAAATTATAGATAAGCAAAAAGAAAAAAAAAAATTGGATATAACCATATAATTCAACCAGCCATTTTTCTAAATAAAAAATAGTACGTACGTCACGCTATACATACTATTTTTATCACTTGCTTTTTTCTTAATAAATACATCGTGACATTTTCCGTATAATTAAAAAATCTCCCATCATTTTTAATGGTTGCATAGTATTCTACCAGGTGAACCTATACTTTTATCAGCCCCTTTATTCTTGGACATATAGGCTGTTTCTGATTTTTCACTACCATAAACAATACTGTGATAAACAGCCTCGAGGCTAAAACTATGCACCCATTTTGAATGAATTTCTTAAGGCAAATTTCCAGAATTAGGATTGCTAGATCAAAGAGTATAAATGTTTTTAAATTTTTTGATGTGCATTTCCAAATTGCCCTTCAGAAAGACTGACACTTTCCAAATGATGGACAAGCCCTTCCCTCCAGCTCTATAGGAGATATTTTTAGGTAAGCTCACAGTTAAGGAATAACTTAATGGGTTCCTTACTTAATCTTTTTTTCACTGTCTGATGTCTTTAGCCAAATTGTTCATCTCTATAAACAGACTTATTTAGCCTAGCGGATGGGAAAGAATTGGAAGATAAGCTAGAATCCCTCAACTCAGTAACATCTTGTGTGTCATTTCTTGAGCAGGATAGTCACATATCTTTGAACACAAGTAACCTTTTTACAAATCATTTGGAAGAGGGCTATTCTCTTAGGTTTGGGAGTAAGTTTGGGTTGGTTCATGGAGTAGAGATCTGACTTTCACTTCTTCCGGGTCAAATTTAAATATGTCTCCTTTATATATATCCTTCTCATCAAGCTGTCAGCTTTAAATAAGAGGATGAACTTTGAATTCCATGCCCCCTCCCCTCAAAAAAGATGATTAGATACTAGGGAGTGTCCAAAGCAATTATGTGGTTTTTCAGAACAGTTTATAATTAGATTTCCTAGGAAATGTTGCCTGGGAGAGGAAAGAATTCTTTAAAGATTCCTTCTGGACCCTCTATGGATATTAGGAAAATAATCCTAGTATAAATTGTAATTAAATAAAGAGTAATATATAAATTTTATATTATTTAGTGCTACGGCTTCCATGGAGTAAACATTAACATCATTCATGTAACAAAATTTGAAAGCCTATTAAATGTCATCCCAGGCACTGTGCTAGGCACTGAGGACACAGAGATGATCATTTATCTATACCTTATCTCACTTCAAAAGAATTTGAGAAACTACATAGCTGTTGACCTCAAGAACACAAATGTGTTGATTACCTAATATATGTCAGATTAGGTTACACACTTTCCAAATAAGGATTAAATGAAAAAATATTATAGCCCCGCAAGATGTGTCAAGTGTCGTTTAGTTAGGGGGTGTTGGTGGGGGTGGGGTTGAGTAATTTGACCAAAATTACTCAGCTGAGATCTGAACCTGAAGCTTCAAAGCTCCCATGTCAATTCGCCTTTTACTTCCCAGTCTAGTAGTGGAAAGAGATTAATAAACATATAAATAATAATATCTGCCTCAATCCTAACATGCAAGATGAGCAAAAATACATTTAAAAAAATCATAATACAGCAAGTTATACTCTACAGACATAACTATAAACAAAGCATACGAAGTCTAAAAAGAGCACAGTTACCTCTCCCACTAGAAGGAGATTTTCTAAAGTAAGAGAGTCTCTTGAAGGATGAGAAGAAACATGTTATCTGACTATAAGGGCAAAGAGCCTATTCCAAGTGGATGGAGTGATAAATATAAAAACCATAACCTCTTCAGAGAATGATGAGAAGTTCAGCGGGGAAAGAAGAAGGAATAAGGTCAAGAACAGAGTTGGGACCAGAATGTGAACATCGAGTGCAGAGTTAAGACACCATTCTGGCCTTAACCTTACCTCAGAAGTCTTGAGAGAGATTTCCACACACATAGACCTCCCGACAGCCGGCAGCTGCCCTGCCAGTGCCTTCTTTGCTTCATGTGTAACCTCTGGGATGTCCTTGATTGCTAAGTTGAACTGGAAAACAAAAGGGACTTCTGTATCCTAACCACTCACAAGGAACATTATGGAAACATAAAGTAAGGCTTTACGATGGGTAATGCAGACATTGCTTTGATTAAGGAGGACATTCATTCACCTCTCCCTTCCCCATAAGAGATATCCTGCATCAAAGGCCCAAGTCTCAGGTTAAGAAAGGTAATTATCTATTACAAAGGTTAGTTAACAAAGTATTATTTTTGTCCTCCAAGGACTTAGTTTTTCATCTATCACAGCTAGAAGACAAGGACCAAATAAATCCAGGGCTAACATTTGATAAAGAACATATTCTCCAAGTGAATGGATCAAAGAGAATTAGATATTTTAACATGAAGATTTAATAATACTATAAACAGTATTTTATACTATTGAGCTTGAGAACTTTAAACTCATTCCTGTGACAAACACCACAGTACACCCATTAGCAAAGAACAGGATTTTTACCCAATCTGAACCCGTTGGGGATGAGGATGAACGAGTACAAATCTTCTCGCCCAGCCGAGCCTGGACAATCACTTGGACAGTCTAAAAAATGCAAACAAGCAAAAAAAGCAAAGATGAAAAGTCTTAACTGATTTGGCTCCTGATCCAATACAGGGTTAAAAAGATACCAATTAATCATAACTCTTTATACCTCAGGAAAGGGTATAATGTAAAAAAAAAAAAAAATTTTTTTATTCATACCTCAGGAAAGGGTATAATTTAAAACAGTCAAGAACAGATGAAAAAAGACAAAACAATGCATAAAAAAGTAATAATAATACTGTAAACCGTCCCGAGAGCACAATGCCAATCAGTTAGAGGAATTACAGTTTGAGCTTGGAATGTGTGCTATCCTCACATGGCAGAAGGAAAGCTGCACATGGTGGCTATGACTTTCCTAAAGAAACAAGTCCAACTATGGGTTTAAATATTCACTGCCACAAGCTTATGTAATCATAGTAGATTTAAACTAAGAACTGCCATGATTATTCATACTGCTTGGCCCATATGGCAAAAGTCTTCCAAATAATTTCATAACCAGAATTTGTATTGTATGGATTGTTCTAGCATGGCAGTGGTTGAGAGGAAGGAGTTATAGAGGTGAAAATGGTGTTATTTTAGGTCTGGGAAAGTATAACTTCTAAAGCATTCAAAACTCAGTTTTAATTCCCTATTTCCCAGGAGGGGAACAATAAATGAAAGTTGGGCATTTCAGGGTAAGTTGTTGCTTTTTTTTTTGTTGCTTAGGAAAACATGCCCCAAATGCTGACCATTCCGATTCACAGTCTTTGTTCCTACCCCAAGGGAACATACTGTGCCAATAATCTGGCAGAATAGCTTGACATTTCTACAAACAGCCTTGCAAAAAAAAAAATTTTTTTTTTTTTTTTTTTGAACAAGTCGCTGTGGAAAATTGGAAGCTACTTTTTAGTTACACCCCCAGTACCGCCCCCAATCTTCACAGTTTGGTTTACAACAGACAGAAGTATCCCTTAAAATGGGCAAGCTGCAAGCTGTTATGCTACATTTCCAAAGAGGGTTCTCAGAAGAGAGAAGCATGGAAGTTCTTTCCAAGAGTTCTAGGCTCAAGAGAACAGATATATTACCTTGAGGGCAAAAAACTTAATGAACTTGTCCAGGTCCTTCCTGTCCTGGGAATTGAGATCAGTTTCCATTGCCTATAGGAATCTAAAACAGGAAAAAAAAAAAAAAAAGATTAAAAAAGTGACTAATATCTTTAAAAAGGAATTGCTACATCAAAGCATACAGAGATGATATTGTATGCTAGCTGTATGAATAGTCAAGTGGGAGTGGGAGGGAAAATTATTTTTTCCCTCTAAAGATACCAAAGTGAAAAATATTAAGATGTAGAAATTATCTTTTGAGGAAAATAAATTCCACACAAGAAGCTCTATCTTGGAACCTAAAAAAATGGATGAGGATAAGACAATTTACCTGAATTTAAAACTTCGAGCTATTAAAAAAAAAAAAAAATTATGTAAAAATGCTTTATTACCCAGCATACTAAGGACTAAGAAGTTTGAATGAGACAAAATTCTGCTAAATCAACATAAAATTCATTAACTGTATTCCTTCAAAAGACCACTAAATCAATTTAACTTTTTTTTGAGGGGGGGAGGGGTTTATGGACCCCTTTGAGAATCTGATAGTAAGAAAAATCCTTTCTCCAAAAAAATGCACATATATGGAAACATTTGCATATAATTTCAGAGGGTTCATGGATTTTATGAAGCACACCATGAACCTCCCAGGTTGAAATGGTTTGAGATGGGGTTTGGCATAAGGAAGGAAGCACTTTGGGAGAGAAGTGCATGAACAAAGAGGCATAAGCAAAAGGGAGCAAAATGGGTTTTCCAAAGGATTGCACACAGATGGGGTAAGGCTGGTTGGGGACAGACCAGGAGGGTCTAGAATGCAATGCTAGAGCCTGACCTGCATCTTGTTGTGGTTTGTTGCCATCAAGTTGCTTCCAACTCATTGTGACCCCAGTGCCAGAGTGGGAGCCTATTCCAGGCTTTTGAGAAGTGACACAACCAGAGTGGAAGTATCATCTGAATGGTGCTTTAAAAAGATAGCTTTGCTGGCATAATATAGAACAGTTTTGAGTAGGAAAAACAGGGAAATCATTTAGATCCTTGGCAATAATTCAGACTTGTGGCTAAGGCTAAAACTCTAGCACAGGCATGATCTGGAAATAGTATGGGTGGGAGACATTTTACAGGAAGAGCTGTTAGGATTTAAGAACAAAAACTACAAAAAGGGAACAAAAGAGAGCCTGGGTTTTAAAACTTGGGTACCCGAGAAGCAAGTTTAATAGGGTTTCAAAAACCAGGAAAGACAGACTAGGAGCTAATTTTAAGGAAACGTGGAAACAAATGGGGAGAGTTAGAAGAGAAAATGAGTACAGATTTAAAAAAAAACATTTTCTTTATTAAGGTATAATTTACATGTAGTAAAGTGCACAAATCTTAGACATACTGCTCAATAAATTTTTACGGGTATATATATATATATATATATACGTATATACCCGTGTAACAATGACGCAAGATAGAGAACATTTCTAGTATTTCAGAAGGCTCCTTTATGGCCCTTCAGTCAATAAACCCACCCAAAGGAAACTATTATTCTGACCTGTATCACCATGGATCGGTTTTGTCTGTTTTCAAATTTCTTATAAGTGAAATCATACAGTATGAATTCTTCTGTGTGTGGCTTTGTTTATTTAGGAGCCCTGGAGGTGCAGGGTGCTATCCAAAAGGTCAGAGCAGTTCGAATCAACCAGTCACTTCTTGGAAATCCTATGGGGCAGTTCGACTCTGTCCTATAGGGTTGCTACGAGTTGGAATCCACTCAATAGCAACAGGTTTACTTAATACTATGTCTGTGAGATTCATCTATATTGCCGTATGTAGCAGTTTATTCTTTTTCATCGCTAAGTAGTACTCTATTTTATGAATATGCCACAATTTATCAATTCCACTGTTGACAACATTTGAGTTGTTTCATGTTTTAGCCATTATATTCTTTTGCGTGTCATGTGGTGAACATAAACATTCACTGCTATCAGAGGTAAAGTCAGGCGTGGAAATGCTGAGTCACACGGTATACGTATTTTCAGCTTTAATAGATACTACCAAACATTTTCCCAGAGTATCTGTACCAATTTACACTCCCACCAGCAGTGTTCCAGTTGCTCTCCATCTTTAACACCAGTTGGTACTGCCAATTCTTTAATTTTAGCCATTCTGGTAGGAGTGTGGTAGTATCTCATTTAATGTGTACTTCCCTGATGACTGCCACTTCTCCTATCGGCACCTTTTCATATGCTTACCATTTGGTTATGCTTGTTTGCCAAGTGCTAGTTCAAATCTTTTGCCGATTTTAAAAACTGGGTTGTCTTTCTTATTAATTTGTAATTATATATTGGCAATGGATTTGGTTTTGGTTTGGTGTGCATGTATGTGTGAATATATATATATACACATACATACCAAAACCAAACCAAACCTGTTGCCATCGAGTCGATTCCAACTCATAGTGACCCTATAGGACAGAGCAGAACTGCCCCATGGGGTTTCCAAGGAGCACCTGGTGGATTCGAACTGCTGACCTTTTGGTTAGCAGCAGTAGCTCTTAACTACTATGCCACCAGGGTTTCCTACACACACACACACACACACACACACACACACAAGTACACGTACATTCTGGATACCAGTATTTTGGATTTGTATACTGCAAATATCTTCTCCCCATTTATGGCTTGCCTTTTCTTATAGAATTAAAGAAAAAAAAAAAAAGCTTTGTTGAGGTATAAATGACAAACAACACACTTAAAGCGTACAATTTGATACGTTTGACATATGTATATATCTGTGAACCCATCAGCACAAACAAGATAGTGAACATATCCACTCTATCCAAAAGTGTCCTCATGCCCCTCTGTAGTACCCGCCTTTAGCCTCTCCTTGGGAGCCCTGGTGGCATACCAGTTGAGCGCTCAGCTGCTAACGGAAAGGTTGGCAGTTCAAACCCATCCAGCAGCTCCACAACAGAAAGACCTGGTGATCTGCTTCTCTGAAAACTCCATGGGCCAGTTAGTTCTGACCTGCCATGTGGAGTCGCTGCGAGTTAGAATTCACTCAGTGGCCCCTGACAACAGCAGCAGCCCCTCCTCAGTTCCCATCTTCATCCTCAAATGACCAGATATGCCTTCTATCACTATAGAACCCCATCTGCATTTTCCAGAGTTTTATATAAATGGAATCATGCAGTATGTACTTTTTTGTCGTTGCCTGGGTCAGTAATTCATTTCTTTTTACTAACAAGTAGTATTCCTCTTAATCTTTTCTTTTACAATTAGAACTTACAGTGTTCTGTTACAGAAATCTTTGCTGATCTCAAAGTCATAAAGACATTCTTCTACATTTTCTTCTAGAAACACTGTTTTACCTTTCACATTTACATTCGTGATCCATCTCAGTTTTTATATACAGTGTGAGTTTGGAATAAAGGTTCTGTTGTTGTTGTTGTTGTTGTTAAAACAAATAAGTTCAGTTTATTTAACAGATTGAATTAAAAAAACTAGAAGACCAGTCTGAAAATGGTGAGTCAGGAACTAACAGAAAAGGTTTAGATTGAGGCTAAGGCTGGAGATTAAAACTGGATATTCTCCAAAAAGAAGTGATAGTTAAAACTGTAGCTATAGATGAAACCACCAAAGAGGAGAAGAGAAAAAGAAAACAACAAAGACCCTTGGAAAATAAGTAAAAGAACTAAAAAATGTAATGCACAGAGACAAGAACTAATCAGAGAAATAGGCAAAATGGTTTCTGAGCCATTTTCATTGAAATCAAGCAAAAAGAAGACTTTCCTCCACAGAGAAAAGGCCACTGGACTTGGCATTGTGTTGATAATGACTTCTTAGAGGGTGGTTCCTTAGAGTGGGAGTGAGGAATGCACTCAGCTATTTCCGAGAAGTTAGATAGGGAAAGATCTCAGGCTCTTGGTTGAAAGGATTTTGTCCTACAGGGATATCGGAGCAATCTATGGGGGGGGGGGGGGGGACCACTAAAGGAGAAATAAAACATGCCCCCAAAAATAAAACATGCAAGAGAAGAAATAATTGTTGGAATAAGATGGTACAGGAAACAGAGTACACTGTGATCATGAACATTTTCAGATTGATTTTCAAGTAGGTTAATGCCCTAAAGTGATCCAAATTACAAATGACAACTTTTGAGGTCCATCATGTGTAGGTCTGAATGCATTTGAAATGTATACCCAACTTTGGATCTTCCTAATTTTGGTTAAAAAGAACACTAACAAACGTTAAAGTAAAAAGAAAAAGACCTTTTAAAGGGTTAAACAGCTCAAGGCCCAGAAGGAACACAGCTATAGATTAGAGAGAAGTCAGTCCTAACTACAGATTTGGTTGCCTTTCTTTCACTTTAAAGTGGTGAGCTGTATTCTCTCCAATGCATCTACCAATGCAAACATTATAATGGCACAACGAGTCTCATACATTTTTGTACAAATCGTGGCACTAAAGTTAATAAGCCAAAAGTGTTGAGGTCTCCACTGGAGAAAAAGTTATCTCCCAGGCATCAGAGCTGCTTGTTCCCTTAGGCCCAGGTGTTCAGCAGTTGATTCACCCTTTACAGCATAAGGTGATGTAACGGTTACACTGTGCTTTGCTCTTTGCAAAATTTTTTCTTTGGGTGTCCCAAGGGATATGAAGGGAGTTTGGGCACATCTACAACTGAACTTTTTTCTGGCCTTTACTGGTAATCAGTTACTAAATCCTGCAGCTTTTGCTATACAGTATCTATATTTGCTGTATTTGCTTCATTTCCATAGATAACACCATAATCTAGGACCTTGTTTCTTATCTGCAAGAGAGGTAATTGGTTAATTTACCTTCTTCTAGTTTACACTGTACACATCAGGCAAACTACTGAAAGACTAATCTTAGTAAAGTACTATATCATATTGCTCCTATGCTCCAGAGCTTTTGGCAAATTCTTCGGTCTGTTAAAAATTCCCATGCAAAGTCAACAGTGAAAACAGGAGATGGGATTTAGAACATGTATCTGAAAGGCCTGCTGGCACTATCAGGAAGGTTCTTGGTCACCGAAACTGGTAAACAGTGAGCCTGGACCAGGGTCTGGTTCTTGAATTTGCATGTTCAAAAAATGAATTTTATTAGTTTAATCAAAGTTTCGGGAACTACTTCAGCTACGAGACAGTTTATATGTCATAATTCCAGTTTACTAATGGAGACATAAAACCAAGTAGACAGAAAGAGAAGTGTTAAGTGATCAACATGTTGCCATTCCTTAAAGGAGAACATTTGGAGAAACCAAAAAAATATCAGATAGTTAACAGGTACCACCCCACTATAGGTTTCACATATGCTTGTCAGCCACAGGGGCAAGCAGGTTGCAATTTTGCCATCTAGTCTAGAGATCAGTCCCTGAAGAAGGACATCATGCTTGGCAGAGTACAGGGTCAGCAGAAAAGAGGAAGACCCTCAATGAGGTGGATGGACACAGTGGTTGCCAACAATGAGCTCAAGCATAATAACGATTGTAAGGATGGCTCAGGACCGGGCAGTGTTTCGTTCTGTTGTGCATGGGTTCGCTACATGTCGGGACTGAACCGACTCGACAGCACCTAACAACAACAACAGTCTAGAGGGCCTGAAAATGCACGTATTTAACTTTCTTGAAACTTTGCAGATCACTGCCAACACTGTCTCCACCGTCAAAATGCCTCTGTCTCACATTAAGGTTGCAGACTTCCTGATGGGATGGGTTTTAAGGCAATATATCAGCTGCATGGGGACTAAGCCAAAGAAGTAGGACTTTCAGGTTACCACTTAGTTCAAGTCAGGGCCTTTTTTTAAAAAAAAAAAACAAAAAACACCTCTGAGCATTCTAGTCTCTCAGTTACATTGCACCTTTTCTAACTTTTCTACAAGCTCCACATTTCTTGCCCCTTTCCTGATAATCTGCAGAATATGTAAGTTCATCTGAGCTACTTAAAAAAAAAAATTTTTTTTAATTATTTTTTTTACTTACTATCTTCTTTATTAAATTTTTTGCCTAAGAGACATAACCTAGTTACTATGTGTAATTTCAGATATTTGTCACAAATCTATGTGGTTCCTACTCATATATGTTTGATTCATTCTTACGAAGTCTCCCCTTTTCTAAAAGGGCTTAATTTGATGTAAAGTATATTTATACATCATAATGCTTTCACAAATATCACTGTCCCTCCAAATGTCATCTACACTTATGTTCCCCTGACTCACTACTTGGAGCTTTTCTTGTTTGAGAAATAACCTCATTTAGTTAAGGCCTTTCTTCAAGAATTAAGGAAGTTAACAAATAACCCTGGGCCTTAAATAGCAATTTTAATTTAGTACTGTTCTCAATATATCACTTTCATGAAGAGAAATTCATAACAACAAATAACATTTTGAGGTTCCCAATGTGTTAAGGAACACGTATAGGCTTGCACCAGAATAGAATATTTTTAAACAATTATCTGAAAAAAATAAATTCTCCTTTTGTTGTGTAATGGCTGCAGACAATCACCAACATCCAAACAGTAGACAGATGATTGTATAACACAGTTTAAACACGAGTGATATAATCAATTGAGGGAAAAGTACACTTAACTCGATAGGCAGGTTCTCTATCTAGATCTTTTACTAACCTTTGTACTGAAATGTTAATTTTAAACGAAAAAATAAATTAGAAGAGCTCTATCAACTATCTTCCCAAGCCCCAGTTAAAAGCATAATACAAAAGCTACAAATAAACCCCAAAGACAGAGAAAACAGAATAGGAAATAACAAATGAAAATGTCAACAAAATAATGGAAAAAAAAAGTGCACGGACAGGGTAAGCATAAAGGTCTCAATGTTTATTTCCAGTTGCTCCTAAAACATCATTAAAATGACAAAAAAGGGATTATAAAAAGCATAAACCAACATGCATCAAATCTCTGCAAGGTGGAAAGTACGCCCACTCCTCACTTACTATCTTGCTCATTATCTGACATTCTGTATTTGTGACAATAGTAAAAAAATCTACTATCCGACTATTTTGTGCATTAACAACGTACGTTTGGCAATAACAAATGCTGAGGTGTAAGGACAGAGTAATGCTGGCTGTGACGGTTAAGGTCATGTCTCAACTTGGCTGGGCCACTATTCTCAGTAGTTTGGCAGATACGTAATGATGTAATTTGACATATTTGGTATATAATGACGTAGACCCTGGAGATGTAGTGGATAAGATCTCAGCTGCTAACCAAAAAGGTCGGCAGTTGAGTCCACCAGCCACTCCTTGGAAACCCTATGGGGCAGTCCTACTCTGTCCTATGGGGTCGTTATCAGTCGGAATCAACTTGACGGCAAAGGTTTTGTTTTGTTTTTTGGTGAAATCAAAACCAGTAGTCATGGAAACTCTAAAGAAAGCAACCTCATTTGTACCAAGGAATGCAAGAGAGGTTAAGGAATTAAGAGCCACCAAACAGCTCCTAAAGTAAGGTGGCAGGTGGGGCTGAAAACAGGAGGATTGTTTGAAAGTCCATAGAAGAAGCAGTTAGACCCCCATCCCCAGTCCCCAATTTCACTCAGACTAGTATTTAACTCCATACAATTAGGAGACGGGATGTTAACTTTTTAGAAACACTGAGCCCCACCCTCAGGTCCCTTCCTCATTTGACTGGCAAAACACCGGCAACCATATTGGAGGCTTTCATCATGTGACTGGTGATTCCTGGCTGTCCCATTCACACTTGAGCATACCCACTGCTGTGGAGTTGATTCCGACTTATAGGGACCCTATAGGACAGAGTAGAACTGCCCCCACAGGGTGTCCAAGGCTGTAAATCTTTATAGAAACAGACTGCCACATCTTTCACCAGTGGAGCAGCTGCGTGGGTTCAAACCACCAACCTTCTGGTTAGCAGCCAAGTGCTTTAACCACGGCACTGCCAGGGATCCTCACTTGTGCTCACATCAAGTACCAAAAAGACAGTTAGAAGCTCAGGGTATATGAGTGAGGCTAGCACAACGGTGGGCCTCACAGCAGGGTCTAAAAATCTAACATTACTGAGAGAAAACATAGAAACAAATCTTGGAGTAGGCAAAAATTTTTTAAAAAGAGGATACAAATTACATAAGGCATAAAAGAAAAAAACTGACTGACTAGATTTCATTAAAATTTAAAACTTCTGCTCTTTAAAAGACACTTTTGAAAAATGAAAAGGCAATCCAGACTGGGAGAGAAGTATTCACAACATATATACCTGACAAAAGACTTGTATCTAGAATATATAAAGAATTCTTAACAATTCAGTAATAAAACAACCCAATAAAATATGGGCAAAATTTTGAACAGGTGCTTCACAAAAGAACTTATATAAATGGCTAATGAATTGGCAAGTGGGATATTTACACAATCTTCCCACAGATTGCTTATTAATTACAAAGGGAAGTCTGGTGGCCGTTTTAACAAAGTAATCAAAGCTAACATACCAACAATTGAAAAATTGATACTGCATCCCTCCTGATGTGATGTAGCGAGGATACTGTATCATTTGTGTAGCTTTCCTGCCAAAAATACATAACCTGAATCTAACATAAGAAAGCAATCAACCACACTCAAATTTTACAAATGTCAGTGATAGTTCATGTGGTAGAATCCCTACCGTCCATGTGGGAGACCCAGGTTCAATTCCTACAAATACACTTCAACTGCAGCTACCACTCAGCTCACCTGTCAGTGGAGGCTTGCTTGCATGTTGCTATGAGGCTAAACAGTTCAATGGAGCTTTCAGGCTATGACAGACTAGGAAGAAAGGCCTGGCAATCTATTTCACTGGCAAAAATCAGTCAATGAAAACCATATGTGTAACAGATTGAATTATGTCCTCCAAAAATGTGTCAACTTGGTTAGGCCATGTGTGGTTGTTCTCCATTTTGTGATTTTCCTATGTGTTATAAATCATAATCTCTGCCTGTGGTTAAAAAGGATTACAGTGGTATTGTAACACCCTTACAAAGGTCACATCCCTGAGCCAATGTAAAGGGAGTTTCCCTGAGGTGTGGCCTGCACCACCTTTTATCTTACTAGACATAAAAGGAAAGGGAAGCAAGCAGAGAGTTAGGGACCTCATACCACCAAGAAAGCAGCTCCGGGAGCAGAGTGTGTCCTTTGGACCTGAGGTCCCTGCGCTGAGATGCTCCCAGACCAACGGAACACTGATGACAAAGACCTTTCTCCAGAGCTGACAGACAGAGAAAGCCTTCCGCTGGAGCCAGAACCCTGAATTCGGACTTCTAGCCCACTGGACTGTGAGAGAATAAACTTCTCTTTGTTAGAGCCACGCACTTATGGTATTTCTGTTATAGCGGCACTAGATGACCAAGACACTGTGGATCACAACAGTCCAATCCTGTTTTGCATGGGGTTGCCATGAGTCGAGTCTAGGGCCAAATCAATGGCAGCTACCAACAATTCTTCAAAAATGTCAGTGTTATGAAAGACAAAATGAGGCTGAAGAACTGTTTTAGATTAAAGGAGGCTAAAGAGATATGACAACTAAATGCAGTACTTGATCCTGACTGGTTCCTGGGTTGAAAAAATAAAGTTTCTTTTTTTTAACAATTTTTATTGTGCTTTAAGTGAAAGTTTACAAATCAAGTCAGTCTCTCATACAAAAATGTATGTACACCTTGCTATGTACTCCTAGTTGCTCTCTCCCTAATGAGAGCGCACACTCCTCCTCTCCACCCTGTATTCCCTGTGTCTGCTCAGCCAGCTTCTGTCCACTCTGCCTTCTCATTTCCCTTCCAGACAGGAGCAAAACACATAGTCTCCTGCTGTCTACTTGAACTAAGAAGCTCATTTTCAATCTTGGAAAAATAAAGTTTCTGTAAAGGACAATATTGTAACAATTGGCAACATTTGAACACAGGACTATATACTCAATAATACTGCATCAATGTTAAATTCCCTGAATTTGATACATACAATTACACTTTGGTCAATGCTCCTGTTCTTATGAGATACGAGATACAAGTAACTTCTCTCAACGGTGCAGCTAAAAACAAAAATCAAAGAAAAAAAAAGAATATATTACATATATTATATTACATGATGTTTAATATATTGAGAGGGAATGAAAGTAAAGCAGTATGGCAAAGAGTGAACAATGTGAATCTAGATGAAAGGTACACATAATATTCTCACAATTTTCCTGCAGATATGAATTTTTTTCAAAATAAAAAATTTAAATAAGCAAACAAAAATCTTTGCATTAAATGGTTTATAACAGGGTAGGGAATTTATAGTCCCTAATTTTCACCCACATAAAAGTTTTCTAAAATTAGGCATATCTTCTTGTGGCCCTTCTTCAAACATAATTTTTCAAACATCTGAATGACTGCTCTAACTGTATTTCAAAGATCCCATCACAAGATAGCCTTGCCTCAGAGTGAAGTAGCCAAAGAGTTCAATGTACTCTGCTATGATAAACATGAGTTTAAAATCTCTAAGCGGGAATTCCAACAACATGATGGACTGTGTTCATGCTCAGTTCTTCCTCCCACTACAAACATAAAAATGTGGATAAAATATAACAATAAAAAAGTTTTGAGACACAGCTAAACTATAAAGACTAAGAAATCCCAGGTGTCAGAGAAGAGGTAAGTTAAAGCTATAAAAAAAGCTATAGATGTAAGAAAAAACTGATGCCAGGGGAGCTGAAGCCTTAGGGAGCTTGGTTAGGTTCTTCCAACAAACACAGGACAACAGGAGTAGGGGCAGGGGGATAAGTCCTTAACCTTATGGGCAGGTGGAAACACAGTCCTTTGCATAAAACCCCAGAGGCAAGTGATCCTTGATCTCAGAGGCTAGATGAATCCTGCAGGAGCACCAACGACGGCTGTCATCTATCATGGCAAGGTTGGTAGGTTGGCAAGTCATTCTCAAAACTTCAAAAGTATTCTTCAGTAAAGTACATGGAGTATGGCAGCCAGAGTTATACCACCTACATGCATAGTAAAAAAAATAAAAGCCAAGAAAATAACCCCAAAACTGGTCCAGAACCAGTGGAAAGATCAGTGGGTTGCCGAGAAGTCAGGGGGAGAGAAGAAGGATGAATAGGTGGGGCACAGGGCATTTTTAGGTCAGTGAAAATATTCTGTATGGTACTGTAATGGTGGACACATGACATTAATTAAACATTTGTCAAAACCCACAGGACTTTACAACACAAAGTATGAACCCTGGAGGGCTGTGAGGACCATGGTCTCGGGGAACATCTAGCTCAACTGACATAACGTAGTTTATAAAGAAATGTTCTACATTCTACTTTGGTGAGTAGCACCTGGGGTTTTAAAAGCTTGTGAGTGGCCATCTAAGATACTCCCCTGGTCTCACCCTGTCTGGAGGAAGGGAGAACGAAGAAAACCAAAGACAGAAGGGAAAGATTAGTCCAAAGGACTAATGGACCACAACTACCACAGCCTCCACCAGGCTAAGTCCAAGACAACTAGATGGTACCTGGCTACTACCACTGACTGCTCTGACAGAGTCCCGGACAGAGCTGGAAAAAAATGTAGAACAAAATTCTAACTCATGCACATACACAAAAAAAGACCAGACTTACTGGTCTGACAGACGGGAGAAGCACCAAGAGTATGGCCCCCAGACACCCTTATAACTCAATAATGAAGTCACTCCCGAGGTTCACCCTTCAGCCTAAGATTAGACAGGCCCATAAAACAAAATGAGACTAAATAGGCATACCAGCCCAGAGGCTAGGACAAGAAGGTGGGAGGGGACAGAAAAACTGGTAACGGGGAACCCAAGGTCGAGAAGGGGAGGGTGCTGACATGTCATGGGGTTGGCAACCAATGTCAGAAAACAGTATGTGTATTAACTGTTTAGTGAGAAACTAGTTTACTCTGTAAATCTTCATCTAAAGTACAATAAAAAAATTAAAAACAAAAATAGTGAACCCTTATGTAAACTTAAGTAAATAATGTATAAACATTGGTTCACTGATTGTAACAAATGTACCACAGAAATGCAAAGTATTAATAGAAAAAACAGTGCAGGGAGGGGGGTATAAATGGGAACTCTCTGTCCTTTCTGCACAATTTTTCTGTAAACACAAAACTAATATAAACAATAAAGTCCATTAAAAAAAAAAAAACTGGTCCAGAACCATTAAAACCCCTAAAACATAGGCAGAAGGCAGCCAGAAACAGCCTTGGGGAAACTTACACAGCCTTGGATCATCAATACTCTGCTGCCAGGCCACACCCACAGCCCTCCTCTGTAACTTTTAGCTAGATGAATTCATAGTTTAAAAACCTTAAAAAAAAAAAAAATTACAGACTGCATGTGGAAATAAAACACCAGTAACTCAAAATAATATGACAATGTAAAAGAGGCCTCACATCTGAGGGAAGAATGGACAAGCTAAGAGGAAGAATGCTTGTACATGTTAAACTCCTACAAGAGACAGGAACTCGGGGCAGCCACAGCAATGTTAGGACTCAAAAAATCACCAGGAGTCGGCAAAGGCATGAAAAAAATCAGACTTGCAAGATCTGAGTATAAAGCAGCAAGTTTTGGAAAGCTACAGAGCTTGACGAGTACTGGGAGTGGTACGGTAGAACAGAGGCATGTGGGTGAAATAGTGATGGCTGGGAAGAAGCGGACCTAGACTTAGAGCGTTTGAACTGGAATATCAGGGCTGATTTAGGATGCTGAAAAAGGTAGTGGGTTGAATTTCTTAAATCGATTTATACACTTTGGAAAGATTGAGATATAACTCACATACCGTAAAATTCAACATTTTAAAGTATACAATCCAGTGAATTTTAGTATATTCGTAGATTGTGCAACCATCACCACTAATTTGAGAACATTTTCATTAACCCAAAAAGTATAACCGTATCCACTCTCATTTACTCCCCTATTCCTCCATCCCACAGCCCCTGGGAACCACTAATCTATTTTCTATCTCTACGGATTTGCCTACTCTGAACACTTACATACATGGAATCATTAAACATGTGGCTTTTAACTCTTCAGACATGGATTGGACTGGACAATGGGTTGGAGAGGGATGCTGGTGAGGTGTGAGCTTCTTGGATCAGGTGGACACTTGAGACTATGTTGGCATCTCCTGCTTGGAGGGGAGATTAGAGGGTGGAGGGGGTTAGAAGCTGGTGAAATGGACATAAAAAAAGAGAGTGGAGGGAGAGATCGGGCCGTCTCATTAGGGCGAGAGTAATTGGGAGTGTGTACCAAGGTGTGTATGGGTTTTTGTGTGAGAGACTGACTCGATTTGTAAACTCTCACTTAAAGCACAATAAAAATTATTAAAAAAAAATGTGGCTTTTGTTATCTAGCTTCTTTTACTTAGCATGTTTTCAAGGTTTATCCATGTCATAGCATAGATCAGCACTTCATCCCTTTTTATGCTGAATAATAAGCCATTATATGGATATAAAAATATTTTTATATTAAAAAAAAAGGATATACCACATTTTGTTTATCCATTCATGAGTTGATGGACATTTGGGTTGTCTGCACTTTCTGGCTCTTATGAATACTGCTGCTATGAACATGCGTATATGAGCTTGTATGTTAGCATATGTCTTCAATTTGTATATACCAAGGAATTGCTGGGTTATGTGGTAATTCTACGTTTAACTTTTTGAGGAACTACCGAATTGTTTTCCAAAGTGGCTGCACCATTTTACATTCAGTAGTGGGTAGATTTTTTAAAACAGAAGTTTGATTAAGAGTAGAGTACAAAATGAGAACACAGACGGCAGAGAGGACAGACCCTGTGTGTCACTCTTCTTTTCCTTTTGTCCAAGTATCTCCCTCTTTTTCACAATCCTCTGTTTTTCCTTTCTTTTTTTGATCCATACTATGAAAAACGTTAAACATTACTCAACTTCAACAATTTGGGATAAGTCCTATCCTTAACTTCTGCCAAAATAAACCTAATTTCTCCCTGAAAGAAAATAATGTCATCCCAGCTCATAAATCTCTGCAATTTTTCATATACAATATTTGGCACATATTAAAAGAAAGCAGGCATTCATGAAAACAAACTCAGATGACCAACATCCAGGAGATACAAGAGATATTAGAAACCTTAGTAAGTTATTCAGATAATAAAGTTATCAGACACAGACTTTAAAATAAATATGCTGAATATGTTCAATTAAATAAAACACACAATGGAAATCTTTGAGGACTAGAAATTGTAAAGAATCAAATAGAAATTCTGTAACTTAAAAAAAAATTAGAAACTCAATGGTTGAGTTTAACAGCAGGTAAGATTAGCAAAGAGAGAAATCGTGAAAAACCGAAACCAAACCCAACCCGTTGCTGTCGAGTCGATTCCGACTCATAGTGACCCTATAGAGCAGAGTAGAACTACCCATAGGGTTTCCAAGGAGCACCTGGTAGATTCGAACTGCTGACATTTAGATTAGCAGGTTAACCACTATACCACCAGGGTTTCCCAATTGTGAAAGAGAATTTACCAAAAACCAAACCCACTGCCACTGAGTTAATTCCTACTAATAGTGACCCATAGGACAGAGTACAACAGCCCCATAGGATTTCCAAGGCTGTAAATCTTTATGGAAGCACTGCCACATCTTTCTCCCACCAGCAGCTGCCTCGTGGGTTCAAACCACTGACCTTTTAGTTAGCAGCCAAGTGCTTTAACCACTGTGCCACCAGGGCTCCAAAAGAGTTATCAGGCAGAAGAAAATAGCCAGAATGAAAGAGGCAAAACAGTGGTATCTTAGTTATCTAGTGCCGCCATAAGAGAAATACCACAAGTGGGTGGCTTTAACAAACAGAAAGTTATTTTCTCACAGTATAGGAGGCTAAAGGTCTGACTCAGGGCACCAGCTCTAGGAGAAGGCTTTCTCTCTACTGGTTTTGGGAGAAAGTTCTTATCGCTTGGCTCTGTGGTGATCTTCATGTGGCATGGCATCTATCTTCCCTCATCTCTGCTTGCTTCTCTGTCCTAATCTGCTCTTTTTTATATTTCAAAGGTTTAAAACACATCCTATACTGATGTGGCCTCTTAACATAATAAAGAAAACCCATTCCCAAATGGAATTATAATCATAGGTATAGGGGTTAGGATTTACAACACGTATTTTGAGGGGGACACAATTCAATCCATTAAAAAAAAAAAACAAAAAAACCAGTCCATAGCAGATGGAAAACAGAAAGGAGCAGAATAGACATAAAGTAAGTATCCACATTTGAGATGCTTCTGAGAATGAAAAGGACACTATTAATAATCATACCATGACAACAGGTACAAACTGGGACATGAGGTCATCTGAAGCCTATGGACACAAGAAAAAGTCCAACATATGTGTAAATGGAGTTCCAGAAAAAGAAATAGGTGGTATGCAAAATTAGGAAAAAGACAGTTGAAGATTTTCAAGTAAAAGAGTAAAGAGAAATAAACTGGATAAGTATGGTCTGGCCAGATAAGGAGGGAGTCATGAAAGTCACACAAAATAGAGTCAAATAGCAGATTAGTAAAGAATCAACACAGACTCTTTGGTAAGTAAAGTTCTAGAAACATTAATCTGAATACAGACAGGATGATAAAGTAAAAGGACTGCAAGCAGAGAGAGTAGCCAGGAAGCTGTAGTAATAATCTACATGGGACTTGATGACAAATTGGATTAGGGTGGCACAGTCACAAGTAAAGAAAGAGCAAATACTTTCAAATGAACAACTAAATAATTTGGCAAGAGATTATATAAAAATAACTCTAGATACTATCTTTAGCATTTAAAACTGGAAAAAGGAGAACATCAATTGCTGAAAAAATAATTTCTACGTATTCTATGTATTTCTTCAACGGCAACGGGTTTTGATTTTTTGATTTTTTTTTACGTATTCCTATTTCTAACATAGTTTTTTTTTTTTTTAATGTTTTGGGTTCAGGCTTAAAAGCTCAACATGGCAAACCAGCAGTAGCTAGCAAGAAAAACAGGTAAGTTTACAATAAATATTGAAATAGAAACCGAAGTTGCAAATTATGTAGAAATTATCAAAATGAAGAATATGTGACATAAAAACCAATGAGATACAGCAAAAGCAGACTTCAAAAGAAAATATATAGCTTTAAATGCTGTTATAATTTAAAAAGACTAAAAATAAACAAGAAATTTATTCAAAAAACCAGAAAGAAACTAAACCAAAAGAAAATGAAAGAAGGTTATTAGATAAAAACCAAGCTTAATTACCTAGGAAAAAATTTTAAACCATTCCAAGGAATAAATAAGCCCAACATCTGGTTTCCTGAAAATTCCAACAGAAATAGACAAACTCTTGGCAAGTCTGATTAAGGGGGAAAAACACCTATAGGGTCATATTTAAAACGGGACAGCTAAATCTCATTAAGAATTTCTCAACATTCTCCCTCTCCTAATGACTGAATAACTGAGGCAATACAAAAAAAAATTGAAGAAAAAAACCCCTTAAGATTGAAAGGAATATGAAATGATTCTTAACTCTGTATTTGTTTCACGAAGTTGTCAAGGATTTCATTTTACTTGGATCAACAATCAACACCCATGGAAGCAGCAGTGAAGTAATCAAATGACGCATTGCATTGGGAAAATCTGCTGCCAAGGACCTCTTTAATATGCTGAAAAGCAAAGCAAGCCGTGGTATTTTCAATTGCATCACATGCATGTGAAAGCTGGACAATGAATAAGGAAGACCAAAGAAGAATTGACGCCTTTGAATTGTGGTGTTGGTGAAGAATATTGAATATACCATGGACTGCCAAAAGAACGAACAAATCTGTCTTGGAAGAAGTACAACCAGAATGCCCCTTAGAAGCTAGGATGGCGAGACTACATCTTACATACTTTGCACACGTTGTCAGGAGGGATCAGTCCCTGGAGAGGGACATCATGCTTGGCAGAGTACAGGGTCAGCAGAAAAGAGGAAGACTCTCAACCAGGTGTACTGACACAGTGGCTGCAACAATGAGCTCAAGCATAACAACAATTTTAAGGATGGCCCAGGACTGGGAAGTGTTTTGTTCTGTTGTGCATAGGGTCGCTATGAACCGACTTGAGGGCATCTAAGGACAACATTTGTTTCACATGCATATGAGTCAAAACGGAAAGCTGTACCTTCAAAAACAGCAATACCAAATGACCTCTTCTATCAATTCTTGATTTCCCTTTCACTAAGAAAGGAGCGCTAGTGGCACAGTGGTTAAATGCTCGGCTGCTAACCTAAAGGTTGGTGCTTTCCAACCCGGCAGCTGCTGGTGGGAGAAAGATGTGGCAATTAGCTTCCTTAAAGATTGACAGCCTTGGAAGCCCTACGGGGCAATTCTACTCTGTCCTACAGGGTCAGTATGAGTCAGAATTGACTCATGACAACGGGTTCCACTGAGAAGGTAACTACTGACCCATACTTAAGCGTGCACATTCGTAAGTTGTTTTTCTAAGCAGTGGTGATGCATATTCTCATCCCTTCTCTTGAAGACACCACCAGGACATCAAGACAAATTTCCCAAGCAACCTACACTGACCTTCAGAGAATGTCTCTAATAAACTGGCCCATATTTACCCTATACATTAACGGCAACCAACTATTTAAAACTAATTTTAAATCCCTTTAGGAATTTACAATCCTTTAAAGATTTAAAGATAAAGCTTTTAAGAAAGGTTTCTTGATTTCCCCCAGGCAGAGAGGATTATGCCCTTCTTTGCATTTTTCCTGGCTCCAGTGCCTCTATTATATCACACACTAGTTGAAATTTTTCTCCACAATTTGACAAAGAGGAAGCAAGAAAGTTTATGCACTTTTTGGTGATTTAGTGAAACTCATCTTATTCAGCTCAACATACCAAATTGGAAACTACTTTCAAGTTATCCACACATAAAGTTTAGGTAAGCTTTCTTCAAGAATAAGCCCCTTTTACTAAAGTGTACATATTTTAAGACTCTCATGTCAACACATACAAGCTAAACAAATCTTAAGCAATACAGTAACTCAAAGGTTAATGGAAGAGATTGCATTTTAAAATTAGTCTCCACTTTTCTTTCATAAAAAAAAGGAACTAAAATCTTAACACTGAGGAATATTTTGTACGTACTATTCATTCTCTGTAATCTAAAGAGCACTCAGCCACACTGCCAATGGATGTAATTATTCATTTCTCCTATAATGAAGCGTTCAAAAATGAGGAAGATAAATTAAAAAACGCAGTTTTATGGCTTTCTAGGTATTATTATGAAGATTAAATAACTATTCTCTAGATAGTTTCAGAAATAAATACCTTCCACTACCATTTGAACCTAATATAATTGCAAAGTATTAGGAATGCACCTTATGGGGTGGGTATGATAAATTCTAAAGTGGGTATATTTTCTGTATAGTCAAATTTATCCTTGAAAATCACTCACATAGTAGGACTTGGGTCCTTGAAAGCTCAAAAGTTAATGTGTTTGCTTCTTTTGGCATTTAGGCTACAGACACCCTGCTCTGAGTCATGGAGGTTATACTTTAACTGGGTTTGGGGGAAGAAGGAAAGGACAATGGGAAAAATAAGAGAGCTTTGTCTTGTTTCCACCTCAATACAGTACAGTTCCAGTATGCCTGTACAGTGGAACTCCACTGAGTTCCGTTGATTCTTAGCTCTTAAAACAATATAAGCTGGAGCTAAAGAGATGCAGTTTTTGCTTGAATTTTAATAATCACTACTGGAGGAAAGAAAAATACAAATACACAATAAGAACTTAGGTAAAAGCACAGTAAAGGAAAATCTAGTGGTTTGCAAGTTTTATGAAAATTAAATTTCAAGAGTTACCATAGCCTTCTTAATTTTACATCTAAAGGGGGTACAATTTGAAAACAGTGCATGAGTTAGCTACATGCATCTGTACTGCAGATCACTGTATGTGACAAGTTACTTCAGCACTTATTCATCACCCACTGTGTATTAAAAGTATTGTTGAGTCAGAATTCCATTCCACCAACATTATAAGGTTTCTGCTGAACTGAAAAACAGAGCTGGAAAAAATTTTTTTTTAAATCTTAACGATTTAGTTGAAGCCACAATATTCAGATATGAAAACGACTAACACTCATAAAAGAACACATAAAAACCTGGAAATATAAAGAAAGGGTCTGTTGTTTACCATTTGTATTATTGCACATTGCACACCCAAGGTGTTCGAAAAATTCTACTGACTTAGGCAAAGAGTTTTAAACTAAGTACAACGGCAAAATGTGTACTTTTTGCGCAGGAGGGAGAGAGGCCTGTGGGGGTGCCAGGAGAAGAATACTAAAGGTGAAATGCTAAGCTGAACCGACCAGACTGACTGGGAACCAGCTGACTGGGAAATTGAAAACAGAAATGCGTTAGTGATGAGCCCAAGAAGGTGCTTAGCTACTTACCCAGAGATTTATTTAATGAGAATGGGTCGCAGGTTTCCACAGGTCGTTCCGCTGCCAGTAAGAAGATAGCCGTGAACCTTGGGTCCCTTTTTTCACTAGTCAACAGTCACCCTCACCTACACGCGAAGTACATATTTGGCACTTAACAAATCCTGATTGAATGAAAACCTACCTTACTCATATTAATGCCCAGCCCTGGAGTTATGGCCCCACAAGCTACCTCCAAAAAAGTGCCCTAAGACCTAAATCAGAGAGCTGGGAAAGTAGAGAGGAAAGCTCTGGGGCTCTTTGTAAGACGAAACAATCAAGGGCCAAGGGGCCTACCCTAACCCGACATCCCAAAGAAAACTCAGGGGCTCCGGGAACTGAAGCATGGCTGGTAGGCTTCGGCTTCCACAGGAGGTACTCGACGGGCCGCAGATCCATAGCCTCCCACCCGGGGGCGCTGAAAGTTCTGGGCGGGGCGGGGGGTAGTATTCCCTCTAAAGTTAGTACCTGCGACGCTGCGGCACAGAGAGTGACTCGGGGCTCTCATTACGGAGGCCGGGGCCTGGGGCCAGCCAGCCGCGCCTCCTGGCTGAGGGCTCGGCGCTCTGGGGCTGCAGTGACAGCACCGGTCGCAGAGATACCTCACGCCGCAGGAGGCTCGTGGCTCGTAGGCCCGGGTGTTTCGCTCCCAGAACTATGGGAGTTGGCTCACTCACGTCGACCAGACCTTCTCAGGGCTCCCCTCCCAGCTCAGGCGATCACTTCAGCCTTAAGCCCAGCAGTCCGTCGGCTCCCGGCGCCGCCATCCTCAGTGTTTGTTTTCATCCGCTTCGGTGAAGGCGGGGGGGAGAAAGAAGGCTATGAGGGAAATCTTGCTGCCTAATCTCAGTCGCACTTTCGCTACACACTTGGTTGCCTTATTTAGTCTTTTTTCTCCTGGAAATCCCCATGAAAGTTGATTTTCTATCCATATAATTCTTCCAAGCCAATTTTCACAAGTGTCTCAGGGGAAGAGGAAGGCATAATCGGGGCGTCTTTAAGACAGCAAGGACATTGGGGTAGTGTGTGGAATATGCGACAGCGAACCGCAGATCACCGCGGCAGCGGCAGTGAGGACGCGGCGGGGGGCGGGCACTGACGTAGAGTGGGCGGTGCAGCTGACGAGCGCCGTGGCGGCCTTTGAGCTATCGCGCCGGTTCCGGAGGAGGGTCCAACAGGGCTGGGTGGGTGGGGAAGTGCGGCTGGTTACCAGGCACCCGCGGAGAGGTGGGTGAGCGGCTTCGGCGGACTTTGGCCGGCGCAATTAGACTTTCTGCGACATGTTAGACGTTTTTTAAGGCACCCCAGAAAAGCGGCGGAGTCGCTTCTTTTTTCGCGCCTTTATTTTAACCTATCTGATTTTCCTTCCTAACCCTCAGCCTCACGATTTGAATTTCTTGGGAGTGAAGGGGAAGCCTGTTATAGCACATCTCCGTCCACCAAGTTGGGTCGTGGGCTTTTTTGGCCCCCTTGGTTTGAGAATCCCCCACATCCATCCCGTACTTATGAGGTGGAGGGTTTTGGGTAATGACTGATCCCTGCCCAGGTTAGTTATGACTTAAATTAGCTGCTTTGTAAGCTGTATAGTTAAAAGCAGATCTCTTTTGCCTTGTGGATAATTATACCATCATCCCTATTAAATCTTCTGCTGTTCTCAGTTGAAATGCCAACCATTAAATGAGCCACTGAGATTGAACTCCCATTAACTCTCAAACCAGAGCAAGCCTGTCCCACTGTCATGAGTTAGTGAGAGAAACCCAGAGTTACAGGTACAGCACCTTTTGCTTGAACAGAATGAGAATTTGCGGAAAAAGGGCTGTTGTAGCCTTCGAATCATTTCTTTCGGTTTTTAGTAGGTTTCTAATGTTTTCCTTTTTTAATCTTTACAGAGAGAAGATAATAAATGCCAGAACCATTTAACTGACGATTAGCTGCTGAATCCTGACACTTTTTAAAATACTCTTGCACCAATAACTTCATTGTGAAGAGCTCAGAATAAATAACAGGGAAGGAGTGACGACGTTCGAATACACCATGGCTATACCAATAACAGTGCTTGATTGTGATCTCTTACTGTATGGCCGAGGTCACCGAACATTGGATCGCTTTAAGTTGGATGATGTGACAGATGAGTACTTGATGTCTGTGTATGGGTTCCCACGACAGTTCATTTATTACTTAGTGGAGCTCTTGGGGGCTAGTCTTTCTAGACCTACTCAGCGATCCAGGGCTATTAGCCCAGAGACACAGATCCTCGCAGCATTGGGCTTCTATACCTCAGGTTCCTTCCAGACTCGCATGGGAGATGCTATTGGAATCAGTCAGGCCTCTATGAGTCGTTGTGTTGCCAATGTCACTGAAGCACTGGTGGAAAGGGCCTCGCAGTTCATTCACTTTCCAGCTGATGAAACCTCCATGCAGGCTCTGAAGGATGGATTCTATGGGTTGGCAGGGATGCCAGGGGTGATAGGGGTGGTTGACTGTATCCATGTGGCAATCAAGGCACCAAATGCCGAAGACCTCTCCTATGTGAACCGCAAAGGCCTGCATTCTTTGAACTGCCTGATGGTGTGCGACCTCAGAGGGGCACTAATGACTGTGGAGACGAACTGGCCGGGTAGCCTACAGGACTCTACTGTGCTGCAGCAGTCGTCTCTCTGTAGTCAGTTTGAAGCCGGAATGCACAAAGACAGCTGGCTGCTTGGTAAGTTTATAGGTATAAATGCTTCATTTTGTAGCTAGAGAAAAATTATGTAGCAGAATAGAAAGAAATGCGGGAGCCTGTAGTTGGGGGCTGACTCAACAGTAGCTAACAGCAATAGACCTGAGCCTCAGTCCTGTCACTTTTTATGAGACCTCAGGTAAGTCACTTGTACTCTCTGCACCTGAATTTTTATCATCGGTGAAAATAATGCCAGCAACAGTGATACCTGTTGTGAAGATTAGGAGCCCTGATAGCAGTGGTTAAGAGCTCAGCTGCTATCCAAAAGGTCGGAGGTTTGAGTCCACCAGCCACTCCTTGTAAACCCTATGGGGTAGTTCTGCTCTGTCCTGTAGGGTCACTGTGAGTCAGAATCGAGTCGATGGCACACAACAACAACGACAACATGAAAGTTCACTATGAAGTACTGTACAAATGTATAAATATAAGGTAGCGCTGTTACCATTGGTGACTGCCACTGTGATAACTATGAAAACGATAGTAGGTGGTGCACTTACACGGATATTGTTATAGGAACTCATTTCACAGATCTGCCCGAGTCCCATACAAGTAGATTTTATAGTTGAGTTGGAAAGCCTGGTTTAGCGCTGTGAGTAAGACAAGACTCCATGACCAGAACTCATTCAGTACTGAGCATTGTGATCTGAGATGACGGTATAGCTATGGGGAATACAGTCAGTTAATACAGTTAGTTAGCTGTGATAAAGCCCTTTAGCCTGGCAGCTTAGTTTTTCTTTTTGTTTTTTTAAAACACTAACCTTATGTGAGCAACAGAATAACAAGGATTATCTTGTATACAACATACTGTGTGAGAGATGAAAAGTTACATAAAGGACTGGAAGATCTCTCTTTAAGACCATTAATAGATCTGCACTCACTTGCTCATAGCACGATGTTTAACATGTAGTAGACACTTGGGAAACATTTCTCTTTAGCATTCTTCCTGGCATGTTAAAGAGAAATCTCCCCTATTCCAAATGGGAAGGGATTGCTGTCAGAGTGATTGGTTTAGAACTGCCAGAGTGGTATGTGTAATATCTTGAAACTTAATGATTTTCTTGAGTTGTTGCTTCTATACACCATTATCAGTGCCAAAATATAGGCACTGGCATCTGACTTGCTTTCCTGTTTTGTCTATACCACTTTCAGAACATCAACATTTTTCTGCCTGTTGTATCTTCACTTAAATCCCACCTCGTGCTTACTTGGAAACCCTGGTTAAGAGCTAGGCTGCTAACCAAAATGTTGGCAGTTCGAATCTACCAAGTGCACCTTGAAAACCCTGTGGGGCGGTTCTACTCTGTTGTATAGGGTTTCTGTGAGTCGGAATTGACTCAGTGGCAACCGGTTTGGTTTTTGGTTTTTTGTGCTTACTTTGAACTTTTAAATTCCATTCTCACACAACTCACACAATAAAAAAATAAAGTGTCTAAGACTGGTTACTGTAATCTAGCTACTACTGCAGTTGTGGGTACCAAGCTGGTCTCTTATGTATATCTTCACTTTGTACCCTAACAATAAAGCCAGTTAACACTTACTGAACGCTTAGGATCAGTCAGGTGATGTTGTAAGCATTTTACATGGAATACCTCATTTAATCCTTACAAAAACTTTTTTAACAGTTAAATATTAGTATCGACATTTTTATACACGAGGAAACTGAGGCACAGAAATGTTAAATCACATGCTCGAGATCATTCAGCTATTAAGTGATGGAGCCAAAACTGATCACCGTGCTATGCTTACAGATTAAATGCTGGGCTAGTTTCCTGAACATTTCTCAAAGGGCTGGAGTGCCTCTCAAGAAGCTTCCTCCTCTTGGCTTCTAAGTATCAGTAAGCTGAAGTTGGCATTTGAGTCTCGTTGTGAATTAATATTAGGCCTACGACTGTTTCCATCAAAAGTTGACAATGTTTCATTGCTATTTATATTTAAAGTGAGTGAAAATAAGCATATCCCATCATCTAATGCCTCTTCTTTCAACTTAGACCTTAGTTGAATAGTTTTAGTGTTATTAGACTTGCTTCATTTTTTGTAACCAGATACTTCTTTGAGTTGCAAATACTGGGAAACAAAATTACATACAGTTCAGGAAATGCTGGGAGGTTAATACTTGGATGTGTAGGGGTTTTCGGGATTTATCAAGTAAAAAAAAGCAGAAAAGTACGGTGTTGAGGTAAGTCTAAAAAGAGCATTGTTTTAGTTATTTTGTGTTGCTGTAATAAAAATACCACAAGTGGATGGCTTTAACAAACAAATTTATTCTCTAATAGTTTAGGAGGCTACAAGTCTGAACCTAGGGTACCAGCTCTAGGGGAAGGCTTTCTCTCCCTGTTGGCTCCGGGGCAAGGTCCTGTCTCCTTTCAACATCTGTGGGCCCAGTGTTCCTTGGAGGTCTCCATGTGTCTTGACATCAATTTTCCTCTGGGTCTGGGAGGTTCCAACGCAGGAACCTCTGCTCTCAGCTGTACTTTCTTGGTGGAGTGAGGTCACTCCCCTCTCTGCTTATTTCTCTCTCCTTTTATGTCTTGTAAGATAAAAGGTGACTCAGGGAAGGGTAAGACTTGAGTAAGGATGTGCCTTAAGGAAGAGTGTGACTTGAGTAAGGGTGTGACTTGAGTCATACCTTCTTGTAAGGCTGTGACTCAAGATACACACCACTGTGATCCTGCTTCATTAACATATAGGTTAGGATTTACAGCACATCACAAAATGGAGGATTATTACATCAGATCACAAAATGGAGGATCACCATACACTACTGGGAATCATGGCCTAGCCAAGTTTACACATATTTTGAGGGGATTGGCACAGTACATGGAAACCCTGGTGGCATAGTGGTTAACAGCTATGGCTGTTAACCAGAGGTTGGCGGTTCGAACCCACCAGGTGCTCCTCGGAAACACTGTAGGACAGTTCTACTCTGTCCTGTAGGGTTGCTATGAGTCGAAATCAACTCGACAGCAACAGGTTTTTGTCACAATTCAGTCGGTGACAAGCATTCTCTTAAAATCATTGCTTGACTAGTCATAGAAAGAGTGCTTGAGGACTGGAGTTTCTCTGTATGTCTGTGAGCATATAAGTGAAGTTGTGCCATGTGGGTAGGGCCATAGAATATCAGAGGGTTAGGGCTGATCTTCAGAGAAGCCCAGCAGTCATTTAAGTGGTATCTGAGTTTAGTCTTTGCTCTTTGTAAATTCAGTTTCTCCAGCACTTTATTTCCACAAAACCCCCAGAACAAAATAGTCTGAATCTTTCAAACGATAAATTAAGAATAGTGATAAATCAAGAAATAGATCTCTTTCTTTTTGTCTTGGTATATCCCTCGAAGCAAAATGCATCACCAGCAGCTCTATTGGAGCCACCTGAAAAATTCGGCCAGGGTTCCTGCTTTCACTGTGTGTGCTTAAACAGGCACAGCCTGCTTGCAAGTACAGCCTCAATATGTGCCACCAGTGCTTCATTAGTATGCAAAAGACAGAGGCTTCATCAAATTGGACTAAGCAATCTCCCTTGAATGGATTATCCAAGATGTCTACCCAACAAAAGACACAATGAAATTATTCGTATATACTATTACAAAATCTTCAATTGTGAAAAAAAATAGTACAAGTAGTGTGTGCTCAGTATTGCCCAATAGAAAACATGGTTTATAACCTTATTAAAAAAGAATATATATATCGTTGTTGTTAGGTGCCGTCAAGTAGGTTCCAACTCATAGCGACCCTGTGTATGACAGAACGAAACATTGCCTGGTCCTATGCTGTCCTCACAATCGTTGCTATGTTTGAGCCCATTATTGCAGCCACTGTATCAGTCCATCTCATTGAGGATCTTCCTCTTTTTCGTTGATCCTCTACCTTACCAAGCATGAAGTCCTTCTCCAGGGACTGGTCCCTTCTGATAACATGTCCAAAGTACATGAGATGAAGTCTCACAATCCTCGCTTTTAAGGAACGCTCTGGTTATACTTCTTCCAAGACAGACTTATTAGTTTTTATATATACATACACATGTGTATATATGTATGTATATATGTAATATAACTATGAACTTCGCTTTTAGCAAGTTGTCCTGCTGAACAGGAAGAGGAATTGAAGCACTTACTGATGAGGATCAAAGACCACAACCTTCAGTATGGATTATACCTCAACATAAAGAAAAACTGGACCAATAAGCAACATCAGAGTAAATGGAGAAAAGATTGAAGTTGTCAAGAATTTCATTTTACTTGGATCCACAATCAGTGCCCATGGAAGCAGCAGTTAAGAAATCAAACGACACGTTGCAGTGGACAAATCTGCTTTAAAAGACCTCTTTGAAGTATTAAAAAACAAAGTTGTCACTCTAAGGACTGAGGTGCCTCTGACCCAAGCTGTGGTGTTTTCAGTCGCCTCATATACATGTGAAAGCTGGACTATGAATAAGGAAGATTGAAGAAGAATTGATGCCTTTGAATTATGGTGTTGGTGAAGAATATTGAATATACCACGGACTGCCAAAAGAACAAACAAATCTGTCTCGCAAGAAGTACGGCCAGAATGCTCATTAGATGGCAAGGATAGCGAGATTTCGTCTCACATACTTTTGGGCATGTTATCAGGAGGACCCAGTCCCTAGAGAAGGACAACGTGCTTGGTGAAGTGAAGAGTCAGCAAAGGAGAAGAGAACGCCCAGTGGGATGGATTGATACAGTGGCTGCAGCAATGGACTCAGACATGGAAGTGGTTGTGGAGATGGTGAAGGACTAAGCAGTGTTTCGTTCTGTTGCACATGGAGTCGCATTGAGTGGGAATCAGCTCAATGGCACCTAACAGTAACTAGGGAACAACACCAGATAGCATAATGTGAAATATTTGAGTAAATTGGTATGTAATTTATGGAGAAAATCAGAAAAATGAAAGGTTGATATTGTTGGGAAGACATCATTGAAAGGTGGATCTTGAAATAGGACTTGGTAATTATGACTACTATCATTTCCTGAACAGTATGCTAAGATTTTTATATCCATTGTCTCATTTAATGCTAAATGCAACTCTATGAGGTATTATTATTCCCATTTTTTAGATAAGCAAACTGAGGTTTAAGTTTTTAAAGTCGATCATATGAGGAATTACTCTATTTGGCAAATAATCCTTTTGTTAAGGACTTTGAGGTCATGTAGGAATTACTGATTTTCTTGTTCTCCACACCTCGGTTCCCCAGATTCAGCTGGAATTATGGCTTTACAGGAGTTCGTTGAATTGTTTGTAGGATCTAGTTGATAGTAAGTAGATTTTGAAAAGTCTCTGAAAAAAACTCTGAAAAATTTTTATGTCCTTTTCTGAGTCCCTTCTTTCTAGAAAGAATGGAAGTGGAGAGATGGATATTGCAGCACCATTTACCAAGCGGTTATTACAGCCCGTTTTGGTACTATGCCACGTGCTAGGCACCAAGTATGCTGGGAAAGAGTACCCATGGAAGTTGAAGATGTAGAAATTGATTGACTTAGCACTATCAGTTCTAGCATGTACCCCTTATAAGTCTGCATGAACTGTACAGAAAAACTAGTTTGAAGACCCCTCAACTAGTATAGTGTTCCACAAACTTTCCAGACCAAAAGAGTCATCTGGAGAATTTATTAAAAATGTGTATTTCTGAGCTCCATTCAAACCAAAGGAATGAGACTCTTCAAGGAAGGAGCCTAGACATCCCTTTTTAACAGGTATTCTAAATGATTCATATGATTAGACAAGTTTGGAAAACACTGGTCTCTAGAGGACATATGGACAATGGGATAACGTGGAGGAAGATTGGCAGGAGTATGAGAAAAGATGTTAAAAAAAAAAGAGAGAGAGCAAGAAAGGATGGGTGATTGTATCCAAAGAACACCATTGGATTTGTGGGATAGGGTGGAGGAGAAGCCAATCCTAGGATTAGCTGTGATTCTACCGTGTTTATTTAGCATAGTTTCATCTAGGCTGTCACCCTTCCTATCCTCAATCACATCTGTCCCTTTAGACTCATTACCTAATTCCCATTCTCCAGACGTACCTGTTCCTACAGACAGTCCAGCCTGAGTCCTTACTGCTTCAGCTCTTGGCCTAGTCCTGTTGAGCAGCTATGGGTGAGATCTGCCAGAATGTCTTCTGGATGACTGATCATGTAAGCAATTGTAATCTGTTCAGCAATTCTGATCCTAATCCCCTCCTGAGTGTTTGTCTTCCACAGGTGCTTTGATTATAACCGGTTAATGTCTATAGAACATTTTATGAAAGGTCTACCTTAACTATCTTGTTCTGTATATCTCTCCATTTAAGGTCCATACCATTCTTAGAGAAACTTTAACCAACATCATTTATATCTCTCTGTTTTGTCATTCATCTTAAATGCTTATCTTATTCTCTTTTACAGCATGGTACCATTGTTTTAGTGACTCTGAGTCTGATATCAACATTTACTGACTAGCTCCTTCCTGTGCCTGAAGGGATGGGTGATGAATCTTTTGGTCTTGTCCTTTGTAAAATGAGTTTATTAATATCTAACCATGTAAAGTTGGTATGAGGATAGTAAGAGATAATATTTTTAAAGCATCTACCTGGACAATGAATAAGGAAGACTAGAGAAGAATTGATGCCTTTGAATTATGGTGCTGGCAAAGAATATTGAATATACCATGGACTGCCAAAAGAATGAACAAATCTGTCTTGGAAGAGGTACAGCCAGAATGCTCCTTAGAAGCAAGGATGGTGAGACTTCATCTCACATACTTTGGACATATTATCAGGAGGGACCGGTCCCTGGAGAAGGACATCATGCTTGGTAAAGTAGAAGGTCAGCAAAAAAGAGGAAGACCCTCAAGGAACTGGACTGACACAGTGGCTGCAACAGTAGGCTCAAGCATAACAACAATTATGAGGATGGTGCATGACTGGATAGTGTTGAGCTCTGTTGTACATAGGGTTGCTATGAGTCTGACCCAACTTGATGGCACCTAACAACAACAGCATAGTGTCTGCTGCATAGTAGGTGTTCAATAAATTTAGACATTATTTTTCCATTGTTATTTACAGTGTGGGAGTCAGTAGAGTTTTGGATCCATACCCATGCTTCTAGTCCTCTAAGTGAAGGAAAAAAAAAAAAAAAAGGAAAGTCTGAGAACATAAAATAACAGTTAGTTTATAGAATTTATTCTGAGGCGTTCAGAGCTTTACATATATCTGAAAAGTATTTACAACATGAAGATTGTGAAATAGGGGAGGAAGATGTTATTAGCACTATTTTATGTTGGAAGGTCAGAGCTACATTGATGTTGAAACCCTCAAGATCACTCAGTAAGCCAGTGGTGAAGCCAGTCTCAACGATGGACTCTAGGACTGGAATGGTATCTGTACCAACTCACTATATCAGTTTTGGTGCTCAGGCAGAACGTGGACTGATGAAAAACCGAGAGTAGGGAAAAGTGGGGGAGCCATGAGGATGTTTAGTTCAGTAAATAAAACATCAGTTTCTCGAAATTCTGTAATTAGAAGAGGTGGGTGTGATTTGAAAGAGTAAGTTGTCCATAGGGGGAAAAGGTCAGCTAGATATAAAATTTGAAAATTTTGTCTACAGTGATTTTTAGATATTTAAAGTTAATCCACTTAGAAATATAAGCTCCTAAAAGAAAAGAGTCCACTATGTTTAGAATAGTGCCTAGAACACTCGAAACATTCTGTAACTATTTACCAAAATAGATGATGGATCAGAAGCACAGCAATTGTGTAAGTTGGTACTCCTAGGGCCTATTTGTCTCAGATTGCTAAAAGGTTATGGTTCTGTGTGAGACATTTCATCTGCCAGGCGTAGTAAATCATAACAATTAAACATTATAGAAACATTGTACTGCTGTATTAGGACATTGCACCCCAGTTTTTTTGTGTGTGTGTGTTCTGTTTTTTTCTAGCACTTCCCAGGATAATTTTGTTTGTTAGTTTGTTTTATTGGGCTTTAAGTGAAAGTTTACAAATCAAGTCAGACTCTCATACAAAAATTTATAAATGCCTTGCTATGTACTCCTAATTGCTATCCCCCTAATGAGACAGCATCATTACTTTACACTAATGAGACAGCACACTCCTTCCCTCCTCTATTCCCGGGATAATTTGATAAGGAAGTTACTTAAGGGAAATGCCTTGTGTGTATTATTTAATTGACTTCTGGTTTAATTTCCTTATTACTCACTACTACTATCTGCATCATTGTATTTAAGCTCTCCTTGTTAATGTGGGATTCCATCAGTTCCTCTGTTAAAGACAACTAGTGAGGGTAATATTTAGAAAGGCAGAACGCCTGAGTTCTGATATCTGCCACAAATGCTAGGACTTTTATCTCATTCTTGTTAGCACAAGGAGGATAAATGATTATTGTCTGTGAAGTATTCTGAAGGCCTTACATAGTATTTTCAGACCTGAAATTTTAATGGTAATGTTAGAAATTTTCCCCACAAGTGTTTTGAGATCTCCTGGCAGAGTTCTCGTTTTCTCTTACTCTTGCTCCTTAGAAATTTTGAAGATTGGCTTGCTATCTGATAGTTTTTACTAAGCCTTTTATTAAAGAGCAATATCTCTGAGTTGGGAAAATCCAGGAATTTTTTTTCCCCCAGTATCTTTACCTCCTCCTTACATTTTTTCAGACTTGGCTTTCTTCAGCTATTAGTTTTTATCTTTACTGATTTTAACCAAGAATATTCCTAGCCAAGACTCGTTATCTTTTTGCTTGTAACACTGCCATACTTTCTTTTTTTTTGAATAATTTTTATTGTGCTTTAAGTGAAAGTTTACAAATCAAGTCAGTCTGTCACATATAAGCTTATATACACCTTACTACATACTCGCATTTACTCTCCCCGTAATGAGTCAGCCCGCTCCCTCCTTCCAGTCTGTCCTTTTGTGACGATTTTGCCAGTTTCTAACCCTCTCTACCCTCCTATCTCCCCTCCAGACAGGAGATGCCAACACAGTCTCAAGTGTCCACCTGATACAAGTAGCTCACTCTTCATCAGCATCTCTCTCCTACCCATTGTCCAGTCCCTTCCATGTCTGATGAGTTGTCTTCGGGAATGGTTCCTGTCCGGGGCCAACAGAAGGTTTGGGAACCATGACCGCCGGGATTCTTCTAGTCTCAGTCAGACCATTAAGTCTGGTCTTTTTATGAAAATTTGGGGTCTGCATCCCACTGATCTCCTGCTCCCTCAGGGGTTCTCTGTTGTGCTCCCTGTCAGGGCAGTCATCGGTTGTGGCCGGGCACCATCTAGTTCTTCTGGTCTCAGAATGATGTAAGTCTGTAGTTCATGTGGCCCTTTCTGTCTCTTGGGCTCATAGTTATTATGTGACTTTGGTGTTTTTCATTCTCCTTTGATCCAGGTGAGTTGAGACCAATTGATGCATCTTAGTTGGCCGCTTGTTAGCATTTAAGTCCCTAGACGCCACATTTCAAAATGGAATGCAGAATGTTTTCATAATAGAATTTATTTTGCCAATTGACTTAGAAGTGTCCTTAAGCCATAGTCCCAAAACCCCCACCCTTACTCCGCTGACCTTCGAAGCATTCAGTTTAGCCCGGAAACTTCTTTGCTTTTGGTCCAGTCCAGTTGAGCTGACCTTCCCTGTATTGAATATTGTCCTTCCCTTCACCTGAAGTAGTTCTTATCTACTAACTAATCAGTAAATAACCTTCTCCCACCCTTCCTCCCTCCCCCTTCTCGTAACCACAAAAGTATGTGTTCTTCTCAGTTTATACTATTTCTCAAGATCTTATAATAGTGGTCTTATACAATATTTGTCCTTTTGCCTCTGACTAATTTCACTCAGCATAATCCCTTCCAGGTTCCTCCATGTCATGAAATGTTTCACAGATTCGTCACTGTTCTTTACCGATGCTTAGTATTCCACTGTGTGAATATACCGTAATTTATTTAACCATTCATCTGTTGATGGACACCTTGGTTGCTTCCAGCTTTTTGCTATTGTAAAGAGTGCTGCAATAAACATGGGTGTGCATATATCTGTTCGTGTAAAGGCTCTTATTTCTCTAGGGTATATTCCGAGGAGTGGGATTTCTGGGTTGTATGGTAGTTCTATTTCTAACTTTTTAAGAAAACGCCGGGTAGATTTCCAAAGTGATTGTACCATTTTACATTCCTACCAGCAGTGTATGAGTTCCAGTCTCTCCGCAGCCTCTCCAACATTTATTATTTTGTGTTTTTTAGATTAATGCCAGCCTTGTTGGAGTGAGATGGAATCTCATCGTAGTTTTAATTTGCATTTCTCTACTGGCTAATGATCAAGAGCATTTTCTCATGTATCTGTTAGCTGCCTGAATATCTTCTTTAGTGAAGTGCGTGTTCATATCCTTTGCCCACTTTTTCATTGGGTTGTTTCTCTTTTTGTGGTTGAGTTTTAACAGAATCGTATAGATTTTAGAGATCAGGCGCTGGTTGGAGATGTCATAGCTGAAAATTTTTTCCCAATCTGTAGGTGGTCTTTTTACTCTTTTGGTGAATTTTTTTTTAGATGAGCATAGGTGTTTGATTTTTAGGAGCTCCCAGTTATCGGGTTTCTCTTCATCATTTTTGGTAATGTTTTGTATTCTGTTCATGCCTTGTATTAGGGCTCCTAAGGTTGTCCCTATTTTTTCTTCCATGATCTTTATCGTTTTAGTCTTTATGTTTAGGTCTTTGATCCACTTGGAGTTAGTTTTTGTGCATGGTGTGAGGTATGGGTCCTGTTTCATTTTTTTGCAAATGGATATCCAGTTATGCCAGCACCATTTGTTAAAAAGACTATCTTTTCCCCAATTAACTGACACTGGGCCTTTGTCAAATATCAGCTGCTCATATGTGGATGGATTTATATCTGGGTTCTCAATTCTGTTCCATTGGTCTATGTGCCTGTTGTTGTACCAGTACCAGGCTGTTTTGACTACTGTGGCTGTATAATAGGTTCTAAAATCAGGTAGAGTGAGGCCTCCCACTTTCTTCTTCTTTTTCAGTAATGCTTTACTTATCCGGGGCTTCGTTCCCTTCCATATGAAGTTGGTGATTTGTTTCTCCATCAGATTAAAAAATGTCATTGGAATTTGGATCGGAAGTGCATTGTATGTATAGATGGCTTTTGGTAGAATAGGCATTTTTACTCTGTTAAGTCTTCCTATCCATGAGCAAGGTATGTTTTTCCACTTATGTAGGTCCCTTTTAGTATCCTGCACTAGTACTTTGTAGTTTTCTTTGTATAGGTCTTTTACATCTTTGGTAAGATTTCTTCCTAAGTATTTTATCTTCTTGGGGGCTACTGTGAATGGTATTGATTTGGTGATTTTCTCTTTGATGTTCTTTTTGTTGATGTAGAGAAATCCAAGCGATCTTTGTATGTTTATCTTATAACCTGAGACTCTGCCAAACTCTTCTATTAGTTTCAGTAGTTTTCTGGAGGATTCCTTTGGGTTTTCTGTGTATGACATCATGTCATCTGCAAACAGAGATAATTTTACTTCCTCCTTGCCAATCTGGATGCCCTTTATTTCTTTGTGTAGCCTAATTGCTCTGGCTAGGACCTCTAGGGCAATGTTGAATAAGAGTGGTGATAAAGGGCATCCTTGTCTGGTTCCCATTCTCAAGGGGAAATGCTTTCAGGCTGTCACCATTTAGGGTGATGTTGGCTGTTGGCTTTGTGTAGATGCCCTTTATTATGTTGAGGAATTTTCCTTCCAGGGTTTTTATTTTGTTGGGGGTTTTTGGTTACCTTTTCAATGTCTCTTTTTGTTATGGGTCTATTTAGTTGTTCTACTTCTGATTGTGTCAGTTTAGGTAAGTGGTGTTTTTCTAGGAATTCATCCATTTCTTCTAGGTTTGCAAATTTGTTAGAGTACAATTTTTCGTAATAATCTGATATGATTCTTTTAATTTCAGTTGGGTCTGTTGTGATATGGCCCATCTTGTTTCTTATTCAGGTTATTTGTTTCCTTTCCTGTGTTTCTTTAGTCAGTCTGGCCAATGGTTTATCAATTATGTTAATTTTTTCAAAGAAGCAGCTTTTGGCTTTGTTAATTCTTTCAATTGTTTTTCTGTTCTCTAACTCATTTAGTTCAGCTCTAATTTTTATTATTTGTTTTCTTCTAGTGCCTGATGGATTCTTTTGTTGCTCGCTTTCTATTTGTTCAAGTTGTAGGGACAGTTCTCTGTTTTTGGCTCCTTCTTCTTTCTATATGTGTGCATTTAGCAATATAAATTGATCTCTGAGCGCTGCTTTTGCTGTGCCCCAGAGGTTTTGATAGGAAGTGTTTTCATTCTCGTTGCATTCTATGAATTTCTTTATTCCCTCCTTAATGTCTTGTAAAACCCAGTCTTTTTTGAGCAGGGTATTGTTCAGTTTTCAAGTATTTGATTTCTTTTCCCTGATTTTTCTGTTACTGCTTTCTACTTTTATGGCCTTGTGGTCTGAGAAGATGCTTTGTAATATTTTGATGTTTTGGATTCTGCAAAGGTTTGTTTTATGGCCTAATACGTGATCTAGAGAATGTTCCATGTGCACTAGAAAAAAAAGTATACTTTGCAGCTGTTGGCTGGAGGCATAGTTTCTTTTTACCACAGCATTTTCCTCTTGGTTTCCTCATGTATCTTGGTTCCATGTTTAGTTTTTGTGGGTTAAAGAATTTAACTTTACCCAAAGGATTTGGTCTTTGTCTTTGGTTCCTAAGAGATAACTTTAAAACCTTGGAATGGGCCCCAGATCATACCTGAAGGTTTGTGCTAATGAGGTGCCTCTTGCGTGGGGGCTGGGCAGACCAGAAAGACCCACCTTGTGTTTTCAGCAAACTTTAGGGGGCATGATTCAATCATGTGTAATGTATAATGAGCCCCAAATAAAGGATATGGACAAGGACGCTCCATGGGCTTCCTGGTTAGTAAAAGACTTTGATGCATTGGAAGGGTATCCGCATGTTCCTTGTTAGGACTTGGAAGCTCCACCTTGGGAACCCTCCCAGACTTCTCCCCATGTGTCTCTTCATTTTTATCCTTTATTTTTTTATGCTATAATAAAACTGTAATAGTTAGCATAGTGGTTATCATGAGTTCTATGAGTTGTTCTAGTGGATTATTGAACCTAACGTAGTAGTGGAAGTCAGCAGGGCAGAAGTAAGGGAGCCTGGGGATCAGTGAGCTTATGGCTACCATCCTGAGAGAAAGGGACCCCCAAATTTGTAGCCAGCAGGTAGGATTTTTATCTCATTGTTCTTAGCACTGGGAGAATAAATGATTACTGTCTATGAAGTACATAGTACCTTCAGACCTGAAATTTTAATGGTAAAGTTTTAAATTTTCCCAAAGAATTTAGTCTTTGTCCTTGGTTCCTAAGAGATAAGGGAACCCACAAACTTGTGGCTGGTGTTTGAAGTCTTGGGCAGACTTGGCAGTCTGGAGGATGGTGCCCTTTACCTTGTGAGGTCTGATCTAGCTTCTGGTGGTTAGGGTCAGAGAAAGAAGCGCTGCATGTGCAGTCAAATTGGAACGGCATTAAATTGAAAAGATTTCATTGATTTGATTTCCACACAGTTTTGGTGGCAGAGAATTAAGGTTACAATTGATCATTACATTTCCTGTCCCCTCACGGTATATGTTCCTGGATTTCCCCTACTTTGTATCCCACTTATAATCATTTGTGACCTCTTTGGGCCTTCCCCACAGGTGACAGTTCCTTCTTTCTCCGTACCTGGCTCATGACCCCACTTCACATTCCTGAAACTCCAACCGAGCATCGCTATAATATGGTCCATGCTGCTACTCACAGTGTGATTAAGAAGACTTTCCAAACCCTCAACTCCCGATTCCGCTGCCTGGATGGATCCAAGGGAGCACTGCAGTACTCACCTGAGAAGTCCAGCCACATCATCTTGGCTTGTTGTGTACTCCACAACATCTCCCTGGAGCATGGGCTGGATGTTTGTTCCTCCCCAGTGACAGGACTCGTGGAACAGCCCCCTGAGGAAGAGTATGAGCACATGGAGTCCCTGGACTTCGAGGCCGACCGGATCCGCCAGGAGCTGATGCTCACTCATTTTAGCTAAGGTGGAAGATGGGGAGGAGGACGACTTTCCAGAAGTTGTGACAAACTGTTCCCCTCACCACCACCTACACGGCTGCATCATTTAGCATGACTGAGTGTGGGGACACTTGTCATAAACTGACATTTAATCTGTGTTTTAGGAGGGTTTGGGCTATGCCAGAATATCTTGATTTATTTGCAAATTTATTGACTAAAGCAAGACTACAGTTCAGCACTATCCGATGAACTCCAGGGTGTGCATCACTCATTTGAAAGCTCACTAGTTGCAGACATTTATGGTTGTGCCTGCAAAATCGGGAACACAGCATGTATACAGCTAAAATATTTTTGTTGTTGTTGTTTTAATGATCTGGAGATTTCAAATGAAAACAATACATGTTTGTCTTAAATTATGTGGATGGTATTTTAGTTTTTGTACTTTGCTGCCTGTATAGGCATAATATGAGGCAAATGTGAAGAGTAAATTTAAATTGGGGAGTGGTCTTCTGACCTAAGTAAACAGCTAGTAATCTAAGTTTGGAGTTTTGTGTTTTTAAGACAATGTTAGGGATAGTCTAAAACCTTCATCTTTGACTTGTCTGCAGTAATTGGACTGTGACTTGGACCTCGGTCCTAGGGAGAATGTCTGGACTCCAGTCTCCTATTTGCAACCCCGAGTAGGAGCTAGAGACTAACTGAGTTCAAAAACCCAATCAGCTCAAGAAAGACAATTCAAATATAGATAAAATAGCAAGCTTTACAAGGAATCCAAAGGCCCTGATAGATTGATGGGCAAATTAGGCTCACACAGGTTTGGACAATTCGCCTCTGAATAGATAACATTGCTGATGACCTTGATGTTAGAACGCCTGTTTAGCCATTCTATTTTGAAATTCCTAGTATAGTATAGTATAGGAAGAAGATTTAGGGAATGAAGAAGGTGTGTGAAAGAGATAAAAGGAATATAAATGAATTCTGGAGTTAGACCTACTTGGATATCTTGTGTACAAAGTGATGGACAGAATTTCCCAGGAAAGAAATAATCCCCTACCAAGTCTTATTCTAAAATTAGACTGACATAAAAAAAAAAAAAAAAAAAAAAAAACTTGATTGAAATAATGCAAGTGTGAATTAGGTTCACACATTGGTGCCTTTGCTGGATTTAAAAAGAGACTTTCCTGAGGATTGTCTTGTTCCCAGTTTCACAGCCACGTCACCATGTGATACCTCTAACCTGTCCTCTTGGATCGTTTCCTCCCTGCCACTGGCAGTGTTAATCTGGTGATTTTCAAAGTAAAGAAATGAACAGCTGATGACAGAAGAAATTGGAAATAAATTGAGGATGACTCATCCTCCAAATTAAAAACAATTATGGATTATTATCTGCTGTTTATTTCCACTCCAAATGCTATTTTCCATCATCATCCTACTCTTAAACAGTGGGTCCATTTGGCAGGGGGTTGAGTCTAATATGTACAGTGATGTCACTGAGGTGGGAGTGGACAAATAAGTGACTGGAAACTTTATTCATTGTGCTGTAGAGATGCCCTGTTAGATTTTTTTCCTTTGTGAAGTTTAGCTTGTGTCCCAACCTTCCTTTGTCTCCCTCATAAGGCAATGTCTCAACTCTCACAGTCTTTCCTTTTTAAGCTTCCCGAGGTGGGTATTTCCCCCTAAAAGTTGTGGTTTTATTATTTATATTGACTCAGGAATACGTGCTGTCTACGTACTGTAAGTGGCAAGGTGGGATGTGATCATGGAAAGTGCCTAGCATTTTAGCCTTAAATAACCATTCTTAAGCAAAATTGCGATTTTTCACAACCTAACTCACTACATGGTGACATGCCTGCGTGGGAGGAAGAGTCTTGGAGAGCTTTCAGAAGCAATTTCAAGTCTATTACTTGTACGCTGAAGATATTTCCAAGTGCTGAACTAACTGAACACTGGCTGGCAGTGTTTTTCCCTGGGAGAATTTTATTTTCTAGTAATTCTACAGAGTAACTGTCCAAATCTATAACTTTAATATCCTTTTGACTTGGATTTTTACAGGCCCTCATTTTTCAGTTTATACTTTTCCCAAAGTGATATAGGGAAGGACGAAGGCCTTTGCTGATAGGGGCTTGTTATACAATTGCCTGAGAAGGCTTCTCTGCTTGAGGCCCTCAGTGTGGATTTATAGCCTCTTCCTGGTATGGTTTTGGGAAAGTGGCGATAATTTTGCCTTTCTTATATAAGCCTAACATTCCCATAGGTGACTCCATCTGGCCAGCATAGGAGCTTTCCAGATTTGCCGTTTGTTGATGTTAGGTGCTATTGAGTCAGCTCTGACTTGTAACGACCTTATGTACAACAGAATGAATCACTGGCCCATCCTATGCCATCCTCGCAATAGTAGCTATGTGTCTTAGTCATCTAGTGCATGGCTTTAACAAAGAGAAATTTATTCTCTCACTATCTAGTAGGCTACAAGTCCAAATTCATGGTGTCAGCTCCAGGGGTAGGCTTTTTCTCTTTGTCGGCTCTGGAGGAAGGTCTTTGTGATGTATCAGTCTTTCCTTGGTCTGGGAACATCTCAGCACAGGGACTTCAGGCCCAAAGGACACACTCTGCTCCTGGGGCTGTTTTCTTGGTGGTATGAGGTTCCCAACTCTCTGCTTGGTTCCCTTTCCTTTCTATCTTTTGAGAGCTAAAAGGTGCTGCAGGCCACACCCAGGGAAATTCCCTTTACATTGATCAGGATGTGTCCTGGGTAAGGGTGGTGTCAGAATCTCACCCTAATCCTCCCAACATAAAATTACAATGACAAAATGGAGGATAACCACACATTACTGGGAGTCATGGCCTAACCAAGTTGATACACACATTTTTGGGGGGACATAATTCAATCCATGACAGTATGTTTGAAACCATTGTTGCAGCCACTCTTGTCAGTCCATCTCCTTGAGGATCTCCCTCCTTTTCGCTGGTCCTGTGCTAAGCATGATGTCTTTTTCCAGCATTTGGTCCCTCCTGATGACATGCCTTTTACATAGAGCGCTGTCTTTTTTAGAAGAGCTGATTTCTTTGTCACTCTAGATTCTTAAAGTGTTCATAGATTTCAATCCATTAATAAATTCCACGGGTGAATTTATCCTATATAAATATTTACAAAGAAGGAAGAGCCTCCTATCACTCTGCTGCCAGTGATTTCCTGCTGTTCTGGAATCTCTCCCCTTCCCAGTGTTGCTCCTACATGGCTACACTGCTTCCACTTTTACCATTCCAGCCCGAAGTATATGCACTACCCCACAGTGCGATGAGACCAGGCTACAAAGGACCAGAATATAATTGTAATAGCAAAATCAAAAATTGGCTCATCATTTTGGCTGCTCTTAAAGCCAAGGCCTAACCCTCTTCCTGAACTTCCTAATAAGATGACACATGATACCATGGACTGCCAGAAGAGCAACAAATCTGTCTTGGAAGAGGCACAGACAGAATGTTCCTTAGAAGCGAGGATGGCAAGACTTCATCTAACGTGCTTTGGACACGTTATCAGGAGGGACCAATCCCTGGAGAAGGACATCATGCTTGGTAAAGTAGAAGGTCAACAAAACAGGCAGACCCTCGAAAAGATGGATTGACAGAGTGGCTGCAACAATGGGCCCACACAGTAAAAATTGTGAGGGTGATGCACGATCAGGCAGTGTTTCATTCTGTTGTACACAGAGTCACTGTGAGTAGCAACCAACTCGATGGGCACCTAACCATAACAGCTACAGAGTTATTTCACCCTAGGTTCAGCCTTATTGCTACCACCCAGAATGCAGTAGAGCAAGTTTCCAAATCCCAGAGTCAAGGTTGGGAGCAGAGTCTCCTCCCTTTCCCTCCCTCTCTCCCCCAGGCAATTCCTCTAGGCTAACATGCCCAATCCTCTTCCTTGTTTAAAAAAAAAAACAGTTGCCCTTGAGTCGATTCTGATGCACAGCAAACCTATAGGACAGATAAAACTGCCCTGTAGGGTTTCTAAGGGGCATCTGGTGGATTGGAACTGTTGACCTTTTGTTAGCAGCTGAACTCTTAACTACAGCCCTACCAGGGTTGCTTTGCTGGTTTAGTCTTTCCAAATTCTTTCCATGTGATGGACAATGGCAAGGTCCATTCTTAGGTTGACCAATTATCCCAGTTTTCCCAGAACTGTCACAGTTGCTCTGAGTCAGAATTAACTCCACAGTAGTGTTTTTTGTTTGTTTTTTGGGGGGCAGTGGGGAGGCAGAGGAGGGTGTCACAGTTTTAGCATTGAAAGACCCATGTCCTGGGAAACACTTCAGTCTTGGGCAAACAGGACATTTGGTTACCCTACTTCAGAGAATGCACTATGCTACCTTTAAAGTTATGACTCCACCTGGAGAATGCTATACAATGAACAATCAATACAATAATGACTTATTGAGTATTAACACCAATATTTAGGGCATCAGTGGTACAACCCAGGATGATCTTTACCTCTACCCACTTGGTTTCTTTTTTAAAGTTCTTCCTCCAGTGTGAGGAGTATCCTGTAGGTTTGGGGGTTTCAACTCCTTTTCTCTTATGGACAATATTTCCATCCACACAGACATCTCCATAAGAACAAAACAGTCGGTTGTTGTCACATGGAAGCTTAAATCCACACTTCAAAAGAAACAGTTCTCTAAAGAAAATGTATCTCTAGGAATGCGATTCTGCCTGCAGAATAAGCCGTATTTTCCATGATCTCACAGAACAGTATAGCTCCATAGCTGTCTCAGTTTCTCAAATATCTCCATTTTCAGATGGTCATTTTAGATTTATATTTGCATAACTTTCAGGTGATTTTCCCAAAATAAAAGTCTCTGGCTTTTAAAAAGCAAAAACTTATCATAAACTTGAAATTACAGTTTCTTAGCTTTTATTACTGCAATAAAGGTTCCAAAATAATGTAGTAATTTAGGTCAAATTTGAATCAGGGGTGTAGCTCTAGACATTATGCCCCACAAACCTTTCTAAAAAAGGAAGCTTATCTATAGCATGTATTCTAGGAATTCTGGGAAGACTGCAAAGAAAGGTCTCTTTGCCAGCTCCTCATTTGGCTCCAGAAATGTGGCAGAGACTGCTTGTTTAGCTGTCACTTAGTATCCATGTGCCTTCCACCTTCGGTGGGTAAATGGCTGCCTGGGATAAAGACTACTTCCCAGCTTGCCTTTCATCTAGGTATGGCTATGTAACTAAATCCTGGTGAGTAGATATAAGTGGAAGTGCCTGTGTTACTTTCAAGATGTGTGGTTATGGCTAGGAGACGTGCTTTTCCTTCTGAGCTTCCTGCTTTTTGGAATGTGGTCATGATGGCTGGAGCTTGAGTAGACATCTGGGATCTGAGGTGAAAGCCACTTTTAGCCACTAATAGCAAAGCAATAAGATAAGAAGGAGCCTCGTATCTGACACTGAGACACCATACTTACCCTGGGGTGTGCATCTCTGAATTTCTTTTATACGACAAAGAAATAAACCTCTACCTCCCTTGTTGTTAGTTGCTGTCAAATGGATTCCAGCTCAGGGCACCCATGTGTGCAGTGCAGAACTGCTCCACAGGGTTTTCAAGGCTCTGTCCTGTAGAAAGTAGATTTCTAGGCCAATTTTCCAAGGCCCCTCTAAATAGGTTTGAATTGCCAATTTTTTGGCTAGTAATCAAGTGCTTAACTCTTTGTGACACCCAGGAATTCCCTGCCTTCCTTGATTACTCTTATTATTTGTTTATGTGCAAAAAAGACTAATAATAAATAATAGGGTTATAGCTGCCTCTTTCTAAGTGCAGCAATACCTCTTACACAGAAAAAGGAAATAACACAAATGTTCAGCAATGGGGAGCATGATCAGTGTATCCCCTCAGTGGACTATTGTGCAACAGTTAAAGAAAAAACTAATAAGTTTTAATAGGGGAGATGATATAATGAAAAATTATAATGTAATTGTATCTCTCCTTGAATTAAACTTCTAAAAATTATATATGGATATTTCCAAGCACTTCATGGGAACATGAACAAATTAAAATTATACATTTTGGAGGCAGACTTTTAAGTTGTTGTTTTTTAAGACTTTCATTAATGCTGCTATACTGTTTACTCATTTTAAAAGTCCTCTAAAACAGTGGTAGACAACCAAAGCCCAGTGTCTTGTCCTTATGTATGGCATGTTATGGTTGCTGGTCTCATGTCTATGTGTTATTTTTATGGGTTGTCCCTAAGTATTTTCACAGACTAAAAGAAGAAAGTACAGAAAGTAACAATAAATTGTGAATAAAATTAATGCTGTAAGGATGTGTTCTTTCACTTTAATTAAATTATAAATTATTCAAGGACTGGGACTATCTTATTTTCTTTTTATGCCCTTCCAAGTCTCCTCACTCCTTAGGAGGAGGTAGGGTACTCTGTATTACTGTTCACACTTGGTAATCCATATTTGTAGTGATCCATGTGTTTTACTGAGTTGTACTTAGGATGCACATATAAATCCCTACTTGTGCTGAGCATATTTGGGTACTAAGAGACTTCAGAAACAGGCCATTGTTGTGCATGAAAATGTGAACATACTTTATCATCTGATCCCAGAGACTTTTGATCATTATGTAAGAACCACACCTGTGGTTTTATGGTCCCTGTGCTAAAAAAAACCCCAACCTATGGATTCCAACCCTTTGCCCTCGAGCGGATTCCAACTCATAGGGACCCTATAGGACGGAGTAGAACTGCCCCATAGAGTTTCCAAGGAGCGGCTGGTGGATTCGAACTCCTTAGCAGTCGAGCTCTTAACTACTACGCCACCAGGTGCCAGGTAAATCAGTATCTAGACATGTCGAAGAAAATAAAATGCGGTCCATGGATTGGCTTTCCCCTGATTTAAGGTCAGATGACACACCCGTGGGTTTTCTCAGCTTCTTGCTACGTTTGTGGGACTTTAAGGGCTTTTGTATTTACTTTGTTTCTATCTGGATTCGCATTCTCTTCCTCTCGCCATAAATACATACATATTTTTGGTGAATGTATTACTGGAAAGCCATGTAATCACATAATGTTAGAGCTGGAGAAGATTTCAGGGATCATTCATCTCACTGTTTTGTGAGAAAACTAACGATCAAAAGAGGTGATTTGCTCAATTGGGATAAATATTTTTCTAAGTTCATAAGGTAGTCGAACTGTATAGCTAAACTACAATTAGACTACAAGTGTTACTGCACCATGATTTGATTTTCAACACTCTCAAGAAAAACTCCAGGTGTCTACACAACCTAAACAGCCGGCAACCGACACAGAAAATGGCAGAAGCACAGGTTTAGGATCTGGACTTGTTTATTTATGCCTTGGACGGGAGCCGGACCTTGAAGCCACGGAGCTGTTTTCCGGCGCTCGGCTCTGGTGCCTTGAACGATAGCTCAGGCGCTCCTCCATTAATGTCTGGGCGTTCGTGTGTTCGGTGATCTTTTGCGCCGTCTTCTTGCTTGATGTCTCCTGAGCGGTGGCGGCGCCCGGTCGAGGGCTGAGTTACCCGCGAGGCTCCACACTCGGGCCGCTTTCTTCCGCCGGTCGGTAGAGCGGACCTCTTGCGTCCTTCTTGCCTATTCCTTCCTCCTCTTTGTGGCTCAGCCTGCTCGCCGGGCTGCAAACCGAGCCCCCACTCGCCTTGCAGGTAGGCCCGGGAGGAGCCTGGGAGGCCCGGCCCGGCATCCTTCAGCCACGGGGTTGAGAAGACCTTGGCGCCGGCGGGTGGGCGGGCGGACCCGCGGCCGAGACTCCGCCAGAGGAGGGGCTGTCGGGCTGCGTTCGGGGGCGCGGCCGGAGGGGCGGCAGGGAACTGAAGGAGAAGCCGGAAGGAGGGAGAGATGCTGGGGCAGCCCAGTGTGGTTCGGTAGGGAGGGGATGTTGGGTCTAGGGTGGGTGTCGGCGCCCCCTGTGTCGGGGGAAAATCGCCTTCCAGAATGGTTAAAGATTTGCGCACTTTGACCCTCCTCCCTTTTTCCTTTCCCGCTTCCTAAGGCTCCGGGTGTCATGACTCAATTGCACTGGGGACCCCCTCTGAGTCCGGCCTTTGGAGGGACCCTTGAGTAGGTGGAGGCGTGTGGAGCAAGGCCCTCTGGCTCCTCTGAGCGAAGTGTCATTTTCTCGCCTCTTTTTTGGGTAGGGAAACTGAGGCTGAGGTCTGGGACGTGAGTTTTCCCCATATCCCCTGCAGATGTTGAAGGCACTGTAAGTCACTTTTTTGTCATTTACCAGCTCACCTTTTTTTCGTTTTACCAGGTACTCCTTTATGCACATAGTGATTTGTCATTTGATTGTCTGTGGTTCCTTCTTCTTAGGAATATAAATTCTGTTACCGGTGACTTCAGAAGTAAAGAGACCATGTGATCTTTTGGCTGGTTTTGCTTTTCAAAGTCTGTGTTATTTTAGCGAGAATAGCAATGACAGTTTCTTTTTGTTTCTTGGTTGATAATTTTGTTTGCTGTCCAGTTTGCTTTCTAGTTGATGCTTTTTTTCTCCTCCTTCCCCTCAGCCGGTTTTTAGTGGAAATCTTTCAACTATGGTGTCCTGACAGGATGGTCAAGATTTTGAAATCAGATGGTTGGCCTTGTGAGGGTTTGCCTTCCGGGAAGTATCCGAAGGAAACCTAAGGAGTCCCTTTTGGAATACTTTTTCGTGTTTTTGATTAGTGGTCAGTGCATATACTAGAGGTAAAAGGCTGTGTGCAGGAATCATGCAAATATTGAGGTATTTAAATTGAAGGTTAACATTCTGGGAACTCTGTTATGTTTCTCTCCAAACTTGGGAAATTTGGGGAGTTACTTATTCTTACTCGTTTTATTTTCATTGAATTTGGTGTTATGATCCTAATTTGTGTAACTTTTTGTTGAAAAAAATAATCAGCGTAGAGGTCAAGCTAGGTCGGATAAGTTCTCATAGTATGTAGAATCATTGGGAGAAGCCTTTTAAGGGAGAACTGATTAAATCCCTGGTGCTTGGATGGAAAATATACAAGTCTCTGACCCAGCACAATTTTAGCATTCTCGTGTGAGCGTTGGAAAGATTTTTTTTTCCCCTCTAATTTTTTTGTGGGGTCAGCAAGATTTAAATGAAAGGCCTTTGATCGCGAGTGCTTTTCTAGTCACCAGGATCTCAGTGCTTACTGAAAAGGATTAATGAAGAGCCACCAGACTATACGGAGAATCTAGATTGGGAAGTTAGGTTAAGAATGTGTATTCATTGAAGAAGAAGGCTTTATGGTAGAAGAGAAATTATATCAGAGGAGAGAACTTAGAGAAGGAAGCGATATTGTCCATTAATCTTTGCTAGGTTCTGGACAGAATTTAGAGTTACGTGTAGTATCTTAGTGGTATCTTATAAGTGCTAAATAATAATAATAAAAAACAAACAACCAAACCCAGTGCCGTCGAGTCGATTCTGACTCATAGCGACTCTATGGAAAGAGTAGAACTGCCCCATAGAGTTTCCAAGGAGCACCTGGCGGATTCAAACTGCCAACCCTTTGGTTAGCAGCTGTAGCACTTAACGACTACGCCACCAGGGCTTCTAAGTGCTAAATAGTAAGTGGAAATTGCTGTGAGTGTCGGGAAGAAATGTTAGCAACCTTTTATGTTTCTGTAAAAAGTACTTGAAGATGAATTGAGGAAGATAAGAAATTTGGTGGTAGGGCTTATGGGGTAGAGTTTATCAGCGTCTTGCCCCCTTCTCTGCTTTAGGATAGAAATTCACTCCACTTTTAACTTACTTGATCAAATCTTGTTTTGTTCTGTCAGTGTCAGAGTGGGCTGTCTTGTGGGATTTCCTTTCCGAAATGTACAGGTTCAGAATGTGATTGAATTATTCTTTTAGCAAGACAGTTCTTGGGGATTCTTAAAGGTGCTGGTTTCTTTGAATATCCTGTAGAATTTGGCCTGGAATGGAATTATGTATATCACTTGAAAAAGATAAGTTATGTGTATTACTTGAAAATTATTATTTTTATTAACAGAATAACAACTTACACTTTTATACTGTATGATTTTCAAAATATTTTCAATATGTGTTAGGAAACTTAAGAAACTTATTTTTTTGACCATATTCCTTTATGCTGCTTATTAATTATGCTGCTTATTAATGTTGAACCAAAACATTTATGGTGTTTAAGGATCCTCGTGAATGTTGACAGATTATGTTGACTATTTGTCTCACTCCTCCCATAATATGATAAAGTCTTTGCTTCTCTTAAAGGAATTGGAGAAAAAGTTTTGTCGTCGGCACACCAAGGTCTCTTTTTCCAAGATGTGCCTCAGCCTCAATAGAGTTATTTTGGAATGGGATGCAGATTTTTTTTTTTTTTTGCTCAGTGGTTTGGTTTATAAAAACAAAAAATCTGAAGTTCCTTTAATCATAGTCATTCTTGTTTCTTTCTCCAGTTGTTCCTTATACACCCAAGGAGAACTTTCTGTTTCTTGTCATAATTTGTTTGTATAAAAGTTACAACCTGTCTTGTGGTTTGGGGGTAATTTGTATTTTATCTTTTCAAATTCCTCCCTCCTAAATTAATTAAATCTATTTTCTTTTCTTATAGCTAAAATTAGTTACTGATAAAAGATAAAATGTTAGTAATCAGTTATTGTCGACGTATTTATGAGTCCAGTAGTATGTGGCAGCCTGCCAGTGTGATGTGGTCAAGAGAAAATAGATTAAGGAATCAGGAGACCTGGATTTAAATCCTAGGCTTACCAGTTTACTAGCTAAGAAATCTCGTGCAGATTACTTAAGGAGGAGGCTGTAGAGAAGGTTACCGTCCTTCCTGAGCATTTACTGTGTCATGCTCTTTATGTGTGTTATTCCATTTAATACTCGTAACAGCCCCTTGGGATAGATATTATTCTCTCCTTGGATACTGAAGCTCAGAGAGGGTACATAATTTGACTAAGATCACATAGCAGATACCTAGCAGGACAGGGAATTAAATTCAAGGCTGGTGAACTTCACTGTACTCTGATGCTTATTTTGAGTCATAGGAAAGGTAATACTTATGTCATAATTACTTGTTGAAAAAAAGTACACAAAACTGCTTTAAAGAGATAAAGTGCTGTTCAAATGTTAACTTCTGTGCTCTCTTACAGCAGCAATTAGCAGATGTCATCTGGGTCTTTTGGCAACTTGCTGTTTTCAAGGCAGCATTAAGCCAGACCGTTATGGAGGATAACAAAACCAAACCTGTTGCTGCCATGTCGATTTTGACTCATGGCAACCCTATAGGACAGAGTAGAACTGCCCCATAGGGTTTCCAGGGAGCGGCTGGTGGATTAGAACTGCTGTTCTTTAGGTTAGCAGCTAAGCTCTTAACCGTTACACCACCAGGGCTCCATCATGGAGGACAGAGGTGAATAAATGTTAAACCAGCACTGGAGGGGCCTGCTAATGTATGTGTGGAAAGGAGTAAAGTGCTTAGAAGTGCTAGTGAAAGAGAAGTGGTTTTAGGTGCTACATGTTTAGATGGGGTGAGACTAAGGATGTTTACCCCATTTTTTCCAGTTAGTCTTGGTTTATGTATCTTTTTTTTAGTGTACTGAGGGAGTCCCTGAGTGGCACAAATGGTTAAGTGCTCAGCAAGTGACTGAAAGGTTGGCCATGCAAATGCACTTAGAGGTGCCTCCGTAGAAAGGCCTGGTCATCTGTTTTCAAAAGGTGGTGGTGGTTGCATGCTATCGAGTGAATTCCAAAGCATAGTGACCCTATGGTGATTCTCTAGGACAGGGTAGAACTGTCCCATGGGGTTTCCAAGGAGCGGCTGGTGGATTCGAACTGCCAACCTTTTGATTACTGGAACTATTAATCACTTCACCACCAGGGCTTCTCCAAAAGGTTACAGCCCTGAAAACCCTATGAAGTGCAGTTCTACTCTGATACACATAGGGCAGCCACCTCAAATTTAACCCAATGGCAACTGTATTTTTTTTTTAGTGTACTTTGTATCTTTTCTGACTTGTTCTCTGTCTCTTGCTTTGTTTTTAGAGTTGATAGTTTCCACTTCTGGACCCAGACTTTTTCCTTTCTTTATTGTGTATTGTTCTTATACTGTGTTTTTTTCTGAGTTATGAAATACTTCTGTCAGATCTTTTGAAACTATTTCTTGATTGTGAGTCTGTGTTTCAGTGCTTGCTTTCTCAGACTTAATTCATCTAGCAGATATTTATTGAATACTCATTAGATGCTGGAATACAGAGGTAGCCATGATGGTTCATGCCCTCATTAAGTTTATTCCAGTGGGGAGCATACTTGACCAGGTTATCTGATAAATAATAAAATTTAGGCTGAAATAAGTGAACTGAAAGAAGCAGACAAGAGCTGACAGAGAGGAATGAAAGAGCAAGAAGGGTCCGTGGTGTGCCCTGGGCTTGGGGTCCACCTAAAAAGTTGAAATCACGGCCTACCATGATTCAGGAAATTAAAGCTCTGCTGCTGCTATCATAATGGAAGCCTTCATTCAGATCGCTGCATATAGTATTGGCCTGTCACCTAATGTGTGATGGCACTGGGTTTAGCATAGTAGGGTAACTATCCAGTGTGCTCGACTAGTGAGTTTAATGTTTTACCTCTAATGTGACCTGAATTGAATTAGTTCTCCTTTATTATTTTTTCCAAATTAACTATTCTTTGAAAGTTGAGTTCAGTGAGTTTGAATGTTGGATACCTGCTTTCAGGTGAATTTGTAGCAAGCAGTAAACCAAAGTATTTAGCCATAAAAAAGAGATAGGCAGGAGAACTGTTGAAATTGAGAGGCAAATGTAGGCTGTCAACTTGAGCGTGTGTATAGCGATACCTACGGTCTTGTTTGGTGCCTTTCTTCCACGAAAGGCAAAATATTTTGCAAACATTTTTTTTTTACTACTGCTTATCAGAATTCTGTTTCTGTCTGTAGAATGAACTGAGGCAGATTTTACATTTCATGACTCATCATTTATTTCTGCTTCCCATGAACCAAAATTGCTGTCTTTTACAATTGATGAAATGAAGCATCTGAAATTTTGCTCAGTTGGAGGGGAGATTAATATGCAGGTGTTTTGGGGAGCAAATTGGAGTATTTCAGTCTAGGTGATAGGGGAAAACATGGCAGAAGAACATGACTTCCCAAGCTCTTAAGTAACAATATAGTGTACTGACTCTGGATCCAAGCAGCCTGGTTTCCTAATGCCAGATATACCACTTACTAGCTCATACTTAACCTCTCTATGCTTCTTCTCATCTGTAGAATGTCATACAATTGTGATAAGAATTAAATAAGTTAATGTGAAGTTTTAGAACAGCATATAGGTCTATATATATGCTGGCTTTAATTATCAATATTATCATAACGACAGATTATATAGGTTCTTCAAAAGGAGAACAAATAATAGAAATGCAGTCATGTGTTGCTTAACATCCACAGTGAAACAGGATGTTATGTGATTTAGATGTTACGTGAACACCATATTATATACAAGCAGTCCCCAGATTATGAACGAGTTCTATTCCTAAATCTGTTTTTAAGTCTAATTTGTATGTGAGTTGGAACAGCTAGGTGAAGTTCATATCTAATGTCAGTCAAATGTTTATCTGAAAACCAAAAAAACTAAAACCTAAACCTTTTGCTGTCAAGTTGATTCCAGCTCATAGCGACCTTAGTATATAGCATATGGTGTACCTTTGTATGCATAAAAAACATTAAAGAAACTCTTCCAGATACACCCAAATGTCTTTAACATAATAACATAGTAGTAGTAGTAATAATGATAATGGGACTGTGGACGTATATGTGGTCAGATGCTGCCTGAACAGATGTTATGAGGTGCATGACTGTACTTGGATTGAAGCTTGGTGCTTTTGAGAAAACTAGAAAAAGGAATAGGTAGGTAAAGCAGCATGCTTACCCCACCTTCCCCTCAGTGCCCTTCAAATCAAGTAGAAGGATGAGTCTTTACTGACAAGGAGAAACCTAGAAAGCAACAATGTCTGAAAGAGTTCTAAATATAAGGTAAATGACAGATTTTCAAAACTTTTGTAATATATGTAGCAAAACAGGCCAGGGCTGTTTTAGGAACGGAAGAACATTTCTTTGGAAAACAGGTAGAAATGTCTACATTAGCATCTGATTTCTACCATTTATTTCAACTGTGGTTGGTGCTTGAAGGATTTAGAAGAAGTTGATTAAACGAATGAAAATGAATAATATTTAGAGAAAAGCTCAAAGATACCAAGTCACCTTAGGTAAACCCCTGGAAGAGTGAACGTATTTTCCAAGAATCCAGTAGAGTTAGATGCTTATAAATTGTGGGTTGCTTCAGTCTTTGCCTTAACTACCTGTTTACATTTTTCTTTCTAAACTTCCTTAATATTCTTGCTCTGTCATTTTAAAAATCATCTATCTAATGATTATAACCAAAAAAAAAAAAACCCAAGCCTATTGCTGTTGATTCTGACTCATAGCAACCCTATAGGACAGAGTAGAACTGCCCCATAGGGTTTCCAAGGAGCGCCTGGTGGATTTGAACTGCTCACCTTTAGGTTAGCAGCCGTAGCTCTTAACCACTATGCCACCAGGGTTTCTATCTAATGATTATAGCAGAGTCTTATTTTTCATTCATTCAGTATATGTTTATTGAATGTTTACCTCTGTGGTAGGTGGTGAGGATACCAGATAGCTAATCAGAACCAGTGCCTACTGAGTGCTTATTAGGTGCTAGGTATTGTACTAAGTGCCTTGATTCATTTTTATAGCACACTTATGATGTAACCTGTTACTGTTGAGTCGATACTCATACCTTATGATGTAGGTATTTTTAATTTCCCCATTTTATAGATGTCAAATTTGTGGCACAGAGAGGTTAAGCAATTTGCCCAAGGTCATACAGCTGGTAAGTGGCAGACTAGGATTTGAATCCAAGAATTCTATCACCATAATCCCTTTCTCTTAACTGCTAAATTATACTGATTCTAAAGTACTTTAAACAATTCTAAAACCCATTGCGGTTGAGTCGCTCCTGACTCATAGTGACCCTATATGACAGAGTAGAACTGCCCCACAGGGTTTCCAAGGTTATAAATCTTTACAGAAGCAGACTGCCAAATCTTTCTCCTGCAGAGTGGCTGGTAGATTAAAACTGCCAACTTTTTGGTAGCAGCCACTGCACCTTCAGGACTCTCTTAAACAGTTCTAGACTCCCTAAACTACTGCTGCTATACTAAGACTAGAGTGGAAAAAAATAGACATTGTCCATCCCCTGATAGAGATTACAGTTCAGAGGAGACAGAGATAGTAAACAAATAATTATGCCACTGAATGTGTATTTGCAAAGTGTGTTAAGCCATATGAAGGAAAAGTAAAAAAGAGATTATGGTAGGGGAACCTGGATTGGATTGGGGCTTCAGGGAGAATTTCTCTGAAGAAGTGATATTTAAGCAAAGACTAGAAGGATGAAAGGGGAAGGCATGTATGAAAGCCCTGGGGGTGGAAAAGAACTTGGCGCATTTAAGAAAATGAAAGAAGAATGGTATTGGTGGCATATAGTGATAAGGGAGGGAGGGAGGGTTTTTATCCTAAGTATAATTGGAAGCCTTTGACGGTTTTAAGCATGTGTGTCATGATCTACTGTATGATTTTGTAAGATTACCGTGGCTTCATTGTGGGGAATGGCTTGGAAAAAGAACTGGGGGAGGTCTAGTTAGGAGGCCATATAGTAGTCCAGGCAAGAGATGATGACGATTGGATTAGGCTGTAGGCAGTGGAAATGGAAAGAAGTAGAAAGATTCAGTAAATATTTTAGAGTTAGTGCAGGTGAGACTTAATGATGGATTGGATGTATAGGAAGAGGGAGGTGTCAAGCATGATTCCCAGATTTCTGGCATGAGTATTTGGGTAGATGAAGGTGCTGTTTTTGAAATGGAAACATTGGAGGAGGAACAGATTAAAAAAAAAAAAATTTATTGTGCGTTAAATGAAAGTTTACAAACCAAGTCAGCCTCTCATACAAAAATTTATATACACCTTGCTATATACTCCTAGTTGCTTTTCTCCTAATGAGACAGCACACTCCTTCTCTCACCCTGTTTTTCCGTGTCCATTCAGCCAGCTTCTGTGTCCCTCTAGGAGCAGATTTTGACTGGAGTTGGGGAATGGAATGAAGACCTCAGTTTTAATCATGCTAAAATATGCTTGTTGTAAGCATGTAAGTAGAGAATCAAGTAAGCTGTTGGATATGCAGGGTAATGCTTAAAAGTGGCACTTGAAGTATAAATCTGGTTGCTGTTGGTATATAAATAGTATTTATAGTCAAAGAAAATGATTGAGATTACCTAGAGAAAAAGTAAAGAGTAGGAGGAAAAAATGCTCAGGACCAAGCCCTAAGGAATGAATTTAATAGAAAATCCAGGAAGAAAGTGTTATTACAGAAATCGAGAGAGGAAAATGTTTCAGGAAGGTGGTGATCAACTGTATTTTGTTGGATGTAGCAACATAGAGGTCATTGATCATAGCAAGAGTAGTGTTGGAGGAATGTAGAGGCAGAAGCCAGATTGAAGTAGGTTTAAGGAATGGGAAGGGAAGAAGTAGAGATGGTCTGTATATTTTAATTATTAGCGTGTCTTTCTCTCCATAAGAAGTAATAGGCACAAGACAGTAAGGTTTGTGATGATAGGAACCATACTTTTTCATCTTGGTGTCCTTGGTTGCTTGGCCTTGATGTCATGTCAGGAGGTTGTATTAAAGGGGAAAGGGGCGAAGAATTGACGATATTTGCAAGATGGTGAGAGTAATGACTCTCATGGTCATTATATGTTGACCTTAAACCAAACTCGTTGCTGTGGAGTTGATACTGACTCATAGTGACCGTGTAGGACAGAGTAGAACTGCCCAGTAGAGTTTCCAAGGCTGCAATCTTTACAGAAGGAGACTGCCACATCTTTCTCCCATGGAGCAGCTGGTGGATTCAAACTGCTCACCTTTTGATTAGCAGCCAAGCGTTCAACCACTGTGCCACCAGGGCTCCTTACATGTTGGCCTTGTAAGTCATCTTATTCTTAGGCTTATGTACTTTTTATATACTTTTAAACTTCTGTGTTGTAATCTTTTCTGTTTTTACCTCCCTGCCTGTTTAATAGGTTTTTGTATTTTCGTATTACAGGCTTTTAAACTTTATTCCACATCTTCCTTTTTTCTTATTGCTTTCCTGTGGTCTTTGTTACTATAGTTAATTAGTTGGAGTGCTTTCTTGTTTACTTTATCTTTTTATTCATTCATTCATTTTTTGGCTCTTATTTCCACATAGTATGCTGTATAATTGTGATGAAGATCTAGACTTTAGTTTCTATTTTGTTTGCCATTTACCTGCTCTTCACCCAGGGTCTAATTAGATATGTTGAGATCGTATTAAATGTTTTGGCTGCCATCCTACCTAGAATTTTATACCATGACTTTCCTGGGAAGCACTAAGCATTTTATGGACATTGCCCCTATTAGTTCTCCTAACATTCTGGTTTTATTATTTGCATATTACTAATGGGATAATTGAAGCACAGCAGCTGAATGTTTTTTACTTCCTATCATCTTCAGTGCAAGTCAGTGATGAAACTGGAAATTTCGGACTCTTAATCATGGTCTTTGTCTAAGGTGACCCATTTAAAGCCGTATTGCTTTTCCATGAAGCTGTTTGAAATAGGCTGCCATATTTTATAATCTCTTGAAGGGATATTGTTCAGGTAGTATTAAGCAGGTGTTTTCTTTCCACAGAGGACGTGACAAGAGGGAATATGTTTTAATTGCAGGAGAAGGAAAATAGATTTCATATTAGAAAGAACTTCTTGACTACAAGCTTTTGGAATGTTACCGAGGAAGGTTGTGTAATGTCTTCCCCAGAAACTGCGTTACTGTCTTCCTGGAATGATTTAGGTGTCAGTTTATTTAGAAATGAGGGAGATGACCAAGGTGACTTGCTGAGGTCCCTGGTAATTCCAGGACATAATTGTTGTATGCTTAATCAAAATAGCATCTCCAGCATCTTAATTGTTGTATTTTCATTTTCTCATGAAGAAATAATCAATGTAGAATAGGTAAGTTGTTCAGGTCTCCCAGTGAAATATAAGATTAGCATTCTAAATCATCTTGGCTCCGATGCCTTTGTTGAATGCTTAGGGACTTGTTCCTTGCCTTAAGCAAATCTTTTCTTGGCTGTATGATACAGCAGTGTTATGATTCTCCCTAAGCCGTAAGGATCAAAGCCAACATCTGCAGCTTCCATAGAGTGTGTGATTTGAGAGTTGTTGGCTGGGTTTAGATTGGGACTAAGAATCTCTTTCCTACAAAGATTGCTTTGGTCTCAGGTTACACATGTAGAAGAAATGAGAACACATGATCAATAACAGATTAAGGTAATGGATTCTTAATGACTAGTTTAGGCAGGGGCCAGGTTAAAATTGCTTAGGTGAAGGAGCACATGACATAGATATATTTTTGGTTTGTGGTACCTAGAGGAATAGAAGCCCAGAAGATGGGCAGATGAACATTAAATTATTTTGGTATAGGGCATGGACATAAAAATACTCATTAAATGCAATATTAAGTTGCCAGCTTAAATGCTCAGCTCAGGAAATGCCAAAGTTAGGGCACTCAGAACAACATTAACTCATCCATTTCACATTTAGTGTCTACATTAAAGTATCTCAAAGGAATCTCTTGTCTATCATCAGAATCTCACTTGGGGTTGTTAGGTCATTGACTCATTGGAAGGCTAAGCTGGAAAGGGGGTTTTCTATTGGTACCTTTACTGAAAGCTTTATTAAGTTTATTTATTTTAGTTGAATTTTGGGAGCATTTACTCATTTGTTCATTTCTCTGCTACTGAGAATATTATCAAATATATTTATTGAGCTTTATTGAATTGGCAACAGCTGTTACCACTGTAGGATAAAATAGAGGGGAGCCAGCTTTTCAATGCCTACCATGTGCCAAGAATTTTATATTTGTTCTTGCATTTATTAGTCGTAACAAACCTGCAGAATAAATGGTGGTATCTCTGTTGTATAGGGCAAGAAAAAGTGAGAATCATTGTTTCTTGCCAGAGGTTATATAGCGGGTGAATGGCAGAGCTGAGATGGAGAAGGCAAAATCTTCTGGTTTTTTTTTTTTTTTTTTTTAACTTTTATTGTGCTTTAAGTGGAAGTTTACAAATCAAATCAGTCTCTCACACAAAAACTTACATACACCTTGCTACATACTCCCAATTGCTCTCCCCCTAATGAGACAGCTTGCTCCCTCCCTCTACTCTCTCTTTCGTGTCCATTTTGCCAGCCTCTAACCCCCTCTACCCTCTCATCTCCCCTCCATGTAGGAGTCTCAAGTGTCCACCTGATTCAAGAAGCTCACTCCTCACCAGCATCCCTCTCCAACCCATTGTCCAGTCCAATCCATGCCTGAAGACTTGACTTTGGGAATGGTTCCTGTCCTGGGCCAACAGAAGGTCTGGGGGCCATGACCACTGGGGTCCTTTTAGTCTCAGTCAGACCATGAAGTCAGGTCTTGTGAGAATTTGGGGTCTGCATCCCACTGCTCTCCTGCTCCCTCAGAGGTTCTCTGTAGTGTTTCCTGTCAGGGCAATCATTGGTTGTAGCTGGGCACCATGTAGTTCTTCTGGTAAAATCTTCTGTTTTAAGCCAGTGTTTTCCACTGTGTTCCTTGGAGGTCTCTAAGGGGTGGCTATGAGAGTGAGGAGGAGTTTTGATTCACCCACTCTGCTTAAACCAGAGCAGCCCTACTTTTGTTTTGTATTTTGGTGTTTTCGTATAAGACTTCATTTGGAAAAAGGATTCTGCTGCTTTAAAAAAGCAAACAAATCTGGGAAACCAGTCATCTGAGGAATAGTGAAAGAAAGTTAGTTAAACCAACCTAACGATGGAAAGAATGGCCAAATCACATGACTGCTGGTTAGGAAATTGTGTCGACCTTTGAAGTGACAATGTCACTGCCAGACATGGAGTACAGTTATTCTGTCTTTAGGCAGTGTGGTGTATTGGACAAAGAGTACGTCCTCTAAATTTGAATCCTAGCCCAGCCCCTGGGTAGCTGTGGGTTTTGAGGGCACTTCATTCTCTAAGCCTGGTGCCCAAAAATGTGAAAAGGGGAATTTTACATTTACATTTTAAAAGTGGCTGTAAGGTTCAGAAATCGCATGTAAAGTGACTGGCTCATAGTAGATACTGCCAAAACACTAGTTATTGCTAACAATGATCATGTTGTTGGTGGCAACTTTTTTAGGGTATGTTGACATTCCCCTCCCAGTGGCCTGAAAAGCTTCTGCCATAGCAAGAATAGGCAGTCCATTACCTACTGTATGTACCTCGTAGTGGGTGTTTAACATGTTTGTTTTTGATTAATTTAGTCTCAGAATGGCTGTGACTATTCATGGATGCATCTGTCATTGATGAAATGAGAAAACTTGAACTTTCTTAAGTTTATTATCATTGGACTTGAAGGAAGCAGCAGTGGCAAGGAACTCCATACAGCAAATTGAGAGACGTGGGTTCTTATGTGACCTTAGTGAGTCTTGTAACAGTAGACGAATCAACTTAACTTTTCTAGATCTTACGTTCAAAATGATGTCTAAATTACTTTTAACTCTGTATGTCTATAATTTGGCCAAAAAATTAAAGATGCTTTCATTGTCAGAATTTCCAAAAATTACAGCATTGTTTTTAGGGAAGGAGCTTTGTGCTGACTCGAGCTGGCGAGTTTCAGTTTATACTTAATTGAATAACGTCCAGCGCAGTGTTTCGTATAGAAGAACATTGAGGATCTTTTGCTCAAGGATCAAGAAGGGGGAAGTATGTGGCTTGTAGAATATCAGGGGAGACTTGGTGACGCAATGGTTAAAGCACTTGGCTGCATAACTGAGTGGTTGGCGGTTCAAACTCACCAGCCGCTTGCTCCACAGGAGAAGGATGTAGCAGTCTGCCTCTGTGAAGATTTACAGCTTTGGAAGCCCAATGGGCAGTTCTGCTCTGTCCCGTAGGGTCGCTATGAGTTGGAATCTACTCGATGGCAAATTTTTTTTTTTTTTTGCATGTAGAACGTCAGAAGTCAAACTAGAACGGTTGAATTGGAAGGAAGCTAATGTGAGAGATTATTGCTTGTTTTTGGGAGGCTATCTGGATTCTTTGTACTTCCTTGAGGGTAACACTTGTCACATTTCAGTACAGTGGCTACGGTATATTGCAATTGTCTCCCCTTAGACTGAAAGCTCTTTAAGATTAGAGACCTCTTCTGTTTCCCCCCCCCCCCACTTTTTTGTCCCTGTCTCCTACAGTATGGCTTGACGCATAATATACCCACAGCCGTTGAGCCGATTCTGACTTATATGGTGGTGTTATGTGCTGTCGAGTCGGTTTTGATTCATAGCAACCCTGTAGGACAGAGTAGAGCCATCCCATGGGATTTCTAAGGCTGTAAATCTTTACAGAAGCAAACTGCCACATCTTTCTCCCGTGGAGCGGCTGGTGGGTTTGAACCACCTTTTGGTTAGCAGCTGGGACTTTAACCACTGTGCCACCAGCCTCAAAATACACAAAATGAAAAAAAAAGATGAACCAAAATCAGCAGATGCATTTAGAAAATAGCATGTGCCTAAATTTACTTAAGTTTATTGAATTCCGTCTGTTGGTATGTGATAATATAGACAAATCTGATAAAGTGAAAAAAAACACCAGTTTTGTAGCTTTGAATCAGAACTTTACCACTTACCTGCACTTCTGTCTTGGGCAGTTAATTCACATTGAGTTAGGTTTTGTCTATAAAATGGGAGTGAGGTGGGAGGGAACTTTACAGGTAGGATATAGAAAGCATTAACACCTAATAGTGATAGTAGCTGTTACTACAAATGGATGGGAGTTTAAATTATCAGCAGTGTTTTTCTGCCTGAAAGAGGAATGTATTTTCAGAAAAGCCTGTTTGATATGGCATGAGTACACGGGAGAATTATTCCCCCTTGCAGTTTTCTGCTGAAAAGAAATCATTTAGCACTTCTTCCTCTGGGCCCACAGTTAGTTCCATGGAGGGGTTGGGGGATCCTAGAGTAGCTGCTTGAACACCTTGTGTTTTTGCAGATCTCTTTTCTTTTATGTTTTTGCCGATTTCTTTAGAATGCTACTTCTATATTGCACACTCTCTTTTACTCTCACTGAATATGGCTGACTCAGCTACCCTGTGTTAGCACAGAAAATATCCGCCTGGTTTCCTCTAATCAGGAAATATTCTATACCTTGCTTGGCATTTAAAAAAATTACTTTGTAGCTCTCTGTGATATAATGATAGATGAAAAAGATAGGTTGCAGGGTAATATGTGGTATATATTAATGAGTTGTGAAACAAAACCCAGAAACTATTAGGTGTATATACATGTTTGTATGAGCAGTGAGTTCGTATGTTTATCTCAAGAGGGTAGGACTGGGAGAGTGTGGGAGGGAGATTATCCACAGACTGCTATTGTTTTACTGTTAAAAGGAACATGTGTTATCTTTTTTTTTCTTTTAATTAAACTGTTTTGAGGTAATTATAGACTCACGTGCAGTTGCAAGAGATGGAGATCCCTGTACTCTCTACCCAGTTTCCCCCAGTGGTACCAGTACCAGTTGCCACGGAGACAACTCTGACTCATGGCAACCCCCGTATGTGCCAGAGTAGAGCTATTCTGCATAGGGTTTTCTTTTGTTTCTTCTTTTTTTGTTTTAGAATTTTATTGATTTTGTTGTTGTTGTTCACAATATACACAGCAAAACATACACCAATTCACCAGTTTCTGCCTGTACCATTTAGTGATACTGATTACGTTCTTCGAGTTGTATAACCATTCTCACCTTCCTTTTCTGAGTTGTTCCTCTCCATTAAAATAAACTCGCTGCCCTGTAAGGTTCCCATCTTATCTTTTGAGTTTCTGTTGTCAATTTGATACCATACAGATAGTTCCTAAAACAGCATAATGCTCAAGGCAGGCATTTTTTACTAGTTAAGCTAAACTATTGTTTGGTTTTAAGAAGATTTCAGGGGATATTTTTGGTTTAAGGTTTAAATATATCTCAGGGCAGTAGTTTGAGGGGTTCATCCAAACTTCATGGCTCCAGGAAGTCTGGAGTCCATGAGAATTTGAAATTCTGTTCTGCATGTTCCCCCTTTTGATATGGAATATTTGATCAAAGTGTTCAGTGATGGTAGCTGGGCACCATCTAGTTCATCTGGTCTCATGGCAAGGGAGGCAGTTGTTCATGGAGGCAGTTAGCCACACATCCATATCCTCCTCCTGTTCCTGACTCTCCTTCTTCTTTTGTTGCAGGCAAATAGAAACCAATTGTGCCTTGGATAGCCACTTAACAAACTTTTAAGACCCTGCTACACATTAAACGAGGAGGTAGAACAGAGGTACTAAACATGTTATTAGGCCAGTTAACTGGGATGTCCCATGAAACCATGGCCCTGAACCTCCAAACCAAGAAACCAAATCCCATGAGGTTTTTGATTGTACATAAGCAGCTGAAGCAGCTACTCTTTCCTTTTTTTGTCCTTGTCGTAAATATACCTATCGCATGATTTTTGCCAATTCAGCTTTTTAAAAGTGTACAACTTACTGACAACAGTTACAATGATCAGCTGTGCAGCCTTACCCTTAATCAGTGTGACATTTCCATCACTGTTAACACCTCCCTCCTGCCCCTGGTAACTATTAATACACTTTGTTCTCTCTACATTTGTCTTTTCTTTTTATATAAGCGAGGTCATACAATATTTGTAATTTTGTGATTGACTTATTTCATTCAACATGTCTTCCAGCTCCATCCATATTGTAACATGTATCAAGACTTCATTTCTCCTAGCTGAGTAGTATTCCATTGTACCACATATTGTTTATTCATTCATCCATTGTTGGGCATTTAGGTTATTTCTACCTTTCCATAAAGTTTTTGGTGGCTGACTTTTTAAAAGTAGGTCACCAGGCCTTTCTTCTGAGGTGCCTCTAGGTGGATTTACACTGCCAGTCTTTCAGTTGGCAGCCAAGCATGTTAACTGTTTGCACCACCCGGAGACTTCCCTCTCCCCGCCCCGGGTAGTAACATACTGCAAAACTGTATACACTGTCACAGCCAGGAGATTGACGTTGGTACTGTCAAGATACAAGTCAAGGTACAGAACATTTCTGTCACCAGACGGATCCTTGTTGATGCCCTTTTATAGCCACCTCCCAAAACAACAATGTTCCCAACAGTGCAGTGAATACAGTGGCAGTATTGCAGCCAAGCTTTGCCCGCAGAGTTATGGGAGAACGCTCACAGTGGTGAAGGTGGCCCACTGTCCACTCTCTCCCACCCCCCATTTTTAACCCCCAGCAACCACTGAATGATCTGTTTTCCTTTTGCCATTTCAAGAATGTTATATAAATGGAATCATATGGTATGTAACCTTTGGGATTGGCGTTTTTCACTCAGCATAATTCCCTCGAGATTCAGTTGAGTTGTGTGTGTCCATAGTTCCTTCCTTTTTAACTGTTGAGTAGTGTTCCATGGTTTGGATGTGTCACAGTTATTCTATTATTTACTCATTGAAGGACCTCTGAGTTCCCCCACTCCCAGCCCCCATTCTCGGCTGTTACGAAGAAAGCTGCTGTGAACATTTGTATACAAGTTTTTGTTTGAACATAAGTTTTCTGTTCTCTGGGATAAATGCCCAAGAGTAATCCCTGGGTTATGGTATGTATTGTTTTTTTAATTAAAAAAAAAAAAGTAAAATAACTAATTAAATGGTTCCTTGTCAGAATACTCAAGATGTGTATTCTTGGGTGCATGTAATTTATTTACTTTGATTTCTGGGGCTCTGCTCTAGCATCAAAGCGATAGTAATAATGCTGTAGTTTTCCTTGTCTCTTTCATCTGATGATCTGTGTCTGTATTACAAATACTAATTAACACTCACAACCCATTAGGAAACAAGTAATGATTAGCTCGAGTGAGGTTAGCTCCTTTCTAAATTGGTAGGTTGAGGCATGTGTGTTATGGGACTTGCCTAAGGTTATAGCATGCATCAGTGTCCTGAGTCAAATTCATTCATGTTTCTTCTGTTTGTCTTCTGAGTTGACTCTTTATAGTTATAACTTTTTAGGTATGAGGCCCTGAGATTTTTTTATTTTTGTTTTTTTCTGTGTCTGAGGTTTAATGCTTTTTTAAAGAAGCGATAAGTATAGTGGTTAGAGCTTGTGTTCTGACATCAGATCTGATTTTGAATCTCTGCTCCATCTGGGTAGATCACTTACTTTCCCCAAGTCTCAGTTTCCTGATCTGTTAAATGGGGATAATGATAGTACCTATCTTCATAGCATTGTTGTGAGGAATAAGATAATATGTGGAAAAGTGTTTAACACTGTCAGTTGTGTAGCAAATGTTCAGTGAACATTAGATAAAAGTATTGCTTTAAATGCATGCATTATGTTCTATCACTTGTCTTTGTCATTGTAGATAATTGAATAAATGTTGAGATTTTCCTGCCATGTGCTTAGAAGGCTTTAACATTGCTGTTATTTTTGAGATAAGGATGCTTTCTTTGATTGCTGTTTCAAATTTTTTTTTATATATAATTATTTAAGAATAAGAAGTATAAGAAGTAATGTTGCATTATATTTATTGTACTGTTAGTTTGTATGAAAATATTTAAAAGTTTCTCCTGGATTTTTCATATTTTCTTCAGGCTCATATTCATAGAAAAATAGGAAGTGATCCGAAACTATTGATTTCTGTCTTAGGCTGAGTTCTCTAGAGAAGTAAAACCAGTGATGTGTATATATATATAAATATATGTAGAGCGACTTATCTCAAGGAAATGGCTCACATAGTTCTGGAGGCCGACAGGTCCCAGATCCTTGGGTCAGGCGTCATGCTGGAGGCTTCTTCCAACTCATATGGTTGCAGGGGCTGACAGTTCTCTAATCAGCAGGCCAGATCGTAGGCTGTTGGCTCACAGGAATGTGGAAGCTGGCGAATCCCAAAATCAGCAGGTCAAATGGCAGGCAGCTGGTTCACAGGGCAACAGAAGCTGATGGATCCTAGAATTGGCAGGTCAGATGACAGGCTCAAGTCACAAGAACCGTAGGTCAGGTGGTGATGAGCCAGATGCAGGAGCCAAAGCAAGCTAGTGAGCTTTGTCTGAACGTCCATATATACTGGATGCAGGCCATGCCTCCAAAGAAACTCCCCTTACAGTGAATTGGCTGATCATGTCATGGAGGATGACTATATCAGATCACAAAATGGAGGATGATCATGTCATTGCATAACTGCCAAACCACTGGAAATCATGGCCCAGCCAAGTTGAGGCACAACCTTAACCATCGCAGTTTCCTTCTATAATCTGACCCTCTAAGCCCTCTCCCAAAAGTAGGACCCCTCTCAATAAACGGCCCCACCATCCACTTGGAATTTAAGTTAAGAGCCTAGGAATACCCTTAATTCTCTTTTCTCTTATGTTCCACATATAATGAATCTGTAAGTTGTTTGACTGTTTCTCCAAAATATATCCTGAATTTGACTACCCATCATCTCCTGCTATACTCTAGGCCTGGCCTGAATTCCTGTCATCTTGTCATTTCCCTGGCTAAAATCTATTAGCAACCCATTACACTTAATAAAATCCAAATTCCTTACCATGGTCTTCTGGTACCTACTTGTCTTTATTTTGTTCACTCCGTTGTTACTTATTGCCTCATTTCTGGCCCTCAGACAGACATAGCTTACCTGCCAGGGCCCTTGGTACTTTCTCTTTGGAATATTTTTTTTTACCTAGCTCTTTTCTCAAGGCTTCCACCTTAAGATGCAGGTCTCAGATGTCATCATAGAGAGGCTTTCTCTGACCACCCTAAAAAGGTGTGTTTCTTTCCATCAGCTCTACCATACTATCCTGTTTTATATTCCTCCTTGATTTATCAGGACTTTTTACTTACATAAATAATCACATAGGCTTCTTGAAAGCAGGAATGTTCTTGTTCACTGTGTTATCTTCAGTGCCTAGAACAGTGCTGAGTACATAGTAGATGTTTAATAAGTGCTTGTTAGCAGTCTGTCATTGCTTTTGCATCTCTCCCTCCCTTAAGTGTTCTTTATTTGGAAAGTTAGGGAAATGGAATCTAGCTTTTAGTCAGAGTTTTAAAAAAAATGACTAGATTTTTTAATCCAATGCCTTATTTTGATTGGCTGAGTAATGTGATTGGCAAGGTGGAGGGGCATCTGGACCTTTTAAAATTAGAGCTCTGCATTTAATAACTTGAGTTTTCCCTTTCTTGAAGCCTTGAGGGAAATTTTTCTTTTGCCTATTCTGGTCAGCCAAGAACCTGACCTGGACTGACTCTAAGATTTGCTGAGCCAACATCTACGAGTCAAGCTCTGATACTATCTGAAGTAAAAACCTGAATTCAAATCCTGCTTTGACTACTGACTCATCTTGTGTACTGAGATGAATTTCTTAACCTCTTCCAGGTTTTGTTTTTCTTATTTGTCTGGTGAGTAATCCCATTTGTCCTGGGGCTTGTGAGGTTTCCTGGGTTAATGTTCTCAAAGCTTTTTACAACATTGTTGTCTTGGCTCCAGGGGTTTCCAAGAAGTATTGGGGGCAATGTATACTCCAGGAAGAAAGGTTCGACTTTCTCCTGAAAACAGATGTGATCCTTCCTGATTTGAAACCGGCTCTACTTCAGCCTCTTAATATTGTTGGTGGATGAAAGGTATGCTGTTGCCAAAGTCATTAGGCCTGTTTGCCTGAGGCAGCTGGTTTCAGTTCCCATTTCTGGGGTTAAACTGTTTTTGCCTCTGTGAAATTTCTTCCATGAAAAGTTAGTGTTTTTCTTTGCTTGCTAAGAGAAAATGTCTTGCCATTTTGCACATTTGAGGGTAGCCTTCTTGGTCTTCTTGATTCTTTTGATGGCTTTGGACCCAGCAATTAAACATCAGCTTCTTCTTGGTTCACTGGTTTCCTCTTTGTTCTTCCTTGAGTTTTCAGGGGTTCTTGTGTTCTCAGAGTACTGTTTTCTGTAGAATAGTTTGTAGATAAGAGTCCATTTCTTTTTTCCTCATCATTCTGAGGTAAGTGGGAGTAAGGAAGATTGTTGTCTGAGATTTGAGTCTTACGGCCTTCTATTTCCAGTTTTCATCACACTTTTTTAGCAAAACCTTTCCTGTGCTTTAGACATTAGGCTACACATCATCGTGAGTTACTTTAGGAAGCCCTAGTAAGCAAAATCTCTAGCGTACAAGTTGGAACATTATTTTTCCTTTTATTATAATAACAGTAATTAGAATTTATCTAGTTTTGTGTCTTCAAAGCATTTTTTAAAGTTGTTAGCCCATACATGACATACCCTATAGAGGTCTGCCTTGTTCAGAGTTTATATATGAAAAACATTGGAAGGTGGTGGTGGAGATGAGAACAAAAAAGAGTTTACATTGCTTGCTTATCCCTTGCTAAATTTGGGCTGGCAACCTTTGTACCAGGTACTTGATTCACTGTTGCCTCTTACTTGGACTTCTGAGGTGCAGATCAGTTATATTTTAGATTATTTGTAATTTTGAACATCAATGTAGTGCATGTCTGCAGTAGAACTGTAGCTTCTGTCTACTAACATTTCATTTCTGGCCTTTTGGCAGCTTCTTGTAAAGGAACTTTGTATAATTTTGATTGTATTGGTTTCAGGTCTGTCACCTTATTATTTGCTTTCAATTTGTCAAGTGATTAATTAGAGGTATTCTGTGATTCTGCTGTATGACTGTCAGTTTCTTTTGTATTCTTTCTCTTTTCTGTCCAGAAATGTGGGGTGCCATGCTTCTCGGTATGAACTACTATTTGTTGTGTACTTTGGCTATTGTTTGTTCCTAACTTGAATCTGCTTTGAAAAGTAGTCATCCTGCCTTGAATTTTGTAACCTGTTTCTTCTAAGATACTCCCAGGACTTTATTCCTTTAAGGTAGAAACAAACAAACAAAAACAAACCCACTGCCCTCGAGTGTGACTCATAGCGACCCTATAGGACAGACTAGATCTGCCCTACAGACTTTCCAAGGCTGTAATCTTTACGGAGGCAGACTGCCACATCTTTCTTTCTCTTGTGGAATGGCTGGCGGGTTCAAACCACCAACCTTTCGGTTTGCCTGGAGCACGAACTGCTGTACCATCAGGGCTCCTATTAAGGTAGAAGAACCAAAACCTGTTGCCGTCAAGTCGATTCTGAGTCATAGCGACCCTACGGGACAGTAGAACCGCCCCATATGGTTTCCAGGGAGCACCTAGTGAAGTCGAACTGCCAACCTCTTGATTAGCAACCATAGCTCTTAACCACTGTGCCGCCAGTGTGTCCTTTAAGGTAGAAGGAGGGTATTATTTAATTTCAGTTTATACAGGGGGGAAAGTTGAAATTCAATGACAGTGTGTGATTTGTCTGTGATTACGTAACAGCCCAGTGGTTAAAAAAAACCAATCCATCGAAGCTTTATACTTCTTGGTCTTATCTTTACCTGTTAAATCGCATGACTCTCACTGCAGGCTTGACCTATAGCCTTTTCCCCCGAAACCATAAGATCACCTTTCTCAGAGAGTAATTTAGGATGAAATTTTTATATCTAGCATTCTCAAGCTTGAAAGGTGTACTATTCCTTGTTCCTGTCTCTGCTGTCAGAATATCCACTGCCTCTGTGCTTTGTTCTAAACATGTGTTTCAATTATGAGGGTTCAAAAAATGTTGCTGCCGACTTTGTATTTTTTTTATTTTTTTATCCTACAGTTGTGGCCATGTATTTGCCTTGTGCATACCCTCTGGAAATTAATGACATAGATAATGAAATGGTTAATTGAGCATAGTTTGGTTATGGTACAAAGTTTTCTCTTTATAAAACTTTCTGACTTGTAGAAATTGAACTTATGACCATGAGCTTATCAGTACCACCCCATAACTGACAACGCTTTTTTTTTTTTCATTTAGATGTTGCTGTTTATGAGAATTTTGGGGTCATTTTGAGTTTTCCTGGTAACTGTATATGAATAAATACACATATTTATTCTCTTCTACGCTAGGCACTGTGCAAAGTACTGAAACTATGACAGACATAGTTTTTGCCCTTACATAGCTTATAAATCTAGTGAGGAAGAAAGTCTTAACAGGGAATTACATGTGTGATAAAATAAAATTAATTTTGAGATATTTTTGGATGCCTAAATTTATTTTATTCTCATATTTTCAGAAAAAAATTTCTTTTTAGAGTGTTGAACAGATAGGTTTTCTGTAGAAAATTACCAATGTTTGTCAGCACTGGATATCAGGTAGGTAGCATTTTAATTATTTATTGCTGTTCAAAAAACAGCCTCAAAACTTGTGGCTTAAAACACTAATGATTTACTACCTCTCACAATTATGTCAGTAATTTGGGCAGGGCTCATTTGGATGGTTCTTCTGCTTTATATGGCATAAGTTGGAGTCACTAATTTGTCTGCATTCAGCTGGTGACTGAGCTGGGTTGGAAGGTCCAGGAGGGTTTCTGGTACCTTGATGGTCTTCCATGTGGCCGCTCTCCCTCCATGTAGTATCTTAGCATATTTTCAGAAATAAATATCTTTTTAGAGTATTGAACATACAGATTTTCTGTAGAAAATTATCAATATTTGTCAGCACTGAATATCAGATAGGCATCAAGGCCTCTCCATATAAGTGCTCTCTCTAGCAGAACAGCTGAATTTTCTTATATCCTAGTGACTGGCTTCCAAGAGGGAAAGTGAAAACTGTCAGGCCTGGAACTGGCACATCATCTCTCTGTTGCATTCTGTTGAACATAGCAAGTCACAAGATGAGCTCAGATTCAAGGGGAAGTAAATATGTTCCCTTCATGAATGGAGCAGCGTGTGAGTAAGGGAAAGAAGGAATTAATAATGACTTTGGAGATAATCTACAGACTTCTTGTTGTTAGGTGCCGTCGAGTAGGTTCTGACTCATAGTGACCCTGTGTACAACACAGCAAAACACTGCCCGGTCCTGTGCTGTTTTCACAATCATTGTGCTTGAGCCCATTGTTGCAGCCACTGTTTCAGTCCATCTTGTTGAGGGTCTTCCTCTTTTTCACTGACCCTCTGCTTTACTGAGCATGATGTCCATCTCCAGGGACTGGTCCTTCCTGATAATATGTCCAAAGCATGTGAGACACAGTCTCACCATTCTTGCTTCTAAGGAGCATTCTGGTTGTACTTCTTCTAAGACAGATTTGTTCATTCTTTTGGCAGTCCATGGTATGTTCAATATTCTTCTCCAACACCACAGTTCAAAGGCATCAATTCTTTTTTGGTCTTCCTTATTGTTGTTCCGCTTTCACATACATATGAGGTAATTGAAAACACCATGGCTTGGGTCAGGTGCACCTTAGTCCTTAAAGTGACATCTTTCCTTTTCAACACTTTTAAGAGATCTTTTGCAGCAGATTTACCCAATGCAATGCATCTTTTGATTTCTTGACTGCTGCTTCCATGGGTATTGATTGTGGATCCAAGTAAAATGAAATCCTTGACAACATCGGTCTTTTCTCCGTTTATCATGATGTTGCTTATTGGTCCAGTTGTGAGAATTTTTCTTTTCTTTATGTTGAGGTGTAATCCATGTTGAAGGCTGTGGTCTTTGAGCTTCATCAGTAAGTGCTTCAAGTCCTCTTCACTTTCATTAAGCAGGGTCGTGTTATCTGCATAACGCAGGTTGTTAATGAGTCTTCCTCCAATCCTGATGCTCCATTCTTCTTCATATAGTCCAGCTTCTCGAATTATTTACTGAGCATACAGATTGAATAAACCAAAACAACCCACTGCCGTCGAGTCGATTCTGACTCATAGTGACCCTATAGGACAGAGTAGAACTGCCCCATAGAGTTTCCAAGGAGTGCCTGGTGGATTTGAACTGCCAACCTCTTGGTTAGCAGCCATAGCACTTAACCACTACACCACCAGGGTTTCCACAGATTGAATAGGTATGGTAAAAGGATACAACCCCAACACACACCTTTCCAGACTTTAAACCACACAGTATTCCTTTGTTCTGTTCGAATGACTGCCTCTTGATCTATGTACAGGTTCCTCATGAGCACAATGAAGTGTTCTGGAATTCCCATTCTTCGCAGTGTTATCCATAATTTATTGTGATACAAGCAGTTGAATGCCTTTGCATAGTCAGTAAAACACAGGTAAACATCTTTCTGGTATTCTCTGCTTTCAGCCAGGATCCATCTGATATCAGCATTCATATCCCTGGTTCCACATCTTCTTCTGAATCCAGCTTGAATTTCTGGCAGTTAGTTCCGTGTCAGTACACTGATGTAGTTGCTTTTGAATAACCTTCAGCAAAATTTTACTTGTGTGTGATATTAATAATATTGTTCGATAATTTCTGCATTCTGTTGGGTCACCTTTCTTTGGAGTAGGCATAAATATGGATCTCTTCCAGTCGGTTTACCAGGTAGCTGTCTTCCAAATTTCTTGACACAGGTGAGTGAGCACTTCGAGGGCTGCATCCGTTTGTTGAAACATCTCGATTGGTATTCCTTTAATTCCTGGAGCCTTGTTTTTCACCAGTGCCTCTGGAACAGCTTGGACTTCTTCCTTCAGCACCACCGGTTCCTGACCACATGCTTCCTTCTGAAATGGTTGAACGTTGACCAATACACAGACTTAGCAAGCCGAATTAGTTATAGAGAACCCTGATTTGGCACCTGCTCTGGTTGAGCAAGGAGGTCACTGTTGTATGCATCTGTCTTAAGCATGAGAAAGGTTAGCGAAACTCTCTCTATATATATATTCCCTTTTTGTGTTCTCAGATGTGCTTATGTAATTGCTCATGTTCAGCAAAGGAGTATGTACAGATTTGACAGAGTGTCCACGGTCACATTCTCTGTTGATTATATATTTTGAGGTTTATATTGCATCCCTGTCGCCAGGCAAAAATAAACCTACAGAAGCATCTATCTGTATTTCCTGATAGGTGAATTTGCCTATTTTTATGGAAATAGGTTTGTTTGTTGTTAGGTGCCGTTGAGGCAGTTCTGACTCATAGCAACCCTGTGTACAACAGAACGAAACACTACCTGGTTCTGTGCCATCCTCACAGTGGTTGCTACATTTGAGCCTGTTGTTGCAGCCACTGTGTCAGTCCATCGCATTGAGGGTCTTCATTTCTTTCACTGATCGTCTACCTTGCCAATCATGATGTCCTTCTCCAGGAGCTGATCTCTCCTGATAACATGTCCAACTTATGAGAGATGAAGTCTTGCCATCCTTGCTTCCAGGGAGCCTTCTGGCTATGCTTCTTCAAAGACAGACTTGTTCATTCTTCTGGCAATCCATGCTATATTCGATATTCTTTGCCCGCACCAGAATACAAAGGCATCAGTTCTTCTTTGGTGTACCTTATTCATTGTCCAGCTTTCAGATCCATTGGAGGCGATTGAAAATGTCATAGCTTGGGTCAGGTGCACCTTATTCCTCAAAGTGACCTCTTTGCTTTTCAACACATTAAAGAGCTCTTTTGCAGCAGATTTGCCCAGTGTAGTGTGTCATCTGAGTTCTTGACTGCTGCTTCCATGAGCTTTGATTGTGGACCCGAGTAAAATGAAATCCTTGAAAGCATCAGTATTTTCTCTATTTATCATGCTGTTGCTCGTTGGTCCAGTTGTGAGGATTTTTGTTTTCTTTATGTTGAGGAATAGTCTTCGATCTTCATTGGTAAGTGTTTCAAGTTACTCATTTTCAGCAAGCAGGGTTGTGTCATCTGTATATCATAGGTTGTTAATCTTCCTCCAATCCTGATGCCACATTCTTGTTCATAGTCCAGCTTCTCGGATTATTTGCTCGGTTTACTGATTGAATTAAGTATGGTGAAAGGATACAACCTTGAGGCACACCATTCCTGATTACAAATCAGGCAGAATCCCCTTGTTCTGTTCTAATGACTGCCTCTTGGTCTATGTACAGGTTCCTCATGAGCACAATTAAGTGTTCTGGAATTCCCATTCTTTGCAATGTAATCCATAATTTGCAATGATCCGCACAGTCGATTGCCTTTGTATAGTCAATAAAACACAGGTAAACATCTTCCTGGTATTTTCTGCTTTCAGCCAAGATCCATCTGACATCAGCAATCATATTCCTGGGTCCACATCCTCTTCTGAATCCATCTAGAATTTCTGACAGTTCCCTGTTGATACACTGCTGCAGCTGCTTTTGAATGATCTTCAGCAAAATTTTATTTGCATGCGATATTAATGGTATTGTTTGATAATTTCCACATTCGGTTGGATCACCATTCTTTGCATTGAGCACAAATATGGACTTCTTCCAGTCGGTTTGCCAGGTGGTTGTTTTCCGAATTTCTTGGCATAGACACGTGAGTACTTACAGTGCTGTATCTGTTTGTTGGAACGTCTCAGTTGATACTTTGTCAATTTCTGGAGCCTTGTTTTTCACCAATGCCTTCAGTGCAGTTTGGACTTCTTCCTTCAATACCATTAGTTCTAGATCATATACTACCTCCTAAAATGGTTGAATGTTGATTAATTGTTTTTGGTACAGAAACTCTGTATTCCTTTCATCATCTTTTTTTAAATTGTGCTTTAGGTAAAAGTTCACAGCTCAAGTTAATTTCTTATACAAAAAATTTATGTGCATATCCTTATGTGACCCTAGTTATAATCTCTATAATGTTACAGCGTATTCCTCCTTTCCACACCATGTTTCCAGTGTCCATTCAACCAGCTCGTATCCCTTTCTGCCTTCTCATTCTGCCTCCAGATAGGAGCTGACCATTTAGTCTCGTGAAACTACTTGAACTAAGAATAAGAAGCACACTCTTCACAAGTATTATTTTATGTCTTATAGTCCAGTCTGATTTTTGCCTGAAGAGTTGGCTTTGGGAATGGTTTTAATTCTGGGTTAACAGAGAGTCTGGGGGCCATGTCTTCTGGGGTTCCTTTAAGTCTCAGACAATTAAGTCTGGCCTTTCTATGTGAACTTGAGTTCTGCACCCCACTTTTCTCCTGCTCCATCAGGGCAGCCATTGGTGGTAGCTGGGCACCATCTAGTTCTTCTGGTCTCAGGCTGATGGAGTCCCTGGTTTATGTGGCCCTTTCTGTCTCCTGGGCTAATATTTTCCTTGTGTCTTTGGCATTCTTCATTCTCTGTTGCTCCAGATGGGTTGGGACCAACTGATGCGTCTTAAATGGCCACTCGCAAGCTTTTAAGACCCCAGATGCCACTCACCAAAGTGGGATGTAGAACATTTTCTTAATAAACTTTGTTATGCCAGTTGACCCAGATGTCCCCTGAAACCATGGTCCCCAGACCCCCACTGCTGCTGCACTGTTCCTGAATGCGTTTGGTTATGTTCAGGAATCTTAGCTTTTGGTTTAGTCCAGTAGTGGTGACTTCCCCTGTATTGTGTGTTGTCCTTCCCTTCATCTAAAATAATTCTTGTCTACTGTCTAGTTAGTGAATTCCCCTCTTCCTCCCTCCCAACCCTCGTAACCATCAAGGAATGTTTTCTTCTGTGTTTAAACCTTTCCTTGAGTTCTTGTAATAGTGGTCTCATACAATATTTGTTCTTTTGTGACTAATTTCACTTAGTATAATGCCATCCAGATTCATCCCTGTGATGTTTCCCAGGTTCATCGTTTTTCATTATCATTTCATAGTATTCCATTGTGTGAATATACCATAATTTGTTTATGTATTTGTCTGTTGATGGGCACCTACGTTGTTTCCATCTCTTTGCTGTTGTGAACAGTGCTGTTATGAACATGCATGTGCGTATATCTATTCGTGTGACAGCTCTTATTTCTCTAGGATATATTCCAAGGAGTGCAATTGCTGGATCATATAGTGTTTCTATTTCTAGCTTATTAAGGACACACCGAACCGATTTCCACAGTGGTTGTTGCATTTCACATTCCTACCAGCAGTGTTTAAGTGTTCTAGCCTCTCCACAACCTCTCCAACATGTATTATTTTGTGTTTTTTGCATTAATGCTAGCCTTGTTGGGGTGAGGTGGTATCTCATTGTAGTTTTTAATGGATAATGATTGTGAGCATTTCCTCATGTATCTGTTAGCCACCTGAATGTCTTCTTTGGTGAAGTGCCTGTTGGTATCCTTTCCCCATTTTTTAATTGGGTTGTTTGTTGTCTTCTTGTTGAAGCTTTGTAGTATCTCGTAGATTTTAGAGATTAGACCCTGATTGGATATGTCGTAGCCAAAAATTTTTACCCAGTCGGTAGGTTGTCTTTTTACCCTTTTGGTGAAGTCTTTTGATGAGCTTAAGTGTTCGATTTTTAGGAGCTCCTAGTTATCTAGTTTGTTTTCTGGTGTTTGTGCATTGTTAATAATTTCTGTATTCTGTTTATGCCATGTATTAGGGCTCCTAGCATTGTCCCTATTTTTTCTTCCATGATCTTTTTCGTTTTAGATTTTATATTTCGGTCTTTGATCCATTTTGAGTTCATTTTTGTGCATAGTGTGAGGTATGGGTCTTGTTTCATTTTTTTGCAGATAAATATCCATTTATGCCAGCACCATTTGTTAAAGAGACTGTCTTTTTCCCAATTAACGGACTTTGGGCCTTTGTCAAATATCAGCTGCTCATAGGTGGATGAATTTATGTCTGTATTCTCAACTCTGTTCCATTGGTCTGTGTATCTGTTGAACCAGTTTCAGGCTGTTTTGACCACTATGGCGGTATGATAGGTTCCAAAATCAGGTAGTGTGAGGCCTCCCACTTTGTTCTTCTTTTTCAGTAACGCTTTACTTATCCAGGGCCTCTTCGCTTACCATATGAAGTTGGTGATTTGTTTCTCCATCTCATTAAAAAATGCCATTGGAATTTAGATTGGGATTGCATTGTTTCTGTAGATTGCTTTGGGTAGAATAGGCATTTTCACAATGTTGAGTCTTTCTATCCATGAGCAAGGTATGTTTTTCCACTTCAGTAGGTCTCTTTTGGTTTCTTGCAATAGTGTCTTGTAGCTTTCTTTGTATTGGTCTTTTACGTTTCTGGTTAGATTTATTCCTAAGTATTTTATCTTCTTGGGGGCTAGTGTAAATGGTATTGATTTGGTGATTTCCTCGTCAAAATTCTCTTCGTTGGTGCAGAGGAATCCAACTGATTTTTTAAAATTTTTGTTGTGCTTTAAGTGAAACTTTACAAATCAAGTCAGTCATAGAAAAATTTATATACACCTTGCTATACACTCCTAATTGCTCTCCCCGTAATGAGACTGCACACTCCTAACCTCCACTTTCTCGCCTCGTGTCCATTTGGGCAGCTTCTGGCCCCCTCTACCCTCTCATCTCCCCTCCAGACAGGAGATGCCAACATAGTCTCGTGTCTGCGTGATAAAGGAGCTCGTTCTTCACCAGTATTATTTTCCATCCCATATTCCAGTCCAATCCCTGTCTGAAGAGTTGGCTTTGGGAATGGTTCCTGTCTTGGGCTAACAGGAGGCCTGGAGATCACGGCCTGTGGAGTTCTTCTAGTCCCAGTCTGAACATTAAGTCTGGTCTTTTTACAGGAATTTGGGGTCTGCATCCCACTGCTCTCCTGCTCCCTCAGAGGTTCTCTGTTGTGTTCCCTGTCAGGGCAATCATCTGTTGTGGCCAGGCACCATCTAGTTCTTCTGGTCACAGGCTGATGTAGTCTCTGGTTTATGTGGTCCTTTCTGTCTCTTAGGCTCATAATTACCTTGTGTCTTTGGTGTTCTTCATTCTTCCTTGTTCCACGTGGGTCGAGGCCAGTTGATGCATCTTAGATGGCCGCTTGCTAGCGTTTAAGACCCCAGACACCACTCTCCAAAGTGGGATGCAGAATGTTTCCTTAATAGATTTTATTATACCAATTGACGTAGATGTCCCCTGAAACCATGGACCCCAAGCCCCTGTCCCTGCTACACTGGCCTTAGAAGCGTTCAGTTTATTCAGGAAACTTCTTTGCTTTTGGTTTAGTCCAGTTGTGCTGACCTCTCCTGTATCGTGTGTTGTCCCTTCACCTAAAATAAAATTTATCTACTATGTAATTAGTGAAAGCCTCTCTCCCTCCCTTCCTCCCTCCCCCCGTCTCATAACCATCAAAGAATATTTTCTTCTCTGCTTAAATTATTTCTTCCAGTTCTTATAATAGTGGCCTTATACAATATTTGTCGTTTTGCAGCTAATTTCACTCAGCATAATGTCTTCCAGATTTCTCCATGCTATGGAATGTTTCATGGATTCATCATTGTTCTTTATCAATGTGTAGTATTCCATTGTGTGAATATACCGTGATTTATCCATTCATCCTTGGTTGCTTCCAACTTTTTGCTCTTGTAAACAGTGCTGCAGTGAACATGGGCATGCATATATCTGTTCGTGTAAAGGCTCTTATTTCTCTAGGATATATTCCAAGGAGTGGGATTTCTGGATCATATGGTAGTTCTATTTCTAGTTTTTTAAGGAAGCACCAAATTGATTTCCAAAGTGGTTGTACATTTGACATTCCCACCAGCAGTGTATGAGTGTTCCAGTCTCTCCACAACAAAATTTTTGAATTAATGCCAGCCTTGTTGGAGTGACATGGAATCTCATTGTAGTTTTGGTTTGCATTTCCTCATATATCTGTCAGCAGCCTGAATGTCATCTTTAGTGAAGTTCCTGTTCATATCCTTTGCCCATTTTTTAATTGGGTTATTTGTTTTTTTGTAGTTGAGTTTTTGCAATATCATGTAGACTTTAGAGATCAGGCACTGCTGGGAAATATCATAGCTAAAAACTTTTTCCCAGTCTGTAGGTAGTCTTTTTACTCTTTTGGTGAAGTCTTTGGATGAGCATAGGTGTTTGATTTTTAGGAGCTCCCAGTTATCTAGCTTCTCTTCTGCATTTTTAGTAATGTCTCGTGTACTATTTATGCCATGTATTAGCGTTCCTAACTTTGTCCCTATTTTTTCTTCCATGATCTTTATTGTTTTAGATTTTATATTTAGGTCTTTTGTCCATTTTGAGTTTGTTTTTGTGCATGGTGTGAGGTATGGGTCTTGTTTCATTTTTTTGCAGATGGATATCCAGTTATGCCAGCACCATTTGTTAAAAAGACTGTCTTATCCCCAGTTAACTAACTTTGGGCCCTTGTCAAATATCCACCGCTCATATGTGGATGGATTTATGTCTGGATTCTGAATTACTTCCATCGGTGTATGTATCTGTTATTGTACCAGTACCAGGCTGTTTTGACTACTGTGGTGGTGTAATATGTTCTAAAATCAGGTAGAGTGAGGACTCCCACTTTGTTCTTCCTTTTCAGTAATGCTTTACTTATCCGGGGTCTCTTGCCCTTCCATATGAAGTTGGTGATTTTTTTCTCCATCTCATTAAAAAATGTCATTGGAATTTGGATCGGAATTGTATTGTATGTATAGGTGGCTTTTGGTAGAATAGACGTTTTTACTCTGTTAAGTCTTCCTATCCATGAGCAAGGTATGTTTTTCCACTTATGTAGGTCTCTTTTGGTTTCTTGAAGTAGTGTCTTACAGTTTTCTTTTTATAGGTCTTTTATATCTCTGGTAAGATTTATTCCTAAGTATTTTATCTTCTTGGGGCTACTGTAAATGGTATTGATTTGGTGATTTCCTCTTCGATGTTCTTTTTGTTGGTGTAGAGGAATCCAACTGATTTTTGTATGTTTATCTTGTATCCTGATACATTGCTGAAATCATAGGTTGGTTCCAGTAGTTTTCTTGTGGATTCTTTTAGGGTTTTTTTGTGTATAAGATTATATCGTCTGCAAAGAGAGATAATTTTGCTTCTTCTTTACCAATTTGGATGGGCTTTATTTGTTTATTTATTTTCCTAGCCTAATTGCTCTGGCTGGGACCTCCAGCACAATGTTGAATAAGAGTGGTGATAAAGGGCATCCTTGTCTGGTTCCCCTCCTCAAGGGGAATGCTTTTTGAGTCTCTCTATTTAGGATGGTGTTGGTTATTGGCTTTGTATAAATGCCCTTTATTATGAAGAGGAATTTCCCTTCTGTTCCTATTTTGCTGAAGAGGTTTTATCAAGAATGGGCAGTTGAACTTTGTCAAATGCCTTTTCTGCATAAATGATAAGATCATGTGGTCCTTTTGTTTTATTTATGTGATGGATTACATTGTTTTTCTAATGTTGAACCTTCCATGCATACCTATGAATCCCACTTGTTCATGGTGAATTATTTTTTTGATATATTGTTGAATTCTGTTGACTAGAATTTCAGAATTTTTGCATCTGTGTTCATGAGGGATATTGGTCCCTAGTTTTCTTTTGGGGGGGGGTGTCTTTACCTAGTTTTGGTATCAGGGTTATCCTGGCTTCAGGGAATGAGTTTGTGAGTATTCTGTCCTTTTCTATGCTCTGAAATACCTTTAGTAGTAGTGATGTTAACTCTTGTCTGAAAGTTTAGTAGAATTGTCCATTGAAGCTGTCAGAGCCAGGGCCTTTCATCTTTTGATGCCTCCTGTGTCATTCAATATTTTGCCCAGAGGATCCTTCAAAATTGCAATTCGAGGCTTGAGGTTTTTCTTCAGTTCTTTCAGCTTGAGAAATGCCGAGCGCATGCTTCACTTGTAGTTTTCTAATTCCACGTCTTTGCTTATTTTATTACAATATTTTACTTTGCCTTCTTGAGCTGCCCTTTGAAACTTTCTGTTCGCTCTTTTACTTCATGATTTCTTCCATTCACTTTAGCTACACTGAGTCATGAGCGAGTTTCAGAATCCCTTCTTACATCCATTTTGGTCTTTTCTGTCTCTTTTAATGACCCTTTGCTTTCTTTATGTGTGATGTCCTCCTACAACTGGTCTGGTCTTCGGTCATTAGTGTTAAATGCATCCAGTTCTTGAGATGGACTCCATATTTTTAAAAAAAAAAAAAAAAAAGTTTTTTTTTTTTTTTTTTTTAGGTAGGATATACTCAAGGTTGTATTTTGGCTCTCGCGGACATGTTTTAATTTTCTTCAGCTTCACCTTGAGCTTGCATAGGAGCAATTCATGGTCTTTTCCACAGTCAGTCCTTGGCATTGTTGTGACTGATGATACTGAGCTTTTCAATCATCTCTTCCCACAGATGTTGTCAGTTTGATTCCTGTTTTCCATTGGAGAGGTCCCTGTATATAGTCACCATTTATGTTTTTGAAAAAAGGTATTTGCAATGATTAAATCATTTGTCTCGCAAAATTCTATCCTGTGATCTCTGGTGTCATTTCTGTCACCAAGGCCATATTTTCCCAATAGCGATCCTTCTTTCGTTTCCACCTTTCACGTTCTAATCACCAGTAATCATCAGTGCATCTTAATTGCATGTTTGATCAACTGCACACTGGAGAAGTGGTAAAAATCATTACTTTCTTCGTCTTTGTCCTTAGTGATTGGTACATAAATTTGAAAATAGTTGTATTAACTGGTCTTCCTTGTAGATGTATAGGTATCATCCTATCATTGACAGCACGGACTTCAGGATAGATCTTGAAATGTTCTTATCGGTGATGAACATGACACCAGTCTTCTTCAATTTGTCATTCCTGGCATAGTAGACCATATGATTGTCTGGTTCAAAATGGCTAATACCAGTCCATTTTAGCTCACTAATGCCTAGAATATCAATGTTTATGTGCTTCATTTCCTTTTTGACAACTTCCAATTTTCTTAGATTCATATTTCATACATTCCACATTCTGGTTACTAATGGATGTTGCAGTTGTTTCTTCTCATTGTGAGTCATGCCACATCAGCAGATGAAGGTCCTGAAACCTTGACTCTATCCATACTATCCAACTATACTTGGAGGAGGCAGCTTTTCCCCAGTTGTCTTTTGAGTGCATTCCAACCATAGGGGCTCATCTTCCAGCACTATATCAGACAGTGTTCAGCTGCTATTCATAAGGTTTTCACTGGCTAATTTTTTCAGAAGTAGACGGCAGGGTCCTTTTTCCTAGCCTGTCTTAGTCTGGAAACTCCACTGAAACCTATCCACCAAGAGTGACCCTGCTGATACTTGAAATACCGGTGGCATAGCTTTCAACACCATAGCAACATGTAAGCCACCACAGTATGACAAATTGACACACATGTGGTGAAGGTTGATTTAGGTGATTTTTAATTTTTATGGAGTTGGTAGTTTTTTAGGATAAATACATAGTAGCTGAATTTTATGATACTGTCTCATTTGGTACTTTTCAATTTCAAAGAGCTATTTCTGGTTAAAAACTATGTAAGTGAATTGCTAAAAAGAGAGAGAGACTTTTTTTGTCTTCATTTTTTCTCAGCATCATTGTTTAATTAAAACATTAAATCATTGTTAAAAAGCAAAGATGTCACTTTGAGGTCTAAGGTGTGCCTAACCCAAGCCATGGTATTTCCAATTGCCCCATATGCATTTATTGACTATGCAAAGACATTTGACACTGTAGATCATAACAAATTATGGATAACATTGTGAAGAATGGTGATTCCAGAACACTTCATTGTGCTCATGAGGAACCTGTACATAGATCAAGAGGCAGTCATTTGAACAGAAGAAGGGGATACTGAATGATTAAAGTCAGGAATAATGTGCATCCGGGTTGTATCCTTTCACCATACCTGTTCAGTCTGTATGCTGAGCAAGTAATCCAAGAAGCTGGACTATATGAAGAAGAATGTGGCATCAGGATTGGAGGAAGAGTCATTTACAGCCTGCGTTATGCAGATGGCACAACCTTGCTTGCTGAAAGTGAAGTGTACTTGAAGTACTTACTGATGAAGATCAGAGACCACAGCCTTCAGTATGGATTGCACTTCGTCATAAAGAAAACAAAAATCCTCACAACTGGACCAGTAAACAACATGATAAACTGAAAAGATTAAAGTTGCTGAGGACGTCATTTTACTTGGATCCACCATCAACACCCATGGAACCTGATGCATTGGATTGGGGAAATTGGCTGCAAAACACCTCTTTAAAGTGTTGAAAAACAAAGATGTCACTTTGAGGACTAAAGTGTGCCTGACCCAAGCCATGGTGTTTTCAGTCGCCTTACTAAGTATGCAAAAGCTGGACAATGAATAAGGAGGATGGGAGAAAAATTGATGCCTTTGAATTTTGGTGTTGGCAAAGAATTTTGAAAATACCATGGACTGCCAAAAGAAGGAACAAATAAATCTGTCTTGGAAGAAGTACAACCAGAATGCTTTTTAGAAGTAAGGATGGCGAGACTTTAAGTAAGTCTCACATAATTTGGACATGTTTATCAGGGAAGAATCAGTCCCTGGAGAAGGATATCATGTTTGATAAAGTAGAGGGTCAGTGAAAAAGAGGAAGACTGTCAACGAGATGAATTGACACAGTGGTTGCAACAGTGGGCTCAAGCATAACGATGATTGTGAGGATGGCGCAGGACTGGGTAGTGCTTTGTTCTGTTGTGCATGGGATCACTATGAGTCAGAAACCACTTGACAGCACATAAAAACAACAGCAAAAACATATGCATGCAAAAGCTGAATAATGAATAAGGAAGACTGAAGAAAATTGATGCCTTTGAATTATGGTGTTGGAGAAGAATGTAGAATATACCACGGACTGCCAGAATGAACAAATCTGTTTTGGAAGCAGGACAGCTAGAATCCTCCTTAGAAGTGACATTGGCAAGAATTTGTTTCGTGGACTTTGGACATGTTATCAGAAGGGACTAATTCCTGGAGAAGAACATCATGGTTAGCAAAGGTGAGGGTTGGAGAAAAAGAGGAAGACCCTCAATGAGATGGATTGACACAGTGGTTGCAACAGTGGGCTCAAACAGCAACAATTTTGATGGTGCAGGACTAGGCAGCGCTTCATTTTGTTGTACACAGGGTCACTGTGAGTCAGAACTGGCTCGACAGCATCTAAGAACAACAACGTTATTTATTGTCTAATGGTCTACTTTTCTTGACCAGAGGAAATTTACGTTAAAGATATAAAGCAAGAAAGTTTCCAGTTGATTTCATAAGGCAGTGAAACATTTAGCGAGGGTCTAATATACCTAATATATGTGAGACTAGTACCTGAAATAGGAGAGAGATAGTTTGTAGCAGGTTTTATCATCCACATCAGGGAGTTTTCTGTAGTACATAAGAACCTAGACTGTGGAGCCAGACTGCCTGGGTTTAAATCCTGAATCTACCACTGACTACGTGGCTTAATCTGTTAGTTCCTCATGTACCTGACTGAATGGCTATGAGGAATGTAAGTGAGATGCTTTATGTAAAGTGCTAAAAACAGTGCCTAGCACGTGAGAGGCACTCAGAAAGTATTATGATTTTAACCATTATCGTGATTTTTTTATTGTTATAAGTATATATAACATTTGCAAATTCAGCATTTTTTCACATATATGATTCAGTGACACCAATTACATCAATTATGTTGTGTAATCATTACCAATGTCTGTTGGCAAATTCTCCATCACCATAAACAGAAGCTCAGTGCATGGTTTCATTTAGGAAAAAAAAAAAGGTAACAGTAGTATGATCTTTATTTGAAATGGATGGGGAACCTCTGTAGTAGACAGTGTCATTTTGCCTCAAAGTCTTAAATTAAACCTGTCTAATTGTTTGCATTGCTTTGTGCTGTATAATTTTTTTTTTAAGAATTAAAAATTTTGTTTTCTTACTACCATTTTAATTCTAATTCTTCATTACAGAACGAAGCTATTCTAATTCATCATAGTAGAAGCATTGGAATTATATAATAGCATTTATTGAGCCCCTACTGTTCTAAGCACATTTCACGTGGTAAATCTTTTAATCCTTGTGGTAACCCTATAACGTGCATACTATCAGTAGTCACACTTAACAGGTACAGAAACTGGTACAGGGAGGATAAGTAACTATTCCAAGGTTTCTCCCCAAGAAAATGACAGAGCTGGGATTCAGTCAGCCAGTCTGATTGCAGGACCTATATACCACGCTATCCTATGCTGTCTCTAATTTAGAAATTATAGATAAGAAATAATAAAATAAAAATTACTTATAACTTCTCTACCCAGATTTAACCACAATTAGTACTTTGGTATATCCTAGGATATCCTTTAGTAGTCTGTACGCAGTGGGTACACAGTTCAGGTAATAGTTGGAGTTTTTCTGCTTTCAGGTGGGTTTGCCTTCAGAATATATTTCCTGTTTACAGTTTTAGATTTGCAGTGCTTTTTCCAAAATTCTCTGCACCCCCACTCCCAAGTTCAAACAGACTAGGAGTCAGGCAAGAGCTGTATGGAGGCAGGTGTGACTGTTGGCTGAGGTACTTACGTTTTGGACTTGAGTCCTATATGGTGTCATTTGAAGTGTCCTGAAATGCCCTGTAGGAAGGTCCAATTAACAAAAACAAAGCTGCCAATTGTGGAAAACCCTGTGTATTTACACCTACATGGAGTTTCTAAAGAGTACTGGGCCACTTTTAGGCCTCTAATTAAAGGACTATGAGTTGGAATCGACTCAGTGGCACTGGGTTTTTTTCTGGGTAATTAAAGGCATGACATTTTGTAGTTAATTTTCCAGTTGTTGGGAGAACTGTATTTTGCAAGTGATCCTAGATTTAGTATTTAATTTTTTTTTTTTCTTTTAAAGGCTTGTCTTTGGGTTAAACCATGTATGTTATGGAATATATGTCTGTATCATGGGGCTGATTTGACTCTTAGACTTTGCCTACATGGGTATAGTGAAAGGGAGAGAGAGATACAGTTACTCGAACAACGGGATTAGACTCCATTTTAACAGCCCTTTAGAGCTCTAATAGTTTTCTCATTCACATCCCTAAATGCTATTGAAAGGGAAGATTTGGAATCTGAATAATTAGCCAAGTTACAGACATAGCTCTAAGTTGTTGGTGCTTTTTTTTTTTTTTTAAAGCTCACTTTGCTTATGTAGAAGTAGCCCAAGTCTCATTTTGTTGTTCTTGCCACAAACGTATACTTTATTTTCCCCCTGAGTACTTTTTTACTTTGTTGTCTGGCAACAACCTTTGAAATGTTTCTTAAAAATCTGCTACTCTTGGGAATTGTAAATGCATCTTAGGTCTCTAGGGTTTTAGATGACCCTTTTGTTTGGTTAGGGAAGCCTTAGTGAACTCCAAAGAGGATTCAATAACAATGACAACAGTAACAGCAACGATAATTAATACTTCCACAGCTGTTTTCTTATTGTAGCCTCACAATAAACCTAAGAAGCAGATACTGTGATCCTTGTGTTACAAAAGTGGAAACTTAAGGCTTTCGAAAAAATTAATTAAGTTGCCCAAAGTCGTACAGCTAGAAGACAGAGTAAATTTCAGAGAAAAGACCACCTCTAACTCTACCTTTTAGATCTCACTGGGTAGTGGCATAATCTCTAGATGATTTATATTAATCGTTAAACATAATTATGTCCTAGGATTACGGAGAGAAATTCATTAGAGGTGATTGTCTTCTCATCTTTTTAGAGAGGGCTTGTTATCTGGGGGAAACCCTGGTGGCTTAGTGGTTAAGTGCTAGTGCTACTGCTGCTAACCAAAAGGTCAGCAGTTTGAACCCACCAGGTGCTGCTTGGAATCCCTATGGGGCAGTTCTACTCTGTCATGTAGGGTCACTATGAGTCGTAATCAAGTTGACGGCAATGGGTTTGGTTTTGTTATCTGGGAGTAGGGTGGAAATGGTCTGGAATCTTTTTTGGAGAACGGTTGGGGTAAAGGAGGTGGAAACTTGGCATTAGTCCTATGTACATATTCCAGTCTTTTTTTTTTTTTTTTTTGGTTCTACTTTTGTAGGCTTTTGGTGATTGAGAATTGATTTGGGGGAGTGTGTAATGGCATCACAATGACTATTCTTGGCACCCTTTGTCTCATTCTGGTTTAAGGGACAGATTGGGAAACTTGTTTCTTCCTCCTTTTTAAAAAGAGGAATGAAAAACACACTTGACTGGCACTTCCTCCTCAGCGACAGGCCCGTCTGACTTGAGTTTGTTTTAGCTCCTTTTGTTCTTTTTAGAGAACAAAGTAAAATCTCTTTTCAGGTGGTTGCAAAGAGCGTATCAGGAGAGAAGCCCTTTATCCTTTTAAAAGAACAGAGCAAATATTTTTTTTTTAGACAAAAGAGAGAGTGTGCAGTTTTTTAGTCCCTCTGACTTCTTCCCACCAGTCAGGCTTTATCTTGTTTGAACTTTCAGTGTGTTTAGGCACCTGGGAATTGATAGAGAAACTCTTTAGGGACCCTGAGGTTTACTTTTCTCGATACTGATATTTGTAGATCACTTTCCTCTTCCTTTTGGTTCTTGTAGGGCGCTCAAGTTGCATCCCAGTTCTGAATCATACAGTGTTTGTGACCTGTATTTTCTTATTCCTCTTGAGTTACAGGTTAGAAGGTCAGTTTTTTCTTTTTTTTAAAGGAATTGGACTGCTGCTGTTGCCACCTCACTTTATAAGACTATAAATGGTTTCATTGTTATTTTTTTTTTTAAACTAGTTTTATATTGCCCTGTTAGGACAAAGGGCCTTCAAAACACTTCTTTGTATCGCCTCTTTTAAAAAAAAAATTATTTTATTTTATTTTATTTTTTTGGGGGTAAAAGCATTACAGACTCAGTATAGGGTTAAGGTGAACTAATAGAAATCATATTTTCGGCACATTCTTGGTTAGTAATTATTATTCAGCTGAGTAGCAGTTTGACCAAAGGACAACCACGGGTTCACTCCCAGACTTTTGATCCTAATCCATGAGTTGTCAGGGTCACCAAGGAGATTATTTTCTTCCAGTTAGTTCACCCTTAGCCTACTCAGGAGGTTGAAGCGCAGCTCTGTGTTGACATTTCCAATGTGTACATATTTATATCATGCACTAATGAGTGATGAGAGCTATGTTATGAGGATACATGGCTAGAATTTGTTGCTTCATCCCTCCTTAGGGAACTTTGTGCTGTATGTAACTAAGAGCTTGGAATTGTGTCTTACTATAGAATCTTTCTGACTTTTTACATTTTAATACTCTAGGGGGAAAAAAACTCCTTTCAGCACAGGCTATAAATATTTTTTTCCTTCTGTCTGTTTTTGGATGCATCTAGTTATACGCTTTTTAGATTGCAGTCTTTAGTGAAATGTAAAGAGCCAATTAGTGTTTGACTTTTTACAATAAGCATTTATTACCTCTCCGCCCCCATTGGATTTTTTTTTAATTGTGGTTAAAAAAATACATATATGCGTCTGAGTGTATATGTGTATATATATTTACATATACCATATATAGAAAATAGAACAAATGCCGTTTCACCCTTTTTTTGTGTGTACAATTCATATGTTCCCTATGTTGGGCAGCCATCACCACTGTCTGTTTTCAAATTTCTTCATCACCTTAACAGAGACTCAGTGCCCCTTAAACGATAACTCTTCTTTCCCCCTTCCACCCACTCTTGTAATCACTGATAAACTTTGGTCTCTATACATTTGCCTATTCTAAAAATCTCATAAAAGTGAGATCATTGCAGTATTTGTCCTTTTGTGTCTGATTATTTCACTGAGCATAATGTTTTCAGGGTTCATCCATGTTGTAGCATATATCAGAACTTCATTTCTGTTTATGGACGAGTAATATCATTATATGGATATACCGCTTTTGTTTATCCATACATCTGTTGATGGACATTTGGGTTGTTTCCACATTTAGACTATTGTGGATAGTGCTGTAATGAACATTGGTGTACAAGTACCTGATTGTGTTCTTGCTTTCAAGACCTTTGGGTATATACCTAGGAGTGGAATTGCTAGGTCATGTGATAATTTTATATGAATTTTTTGAGGAACCACCAAATTGTTTTCCACAGTGGCTGTACCATTTTACAGTCTAACAATGTATGGCATTCCAATTTTTTCACATCCTCACCAACACTTGTTTTCTGTTTTTCTGGTTATAGCCATCTAGTGGGTATGAAGTGGTATATCACTGGGGATCTAGTTTTCAACAATGAATTCTTTGTGTTGGTTGCACAACATGGTAAACGTAATTAATGTCACTGAATTGTACACATAAAAAATGTTGAAAGGGCAAATGTTTTCTTATATGTGTTTTTACCACACACACACACACACACACAAAAGCCAATAGGTAATAAATGTTTTTTGTAGAAAGTCAAACAATAATTGGTTCTTTACATTTCACTAAAGACTGAAAGGTTTTGATCTGCCTTTCCCTAAGGGGGGCAGAGGTGGTTTAGTAGAAGAATTCTTGCCGTCCATGCGGGAGACCTGGGTTAGATTCTTATCCAGTCCACCTCATGTGCAGCCACCACACATCTGTCACTGAAGACTTGCCTGCTGTTGTGATGCTGACCAGGTGTCAGCACAGCTTCCAGACTAAGATGGACTAGGAAGATGGCTTGGTGATCTACTTCCAAAACACCAGCCAGTGAAAACCCTACAGATCACATTGGTCTGATTTGCAACCTATCATGGGGATGGTGCAGAACCAGGCATCATTTTGTTCTGTTGTGCATGGGATTGCCATGGGTTGGGGACAGACTTGGTGGTAGCTAGCCACAACAATAACTGATGACGTTGAACATCTTTTCATGTGCTTATTGGCTGTTTTGTATATCTTGTTTGGTGAAATGTCTGTTCAAGCCCTTTGCCCATTTTTTGTTTGAGTTGTTTGTCTTTTTTTGTTGTTGAGTTATAGGAGTTCTTTATATATTCTGGATATTAAGCCTTTATCAGCTATTTGGTTCCCAAATATTTTCTCCCATTCTGTAGGTTGTCTCTTCACTTTGTTGATGAAGTCTTTTGATGCACAAAAACTTTTTTTTTTTTAAATTTTTATTGTGCTTTAAGTGAAAGTTTACAAATCAAGTCGGACTGTCATACAAAAATTTATAAACGCCTTGCTATGTACTCCTAATTGCTCGCCCCCTAGTGAGACAGAACACTCCTTCCCTCCACTCTATTTTCGTGTCCATTCGGCCAGATTCTGACCCCCTCCACCCTCTCATCTCCCCTTCAGACAGGAGATGCCAACATAGTCTCATGTATCTACTTGATCTAAGAAGCTCATTCTTCACCAGTGTCATTGTCTATCCCATAGTCCAGTCCAATCCCTCTCTGAAGAGTTGGATGCACAAAAACTTTTAATTTTGCTAAAGTCCAGTTTACCTATTTGTTTCTTGTTGCTCATGCTTTTGGTGTCCTATCCAAGAATCCATTGTTAAAAACTAGTTCCTGAACCATTAACCCTGTGTTTTAGGCTTTAGTTCTTACATTTAGGTCATCGGTCCATTTTGAGTTAATTTTCGTATGTGGTGTAAGGTATGGGTTCTGCTTCATTCTTCCACACATTGAAATCTGGTTGTCCCAGCACCATTTATTGAAGAGACTATTCTTTCTTCATTAAGTGGATTTAGCAACCTTGTCAAAAATGAAGCATTTATTACTTTTTGAAATTAAAAAACAAAAAGAAAAATAACAAATTGTCTTTTCAAAATATTAAATCAAATTGTTAAATCATCTATGATCCCATCACCCAAGGATAACCATGGCTTTATTCATTTCTTTATCATTTTTCTCCAATTTTTTCTTATAACAAAATTGGGACCATACTGTGTATATAAATTTTATATTCTGTGTTTTTCATTTAATATATATTTTCTCATATCCTTAAATATTTTTAAAGTAAGTTTTGAACAGGAAATACATTTATTTACCTATTTAAAAAAAAAAAAAAAAACTCTGAGAAGTCTTGCTTGTATCTTTGTCTCCATTCACCTGGTCCCTGTAGTCTCCAATAGGTGACCGTTTTATTTGTTTGTTACTTATTCTTACTATTTGCTTACACACACACACACACACACACACACACACACTCTTCTACTTTTATTGAAAAGATAGCATTACTATATATACATTGTCCTGTACCTTGCTTTCTTTCACCTCTTATCTTAGAGATTTCTTATCAGTACTTATCAGAATCTTCCTTACCATAGACTAGTCAGCCAATCCCCTTTGACAGACACTTTTATTGTCTCTGGTTTTTTGCTATTACAAACAATAAGAGAGAACTAGTAAGTAAAGGGGAAAAAATCAAACCTTTACCCTGTCTCAGTTATTGATGGAAAGTTCCTTTTTACAGAACAAAGTGAGCTAATAAATGCAGAAATAATGATAGAATTAGAAAATCAACATTTTTCAGCCTCCTCTCCCCCATGAAATGATTCAAGAAAGAAGCATCAGTGGATAGTGTCTTAGTTATCTAATGCTGCTTTAACAGAAATACTGTAAATGGGTGGCTTTAATGAACAGAAATTTATTTTCTCACAGGTTAAAATCAACCAAACCCATTGCCATCGAATCAATTCTGGCTCATAGCGACCCTGTAAGGACAGAGTGGAACAGCCCTGGAGCAGTTGGTGCAGCTGGTGGATACTGCTGACTTTTTGGTTAGCAGCCAAGTTCTTAACCACTCTAGGGGAAGACTTTTCTCTGTTGACTCTGGGGAAGGTCCTGTCTCTTTTCAGTTCTGTTCCTTGGTGCTCTTCATTTTATCTCAACCCATCTATGCTTTCTTCTGTGCCTAATATCTCAAAAGTGCTTGGCGTAAGGCATACCCTATAATGATATGACCTCATTAACATAACAAAGAAAACCCTATCCCCAAATGGAATTATATCCACAGGTATAAGCCCCCCCAAAACCAACAAAAAATACATTGCCACTGAGTTGATTTCAACTTGTAGCAACCCTGTAGGACACAGTAGAACTACCCTATAGGGTTTCCAAGCCTGTAATCCTTATGTAAGCAGACTGCCACATTTTTCTCCTGTAGAGCGGCTGGTAGGTCTCCTTTCAGTTAGCAGCCAAGCACTTAACCATCTCCTATGTTGTTGATGTTAGATGCCATCTAGTTGGTTCCGACTCATAGCGACCCTGTGTGAATGAATGAAACAGTGTGTTTAGGGGTTAGGATTTACAGCACATATTTTGGGGGGAAACAATTCGATCCATAACACATGTTAAACCATAAAGTAAAAGGAACAAAATAGTCACATGGTGCCAAAGTAGTAACCACAGATGACTTCCTGATTGTAAAGCGGGAAATGTACCTTTATAAACAAGAGCTCTGACTGTTACAACCTTAACCAAGTGATCATGTTTAGCCAAGTGATCACTAGTGGTAGGACAGTGTGACAATATGTGCCACCTGACGTGCTGTACCATGAGGTACATAACATCACCTATGAAACTTTCTTGCCAAAAACATTTAGCCTGAATCTAATCAAGATTTTAGACCTAACCTGCTGTTGACAGCAAATGCAAGGGATGGAGAGGCAAAGTAAATAGCACTATGAAGAAACAAACAAGTCTGGGATATAAGACATTCTGCAAGTCAACTGTCCTGATTTTAAAAACAAAAAACAGTATAATAAAACTTTGAGGTCGTTCTAGAATAAAAGAGTCTAAAGAAGTATGACATCCAAATTTACTGCTTGAGTCTTGATTGGATTCCGGATCCAAAAAAAGCCACGTATAAAAGATATTTATTTGACACTTGAGATTGTGTTGGCAACTCTTGTCTGGAGGGGGGATGGGAGGATATAGAGAGAGGGAAGCCGGCAAAATTGTCAAGAAAGGAGAGACTGAAAGGACTGACTCAAGAGGGGGAGAGCAAGTGGGAGTAGGGAGTGAGATGTATGTAAACTTACATGTGACAGACTGATTGGATTTGTAAACGTTCACTTGAAGCTTAATAAAAGTTATTTAAAAAAATAAAGATATTTATTTGAACAGTTAGGGAAATTTGAATAAGGACTGAGTATCAGATGATGTTAGGTATGATAACGGTATTGTGCTTATGAAGGAGAATGTCCTTATTCCTAGGAGATACGTAATGAAGTATGTAGGGATAAAGTGTCTTGGTGTCTGCTGCAATGGCTCAGGAAAAAAAAAATTAAAACAACACTTATATATCCATATACCTATCCATAGGTATAGATAAAGAAAATATGACAAATTATTAACAATTCTTGGGTCTGGGTGGTGAGTAACGTGTTTATTGTACTATTTTTTCAGCTTTTCTGTATAAAGTTTTTCATAATAGAGTAGAGGAAATAAGGCTGCAATGAATAACACTTTACATATGTAGATATTCTTTTGAAACATTTTGTTGGGCTTCGTTTTCCATCGTATGGAGGACCTGTAACTTATTCTTTATTTGTTATATATAGGTGTGGGTTTTGTTGCTAGTTGACATTTTAGTGAATGAGAAAAAGGAACTGAAGATGTTCTCTCTTCTCTCCTGTCCTCTACTCTGCAACTTCAGTGGAAAGAAGGAAGAGCGAGAAAGGTCCCACAAAGTAGTAGTTATTGTGCATTTGATTTTAGATACCCAAACCCAAAAACTCATTGCTGTGGAGTCTTTCTGACTCATAGCAACCCTATAGGAACGGTAGAACTGCCCCATAGGGTTTCCAAGGAGCATCTGGTGGATTCGAACCGCCAACCTTTTGATTAGCAGACAAGCTCTTAACCACTGTGCTGCCAGGGCTCCTGATTTTAGGTAGGGGATAGAATTGAAGCTGCTATGTAAGAGCTGTACCTTAAGTAATAGCCTATTCAAATTGCTTACCTGTCCTTTAGTTTGAGGGCTGCCCAAGTGATAAAGAGGAGTGCCAGCAACTGGGGAGGCAGTGTGGCATGGAAGAAGAGGGAAGGTGGTTTTGATTTTGCTTTTAAACCTTTTTTATTAGTAGCAAAATTCTTCCTGCCTGATAAAAAAATAATAGAATTAACAGCTTTATAGAATGTTCTTTTCATTAGATACGAGGCTGAGCTATAGAGAATACAAGAGAAATTTGAGGATGAAATATCTTTGGAAGAAAAATTCTGGGAGAAGGTCTTTTCTGAGAAAGTGGCTTTAAGCATGAAAGAAATACTTTCCCGTTTGAGCTAGAATTATATTTGCAGCGGGAAGCTTCTCTGGTTGCAGAATAGGGATTCTTTGACACTATTCTCCATTCCTTAGATTTCCATGAAGACAACTTACAAGGACCTGAATGGCCTCATTTTAGCTGCTTCAGAGTGTGTGGAGCTGTTGCTTGCTCCTTCATTTCTCGTGCCTGGTGTGACAGTGGCCACTGAGCGCCATGAAGGTTGTCCCAGAGAAGAATGCTGTCCGGATACTGTGGGGGCGAGAACGGGGCACTCGGGCTTTGGGAGCTCAGCGCCTTCTGCAGGAGCTGGTGGAAGATAAAACCCGGTGGATGAAATGGGAGGGCAAGGTAAGAAAAGTGAATATTTTTGACAAAGGATTTGTAGGGGTGATGGTACAATGAGGCCTTAGAATGGGTTAATGGCAGAGAGTTGGGGTGTAATTTATCTTGTGAGGAGAATTTATATGTTTAACTTGGGAGCTGTTTATGAATTTGGAAGAACTTATGGGCTAGAAAAATCTTTTTCCTTTTAGAGCTAGATTTTTTTTCCTGAAGGTAATTTCGATTTGTCTCTGTCAGTTTGTAGCTTGGTCGTTGTCTCTAGTTTTTAAGCCCACAGTGTGAATACAAATCTAGAATGGTTCATGTGCTTTTGAGATAGGGTGAGCCATGGCTTATAAATAATGTATTTTATCTTTTTTTTTTTTCGGTCTCCCAGAGGGTAGAGCTTCCAGATAGTCCACGATCTACCTTCTTACTGGCCTTCAGCCCAGACAGGTATCTAGTATTTATCTATAACTTAACCTTAAGACTTGTGATGGCACTGCTTTCCGTATGTCTGACCTGGCTCTCTCTTCCAACTCAAACCCCTAAAGGCGCTTTGAAGCACTGTATGAACAGAGCTTTACCAGTGCATAAGAAAGGGAATGAAAGTAGATGACCAATGCAAACCATAAAAATAATGGGACTAAGCAATGCAAACTGTACCATTAAGGATCAAAACTTTGAGAGTTTCTTAGTAACAGCCCTTTGCCTGTGTGATGTAGGCTACCAATGGCGTGATAGTTTTCCCAGCTGGAAAAAATATTCTCTGAAGGTGATGTGAGTCATTTGGGGACAGTGTGGAGAAGCCAAATACTTGTTAAAGATCAGGCCATTTGTGTTGTTTGTAGATAGGCTGCCTAATGCCCAAGGCTTAGTTTCTTTCATGCTGGGATGGGGAATAATAGTATCAGTTTTCTGTGTTTTCCAAAGGTGATAAAGTTTGTTACCCTCCCACATGCTTCTCAATTCACTTCCCACTCTTTGATTCCCTAGGACTCTCTTGGCTTCCACCCACGTGAACCATAATATCTATATTACGGAGGTGAAGACTGGCAAATGTGTTCATTCTCTGATTGGACACCGTCGCACTCCATGGTGTGTTACTTTTCATCCCACCATCTCAGGCCTTATTGCTTCTGGCTGCCTAGATGGGGAGGTTAGGATTTGGGATTTACATGTAAGTATTTCCTTTTTTTTGCCCTTTTCTTTGGTATACTAAATGCAGAGACTTGTTTACCACTGAGTTCTTAATCCTGGAAGAGAGACTAACCAGGCTCTTAGGGCTGAATCTGAGTATATGGTAGTCATTGCCCCACTTAACTGGTAGAAAGCCCAGCTCATAGTCCTCAAAGATAAACACCCTATTTAACTATTCTTTCATTTTCCCTTTGTAACATAGTATAGGAGATCCCCAAGATGTATTCAGGATGGGTTTCTGTTGGCGTAAAGCAATAAGTATTGTGCTCTGATTACGGTCATCAAAGCGGGATACTGCTTGTCCATCAGGAAAAGGCTTTGTTCCTGGTGACTGGCCGGTGGGTTGTTGTGCACCATGTTGTACACCAAGCTTGCATTTTTGCAGGCTTCAGAAAGAGGAACTGTGGGTATGCTTATTGTGGGTTGTAGGTGAGAATTGAGCTGATGGAAATAGTTATGTGATAGATCAGCAGCACTGCCAGATCACAGATCTTTTACATCCATTTTTCAGGGAACATATTTAAAGGAGGCCCTGTGAATAGTTATTTTATGTTAAATGGACCTTTCTTGAACTTGTCTTCCCTGTCTGCTGGACCGTTGTAACCTGAGAATATTTGGGATTGGTTTATTTTATAGGGTGGCAGTGAAAGCTGGTTCACGGATAGCAACAATGCCATTGCCTCCCTGGCTTTCCACCCTACGGCTCAGCTCCTGCTGATTGCCACCGCCAATGAGATCCACTTCTGGGATTGGAGTCGACGGGAGCCCTTTGTTGTGGTCAAGACGGCTAGCGAGATGGAACGAGTCCGGTGAGTACCCTGCCCCCGCCCCCCAACAGTGCCTGGCACTGGACTAACATGGCAGAGAATGTGTACACCTGCTGTTATCCCTGCTTAGGGCAAGTTATTGTCCCTGGGGCTCCTCCTACTTTTAAAGTGGCTGGCCAATCATCTGGGAAGCAGTTCATTTCAGGTGTCTCTTACTGGTGTTACTTCTGGTTCTCTGTAGAAGTGGGTCATTAGAATCCATTTTAGGCTTAAAGCTATCTGGGTTTAGGATAGAATCCTCTCTTTGGGAAAAATGAAAGATATTTAGGTGATATTTTAGTAGCTTGGTGGGTAATTGCTCATCCCTGGTTGTTGTGTATATCAACTGGAAGATGGAGATATAAGCATGTATCAAATCTGCTAGTTGATATTTATTTAGCCCTTAAAATCAAAACACATATTGCCTGAATTAAAGTGGATGAATTGCCTTCTTTTGGTCCTCCTGATACTGCAGTTGAATATAGGCTAATTTTTTAGTCTAAGCTATGTCAGTTGATGCAGGGACTGTTTGTTCACGGTCACCAGAACTCATGCTTCTTAACAGCATAGCTGCTGTCTGAGGGGAGAGCTGAATCAGTGGCAGAACATGGGCGTGTGCTGTTGCTTTATTCTTATGATGGGCTCTTAGATGTGGCAAATGGCATCCTTAATGTAGCTGTTTGCTGGGTTGGAAGCCTGGATATTTTTCAAAAGTGAAATTATTATCTTAGTGATACATATTCCCTTACTCTGGCAAGTGTGAGGCAGTAATGAGGCATTGAGCCCTATTATTTTAATTTCTTTGAAAGTTTTGAAACTCTTTAGCATAAAGTAGATGTCCGAGTAATCCCACATTTATCAGTAAAATTGAACCCAAGTTTCCTCTTTTCAGTTAGCATAATCTTTCAATGTGTGTTTTTCTCTCTAATTTTCTATGTTTTCAGTTTGGTGAGATTTGATCCCCTTGGACACTACTTACTCACAGCAATTGTTAACCCTTCTAATCAGCAGGTAAGTTAGTTAGCATTTTCAACTCCATCTAAACTGTGGGTTGTTGTCTGAAGTAGTACCCTATTTCTCATTATATTAGACTCTCATTCTCAGTGCCCAAGTGCTCCTTTCCATTCAAGATACGAAACTAGCTTCAGACTGTGTTTTCAAAATTATAGCTGTAATCTTGACACGAGAGTCATTTCTGAAGCCTCTGAGTGATTGCTTCGTTAGAAGTAACCAGGCAGTGTTGGATGGCTTGTCATTCATGTGTGTCTGGCTGGTTGACATTTTGCTTTTCCTCACTGCCCCCGTGTTGTGGAGATGCCTTTTGCAAGAGAATTGGTTTGCCATCTGTACTCATTCAGATGTGTTGCTAATTGAAAGTGTATAATTTAATAATATACGATTATTCTAAATGATAAGCTAGTTAGAAGTTCTCAGTGCTTTAGGGATAAAGAGCTCTTATTTATCTATGAATGCTGTTTTCCTTGGATGATTATCGGTAGTTTTCTGATTTACCTAGAGGTTCTACCTAACTGCCTTGCTCTATCCTCCTGCCCTACTCTGGTCCACGCTGCAGGGTGATGACGAACCAGAGATTCCCATAGATGGGACAGAATTATCCCACTACCGCCAGCGCGCCCTCCTGCAATCACAGCCAGTTCGCCGGACACCTCTCCTCCATAATTTCCTGCACATGCTGTCCTCCCGCTCCTCTGGCATCCAGGTGGGAGAGCAAAGCACGGTGCAAGATTCCGCCACCCCCTCACCCCCACCGCCTCCCCCTCAGTCCGCCACGGAGCGTCCCAGGACTTCCGCTTACATCAGGCTCCGACAGCGGGTCAGTTACCCCACAGCTGAGTGCTGCCAGCACCTTGGGATCCTGTGCCTTTGCAGCCGCTGCTCTGGCACTCGAGTTCCTTCCCTCTTGCCACACCAGGACAGTGTCCCCCCTGCTTCTGCCAGAGCTACTACCCCTTCCTTTTCTTTTGTACAGACCGAGCCCTTCCATCCCCCGGAGCAGGCTTCGTCAACGCAGCAGGACCAGGGCCTCCTGAACCGGCCGTCTGCCTTCAGTACAGTCCAGAGCAGCACCGCCGGCAACACGCTCCGCAACCTCAGTCTGGGTCCTACCCGTCGCTCGTTGGGAGGCCCTCTGTCTAGCCACCCTTCTAGATATCACCGAGAAATGGCTCCTGGGCTGACAGGATCTGAGTGGACCCGGACAGTCCTCAGTCTGAACTCCCGCTCTGAGGCAGAATCCATGCCCCCGCCCAGAACCAGTGCCTCTTCAGTCAGTTTGTTGTCGGTGCTGAGACAGCAGGAAGGTGGCTCTCAGGCATCAGTGTATACTTCAGCCACAGAAGGGAGGGGTTTTCCAGCTTCGGGGTTGGCAGCTGAGTCAGATGGAGGGAATGGCTCCAGCCAAAACAACTCAGGCAGCATTCGCCATGAACTTCAATGTGACCTGAGACGCTTCTTCTTGGAATATGACCGGCTTCAGGAGCTGGACCAGAGCCTGAGTGGGGAAGCTTCCCAGACCCAACAGGCCCAGGAAATGCTCAACAATAACATTGAATCTGAGAGACCAGGCCCCTCCCACCAGCCCACCCCTCACAGCAGTGAGAACAACTCCAATCTGTCCCGTGGCCACCTGAACCGCTGTCGGGCCTGCCACAATCTCCTGACCTTCAACAACGATACCTTGCGCTGGGAAAGAACCACACCTAACTACTCCTCTGGTGAGGCCAGCTCCTCCTGGCAGGTCCCCAGTACCTTTGAGGGCGTGCCATCAAGTGGCAGCCAGTTGCCACCTCTTGAGCGGACTGAGAGCCGAACGCCCAGCTCCAGCAGGCTGGAGTTGAGCAGCTCTGCTAGTCCGCAGGAAGAGAGGACTGTGGGGGTGGCCTTTAACCAGGAGATAGGCCACTGGGAAAGAATTTACACTCAGTCCAGCAGATCTGGAACTGTATCCCAGGAGGCCTTACATCAGGATATGCCTGAGGAAACCTCGGAGGAAGATTCACTCAGGAGGTAAGCAGGTGCTCTCGACTTTTCGCTCATTTCTTACTTTTCTCCTATCTCCTCCTTCAGTCCTAGAGATGTTGTGGCTCTATCTGGAGTGTCTGGGACCCATGCATCCGGTTCTGATCTCCCTAGCTTCCATTGCCTCTTCTTGGAAAATTTTGCTCTGGTGCCAGAGCACCAGGGCCTCACAGTGTGAGTCAGTTGCCTCTGCTAGCTCTCTTTCTGACTAAGCTCGTGTGATTTTCAGCCTTGAAAGGAAAGCATAGATTAGGTTAGAGAAGCATAGAGCCATTGCCTTCCTCTACCCTGCTTTTTGACCTTGAGGGATCGTATATACAGGACAAGTTATTCAGAACGCCTCAGAATAAATAGTGAAAGAGGATCCTGCTTGGGACAGGTTAGTATATTAGCTTTCTTCAGTTGTGTCGCTTTAGACAACTGTATTTACTTCTTAAACCTTATCTTTTGGAACATTGCAGGTTGACAAAAAGAAAGGGAAAACATACATACACATCAAGGAAAATGATATCTTCTTAGAGATAATATGTTTTTGGGCAGCAAGTTAGTTCAGTGAAGACTCTTTGAATGGACCTTCAGATGAGTATTCATCTCAGGGCGGGGAAGGCCTTTCTGTGCTTGGATTGGCATCCCAGCCAGCTCTTTCATGGAAGAAACAGAGTGGGTGTAGTTGCCCGCCCACCACATGTTCCACGTATGGCTGTGCGCGCATCTCTCTTGATTTATTAGGGACTTCTTTCTGTAATTCTCTAAAGGTCAAATCTAGCGTAATCACCAACTCCCAGAATATGCTTGTTGGATCCAAACAGCATATTGCTCTGCTTACATCCTCTGTTGAAGCAACTGAAATTTCTCTGACATAAGCTTCTAAGGAGGATGGGAATATGGATTATGCACATAATGTACTTGTTATTTTGGGAGGGTGCTGTAGATAGTCACTCAGTCAGTAAGTATTTCTTGAATGGTTACAGTTTTTTTTTCCAGCACTGTGCTGGGCACTCTGGGGAATAGAAAAGACTTGTAATACACAGTCTTTGCCCACAGGGAGTGTACAGTGTTATTGTGGAGATAAGACTGACTGACATGAAATTATGTAACAAGTGTACACAATCAAGCACTTCATTATGTGGTAGTGGTGTTGTTGAATGCACTTGCATAGACTCTTGACTCATAGCAACCCCTTTTGACAGAGTAGAACTACTCCATAGGGTTGTCTAGGTTGTAATCTTTATGGGACCAGATTGCCAAGTCTTTATCCCAAGGAGCGGCTGGGTGGGTTTGAACCACCAACCTTTCAGTTAGCAGCTAAGCACTTCACCGTTACACCACCAGGGCTTGTTCTTTATATGGTACTAAGATTAAATGTAGTTTGATTACAGAGAAAGGGAAGTATAATCAAGGAAGGCTTTACAAAATCACATCTTTAGAGACGGTTAGAATTTGGAGAAGGAAAGACCTTTTTGTTTTAGGAGAATAACACATACTAAGGGAGGAAAACTAAAACCAAAGCCGTTGCCGTCTAGTCGATTTCAACCCATAGCGACCTTATAGGACAGAGTAGAACTGCCCCATAGAGTTTCCAAGGAGTGCCTGGTGGATTTGAACTGCTGACCTTTTGGTTAGCAGCTGTAGCACTTAACCACTGTGCCACCAGGGTTTCCAGGAAAGGACTTCGTATATGCAAGATATTAGGTAGTTACTAAGGGCTTGGAGAGGGGAATAGAGAGATATTTGGTTGGATATAAAAGGCAGACAAAATCGTAGAGGTTGTTACTATGCCCATATGACTGGGACCAGTTCCTGGCTTTGGAATATTTTGCTTGCACCATGGCCCATGTTATGAACCTGGTACTCTTGTCTTCCTCCTTATCAAGAGAGGTGAGAAGGTAGCAAGCACAGTGCTGGACATACAGTAGGCACTTTAAAATGTTTTGAAGGTAGCCTTGAAAGGATTGTCTTCAATTACTTACTGCTCTAAGAAGACTACCCATTCCTGTTTCATAGTACCATTGGGCTTCTGGTCAGCTTTTGTCCCTCCTGCTTTAGCAATATCTCTTCCCATGTGTTCTGAGAAATACCCAAGTGGCTTAATATACACCCTACTGTTTGAAATAATTAAAGATACCAATTATTGAGGGCCTACTATTAAACACCAGTTACTGAGGACCAATCTCTGGAGAAGGACATCATGCTTGGTATAGGACAGGGTCAGCAAAAAAGAGGAAGACCATCAAGGAGTTGGATTAACACAGTGGCTGCAATAGTGGGCTCAAACACAGCAACGATTAGGAGGGTAGTACAGATGGGCAGTGTTTCCTTCTGTTGTATGTAGAGTTGCTATGAGTCAGAATTGACGTGACAGCACCTAACAACATCAGTGTGTTGGGTACTCAGTTCTTGGCTTTGCATTATTTCTGATTTCCACAACAGCTCTGTGCAAGGCAGGTATTAAGTTTCCCATCTTACAGTTGAGAAAAGTGAGGCCCAGGGAAATTGAGTTTCTTATTAAAGGTCATATAGTAGGTTGCTGAGTAAGAGTTTTGAACTCTGGTCTCCATGACTCAGAGATCTTTCTGAGCTATTCTCCACAATATATTATTTTTCAGTAGACCATTTTTGTTTATTTCATTTAATTTTTTATTATGGAAATCTTCAAATATATATACAAGTGAAAAGCATAATGAATGAACTTCCATGTACCTGTAATCTGACTTCACAAATTAGCAACAGTTGGCAAGCCTTCTTTCATCAACAGCCGCCACCTACTGCCCCCAGCTAGATGATGTGTGATTTCTTCTGTTCGTACTTCACTGTGTTTCTCTAGAGCAGTGCTGTCCAGTAAAACCTTCACAGTGATAGAAATGTTCTGTATCTGTGGTCTTCAATATGGAAGTCCCTAGCCACATGTACTTATAAATGTGGCTGAAGTGATCTGAGGAATGACATTTTTAATTTTTAAAATTTTAACTCATTTAAATTTAAATAGCCACATTGTACACCTAGAATATTAATAACCATTTTTAAATAAAGCAGGCCATTTAAAACCCAGAAACTAGTAAGAATTCACCCCAAAATTTTAAGTATTCTGTTTATTTATTTATTTTTCGGGGTGACAAAAAGTATTATGTGTTTGTGGTTTTAAAAAAGTTCAAGCATTTAAGATATACACTAGAAAATGAGGCCCCTTTTCATCCTGCTGTAAACAATTTAATATATATATAATTTTTTTTCCTTTAAAATATACACATAGCAAGCACATGGCTGTTACTGTAAAACAGTATATTAATTCAGAGAAAGCAAAAGTCCTTCTTGGACCCCCACCCAATTCCATTCTTCTCCCTAGGAAACCAATGTCTTTGGTGTGGGGTATGCCTTTTGATCTCTTCACAAATAATCATAAATAATAAAACATTGGCTGACAGCTGACTCAAAAGTGAAGTATATTGTAAAATATTTTAAGTGTACTCCCCTTCAAGAAGGAGCACCACTTTCTCTTAAATTGAGTGGCTGCATTCTGGTGTAAATCACTAATACAAACAAGTGCTGTTTTCTAAGGGGCTGATATTCCCCAGCTGATGAGCCAGCCCTTGTTTCTGTTTCTCCAGCAGGTGTCACTGTTGGGCTGCTGCTGCTGCTGGGCTAGGCTGGCTGGGAAGAAAAGAGGGCGTTTTACTGTTTGTGGAGCCCTGATAGCATAGAGGTTAAGCATTTGGCTGCTAACCAAAAGGTCAGCAGTTCGAATCCACCAGCCACTCCTTGGGAGCCCTATGGGGCAGTTCTACTCTGTCCTGTAAGGTTGCTACGAGTCGAAATTGACCCGACGGTAATGGGTTTTTTGGTTTTTACTGTTTGTGTGACAAAGCCTGTGTATAGTCTTTGTAGGTGACGATTACTATGTGAGTGGAGCTCACAAAAGGTGATTGTACTTGAAGGGAGAGGGTTTTGTCCTCTGGCCTTGTAGTGGGAGATAGACTAAAGAAAAACGTTTTAATCCTTGGTGCTGCTGGCATAATTAATGGTGTTTGCAAATAGTGAGAATCTTAATAGGCACACAGTGTGTATTTCAGTATAGCTCTATGCTGCTATATGTTCATAACCAATACACAGTTTGTCTCTTTTCACCTGTGGGAAGTGAAGGTTGAGCTATCTGTGTAGCCTGGCTCCAGCTTACAACTTGGGTGACAGGCCCTTTGCTTCCCCAAAAGAAACTTCATTTTCATTTGGATAGTGCAGGCTTTAGCAGAAGATGATCAGGTTGTTGTGGGTCCTTGGAATAGGATTCCCAGTAGGCTTTCAAAACTGCCGTTAGGGAAAGGAGAAACTCATTTAAGTAACACCTTAAAACTGGAGGGAACCTAGAGCTCATGTAGTCCAGCCTCTTTGTTTATCGGTGAGAAAACTTAAATACAGAGAGAGGAAGTGACCTTAAAGAGGTGCTTGTGGCAAAGCTGGAACCCCTGGATCCTGATCCAGAAGAGGCCACACTTTGCTCCACTTCATTTGAAATTAGTGCTTTCCTGTAGTGGTTTTCTCCCTCAAAGCCTCTATTGCTTAGCAGATCGTTGCCTGAGGGGACACTTCAGTTAACTCTCATTGTAAAAAATTAGAGGTCTGATAGATGATTTGTAATGATGGGATAGAAAATTATATTGGTGAAGAATGAGCTTCTTGGATCAAGTAGACACATGAGACTATGTTGGCATCTCCTGTCTGGAGGGGAAAAGGGAGGGTGAGGGGATCAGAAGCTGGCCTAATGGGCTAGAAGAGAGAGAGTGGAGTGAAGGAGTATGCTGTTCCATTAGGGGAAGAGCAGTTAGAAGTATATAGCAAGATGTGTATAAATTTTTGTACGCGAGACTGACTTGATTTGTAAACTCTCACTTAAAGTACAATAAAAAAAAAAGTAATCTCAGGGATATTCACAGTTAAAATGCCAACAACTGGGGTATAAAATTGGGCTAAACCCTTTCCCCCCAACCAAATTATTTCTGTGCCCCTTCTCCAGAGACATAACAAGGCCTTGGGTCTGAGATTGAGTGTGTCCTGAGAACTGATGTCTTTTCGTCTTTACTTCAGCCCAGTAGCATGAAATTTGCTCCAGGACGTTGAAGGGTAGAGTTAGAAGCTCACATTGGATTTCTAAGTTTCTTAGGTTTTTGCGAGGGAATTGCTTTGGTGTTTGGAGCATTCTGAAGCCTCTTGAGTGTTCATGGTGGGCCAGTCAGACTTGTTGGAGCCCTCAGCTGAAATATTGGTGGAGGGAAATAAATGGATATGTCTGCAGGGCTAATTATGGGTCCATAAGAGAGGAGAAGGCAACCTAGGGAGGGGTCCCACTTCAGTAGTTTTTCTGTGGCACTGACCCACCTGAGTCAAAATAGAGTATGTATTTAAAATCCTTCCCTGTTTCTTTGGCTAGGGAATATACCCAATTTATTATTCAGAACCTAGCATAACTGTCACCTTCTCTTTGGGGAAACCTTGGCTGACTGCTCCAGATAATCACTTCCCACTCCTTGCTGCTTCTGTACTAGATGCTTGCTCGTCATATTGTACCTGTGAAAAAAATTGTTTGTTTACCTCTCTCAGTGAGCTCCCTGAAGGCAGTGATTATGTCTGTATCCTTACTGTACCTAGAGTACTACCTGGCACATAGCAGATGCTCAATAAATGGTAGTTGAATAAATGGAATTGAGATTATATCCCCTATGATTCAGTATGCAGCGCAAATACTTTTGGCTTTTTTAGTAAAAACAAATATTTTTTAAAAGAAGATCCATCATTTTATCACATGCTTTAATCTTACAGAGTCATTGGCTGCATGATGAGTGATACTCGGTACTTGTCGAATGAGTTTAGTGGCTTTACCTGGAGTTGTACATGGAAGACGCCTTCTATAACTTAAGCTCAGGTGATAACAAATTTGTTCCTCTGATATTTCCCTGTTGTGCCATGCTACTAAGTTGTGAATTTGTTCTCCTGAAGTCTGTAATAAGTCCTATGCACCTGGTCACTTGTCTTTTATGACTCAGGGCTTGCACATTGCTTGAATGTGGCATCATATATGGCTTCTTCTTGAGGCCGTTCTGTGGGTTTTTGGTTTGGCATCTCATTGATACTCATATTTCTGCCAGTCAATGCTGCTGTTTTTTCTCCTTATAGACTCCTCTTCAGTCTTAATGATGGTATACTTGGGCCTTGATAGAGTCAGAAATAGATGTGAATAATACAAATTAAATGTAACAGTTCTGTTTTCGTTTGGTGCTTAATGTTTCTTGTAACCTCTGTGGAAGGCTTTCACTGAATTTGCTTAGAAGGAGAATGTTTGGGGTTGGTTGAGGTAGATGCTCTCATCTTTTTTTTTGAGGGGGGGCAGTTTCTGAGTCATTAGAACCAAATCCCTGTTAGTTTGGAGGTGATTTTGGTTCTTTTTTTTCTCCCAGAGGGCAAAATCCTTACATTGAAAAAGTTTAGCTCCACTTCTAATTATAAAGAGTGTGAATGACTGCCCCTAAAAAATGGGGAACTATTGATTTTAGTATTCAAGAGACAATAAACCCTTCCTAACTTTTGATTTCTGTTTACTCATAAGTTTGCCCTTTGAGGACAAAGAATAGAGAAGGATCCTCAACTAAGGGAATTTCATTTGTGGTATGGGCAAATCCTGCCTTGTTCCTGCTGGGGAAAAAGAGAAGCAGGTATTGAGAAATCCAAAAGGAGGCAAAGCACATGGTGGAATTATGCAGCTCAGTTTTGAGAGAAGTAAGGAAAGCTGGGGGAAGGTAAACCCAGGCCTTTGAGGAGAGAGCTGAGGAGTATGTTCAAGGGATGACCCATGCATGAGCTTTGGCATGGAGATATTAAGGACAGAGCTAAGGCTCTGTAACCCTGAGAATTGGGCTTGTGAAATAATTATTCTGTGATCGATCAGCTCATTCATTCAATTAAATACTTACTAAACACCTACTGTGTGCCGGGTACTATTTAAGTGCGGGCAATACCAGCAGTTGACAAAAGCTTTGCATTCATGGACTCATTCAGATGGGAGCGAGACAGATAATAAACAAGTAAGTAAAATACCTAGTATTCCAGATGGTGATAAGAGGGAGGAAAAAAATTATATGTATAAGAGGGTTGCAGCTTTAAATAGTGTAACCAGAGGAGGCCTCTCTGATAAGGTGACTCAGGAGCAGAAACCTCAAGGAAGCGAGGAAGAAACCCTGTAGATACTGGAGGCAAGGACATTCCAGGCGGAGGGAGGAGCAAATGCAAAGTCTCCGAGGCGCTTGGCATAGCACTGGAGCACAGCAAGGGATGGAGTGATAGAAGATGAAGTTAGGCCACAGGGGCTAGATCATGCAGGACCTTCTAAGCCGTTTAAGGGATTTTATTTCTTACTCTGAGTGATTTGGGAAGCTATCAGAAGTGGAATAGCATGATCTGACTTATATTTCAAAAGGATAACTCTGGCCACTGCTTGAGAATAGACTGAAGAGGCTCTGCTAAGAAGGGTCAATTAAAGTTAGGCAAACAGCACACACTTTTAGATTAATTTGTGTCTTGGGACTGTGGTAAAAACCAAAAGTGGTAGTCGGCGGCTCTGTGTCAGAATAAGAAAGACCTGAAACGCTCGGATGAAGAGGCACTAAATTAATAAATAAGTAAAACCTCTCAGCACGCATATTATCTGCAACAAAGCCGCCACCTCCTCCCCCCCCAAAAAAGAAGGTATCTTATTTTTTTCAGAGCCTGAAAAATCTATGGTGAGCAAAGGAGCATAAATGGAAATTTTTAAACAATTGTTTTTTTCTGCTTATAAAACTAATGCTAGTTTATTTGTAAAAATTCAAATGTCACAAAAATATGTGATGTAGGAAGGGAATGTTTGTGTCGTGCCACTGCCGGGTTATAACCACTGTTAACAAGTTGTGTATGTTAATTTCAGATTTTTTTCTATGCAAATGAAAATACTTTTTTTTTTCCTCTATTTTTAAAGGTGGGCTCATACTAAATCTGCTCTTTTGCTGGTTACATATTTCACTTCATATGTCATGGACATTTTCCCTTGATATATAGAGAGCCTGCATTCTTTTTAATAATTGCATAGTATTCCATCAGTTGAATACACCGTAATTTATTAAACCAGTCCCCTACTGATGGAATTTGGATCGTTTCCTGTTTTCGTTTTTACAAACAATGCTGCATCATCTTTGAATATTTGCACAGGTGTTTCTAGGGGATGACTCTCTGGAAGTGGAATTGCCGGGACCAAATTCATTAAATGAATTTGCCATTCACTTAGTGGTAAATGACAGTTAATTGCATAGAATTCATTATTACTGATTTGAGATATGTAGAATATTTTCTATTTTTTTGTTTTATTTTAGTGAACATAATTTTATAGATATGGCTGTCACTGCTGGGACTCCTAATTCTGTTTTTTTCTCCACATGGTCTTTAGTTTCTCAGTAGCAGATTCTCCTACCACTGGGTTTTCAGGAATCTACTCCTCCAGGTTGAGAAGGACTTCTGTATTATCAGTTTTAACTATCTGCCACCTGGACGTGTATGTGTTTTTTCCCAGCACCTTTGTATGAGGGAGACATAGCCTTGTTTCATTTCTGCCATTCACTTAACATACTGTCCTTGGACTTCTGTGTCTTGTTAAATAATCGGGACAATCTGAGCATCTCTTGCCCCATCGTAAGGCAAGAGCTCTTAAATATTTGACTCTTTGTCTTCAGGGGTAGTTAGGCAACCCATTTCTCTTGTCTTTGGCAATATGGGAATGAGAATGGGGTAGAGGAGAGGTGCCATTGCTGATAACCTTTTTCACCTTTGCTGCTCACCTGTCAAAGTAAATGACTCTTTGAGCCTCTTGGAATTCTGAGTTTGATCCCTACCTATACCCTCTGTATCAGGGGTTGGCAAACTTTATCTGTAAAGGGCCAGGCAGTAAATGTTTTAGGCTCTGTGGGCCAGACAGTTTCTGTTGCAACTACTCAGCTCTGCCGTTGTAGCACGGAAGCAGCCATGGACAACATGTAAATGAGTGGGGCTGTGTTCCAATAAAACTTGTATTTATGAACACTGACATTTGATTTTCATATAATTTTCACATATCACAAAATATTCTTCTTTTGATGTTTTCAACCACTTAAAAAGTAAAAACCTTCTTAGCTCATAGACTGTACAAAAATAGGCAACAGGCCAGATGTGGCACATAGGCAGGAGTTTGTCAACCCCAGCTTTATTATGTGAATGGGACCTGGAAAAGGAGTCAGGTGCTGTAGTAATAGAAGGCACTATGATAATGAGGGCCCAGAAGAGATAGGTAGCGGGCTCCTGCACTTGTTCCTATTCCCCCTTCCCCTTTGGACTAGATGCCCTAGGTAATGGCTGTTGTGGAATTCTTTGATGGTTAAGAGCAGGCATAAATGCATAAAGACTTTTCTTCTTTCCTCTGCTGTCTGCCAGAAGCAGTGTTCTCCAGCCTCTCTACAAGTGTGTTTGGGAAATTATGGACAAATGAGGAGGCTTGCCCTGGTGATGGGGAGGGCATGAGTCTCCAGGCCCTCCAGGCGTTATGCTTGGCAAGCAGCCCTTCCCCACTGCAGGCCAAATTTGCACCTGTTAGGCTGATCCAGATTATCCCCTGTTGTTCCTCCCTCTGGGGCTGAATGGTGTAGAACAGGCTGTGTACTTTGTATACACACTGAGAACTTGAAAAGATGTAATCGGTTCTGTCAGTTCAGAGGGTTGGAGCGCCACAGGGACTGCAGCGTGGTTTGTATGTGTGCTGCAAATACATTGGGAACAATTTCCTATGTATTCATTCTCCCCCCTTCAGGTCCCCTTCTCCGCTTTTTATCTATTCAGAGTAGTGCTGTAAAGGGTGCATTGGAGGTTTTTCTAAGACAGTAACACCAGGTGTATGGAGTTCTGTTTGCATAATACAAATTTGGTTGTTGTAATCTGTCCCAGCCCATTAGAGCTGTGCAGGTAGCTTCCTCTCCTCCTCGTGGACCTTCTTATATATTTATAGAGGGGGCAGGATCTAGTGCATCTTGTTTCTGCTCCTTCTTGTGATCACTCTTGGTAATGTGTTCTGGTGGGCAAATTTTGCTTTAGTGCTTGGGCCTGTTACATTGATCCAGAGATTGCAAAACAGCCCTCAGGTATGTTTGTTTGGCCCTCACAGTGTTTCTAAAAATTTCACGTTTTCCCCTACATAAATCCAGATTTCTAGATTCTGTTGACAGTACTGGAAAATCTGGCAATAATGGCTTGCAAAAAAAAAAGAAAAAAAAATTTTTTTTTAATGGCTTGCAGTCCCACGTAATAGCTGTTGACAGGAGTTGAGTAGTTGTTGCCCCCTTTATTAAAGGCATGGACTCTCTTGGTGCATTAGTTTATACTGGGCTGACTTCACTATTTATGTTACCTACCTAATTCTGATTTTGAGTTTGTGACCATAGCTCCAGCAAAATGTGTAGATGGCTTTATGTAGGCAGTGCCCTAACACTCTGCTCCACCAGGGGGAGGCACTGGATATCGCAGGACCCTGTCTTCTACTCCACCCAGCTTGCCTAATTGACCCACAGGGGCTCCCCTGCTGGGTGTGGGCTGTCATACTGACAGCCCCCTCACCTGAGAAGCTGCTGCCTGACTTTTTAATAGCAACAATTAACAGACTCCTCCTCTGTTTCCAAAGAGGGAAAGTGGGGGTGCCAAGTTTCTTTGCTGGGCGGGGCTCAGTTTGGTGGGCAGATCACTGTTGTGTCAGGTTATACAGTATGAGAGCAACCTCCCTTTAATGATGGACTGTGTAAAATCTTGGAGAAGAATGCTTGTTCCACTCCCTGTGAGCAGAGCACCTTGGACAGAGGGGTGGGTTCCAACTAAAAAGCCACATAACTTGGCAGGAAATTAAAATCAATCCAGAGTAGGAGTAGAAAATTGTAATTATGAAGGAATCAAAGGCTGAAAGTATGACCTTGTCAGGAAGAGAATTGCAGGTCGTTAATATTGTGCCTTTTTCCATTGCTTCATTAGAGGACATGAGTGTGAATCTTTCTGCTTCTTGTGTTTTTTCCTCCCCTATAAGGTTTTTTTTTTTTTTTTTATAAGGTTTCTTAGTTTTTTCTGTCTCTGTCTCCCTGCTGTGCCCTTAGATCACTTCACCTCAGCAAGGTGGCTTTTATCCTTTCCCTTCTTTGTTCTGGTAGCAGATGTAACCCTTTTAAAATTAAAATCAAGAAGGAGCTCTTTTTTTTTTTTTTCTTTAAACTTCTCCAGTCTAGTGCCTTTCTAGAAGTCTAGCACTTTCTCTTCTCTGCATGCTTTCCTGATGCGTTTTTACACTTGTCTCTTGTGACTTCTCAGGGAGAATTTAGGCAGAAGCTGGACTCAGCATTTTCTGTAAGCTTCTTGAAGGCAGGGCACATAGCTATCATATTTATCCTAACAGAGTTGCTGAATTATTAGTCTCTTGTTTTTGTTTTAAACATTTGCCATTGATTTCAACTCATGGTGACCCCATACGTGTCAGAGTAGAACTATACTTCTTAGGGTTTTCAGTGGCTGATTTTTTGGAAGGAGAGTGCCAGGCCTTTCTTCCAAGGTACCTCTGAGTGAACTCAAGCCTCCAACCTTTTGGTTAGCAGCTGAGTGTATTAACTGTTTGTACCACCCAGGGCTCCTAGTTTCTTGTAGCACCACTAAATCAGGTAGGCTGTGTCAAATGGTATACTATTTTATGAGTGATAAGGTCAGAGGGAGAGAGATATTTCAGACTGTGTTTATTGTGAGCCCTGCTAAAGTGTTAGAGCAGGTAACCTTTGGAAAGCTCTTGGGACAGTATCTTTGGCTGATGGTTTTCAAAGCCTGGTCCCTGGACCAGGAACATGAGCATCTCCTGGGAACGTATTAGAAATACAAGTTTCTGGGCCTCACCTCAGACTTACTGAATCAGAAACTGGGAGGGGAGGGTTGTAACCTGCATTTTTATTAACAAGCCCTCCAAGTGATTCTGATGCACACTAAAGTTAGAGAATACTGTTTTTGACCATTTTAGGAAGTTTTTAGCCACACCCCCAAAACAAACAAAAAACCCTGTAGTACACTTTATATTACCATTACTTTTATTTTTTATTGTGCTTTAGGTGAAAGTTTACAGCTCAAGTTAATTTCTCATACAAAAGTTTATACACAAATTGTTATGTGACACTAGTTACAAGCCTTATGATGTGACAGCACCCCGGGTTTCCCAACCAGCTCCTGTCCTTTCCTGCCTTCTCATCCCGCCTCTGGACAGGAGCAGCCCATTTGGTCTCAAGTATCTGCTTGAACTAAGAAGCACACTCTTCATGAGTATTATTTTATGTTTTATAGTCCAGTCTAATCTTTGTCTGAAGAGTGGGCTTTGGGAATGGTTTCAATTCTGGGTTAACGGAGCGTCCGGGGCCATGGCTTCTAGGGTTCCTCCAGTCTCAGTCATACTATTAAATCTGGTCTTTTTACGTGAATTTGAGTTCTGCGCCATGCTTTTCTCCTGCTCTGTCAGGGACTCTCTGTTTTGTTCCCTGTCAGGGCGACATTACCATTATTTTTCCTTTTGTACCTGTCCCATGTGATTAAGTGCTGTTTTAAAGCTCATAGTATCCTTCGGTTCCCTGTCTTCTGTTTTCTTGTAACTTTTTCTAATGGAAAGGGCTTTGGAGTCCAACAACACTGATTTCAAATCCTGACTCTTCTCTGTGACCTTTGGCAGGCTAAGTAGCCTCTCTGAAACTCAGTTTCCTCAATTGTAAAATCATTGCTGTGAGGGTTAAATGAGGCGAAACATATCAGATATTCTTACAAGTTTAGGAGCTCCAGAAACACCAGCCTCTTCTCCCTTTGCCAATCATTACTCTGCTCAAATAAATCACCTCTTGCCATACTCCTTGCAGATCAGTTTCTGTCTGCTAGTCATCTTCTGGATTTTAAACTTCATGGGATATCTGTGAGATCTCACCATGTGAAATTGGAGTAAGCCGAGAACATGACAAAGTGAGGTGCTTTATAAAGGGAGCATCAAGAATGACTGTTGTGATAGGATTGATGCTAGTTGCTCCCATTAGTCACTTGCAGCAGGACACAATCGAGGTTCTCTTTTAGAAAGTTCACTAACACAGAAGGGAGTTTGGTCCGTTGTAAGGGAGCAGGATATTATTCTCATTTTTCCTGCACTCTTTTACAGTAGTTTATACAAAAGAAACTTTTCTGCCTCTCGATGAGGGAGGAAGCACAAATAGCCTTAATTTCCCAAATTCTAGGGCTACCTTCTGCATTGAGAGGGAGCTATACAGGGCAGAAATAAATTTCAGAAAGATGGGGAGCCTCATTAGAAGAGGTAGGAAACAGCAACAAGTCTTTCTAAGTTGATATTGATCCTTCTGACCAATCACTACTGGGGACCTCAAGCTTTGGACACAGTGAGCAAACTTGCACTGAGTTTTTGTTGTTTAAGGTCTGTTTTCAAATGTCTTATTGAGTTTTTTGGTTTTGTTTTGTTTTGGTAGTCAAGGCTCCTTTGAGTACAGATGTGATTACTTTGGGGCTGTAAGCTAACTTCATGGACTAAGTTTTGTTTTGTTTCCCCTTAATTTATTTATTTAAATTTTTATTGTGCTTTAAGTGAAAGTTTACAAATCAAGTCAATCTCATAGAAAACCTTATATACACTTTGCCACATACTCCTAGTTGCTCTCCGCTTAATGAGGCAGCACACTCCTTCTCTCATCCTGTATTTCCGTGTCTGTTCAGCCAGCTTCTGTCGCCCTCGGCCTTCACATCTCCCCACCAGACAGGAGCTGCACACATAGTCTCATGTGTCTACTTGATCCAAGAAACTCACTCTTCACCAGAAATGGACTTAGTTTTAATGCTGCTGTTGTGACTAGCTTCATTCATCTGTTGACTTCATCTACTGATGCATAACAAGCCACACATCAAAACAGCACATTCATTATCCTTCATAGTTCTTTGGGCAGACAGAGCTGCTGGTCTTGCATGGGGTCTCTCTCTAGTGGCATCTGGAAGCTCAGCCAGGACAGGTGGGCATCTCTCCCTTTCCATGTAGTCTCAGGGACTCCTCTGTCCACGTGGCCTCTCCCAACAGCGTAGCCAGACTTCTTACATAGCAACTTAGGGCTTCTAAAAGTGAGTGTTCAGAGGAGGAAATGGAAGCTGCCAGTATTCTTAAAGGGTAGACCTGGAACTGGCGCAGGTTGCCACATTCTTTTGGCTAAAACAAGTCACAGACCAGCCTGGATTTAGTGTGGGAGGGGGCCACACAAGGGTGAGAGTACTAGGAGTTATAGTTCTTTGGGAATCCATCTTAGAAGACGAGCCACTACAGGGACCAGACTATTTTATATACTAACATATACCCAGTAGTAGACACTCAGTAAATACGTGTGGTTTGCAATAGTGGATCAATGGATAGATGGATGAATGGGCGGATAGATGGATGGACAAACAAATGGATTAGGTGTGGAACTTAGGTGATTGTCAGGTCTCAGCCCTGCTTATGCCATGTTTATGCCTTTACCGTAGTCATGCTTCTTCAATACATGTCTTTCTGATGAACCGTCTTTTTAGGCCTAGTGACTTGGGTGGCCAGAGGGCATTATGTACTCTGCAGACATTTTGGGAGTTGTAATCCAAGGAAGGAAAAGTAAAGGCTATCTATTCAACTGTGTGCTGGCTACCATATTTTATATATGTTCTTACTTAATGGTAACAACCTTGTGAAATAGAGGTTTCCCCACAAATATAGAAGCTGAGGCTAACAGACTTGCCCAAAGTCATATAGCTAATAAGTGACACAAGATGGAATTTAAATTTCAATCTGTCTGATTCTAAAGCTCAAGCACCTGACATATATATATACACACTTGCCTCGTATTTTAGTTATTCCAGGTGTTTCTTAGTTAGTCCCAGACCGTTAAGGTGTAGTAACGGGTTTCTCAACAGCAACATTATTGGCATTTGAGGCCAGAAAATTCTTTGTGGAGGTTGTCCTGTACATTGTAGGATATTGAGCAGCTTCCATGGTCTCTACTCAGTACATGCCAATAGCACTCCCTTTTCCCAGTGTGACAAGCATTGTCCCGTGTCACCAGGCATTGCCAAATTTTCCCAGGGGCGGAGGGAGAAATCCCCCCTCCGATTGAAAACCACTGATGAATTATGTCATGATTTACTATCCTTTGATCTTGCTGTTCTTTATTACACATCACAAGTAACCATTAGTGGCTTCAAATCAACTTACTCTTTTTAGTTAAAATAGTATTGCCTGGTTCCGATGGTCTTGAGCCATGCCTTTCTCTCATTGCCTTGCTTCTCTTACTTTGTCCTTTTCCTTTTGTCTCCGATTCCCCAAATAAAATGCAGCTGGATAAGGTGGTGTTTGTAAGGACTTTCTACACAGGTATTGATTCAGCAGGCATTCAGATCTCTGAGATTATAGACATTAGCGCTGGTGAAAAGAAGGCAATTTGCATCGTTTAATTATAGTGAGGGGGGAAATTTGCTGAACTCTGAAACTTGCTCTTGAATGTAGAGTAGCTAAAGCGAATGGAAGAAATGATGATGTAAAAGAGCTGAACAGAAGATTTCAAAGGGTTGCTCTAGAAGACTAAGTATTATAATGAAATGTGTAAAGACCTGGAGTTAAAAAGCCAAAAGGGAAGAACATGCTTGGTGTCTTAGTCATGTAGTGCTGCTATAACAGAAATACCACAAGTGGATGACTTTAACAAAGAGGAATTTTTTTCTTCATAGTAAAGTTGGCTGAAAGTCGAAATTCAGGGCATCAGCTCCAGTGGAAGGCCTTCTCTCCCTGTCAGCTTTCTCTTCAATCTCCCCCTGGTCTGGGAGCTTCTCCGTGTAGGGCCCCTGGGTCCCAAGGATGCGCTCTGCTCCTGACACTGCTTTCTTTGTGGTATGAGGTCCCCCATGTCGCCTCTCCCTTCTTTCCTTTGTATCTCAAGAGATTGCCTCAAGACACAATCCGATCTTGTAGATTGAGTCCTGCCTCACTAACACAACTGCCGCCCATCCTCCCTCATTAACATCATAGAGGCAGGATTTACAGCATATAGGAAAATCACATAATACTGGAAATCATGGCCCAGCCAAATTGATACACACATTTTGGGGAGGGGGGGCATAATTTGATCCATGACACTCGGTATTTCTCAAGCTGAAAGAGCTAAAGAAAGAATTCAAGCCTGGAGTTGCAATATTGAAGGATTCCATGAACAAGGTGATACTGCGTGGTTTAAAATCAGGAAGGATGTGCATCAGGGTTGTATCCTTTCACCATACCTACGCAACCTGTATGCTGAGCAGATAATCCGCGAAGGTGGACTATTGAAGAACTTGGCATCAGGATTGGAGGAAGACTCATTAACAACCTGCGTTATGCAGGTGACACAACCTTGCTTGCTGAAAATGAAGAGGACTTGGAAGCACTAACTGATGAAGATCAAAGACCACAGCCTTCAGTATGAATTATACCTCAACTTAAAGAAAACAAAAATCCTTACAACTGGACCAATAAGCAACATCATGATAAACAGAAAAAACATTGAAGTTGTCAAGGATTTCATTTTACTTGGATCTATGAATCAGCGCCCATAGAAGCAGCAGCCAAGAAATCAAATGACATATTGCATTGGGCAAATCTGCTGCAAAAGACTTCTTTCAAATGTTAAAAAACAAGCCTGACCCAAGCGAGGGTATTTTCAGTCACCTCATATACATGTGAAAGCTGGACAATGAGTAAGGAAGACCGAAGCAGACTGATGGGTTTGAATTGTGGTGTTGTCAAAGAATATTGAATATGCCATGGACTGCCAGGAGAATGAACAAATCTGTCTTGGAAAAAGTGCAGCCAGAATACTCCTTAGAAGCGATGATGGTGAGCCTTGTCTCATGTATTTTGGACATGTTTTCAGGAGGGACCAGTTCCTGGAGAAGGACATCATGCTTGGTAGAGTAGAGGGTCAGAGAAAAAGAGGAAAACCCTCAATGAGATGAATTGACACAGTGGGTGCCACAAGGGGTTCAAACATAGCAACGATTGTAAGGATAGTACAGGACCGGGCAGTGTTTCCCTCTGTTGTACATAGGGTTGCTATGAGTCGGAACCAACTCAAGGGCACCTAACAGCAACAACATGGGCAAAATATTGCATAACGCAGGAACCATCAAAAGAAGATGGAAAGATTACACAAGAGTCACTATATCAAAAAGAATTTGTCTAAGTTCAACCATTTCAGGAGGTGGCATATGATCAGGAACCAAAGGTATTGAAGGAAGAAATCCAAGCCACACTGACAGCACTGGTGAAAAACAAGGCTTCAGGAACTGATGAAATACCAACTGAGATGTTTCAACAAACAGATACAATGCTGGAAGTGCTCACTTTGTCTGTGCTAAGAAATTTGGAAGGTAGCTGCCTGGCCAACCTACTGGAAGAGATTCACATTTGTGCCATTCCAAAGAAAGGTTATCCAACAGAATGCAGAAATTAATGAACAATATCATTAATATAACACACAAGTAAAATTTTACCAAAGATAATTAAAAAATGGTTGCAGCAGCACATCAACAGGGAACTGCCAGAAATACAAGCCAGATTCAAAAGAGAACATGAAACGAGGGTTATCATTACTGATGTCAGGTGGATCTTGGCTGAAAGCAGAGAATACCAGAAAGATGTTTACCTGGGTTTTATTGACTGTGCAGAGACATTCGACTGGATCATAACAAATTATGGATAACATTGGGAAGAAAGGGAATTCTAGAACACTTAATTGTGCTCATGTGGCACCTGTACATAGACCAAAAGACAATTGTTAGAACAGAACAAGGTAATACTGTGTGGTTTAAAATCAAGAAAGATGTGTGTCAGGATTGTATTCTTTCACCATACTTATTCAATCCGTATGCTGAGCAAATAATCTGAGAAACTACTGTATGAAGAAGAACGGGGCATCAGGAATGGAGGAAGACTTACTAACAACCTGCGATATGCAGATGACACAACCTTGCTTGCTGAAAGAGAAGAGGACTTGAAGCACTTATTGATGAAGACCAAAGACTACAGCCTTCAATGGGGATTACACCTCAACATAAAACAAAAATCCTTACATCTGGATCAATAGGCAACATTATGATAAACAGAGAAAATATTAAAATTGTCAAGCATTTCATTTACTTGGATCCACAGTCAGCGCCCAAGGAAGCAGCAGTCAGGAAATCAAATGACGTATTGCATTGGGCAAGTCTGCTGTAATAGATCTTTTTCGAGTGTTAAAAAACAAAGCTATCACTTTCAGAACTAAAGTGTGCCTGACTCAAGCCATAGTATTTCACTTATGCATGTGAACGCTGGGCAATGAATAAGGAACACCAAATAATTGATTCCTTTGAATTATGGTGTTGTTGAAGAATATTGAATATACCGTGGACTGCCAGAAGAATGAACAGATCTGTCTTGGAAGAAGTACAACCAGAATGCTCCTTAGAAGTGAGCATGGCAAGACTTCATATTATGTACGTTGGATATATTATCAGAAGGGACCAGTCCCTGGAGAAGAACATCATGCTTGGTAGAATGGAAGGACAGAGAAGGAGAGGCAGACCCTCGATGAGATGGATTGGCACAGTGGCTGCAACGATGGGCTGAAGCATAACAAGAATCATGAGGATGGCACAAGATCGGGGAGTTAGCATAACAAGAATCATGAGGATGGCACAAGATCGGGGAGTGTTCTGTTCTCTTATACTTAGGATCGCCATGAGTCAGAACTCACTCAATAGCACCTAGCAACAACAACAGCAGGAAAAAAATGTATAATATTTATCAAGCTGAGAATTACGTGGCTTCCAGGCTCAGCAGAGTTCATCTTCATCAGGGTAGTATTGACTGACAAGCTGGAGAGGACAGTAATATGGGTGGGAGGTTAGTGGAAGTTGTAGTTTCTCTGCTAATTGTACTTATATGTGTCATTTATGTTGATTTCATGTTGTGTAGACAGAGGGGAATGGTGGTGAAACTGTTCCAGTGAAGTCGAATGCTGAGTCCAAAAGGAATCAGGGTGGTTGCCGAAGTCAGGATCAAGGTGGAAGGGCGAGTAGTATACCCCCAGAGGCGAGTCTGTGAAAATGGAATGTCACTAAGAGAAGCAGTTCAGGATGAACCCGGGATATAAGAAACGTGATTGTGCTCTGAGTTTTGTGTTAGCTTAAGGGGTAACAGTGGACTGTTTGGGGGGCCCAGTTGATGTCTCTCCCCTATTATTTCTGTAGACTCCAGAAACGTCATTACTTGGACAGACATGAGCCCGGAAGATGCCTCTTTGCCTCTGGTTAATAAATGCACTAGCCCACTGTGCGTTCCTTTTATCTCATTTTGCTGCAAGGCTTCGCTTGCTAGCTCTCTGTCCTCCTGAGGTTTATAGAGTACATTGTTTGCAGTATTCCAGGGTCAAGGGCCTGCCACTCTTTAAATGACCTCGGTCGAGAGTTTTTAAAATTTTAGGGCAGGAATGTGAATGTGAAAACTCACCCAGGAAGAAATTTACAAGTCTGCTAGTATTGAGACCGTAAATGATTCTACCAGTATATTCTTTGAAGAATTAGTAGTCCTGGAGCTAGACTTTTTAGGATTTGCCTATGATTCCGAATAAAACTGGCTGAAAATTCAGGGTTATTCTGTAAATCTCCTCCTTTTTTAAAATTTTATTATCGTTGTTGAGAACATACACAGCAAAACACAGCAATTCAACGGTTTCTACATGTACAGCTCAGTGACATTGATCACGTTCTTCGAGTTCTGCAACCATTATCATCCTCCGTTTCTGAAATTGTTCCTCCCTCATTAATATAACCTCGCTGCCCCCCAAGGTCCCTGTCTAATCTTTTGAGTTGCTGTTGTCAGTTTGATCTTGTATAAATAGATCTTAAAAGAGCATAATGCTCAAGGCAGACGTTTTTTACTAGTTAAGCTAAACTATTGTTTGGTTTTAAGAAGGCTTCAGGGGATATTTTTGGTTTAAGGTTTAAATGTAAATCTCTTCTTGATTTTGGGGGAAACTGGTCAAGAGAGAGGATGCACCGCCTCTTGATTGAGCCTGTACGTCCTACCTAGCTGCTTTTGGGGCCTGGGTGCGTGTGGGTATCTGAACGGGCCGTGGAGCTTTTTTCATAGATTTGCCCAGTTCAGAATCTTAGGTTATAGCCTCAGCTTTGTAAACACTTCAGACGTGCTCTTGTGCTCTTACTTGTCCTCTGGTTAAATTTGGATTTAAACTCCAAATTCAAAAAGACCAAAGTCTGTGGTCAGTGAGCAGACCTCCCACATCTCCCAGAGAAAATGGGTTTCGATTCAGAGTAAGTACATCCAAGTAGATCAGCTTGGGCCTTTGAGCTTAGATGGTGACAAAAATGAGTTTTATTAGAAATTGAAGTCTCATAACATTAGTGTCATATGTTGAGGGTTTACAAAAGCTAAGGATAGCGGCAACCAACCATTTTACAATCGTGTTGAAAGTAACCACCTACCAAACAATTAGCAGAGGGTCAGATGTTTCCAGAGGGGCCTGGCCGACTTTTCAGGAAGACTGTTTTTTGTAGCTAGATACATGACTGTGTATCTAGTCTCTTTCTTTTCAGTGTCTGTGATTATGTTTATGTGCACTGATGTTTTACTGTCTTTCACTCAGTGCACAGAGGCATTGACGAATACTATGTTTTGTAAAGAAGCTTTTCTGGTGAAGAGCATTGTTTTGAACCCCATGAATTGTTTAGGCTTGATGATAGTAAAATAAGGCTGATCCACATGACAGGCACCGTGAGCTCTTTCTGTAGTTTGTCAGTTTTTTTCCCGAGGTTAGCCTTTTAGAAGTGCCACCTTGCCTTGGTCGCCCCACAGCAGGGGCAGGAGTTGCCTGCCAGGCTCTGCTAGCAACTGCATGTGCTGCAAGTGCACCCCTAGGACTAGGAGCCCTGCAGCGATCAGATGACTGACTATCGTTGGATAACTTAAACGATAATTGCCAGTGTGTGAAACTGGGAGGCTTGGATGCCTCTGCTTTAAAGCAGAGATGTCAATTTGGAAATCATAATAGAGGTGTCGTTTCAGAACACACAATTATTTTTACAAAGAATAAGGGCTTGTCATCTCCAGGCCTAGGCATGCGCAAGGCAGAGATCTGGGGCTTGCAGAGAAGATTCAGAAATGAAGCAGTGCATCCAAGTTTTTTTGGCCTCCTGCCCCTTGATCGCCCTGAAAACATTGCACTCTTTCCTCTGTGAGGTCTCTTTCGGAGGTATACAGTCCAGGAGCATCAGTGGTAGCTTCCCAGGCAAGTAGCCAGCCTCTGACCTTATGATTTAAAAAGCTCCCAGGGACCAGGCTGCACTGCGCTGATCAGGACGACAACGTCAGTTCTTTAACCTGAGGGGCTTAAGTGACCAGAGGGATGAAGGGTGATGTAAGCAGTTTCTGAAAACCCTGTTCCTTCAGGAATTTTAGAGTGGGTTTTTGGACATCTAGCAACTGAAAGTCATAGGGTCAATGAAGGACAATCCGATAGGCTCTTCTTGTTTATTCTTCCAAGTCTATTTAGGCCTGCTGTTTGATTCACTTATTTATTGACCTCCTATTACATGTTACATGTTAGTTAGGATGGTAGTTTCAGTGGGATTAGAAAGATGACTTGGGACTCAGTACCTGCTTTCATGTAACTTGTAGTCCAGTAGCAGAAACAAGACATACTTACAGGTAACTGCAGTACAAGATGACTTGGGAGAAGGCCTTTAAGAGAGGTAAAAATAATATGGCATGTTGGGGAAAAGAAGGTGAACTTCTGGCTGGAGGAGTCAAGTATTTGAGCTCTGAAAAATTTTTATAGCAGAGATGAGGAGGAGGAACTTTCCAGAAAGAAGAATTGGCCAAGCTAAAGGCATAGATGGGGTAGTGAAGAATATATTTAGTTTAACTAGAGCAGTGGTTCTCCAAGTGTAGTCTGGGGCCCCTGAAGCCAAAACTATTTTTATGATAATACTGAGATGTTCTTTGCCGTTTTCACTTTCATTCTTTCCTGAGTGTACAGTGGAGTTTTCGAGGGGCTGTATAACGTGTAATGAGGTTGTGGTTCTGATGGCTAATGGATTATGTGCTTGTGTGTTAAAATTTTCTTAGCTTTAATTCAAATCTGGTGAATACTGATAGCTAAAATGCGTATAAACAAAAGCTTTTTGAGGTCCTCAATTTTTAAGAGTGTTAAAGGGGCCCTGAGAACAAAAAGCTTAAAAACCACTGGTCTAGAGCACATAGTATATCTAGAAGGAATCAGAGCTGATCTAGAGCACACAGTATATCTAAAAGGAGTCAGAGATTTGACTGCAAAGCTAAGTTGGCTTTGGATGCCAAGCTGAGGAATTTGGATTTTATTTCCTAGGCAGAAGGGAGATATTAGTTTGGGTTTGTCTCAACTGAATTGAAATAGCAGATGTCACCCAGACAGCAAAACCAGGCTAAGAAATTACTCTGTAGGCACAGGCACCATTGGCATCTTAGCTTCTAGAAGCAGGCTCGTCATGTCAGTATCGATCGCAGAGTTCTGGCAGTTGATTGTTTCCAGTGGTTGGAGAAGATCTGAACATGTTTGTTTGCATTGGGATATTGATTTTCTCTGTTATCTGACAACTTGTTAAAAGAATATCTTTAGGGTATAATTATTTAGTAAGGAGGAGTTGTCACTAGCTTGTTTATTCTGTCTAGGCTAAGTCCCAAATTGACTATTTATCAATCCTGATATCCATTGAGTTTGAAGTGAATCTTTTGGATGACCATCTCATCTGCCCCAACAATGTTTTTCTTTTCTAGTGCTTTCTTCCACTATTTTTTATCGTCTTCGTAGTCATCAAAGGACACGATCTTGAGAAGCAAGAAACAGCTGATTTAGGGAACCCCCTTGCACATATTCAGAATACTAATCAGGGAAGGAACAAATAATTGTTTTCAATTAAAGTGGCTGGAATTTTACAGCTTGAAGTTCCTATTGACTGATGATTTCAGCAGGGTTTAGTATTCATTTTTTTTTTATAGCTTTCTTAATTGCAGTAATGCCTAATACTTTGATTTCATGTTTTCCTGTCCTGTTCCTTAATGATTTCCCTTCATCTTTAAAGGGACTTAAGATATGTAAGCTGATATTTTAGAGCAAGAGCCAGTAGACTTTTTCTGTAAAGGGCCAGGTAGTAGACATTTTAGGGCTTTTCTCAGTCAAGACTACTCAGCTCTACCTTAACCCGTTGCCCTGAAGTTGATTCTGACTCATAGTGACCCTGTAGAACAGAGTAGAACTGCCCCATAGTGTTCCAAGGAGCGGCTGGTGGATTCGAACTGCCCACCTATTGGTTAGCAGCCAAGCTCTTAACCACTGTGCCACCAGGGCTCCCAGCTCTCTCTACCTTACTACATCTGAAAACAACCACAGACAACATGTAAATGAATGGGTACTGCTGTGTTCGAGAAAACTTTATTTCCAAAAACAGGAAACTGGCCCAGTTACCAATCCCTGCTTTACAACACTGGGGAAACTTATTACTTGAAGAAATCCTTTTTAAAAGTGAACAATTATATGAAAAACGAATAGTTACCTCTTAAGTTTTCAGTGTTTTACTTTAAGTTTTTGAATGTTTTTAACTTTTTATTTTGAAATAATTTCAGATTTACAGAAAAGTTGCAGAAATAGTACAAAAAATTTCCCTACCTTACCCACTTTTCTCAAATGTTAACATTTTACCACATTTGCGTTATCACCCTCTCTCTCTTTACCTATATTTGAATATGGTTATTATTTTTTGTATTTTACATATTTGTGGTTTAATATTTTTAAAACATTGAATTTTCTTAAAGCACTGTTCAGTTTGTAAGAGCAGTGATCTCCAGACTTTTAAAAGAATACCTCTGTTACTAAAATATTTTTGCACAATCCTCATGTATATATGTGTGTGTATTATGTACATCTAGTATTCTTGCTCTCCAACAAATCAAAATAATACAACCCCTGGTATACCTTGCTTAGACACCACAGGTGTAGAGAATGAACCAAGCAAGCTGTAGAGAAAGAAAAGTTTTTTTTTGTTTTCTGTAAGAGCTTCAGTGACCCTTTAAAACATTTCTAAATTGAGGTCTTAGGTCAGAATGAAATGCAGCTTCAAGCTTGAACAAGCTTGTCTGAGCCCTTCCTAAGCCCTACCTGATTCTGCATTATTAAATTGCATGGTAGATAATTGAATCAAGTCAAATTTGTGATGGCCAGCGCAGGTTTACAGCTGCCACCCAATACCATTTTCTTGTGCCATTTCCCCATCAATGGCTCTTTGTGGCTCTTTGCAAGAAGCTAACTCTGAGGGAGAAAGGTCATTCTTTGCGGTTCCTAGAAGGGGTAGGGATGTTTACTCATCTAGTAACTCTAGTTATTTATTCACCACCAATTAGAAAAGTCTTTTTTTACTCCTTCAGATGTTACTTGTGTTGTAACTAAACAGAATTTGTGTGATGCATGCTGGGGGAGGGGAGCCGGGGGAGTCATAGCAATTGGCTCTTTGGATTTTGTATATTAGCACTTAAAATGTCAAATATATAGGGCATGCCAGTCCCACCGTACTGCCTCGGAAGCAAATGGTGCTAACAGATTCTGTAGTAACTAGGCACAAGAGATGGATGTTCCAAAAGAACCTCATCAGAGACTCTCCAGAGATAAAGCTTAACGTTTTGTTCAGCTCTGATTTAAGGAAGTCTTCCTAATTAAGATAGGAAGCTAGGGTGGGAAGTAGACTTGCAGAATTATAAAATGGAATCATTAAAATTGACTTATCTAATCCAAAGGTGTTCAGGAATCTCCTTTGCAGCATCACCAAGTCCTCAGCTCTCACCTCTTTTTGAATATTGTCACTGCCTTGGCACCGTAGGGGCTAATATTTGCCTCTTAACTTACCAAGATCATTTTCCAGGCAGAAGTAAAGAAGGATATATTTTGGTCACTCTGGAGGATGCTTCTTGCCAAAGGGCCTCCGCTTCCTAAGCAGCCATTTAGAGGATAATAGGACAGGCCAGTGGTATTAAGGCCTGCCTCCAGAGAAGCACTTTGGAGATGGAACAAGGTTCTGTGTGTTCCAGGACAGTCAACTGCTTCCAGATCTTGCCTCCCTTCTTTGACTCCCACCCAGTTCCTGCAGAACTTGTTTAATGAGTAAACACTGTCCATGTAAGGTGGCATAAATTACTCTTCTCAAATTTTCCCTTTTTTTTCCCCCTCCAATCCATGTACCTCTCACTGTCCCTACCTCTCACAAACATTTTATATTTCAAAGACTCAAAAACATGCCATTATTTTATGTGCCCCTATGAAGGAAAAAAAAATCCTGCCAATTAAATTGTGTCACAGTGGTAACATGCATCCCAGTTTCAGAGACATTAAAATGTTTTTTGTTTTTTTTTTTAAAGTGTCTCTTAACAATTGATTAAATACGGCATTTCTGCTGCTATAAACATAGATATCATTGAAGATTCAGGCTTTCAATCAGGGAGGTGTATTTTTTGATTTCCTTCCTTCCTCATGGTTACATTGAATTCTCTCCCTTCAGTGGCAGGACTGTTTAAAGTGTCTTAAGTGTGGAGGTTATAGGCTTTGTCTAGATAAAAAGCATCATTTAACAGCTGATTGTCCTGGACAGGAAAGATCTCAGGCCACGCTGACAGATCCTTTGCTGTATCTCTTCCCCAAGCTGTGAGGGGAAATGCCAGTTGCTGGAATAAAGCAACTGTACATGACTACACCTAAAGCCAGCTGTTTTTAATAACAGTGAATTCAGTTAACTCAGCTGGGAAAGATTGGTAGCTGATGTCCATACCCTGCATCTCTGCTTTAAAGAAGAGTCTGGCAGGGAGCTGGACACCTGTTCCTGGGAGAACCAGGCAAGATGCTGCTGGAGAGGAACACCATGCGTTTCTTTCTCAGACCATTTCTTTTGAAACATGTTCTACGGCAGGATTTTGGTTGGTTACCAAGGCACATTTGAGTTGAGAAGCAGTATGGCAGACATGGCACACTGGGGGCCCCCGGCCTGCATTCATCGGATGTATTTTAACTGGCTCTTGTACAAAAAAGAGGCTTGGTGGTGCAGTGGTTAAGTACTTGGCTGCCAACTGAAAGGTCAGCGGTTTGAACCCACCAGCCGCTCCATGGGAGAGATGTGGCAGCCTCGGAAACCCTATGGGGCGGTTCTACTCTGTCCTGTAGGGTTGCTATGAGTCAGAGTCGACTTGATGGGAGTGGGGTTTTGGTGTTAACACGAAAAGAAAAACAATGTTTTAGCTAAAATTTAGCAATCAGGAGATTTTGTGCCAAAAATTCAAACTTCTGGCTTCTCTTAAAACAGTGAGAGCCAGCAATATTGAACCCACATTCTAGCATAGTAACAATTGGCTCAAGCTGAGTGGTGGGACATGGGTTGTCCTCTTTGCCAGGCTCCATAGCTCCCAGTGGGTATGCGTACTTCTTACCTGCCTGGGCACTGGAGGGTGCTGCAGTGTAGAGTAGGGGTTGGAAGCGGACCTTCACTGGCATCCTGGTGTTACCACTTAGTAGCTGTGTGTCATTGCACTATACTTCTTCTAGGTCCAGTGCTCTCACGTATGTATAGTAATACCTGCCGTTCTGGGCTGTGGTAAGGTTTAAATAAGGAAATACATGTGAAGTGCTTAGTATATTGCCTGATTTAAAAAAAGGTGCTCAGTAAAATGTGTGTGTCACATATGAGTTGAATTTATGATTGGTCTAGATTATATAATTAAAGATTTTTGTCAGTTAAAGGTACTTCTCACAAAAAGGGTGTGGGCAAAGTGGAAGGAGTAGAAAATGAGGGTCACGTGGATTATGATAACATGTAGGAACTGAGCAACAAGAAAAATTTTGGCACTTTGTGACAGTCTTTGTCTGTGTCTGCCCTATTTTCCCCGTCATGTGTTGATCCCAGCCTCCTATTTGTCTACTGGAGATACTGCAAATAGAAAGAAGATCACGTCAGAAGCACTTGTTCATTTCTCACTGAAGAGCAGTATTCAACGTAATACAGTGGCCATATCCAGTGTGGGAGCTCTGTAGCTCTTCATTCGTTTATGACTCTCAGCACTTAGCTTATAGGAAGGGTGTGATCCCAGATAACAGGTGTTAGATGGCTACTAAGGGGGAAGTTATTTATCTTTCCCCCTATTTTTCCTTATGAATGACCTCTGAGTTGGTAATTGACAGGGATTATTGCCATTTTTCTAATCTCTGCTAGGAGGCTGCTGGAGTCTTCCCTCATTTCATTATCCCGTTATGATGGAGCAGGATCCAGAGAGCACCCAATTTACCCAGACCCAGCGAGGTAAGGCCAAAGTGAGAAGTGGCACTAGGTGGGGGGGAGGGGCGGCCCTTGGGGTTGCCTAGCTGTTGGAAGCCCCCTTCTGTGCCTCTCTGGTCCTGGTGCTCTTTTACTCTTCAGTTACAGTTTTGAGACAGGTGGTTCAGGTGATTGGGAATTGTTGCAGGTAAGTGAACAGAACCTCTGGTGACAGATGGCTATGACTGAGCTCTTGTCCTTTGGGGCTCTTTTCTGCAAGTGGGGCACTAGAGGAGGTATCTAGGAGGCCGCAGGCAGGCACAGGGTACTCCTTTTCTGCTGGTCAGAAAGGCTGTTGCCATTCATGGGGAAAGCCAGAAGGGAAACAAAGGTTTTTATTTTTAGAGAAATTACTTACAAATAAAAACAAAACAGAACTGTGTGCTCTTTTGAGAGGGAATTTAGAAAATCAAAAGGCAGCAGTCAAGCTCATCCAGATTTTGAGTTTTTAGAGACTACCTGAAGGAAAAGATGACTGAAGAAAATAACTGAATAAAACAAGTTGGCATTTTCTTAAAGTGCCTGCTTTACACCGGTTGGAAGACATTTGAAAAGTTCTTGAAGAGATAAAAAAGAAATTCAGATGAGTTGAAGGCCCACACTGTCCTGATCTGGTGACTGAGAACCAATAATAGGGCATTGAGGTGGTGTATAATTTTTACCTGCAGAGAGCAGCCCCTTGGGGTTGCCAGAGTTGCATTTACTGATTCTGTTAGTGATCTAAAAACGGGGTAACCTGCGCTTAATTTAATCTAGAGCACATTGTGAGGCTTTGCCAAAGAAAAGGGGAATTTATAGTGGTGGGGTTGGCAAGTTAGCAGTATAGGTCAGATAAAGCTAAATGAGCTTTGCTTAAAAAGTTCAAATCCACCGGAATATTAAATGGTTTTGTTGTTGCCACATCTATGTCATGATACTGAGCGTTCTTCCTGTGATACTAGTGAACAGATTCCCCGTTGTGCTCTTACTTCCTTTTCTGTACTCCAAAAATGGCAAATCCGAGAATCAGGGAATATAGGGATTCATGACTTCAAAACAGGTAGGCAATTTAGATGATGACTGAAACAGGGGATTTATGTTAGCTTCTAATTTGGCCTGAACATAACCCCTAAATGAGGGAAGGAAATTTTTGGCATGCGTGAAATACTTTGAAACACTGAGATAGAACAATTCTTTCTATAGAACAGTTTCTTTTAGGGCCTCAATAGAATTTTTGACCTGGCACATTTCAACAGTGATTCTTAAAGATGAAGATCTTATTTGGTCTCATCATGTATAAGTCTGTTATTTATACCTAGTCTGATTTCTTCATCACGGAAAGTGTCATACGTTGTGGTGTTGATGTTTTTACATTTTACTTTTGAACACAAAGTAAGTTTTTTGAAGGAGAAAGTGTTCTGTTTTGCAGAAAACTTGAGGATTTATTTAAACATTTCAGATTTCCACCTGGGACACTTTAGGATTGTCTGTTGATTTTTCCAGGCTCTTCAGCAGGATGATGAGTGTTACCTTATTACTGGTGGTTTAATTTTTTTTCCTTTTACACTTTACCATATACCATTATGTAGAGGTCAAAGTCTTTGTGAGGTTTCTCCTCAGCATTCAGATCCCTAGCTCCCCTCTGGATACCTAAAAGGATGAAGGTAGAATGTATTTGTATTTAATAATGTGTCAGGAGTTTTTTTTTTTTTTTTTTTTTTAAACCATTGATGTTTAGTTTCATAGCCCAGGGAATCCCTGTCCAGTAGTGCAATTAAACTATTAGGGTTCCTTAGGATTGAGATTGTGTCCCTAAATAAAAAGACAATCTTTGTGTATTATCACCAGCAGCAGCATTATTACTAACTCTATTACCAGTAATATTGTATTTTTTCCCTTAGTTAGGGTAGGCTGTCAGGCAAGGGATGAATCAGTGTATTTATGGTCACTTTTCAAGAACAGTTCCAAAAAAATGATCTTTATTCTCCTCTTGAAACTTTTCTTCTGGTCTTTTCCAGTCTGGTTGACTTGAGAATTTAACCAACAATTAGTTGATTTCTGCTAGTTTTCTGTATGCTTGGTAGATACAGGAACACCTTAGAAGTATTGGTTTCTCTCTGTTGAAAATTTAGAATTCTGTGATTTATTCTGGGGAAATGCATGAGAACAGGGTCCCAAAAGGATAATGAAAGTTCTGCCAGTTGAGGCTTTTAAGAAGTAATTCTTATACCCTTATTACCTTGACCAAGTCATCTGTGTAACCTATTCCCCCCTGCTGTGCAAAGATAATTTGGATTCAGTGGTACCAAATGTAGCGTATTGTTCCATAACACAGACATTGGAGTACCAAAGATTGTCAGCCCGCCTGCTTGGGAATTCCAGTTGTTGGTTGGTCAGATGGACAGTATCTCTGATGACAGGCATTTCAGATTTGACCTCAGTTCCTGTAGCAGCTGACTGCAGGATCTTTTTTAGCCTGGGTCAGTGGACTTACTGAGGTATGTCCAGGGATATGAAAAAGTCAGGCTGCAAGATGTTCATAAATACTTTTCATACCATTTGGATAGGACTATTTCTATTTCCATCTCAATCAGATTGCCATTTTTTAAAAAAAATAACAAAAGACAGGTGCTTTTTTTTCCTTTATACTCAAACATTACAGAAGCACATGAAGTATAAAAGCACCCAAATCTCGTTATGATTGCTGTGTCTCCTTTTAGTTCTATCTCTAATTATAGAAATACATATTTTTGTATACATAGTAGTACATAATACCATTCTTCAATTTTTCCCTCCACTTAAGATTCTATTTTGTAGTGCTTTTCTTTTGAGTGTATAGAGATACTTTATTCTTTTTAGTAGCTACATAGTATAGTGTTTCTGGGTATGGCTATAATTTAATCTGTTGATGGGCATTTGGGTTGTTTCCTAGTTTTTCTCTCTTGCTAACATTGTTGCAAGTGAACTTCCTCCTACATCTATCTTTGTGTCCTTGTGTGTTTCTGTAGGATGAAATTCCTAGTGGAATTGCTAGGTCGAAGTGTGTGCCTCAGGCAGATCTTGAGTCTTGAAATTCCTTAGTACTCCACTTAATATTATCACATAAGACATTTTTCTGTTACTGTTTTTCTCTCCCCTTCTCAGTTTACAGCCTCAAAGCATGTAGCAGTGATGTGAGAGATGGAGGACAGACTTGAGAAAGAAAGGGATGTGGGAAGTTGTATATAGGACACTAAGTTGTCATGGAGTATCGAGAATACTAAAGTCATAACTTGAAGATAAAGGCCGAGACTAATTACTTACTGAAAATAGCCATAGGAAGGGAGAAGAAGAATGAATGACTCTTACCTTCTGTATTGCTCAGTACCTATGGAGCCTTATCAATCTGATTTTAAGATGCAGAAAAATCTGTTTTTCTCTGTTAGAACCTCTGTTCTCCCAAGTTTATTTTTACTGTCAATTTCTATCATGTATATTTCCTCCATGTTACAGATATTTATGAATAGTCAGTAAGGGAGGGGTAAGAGGTTCAAAGAGATCATTTTAAGAGGACAGGACAAATCTGGAGCCATGTATGTTTGTTGGAGGTGAAAGAAGTCCTGGCGAAGATGATGCCTGTAGGTGCCTTTATTAATCGTCTAAGGTTTACTATCTCTGGCCTGTTTTCTCTTCTATAAGATGAAAGAAAGATGATCTGTAGGTGATTGCTGAGGCCGCTTTCATTTCTTACATTTTGGGCATGAATGATGATTGGGGAAAAGCTGTGAATCTGTATAAAGGCCATCCAGAGATGCTAAAAGGGATCCCTTAAAGAGCTAAAACCCTGGTGGCGTAGTGGTTAAGTGCTACGGCTGCTAACCAAAAGGTTGGCAGTTCAAGTCCACCAGGCGCTCCTTGGAAACTCTATGGGGCAGTTCTGCTCTGTCCTGTAGGGTCACTATGAGTCGGAATCGACTGGACAGCAGTGGGTTTGGTTTTTGTTTTTCTTAAGAGCTAAAAAGAGAGGTCCAGTGTTATCTTCTTGGGAGAGGGCAACTCTTGATCAGATAATGACTGGTTAAACAGCCAGTTTGCCTTATCTCAGAAGAGAAACACTGGCGATAGTCTGATAAGCATGTTCTGCAGTCCAAACCTGCTGGCGAGTTAAATACCCTTTATTTTTCATGTCTCCGGAGTTTGCCTCAGCAGAGAGATGTCATAGGAGAGCTGGATTTACTGTCTTTCACAGTATTCCCCACTTAGTGCTAGTTTGTGTTTGTCCATCTCTGTCTCTCTCAGATTATCTCCTGCTGCATACTACGCCCAGAGGATGATCCAGTATCTCTCGCGGAGAGACAGTATTCGCCAGCGCTCCATGCGCTACCAACAGAACCGTCTCCGTTCTTCCACCTCCTCCTCTTCCTCAGACAACCAGGGTCCATCCGTAGAGGGAACCGACTTGGAGTTTGAGGACTTCGAGTAAGTACATACCCAGCTTGCTTTCTTCCCTCTCCTCCCAAGCTGTGAGTACTTCCAAGTTGGCTACTGTCTGAGCCAGGATGGTTGGCATTCTTGCTTCAAAGCCCTAAGTTATTATTTATGAGTAATAGGATGGGACAGAGGTTGAAAATGCCCAGGGCACTCCTGCCTCTGGCAGTTGCATTGCTGATTCACTGGAGCCTATGGGCAGAGACAGCCCATTGGGCCCCAGGCCAGAGTGGGAGAAGAAGGCTGCTGCTCTTTGGGCAACATTTTTATTTCCCTTTTGCGTGTACATTGAGTGCAAAAATGTTTCTCATGGGCTATATTCACACCATCAGGTAGCCAGCAGGGCTGGTGTTTGTTCTCTTAAGCAGAGTAAGTATGGAGATTAAAAATAAAGAAAATACTTGTATTTTCCTTGAAGGAAGATTCTCTCTCTTGATACCCTTGATCAGATTGGTTTTTTGAGGTCGTACTGCCTTGCCTGAAGGAGCTCTGATGGTGCAATGGTTAAGTGCTGGGCTGCTAAACTAAAGGTCAGCAGTCCAAACCTACTAGCTGCTGAGTGGGAAAAAACACCTGGCAATCTGCTCCCATAAAGTTTACAGCCTAGGGAAACCCTCTGGGGGTGTTCTCCTCTGTCTCGTAGGGTTGCTATGAGTCGGAATCAACTTGTGGACAGCAGCAGCCCCCTTGCCTAAACTTTCTCACTGTTTTCCTTCCCTCATAAGGGGCCTTTGAAAGTTTCCTGTCACATTAATGTGGTGGGTTGAGCAGTTCTTGCTTCTACTGGCCTTTTTGAGGGTTAGTGAGGGTGATAGAGGAGTGAGCTAAAGCAACAGTCAGCTCCAGGCTCCAGAGTTGATTCTCCCCTACCTTACTGCTGGGTTTTGCATTCTCTGTCCTCCTGCTCCTGACCTTTCCTGGCTTGTTTCAAATTGGACATTTCACTCTTGTTTTGATTCCCATGTTTTGCAATCAAACATGCAAAACAAGACAGAGAGAAGAGTAGTTAAGTGGGTTTTCCTCCCTCCTTTTTTGCTGGCAGTATTAGAATAGCGCAGCCCGTCAGTCATTTCCCTTCACCCCCCATCTTGACATAGCTCAGTCAGATCTGGGGTCTTAAAAGTTCTTGCCTCTTCTTGACCTGCTTCCTCTTCTTTGAAATGAATGGAAAGCTCAGGAGCCATCTTGTAACAGAGCTTTATGATTGTTTGAGAAATTTCTTTGACAGAGAGGATTAAGGAGGTGGGAACAACCTTTGTACCATTTTGCCTTTCTAATGCTATGATAAACACACTAGCAATTGCATAGTTGGAAGCAAGGAAGGCTAAATGGGAGGTTTATTTGTCTGAGTAAGATGTAGATGTGAAAGAAATGCAGGGGTGCACTGAAGCAGCTTGGTGTAGCCAAGGGAGCGGGGATGCTGGTCCTCTGTCACCAACTGTGGGAGCCAAGCCCAGCTACTCTCAGACCCTCAGTCGGCATCATTCTCCCTTCTGTCCACTCTAGGGGAAGGTGGATGCATATACTGGCAGTGAGGGGAACACAGAGTCTCCAGTCCCTTAGCCAGGCAGACACCTGTAATATATTCTCTTGTAGGCCTTCTTATTTTTCCAGCACTGAGGTCTATTCACGGAAGCCGTTTAAACATACATGCCTAGGTTGCTGAGATTTGGTGCTGCTGAAAAGCCTGGGTGACTTTCTCTCAGTAATCCTGTAGAGCCCTGGGAGTCAGTGCTGTGGACCACCTAGCCCTCTTTCCATGCATAGTCAGAAGGGTGTATTATCTCTTTGCAGTCGTGAAATGTGGGGCTCATGCCTTTGAGCTGTGTCTTGCCTCGTGACTTGTCCTTCACAATGGAGTTCTGGGTTAGTTTAAAATGTTCTGTTCTTATCTTACCTTCCCTTTCTTCTGCTACCACCTCCTCTCTTTCCCCCTCGATTTTCCTGTGTCAGACTGCCTCCTCCTTGTGCTCCCCACAGCCCACCTGTGCTCTTGCCTCCCCCTGGCTTCAGCACGACCTGAGTTTACATTTTCTTCTTCACCTTTCATGCACTGACTTACCCGTTTTTCTCCTGGGGGCTTGTATTGCTCCTCGGTTAATAAGGAGGAGCTGATTTCTCTAATACCCTTCCAAAAGCCCCTCCCTTGGGTGTTTGTCTCTCGTTTTGGGCTAATGCAGACTGTAATCTTGTTTTTAATAGCAGCTGTGGATTAGTCACCTAACGTTAGTAGTCCAGGTCTTCCAGTGAAGGATGTTGCTGGCTGGTTGAAACTGATTTACCGTCTGTTCCTTCTTTCTGTCTCCTTCCCTGCCTGCCCCACCACCACTGTAAACTGAGTACTGCTTGTGTTTGCTCCCCTGTCTGCTCTTAGTTTCTAGGTGCTCGGAAGAGGGTGGTAGTAAGAAATTAGAAAAGTACCAGCCCATTTTAATTTTATCAGTGGTAGAATTCTCACCTTCCACGTGGGAGACCCGGGATCAATTCCTAGCCAGTGCACTTCATGTGCAACTACCACCCTTCTGTCAGTGGAGCCTTGAGTATTGCTGTGAAGCTGAACAGGTTTCAGTGGAGCTTCCAGACTAAGATGGACTACGAAGAATCTACTTCCAGAAATTAGCCAACAAAAACCTAGTGTATCACAATGGTCCAGTTCACAACTGATCGTGGGTATGGTACAGAACCAGGCAGTATTTCGTTTTGTTGCGCATAGGTTGGCCATGAGTTGGGGGCTGACTTGATGGAAAGTAACAACAACAACAGTCCTTTTCCTTAACTTGATAACTAGAAGGAAAGTTAGAGGCATGTACAGCCATAGATTATAGTAGTTTCAGGTACAGAGAACCAGGTAACTTCGATGTGACCTGGAATCCTCCTTACTAGGTGCCCTTAAGAGAGACCATTCTGTTGGGCTTTCTCACCTTCACAGCACATCATGTGCCTGCATTTGTTACCCCACTTTGACCTCTTCATCCTCCTCCCATTTGCTAATTCAGTAGATCTTTTGGCAATTCTCTGGCTCCTATCCAGGTATATAGAGTTCCCCAGAAAACCAAAGGAGCCATTACCCAGATCCTGTCCTTTTTGGTTCTCTTCTGTCATCTATTGAATGGAAGGTATCAGGTGTACTAATATTTTTATATATATGTTAATTTATGGAAACCCTGGTGGCATAGTGGTTAAGTGCTATGGCTGCTAACCAAAGGGTCGGCAGTTCGAATCCACCAGGAGGTCTTTGGAAAGTCTATGGGGCAGTTCTACTCTGTCCTATAGGGTCGCTATGAGTCAGAATCGACTTGACGGCACTGGGTTTGGTTTTTTGGTTTTATGTTAATTTATATCTTATAAAATATTTATGTATATAATATGTATAAATACATTCATATGCATTATATGTATACATATTTTTAACCTTGTTTATTCATTCCAGTGACCCGATGGGATAGTTATTTACTCCATTATGGTATTTTTCTGAAAGAGGATATTGAGACTTGACCAAATCATAGACATGTCTGAGATTAGAGAACAGAAAGAAGCATATTTAGTGTCTGACTCTTATTGTCCTGCAGATTTAAAACCCTTTAGAAATGATGTACAGCCATATTTGAGCCCTTCCATGAGCTTGCTGTAGAACAAGACTATTGAGATTTATCTCTAGGGAAGACGGCTTTGGAGGTTGGTCAGCATCAGGTTAAATTTCCTATATTTTTGTGGTCTGGATTAATGACCGTCTTTCCAGGCAGCCATCTCCTCCCCCTGCCATTCATCTTGTCTGCACCAAGGATTGAGACCACAGGGTCCCTGTGTTTATGAAAATGCAGAAACAGGACACCCAGAAACCTACTGTCAGCAGGTCTCTCCTGAAGCCCTCAGCACCTGTCTTTGCATGAAGATGTTCACAAGCAGGGTGAAGGTGTGGCTGCCCCTGACATTGCTGTCTGCCTGCTTTCAAGCCCAGACCACCTGTTAGAATGCTGATGACAAATGGGCATAAGGAAAACTCCCATTTTCATTTTCACTCTCCCGCTGGAAAGAGGGAGGGGAGACTTAGGAAGCGCAGACTAAGTGTTGTGTCCTGGAAGTTGCTGAGGCCTGCAGAAGAGGCCGTATGACTATTGTTCCAACTGTGCTTCTTTCCCATTTTATCAGTTATTTTAAATATAATTACAATCCCAGAATCATCCCCAGCTCACGTTCCTACCCTTCCTACCTCAATGAAAGGGACTCTTTCTGTAGCTGTTTTGCCTTCCAGGGCAGAAGGATACCCTGAGCAAAGTCCTTGCCACTGACATTTGGAACTAGAGAAGCTTCAGGTTAGATAAACCAGAGATATCTCCACTGTGTATACCAGCCACTGAGTTATTATATTCAACTTCTTGAAAATCATTCTAGCATAGAAGAAAACAAGTCCTTCATTAACAGTTGTGATGCTGAGCTATACTTCGGATTTCTGCCTAGGGAAAACATCTCAGTTAGAATTCTAGTTTTGTCTTGAAATGAAGTCTCTTTAGGTCTATCATATTTCTTTTCTTAACTCTTCTAATTTGTCTGGCTGCATTTGAGTCCCCTTTACACAGAGGTCTGTATTGTGACCACATATGCAAAGGTGTTTAGTTGTAAGTATTATGACAGTCGTTTCTGGGGGTTTTGGTTCCTTAGTGTGGCATGATACGTTCTAGCACTACCACATACACATGTACAGAGGAGTCTCATTCAGAGAGTGCTTCTCCTTTTATGGTACCAATGCTAGATACTTTTGACGAAGAAGCTCTTAAAAGATCTTCTTGGTGGATGGTATATCTGAATAGAATTCTGAAGGCTTTCACCATGTGTGCCAACCTCACCTCTGCCATCACTTCGTCATAGAGGATGTTGTTTGCTCTTCATTCACAATTTGATGTTCTTTATCTGCCTTTTTGAAAAAAGTTTTAAAAAATATTTTAGTTGAGTCATAGCTAAACTATGTTAAAAAAAAAAAAAAACTATGTTAGAAACCAGATAATACTATACTCCCTTAATCATCGTCTCTAGATGAAATACTGATAACTTTGTAAGACTCATCTACTTGCTTCAAATTCTCCTCACTAGAAATTTCTGCAAGGTGAAGCCACATGTCCTTGGTAGTGCCATGTTTTATGCAGATAATGTGCACCTTCTACATTTGTTTGCCAACTGCACCCTCCCCCCATGAGGTATTTCGTAAGCGTGCTGTGCTAATTTTTTTTACAGCAACATGTAAAAAAAATTGGTATAGCAGTACTTATGAAAATGTCTCACCAGGAGTAGGGCGTGGTTGGCAAACACATAGAAGGCATGCGTTATTTGCATAAAACATGGTACTTGCCTCTGCCCTCTATTCTGGTCCTGGAATTTCCAGGACTTCTGTGGGAGCCCGTGACTGGTATTTAATAACAAATGCATAACATGTAGCCAAGAAAGGTAAGGTTAGCTGCTGCCATCTGAAATCTTGGGAGGGAGTTTACCGGATTTATTGAGGGAGCCTGAATAATCTGTGCCCAGAAGTATGGAATGTTTGTAATATGAGAGAGAAGATCAGAAAGGGACCTGAACTGTGGAGAGCTTGAAACGCCTGGTTAAGAAATTTGGACTTTGTTTTTACCTGGAGGTAACCATAATTTGATCTGTATTTTAGGCAGCTAACTGGCAGCATTGGTTTAGGGGAACTAAAATGGCAGGTAGATGGATTCAGGAAAACCAGTTAGACAGCAGTGGATGTAGTACAGGCAAGGATTTATGAGGGCCAAATTTTAGATATTGGGTGTAAGAGGTCTTGGTGTTTCTAAGAGTGGGGCCTGTTTGTGGATATTTCTAGGGGAATGAGCTGCCTGAGAGCTCAGCCATCTCACTTCGTACTACTTCAAATGAAATATTGCCCAACTCCTTTTTTACTCTCCCTGGAGCCAATTTTGAACTAAGTTTATAAATAGCAAGTGATTCCTAGAACAGCAGTGATTGGAACTGGGATCACTTGTCATTGCCTGCTAGCCCCACAGCCTGACAACTATTGTCTAGGGAAGAGCCTTGGGTTCTAGTCTTGGCTTAGCCTGTGATTTGCATATGGTTTTGGGCAAGTCTCTTTCCCTCCCTAGGTTTCACTGTGTGATCTGTAAAGTGAGATTAGATAATCTTTGACTTTTCTTTTAGCCCTAAGAATCTTGGTTCTTTATTGGAGTTCACTACCTTGGAAGAATTTCTGTTGTACACAACAGAGGTGGAATAATGGAAAGTCTCAGAAAAGTAAAGAGACCGCCTAAGTCTTAGGAATAGAATATCTGGTACCTGTAATACCCCAATATATTGTAAAATCTATACATGCCTACCAGAATTTTAGCTCTTTAACCAAGGATTGTGAGCCTATTGCTTAGAAATTTATAATATTGTTTGGTGACTCTAGAATTAGCACCCTTTCTGGGCAAATAAAATACATATAAATACCTACGGGGTATGTTTGGGGAATGCAGGAGAAAGAAAATGGAATATATTTGGATTGTGCTTGGACTGAGAATGGGAAAATACAGAAAGAATAATTAAACAGCCAGAAAAAAAATGTGCAGTAGGAATATGGATTTGCATAATGCATGCAGATGAAATTAAAAGGTAAAATAAAGAAGGAAAGAAACTTGTAAATGGCAATTATCTCACACTATCTCTTATATTACTATTCCTTGGAGAAAAATTAAGGCTCTGCAGTCCCAGGAGGCCTATGCTATTAGATATCCCTTGTAGATGACATCACCTGGGACTGTGTCTTCCTCCCAGAGATTTGAGCCCTTATATGTGTGCACAGTCTTTGGAAGGAGAGACTGGGGCCTTGGTTTCCAGCACAGCCTCGAGCAAAGAAGTATGTTCTTAGTGATGGGCAAGATTATGTGCCATCCAGGGATAAGAATAACAACTAGGCCTTCTATTATCTGAAGATTGAGTAGAAAGAGAGGCACAGGGAAGCAAGTTTTTTTTTTTTTTTTTTTTAATAGTCTGATTTTCAGCAGTCAACTGTGTGCTGTCAAGAGGACGATGGCCTTTTGAGCTTCTTGCTGCAAGAGCTTCATTTATAAAGACCAAGTCAGCCGTTTGTCACTGAAAAGCAGTGACAACCTGACTCTGGTCAGGACTTAGACAGGAGTCTGCAGGTGTATTTTTCATTCCTTTAAATTATAGCCTCTCTCTGAGGCAATTAATCCCAGGTATTTAGCAGAAGAGTTGCTGCTGTGTTTTTCCCTTGTTCTGGAGATGCATCTTCTTGTATTTGGCACTTGTCTTGGATGCTTGATTGCTTGAGGGTGTTTTTTCCTTGTAAAGTCTTGCTTATTTTTCCCCTTCCCTTCCCAAATGCCCCTCTGAGAGTTAATCAAAGATGCATAGAGTTCAACAGCTGGGAAAGCCATTAAGAACCCAGCCAGCTCTTATCCTGCTGGCTTAAAGGCAGCTTCTGGCTGATGAAATTGATGAGGATTTCTCTGGTGTTTCCCTGAAAAGTGTTCTGGTGTAAAAGAGTCCTCCTGTGATGGAGTAGCAATAACAACCTATTTGTACACTCTGATTTTCACCATTTTTTGTTTAAGCCCCCCTTGAAAAGGGCTTGGGCTATGTTATGTTACCAAACCAAATCCACTGCCGTCAAGTCAATTCTGACTCGTAGTGACCCTGTAGGACAGAGTAAAAGTGCCCCACAGGGTTTCCGAGGCTGTAATCTTTCAAGAAGCAGACTGTCACGTCTTTCTTCTGTGTCTGTTGTGTTGGGCCCCAATATTTAGCACTCTTCACTCTTTCTAAGGGAAATTATCTCTTTGGGTTTGCCTTTCTCCCACTGTCCGTCTGGCAGACATCTTCCAATCCACTCATATTCAGTGTCTGTCAAATTTGTTTTGCCTCCTTCATCTCGTGGAGCCTTGCTTGTGTTGACCTGGTATAAGCACTGAACAGAGTGGTAGACTCTATATAGTTTTCTGAGTCCATCGTTATCTCAAGTACCTTTAATTCCTTTGCTCTTAGAACTCTCAGCACTTTCCCTCTCCCCTTGTTTCTACTCCGCCAGAATGTTCTGTGCATGGATTTGGTTTTCCATCTCAATGCCTTATCTCTAGATCCTATCTTCTTTCGAGAGTATAGAATCTAAAGGGTCACTGATCGGTTGCTCTTCTCAGCTCTAGCTTATTTGGAGCTCTGCCTTTGCTCTGAGATTTGTATATACCAGTATTAAAACCCAGGATCTTTTTCCCTCTTGCTTAAATTGCCCTTTGGTTGGGCATTCTGGCTTTGCCACCCTATTCATTCTGATTTTTAAAGTTTTTCCTGGTCAGTAAATGGTCTGAGTTGTTTTTATTACAGGCTATTGCCCCCTAAGGAGCTCTGGTGGTGCAGTGGTTAAGCACTCAGATGCTAACCAAAAGGTCAACAGGAGAAAGATGTAGCAGTCTGTTTCTGTAAAGATTTCAGCCTTGGAAACCCTATGGGGCAGTCCTACTCTGCCCTATAGTGTTGCCACGAGTCAAAATTGACTTAATGGCAATGGGTATTATCCCCTAGATGTCCTTGTTTTTTTTTCCTCCCATAGGCAGTGTCACATTTGTGTGTTTGCCCCACGTTTCACATTTTTCTAATTATTCTGGGTTCTGTGCTGTCAGTTCTTCTTTGCTAGAGTTCTCTGTACTTGCAGTTTGAAGCCATCTCAACATTTTATTGAGATGCAATTGAGTACCTACTTCTCATCATTAGCCAAGATGTAAACTAAGCCTGAAGACCAGCACATACATCTCCACTCACTTAATATATTGCCTTTTGTTTATGGTGCCTTTCGTCTGAGACTTTGCTTGGATCTGAGCAAGCTGATTTCAGTCTTATTTTTCTATGTATCCTCCAGTAATCTCTGAACACTATAAAGTTATTATCTCTGCCATGTGCAGTCTCCCTGTCCTTTTTTAAATGTAGGGAGAAACTAAATTAGAAAGAAGTTGATTGTTTTTAAGTTTTAATAACAAAGAAAAGTTTGTGGCATGTTGTAGGAACCTAAAATTTCTCCATTCCTGCCCATGTTTTTCCATTTTTCTAAGCTGCCTTCTTGTGTCTTTTCCCCTGACTCTCTGAGTATCTGTCATCTTAGGATTTTGGCAACTGCGGATCAGTACGATATGGTGCACTGGCTTCTCCTTGCCTGCTCTTTGACTTTGCTAACAGCACACAGAGTACTGTTTGTTGACCAGAGGAAAGTGGATCACAGATTTGGCTTTGGACCTTTTAGAAGCAAAGTGTCCGCTATGCAGTGTGATTCTTGGAAGACCAGCTGTCACAGCTGTAGAATAAAGTGATTGGATTTGCTTCAGAATGCTTTTTACTAGCTTAGTTTTCTTCCTTTTTTGAGGCTTAAGACCCTTTTTAACTTCAAAATAGTTTCTAATTCCTGTCATGCTATAAATTGTACTTTTAGTGCCCATTGATAAGTAAAACATGTGATAATGAAAAGCTGTCATGAATTCAGTTGTACTTTTAAACATATTAGTACTTTACTGATCATAACTGGAATCTACATATATTTGAAAAATAATCGTATGTGTGATTTGGGGGCCATCGTATTTGTTTGGTATTCAGTTACTGGTTTTTGTGCATGTGGCTACCAAGACTTTATCATAATTTTGGAGCTCCTCAGTGACTGCAGCCTGTTAGTCAGGATATTCTGATCCCATTGTTCTCTTTAATCCCCTTTTTACTTTCCATTTGGTCTCTCTCTCTCCTTGCTTCTCCTTTCATCTGTAGAATTTCATTTCAAAGGAATGTGATGTATTAAGGAAAACAATAGTATACTTTCTCTTTTGGGAAAGTAAAGACCATGTACTGGCTTTTTAATGGCTCAGCTTCCATTACGCCTAGTATTGATTTGTCTCTGAATGCTCAGCAGCCAACTCCACCAAGATGTAAAAGTCTTCATAGGCTTTTGTTTCTGGCTTGTGACACTCCCACTGGCCTACTAGAAAGCCAGTGTATTGTATTAACTGTGGTTCCATAACCAGTTTGAAGATAATCTCCTTGATTTGAAGATAATCCAAAAGGAGAATTTAGAAAATGCTCCAGTTCAGGCTCTCAGAGGTTCATTTATTTTGTGGAGCTGGTTAAGCAGCTAATTAACTGCTCTGTCCAGCCAGTGCCCTTTGGCTTATTGTTCCTTTGATGCATGGGAAACTAAGCTACGTGAAGCTACTTTCCTCCTTTTTCCTTTGGGAAGCAGTGAGGTGTGGGGGAAAGAGCAAAGGCTTCAAAGTCAAATCTTCCTTGACACCTGCCTCAGCCACTTAAGAGTCGTGTGACCTTGGGCATTTTAGTTTGCCTCTCTGATCCTTAGTTTTCTTGTCTGTAAAACACACTAATAATACCTCATGGGCTAGTTAAAAGGATTAAACGGCATAACGTGAATATGCCATTATACTGACACTTGCAGGATATTGTTAGTTTCCATCAAATTGCCTCTGACTTATGGTGGCCGTGTGTATAACAGAATGAAGCATCGTCCGATGCCGCACCACCTTCATGATCTTTGATATGTTTAGCCCTTTATTGTGGCTATTGTGTCAGTCTATCTCACTGAGGGTTTCCCTCATTTTTGCTGACCCTCTGGTTTACCAAATATAATGTCCTTTACTAGGGATTGGTTTTTCCTGATGACATGTCTGAAATAAGCGAGATGAAGTTTCATCAGTTAACCTAAAATAAATGTTTATTGCTGTTGCTATGGGGTTTGTGAGCACTCATGTATATGTACTGTGTAATCTTTTTAGCACTTTCAGCCAAGTATTGGAGACTCTACTAGAAAGCCTTAGGATGGGACATGATTAAGAATAGAGAAAAAGTGGTAAAAAAAAAAAAAAAAAAGAACTTAATAGTCCATGAAGAAAACACCTGGACTTTTTTTCTTCAAATGACCTGGTTTAGGATTACATTTTCTAATATTCTTTATCATTGTCAATGTTATAGTCTCTAAAAGAAGGGAGTGTCCAATCTTTTTCTTTGTTTTTATTTCACTTATCACTGATTTTTCCACATAAAGGACCTAAACAGATCCTTTGAAGGTACCATTTGTTGAGTGAAATTGGTAGCAGAATTTTTTCTTCCTTCAAGAGCCCCCAGAACCAGTTTCTTTGCATTTTTCAGTCTAGAAAGAGAAGTTTACATATACATATATCCACTTGAGATGCCTTGAAAGGTCTAGACCTGACTCCAATATGAGATGCTACAGTTTTCAGAGACCACCTTAGCTCAAGGAAAATCATCCTCTTCCCCACTAAAATGTCAATAAATGCTTGTGAATCTTATTTGAGGTGCTTCACAAATGCAGTGTGTCAGTGTGTCACCTAAGTTACTGAGCATCCAATGACCCATTTCTGTGGGATCTTCTCCTGAGTGTAGGAATTTAGTTTTGAGGGTGTTTGTCTTTTAGGTGACTCTGCCTTAGTGATTCTTATGTGTAGTCTTTTCGTTTTCTCCAGGGACAATGGTGACAGATCCAGGCACCGAGCTCCCCGCAATGCCCGGATGTCTGCACCTTCACTTGGACGCTTTGTCCCCAGGTAAGAACTGGGCAGTCTGCCACAGAGGGAGCCTTTATGAGAGCCTAGAATTTAGTTTTTAAACTTAGGCTCTGGTCTTTGAATTGTCCATATCTAATATTATTTCTTAGTAACCCTACAATATAACTGTGCCACCTAGAAACCTGACAGGAAATGATTGGCCACAATAAAAAGAAAGAAAAGTGGCAATGGGAGCATTCTGTTTAAGATTAAGGCCTGGGAAACTTTACTTTAGAAGGAAGGGCAGGAAGAAGATACAGATCTCTGAAAGAACAAATTCTAGGAATTTTTATTCCTTTGTGTGCTGCTGTGGATTCCTTAGGTTCATTGGGTCCTTTACCCCTGATTTTTGAGGGTAGGTAGAAGACGTATCCCCTTTGTGTTATGGTGGAGCTCTGGTGCAGTGGTTAAAAGTTTGGCTGCGAACCAAAAGGTCAGCAGTTCAAATCCACCAGCCACTCCTTGGAAACCCTGTGGGGCAGATCTACTCTGTCCTATAGAGTCACTATGAGTCGGAATCAACTTGATGGCAGTGGGTTTGGTTTTTGGTTTTTGTTTTATGGTAGTTTTTAGTAGGCTTTTCACGTATAATTCCTTCTTGTAGGCGTTTCTTGCTGCCTGAGTACTTGCCTTATGCTGGGATTTTTCATGAACGTGGACAGCCTGGCTTGGCTACTCACTCTTCTGTTAACAGGGTCCTAGCAGGTAAGGAAATGTATGTGTGGATGTTGAAAATTTGAAGGCGCAGGGAGCCAGATGAAGCTTCCTGCCTCTTTACCTGTGTTGTGGTGATGGCATCTTGACATTCAGCTGAAAACACTTCCGAACTTCAAGGCAGCAAACTGCTAGGTTGAAGAAAACAGTTTCTCTTGCCCATGCCGACGTCCTTCAAACCTTTTTTTCTTTTTTAAAATTATTTGTTTAAACCAGCTGCTTCTGAATCCAGTGATTAGGTTCTGGCCATGCTTTTAATGGAATGATAAAGGTGTCTTGTTCATGCTTCAGTTGGTGAGATACTCATGAGGCAGATCCTGTGATTTAATTAGGAGCTTAATGCACACTTCTCCAGCCCTTTGTGACTGCCAGCACATGGAGCTTGCAGGCACTGTGGAATATTCTGAGGAAGGAGGAGGGACAAGAAACCCATGGAGCTGGCTCAGAAAGCTCCACAGAACAGAAATAGTCTGGGCAAGCCCAGCTGAGGTAGTTTTATGATGACTGAATAGTTTAGCGGCCAGTGTTTTTGGGCCCTGAGGCACGATGTGACCAGGCCCTGAAGCATGGTGTGTGCTGCTGCTTTTGGGAAGTCTCTAGAGAAGGAAACAAAGCAGAATTACTGTATGTTTTTTCTGCAAAGAGTTATTTCCCAGCACACTCCCCCCAATGGCCAACTTGTAAATTTATATACGTGAAGGCATAAAAGGTATAAAAATCAAACCACATTTAGATGTATCTTTAACAAATGTCTTTATTCAAAATAGTATTCTGTTTTGGGGAATCTGAGCTGTGTGGTAGTTAAAGGTAGGGAGCGATCTGTGCAAGGCAGTGGCCTGTCAGGCTGGAAGACTGTTGCAAGCTTTATTTTAGTTATTTCTATGCAAGCTTCTGTGACAGCTGGTAGGCCACGGGGTCTGGCTTTCCCTAAGTACTATCCTTGACCCAACAACACCAAGGTCTAGGACTTTCAGAAACCTTAGTGGCTTCTCTGGCTGTGGTCCAGGTCTGGTGGGCGAGCAGACTATACCATAGTCTCCTCACAACTCATCTGAGGAGGACTCTGGCCCTAGTTGTTAAACAGACTCCCATAGCCCTGTGCTCTCCCTGCCTGGTGCTTCTGTGTGGCTTGGCTGATGACCTGTGGAAGCTTGCCCCCAGGCAACACTGCAGAGCTCTCTTTCACCCTTCTTTGTTTGGACAGACACCTCCACCACCCCACATGGCACCTTCTGCTCCTCTGCTCCAGGCAAATGTCTACTTTCTTGACGTTTAGCCTTTTTTTTTTTTTTTTGAACAGCTGTGTTGTGTGTGGTTTTTTTTCCCCCTTCATTGTCTTCAATAACTGTTTACCTTCATTTCCTGTTCCCTCTTAATGCCAGAGAGGTCTGACGTCAAATGACCTGATTTCACTTATGGATACCTTTGAATATAGAGGTTGTGTTCCACCAGGCAGTTGTTTACAAATGTCACATATGTTGAGAAACGTTCTCTAGCAAAGGATGCAAAGTCCTGCTAGGGAAAGGAAATCTAGACTCCCAAAGAACCATGCTTGTTAGTTAGAGTAGTGGATGGCTTCCATTCACAATTAAAGTAGTTTTTCCCATTTTCTCAAGGTACGTATTGCAGAGTACCTATTGGTCTTTTCTTAAAAGCACTGATGATCGTTTATGAGTATTTGTGCCTCCAGATTCTATGGATGGTTGTATTACTTGTTTCTTCTCTTGAGAAAATTCGAAAAATAATAATAACAGCAACAAAAATGGCTAACATTTACTGAGTACTTACTATACACTAGAGAATGTTTTAAGTGCTTTACACATATTTCATTTCTTCCTTGTAGTAGCCCTACGAGATAGGTGCTGATATCTAGTTAACAGTGGAGGAAACGGGAGCCCAGAGGGCTGACTTGTCCAAAGTCATTACAGCTAGGAAGTAGGGGAGCCAGAACTGAACCCAGGCAGTGAGATTCCAGAGGTTGTACTCTAACCCACCTTACTAGTCTGCCTCACCAAAACTGTTTTAAACGACAAGGTGTCAAAATACCACTGCTTCTAGGACCTTAATGTAGGAGAGGGAAAGATTCTTAGCTGACTTCAGGGTTTTTCTTATTTGGTCAAATTCCTTTACTTTAAGTGATTCCTAGACATAGCTTTTTATAACCCAGTGATGCTTGCTGAGGAAAATCTTATTATGTAACAAACAGCCCTTTCCCCAAGACTTGCCCTCCTGAATACAGATGTTTTGTTCTTTATTAAGCTTAGTTGTGATCATGTAATAAAGCTGGTAGAGTAATGGTTTTCAAAGTACAAGAGAAATTGGTCTTTTAACAGTAAACACTCCCAAGTTTTCCTGGAAAGGCACTTTCTCTTGTATGATTGGAATGAGGTTGCTATAGTCTCAGAACAATTACATGCAACAGATACTTGTTCCACAGCTCTTGTGTGCCAGGCATTGTTCTAGGCTCAGGGGATAACAGAATGATCCTTCCCTCCTACAGCTCAAAGTCTAGGTGGTTAGCCATACATTAGTCCTGCTATTTGGTTCTTGGCTGCAAACATAAGTTTGCTTCTCTGTATGGTGAATGGCTGTTTGCAAGGGTGAAGCCCAGAAATTTGGCAGACCTAAAAGGAAGAAAGAGACACACACCTGCAGTTTTTGGAGGCGTGACCAGTCCTATGGTAACAAATGAGTCTCCAGTGGACCCTAGCCAAAAACTATTCAAAGTCATCAACAAAAATGGATTTGTGGAAAATTAAGATCCATTCTGCCCACTTCCTCTCAAAAGAGCCCTGAGAGCAGTGATAGAAAACAGAAGCTGCTGCAGAGAAGTATTTTGATAGTCTGTTAATCTTCATCTCTCCTCTCTTATCTTGGTGCCTTCCTCACAATTCTGTAGGTTCCTGTAGACCTACTATCACCCGTCAGCCTAGGCCATTCCCCATCTTCAGCAGCACAAATTCTGAACCCACACTAAAGAGGCATGAATACCTGTAAAGCTTCAACTCTACCAGGAATGTTTTTGTGGAAACGTGAAAAATCAGGGGAGCTCCCCCTGCTGACCTTTTAGCAGACAACCCTTGCTTTTTGTTACTGCAAAAGCAATTGATAGTAAAAAAGGAAATGAAGCTAATGGCAGCCTACTGTGGGCCAGGTGTTGTCCTAAGTGTTTTCCCATACATTATCTCCTTTAATCATTTCAACAACCCTGTGAGGTAGGTGGTGGTATCTCCATTCTGCAGGGAAGAAAGCTAAGGCTTGGAGAGGTTATATCGCTTGCCCGGTATAACATAGTTAGTGAGACCTGGTACTTTAAACCGGGTCTGCCTGACTCGTAGTAACTCCATTCTGTCTTCTGTCCATGTTTTGCTTGCATTTAAGTAAGGAGTATCTGCCAAAAGGTTCTTAAGCTTATAATATTTTTCTGCATGTTTAAGGCCTCATAAAAGTGAAATGAGAAACCCCAGCATTTGACAGGGTCCTGGTAATTACTAGAAGAACAAAAAAACTTCTGAGGGATAGGGACCTAAGTCATGTAGGGTATTAGTTATCTGTCCTGCATAATCTTTTTGACTTTCATCCTAACGAGCATCTGCTCCCAGCAGATGTGGGCCTGATGTACTTAATTTAGTATTTTGATTAAAAGCAACGGGAAATGTCAGAATTTTCTTGCTCTTAGCCAGTGGTCATTGAGGTCTGGTCGAGTGTCCTGGGTAAGAGCTAGCTTTGTGCCCAGTCATCCTTCTAATTTCTCTTAGGATTTCTTCCTTGATCCATTGGTTGTTCAGGAGTGTGTTGTTCAATTTTCACAAATTCGATAATTTCCCAACTTGCCTTCTCTTATTGATTTCCAGTTTCTGTAGTGGACTGAGAGAACACTTTGTAGGATTTCAATTATTTTAAATAATAGATAGTTTTATGACTTAGCTTATGTTCTCTCTTGAAGAATGTTACATGGGTGCTGTTGTTAGATGTAGTGTTCTGTAGATGCCAGGTAGATCTATCTGGTTGGTATTGTTCAAGTTGTGTATATCTCTGTTGTTTTTCTGTCTAGTTGTTCCAGCCATTGAGAGTGGATTATTGAAGTCTTCAACTATTGTTGAATTGTCTGTTTCTTCCTTTAATTTTGTTAGGTTTTGTTTCATGTGTACTGGTGCCTTGTTGTTAGGTGGAGCCCTGATGGCTCAGTGGTTAAGAACTCAGCTGTTGGCAGTTCGAATCCACCAGCTGCTCCTTGGAAGCCCTATTGGGCAGTTCTACTCTGTCCTACAGGGTTGCTTTGAGTCAGAATTGACTAGACAACTATGAGTTTGGTTTTGGTTTTGTTGTTAGGTGCATTTAAGTTTTTAATTGTTAGATCTTCCTGATGAATTAACCCTCTTATCATTACGAAATGTTTCTGTCTCTAATACTTTTTGTCTTAGTCTAATTTGTTTGATATTAGTGTAGCTACTCCAGTTCTTTTATGGTTGTTTGCATGATATATCATCTTCCACTTTTTACTTTCAACCTGTTTGTATCTTTACACATAGTCAGATAGTCAGATCTTGTTTTGTTTTTCCAGTTTGACGGCCTCTCTCTTTTGATTGGCTTGTTTAGTCCGTTCACATTTAGTGTTATTATTGATATAGTTAGATTTATGTCTGCCATTTTGCTGTTTGTTTTCTCTCTGTCTAATGTCTTTTGTTCCTTGGTTTGTTCCTTCTTTACTGACTTCTTTTGTATTAAATGGATATTTTCTAACATACCATCTTAATTCCTTTATTGATTTTTAAGCTGTATTGGATTTACTTCAGATTTATAACAGCTTAATTCCTGTCAGATATATAAGCTTTGCTCCACTGTAGCATCATTCCCTCCCTACTCATTGTCATATATATTTACATCTACATAGTTTACAAATCTAGCAATACCGTGTTGTAATTACTGCTTGGTATAATTTTATGTCTCAGACATCCCTCCAGTTGTTGCCTGGTGTGGGTAAGACAAACCTACCCTTTTTACAAGAATTTTCTTTTTAAACTTCATTTCTGGTTGTTTTTGTCATCCCCCCCCCTCCCCCTTTAAAAACATCAGTTCTAATGCAGATTTCTCTTTTACATGTTCCCCATGGCCTTCTTAACCTAAGGAAGTACTTTCAGGAAGCCTGACTAGTCTAAATTGGCCCACTAGGGTGGGCATCTGGAACCTCAGTCTCACCGGCTTTCAGGAATTAGCCAGATTTCACAACCTGATACCATAACAGTCTAACACAACAAATTGCTTAAGCACTATATACCAAGTCTGCACTTGAACTAGCAAATCTGGCTAAAGTGAGTAGTAGTGGATACAGTTTGGAGACATCATTGTATTAAATTACCACAAACAGAAATGAATAATTATTCTGGCGTTAGACTCTTTATCTCCTTTGCTTGACCCTGCTCTTTACCCCTCTGGTGCCCAGTAGTCAGGCAGATAAAGTGAGTGGCACATTCCAACTCAACATCAATTAAGATGTCTGTTTATAAATCCTAGATAAATGGAAAATTAGTGGCGGTGGTACTAGTTAGTGCTGCTTTAATAATTAATCCAATTACCTTTGATTCTGCTCCAGTGATGAAAGTGAAGGCGATAAGGGCCTGGCTTGGTTGCCTGGGAAACAGACAAATAAATGCAGAACTCCTCCCAGAGAATCCAGCCTTCCCAGCTGCCTCACAGCACCCAGGACCTTTTACTTAGGAGGTTTTCACCCATCACTGGAGCATTTATGTCCTCGCTACCCACGGTCCTTCACCACATCTCCTAAGACCACTAACAGGAGGTGTGCTTATTGAGAACCTCTGTCCCAGTTGCTAAGCTGAGTTGCCTCTGCTTCTTCAGCCCTTTCTAGGGAAAATACTGGGCCTTGTCAGTAAACTTTTCTTTCCCTTTCATATTGTGTGCCTGAATTTTTCGGTGCATGCCTCTTTCTCTTTCCCTCTTCTCCCCCACCTGCAGATTTCCTTTTGGTCTTTCCCACCTGGCGCTTTGCTCCTGCGCCCTTTCTGTACTGTCAGAAATATACATAGCACTTTCTCAGTGCTTGGCATTTTCCAGGGTACTTTGGGTATCACAAACATTAAAAGGTTCTGCCCTCAGGGAATATATAGTCTAGCCAGGGAATATATAGTCTAGCCAGGGAATGGCTTGCTTTCTTAACTTCCTATGTTTTGGCCCTGTTAATAAAAATTTAATAATTTCCCTGTGACTTCAACTCCTACTCCTGATACATTAGCTAAGGCAGGAAGGGGCTGAAGCTTGAACCAAGGCTTGGACCAAGGATTTATGTCTCTCAAGACACTTTGTGGAGGCTCTGAATATGTCTCCCTTCCTCTATTAGATGGACAATGTGCATGAGTGATGAGTGAGTTAGGCAAGAGAGGGACAGCTCCCCATTGCAGGGTACATTCTGCATGAGAGGCAGTATAGTGAAATGTTTCAGAGCGTGGGCTCTGGAGCCAGACTGTCTAAGTTCAAATATCCATTCTGCTACTTCCCAGCTGAGTAATCTCAGAGAACTTTTTTTTTTTTATTTACTTATTTTGCTTTTCTGAGTCTCGGTTTCTTCATCTATAAAACGAGTACAAGAATATAGTACTTTGCTCATAGGATTGTTGTGAGGATTAAATGAGTTAACCCAGCTGGGTACCATGGAATAGTTTGTCACACGGTAAGTGTTTCACAGGTGTTAGCTGTTATCATTAGTATGAATTAGAGCTGTGTTAGCCTCTTCACTTACATAACCTAATCAGACTTTCACCCTTCTTCTGCCTTCTTCCCCAGTGGTCCTCTTCCTGGGTCCCACCAAACTGCTGCCATCAAGTTGGTTCCAACTCATAGTGACCCTATAGGATAGAGTAGAACTGTCCCATGGGGTTTCCAAGGCTGTAAATCTTTACAGAAGCAGACTGCCGTATCTTTCTTTCTCCAGGTCCCAAACAGGGATTTTTCCCCTTTGCTGTGGTCAGTTAGTTAAAAAACAAAATTTAGGAGCTTGTGCTCTGGGGCACCAACAGATGGCAGCCTAAGGGCCCCTGTGTTGATAGCTTGACAACTTATGTATCCACCGTTGCCTATAGCTATGTCACTCAAGTGGGGAGGAGTAGAGGAGTCACAAAGTTCACATTTAAAATCCGCTTTTCGTCTTCCTGTCAGGACCTGTGCTGGTAAATAAGCATCTACTCAGCTGACCAAGTACTTGGTCCCCTGTAACCATGGCCTCGTGAGCTTCTCAAAGAAGTCCCTGTACCAGCAGCATCAGCACCACCTGGGAACTGGAAATGAAAGTTCTTGGTCTCTATCCCATACCCACCAAATCAGAAACTCTGGTTGTAGGACCTATTAATCTGTATTTTAAAAAGTCTTCCAGGTGATCTTGGTACACTTCAAAATTGAAAGCCAGTGCTCTAGATTAACTCATTTACCTAGGAACAGAGGCAGACAAGTGGGAAGAGATGACTTGGTGACATATCAAGGAGTGTCCACACCAGGAACCCAAGATACGCTGGTGTTGGTGGGCCTTTGGTGTATAACTCTTCTTGACCTGGAACGACTAGTAATGGGGGAAAAAAGGAATTAATTTATAATTACCTACAGAGTGCTCGGTTGGTTTATCAGCCATTTTGACTCAATAAGCATTTATTGAGCTTCTTTTTTTTACATGGTACAGTGTATATTAAAACACCCAGACAAACAAGATTCGATCTCTGCCTTCTTGAGTTTACCATCTATTGAGGAAGACCATCAAACGCATATGTTGTAGGACACTGGGTATTGTGCTAAATGCTAAAGTAGAAGTACAAACAGAGGGGCTGGCTGTGAGAGCTCAAAAAACCTTACAGCAATTCTGCAGCAGCAAGGAGACCATTTAACTTTTAAGCTGGGGTACCTGGTGCGGGTTAGCTCTGGTAGGAGTTTCATTCCCAGGAGACATTGACCACTTTTCCAACTCTTTAACAAATTTCCCACCTATTCCCCTTCCTTACCCTTCCCCCTCAAAAAAGAAATTTTAACATCAACATGTCTGGATTGAGACCCCACTGTTTACTCATACTTTAAGTTCTCTGTATTCTGGGGCTAAACCCAAAATGATCACAAAGCTTATTGAGTCCTGTGAATGTGTACTAGTGAGAATTACTGCTCACTTTGAAGGTGCCCACTGATCTTGAAGTATCTACTATAGTGCTAGGTCCCTTCTACCACTCTCCTCTTAGTTTATGATTGATATGCGTTTTTGCTATGTTTTACAACCCCTCAGAAAAAAAGACAACAATGGTATAGACACCTGCAGAGGAGATGTGAAGAAAGAAAAAGCCAGATGTGAGGCCAAGTCATTTTTTTCCAGTGGAGGCAGCAGCTAGAGAATCTCCACTTTCCTTAAATTTAGAGATCTGCCAACTCTGCAAAGACTTGGAACAATCCTCTTTGCTGTCTCATCTATCCCATCAGTTTTTACCTGAGTAATCAGTATGAACCCTGGAAGCTAATAGCCCATGTTAACCCTGCACCTCCTTTTTAAAACCCAGAGTTCTTATTAGCTTTTCTTTCTCTTTCTGTTTTCATGTCCTCAAGCATCCTCATTTATTGCAAACTGGCTGGAAATGCCATGGGAGCTGGCAGACAGCATCTCTCACCCCCTCTACCAAAGTAGAGCCAACCTTTGGGTGGTAATTTCCTTTCTTTAACACGCGCTTATCCGCAAGGCCGGCTTTTCCCCTAGGTCCTTGTGCCGCTCAACTGGAAGCCAGAACAAGCATGAACACCTTGGTATAAGCCATGATATGGAAAAGAGGCACCTGCAAGGGGGTGACCAGGAGTCTTTTGGAGTGCTGAGACTCCCTGGGGATGTTTCGTTTGGCCAGCTGTTAAGTGTAACCCCAGAGCCAGATAGTCACCCTGTAACCACTGTGAAGACAGTCTGTGTCATATCATTACAGAGCAATAAACCCAGCTTGAGCTGTGTGCTGTGCACGAGGAGCCTGGCTTCACTTCTACTGTCCTGAGCAGTAGGGCTTCATTCTTTGAGGTGACCTGAAAAACAAATTCAAGATTTTTAACTTTTGTGGCACATGGCTGGCGAAGCATAAGACAAAAATATTCCTTCTTAAAACAGAGAACTTAATTGGCTTATGCTACAAAGGAACAGAGGGAAAGCTGGGCAGAAGCTAAAGGGCTGAAGTTCCGAGTGGGCACAAGGGAAGTGGGGTGTATTACAGGCATGTGAAAAAAATATGTCGTTTATTTTCATAAATAAAACTGGCTAGAAAGGTGGATTTTCTCAGAATCTGCCACATTGCCAGTAGCTGCTTTTTCATATTTGCTGATTTCCCCAACAGCAGGATTTCACAACAGTCCATTTATGGTGGTTTCCTTTGGACTAGTAACATAAATGAAAAGAGTGACATGGAAATATCCACAGTCACTCCCACCTATTAAAATGAAATTTCACACGGGCAAATAGCTCAGAGACTGTGACAGTTTCACAGCAGCTTTTAAAGTTATCCAAAACATTGGCCATCATGCTGAACTGGCAGGAGGGTTGTAGAAAGACAGAATACAGTAACTCAAGCTTACGTTTGGCCATGAGCTAGTGTTAGATCCCATTTGCAAAATGTGGTGGCTGTGGAATATGGTACTTACAGCACATACTGTTGTAAGTAAAAAACCCCGTATATTAATTCACTTAATCTTTATAGCATTCCAATCAAGTGTGTGTTATTATTCATTTTTACAGATGAGGAAACTAAAGCATAGAGTGATGAAGTAATTTGCCCAAGATCACAGCTAATACAGTTCAGAGTATGACCCCCCCAACCCCCACCCCACAGAACCATCATGGAGTGTGGGTGATTCCTTGTTGATAGAAAAACAGGCTAAAATCTAAACTCTGCCTTTATTTTAAGAGAGCAAAAAATAATTTGCTCTGCTCAGAAGACAGCTTCTGGGGAGGGGGCTATCAGTTCTGTTATATTCTTGTTGATCCTTTCCCATAGAAAGAGGGCTGGTAGAAGAATTACATTCCCAAACAATGAATCCTGAAGAGGTAATTACACTGTTGCCATCCCATTGGGAAGAAGGCTGGGGCGGTGATTACATCCCAAAACAAAGCTGTTTGGGTATAATTGCACTGTGCTGCTCTTATCAGTCTCGGGAAGACAGGCCTCTGGTCTCCATCCTCATTTGTTTTTGAGATGGAATCCGAATAGCATTCAATTAATAGTCAAGACCCAGGCACAGGGAAGTCAGCCAAAAGAGCCAAGAGGACATTAACTTGCTTGTGGCATTTTTCTTCCAGTGAAGTTTTCCAGACCTTGAAGTATCAGCAGATTTGAGGAGGAGCTAATGAAGGGTTTAGAGAACCCTGCTTAGATATTGTGTCCCAAAGCCCTCATTGGTCTTTATGCACAGAGGAGGGATGGTTGGGTGGCAGTGGAATTACCCTGTTTCATGAGCAGCTTTTGCTCTCTACCAAAAGAGCAGCTTCCAATCTTTCCCTAGCACGTATAGCATATATATTTTTTCATGTATGTAGTGTCTAGTCATGGAGCAGAAAGCCCCTCTATGGTTCTGTTGAGATAATAAGGCTGACTTTGGCTATATTTTGGGAATAATCTCTAGATCCAGACTGGAAGAAGAAATAGGACTGATTTAATTGTTTTATGGCTCAGAGAACAGAAAACTGCCAGTGGCCTCATAGGCATGCTGATTGAACTAGAGCAGAGAAGGGAAAAGCTGCATGTTATTGGGTTAGTTTTTGCTGCCTGTTATGGATTCAGTTGTGTCCCCCCCAAAATGTGTGTCAACTTGGCTAGGCCATGATTCCTAGTATTGTGTGATCATCTACCATTTTGTCATCTGATGTGATTTTCCCATGTGTTGTAAATCTTGTCTCTATGATGTTAATGAGGCAGGATTAGAGGCAGCTGTGTTAATGAGGCAGGCCTCAATCTACAAGATTAGTTTGTGTCTTCAGTCAATCTCTTATGAGATAAAAAAGAGAAAGGTGAGCAGAGAGACAGGAGGAACAGAGCATGTCCTTTGATCCCAGGGTTCCTGCACGGAGAAGCTCCTAGACCAGGGGAAAATTGATGACAAGGACTGTGCCCCAGAGCTGACAGATAGAAAAAGCCCTTCCCTGGAGCTGGCACCCTGAATTTGGACTTTTAGCCTCCTAAACTGTGAGAGAATAAATGTCCCTTTGTTAAAGCTATCCACTTTCTGGTATTTCTGTTAGAGCAGCACTAAGATACAGCCTAACAAACCACCCCAAATTTAGTGGCTTTAAACAACATTTCTTGTCTCACAATTCGATGGGCAGTTTATCTGTTCTGGACCAACTTGCCTTCTGTCTGTAGTCACTTGATGGCTTGACTGGGGCAAGATGATCTAGGATGGTGTGGTAGGCAGAATAATGGCCTCCCAAAGGTGTCCACATTCTAATCCCCAGAACCTGTGAATGTTACTTTATGTGGCAAAAGGGACTTTGCAGATGTGATTAAGTTATAAATCTTGAGATAGGGAGATTATTCTGAAGTATCCAGGTGGACCCAGTCTAATCAAATGAGCATTTAAAAATGGAAGAAGAGGATCCAAGAGATGCAGCAATGGAAGATGGAACAGCCCCACCAGCCCCTCAGTTACAGCCGTCAGGGAAATGGGCCTCAGTCCTATAACTGCACGGAACTAAATTTTCCAATGACCCAAATGAGCAAGGAAACAGGTCCTCCCCTAGAGCCTCCAGAAAGGAACACAGCCCTGCCAACACCTTGATTTTAGCCCCATGAGACCCATGTTCATCTGACCTACAAAACTGTGAGATGATAAATTTGTGTTTAAACCACTGTTTGTGGTGATTTGTTATGGCAGCCATAGAAAACTAATACAGGTGGCTTCACTCACATGTCTGGCAGTTGGCAGGCTGGTTGATCTCAGCTGCGATGACTTTTCTCTGTTCTATATGGTCTCTCATTCACCAGTAATCTAGTCCATGCTTCCTCACATAGTATCTCAGGGCTCCAAAGAACAGCTAGAGAGGTCAAGCCCCAATGCACAAGCATTTTCCAGCCTGTGCTTATGTCACTTTTGCTATTGTACCATCAGCTAAAGCAAGCCGTGTGGCTAAGCCCAGCGGCAGGAAAGGTACATGGATACAGGGAGGCTTGAATCATTACGGGCCATTATGATAATCTACTACAGCTGAGTATGTTTTGAGATCTGAGGTGCTGTTACAAAAAACAAACCAAAACCAAAGACCAAGCCCTCTGCCATCAAGTTGATTCCAACTCCTAGCAACCCTATAGGACAGAGTAGAACTGCATCGTAGGGTTTCTAAGGAGCAGCTTGGTGGATTCAAACTGCCGACCTTTTAGTTAGCAGCCAAACACATAACCACTGAGCCACCAGGGCCCCAGGTGGCTGTTAGCTCCCTCTAAACAAATTGCCTTTTTAAGTGTTACTACGTACACTGAGGAAAGAGCATACCAAGGGATCTAGATGTGCAGATTTGGAGTGTCCCAGAAACATCGTGTCTTGGATCATCATTTGGATTATACAGAGAGAAATGAATTAGGAATCACATGCAAACAAAAGCTAGATCCTAGGTCTCTAGACATAGCACTTCAGAACTACCTTTTCTCTTTCTCCGGGTGTTTTCTGGGATGTAGACCTCTGTTTCTATGTGCTGGAGGGTAAAAAGATGTGCAAAGAGCTCCGTGGGTGGTTGGGCCCCTTGGGGCCACATGTATTTCTGTGTAGGAGTAAGACTGACAGAATTAACTGTGTGAGCACTTACTAAATTGGCTGTAGGTGAACCTGTACCCATGGCATCATTTATAATCCACAGCTCCTTTAGCAGAAGCAACTCGAAAGAAAAGTTCCTAAAAACTAAGGCAGGGGATCTTTCTGTGCTTGATAACTGGCACATTATGCTTTCTTGTGACAATGGTTGGGAGAAGCTAGAATTCAGTTCTTAGCAAACCTGGGGCTTAGCTTCACTTGGCCTTCTGACTGGTTAAAAACTATTTTATTGGGCTCCGAATGTGAATATATGGATTGGAGCTAAGGACACATACAGGCAAATTCAATACTAATGAGTCATTATTTTAGGACTTCCTTGCTGTTCTTTAAGAATCGTATCAGTGGCTGGTGGGACAGGGGCTCTGCAATTGATTTTGCACTGGGCAGTTGCACTCAAAATAGTATAGCCTCTATACAAGAAAGATATATGCTTATCACTGAAGCTTTAAGCTGGCTTTGACAAGAACTTCAGCATGAAGCTCAGCAGGGCACCCAAAGGGTTAGTATGCTTATCAGACATCTCTTTGCCTATCTTGAAGCTTAGCCAAGATTCATGAGATGATTGTGAGGCAGAAAGGGAGCTGCCAGCACAGCTTGAAATGTGTGTATGACCATGTTTGCCACCGGAAACTGAAGAGAAGTGGCACGCTCAGCCTAGCCTGGGTTGGGGGAAACGTAGATTATGCTCCCAAGAGGAGATGGAGCAGTGGTATGGCTTGCGAAGAGTAAGTAGTCCTGGGAATGGAAATGTACAGACTCTTTAATTTAAAAGGGCAGAAAATCTCTCCAAATAAAACCAGACCTCATCTCTTAGTGCCCAATAAGAGATTGGAGTTTGTGGTGGTGAGATTCAGCCAGTGTCCTTCCTTCTGCCTTTGCTCCTTGCTTCCCTTTCTCCTTCACCTTTATTCATCGTGGGTCTCAGAATTTAAACTAAATTTGTATTTGATTTTCTTGAAGGCAGAACTAATACAACTAACGTAGGAGCTAATTGAGAGTTTATAAAAGCCACGGTGTTTCTTGGCCTAAATATTTTCATTGATTATGCTGAAGTGAGGAGACTGGGAAAAAGTGGTTAAGTGTCATACTGCTTATTAGGTAAGCTAATTGAAACTGAAAATATCAGTGCAATGCTGAAATACGTTGTTTCAAATGCCCAGTTTCTCTACTTCTTGATTCTAGGTGGAGAGACTACAGGGACAGCTTAGGAGCACCTGCTCTGAAGAAGTTTCCAGCTATTTTAATCTTTGCCTTACCTAGGAAGAATTTTAAGATGGTATGGGATAAAAGCAGCTCCAGCACCAAGGGTTAGCTTGGGAATCTTTAGATACCTCCCTAACACTGTTAACCAACCCCAAGCCACCCCTAAAAATACACCATCTAAGTGAAAACAGTATGCTTGCTTGCTAGCAGCTTTAAGGCAAATCACCTAACCTGTCACCCCACCCACTAAACTGCCAACCCCAAGACTCGTTTAGACTTCTCGAGCTGCCCCTAGGGGGAGGTAACAGAGGAATTGGCTGTAGAATTTGGAGATCATTGTGCTGAAGGACAGGCCGACTGGCTGTCCCCTCATCTTCATGTGTATTTTCTGTCCCTTTCTACCCTTATTTCCAGGTACCTTGTATTTTTTTTTTTTGTATTTTAGGTTTGGTTAGCATGAATTTACCAGTCTCTCTTTTCAGGCACCAAGTGTGTTCTTCACCTTTTCCTTTGTGTTATTAGTGTTTCTCCTCCATGGGAGAGGAACCCCTCCCCCAAAAAACTATGGAGAGGGATAGTGCTCTTTCCTAAAACCTGGAGAAAATTGTTAGAGTTTAGAGATTCTGAAAAAATAATCTTAGTCTTGGTATTTTGGGATATCCTTAATTTAAAGCTGCCTCCTTACTTTGTGCTCCTTATTTTGAATAGCACAGTTCCCTGTTTCATCTCTCTGTAGATCTGACACCCTAAAGTAAAAGTGAAAAGTATGTGGCAAGAAATTAAGGGATTCTTAGATCAAGAACTAAGCTGTATTAGTTACAATTTGACTAATTTTACATTTTACAGTTTCACTGGACTGGAGGCTTTTGTGTGGGGAATGTGTAATTGAAACAAATGATCAAACTGGGTATAGCCTCAGGGGCCTTGTCTGTAAAGGGAAAGGTTGGAATTTTAAGTCTTTAGGCCTTCTAGTTTTGACAAATTGATTTGTCCTCAGGGTTCCTCCTATATCTTCCCTTTTTCTTTTTTTCATTGGGGAATCTGTGAAGGGAGGGGATTTTTGTGTGTAGAGAAATAGACTCAAAGAACCCTGCATCTAATTCAGTGGGATTAAGGTCCAGTCTGTCTCCCAAAGGAATGTGTGCCTCTGCGTTCCTTTTTCATCATAAGACCTGAACATGAAGCTGTTGGATATTTTGCTTATGTTTCCCTTTGGCTTTGATGTTCTTAAATATTGAACCTTTGAAAATATCAAGGAGACATACCATAGCTGCCTGCTTGTGAGAAACCAAAGATTTGAGTTCATCTTTTAATCTTGATTAATCCTTTGTATTCCAAATTATACCTAATTTTGGGCCCTGGAGGCTGCCAGACTAGGGTTTGGGTTGTTTTTTCCTAAAAGTATAAGTTTTTCTTTTTTCCTTGTGGTAAATATGTGTGCGTATGTATATGTGTGCATGTGTGTGTATGTGTGTGTGTATAAACATTTGCCATTTCAACCATTTTACATTTACAATGTAGTGATGTTAATGGTTGACTGGAGTTTGAAGTTGGCTGAGTTGCTTTTTTCTACTTCATAGAAGGACCTAAAATATTTACCTTTTTTCCCATTAATAAAACATCTTTCCATTTAAAAAATTATTCAGTCCACCCTATTCATTTTCCCCTTTCTCCATCTCCTCTCTAGTTACTCAGTTTGATCTTGAGGAACATAGTGTGATCATCTTCCTCATGATACAGATATCTGTGGACCTTCTCAAGCGAAGCCTTAAAGTTTCCGTTTCTTGGTTGTAAGCTATGCTGCTTCTCTTCTGACTTCTTTGACTTTTGTTTGTTATACCTTTCTTAGAAGAAACAAACAAACAAACAAAAAACCCGTTGCCGTCGAGTCGATTCAGACTCATAGTGACCCTATAGCAACCCTATAGGACAGAGTAGAACTGCCTCATAGGGTTTCCAGGGAGCGGCTGGTAGATTCAAACTTCTGACCTTTTGGTTAGCAGCCGAGCTCTTAACCATTATGCCACCAGGGCTCCAATAGTAAGGGTAGCTGGATTCAAATCTCACCTCATCTCTTACTAGATGGGTGACCGTGGGCAACTTGCTTTATTTATCTGAGCCTCAGTTCCTTTATCTGTAAAATTGGGTGCCATCAAGTTGGTTCCAACTCTTAGTGACCCTACGTACAACAGAACGAAAAACTGCCTGGTCCTGTGCCATCCTCAATCATTGTTATGCTTGAGCCCATTGTTGCAGCCACTGTGACAATCCATCTCCTTGAGGGTCTTTTTTTTTTTTTTTGCTGACCCTCTACTTTACCAGGCATGATGTCCTTCTCCAGGGACTGGTCCCTCCTGGTAACATGTCCAAAGTAATGTGAGACGAAGTCTCACCATCTTTGCTTCTAAGGAGCACTCTGGCTGTACTTCTTCCAAGATTTGTTTGTTCTTCTGGCGGTCTATGGTATATTCAATATTCTTCGCCATCACCATAATTTAAAGGTGCCAATTCTTTTTTGGTCTTCCTTATTCGTTGTCGAGCTTTCACGTGCATATGAAGGTGATTAAAAACACCATGGCTTGGGTCAAGTACACCTTAAACCTTAAGGTGACATCTTTGCTTTTTAGCACTTTAAATAGGTCTTTTACATCATATTTGCCCAATGCAAATGTGTCTTTTTATTTCTTGACTGCTGCTGCCTTGGGCATTGATTGTGGGTCCAAGTAAAATGAAATTGTTGGCAACTTCAATCTTTTCTCCATTTGTCATTATGTCCCTTATTGGTCAAGTTGTGAGGATTTTTGTTTTATGTTGAGGTGCAGTCCATTTTCAGAGACTACCCTGTTTGAAATCGCCAACTTCCCATTCCTTTTCCTTTTCCATTCCTGTCCCTGTTTTGTATCTCTCCATGGTATTTCTACTAGATATACTGAATATACTTGTGGAGAACTTATTTGTGTTAACTGTCTCCTCCTGTACCCACAATGTAATTTCCACAAAGGCAGGAGTTTTTGTCTGTTTTATTCATTGCCTGACACATAGTAGGTACTCAGTAAATATTTGTCTAATGAATAAACAAACTACCTTTAGTATGGTTGTGGCACTTAGCACATAATAAGCATTTAGGAAATGTTAGAAACTACAAAGTTTTCCTTGACTTTAAGGAAAATAATAAAATTCTTATTGATGTAACCGATTAGTGTGTAAAATGTCTTGCTACATGTTTTGAAAATATGAACATAAATCACAGTGCTCAGTTATATCAGAATGCAAGGTATGAATGTTAGATAATTGTAACTTTAAAAAATGACTTTAAATAAATATTTTTGTGTGTGTGTAAGTGTGTATATACATATATCGAAACATTTGTGATTTCAACTTTTTTTAATCTTTTTTTTTTAATTGTGGTTTAGGTGAAAGTTTACAGAGCAAATTAGCTTCTCATTAAACAGTTAATATACAAATTGTTTTGTGACATTGGTTGCCAGCTGCAATGTGTCAACAGTCTCCCCTCCTCCACCTTCCCTGTTTCCATTCGTCCAGGCTTCCTGTCCCTTCCTGCCGTCTCATCTTTGTTTGGGGGCTGGTATGCTCATTCGTCTTGTATACATAATTGAACTATGAAGCACTTCCCTCACCTGTGTTGTTGTTGCCCTGATAGACCTGTCTAATCTATGGCTTAAGGGTGAACCTCAGGAATGACTTCAGCACTGAGTTAAAAGGGTGTCTGGGGGCCATAATTTGGGATTTCTCCAGCCTCTGTCAGACCAACAAGACTGGTCTTTTTTTTTCTTTTTGTGAATTTGAATTTTACTCTACATTTTTCTCCCGCTTTGTCTGTGACCCTCTATTGTGATCCATGCCAGAGCAGTCAGTGGTGGTAACCAGGCACCACCTAGTTGTTCCTGGGCTCAGCCTGGTGGAGACTGTGGTAGTTGTGGTCCATTAGTCTTTTAGACCGATCTTTCCCTTCTGTTTTTCATCTTCTTCATTCTCCTTTGCTCCAGCTGGGATGAGACCAATAGATGTATCTTAGATGGCTGCTTGCAGGTTTTTAAGACCCCAGTGGCTTTTCACCACAGTCGGATGTAGAACATTTTCTTTATAGACTGTGTTATGCCAATTGAGCTAGATGGCCACGGAGACTGTGGTCCCCAGCCCTCAGCCCAGTAGCTCAGTCTATCAGGGCATTTGGATGTGTCTGTGAAGCTTCTATGACTTTGCCCTGGTCAAGCTGTGCTGACTTCCCCAGTATTGTGTACTATCTTTTCCTTCACTAAAGTTACCACGCATCTACTATCTAGTGTCCATCCCCCCATCCCTGACCCGCTCATCAAAGGTTGTTTCTTTCTATGTGGAAGCATTTCATGTGTTTTTATAATAGTAGTCTCATACAGTATTTGTCCTTTTGTGATTGCCCTCCAGATACATCCATGTTGTGAGACGGTTCATAGATTCATTATTGTTCTTTATCATTGCGTAGTATTCCATTGTATGTATGTACCATAGTTGGTTTATCCATTCATCTGTTCATGGGCATTTAGGTTGTTTCCATCTTTCTGCTATTGTAAAAAATGCTGCAGTGAACATGGGTGTGCTTATGTCTATTTGTGTGACAGCTCTTATTTCTCTAGGATATAGTCCTAGGAGTGGGATTGCTGGATGATATGGTATTTCTATTTTTAAGGAAGCATCATATTGTTTTCCAAAAACGGTTATACCATTTTGCATTCCCACCAGCACTGTATAAGAGTTCCAGTCTCCCTAAAACCTCTCCAACGTTTGTTATTTTCTGGGTTTTTTTTTGATTCGCACCAGTAATGTTGGGGTAAGATGGTATCACATTGTAGTTTTGATTTGCATTTCTCTGATGGCTAGTGATCGAGAGCATTTCCTCATGTGTCTTTTGGCAGTCTGAATGTCTTCTTTTGTGAAGTGTCTGTTCATATCCTTTGCTCATTTTTTAATTGGATTATTTGTCTGTTTATTGCGGAGGTATTGGATTTTCTGGAAACCCTGGTGGCGTATGGTTAAGTGCTATGGTTGCTAACCAAAGGGTCAGCAGTTCGAATCTACCAGGCACTCCTTGGGAACTCTATGGGGCAGTTCTACTCAGTTCTATAGGGTTGCTATGAGTCGGAATCAACTCGACAGCACTGGGTTTGGTTTTTTGGTTTGTATTGGATTTTCCTGTAGACTTTAGAGATTAGACCTTTGTTGGTTATGTCATAGCCAAAGATTTTTTCCCTGTCTGTAGGTTCTCTTTTTACTTTTTTGGTGAAGTCTTTTGATGAGTATAAGTATTTAATTTTTGGGAGATCCCATTTATCTAGCTTATTTTCTGGTGTTTGTGTATTGTTAATTATGGTTTGTATGCTGTTTATGCAGTATATTAGGGCCTCTAGTTTTTTAGTGTTGACCCTATTTTTTCTTCCATGATCTTTATAGTTTTTTGTTTTATATTTAGGTCTTTGATCCATTTTGAATTAGTTTTTGTGTATGGTGTGAGGTATGGATCCTGTTTTTTTTTTTTTTACAGACGGACATCCAGTTTTGCCAGCACCATTTTTTTAAAAAGACTGTCTTTTCCCCCGTGTAATGGACTTTGGGCCCTTGTTAAATATCAGGTGGCTATAGGTAGATGGATATACATCTGGGTTCTCTGTTCTAGTCCACTGATCAATGTATCTTCCATTCTACCAATACCAGGCTGTTTTGACTACTGTAATGTATAGTAGGTTCTGAGGCCAGGTAGTGTGAGGCCTCCTGCTTTGTTATTTTTCTTCAGTAATGCTTTACTTACACGGGACCTCTATCCTCTCCATATAAAGTTAATGATTAGTTTTTCCTTTTTGTTAAAGAATGCTGTTGGTATTCAGATTGGGATTGCATTATATTCGGAGATTTCTTTGGGTAGAATTGACGTTTTCACAACGTTGAATCTGCCTGTCCATGAGCATGGTATGTTTTTCCATTTATGAAGGCCTCTTTTGATTTCTTGCAGTATATGTTGCAATATATTATTCTTAGATTTATTTTATTTTCAAGGTAGCTTATATTCAGATTTTACCTAGTGTGTACAATGTGTTTCAGTATATTTTCCCTTGTATTCTGATATTTGTACATACTTTCTCTCTCCTACTAGATCATTAGTTTCCCTCAAGTCAGGAATGTTGTCTTTTTTCATATTTGTGGCCCACAGTGCTTCTGTTATAATCCCTTTTGCTGTGATGCAAAGGGTTACTTTCCTAAGACATTCATAGTCATTACAAAAATTCTGCTATAAAGACAATGATTTTGTGGTAAAGATTAGAAACTAGAGAGTTCAGTATATAACACATTTTTACATGGGGTAATTTCAATTAAAAATAGTAGAACTATGTATACAGTTCTATACTGTATGTATAGAACCATAGGCTGAGTAAATCTATCATATGATTGCATCTTCCTTTTGCTTAAGAGCAATACATAGGTCTTTTTTTTTTTTTTTTAATAACTACCAGCACACAGTGCTTACTGTACATTTTTATTACCCATTGTTCTTACAATGCATAAAACCACTCAAGGAAGGCAGCACAGTTGCTTGAGCAACATTCCTATTTCAGCAAATGTCTGAGCGCTTTCTGTGTACCTTTCATGATCCTGTGCACTGGGGATGTAGGAACCATATTTTTCTAAGTAAGGTGCATGTTCCAGAATTGGAATCAAATTCCTGTTCCCCAATTAATTAGTCCAATTCAGGTTATAAAAATTTGCATTTTGGATAAGTTTTTGTGCTTATACATAGCAGTCACTCAATATATATTTATTGAATTAATTAAGAATTGAGAAACCCTTTCTCTATTCCTCCCTGATTTGATTTTAGAGCTGATTCAACCTCTTGGGACAGGTAATTGAAAATATATGGTTAGACTGAGTGTTTTATGCAATTTTTAAAAGATTTCCTCTTTACTTTGGCTGTATTGACCTGCTGTCAACTTCATCTAACAGAATGTGAATCATCTCTTATCTTGTTTTATTCCTTCATCAGTGACTTATCCCCTAAATTAATGACTTTTTCCTAGTCCTCATTCATTCATTATCTTTGGCCTCTGTAAAAGTGGTGTGGGGCCTGGATCAAAGGAGAATGAAGAACACCAAGGTTACACGATAACTGTGAGCCCAAGAGACAGAAAGGGCCACATGAACCAGAGACTTACATCATCCTGAGACCAGAAGAACTAGATGGTGCCTGGCCACAATCGGCGACTGCCCTGACAGGGAGCACGACAGAGATCCCCTGAGGGAGCAGGAGATCAGTGGGATGCAGACCCCAAATTCTCATAAAAAGACCAGACTTAATGGCCTCACTGAGACTAGAGGAATCCCTGCGGTCATGGTCCCCAAACCTTCTGTTGGCCCAGGACAGGAACCATTCCCGAAGACAACTCGTCAGACTTGGAAGGGACTGGACAATGGGTTGGAGAGAGATGCTGACGAAGAGTGAGCTACTTGTATCAGGTGGACACTTGAGACTGTGTTCGCATCTCCTGTCTGGAGGGGAGATAGGAGAGTAGAGAGGGTTAGAAACTGGCAGGATTGTCACGAAAGGAGAGACTGGAAGGAGGGAGCGGGCTGACTCATTAGGGGGAGAGTAAGTGGGAATATGTAGTAAGGTGTATATAAGCTTATATGTGACAGACTGACTTGATTTGTAAACTTTCACTTAAAGCACAATAAAAATTATTTAAACACACACACACACACACACACACACACACACACACACAAGGGGCTGGCAAATAAAAAGTTAACTAATAAAAAAAAAAAGTGGTGTGGGAGACAGCACCTGACTTTCTCTAACTTCACAAGGGGGAAGGAGGCTCAAGATCAACAGCCCAAGGCTGATTCCTATTAGGCAGAAGTCAGACATGCTTTGTTTCTCCACCATCTTTATGGATTCTGACACCACCGGCACTCTCTACTTCTCTGTTGAGTTTGATAATTCATTACAGTGGCCACACAGAACTCACAGACAATACTCACGAATATGGGATTTATTAAGGAAGTAACAGGTTACAGTTCAGGTTCAGGAACACTCAGGATACAGTTCTTCTACATGGACAGTCTTTTCTCAGCCATGCCTGCAGGCAGACCTCTCTCTGAACCTCCGTCTCAGTCCTGGTCAGACAAGTATTACAAAGCTCTGTTAGTTCTGCTGCCATTCTGCCAGTAACCCTTGGCCCAAAGGCAGCTCTGCTGTAGCTCCATAGGTCAGCAAACCTAGCTCCACCAAGTGCCCAGAGGCACTGTACTCTAGCAGCAAGCCTCCTGCCCAAAGACGTTCTGCTTTCTAGCTGTCTTCTGCTGGTCTCCTGTCTTCAGTGTTACAGCTCTCTCTCTCTCTCTGTTTCCTGATTCCAGGTGCTTGTCAGCGCAGGGATCCTGGGTCCAAAGGACAAGCGCCGCTCGGGGCTCTTCTTCCTTAGTTATGGTCCTCTCTTCCCTGCCTATGGGATGGCTCATTTTATTTCTAAGGTGTATAAGACAGTATATTGATGGATCCTGTTTTTTTAAACCATCTGTCACTCTGTGTCTCTTTATGGGTGTGTTTAGGCCATTTGCATTCAATGTAATTATAGGTGTGAGTTATTGCTGTCATTTTGTGGTGCTGACATTTTCTTTGTTCCTCTTACTCTCCTGTGCTAAGTTCCTTTTGTTTGCGGATTTCTTTTTCATTTTTTTGTTTTTGTAGATTTGTTTTTATTGAGACTTTATGTTTCTCTTTATTTTGATGAATAGGGTTATTAACTTTCTTTGTGGTTACGTTGAAATATACCCTTATCTTCCTAGGTTTGGGAAACCCTCGTGGTGTAGTGGTTAAGAGCTGCCGTTGCTAACCAAAAGGCCGGCAGTTCAGATCCACCAAGCGCTCCTTGGAAACCCTATAGGGCAGTTCTACTCTGTACTCTAGGGTCGCTGTGAGTCAGAATCGACTGAACAGCAAAGGTTTTTTTTTGTTTGTTTGTTTTCCTAGGTTTGAACCAGTCTATTATTACTTGGTATTGCCTTGCCTTTCCTCTCCATTAGAAAGTACTACACCTACACCGTTTAGTCCTTCTTTTATTGTTCTGATGTTGTTGTAATTTACAGATTAACCTCTCTGGTTCCCTGTTGGAATTCTTTTGATTTTGGGTAGTCCTTGAGAGTTCATTTCCTGCGTTGGTATCTGTCTGGTACAATCTTGCATCCTAGATTCAGACTGTGGTCTGATGTTGTTTGTTCTCAGACTGAAGGACTCCCTTTAATAATTCTTGTAAATTTAGTTTGGTTTTTACATATTCCCTTAATTTCTGTTTATCGGGAAGTACCTAATTTCACCATCCTATTTTAACGAAAGTTTTGCAGGATACATTATTCTTGGTTGGTAGTTTTTTTCTTTCAGGGTTTTATGTATGTCATCCCATTACCTTATTGCCTAAATTCTTTTCACTTTCACTGACAGCCAGTACCAAAAAACTCAAACCCATTGCTGTCAAGTGGATTCTGACTCATAGCAACCCTATAGGACAGAGTAGAACTGCTCCATAGGGTTTCCAAGGAGTGACTGGTAGATTTGAACTGCTGATCTTTAGGCTAGCGGTCAAGCTGTTAACCACTGCTCCATCAGGGTTCCTTCAATGGCCCGTATCCTAACTGGTTACTGCCTGTTTATAGTCTTCCCACCTCTAAAACACCTGCCAGATTATTCTTCATAAGATATGACTCGAGACCTCTGGTCAACATGACAGAATGAACACGTGCTTATCTCCACCCTCTCCCAAATTCCCCCTAAAATGCAGTAAGAGAATCAGAAAAAGTATAAACTCAGTGTATAAAGAGAATGGGAAGAGGAGGGTGATAACAAGGGATGATAAGAACATTTCACCTCCAGGAGAACCAAAATTGTATGTGAAGGGAAATATGAATTTATTTTACTATGCCTGTATACTGTGAATATTTATAGTCATAACATTGCAAACAATATTATTTATCAAAAAAAAATGTAATGTAACTATTTTGGAATGATGGGGGAAGAAAGAGGATCAGAGAAATCATCTCCCAACATAGAAAACCGTCAGCCAAAAACCAGCCCCATTGCCATCACTTCTGACTCACAGCTACCTTGTAGGACAGAGTGGAACTGCCTCACAGGGCTTCCAAGGCTGTAATATTTATGGAAGCAGACTGCCACATCTTTCTCCCACGGAGCTGCTGGCGGGTTCGAACCACAGACTTTGGTTAGCAGCCAAGCACTTAAACCATTCCACCCCTAGGGCTCCTGTTACCTGCCATACAGATGGCAAATTCCTTGTCTTTTTTTAACCTCATTTTGTATTCTTCTTTATGTGAACCTTTGCTTCCCACTGGACTGATACTAGCTCTTGAACTCTGAATATACCTTGAGCAACCGCCTCTTCCTACCCTGAGCCATTGTCCTCCTTTCCAAATCCTATCTATCCCTTCAAACCCCAGCTCCTATTTCCTCCCTAAGCTTTCTTGCCCCTGCCCCAGCCCAATGACTCTTCCTAAATTGTTGTGGCAGTCGTCTGTACCACTCATTAGCCACTTACATTGCCTTTTCTTGTTTATAATGTTTTTGAAGTCTTATCTCCCCAACTGGATTGTAAACTCTATCCAAGGACAAAGTACATTTTATTACCATTTTATATACATCTTGCACTGTGTTATGTTTGATAAGTATCTGTTTAATATTCAGTCCTCACTCAGCCATCAAAAAGCTTTCTGTTTTGAGGTCACTACTCTTTATTCTGGGTATATCTCAAGACTCCGTCCTTTGGTCTAGATATCAAATCTCTCTCTTTGTCAGCCTGAGTGAGGTTAAAGGCTAAAGCTTTATCTTTCTGCTGGTAATACTGTTGTCGTTTGGCACAGTGTGCTAGTTTTTACAGAACATAACGTAGACAATTTCTAATCTCACTAGCCCAGTCGATGTTTAAGCAAAATTGCATATATACATTTCAGAAGTTTGTATTATTTGGGAGAAACGCTACTTTATCCTTACCGTCACCACACTGGTGATTTATGGACCTTCCTCCTTCACAGCCCTTGCCTCATGATCCCCTGCACTGTGAAGTACCAAGGAAAACAGAAAGTAACAAAATCCTTTGCAAGTCTACATTATTTCTCTCTTTCTCTGAGAACAGCCACCTGCTGTTCCTCAATCACTAAGCTTGAAATGGCCTGAAATGTTTAGGTCACTAGTTCTTAATCTTCCAGAGGACAGTGAGCCCTTTGGGAATGTGTGATAAAAGCTTGGATCCTCCCCTCAGAAGAAAATGTACACACATGCACAATTTTATTTGCTATTTCAGTGGATTTTTTGGACCACCTGAAGCCCATCTGTAGACATAAGGTTCAAAACCCAGCTTGGGTCCTGGCTGCTCTGTGTCTTTGAATACAGTATTTGGGTTTAGTTTACCTTGTCCCAAGAAGGTCTGTAGTTAGTTTTCCATGAGTACCAGAAGAACGTAGCAACTATTCAACTTTTTACAGTAAAGACTTCTTTCTAGTTGCTTTTGACTTTTAGTCTAGGAGCTTATTTGTGGGTATTTTGTGCCAAGAGGGATAAGCCTGCATTCCCTAATCGCTGCATCAAGTCTGTGCTCACAGGGTGTCCTGATGACATTTTAAATACATGGAAATTTTTGAATGCATGGAAATGTCTAGTGCTGATTCTCTGCTGCATTTTTGCTCTGGCACCTGCTCCTCTCTTCTTGGAGTTTATCCCATTGCCTAATTCAGTATATTGTTTCCAAACCTTTCATTAACCATTGTTGGGAATTTTGCTTTTTAACCTCAGCATCCCTGCTTATAGTTTGAACAGAAACAGAAATGACTCTGACTACAAGGCATTTCCTAGAGTGAAAAGCTTCCTATCTCGCCTTTTCTGACTTTTCAGAGCATGAAATGGCTGTGCTAATCCTGCTGGCCTCAAGGCAAGAGCCTTGCTGAGGCAGACAAAGGGGAAGGCCTGCCCTCAGCTTGGGTCCTCCAGAGACCAGAGGGAGAAATTTTTTACGTTTTACCAACTTCCATTGGGAAACCTGCCCACCTCTGCTTTGTTCTGGGTGCAGTTATGAAGGAACTAAATTGTCAGAGTGTTACTGCTGCATGAAACAGTCAATTTCCTAGTGCCCTGAGTACTGTACTAGGTAGATTTTCTAGAAGTTGGGTGCTTTCCTGGATTTTCAGAAATTAAGCTAAAGAGTTTATAGGAGTTCTGGAAGTTTCCTTCTGCTGATTGGGAATTTCTCAAAGCCAAAGGTACTTTGGGTCCAGTCAACAAATGAAGCTGCTACTGTGTACTTTGTACAAGGTGCTGTTTAGGATACAAAGATTCAGCGATACTGTAATCCCTACTCTTAAGGAGCTAACAGTCCAGTACTAAGAGTCAGACATATTCATGTAACCCTTTGTTTCTGTATTTAATTTACAGTAATTGCATTCCTTCTAAGATAGTCTATATAAAAACAAGAGAATTGCATGTGCCCCTGCCATCAGAGGAACCGATTTGTCATTTCCTATGGGGATTCAAAGGAGCCCTGGTGGTGCAGTGGTTAAGTGCACAGCTGCTAACCAAAAGGTTAACCATTCAAACCCACCAGCCTCTTTGCTGGGGAAAGATGTGGCAGTATGTTTCTGTAAAGATTACAGACTTGGAAACCCTATGGGACAGTTCTAGTCTGTCTTAATAATTTTGCTATGTGTTAGAATCGACTTGATGGCAACGGGTTTGTTTGTTTTTTGTGGGGATTCAGGTACAGGAAAAGTATTGAGTGGGAAAAGAGCAAATATACTTGGCTTGTAGGTTTTGAGTTGGACATCTGGTAGATGTTAAGCCCGTCCTCAGGTGGAATGGATAGTGGTAGAGTCCTGCCTGGACACGAGGGCAGGAGACCAAGCAGAAGGAATATGACAGAATAAGAGAGAGAAACAAAATGCTATGAAGCTTCTAAAGAGGAGATCATTTTAGGTTGATGACGTCAGGAAAGGCTGCTTGGGAAAAGAGGGCATTCGAGAGGGTCTTTGAAGGGGTTAGGGAATGGGGTCTAGCGGGGGAGGGGGGATTCCAATAAGCAAATATTAAGGGAGGAAGGAAAGAAGCTGGACACTGGAAACAGTATGAGCAAAAATATAAAACTGGTGATATATTTAAGGCATATTTACAAAATCATGTGAATGACAGTGGGAGATAAGCACAGGAAGGTATATTACAGATTGTTGAGGCCTTGAATAGCAGACCAAGGAGTCTAGCTCAGTTTAGGACAAGAGGAGCCATTAAAACTTTTTGAGTAGATGAGTAACACAATCAAAGCTCCACTTTTAAAAAGAATCAAACAATCAATCTGGCATTGAAAAATGGATTGAAGCAAGGAGAGTAGAGAGGGGGCTAGATCGATGATTTTGTAAGAGACAAATGTCCATAGCTTAGTGTTACCTGCAAGATTATTTCAATGGGCTTATGAAGAAGTGTGCGGGTTTTCATGCATTCTTTGTGATGACCAGCAACAGAGTTGGTCCTAAAAAGACGTTTGCATCACCGTGCTCACTGGCTCGCAAGTATCCCTGAAGTGTGAGAGCGGGTCCCGTGTTTTCTGGGAAGTGCCCATAAGCAGCTCTGGCAGAAAGGAAGAGAGACTAAAACACATCTTAATCTCCTTTTGCTTCCTTTGTGAAATGTCTCTTTTAAAAATGAGAAATTTGCCACAGGCTTTTCTCAGAAATGTATCTAACCTGACAGTAAAAATAAGCCTCTCTTGTCCTCAAGGTAAGATGCTGTAAGACATTAAGATGGCATCTAAGAGAAAAGCTCGGAGCCGGGCATCTGTTTCCACATTTCATCTATGCAGACAGACTATTTCTGGTTTGAACCCAGGAAGCCCTTGGCCTTAGAATCTCCACTTTTGTGGGGTATAAAGTTTGTGTGACCATATGCCATTCATAGTTGCCTGCCGGATGGTTTCACCAGTGTGGTAGCTCAGACTTTGCATGGTATTAACTTGATTCATCAAGACTTGGGACATTTTTCTGTGGGTGTAATCTCTTACATGAGGAATTCCAAGTAAACGGAACGTGGCCATCTCTGCCCACCTTTGGAATTTAGTGAGACTCTGTATCCAAAAGGATTTCACTTTAGCCAACTGCTGTCTCCCCCTTTGCCTTGTTGGGCAAGATTTAAGATGGTAGAGAACATTTACAGGTTCTTCTTCTTTCCTTTGTGTCCCCAGTTGTTTGTTTTTCTTTGCTTCCTTCCCTTCTCCCTCCCTTCAATTGTGAAAAATTTTAAAAATACGAAAAAGTATATATACATGTGTATAAGCATATGTCGTTGTTAGGTACTGTCATGTCGATTTTCAACTCATAGCCTCCCCGTGTGACAGAGTAGAACTGCCCAGTAAGGTTTTCTAGGCTGTAATCTTCATAGGAGCAGATTGCCAGGTCTTTCTCCTGCGGAGGGGCTGGGTGGGTTCAAACCACCAACCTTTGGGTTAGCAGCCAAGCACTTAATTGTTGTGCCACCTGAACTCTTTTTATATAAGTGTGTGTGTGTGTGTGTGTGTGTATACACACACACACATACTCCTACAACCTTGATTTAATAGTTAATATTTTGACCTATTTGCTTCAGTTTTAAAAAAAATAAAATTGTTTCAGATAAAGCTAAAGTTCCCTTTGACTCCCTACCCTTAATTATATTTCCTGCTCTTCTCAGAGGCAACCCCTAGCATGAATTTGGTTTATATAATTGTAGTCCATCTTTTATAATTTAATATATTCATAAAATATCATTATTTTGTGTTTTAAAAGTTGTGTTAATATAAATGGCATCATACCATATGTATCACTTTACAACTTTTTTAAGGATACAATGTTTTTATCAATCTAAATTGAGTAGTTTGATTGATTTAGTTTGTTCCTTTTAACTGTTGCATAGTATTCTAACATTCAGTTACACACATTATCTGTTCTCTTACTGATGAACATTTAATTTTCTAGATTTTTACTGTTAGACTGTGCCTTGAGTTTCCTTGATGTATCTCCTGGTATACATGTGTGAAGGGGCCCTGGTGGCATGGTGGTTAAGGTCTCAGCTGCTAACCTGAAGGTCAATGATTTGAACACACCAGCTGCCAGTGTTAGAAAGATGTGGCTCTCTGCTTCGGTAAAGATTACAGCCTTGGAAACCCTATGGGACAGTTCTACTCTGTACTATAGGATCGCTGTAAGTCAGAATTAATTGGATGGCAATGAGTTATACATGTGTGGCATTATCTCTAAAATGTTTACTTGGGGATGAAGTTATTCTGGCTCCTCTTTTGTAACATAAAGCAGATTTATTGGCTACCGAAGACATAACCCTCCTTCTTAGCTCTATGAAGGGCATTCAGACTGATACGTAGGGACAACCTGAGATTCATGAATTTCATTGTAAGCCTAGGACCAAGGAGTTGTTTTAAGTCTTTCAACTGGTTAGCTTCATGGGGTAAATAAATGTGTATGTCAAAAATAGGGGAGATTAAATAGCAAATGTATAACTTTTGAATAGGTTGTCCTAAGGTAACTTCACTCTCCTTACCCCTCCTTTTTAAATTTCTAAAGTAATACATGTTCATTGTAAGTAATGCGGATAATACCAAAGTATGTACAGGAAAAAGTTTGTCTCTCTTCACCACTCTTATCTCCAGGTCCATCTCACAAAGGGTTATTGGTTTGGAGTATATCCTTCCAAATTTTTTTCTGTACGTAATCAAACATGTGTATATTTACACACATATATAGTATTCTTCATTTTGTTTTTTAGTAGAGATGGGGTCATACGGAACAATATATCAAGGGCATCTTTTTGTGTCAGTATATAGAGATCTGCTTCATTCTCTTTAACAGCTGCATAGTGTTCCATAGTGTAGTTGTCCATTGTTTAACTCTTTTCTTCTTGATGGATGCTTAGATTTATTTACAATTTAAGGCAAGTTTTTTTTTTTTTAACTATAATTGCCTAGTCCCATGCCTGGAGAGATACAGCATAGTGAAAAGCTGACCCCCTTCTCTCGAGGAGTCCACCTTTTAAAGAAGGCAAGACCATACAGTACCAACCAAAAATTGATAGTTGAGTGTGCACTGAGCCATAAACACTAAAACTCAGAGCAAATTTTTATGTACTTGTAGCTGGGTAACCTAAAAGAAACTGAGTGTTTTATGTTATGAAAATAGCTAACATTGAGGGAACAGGGATTTCTCTCTGATCCAAGAAAGCTTCCAGGAGGAAGTAAGATTATATTTAGGTCTAAAGTCTAGAAAGGCCAATCTAGTTTGTTGTCTAGCTTTTAGGTGCATCCTTTTAGCAGTGTCTCAGTATTTGGCTTGTTAATATTGCTTTTCCGTTTTGTGCCTGGTATTAATGTCTGAACAATGAATTTTAATGGGAAAGTATTTCAAATTAGCTGTCTTTATGCGACAAGTGCTTTTCTCCTAGGATCCAACAGCATATGCCTGGTTCTGGGGACTAAAATTTCTGAGCAGTTCGTGGTGTGAAATAGATCCATTCACCATGCCCTCTCCCACCTAATTTTCCAACTGACTTTCCACTAGCAGTTGCCTGCATCTTGGACCAAAGGTCTGGCATCTTTCTTGCTCCCTCAGGATCTAGAAGAGAACAACCTGGGTGAGCCAGTAGGTAAGAATGTCTCTTTGACTATCATAAAGGATCTGGACTAAGATTTTTGTCAGACCCACTTTTAGCAGAATCAGGGTGTAATTTTTTACCAAATTCCCGATCTTCTTATAAACATCTGCTACCACATGCGTTAGGAACTGCTAACCTTTTGACCTCACTCAAAAAGCACCAGTCCTAGAGAAACCCTGAGAGTATAGGCCCCAGACACTGTTTTAGCTCAGTAATGAAGTCACTCCTGAGGTTCACTCTTGAGCCAAAGATTAGACAGGCCCATAAAACAAAATGAGACTAAATGGACACACTAGCTCAGGAAAAAGGGCTAGAAGGCACGGGGCGGACAGGAAAGCAGGTAACAGGGAATCCAAGGTTGAGAAGGGAAGAGTGTTGACATGTCGTGGGGTTAGCAACCAATGTCGCAAAACAGTATGTTTACTAATTGTTTAATGAGAAGCTAGTTTGTTCTGTAAACCTTCATCTAAAGTGCAATAAAAATTTTCTAAAAAAAAAAAGCACCAGTTCTTTTACAAAAATCAGATCTGCTGGATGCTTTATCTCCGTGTCACAAGTCCCAAAATAAGAAACATTTCCCTTAGACCTAGTTTTGGGAAACCCCTAACATCGTCAGCCTGATATGTTTTTCCTTCATTCCAGCGTGACTGTGACGTTGGTAGTCAAGACCGAATGTTGTGTTCTGGAGTCTGCTTTCTGACCTGACTTCACCTTCGACCCCCACAGCTTTTTTAGGTCTCGGGGCTTAGCCTTTCTGTCACTGGGTAAAATGGTAGTGTGACAGCGATTGCAGTGAAGTGACACCATGCTGTCCTTGGAGCCCAGTCTCCTCTAAACTGGTGCTAGCGTGCAGAGTGAGCCATGCTTCGAACTGGAGATTGTTTTGTGAGGGGCCGGTCTGGCCCCTTCTTTACGTGTTGGTCCCGACTGACTGAGCTGTAATGCTGTATCCTGCAGTGTACAGGTGCTGATTTGACAGGAGCTTTTCACCCTTTACAGGCTGGGCCCCTAACGAGAAGGTAGGCTCATACAGCAATAATTCACGTGTAGGTGGTCTGTAAGGAAAGTTTTAACAAAAGAGTTGGTTAAGAAGCTGATTTATTTTCTTGCTTAACTCTCTTGTCATGTGCTGAGTGGGGGCGGAAGAGGAGGGGAGGGCGGGGAATGGTGCTGCTGAAAGCATTTATCTTCTTTTCTGCCATCTCCCGGTGTTTATTACCCTGTGATCGACAGATGAGGAAAGCTGCCCGTCAAACCCACGTTCAGCACATTTCCATTTCCCTTCATTGCAGATTTGAGGCTTTTGAAATCTGCATCCTCTTTGCAGCAATAAAGGTCGTTTCCCTCCTGCTGCTGATAAGCCTAAGACCCTCTGGTCCAATTCCACTCAGTGGTGCTTCCACCAAACAATAAAAGCTGCAGGAGTCTCAGCCATTTAAGACGAGTGATTGGTGAGAGCTGTTCAGTGTTTGAGTCACCCAGCCGCTCTCTTTATCTTTTTCAGTTATTTTTCTGTCTTCCCTCTCCCCATATCCCCTCTCTCTCTGCCCATCCTTATGCTGCCGAGGTACCTCTTAAGCAGCTCCGTGGTACAACAGTGAGTGGAGACCAGCTTTCCAGATTCACCCAGGAACCCGCCTAAGCCAGTGTCCACCCAGCAACAGACTTTGCTGGGACCTGAATATAGGAAATGCCAGGTTGTGGGGGAGGTGGAAGTGGAGGTCAGGTAATTCTTAATACTCTTATCCACCTGCCTATCTTCTGCCAGAGGTAGAGGCTTTGAGGAAATTCCTGCCTGGCAGGAGTGAATGCCAGGTTTTCTGTTTTTGTTTTGGGGGTGTTTTTTTCTCTCCCTCCATTTTCCCCTGAACACTGTGGGTTTTGGAATGCTTTCCTAATAATCTTTCAGTAGCATGTGTTCTTGTGGGCTTATTTGTTTTTGTCTTAAATAATGTTTGTGGGTGGAAGAAAGGTAATGATATTCATTTCTTTGAAAATGGATGTTCTGCTTTCATAATTACTTGTCCCAATTACATCATTAGTGTAAGTGTGGGTAACTGCTTCATTAGGACATATATCGAAGAAGTGCGGGTCTACAGAATGGTGGTGAAAACGGGCCACAGCCTCTTCATCTACCCATGCAGAGCTACCAGTTACCCTGCCAACTCTCAAGATTAATCCCAGGTTTCAGTGTGATGGGAGAAAGGGGTGAGGACCCAGTGACGAGCAGTTTACTGCATTTGCTTTGGGGTGGTAGCAAGTTGCTGACCTCAAGATGTCACTGATGAAGTCAAGGCAATGAGATCGAGTCATTTGGAATCCCTGAATCGGGGAGCAAATAGTCTTAAGGCAGCCCCACTATCTAGGGGCTTGCTAAGCTTACTAGGTCTGATCGTATGAGCCATGTACTCTATATAGAAGTGGCCTCGGACCATTTAACTGACTTGGTATGGGAGAACGGCCATGCCAAGCATAGAAGTTACATTCTCCCTTCAGACCAAACTACTTCCCTGTAGATTTGAGTGTGATTCTGACTGCATGCCATGCCTGTGAATGATTGTTTGTATGCAGGCTGTCATGTTGTGCATCTTCCCTTTAAAGGCATATGTTCAAATCTGACACCAGATTCTTTGTACTGCTTACTCTGGACAGGAAGCTTCTATCCACTGCCATGGTCCTAATGAATGTCCAGTTAATTTCTCCTTCTCCTCTTGGCCGGTTAAAAAGCTTACTCTGCTGCGGCCACCTAATCCTAATTTGAATTGTTAAGATTGTTGATGAAGCTGCGATACCAAAACCCACTGCCGTCGAGTCGATTCCGACTCATAGCGACCCCGTAGGACAGAGTAGAACTGCCCGATAGAGTTTCCAAGGAGCGCCTGGCGAATTCAAACTGCTGACGTCTTGGTTAGCAGCTGTAGCACTTAACCACTATGCCACCAGGGTTTCCAATATGTAGTAATATTTCATAGCTGTTTCTTTTCCCTTCTTTGCACACACCTGTATTTCAGGCCTTACTAATTTCCTTGTTGCGCTCTGAGACTTAAATTTGTTGTTGTGTTGGCCTCATCCAACGCCTTTGACTTCAACAGTGTCTTTCTTGGGCTTGTCTCTGCAGTTCATGATTTGTGTGTTGACCAATATTGCCCTTGCTCTTTGGCGCAGGAGTTTTGGAGGCCTTAGGAGTTTATTGGACAATAAAATTATGTTGATTTAGGGCCCTAATTCCTGCTAAAAACACATATATAGCTATTGAAGCCTGTATCTGTAAAATATTTACCATCTAATTCATGTTAAATATATTTCTAACTTGCATAATGATTGATTCTCCATCAGTTTAAGTGACCAAGAGCAGTAATTAGACATCCTAAATCTGACAGACAGACCAAATGCCTTCTTCAGAACATTTCCTATGTCAGCGTAACGGAATTATAAACACCCACATGGTACCGTTACCAGGTTTGAGGTTCGATTGTTATGTGTTTTCAAACAGTGATGCCCCCTAATACATACTCCTTTTATCTTTTATTTTACCCTCAGGATAAAGTAAAGACTTAGTTTCAACTGTAGGCAATATACTCAGAAATTAGTCTTGGAGACCCTACTTTTTCCTTCTAGAGGAAATGGTTTTGTTTTTTGCAGGCACATTTATGATTACCAGGTTTCCACACAGTGTATTTTCTGTAAACTAAAATATCTTATGTTCATATGAACCTGTGGTTCAGGTATAAACATACAATGGAATATTATTCAGCCATGAAACAGAATGAAGTACTGAGACATGCTGCAACATGGATGAACCCTGAAAACATGCTAACTGAAAGAAGCCAGACACAAAAGGCTGCATATTATATGACTCCAGTTACATGAAATGTCCAGGAGAGGCAACTCCATAGAGACAGAAAGTAGATTCATGATTGCCTAGGCTGAAGAGGCAAGGAGAGGGAAGGGGGTTGCAGAGGAGAAGAGGAGTGACTGCAAATGGGTACTGGGTATTTTGGAGGGTAATGAAAGTGTTCTGAAATTTTGAAGGTTGTTGTAAAATTTTTTTTTTTTTTTTTGTAAAATTGGCTCTTGCACAACTCTATGAATATACTAAAAACTGATGACTTCTGTACTTTAAATAGGTACATTGAATTATATCTCAATAAAGCTGATATTTGAAACAAACAAATATATATTTGGCCATTTTCCTCAGTGTCAGAACCATGAATGGGAACTAAGAGAAACTTCGGATAGGCCTACCCTGGGAAGAAATCTCATTATCTGCCATCAGGGACTCTTTCCAGGTTACCACGTTATAGAATAATTGACTTTGATCTTAAATTGGATTGTTAAAATGGTTATAAGAAGACAAAGTGAGTGTGACTAAATGTGTAGTTGTACCCACTTCTTTGGAAAAATTTAAAGACTGCATTCGAATGACGCTTTCTGGAAAGGAAAATGAGTGTTCTTCATAGGATGCCATTCAGTATATAGTTAGAGAAGAAGAATGGCTTTTATGCCCAAATCATCTTGTGTTGTATTGCTCGAAGCAGAATTTTTTCTCATAGACAAAAGCCAATATATTAATTTATAAAGTGCTTAGGTAATCCATAAGGAAAAAATTAAAATAACCAAACATAAAAATGTACCTAAGACATGAGTAGTTAGTGCACACTAAAAGAAATACATTGAGACAATAAACAAAAAGATACTCACCAGTACTCTAAATGCTTAAAGAGATGCAATTGGATGCCAAAAATGGGATTACCATATTTTACTTCAAAGATTAACCGAAATTTATATTGAATAGTGTTTTTTTAATAACAGCCTTGAGATGTAATTCACATACTGTATAATTCACATATTTAAAGTGTTTAATTCAATGGTTTTTATATATTCACAGAATTATGCAGTCATCACCATTGTCTATGTATTTCAGAACATTTTTATCAGCTCCTAAAAGATCCCATACCTATTAGGAGACCCTGGTGGCATAGTGGTTAAGAGCTACAGCTGCTAACCAAAAGGTTGGCAGTTTGAATCTACCACGTGCTCCAAGGGAAACCCTATGGGGCAGTTCTGCTCTGTCCTGTAGGGCTGCTTTGAGTCTGAACTGACTCTTTGCCAGTAGGTTTTGGTATTAGCAGTCACTCTGCCCTTCCTCTCCCTCCCCCACAGCTCTAGCCAACCACTAATCTACGTTCTATCTTTGCTTATTCTGGACATTTCATACAAATGAAATTATAAAACATGCCGGCTTTTGTGACTGGCTTTCTAAGAAGAATTTTGAAAAGTTGATAAGTAGTTGTTCAGTTGAACCTGCTCTGGTATTTCTAGTCTCAGCTCTACTGACTAGTTGACAAGCTGGTTCTTGGCTCCATATCACAACCGAGCAGAACGATATTAATTGTGTTTCCAGGCTGAGTGTTTGCTCTCCCAACCCCAGCCTTATTCCATCTTCCCAATATCAGCACAATCAGATGGCCCTGCTGATTTTTGTTGTTGTTAGGTGTTGTTGGATCAGTTCTGACTCATAGCAACCCTGTGTACAACAGAACAAAACACTTCCCGGTCCTGCACCACCCTCACAGTCATTGCTATGTTTGAGCCCATTGTTGAAGCCACTGTGTCAGTCTGTCTCATTAAAGGTCTTCCTCTCTTTCGTTGACCCTGAACTTTACCAAGCATGATGTCCTTTTCCAGGGACTGGTCCCTCTTGATAACATGTCCAAAGTATGTGAGACAAAGTCTCACCATCCTCGCTTCTAAGGAGCATTCTGGCTGTACTTCTTCCAAGACAGATTTGTTCGTTCTGCTGGCAGTCCATGGTATATTCAATATTCTTCACCATCACCACAATTCAGAGACATAAATTCTTCTTTGGCCTTCTTTATTCATTGTCCAGCTTTCACATGCCTATGAGGTGATTGAAAACACCATGGCTTGGGTCAGGCACAGATGGAGCAGATTCTGTAAGACTGAAGTGTAATTTAATCCTTTCCTTCTTTGCAACTTGCCCTTTTTTTTACCCTCCCGGAATTAGCTTTTTTGGTACATTTACTAATGATTTCCCTTGTTCAGTATTTTCACTGAGCTGTTGAATCATACTCTTTATTTCCTTGCTTGGCGTACAGATCTTGGAGAGAGGCTAAGAAGCTGTTTTGAAAAAAGGTTCCTAATTCTGCCCAAGCAACACAAGAGAGGAGTCCAAGAGAGAAGCAGAAGCTGAGAGATACAGACAGGCTATAAGACTTGGTAGAGCCCACCTACCATGTGATTGCTGTGACCACTGTGATTTTTTCCTCGACATATTCCCAAACCTTCAGCACCTACAAGCTGAAAATCTGATTTATCTGTAACAATTATGGATAGCATTGGTAAAAATGGGAATTCCGTAGCACTTAATTGTGCTCACGAGGAACCTGTACATAGATCAAGAGTCATTAGCTTGAACAGAACAAGGAGATATTTAGTAGTTTAAAATCAGGAAAGGTGTACATCAGGGTTGTATCCTTTCGCCATATTTATTCAATCTGTATGCTGAGCACATAACCTGAAAAGCTGGATTATATGAAGAAGAACGTGCCATCAGGATTGGAGGAAGACTCATTAACAACCTGCGATATGCCGATGACACAACTTTGCTTACTGGAAGTGAAGAGGACTTGAAGCACTTACTGATGAAGATCAAAGAATACAGCCTTCACTATGGATCACACCTCAACGTAAAGAAAACAAAATTCTCACAACTGGACCAGTAAGCAACATCGTGATAAACGGAGAAAAGATTGAAGTTGTCAGGGATTTCATTTACTTGGATACACAGTTAACACCCTGGAAGCAGCAGTCACAAAATCAAATGACATATTGCATTGGGCATATCTGCTGCAAAAGACCTCTCTAAAATGTTAAAAAAGCAAAGATGTCACTTTGAGGACTAAGGTAACCCAAGCCAAGCCATGGTATTTTTAGTCACCTCATGTACATGCGAAAGCTGGACAATGAATAAAGAACACCAAAGAATTGAGGCCTTTAAATTATGGTGATGGGGAAAAATATTGGATATACCATCAACTGCCAGAAGAACGAACAAATCTGTCTTGGAAGTACAGCTGGAATGCTCCTTAGAAGCAAGGATGGCAAGGCTTCGTCTCACATAATTTGGACATGTTATCAGGAGGGACCAGTCCCTGAAGAAGGACATCATGCCTGGTAAAGTAGAGCGTCAGTGAAAGAGAGGAAGACCCTCAATGAGATGGATTGACACAGTGGCTGCAATGATGGGCATGAGCATGGCAACGATTGTGAGGACTGTGCAGGACCAGGCAGTGTTGCACTCTGTTGTACCTAGGGTTGCTATGAGTCAGAACTGACTCCACAGCACCTAACAACAGCAACAACATGTAGAGGAAATGCATACAAAGATTGGAGTAAATGATTAAAATAATTATAATGGTGGTCATTTATTAGACACTGTTTGCCATCATTTTATATTCATTGTCTCAGTAAATTCTCTCAACAACCCTGTAAGTTGTAGGTGCTATTATTCTACCCTTTTTGCAGATAAACTGAGGATCATAGAGATTAAGTGATTTACACAAAGTCACCCAGTAAGCATTGACAGGAAGTGTCAAAATGAAGTCCATCTGACTCTGAAGCCTCTCGTCTCTGAAACCATGCATAAACAGCAACAACAACAGGCCTTAAGATCCTCATTCTCTGGGTCAAGCCAGGCTCCAATCCATGGCAGAAGTAGAAAACCGGAAGTTTGCTAAAGAACATTTGTATAATGCTGTGCCTTTATATAATCAGTATCACTAATAGTTTCGGTGGCTTTGGCAGCCAGCATTCCACTAACGGGCCTTCTAAGAGCACCTGTCTTGGAGTTAAAAACATTTATCTAACTTGGAGTTTGTCAAACCAGGACTATTTGCTAGCCCACCCCCCGCCCCAAACTCTGAACATTTGGCAATGTCTAGAGACATTTTTAGCTGCCACAACTGGGTGAGTGGGTGCTATTGGCATCTAGTGGATAGAGGCCAGGATCCTGCTAAACAGCCTACAAAGCACGAGACATCTTCCCCCCAAACAAAGAATTATCTGCTCCAAAATGTCAATAGTGCAGAGGTTGAGAAACCTTGAGTCTGACTTATTCCGTTCTCTTATTACTTGGGAGAACCTTGAGACCTTAGAAGTCCCTCAGTGGTCTCTCAGGATTTGGTTTCTGAGGCTAAGTGCTTCCTATGTAAATACTTTGAAACTCAGTCCATTAAGTCGCTCTGGCACTTTTCCTGTACCTTCAGCTTAGTGGCCCAAGGCCTACTAAATGGTTAGGTTTGTTTATTGGGTAATACTTTTTCTTCCTGATGTTTCCAAGAGACAGGCTCAGTTGGCCTGCAGTCCTGCCAGAAGAGAACCTGGTGACAGTACTCTAATCTGTTGCTGGCATCTTTAGCTCCCTAATCTATGTTTACATGGCACTGAAAATTGACTCTGTCTGGTGCCAGGCTCTGTTCCTCCTCAGCACTTTGGCACCATTGGCAAAGAAAGCCTCCCCAGTCTTCTCCATGCAGCACAACCATACGTGCTTATTTTATTGCACAACTGCTCTCCAAAGATGTTTCTTGAGGCATGGACTGTGCAGGATGCATCTGGAGCTGTGGGTTACAGACTCAATCATTTGTGTTCCCAGTTGTAGATTCACAACATTCTTCAGGCATCTGATATTATTCCTCCACTGTTTCCTATTTGTAGTTCTCAACCCCTTCCCCAGATTTTAGGCTTCCAGAATATGGGGTTTGTTTCAATTTATTTTTCACCCTCTCTCAGCTCCTAACAGTTCTTTCATCATATACTGAGAAAGCCAACTTGCCTTCTGTGTTGGGTTAATATGCTTTCCTGTTAAAAGGTAGAGGAAATGATAAGGAACTAAAGTAATTTGAGGGAGACTAGTTTTTTTTTTTTTTTTTTTAGTGGTCAAAGGGAGGTGTCAACCATCTAGATAAGGAGGCCAGGGAACCAGTTCAGCAACACAATGAAATTGAGCCTAGGTCAGAATGAAACTGAATTCTTTCCGGTAAGTGGTAAACCTTGAAACTGAAAAATAATTTTGAGTAAAGTTCCTGTGAACGAAGTACTGCAGGCAGTTTTATCCTCCTCATGACGCAGAATTCAGCAGACGTTCCCAAATCAGATGTGATTATTATAGGAGAATTTTCTGTGAAGGTTAAAACAAGGGCACATATTTACCTTCTCTAAGTGATGTGCGGAAACCCTGGTGGCATAGTAGTTAAGTGCTATGGCTGCTAACCGAGAGGTCGGCAGTTTGAATCCGCCAGGCAGACCGCTCCTTGGAAACTCTTATTGGGCAGTTCTGCTCTGTCCTATGAGGGTCGCTATGAGTCGAAATCGACTCGACGGCAGTGGGTTAAGTGATGTGCCACAGGATCCTCAATAGGGGTTTGAGATCAGTGGTCTCACGGATGACACCCCAGATGCTGCCTCCTGTTTGGGACTGTGTTTTGGATTTGCGGGGTTTTAGACTATGTTGTTTGGGGAGGTATTGTATTATCTAGAACAGTGTTTCTCAACCTTTATTTCATTATTGCCCTCCTAAGGAACTGTTTTAGATATTTTTTTCTAATCTTCTCTCCTCCCATGAAATTTTAATATCATAAAGATATACTGTATATCTGTTATATTCTGTGGCCCTTTGGAGGGGAATAAACTTCTATACTACCTAAAAATTTTTTGTCCCTGTGAACCAATTTTCACCCCCATGGAAGCAATATTGTCCATGTTGAGAATGTATAATCTAAAAGTATCCTCATCTTGGAAATGCACTGTTCTTTGAACCTTTTCCTTACAAATTGGAACTGGAACAAGGGTACCATCAATGAACTAATGTTGAAAGAGTCTTCGGATACAGTGGTCTGCAGTAACTGAGGAGAGGGGAAGATTACTTTTTTCATATTTTATGGCTTATATGGAGGGTATTTTATCCCTGAACAATCTCTTGACCATTGGAAGAAAGAAAGGGAAACACCAGGAGTTACAGAGCAGTTAAAAAAACAAAAATACAGATAACAAGACCCTTTTGCACTGATTTGCAGAGGAGGAAGACTAGGGAATACGGTAGAGTCTAGGTATAAAATTATCCATTGTTCCAAGGCTAGTAAGCTATAACAAGTTCAGTTTCTCAAAGTAGGAGTTGATTTGCAGCAGCGAATACCATTTAGGTTGTCTAGCACGCAAGAGTGTTCTCTTCTCCGAAGAGGGTTTGGCTATGTCTGATCAGAAGGGTGGTTGTCTATAAAATGCACCTCGGAAGGAAGAGGAGGAGGAAATGACATGTTCATGTAAATGAAATACAACTGCAAATTAAAGTGTCACCCTGTTAAAAAAAAAAAAATTCATTTTTTATTTAATTGGTTACCAAGGAAAAAAAGTGTCATACAGAAGTGTATATCTCAGAAAGTTAAACTGTGAGATGTTATAAGTGAATCTCAATTCAGGGAAGTTCTTGTGGGGAGGATTATAAAATATTGCTTTAATAAAAATATTCTCATGCTGCAAAGCTAGGCTTATAAATATCTGCTTTGTTACATGCCAGGGGTTCAGAAGAAATCAACAAATACTACCTCATTTGTTCTTTACTCTCTTTCTATCCAGTCAGCTGTATGCTGGCTGCCTCTTCCCTGGAGGAAGCCTCCATTTGAAATGTATTATTGGGAAGGAGGTCATATACAAAAGGAGGGGATGCTTTCTCCCAAAGAGCACTGCTTACTACAGAGACATCCAGGGATCGGAATGCTACTAGCTTTTTGTGTGTTAGTTGTGGTCCCCTTTCTTTCACTTTTCTTTTTCCCACTTTTTTTTTTTTTTAATCAAAACTCATCCATCTCTTTAGATTGTGAGCTTCCCAGACAGTGTCTGTACAGTACCTGTCACACTGTGGACATTAAATAAATGTTAAGTAATAATGGGGGGAGTGACAGATGGGATTATATCTCCATGTAGTATTGTTCTTTGGGAAATAAACCTGGTTTTTCTTTGAGACAAGGATTTGACGGATGGGACCCATCAGCTTTCTTCAGCCTTAGTTGTGGTTCTTTCTCTTCCCCCTCTGTTGTTAACACACTATTGTTTTATGTTCTGCAATGGAAACATGTAGATAAATAATATAATGTGCTATCTTTGTCTTCTCCCCCACCAGGGGCAGTGATTGGTGATGGGCAGTCTGCGGTGGCCAGTAACATTGCCAATACCACTTACAGGCTCCAGTGGTGGGACTTCACTAAGTTTGACCTCCCAGAAATCAGTAACGGTAAGCCAAGGTAGAGCTGTGGGCGCTAGTGCAAGGGGTAGCTTTTACTGGTGAGCCAGAACTCAGGAACTCGTGTAACACTGGGTTTTTCTCATCATCTTGTTGAGCAGCTGACTGTCACGTGCCATGTCTGCCATGTGCTCTTCTGCAAATCTCAGCTAAGCAATTCAGCAAACGTGTATTGAACATCTACCCTGAGCAACAAAACTGCTAGGTACTAAGGTGAACACAAAGATGAACATGTTGTCTCTGCCCTAAGGAGTTTGCAATCTAGTAGTTCTTTGGTCTAAGCCTAGAAGTTCGGGTGGAACTGAGAGAAGGAGAATATGAAGGAGGTATAGGAAGTGGGAGTTAGACCTTGTGACCTTTCAGGAAAGGTTACAGCAATGTTAAGCTCATTTATTAATCCAGATCTGAATGGAACAAAGTGAGTGGCATGATTGATATGGAATTTACAGACACATTTGTCTTAACAGTCCAGTTACCTTGCTGCTAGGGAAGCACACAATCCCATGTCCCAGTTATTCAGTTGGAGTCCCATTTTAGACATTTCATTTCACTTTCTATCTAATGAAGGCCTTCTCTCATACATTCTTGAGATGTGACAGTTCAGTCTCTGCTTGAATACTACTGATAAAAGGCCACACTGTCTGACAAGATGGGCCTAACCCGTCACTGCTAAATTCCTGTTAAGACGTTCTTTCTTGTACCAAACCAGTGTTTCCCTTGTCACTTCCTCCCATTGGTCCCAAGTTCTACCTTTGAAGCTCCATAGAGTAAGTCTAATGATGCCTCTTCCAAGTGACAGTCTTCCAGATATTTGAAGATAAACTGCCATTTCCTTTTAAATCTTTTTTTTTCAGGCCAAAGTTCGTTAGAGTCCTTCTGCTAATCTGGTTTCGAAATCCTTGACAGTTTGAATCCTTGACAGTTCTGCGCATCTTCCCTTTTGATTTTGGGGGACCAGAACAGAATAGAAAGCTCCAGATGTGAGTTCTCCAATACGGAGTACAGTGGTGCTTTGGACAGTGGTAATTCAGCCTAAGATTTCAGCAGCTTTTTCTTAAGCCACTATTGAGTTTGTAGTCACTTAAAATTCCTTCACTAAACGAGGACTCTGCTATCCTGCGCTTACTTGTACAGCTTGAATCTTTTCAAAACCAAAGCAGGGTTGTATTTGTTTCTATTAAATTTTATCTTAATAGTGTCTGTTGTAGTACCTAGTTCTGCTTCTCAGCATCTTTTTGATCTTTGTTTCAGTCATTCTCTCTGAATTTTACATTGTCTGTTAATTTGATAAACATGCTTTCTCTGTCTTCCTTCAGATTGTTAGCAAAATGGTGAATCAGTCAGGACATTGCACCAAGGCTTATGGTATGTTACTGTAGACTTCCTCTGTGTCGGTTGTGGTTCATGAATTAGCACCCTGGGCTTGGCTGTTCGCATCCGAAGCCCATATTTTTCTTCCTTTCCTATAGGGTTTGTTAGATGCCTTAAATCAAGATATTTTCTGTCTGTGGCATTTCCCAATATGACAGTCTTGGAGTCCTTATCAGACAAGGAAAATGAGGTTAATTTTTCTTATCCTATTCTTAGTAAAACCTCAGTCGCAATTCTCCATCTCTTTTTAAGTGCTTGTAAGCCACATGTCCAATAATCTGTTCTTTAACTGCTGGGAACCTACTGCAATCCCCCTTTTCCCTTATTGAAAACCAAATTTGTTTTATCTATAGATTTCTGGCCCAGATCTTACTTGCTGTAATTTATTTGTTTCTTTATTTTGCCTTCTTTGTTTCTTTTATCATAATTTTAAATAGGTAACATATTCACAGTTCAAAAAAATTAAAATAGAAAAGAGTATGCAATGTTTCCCAACCTTATGCCCTAGCCATCCACCACTCCTCCCTATAATCCAAATTTTCTTTCTACTATTAGCACTTTCTTATATATCTTTTCAAGGATATTTTATGTATATACAAGCAAATGCAATTTTTTTTTAACCCAAATTGTAGCATATTATACATACTCTTGTGCACTTGTTTTCTGCTTTATACCATATCTTGGTGATCTTTCCATATCTGTATATAAAGTGCTTACTCATCTTTTTCTCCTATTGAGGGCCTTTTAAGTTGGTTCAATCTTCTGCTGTACACACTGTGCTGCAGTTAGTCATTTTGCACATGTTCAAGTATAGCTATAGGATAAATTCCTAGAAATGGAATTGCAGGGGGAAAGAGCATGTGCATTTGTAGTTTTTATAGATATTGCCAAATTGCCCTCTGGTAGAGGTTGTGCCAGTTTATACTCCCACCTGCAGTTTATGAGCGTGACTGTTTCTCTAAGCCCTTGCTGATAGAATGTGCTATCAAATTTTGGGGTATTTGTAAATACAATAGATTAAAAAATCATATTTTGATATTTTTATTGGTATTTCTGATATTACAAATGAGGTTGTACTCCTTTTCATATAATTAAGAGCCATCTGTGTTGCCTTTTGTTGACCTATCCATGTGCTTTACTTATTTTCCTGTTGTGTTATTGGTCTTTGCCTTATCAATTCTGTGGGAGGTCTTTATAAATCAGGACCAAAAACCAAACCCACTGCCATCGAGTCAATTCCAACTCATAGCCACCCTATAAAAAAGTAGAACTGCCCCATAGGGTTTCCAAGGCTGTAAATCTTTATGGAAGCAGACTGCCACATCTTCCTCCCGCAGAGTGGCTAGTGTTTTCGAACCACCCACCTTTCAGTTAGCAGTCGAATACTTTAACCACTACATCACCAGGGCTCCTTTAAGTCAGGACAATTACAATAGGAGTTTCGTAGTTGTCATTTGTCTTTTGACTTTGCTAAAGGTTATTTTTGTCATAGAACTTTTTTAAGTAGTCAGAATTATTCATCTTTCCTTTTATGGTTCCTGGGTTTTGTGTCGTTAGGAAGATCTTTTAAGTATATTAGTATGTTTTAGATTTTTACATTTAAATCTTTGATTCACTAGGCAGTTTAACTTTAGTCACAGATAAGCAAAACACCTTTTCCCCATATGGCTACTCATTTGCCTCAACCTATTTGTAGAATAATTTATTCATCTCCATTGATTTGTGGTGTCACGTTCACCATATTATTGATATCTTATGTGCATTTAGATATTTTTTTGTTAGTTGTCTTCGAGTAGAATCCAACTCATAGGGACCCCACTTGTGCAGAGTACAACTGCTCCATAGGGTTTTCATGGCTGTGACCTTTTGAAAGCAAATCACCAAGCCTTTCTTCCAGGGTCCCTCTGGGTGAGTTAAAACTGGCAGCCATTCAACTAGTAGTCTAAGATATAAGGAGCCCAGGTAGCACAATGGTTAAACGCTCGGCTGCTAACAGAAAGGTCAGAGGTTTGAACCTACTGGCCGCCCCATGGGAGGAAAGACCGGGTGATCTGCTTCCGTAAAGATTACAGCCTAGAAAACCCTATGGGGCCGTTATACTCTGTCCTGTAGAGTTGCTGTGAGTGGGAATTGGCTGGACAGCACACAACAACATTTAGATATATTTCTGGACTATCTTTTCTGTTCTGATAATCTGGTAGAATCTGATGCCCTCTTTTTACTTTTTTTAATCCAAATTTTCTTTCCTATTCTTGCATGTTAGCTTTTCTATATGAACTTTATAACCACCTTTCCGTTCCCTGATCCCAGAAAAAATCCTGTTAGTACAAATGGTTTGATTACATTAAATTAATAAAGAGATTCAATATTGTGATATCTAAGAATGTAGCATGATTTTCCTTTTCTCCAGGTCTCTTTTGTGTTCATAGGAATGTTTTCGGTTTTCTTCATGTAGATATTGTATATTTCTTAAGTTTTTTGTGATAAGCTTATTTTTTAAAATCCCGTCTTACTGAATTTGTTTACTAATTATAGTTAATATTCAGTTAAACCTCATGGATTTTCTAGATAAGTTATCTGTAAATAGTGATAATTTTACCTCCTCCATTCCAATTTTTATGCCTGTGATTTCTTCTCTAGTCTAAATGCAGAGACTGTTGCCGTCAGAACAGTGTTAAATAATAGCAGTGGTAGTGGGCCTTCTCATACTGTTCCTAACTTTGGCAGAAGTCTTAACTTTTTCCCATTAAGCCTATTGCTGGCTTTTGGGTTGAGGAAGAGCTAGTTTGTCATTTTAAGGAAATATCTATTGATTCCTATTTTATTGAGAGTTTTTATCAAGACTGCTTATTGAATTTTTCATACCTTTTCAGCATACCTCCTTAGATTTCATAACACAATGAACTGTGTTGATAGATTTTATAATACTGAGCTCATCCTTACATTCCTTTTTGAATATTTGTAAATCTAATAGATGAAAAATAGTGTTTTGGTATTTTTAATAAACCTCATGTGGTCATGATGTATTCCTTTAATTTTGCTTGCTAATAACTTTTTTCATTGCTGTTCATCAGTGAAATGTATCTGTGCTCTTCTTTTTTATAAAATCTCTGGGTTTGGGTATCAATGTTATGCTTGTGTTACAATTTAGAACTTCATCTGGAACAGTTTAAATAGTATTTGAATTACTTATGCTTTTTATATTTTAAAGGTTTGGGCCTGGTGGCATAGTGGTCAAGTGCTATTATGGCTGCTAACCAAGAGGTCAGCAGTTCAAATCCACCAGGCACTCCTTGGAAACTCTGTGGGGCAGTTCTACTCTGTCCTATAGGGTCGCTATAAGTTGGAATCGACTCAACGGCAGTAGGTTTGGGGTTTGGGCCTGACGGCCCCTGCCCTTTTTTTTTTTTTGGCAAGCGTAGAAGAGGTGATTCTTTAATTCTATCAACTGTCCTGTAATGGTTTAAGTGAGTAAACTCTTGAGCTACACTATCCAGGTTGAAATTCCAGCTCAGCCACCTTCTAGCAGGGTGACACTGGTTACTTCATCTCTCTACTCCTTGGTTTCCTTGTCTATGAAACGGAGATTATAGCAGTCCTTATCTCACAAGACTGTCATAAGACTAAATGAGTTAATACATGTCAAGCACTCTGAACAGTACCTGGCACTTAATGTATCAATAAGTATTAGCTGTTTTTATTATCATTTGTTTTCTTGGAGATTACACCATGATTTTTTGAGAATATGGTCAAAAATCTGAAGTCACATCTGCCCACATTTTCAATACCCCAAGATGCATATTTTTAGCTCTGGAGAGTGGCATTCCTTTAAAGGAGGTATTGTTCTCTTAACCTGTTGCCTTATCTGTAATCCACAAGCAAAAGATGTGACAGTCTGCTTCTGTAAAAATTTACAGCCTTGAAAACCCTATGGGGCAGTTCTGCTCTGTCCTATGGGGGGTCATTATGAGTCAGAGTTGACTCAGTGGCAGTGGGTGTGAGTTTTTTTGGGTTTATCTGTGGTTGGTTCTGATCCCTCCTAAATGTGTTGTTTCTACCCAGTTGGAGATCATTTTCCTTGATAGAAAAACAAGAACAAATCCAAAAGAATACAGACATTGGATATGCTGCTAGCATAGTTAGAAGGCCTTTTTAATTGTCTGTGACATTTTTTCACAAGCCACAGCTCATTCTGACTATAGCTTTTTATCATTCTCCTTTGTATTTGTTATTAGTTCTGTCTTCATCTTCCACCTTTTGAACATGGCTCTTGTAAAGCCTGAATTGATCAGAGAGCATCATGTGCAGCCAGGTGGGCTCAGGTAGTTAGGGCTGGCTTTTCTCCCTCATTGAAATCATTTGTGTTATTGCACTTCTGTATTTTTTTTTACTGCCCTAGTAGTGTTTTGGCCTTGGGAGAAATTGCATTCTAAAAGTTTAGGGCGCATGTCGGATAATAGCCAATGTTCTTTTCCATAGGATCTTCTTCTAGAATGATAGTCACTTTTACCTGAAATACCTGTTGCTAGCACTTAATGAACTGTGTTCCTGATTGGTTTGAATAAAGTCTAGTTACAGTTTTGATCTCCACCATTCTGGTAGGTTCTGTTGGCAGCAGAGTAAGTTGGGAATCTCTTTTGATGTAGGATTCATTTTTGTAAGCCACCTAATTCCCAGTGAATGGTAGCCTCTGACTTTAGTACAGCCTGTGCCTGGGAACCCCAGGTCCTGAGCTTTATTCATGAGCTTAGTAACTGCTATGTTGCTGGTTATCTGTCTTATCTGAATTGCATTTGATTCCTTTCTGGAGTTACGCTGAGGATACTTGCCGCCTGTTTCTCTCACTTCGGTTACAGAATTAATGAATTGCTCTCTGTAAAGAGTTTAGAAGTATGCGAATAAGGCCTCATATGCATAGCTAAACTTGAAATCCTTTTTAAGAAGAAAGTAACTCATTAGATTCGCTGTGATTTTGAAGAGTAAACTCTTACTATGTGAGTGGCAGTGGTCACCAGGGTAGCCTGCTGGAACAGGCCTAAGATACCTAGCCAGTGGGCGGTGTGGGGCAGCCCACTGCCTCGGGATATAGTGACCGGTGCCTTTGGGGAGTACGTACAGTGTCATCTGGAGTTCTGTGCAGGAGGTCTTATTCTGAAACCTGAGGGGCTCAGAGATAGCCAAGAGGAAATTTTCCTGCTGATTTAAACCCCTTGGGGTTTTCCAGACCTGTATCTAATGCATTTGCAAAAGCACTGCAACTGCTAATTGCTCCCGTGGCCTCATCTGGCCAGCCAGCACAGGCTACACATCGATCTTTGTACAAGGTGTTTGTTTATAATTTATGGAGCTGATAGGAAGGCAGAGCCATCTGCTCCGCCAGGCATCAGTATTTCTAACCCCTCCCATTCCCTGCTAGGGCATTTTCACTTGGAAATCATTTATAATTAGGAAGAGATTACATTGCAGAGTCTGGAACATGGCTTCCTGCTGTCTCCTGCATCTTTTTTTCTCCCCCCTGGAGCTGCCCCCTGAAGCTCGTAAACAGTTTTGATTTGAAAATCTTTATTTCTTAGCCTTCATTTTCATTTTTAGCTGCCCAGCTAACTACCCCATCATCTTTTCCTATATGTGCTTTACTTTATGTGAAGGGCAGGTTGCTGGAGCCACAGCTCAGGGACCAAGGACCGTTTGGTAAGGCGTCAGCAACACCTGGAAACTTGTTAAAAATGGAAATTCTCAGGCTCCACCCAGCAGTCTGTGATTTAATAAGCTGTCCAGGTAATTCTGATGCACCTGAAGTCTGATCTCTGTGGTAAGGCAAAGGAACCCTGGTGGCTCAGTGGATAAGCACTTGGCTGCTAACTGAAAGGTCAGCAGTTCAAACCCACAGCTGCTCTGTGGGAGGGAGATGTGGCAGTCTCCATCCATAAAGATTACAGCCTTGGAAACCCTATGGGGCAGTCTTACTCTGTCCTATAGGGTCACTATGAGCCAGAATCAATTTGATGGCAGTGGGTTTGTTTTTTTTGAGTGGGAAGGCAAGTCTTAGATCAGAGCAAAGATTTTTAGTGGTGTGCAGGTTCCCGCAGAGTCTCCACTGTGTTTCATTTTACCTTTTTTCCTGCCTGCTTATTGTTGGATCCAAAAAGGATGAATTGTCCTTAGTCATTAGTACATTACTTTCCTGTAGTCCAAGAAAACAAGTAGCAGAGGTCCAAGAATTCTTCCTTGTATAAATCAACTCATCAGAATTTCACCATTGCAACTGAGCATTTCCATTCCACATGGGAAAGTAATAGACAACAAGCAGCAAACTTAAGCTGCTAATTGGAACTTTGAAATAAAAATGAAATTATAAACACACGACCCAGGGCTCTCTAAAATGTACCTACCAGATTACTCTGTGCCTGCCACATCCCCTTCATCAGGGTAGAAGTGAAACCCTCAGTCATGAGCTGCAAAATGTCTGGAACTGAACATGCTGCTGGAGAAGCCTCTGTTACAATTTTGAGCATTTCTTTTTCATTTGTCATTCATTTGTCATTGCATATCACTCTCTGAGCTCACTGTAGTAACAAAGAGTAGTTGCAAAATTGGAGGGTGGGGTAAAGTTTGGGAGATGGCCATTGATTCAGGATCATTATTATATAATACAAATGCAGACACAGTGACTTGGATTTGAGGCTGACAAAATGTTTGTCATATGCCCAGTTTTTTTAGGAGCATAGAGCCAAACTAGGAGCCCTGGTGGTGCAGTAGTTAAACACTCGACTGCTTACTGATAGGTTGGCGGTTTAAACCCACCAGCCGCTCTGCAGGAGAAAGGTGCGGCAGTCTGCTTTTGTGAAGACTACAGCCTTGGAAACCCTATAGGGCAGTTCTACTGTGTCCCATTGGGTCACTGTGAGTCAGAATCGACTCGACAGCAGTGGAGTTTTTTTTTTTTTTTTTTTTTAAAGAGTCAGACTATCCAGAAGAAGGAAAACCTTACTTCTACTCTCTTCCCCATCCCAGCCCCCTCCTTAGAAATTAGTATGGCAGTAAGCAGTTAAATGCTTTTTTGATGTTGGTGGTGAATTTTGAGGGTCATTATAGACTTGTTCTTTTTTCATATTTTACTGTGTTTTTGGTGATAATTTACACAGCAGATTAGGTTCTCATTTAACAATTTCTAAACATTGTTCAATAACATTGGTTACATTTTTCACAATATATCAGCAATCTCATTATTTCCATTCTGGTTGTTCTATTTCCATTAATCTAGCTTCCCTGTCCCACCTTACCTTCTCATCTTTGGTTAGGGTAAATGTTTACCATTTGGTTTCATTTAGATGATTATTTAGAGGAGCACAGTACTCACACATGATTTTACTTACTTTATGAGCTAATCTGCCATTTGGCTGAAAGGTTACCTCTGGGAGTGGTTTGAGTTCCAAGTTTAAAGGGTATCTATCACAGGGCGATGATCTCGGGGGTTCATCTGGTCTCTACCAGTCCAGTAAGTCTGGCCTTTTTTTTTTTTAGGAATTTGAGTTCTTTAGATTAGTTTCTTGTTTGAGTCTTTGGTTTCCCTTTTTTTTCTTTTTTTGTTCCAGACAAGTAGAGACCAAGAGTTGTTTCTTAGATGGCCACTCACAAGCTTTTGAGACCCTAGACACTACTCGCCAAACTAGGGTGTAGAACATTGTCTTTATAGACTATGTTGTGCCACTTGACTGGAGTTGCCCCACGAGACCATGGTCCTAAGCCCTCAAACTCAGTTAACCAGTCCCATGAGATGTTTGGTTATGTCTAGAAAGTATCCATAACTGTGCCCCTATGTGCTGTATTTTATATTTGAATGTAAATACAGCACACATAAACATGTATATGCCTTCCTATACCTATCTATGCATACATATCTAATAAACTTATTCTTGCCTGACTTAACATGTTAACATCCATAAGCTAGATCTGTATAACAGCAAGGTGGAAAACCTTACTTTGATAAAATACCCAGTATTCATTTTTGAAACATTAAGTGTGGATAAAATAGTAACTGAGTAAAGTGTCTTAAAGTCTGCAGAGTCCCATCTCCTTCCCTACTCATTTTCATGTCCTTCTTAAAATTCATGATTTCTTTACTTTCTTCTCCTGCCTTTGGTGGTTACAGTATAAATTGTCTGTTTCTTTTTATCCTTCTGAGGGTTGTGCCAACCTTGAAGGTGGAAACAAAGATGGGCTCACTCCTGAAGCTTCGTACACCCAATTCCTTTGGTTCTGTATCCCGAGCTAGCATCATGTATTAATCCATGGAAAGAGGAAGAGATTGATATCTTTTTTCTTTTTTTTTTACCAAGGGCTTGGGACCCTGGTTAAGGAGCAGACGGTCCCATAACTAGTCATACAGCTAGAGCAGATGGCAGGTTGGAAGTTGGAAGTTGAGCAGTACAGAGGCCTAATGGTGATAGCAATGAGTATTTGGATGTCATTATTTTATTATTTAGCAAACAGAACCATCCTTGTGGTCCCTCCTTGGTTTTATGTGTAATCGTGCTGTAGGTGTCAGCCCTCCAGAGTTGGCAAGCAACCTAATCTGTGTCCTGATGTCTTTTTTTTTTTTTTTATCTACTTTGTCATTCTGTGGCTTCATTAGCAACACACGGGGAAATGAGAAGTGAATATAGAGTTTTATTCATCACTCTGACTCCCCAAGCCAATAAGCCTCCCCCTAAAAGCAATTCTTCGTTTTATTTTTAAGATAATTCCCTGGGGAAACTTGCCCTTCATTTCCCAAGTCCTATTTTTGGCTTATTGGGGTAGATCACTTGGAATCTGGGAGGGTAGTTGAGCTCGGGGCTTTTTTTTTTTTTTTTAACCACAATAACTCTGGCAGTGTCCATCTAAGTCATTCCTTCAGATGAGAGAGAGTAGACAGGCTCTGTGCATGTGCATATGAAGCCCAGAGCTTGGACCCTTTGAATCTGTTGTTCTGCCTGTGCCCATGATGTGGGCTCTCATTCCAGGTAAATCACTTCCTCTTGGCAGGGAACCGTACACTGGGTGTCAGAGAGGGATTGAAATGAAAACCAAGACGAGGCATGCAGACACGGCCCCAGTGCTGGCTAACATCTCATTAGCTGCATCGTGCGCAGTGGATGCTCCCCACCAATACACCTCTGCTCCTTGTGCTGAGCCTGCCGTCTGGCTGACCCTGTGCCAAGTGCAGACTGGGGCTGCCCCTGCACACTGGCTTACAGAATGGATAAGGCATAGAGCAGAGTGAGAAATGAAACGAATCCCAGCCATCCAGGCTGGGCTGGGCTTTGTTTCTCTTTGTGGAGTAGGGATTAGGATTATCTGTTCAGAAAATTGAAGTCTCTACATTTTCCAGTTCTCTTAGATGTGAAAGTAAGACACAAATTTATGGAATGATTTCCTTCTCCAAGGTCACATGGCAGGTATCGAGTAGGATTCCTGCACCAAGGAAGCTCTGCCTATATCCCCCTTTTCTTGGAATCAGTGAGTTTGCATTTCATTCATCTTAGTTTTGATCTTTTGGGCAGTAACAGCTGTTGAGTGGCTCCCCAGGAACAATTTTAACAACTTTTCCTTACCTAATCTTTCAAGTGATGTTTTCCAAGTGTTAACTAAGACCCAGTAGGTGATCATGAGTGTATCGACTATCCTGTAGTTCCCTACTGAAGTGGTACAACAGGCATATCTCTCCTTCCTCTTTTGTTTCTTGTTCCATGATGTTTTAGTTTGATTCACAAGGCAGCCTTGAGAAAATGGTTCAGTCCATTAGGGAGGCCCCAGAATTTCTCATAATACCAACTTCACACTTTCTTATCCCCTTTTCTTTCTTTGTCTGATGCAGCCTCCGTGAATGTGCTGGTGCAGAACTGCAAGATCTACAATGATGCCAGCTGTGACATTTCTGCAGATGGCCAGCTTCTGGCAGCTTTCATCCCTAGCAGTCAGAGGGGCTTTCCTGATGAAGGCATCCTGGCAGTGTACTCCCTGGCTCCCCATAACCTGGGCGAAATGCTCTACACCAAGCGATTTGGTAAGGGATAGGAAGCCCAACCTAGTGGCAGAGGGATGCTGGTGCCTTGGCATGGGCGTTGCTAGGTGAGGCACAACTTAGATGGGATTAATGGTCATGTACTGCTCCTGGCTTCAGGGGGCACAGGCCAAAGGAAGATTGCCCTGCAGGAGTCCGGGCTGATAGCATTGAAGAAGAATCTCAGAATGAGCTCTTCCTGCCATGATTGCATCACCAGCTTACTCCTGGCGTGGTGGCCAGGATTAAGGGAGGAGCTTTGGTCATGGCTTGTGGAAGTGGGCATGCTCATACACTTCAAGGCAGCTTGGTATTGTGTATTAAGAGCCCTCAAATGTGTACTCTTTGATCTGGCAGTCTCACTTCTAAGGCAATAATCGGATAACCATACAAAGGTTTACGTTCAAGGATGTTCACAGTAGTGTTATTAATAATAGGGAGAAACATCAGATTGTAAAAAGAGTTGTTTAAATAAACAATGGTACAGTCATAGGACAGAATACAATTTAGCCCTTAAAATGTTATTGTAGAAGAATATTTAACGATGGAAAACGTTCATAATGTATTAAGTGAAAAAACTAGATTTCAAAATAGTATTTATACTATGATACCATTTTTTTAATGTGATGATATGATTACAGTGGTTAGCATTTATTAAGTACTTTCTCTGTGCCAAACACTGTACTTAATGCTTTATACGCCTTCTCATTATACTCCCCGCTACAATCCTATACGGCAACCCTAGCATGACCAGAAGAATATGAAGATTAGAGGAAAAGAGAAAAGACTAAGAGTGAAAGTTGTTTCCTTGAAATAACGAGAACTCTGGGAAATGTCTGTCTGTTCTGTTGGCCCTCAGGTCCCAACGCCATTTCAGTGAGCCTGTCCCCAATGGGCCGATATGTAATGGTGGGCTTGGCTTCCAGAAGGATCCTGTTACACCCCTCCACAGAGCATATGGTGGCCCAGGTCTTCAGGCTGCAACAGGCCCATGGTGGCGAGACCTCCATGAGGGTGAGTGCCACCGCTTACGCTCCACTGTATAGTGACTCTCCTAGGCTTGGCAGGGGTATAATGACGGCCATCAGTGTGATCTCTCAGCCAGGACCAAAAATATCACGATCATAGGAAGAAGGAGGGACTCTAGTCCAGCCTTCATTTTTGGAAGTTCTGGAGTATTAAAGGGGCTTTCTCACATTTTGGCTTATGAGCTGGCTTTCCCTGAAAGTATCTTTGGATAAAGAATAAACTTGACAGTTCCTTACCCCAACAGGAAACCTTTATTCTAGAGGTATGTAAAGGACCCCATGAAATATTTATGATAATTTTTTTTTTTTTTTTTTTTGAGGGAGAAAGTTGTACAAAGAAATAATACACCTTGAAATGCTCTTTTCTGTGGGTTATAATCATGATGGAAGATGATGCCTTTGGCAGCTGCCATGCTCTTGATTGTCCCCCTGTTTCACCAGCAGAAGAAGGGTCCTATTTAGGATCCTGTCTTGTCTAAGGGGGTACCTTTCTTGTTTTGCCATAAAAGCCTTCTGGGCTTCCTGTAGTTAACAGCCTTCTGGACTCAGTCAGACTAGCGTGCCTGACTGAGCTTTCCACATCCCAGAGAGGCTCATTTGGCCAAGATTTTTGTCAAGGGGAGTTGAGCATTTGAACAGTTCTCTAATTAGATGCTATTTAAGCCCTGTCTCAAGCTAAGAACCTGTGAATTCCCTTAGTCCTTTGTGTAGTCTGTGCAGTTTGTAGTTTTGTACACTTGTTTATATGTTCCTTTGTGTTTTCTTTAGCTGGGTCATGTATATGTATAATTCACCTAGTTAGGTTCAGTGTAAACTCCTTGGGAGCATATCCCCCATGGTACCTCATTTAGTGCTATGCATGTAGATGCTTGTCAAAGACCTGGAATGGCAAGGAATTGTTTTAAAGAAAAAGGTAGAGATGAGTTCCATTAGATGGAAAGTGAGTGGCCTGGTGACATCTACTCTTTCTTGCCTTTCCAGCCTCTTCTCCCTCCTACCTGCTACAGGTACCTTCTATCCAGCTACACTGAACCACTCTCCAAGCTCCCTGAGTTTGACAAGGCTCTTTCCTGCCCGTTTGCCTTTACCTGGAATGCCCTCTTCTCCCCTGTCCCCAGCTGCCTGTCAAGCTCTTCCCCTTCTGTACAACCTTTCTTAACAGAATTGATTGCTCCCTCCTTGTGCTGCCACTGTACCTGGTCCATGCTGACACTCTTCTCACCTTACTGCACTTACTCATTTCCGTGTCAGTCTCCTCTCCTGATCTGTGAGCTCTTTGAGAGCAGACACCATGTCTGTTTTATCTTTATGAAGTCCAAGTACCTAGTAAGGAACCAGACATTTAGTACTAACTGGATGAATGAAAATCTCAAGAAAAGCATCCTTATTATGAAAAAAAAAAAAATTTTTTTTTTTTTTTAATCATTTCTAGGTGGTAATTAGCAGAACCAATGATGGGCAGCATCACGTCTCACCAAGCCTCTGAAAGGGGCAGAGATAAGGCATCCTCTGCTCTTGACATTGTAGTGACAGGAAAGGCCTGACTCTTGAATTTCATATGACTCTGGGAAGACTTGACATTGGATGATTAGGAGAAGACTTAGTGGGGAGTTCATCACGCCTGTTTTCTTAATCTAGATATTTTAGGATGGAAGTCGAGTTTTAGTTTAAATATTCTTCCTTTGCTTATCTTAAGCAGATCTAGATGGTAAAAGTACCTAGTGTCTGCTTTTCACCACCTAGAAACTCTGGTCCTACCAGCTGTTCTTCTAGCTCTTCCTGCCTAATAGTGAAATAATTGTTTATAATCATTAAGAGACAGGATCTGATTTTGGCAGCACTGATGGACATCTCCAGCCTCTTCCGGAAGCCAGGGCTTCTGCCCAACTCCTTGGCATGGCCTGCCAGTCCTCTATCCTAGCAAGGTTCCTCTTTTCCGTAAGTAACCAGAAACATCTGGCTAAGGGCAAATAGCTACTTGAGCGGAAGCCAAGATGGTAGGCTCTGTTGTCACATACGGGGCTGGCGGCACAGGGAATGCAGTTGAAGAAGCCTGCTGGGGAGATATAGTGATCCAATTAGTCCATTGCTGTCCTGCTAAGGGGCTCAAAGCAACTAGCCAGCTGCCTTGTGCCTCACGACAAGAGCTATTTCTCAGGCCTCCCAATGAGGCTTTTTTGATTCTCAGTAGGTACCATCTGCTCCTTACAGGAGGGAGCTGAAATAACTAGAATGCTCCTGTTTGGAAAGTGTTGCCTCTCACCCAACAGACAGGATCAAGGCATCTCAACAAGGTTTTGCTCAACCTAGTGTCCACCTGGCCTGACTTTAAACCCCCATACTACAGAAAGGTTTCTGGTTTTCCAGGTTTTGGTTGCCCCTTACATCCAAGGGCACCAAATGTCCCTGAATTCAGTCATTGGTGGAAGGGAAGACACCAGCTTTTTTGGATAGCTGTGCTGTACCACTGTTTAAGGCAAGAAGTGAATTTTTATCTGAGAACAGGCAGCAAGGGTTTAATGGGACAGTAGAGCATCTCTCTCTCTCTCTCTGCACAGGTAAGTATAGGTGGGTGTCTGCATCTGTAATGTCAAGCTCTGTCCTTGAAATGCTTTTGTGGGAGTGTCGCAGAGCTTCTTTACCCAAAATTCCCCTTCTCTTTGGTGTTACCTCTTGGTATTCACTGTAGTAATGATCAGAAAGGTGAACTTGCATTCTCAAGAGAACATCCTCCAGAGTGCATTTTGATTTATCTTAATTCGCACTAAGTGACATCTCTCCTCAAGAGATAATCCTTTACGCAATCCAATATGAAGACTCTTCTGAAAACGAATTGCTGTTAGCCTTGGCACACTTATTCTAAGCAATTCTTCAGACCTCTGGATCCGTGCTTCTCAAAATGTAGTCCTTGGACAACCTGCATTAGAAACATGGGGGCTCCTTGTTAAAATACAGATGCTACTTTGGACCTAACATTACAATGGGAATGGGACAGGAGGGGCCCAGGTATTTGCTTTTTTAAAACAAACTTGCCAGATGATTCTGATAAGCACTTGAGTTTGAGAATCGCAGTTCTTCATGCCTGTTTTCTTTCATTTTAGGTTTCTGTCCCCAGCCTCGTCAGCTTACCATTGTGGCTTTATGCGTGGTGCTTTGATCCTTTGCTAATTTTGTTGCAGGCATAGTGGCTTTTGTGTTCTGTTTCCCACCAAGCTCTTAGCTTTTTGGCTGTCTGTGCTTCACCTCCCATCTTTTTTCAGCTATTGCTGCTTTCCAGGTTTCTCCCTTGAATATCTATATGTGCTGGATTCTTTTCTTCCCCATGTTGAGTCATGTAATTTTTGTCCTTGTTTCTAGGCTCTAGGGACCTTTTGATGTTTCCCTTCTCTGCTTACTGAGGCCCAGCCCCAGTCCTCCCAACTTTAATGTAATTGGCAAATCAAGAAAAATAGGACTGGACACATATTTTATCTTCCCCTTCCCTCTGTCCATTCTAGACTCTTCCAGCATGAATATGCTACTCGCTATGACTCAAGAGTCTTATTTTCTGTCTGACTCCCTTACACTTGAGCCAGTGAGGGCTTTTTGTTAATTTTTTGTTTGTTTTTAAGTTAGGCTTTTAGAAACTGCTGAGCTGAAGTTTTGCTGAATTCTCAAAACACTGAACTTCCTGTGTTCCCTCTCAGCTTCATTTTCTAATTGGAACAAGGCACAATATTGTAACAGAAAACTGCAATTAATTTTCTAAAATAGTGGCAACTTTCACATTATAATAACTTTGGTTGTAACCAAGTGAAAGCATAACAACAAAAATATAGAATTACTAATGAAACCAGAAATAATCATCATACCAAACTGTTCTTCCAGTTTGTGTCAGCAGTGAGTGCTCTTATACCTGGGAATGGGGCAAAGTAAGCACATGGTGGTGGAGGAGGGTTGGTAGGGCATTTTGAAGTAGGAAACAACAATAAAGAGTAATGCTTTCAACACAGGTGTATACTCTTTCTCCCAGGTACATGGACATGCCTTTCAAACCCCCACCCACCCAGGTGGGAGTCATAGGCAGATAAGTCGTTTAATAAGAACTGAAAAGTATTCTCATTGCATAATCCCTACAGATCCCCAAGGTCCTAGAGGCTTGAATCTCACCAATGCTGGTTTGCTTTTCTCTTTGGTCATTTTATTGCCAAAAATGATGGAAAAGAACACCTTCATCTGAGCTGGGTGGGAAAGAAGCTCACGGACAGAAAGCCATTTTGCTTCCCTTCCTCCTGGAACAGCATTGTGCACTTTAAGTCAAAGGCTGAAATGCCTAAGGGTTGGTTTTATTGAAAACTCTTACTTTGTGGCAGTGTGGTAAAACGGCATTGGGGGGTTGAACGACTGTCATCCAGACAGACCATTAGTCTCAAGAGGGGAATGGAAAGAGAGCATACAAGGTTCATGCCCTTTCTCCTTGACGCAGTGAATTCAGCTCTTCCGTGGTGGACTGTCCCATGTACACCTTCTCCCTCAGAGGAGCAATGGGGGTTTGACCAGGCTTCCTGGGCCCTGGACCAGGTAGCTCTAGCTCTAAAATAATCGCCTCATCCACAGTAGGTCCTAGGCAGCAGGAAAGGAAAGCAGATTTTTACCTTTTTTTTATAGACCCATAATCTGTCAGGGCAGTAGTTTTCAAAGTGTAGCTCCTGGGGACCACATCATCATCACTGGAAAACTTATTAGAAATGCAGATTCTCAGCCTTGCCCCAGACCTGCTGAATCAGACACTCTGGGCGTGGAGCCTAGCAAGCCCTCCAGGTGATTCTGCACATTAGGGTTGAGAACCAGTCATCGACTGCATGGGGATTCTAGTTAGAGCTCACCTGTCAATATAGCTCTGTCCCTTTCCTTTTTGCTCTCACCCTATCTCTTACTGTCTATGAGCCATCACCTGATTTACTTGTATGGTTCCTATTATCAGATCTTTCAGATATTCCACGAAGTTGAAAAATTGATGGTACCTCATGCCCCAGACTTTTCTGGATCATGCTAGTGATGGTGCCTTGAGAACCTTAAGGATTAATGCTATGAGGCTTTTTCAGATTCTTATTAAAATTCTTACCTGCCCACAGTTGACTTTACTCAGCCTCTTTCCTTAGAGCCCGTGCCTAGTTGCCTACATGTTTGAATAGAGAGATGCTTTTGCTTTAAAAGGGAGAAGCAATGCCTTTTTCTTTCTCCTCAAGCCTTTCCCTTTCTTGAGTTCGTTTTCCCAACATTGAACTCACTGTTAACTGTGGCCAGGAGATATCTGATGTGGTAGCCATTAATGAATATCTTGATGTCACCCTGGCTGTAAAGAAACATTAATAGGCTTTCTTTCATACTATTTTGCAGCCATCTTTACAGAGCCTAGTAATGTCTGATGAAAAAGAACCAAAGAAAAGACTTGGTATCCAGAGTGCTCAAATTAGTCGTAATTTCCGTTGTAGCTTAGATCCTGGGTTAGGATGGGTGCCCAGATCTAACAGCATTGACCAGCATTTATATAACTGCACTTGTATAGGCTCTTTTGGCCTTTTCTAACTCCATTCTTAAACATGTAATCTTCACTGTGGCTGCCTCTCTCCTTGCCCTGAATTTTGCATGTGATATAAATCCAGTCATCTGTACTTCTAGATTCTGAAACCTTGATTTTCAGAAGTGACCTAGAACTCTAGTTCAATCCAGAGTATTCTCCAGAAATTTGAAGGGAACTGAGCCTCTTCTTAAGCTTGTCTAGCCTTGGGGATAGCAAATACCAAAAATAAAAGTATTTTATTTTTGTAGCCAGGAAGAATACTATTTCTTCAAGGGGAGATTGGGATAAAAGAGAGACAGCTTTGTTGTCAGAAATGATTTACTCCTTCCTAAGATTTTGTCCTCATTAATTTTCTTAAAGCTGCCTGTCAGTTGATTAAAAGCTGCTTCCGCTGCAATTATCTTCAAGTTGAGTTCTGAGATGTGGTACAAAGCATCTACCCTCAAAAAGTTCCTTTCTTCAGAACTTTGTAGGAAGGGAGAGAGGGGATATGGGAGAAGTTAGAGGTGTCTCTGGTGTGATTTGTCAGAGGAGGGAGGGGACAAGATAAAGTATTAAAAATAACATTAGAGCTGCAGTCAAAGCCATTAGCTTAGGCAGATTTTTCCATGACAGGTTCTTCCAACTCTGACGGTTTCTTAGTACATGGCCTCTTAGTACAATGCAGTCTATACTGCATTTTATTCTTTTTACTCAGCAAAATTGTGTTGAGCCTCTAGCATGTGCCAGGTACTTAGCTAGGTCAGGGATACACCAGGGAGCAAAATGGACCTGGTCTCTGCTCTCATGTTAGACAGCTACCTTCTTGTCTGGTCTTTTCACTGCTGGGCCCCAGCCTTCACTCTGCTTGGCACACAGAGGCACTCAGCATTTGTTCAGTGACTGTGTATTACTTTGAAATCTTGTGGACCATGTCGTCCTCTGCAGCGCGTGCACATCCACCCGCGCTCACCACCACCTCCATCACTGTGTCTAACACACTACTCAATAAATGGCAATTGAATGAAGCTATTAATGCGATAGTAAGCCTTCTGAAAGTAGGAATTGTATACCTCATTTCCACAATTCTGCCCGGTATCAGTCAGTTTCTCAGAGTCCTAGCCCTACCACAGAAACATGGCAAGAGATTCCCATTAGGTAGATTTTGGTCAAAAGTGAAAGGCAGAACATTTGTTTTTGTGTACAATAGGAAAACCAATTCGTACATTTGTAGAAGGTGAACGTATTCGAGGTAAAAAGACTCATGCAAGTTGAATCTCTAGAACTCTTAAAACAGCTACTCATTTGGCCATCTCCTTTAAGATTTAGAAAGCTGAGGAAGTTCAAGAACTTGTGTTGTCCTCAGAGATGTGGGAACAGGAGGAAGTCGTTATTTTAATTTCTGGGAGTTTCCAAGCATCGAGTGCCTAGGTATTTCATTTAGCCCAGAGGTAGACCCCACAGCTGAAATAACCTCCATGCTTGGATCCCAGTGGCCAAAGATGATGGCCTTTAGAAAGCATCATACAGATTGAAAAAGAAAATGTTTATTCTCTTGACTGTCTTTGGGGTCTCTTTGAGGAACAAATGAATAAGACAAAGTTCATAGGTCTCAACAAGTTGCAAGCGGTTGGCTAGAAATTGCTTCAAGGGACTAGATTATCAACAGCCACCAAGGGCAACAAGTTCCAAGGAGTCGAGAAGCTGTTTACTGTTCTTTTCTGTTGGGAGAGCTTTGGTTTGTTGAGCATGATCTAGGCAGATTTGTTCCTGCTTCAACTGAATGAAAGGGGAAAGGTGGATGACTTGGTATTCTGACTCTTAAAACAAAATAGCCACTTTAAAAATTCCAGCAACATTCTACGAGCTCTGAACCTCAAAGTAGAATATAAAGAAGACTTGGAAACAGTAAAAGAAATTCAGGTTTCTAAAAAGCAACCAGATTTTCTTAGGGATGACAAAACTCAAGTACGTGAATCTAAGCATATCAACAGCCAGAAAGGAAGAAAGGATGGCCGTAGTGTCCCTCCTCCTACCTGCTGTGGGACACATGCATTTCTCAGCCTGTGACAAGATGTGTAGCTATCTGTTTCTAATGGAAAGGTCGGCTGTCTCTTAGCACCTGCTTTCCATTGATTTTTCCAGCTTCTGGAAAGTTGATTCTCTTCTAGTAACCTTCTCTGAAAGCTGAAAGCCTCCCCTAATTACCGTCATTACCCAGAATGCATTTCTCCTCACAGTACCTTTCTTTCCCAAAGCCCCCTTGGCTTGCAGCTTCTCCAGTGGCCCCTTCAGCCTCAGTTTCCAGCTTCTTTCAACCAGCTTCCATTGTCTTAGATAAAATAAGGGATATCTGCTGACTGTACCAAACCTCTTGCCATCGCAGCAAAGTTCCAGCTTTACAAATGATGAGATTTCCAAATGTAAACAAGATAGCCACACGTTTTCTCTTTTGGCTTCTTCTCTGAGCTGATCTTAGCAGTGCAGTTTGATGCTTGGACTAATGGCCTGAGCTTTATTGACATGCGGTAAAAAAGAAAGTATCTTGTGGAGGGCAGCAATACATTTTTCCTCTGAATTTTAAAAGGATGGAGAGGAAGGTTTCCCACGGAGCATCTCTGGCTGCCTCTGGCATTCTTTTCTTGTCTTGTCTTTGAACAAGAAACAAGACCACTTTAGTTTTGATCTGGGAACTGTTTTCTTTTGTTCCTACTTCCTATTAGTTAGAGTTTGAGAGATGGAGGAACAAACGGTCCAAGAGATTGTCTTCGACCCCAGAAGTGGAGGAATCTTTATCTTTTTCCATTGCCTTGAACCTGTAAAGATCTTGGCTACTTGACTCATTCCCTATTGACATGCTCAGCACTGCACTGACTCTAAAAAGTTTGTTCCTTCTAGCATATTGATTCTAATTCCCTTCATAGATATTAGAAATGAGAACAATCTCCTTGACGTGGCGGGGTGGGGATCATGGTGCTGTCAGCATTTGTCATATACCAGGGAACAGCTCAGATGGGACAGGTGAAAACCAGGACTCCGCAGACATGAATCAGCAGTTGGACCTTGTATCCAGCACCTCAGAGTACCCCAGGTTGTGATAATCCTTCTCTGTTGTTGTTGTTATTTTCCATCGAGTCAATTCTGACTCATAGCAAACCCTATAAGACAGAGTAGAACTGCCGCGTAGAGTTTCCCAGACTGTAAATATTTATGGGAGCAGATTGCCAAGTCTTTTGTCTGGGGTAATGAAATTTGGTGTTAAAAATCCATGAAGTGCCACTTTTGTTAGAAGGATTTTCAGCAGGCCACCCAGCTTTGTCCTTAACATCCACAGCAAGCTACAGGGCACCTGACCAATGTCAAGAAAATCTTTACTTGAGACGTATCTGGAATGCCTTTAATGCAGGCCAGTGCTATCCCTTATGCTGTAGCAGATCTTCTCTCTCATCAGCGCTGAGGAATGTTGGGCTCATGTCGCCATTGAAATCTGGGAGGAGACTCACAGATCACCCAGTCTCTGGGTCAGAAAAACCTGTGGCCAAAACCATTAAAGAGTTGGGAGTAGGCAAAGCTACCCAACCTTCTGTCAGTACTAGGGAACTTGTTGCCCAGCTCTTCTCTGGTCCCTTGGGCTAGACTAATTGTGGGGAGCATTTCCCCTCAGTGAGGTGCACTGAGTGCTGTTAAACTCTGGCCAGGGAAGAGTGGAAACTACATCTCTGGGTGGCTTTTGAAATGAGCCATTTTCTCATTCGCCCAGGGTCCTTTGGTTACAGGTGTATGTGAAATTGTAGGAGGCTTGGACCAGGTGACCTCATAGGACCTAGGATTTGGTGATTCCTGCCTTTCTCACACCCTCTGTGTTCTCATCCCCTCTGTGCTTCTTGCCGTCATCTCCTTCCTTCCCACCCCCATGTTAGTGTGATAAGCAAGCAAATGCTTATCAGGAACCCTGGAGGCTGCTGATCTTCATGTGGCATTTCCTGGATTCCTGCCACAAAGCGGGATTTGGCCTCATACCCAAACATTGGAGGAGATGGGTACTTGGGATCTGCCCTTGCGGCACTGCGTAAGCGCTTGGTGGGGGAGGGCATAGCCAGAGGACAAATCGATGCCCCCAAGACTCCTGGAGCCATGGAAGTTGTGAAGTGTATGTGCAGCAGTATCTGGGGGGGTTAATTACCTCTTTCCAATCCCTCTGTGACCTTACCCCGTCTAAGCTGGGTTCATCTATCACACTGGCCTCTTGAGGGTTTTGTTTATAAAGCAGGTCCCATACTTAGAAGTAAATCAATAGTGTTTGTTTATTAACCCTCTGCAGCAACAGACCGTAAAAGGTAAATTTGTGACATTGGAGAGGCTTGTTTGCTTCTTTCCTGGTTTGGAACATTTCTAGAAAAGAATTCTCTTTTATTCTTTACTTCAAGACCCCCATCAGGAAACTCAGCACAACCTTCGAGCATCCGATTTACTAACCTTATTATCCTTCTTCTTGAAAGGCCACTTTCTCTGGCCGTTCTGCCCCAGGCTCTGGAATTTTGAGTCATTGTGATTTTAGGAAGACTCTCTTATGAAGCTCATGTAGAGCTGCCACAGACCCACAGCAGAGCCTTCCCTCTTCCAGCGCCCTGAAATGAACACTCATCCCCCTAACTCTGGGCATGCCCCATTTACACCGTCTGACCACAGAGGAGAAAAATTAAGTAGATTAAGTAATCCCAGCCATGGTTGTCTGATCTTAACAACATTGTTTTTTCAGTGTGTATGCTAGGTTGTAGTTAACTATATTAGCCTACAGGTTGATTATCTTCTGAGAAGGCAAAACCTTTGTGAAAAAAGGATGGAGCCATCATACCCCATCCCCTGATTTGAAGGGAAAGGGTTGATTAGGCACAAAGGGAAAAGTGGTATTGCTGTCGCCATGGGTAGTCAGCCAGCGAAGCTGAGTGGAAAGCAGGAGCCAGGAATTTGTTCAAGGCTTCTGCCAAGGAAGACATTCTCCAGAGGTCAAGCAACCACACTGCAGATGACTAGGTTAGAAATTCATAAACTCCACTGGGCTCTTTTCTAATAGTCTCCCCATTCAGACCAGAGCTTTAAGGAGCCCTGACTAATTCTTACCTCTGGAGTTGAGTCCTACCAGGAGGGCATAGGAGCTTCGTAATGGAGTGGTCAGTCTTATGCCTCAAACCAGAGTCAGTTCCACATCTGTAAAGCCCTGTCAGCCTCAGGACCATAGCAAGGCCATCCTGGCAGCATGACATTAGGTACCTAGGCCTATTTGTCAGCACCACAAAGCCTGGTCTGCTGTCTTCCCCACTCTTGAGACTGTCCTGGGAAAGGCCTTTCAGAGAGATACTCAAGGCTTGTGAACCCAAGGGTTCCCAGATCCGGGGTTCCTTACCACTTGGTATAGATTTGAGTGCCATTAGCTAAAACAAAATTTTTTTTTGTTTGAGGGGGAAGTGTCTCTCATCAGGATAATCAGAAAAATTATCATTATTGTAGCACCCTAAATTCATTTGATGTATATTATTTTCTGAATCTCATTCTCTCATTTTTTTCCCTTCCATCAACCCTTAGGGGCAGATAATGGCAGATGAAGTTCATGCCTATTTTATAGATTGAAAACTGGTAAGACTAGAAGGGAAAACAACACAGTGACAAACTCCAGTTTATAGATTCTCAGCCTCATGTTCTTTTCATAGGGCCCCCAGTGACTTTTTTTGAAGCCCTGGATGTAGGTTCCTAGTAAAAATAATAATAATAACGTTGCCGTTTATGGGCTTGCACTTGCCGGCATTTTATATACATCGTCTCTATTTCCCCAGTGGCTGGAGTGTGAGTACTGCCCCTTTGTAAGCTATGAGGTCTGGAGAGGTTGTTATGTGACAGCATCCAGGATTCAAACCCAGGTCTTTCTAACTCTCAAGTCCATGCCTTTAATTCTTCTACTGTCTTGCCTCTCTGTCTAACTAATGTTGCTTCTGGAAATCTTGTGAGTCAGTGGCCAAAGAAACTGATGAGGCTGCCTTTCACCACATTCTAAACCCTGGACAGAGCTAAAGCTGCCCCCTGAGGAAGCATTAGCTTTGGGAAGGAGTAGAATGTTGAAAGACAAGTCTTTGCCTTTGAGAAATGGAAATGATCCATTTAAGGGTGATTTATATAAGCTAGAAAGAAATCGTGTTCGTGCGTGTTCAAGATTCCCCTCTGCCTTGCTCCTTAAATCTTATTGCACCTTTTAGATTTCCTTAACAATAGCAGTTTTAACATTGCTTTTAATTAGATGAATTAAAAATGTTCTCTGATGTTATCACCCCCCTCCGCCCCCCTATCACCTCCAGTTCCCTATTGCTGTGAAGCGCTTTAATTTCCATGGTAACGGGACTACCAGCCTAAGTTGGCTCTCACTGGTTGGTCTGGTCAGAGAGAAGCTAGGGGCAGTCCTTCCTGGTGTGCTGGGCTCTAGATGGACTTTCCAGGGGAGTACCTTAAAAGCCATGAAGTTAGAAGTGCTAAAAGGCTCTGAGGAGAGTACAGCTAACCTTCATATAGAAAGGTCCACGTATGCCTCTAGTATTTCTTGAAAGAGCCCTGCCTCTCACCAGTAATAAGAGGGTTCTACCCTCCCCTCTTCTGTTACCTCAAGTTCCCAAACATGTGCTAAGAGTCATCCTATTCCCAGCTCAGCCATCTCCTCCCCTGCTGTGGTTTACCTGCTTCAGGCAATAGAAGGGGCTTTGTTTCTCCCTGGATAGTTTTGTTCTTGGTAACAAATTGTTTTTCCCCCCCATTCTCTTTCCTTCCTTCTTTCTCCCCTACCCAGAGAGTTTTCAACGTCCTTTACCCCATGCCTGCCGACCAGCGGAGACATGTCAGCATCAACTCTGCCCGTTGGCTGCCGGAGCCGGGGCTCGGCCTGGCCTATGGTACCAACAAAGGAGACCTGGTGATCTGCCGACCAGAGTGAGTGGCTCAAGGTGTGGGGGGAGTAATCATCATTTCTGGACCTGGCCAGTGAGGTGGGGTCTCTTAGGTGGACAATCAGAACCCTGCCAGAGTCTGCCTCATTCTCAGCATTACTCTTCAAAGAGTCCTCTTTAAGTGGGGGCTGGTGAAGTTAGCTCTGCATTCCAGATAGCTTCAAAGGGCTGGTTTAGTTATTGTGTCTTCTTGAATCTAAGGCAGGTTTTTTTTTCCCTCTTGTTCTCTGGTTTCCTAGTGATAGTTAAGTTTCCCTGCAGGCAAAAGCATAGATATCAAAGATTCTTTTTTTAACCCTTTTTAAAAAATTCAACAGGTGGTCTTAGGTTTGTGTAAATGCCAGAGACATCAACTTAAGAAATAAAATCGCAAGTAGAGTATCGTTAGAACCCCAATTTGTCAAGCCACTGATCTCTAACAGCCTGCCTCTGTCTTTGTCCTGCCTGTTTTCCTTTCTGCTTGAGGTTCTAGCTCATCAGAGTGAAGGCAGAATAAAAAGCGTAGTTGAAAATCAAAATGGTTATTATCTGGTCTTGAAGTGAGGGTTTTTAGGAGGGGACAAGGAACCAAAGTATTTCTTTCTTAAGTCCTGATAACACCCCTTCCCCTTCCTCTGCCTTTTTTTGGAGAATAGAGGTCTGTCCAGGTACCTGTTTACTCAAGACCTTGGGAGCCAGCCAGGTTTGTCATCAATTTTCAGACCCAGTTAAGTAGGGAGTGTGGAGCTCTGTGCTTCAGTGCCGACTGGGCTGATTGCTGCGTAGGACACCGCAGGGCTTCAGCTGACTAAGTGCCACTTCTGCCTCCAGGCCATCCTAATGCTTTCACTTGCTGCACAGGCTTCTCCTGGGGTGTTCTTCAGATCACAGAGCAGTGTCACTGGTCTGGTAGGGTCCCCAGCCATTAAGAGTCTCCATGATGCCTTTTCATAGGACCCCTAAGCTACCTTTCCTAGAATGTATTTGGATTAGATTTTGTGGCCGGGTAGGTAACTGGTGATTGGGCCCAATGTCAGCTGTGTTAGGACAGTGGCCCAGGAGAAAGAATACATGGTTCCAAAGGCAGCCCTTTCATTCCGTCTTGAAGTTTTGGGACTGTACCCAAAGAGAGGCTGCTGTCTAAGCCTGACCTAGGCAGGCTGCTTTTGGAGCTGGGAGATTGCTGTGTTGTGCCAGCCACTCTCTCCTCAGGGTTTATGTCCAGGGAGCCTCCCTCACTTGTACTTGTGCGTTTCCAGAACACAGCCTGCCTCCTTCACCACTGTACCACCATTAGCCTGGATGCTGGGTCTGTCAGTTTCTGCCCATCCCCCTGGCATGTCCATACTCTGAGGATCAGTCACCTCTGAAATACTTCTTTCCTCAAAGTACATGAGGCTGATTGTCTTCTCTCTTGCTCTTTTCTTGGGAATTCATAAGATAACTCTAAGAGGCATCTTTCCAAAACTGATGGAATTCCGAGCCATAATTTTACTTTTACCAACACTGTCGTTACAAGCTTTTCTTTCCCTGTTTTGCTGAGACATTCTTCCTCAGCAGTGTTTTTTTGTTTACAGCTGCAACCAAATAATCTTTGCAGCCCTCTCCTTGACAAAAGAGATCTGCTTTTACAGAGGCAGGCTCTCTAAACCCAGTTTGTCGTGGCCACACAGCAAACCCCAACCTACGTATTTGATGTGAGTCACAGGCACCTCAGCCAAACGTGAAGCTGGCTTTGGCCTCCATTTTCTCCCTAAATGTCGTCCCTGGCATCGCAGAGTCTCAGCAGACCTAAGCCACCTTGGGCTGCCTGGGGATTCTTACCTACCCAGAACCAGAGCCTCTTCCATGAGTAAGTTGGCACTAGCTTTTGACACATCGAACAGCGTCCCATCACAGACCAAGTGTTGTTGGACTGAGAGAGAAGTAGTTCAGCTTGTCTTTTTTTGGTGTTGCTGTTGCTCCCAATTTCTTGGAAGCAAGTGCTCCAGGCCTTAGAACCAGAGCTTGATAGGCACCATGTGAATTAAGACGGGCATGACTTTGTCCCAGGTTGCCCAAAGCTTCCCCAGTTCTCAGTCATCTTCATGTCTGTACTTTTTTTGCTGTAGGCAGAGGAGACTATGAAGGATGTGCAGGTAAGGAAGTTAAGACTCACCCAAGGCCTCCCAGCACACTGATGACAGAACTCGGCTTCCTAACTCTCCAATCCAGAGCTCCTAACTGTAGCTGGTTCTTAATGTTTTTGGGATCAAAAACTCCTTTAAAATTGTGATGAAAGCAATAAACTCTCTCCACAGAGAGATATACCACACACATAGAATTTTGAACTATTTAGTTAAAGCACCTCAGATACAGAACCCCTACTCTAGATCATGTTTAGGCATTTAACCGGGTCAGGTGACTGATGCAGTGGAAAATGAGAGCAGACCGGTGAAAACGTGTCCGTCTTTGAACAGTCTATGATTGGTCTCTGACTTAGAATGAAGAACAAATAAATAGGAAAGTAGGAGCTCAGGGTTTGTTGTCTCTTAGTAGACAGCTGCATATCCCTGTGTGACACAGCTCCCTGGCACACCCATTCCCAAGGGCACAGGATGCAGCCAGCCATCTGGGCCAAGATTATAGCCTCCCTCTGAAGCAGGTGGTTGTCTGCCTTTGTCCCAGGCATAGGCAACTGCACCTCATTTTGTACTCCATCCTGCTCTTGATTTCTCCTCCATTGTCTTAGCCTCAGCATGCCAAGCACAAAGACAGAAGGAACAAGCCTCTTGGGACAAATGTGCATCTTTTGCTGGCACTAACCCCTCTGCCCCATACAGCACCCACTTGACAGTACAAAAAGGCCTAAGAAAATACTCCATCTCTCCAGGGGAAGGAATTCTTAGACTACATGAGAAGACCACAACTGGCCCTTCAGCCCATGTGTATACAAAACTGTTGCAATGGCTAATAGCCTGGTCACCCCACCTTTCCTAGTAAGTGAGGTGCCCCTTTCTCTTTTGCTTTGTTCCCTCCACCCACCACTCCTCACAAACTGGTGCTGTGCCTCTGGCTGAGCACCAGCCCAGCCAACACCCCCACCAATAACTATACTGAGTGTAAAGTACCTGATTGGTATGAGGGGGTGCTGACTCACTTCTGGCTTCATAGATCAGCCCTATAATGGCATGGGGCGGAGGGTGATGGAATTGAGAGACTCATATCAGAAGAGAAGTAGGCTGGGACTGTGGGACATCTGGCCCTTTGGCCAAGCGTGGGACTCCTGACAAGGCCCCAGCTCAGTCCCTTAAGAGGGAGCTACCACTGTAAACAGTGATTATAATCAAACATCATTGACCAAGGAGGGTAAAGGCACACCTCTGAATCAGCCAGAATTGCCACAAAGACTACATCTTTCAGGCTAATCCGCAAGCTCCAGGTGCCAGCTCTTTCCTACATCTGCAGAGACAGTGGGGATAAAAGCCAGTCTTTTTGGAAACAGTCGTTATTTCCAGGGAGACAGCTTTGTGGTCCAAGCCTCTGCAGCCATGTAACTGATGGATGAAAGAAGAATATCCTCACAGGAAATATTCCCCAGAAGCTGGGAAGTTCAGGGCCAGAAGCTCTGTGGTGAGAGCGTTATGACCACTGAGGAAGCCAGGTTGGCTCTTAGGGGTGTTCAGGAGCCCAGGAACATCCCAGTAGTGAGGAAATCATTGAGCCAAGCCCATATGCACAGCTCACAGATACTGCCGAAGGAAACCAGGTGTTACGTGGAAGTCCATTTGAAAAGTCTGACCCTGATTGGCCCTCCCCCTCTTCTTCATCCTCCCATATGTTTGCCTAGCTCCCAGGAAGAACCCTGAGCAAACAGTGACTCATTCATCCTGATACCCAAGAAGGAAGGAGATGGCTTGGGGCCATCTTAGCTCACAGACAAAAATCAGTGGTATTGGGTATGGAAGGCTAAGAGTTTCAGTATCCAGAGCAGGTGTCCTCAACTCTATTCCTTGGTATAAAAAAATATAGCGCCTGGAATTTAAACCAAAGCCATGAGCTTGTCACAGTCAAGTTGCTCTGAACACAGAAAGGAGAGCAAATTAGGGCTTAGAATTAGGCCTGTCTGTGGGGAACAGAAAGGATGGAGTGGTGAGGGAGAGCGGAGCAGTACATCTGACACAGCAACCAGAGCCCTCGTTCTGCTTGAAAGGTGACCTCTTCACTGAGTAGCTGGGCATGCTGCCCAGATGGACAGTGTTTGAGGGGCCCTTCGGCCACCAGCATTACGTTGACGGTCACAGCGCAGACAGTGGGCCTTCTGGTGGAATCTTTTCTGAGACAGGAAGGAAGGCTCCTGATGATGCAGTGTGTGGTTTATTGTAAATTTGCTGTCACTAACCAGCCCTGGCTAGTAAAAACCACAGAGGTGGGATTTGGCAGGGACCCACATGGTGTTGCCACTGTCAATAAATCATGTAAATCAGGGGCTTCCTGGCATCTGGGTTCACACGGGACCTGTCTTAGTCTTCTAGTGCTGCTGTAACAAATACCACGAGTGATTGGCTTTAACAAAGAGAAGTTTATTCTCTCACAGTCTAGGAGGGTAGAAGTCCGAATTCAGCGTGCCAGTCCGGGGGAAGGCTTTCTTTCTCTGTCGGCTCTGGGGGAAGGTCCTTGTCATCGATCTTCCTCGGTTGAGGAACTTCGCAGCACAGGGACCTCTGGTCCAAAGAACGCATTATTCTCCTGGTTCTTATTTCTTGGTGGTATGAAGTCCCCATGTCTCTCTGCTTGCTTCTTTCATTTATATCTCAAAAGAGATTGACTTAAAACACAACCTAATGTTGTAGATTGAGTCCTGCCTCATTAACATCACTGCCTCTAACCCTGCCTCATTAGCATCACAGAGATAGGATTTATAACACATAGGAAAATCACATCAGATGATAAAATGGTGGACAGTCACACAGTACTGGGAATCATGGTGTAGCCAGGTTGACACATTTTCTTAAGGGGACACCGTTCAATTCATAACAGTGCCTAACTCAGCCAGTTTGCTCACCAAAAATTGCAGCGATGACTTTGTTTTGGGATGCATCTGCCATTGCAGGCCAGCTGACTTCTGGCCATTACCTCTTCCCTAACTGAAAAATCTTCTCTCACCTTTGCCTTCCAGTGCTCCTGTTGTTCTCAGACAACCCTCAGCCACCATGGGGGGTTTGAAAGAGGAAGGAGATACTACCTTTTCAAGGGTTGGTCAGTAGAAGATCATATTAAATCTGCAGCCCAGCAGGCACTTTAAAGGGGGCTGGGAAAGGCTTACTACAGAGAGTGAAAGGAAGAGCCCTTTGGTTTGGCTTGGCTTTTTCCCCTCAAAGAAGCTGGTATTCCCTCACTGAAGCCTGTTATCTTAGCAGAATCTTAGCAACCCTCTAAAGACTGACTTAGGGCTGAGTGTAGGAGTCCCTGAGTGGTGCAAGTAGTTAAGAATTCAACCACTAGCTGAAAGTTGGCATTTCATACCCTTCCAGAGGTGCCTTGGATGGCAGGCCTGGAGATCTGCTTCTGAAAGCTCACAGCCTTGAAAGCCCTATGGAGCAGTTCTATTCTGCACACATGGGGTCACCAGGAGTCGGAATCAACTCAATAGCAACTAATAACAAAAACAACAACCTCGTCCTCTTTCCCTTCACCTGAGGTAGTACAGCCTCCTCTGATACACAGGTCCTCCTCATCTAAGCCCTGTCAGGTGTCTGTCCTAGCTAATCCTCGTGTGGTGGAAGGGAACGTCTTATTCCCCCCAGACTCACCCTTTACTGGTTGTCTTAGTTATCTAGTGGTGCTATAACAGAAAACCACAAATGGGTGGCTTTAACAAAGAAAAATTTTGTTTTTTCATAGTTTAGGGGGCTAGAAGTCCAAATTCAGGGTGCTGACTCTAGGGGAAGACTTTCTCTCTCTCTTGGCCTGGAGGAAAGTCCTTGTCTCTTCCAAGCCTCTGTTCCTAGGGAATCTTCATGTGGCTTGGCATCTCCTCTCCCCTGTGTCTGCTTCCTAGCTTGCTTTTTTATCTCTTTTATGTCTTAAAACAGACTGCCTCAGCATATATCCTGTACTAATCCTGCCTCATTAACTTAATAACAAAGACAACCCATTTCCAAATGGGATTGTAACCACAGGCCTAAAGGTTAGGATTTACAACAGACATTTTGGGGGGACACAATTCAATCCATAACACTGGCTAATCCCTATAACCCACTGACTTCCATTTGTTTTCCCCCTATCGAAGTAAGTTCTGTCACTGAAAGAAGGTGACCTAGGTCTCTGGATTGAAAAGCTGACTTTTGTTGGCACTCTAACCACATGGGCATGCCCTGCCCCATTTAGGAGTACAGCTAGAGGTTTTGAATGTCTCTGAGAATCTCTGCATGGGCACTGGAGATCTAATCAGTGGGCTCAAAGGTACCTCTTTTCTAGCCCCTGTCCACCCCTTCATCAGCACCAGCATGCCACCCTCAGCCGTGGTGAATGGTGCTAAGTAACTCCTCTTCCAGGGAGGAATCTTGAAAAGAAAGCAAAGCAGTCTTGTGTTCTGGGACCCAACATCATTAGCCAGGATTGCTGCCTGCAATGGCAAATCCGATTGGAAAGATGAGAGGCCACTTCTTTCCTCTGGCAGCTGTGCTGGTATGAAATGAGAAGGAAATCCTTGCTAGCCCATTGGAAGGAGAGAAGGAACCAGCCAGAAAGGTTGGCAGCCCAGAGAACTTGGTAGATGGAAACCTCTCTCCGCAATTAGTACCCCAACCCATTGCCTCTTGAGGTTTTCTCCTTCCTGTTCCCTTAAGAAGTTTGTGAGTACTCATGGGGTCTTCTGGAATTCTAGGAGCACCTTTCTTGGTGGGCTTTTCCAGCCTACCCTAGCAAAGGAGGATCTAGGGTCTGAAAAAAAAGAGGTGGGTCATTCTGGCTTAGTGTGGGGCTTTTTCCTGCTAGAACTTCTGAGCTCCAGGCAAATTAAGAATGGCAAGGTACCCTCATTCTCTTTTCTCTTGGCCCCATGGCAGTAGGGAAGACCCAGTGGCAAGAACTGGTACTCCCTTTGTTTCTCAAGCCTAAAGAGTATGTTTCTGAGGACTAAGCATGTCCTTTAGACACAGCTGTCCATGGTACTTGTCTCACCAGTGGGCCTGTCTCCTGCCCCTTATTTGCCATCCTAGTTCCTTTCTCTATGTCTGAAGAACACTCAGAACCCACTATCTGCATCTGGTGTTGGCAGTTTCGTAGCTGTCACTTAACCTCAAGGAGGAACTGGTTAGTCTTTGTCTGAGGGAAGGAAGAAGCTAAAACCACCATCACCACAGGTCCTTGGGCTGCTGGTGATTTGTCGGAGCTGCTCCAGCACTGAGCATCCTGATGAAGGAGTATCTTTGGTCCTGGTCCCAGCCAAGCCCCAGGAGAGAGAAAGAATGGGTGGGCTGCCAAACCACAGTCCGCAGGGCCCAGAAACTACACAGTGTCCTTGTCATTCCCTCTCTAATGCCTTTCACCCTTCCTTCTCCACTCTTCTCAAATGATTTCCAGGGCCTTAAACACTGGGATTGAGTACTACTGGGACCAGCTGAGTGAGACTGTCTTCACCGTCCACTCCAGCAGCCGGAGCAGTGAACGGCCTGGGTAAGCTGGTGAAGTGATGCCCTCAGATCGCACCATGTCCCTGGGCCCCTCCTCAGCCAGAGTGGCTCCTCTTTGACCTTCAGATACTAAGCTTTTGCCTGGGATCCATTTGATAAAAGCGTCCCACAGATAAGAAAGACACAACCACTGCTTCCAAAGTCTTGATTTAGAATAAGCTGGGATACCCTCTGGCTGTCTCCCATCCTGGCCATGGTATCAGGGCACACTTGGAGTGAGGAAGGAAGACAGGGCATTGGAGAAAGTGCTGCCCCTAGAAGCCTGCTCTGTGGCCCAGGAAGTATTTGTGGAGGGATCTCCCAGAAGGCCGGGGCCTCAGGGGCAAAGCTGCCCAGAGCTGTAACCCAGGAACAGATCTTCCCCAGGGACCAGTTAGAGAGTAGGAATCTAATAGTTGATCCTTCTATCATTTAATTCACTAATGAAGGCTGGAACATTTTGAAAAAAAAAGAAAGTGCTGGGTAGATGATAAACCCAAGGCAATCAGCGCTTGCTATAAGAATTAAGGGCCGTAACTAGAGGAATAGTCCCCAGAAACAGCTAGAAGCATGAGTGTTTGGTGATGGTCTTGAAGGCGCTGGGCTCCTTCTTCTGCCAGCTCCAGCTATCCCAAGGGTCAATGTCTGGGAAATGCCCAAGGAGAGGGGAGTGCTAGACTTGGGCTTGGGCCTTACTCGTAGGGCAGTTTATGCACCTATCTGCAAGAGACTTTAAGAAGCCTTGGATGGAGAATCCCAGAATGGCCGCCATAAGAGTCTCAGTGCTTTTCCTCCAATGTAGAAATCTCAGGCCACAGAAATCCCAAGAATTTCACTTGGAATTTTGTCAGCATATAGTTAGAAAAAGGGTAAAACTAAGGAGAGAAAGGACTTTCCTCCACTACTCACCTTCTGTCCCATGGATCTCAGCTTGTGCCTTTCTGGATCTAAATTAGAGTCTTTTAAGATCAGTTATCTCCACCTTCCCAGAAGACCCTTACTGTTTTAAGGGAGTGACTGAACCAGCCGGGTATACAAGATTAGATAATTGTGTGACCTCCTGCATTGTCCTAGGGCCTGGGCTGATCTTGGAGGGGAATGGACACAGATGTCCTGAGGCATCATGAGGCCGGCAGAGCTCTGTGAGGGGCCCTGCATCAGCCCCGCCTGACTTCAGTCTGCCTTTCTATCCCTAGAACCAGCAGAGCAACCTGGAGGACGGACAGAGACATGGGTCTGATGAATGCAATTGGGCTACAGCCCCGGAACCCCACCACCTCAGTGACATCTCAGGGCACCCAGACTCTGGCCCTTCAGCTGCAGAATGCCGAAACACAAACCGAGAGGGAGGTACAGGAGCCAGGGGCGGCAGCCTCGGGTCCTGGTGAAGGTAGGAGCCATGCAGTGCTGGGGGAATCTGACTGGGAGGCAGAGGGGCTAGAAGCATCATCACCCCTCCCTGGGAGAGGCAGCCTAAGGCTCCTGGCCCCTCGTCATGGACAGGTGATGCTGAGAGAGCACCACCTCCCAACAGGATGAGCCCCCCTCACGTGTCTGGGTACTGCCCACCTGGTGACATCAAGAGCCTCCTGAGGCAGGGATGTCCTTTCCTGAGCTGGTCCACTGTTCCCAGTCAGCTGAGCTGCTCTCGCACCTTTGATAGCTCCCACCAAGCACCCTGACTTCCCTCTCCCCTGAAATTTGGAGAACTCAGGCTGTCTTTCCAAAGAAACAGCATAGAAAGCAGCCAGGATTGAAGGGCTACAGGAGGGACTCCCTGCAAGTTCTCCTTCCAGAGAAGTGCACCCCGGGTCTCCGGCTTCCTGGGCCAGTCCATGGGGTGGCTTGTCTTTACCCCATGATGTGGGGTGAACTGGTCCAGCAGATTTGGGACTGCCACAAGTGAGGCCTTCTCATGCTCCTTTTGTCACTCCTGGTTCAAGCCACCTTGGCTGTGGCTTGGCACACCCACACTCTCTTCCTCTCACCTATTTCTCAGGTGTGGCTCTCTGTGCTGGCCTCACACTTCTGAGAACCAATTAGCACTTCCCAGCAGTAGAGCTCTAGCCACTTTGGAGTCTGTCAGCAGCCGTGCTAAACAGGCTGTTCTCACTCAGTCATTCTCCTTACCCCCTGCCTCCAGCCCCCTTGCTGGTCCCAACTCCAAACAGGGAAGCCTCCGAACAGACACACATTTTCTAGGTCTGTGTTGAGCCATTTGCTCAAAAGGGACCGTGGAAGGAAAAGCTGTGGTATGCATCAGGCAGAAGGCCTGTGTCACCCCCAAAAAATGGCTGGCTGTCCATATTGCAGTCCCCCACAGGGCACTATCCCTCTTATTGGCATAAACTGAAATTTTTAAAAGTTCAGTCCCGTTTGGTCTGTAGCCCAGCCCACTTCCTACATGTGAGGCCCATAGCTCTTTGCTGGGTAGCATCTCCCTCGGTGTGGACATAAGTAGCTGGCAGTGCTTGGCTGGAGCATCCAGTTGTAGCCTTGAGCCTCAGTGAGGAGGAGCATTGAAGGCTGCTTCTGCCATCCCCAGTCCTATTTCCACAGCTTCCTATGGACTCTTAGCAGTCCTGGAACCATTAGGCCTGTTCTGGGAAGGGTGAGAGCCAGGCCCACAGGGAGTCACCACGGGCTGTCCAGTGGAGCCAGAGCACCTGACCCTCCCCCTCAGCGAATGGGGAGCCTGAGAGCCCCTGATGAACCATCCCCAGGTAGCATGAGGAATTTGGAGAGGTGGGCTGAAGTCTTAGGCAGCCCCTTCTGACTTGGTCTCACAGCCATTTGCTGAGTGTCTGTATGTGTCAGCCACTGGGCTTTAGAGACAAATAGGTCTTGATCCCTCCTCCAGGGAGCTCTCAGTCTAGAGAGGGAGTCAGACACCTAAGCAGAAAATTAGTCTGGTGTGAACATGGACTGTGGGAGTACCCAGGAGGTGGGGCCATGCCTGCAGGGCCTCAGAGATGCCCTCTGGAAGAGGTGACCCCTGAGCTGAGTCTTAAGGGATGAGCAGGAGCTAGGCAGAGTTGGGTGGGTGGGGTGGGAGGCTTTCCTGGCCTAGGGGAGAGCATGTGCAAAGGCAGCTAGCTAAAAGCATCACACGCTGCAGAGGACCACTGGCGGGGCGTATCTGTGGCATGTGGAGAACTGAGGCTGGCCAAGCGGGGAGGTCCAGATGACAGGGACCCAGACTGGGAAGGAGACCTGTATCCGCAGGTGAAGCCTGGGAGGAGCTCAGGGACCAGGGGCTGCCCGCCTGAGAAGAAGGGCATCGCCGTGTCTCACTTCCAGAGAATTCTCCACTTTTTTCTTTCTTTTTTTTTTTTTTGTCTGTTTATCTGGATTATTCTTTCTTTTTTTGTTTGTTTTTCTGGTTTGTTTGGTTTTTTTTTTTCTTGTTAATATACACAGCAAAACATACACCAATTCAGCCATTTCTACAGGTCCAATTCAGTGACATTTCTCAGGTTGTGCAACCATTCTCACCATCCTTTTTTGAGTTGTTACCTCTTTTTCGTTGATTAGCATCAAGCCTGTTTTGCCCCCGTCAGTCATATAAGTTACTTTTTCTTTGGGGGTGGGGGCAGGGGCAAGCAGAAGGGAGGGAGCGCTCTTTCTCAGTTTCAAGAAGCCAAGACCTCTTGGGCCCCAACCCCACTCCAGAGCAGGGTAGGGATGGAGAGTGGTGAGCCCTTCAGAGGCCAGAGGCACTAGTCAGCAAGAGGAGCAGTCAGGTTGGAGTCTCGGGGTAGGGTCAGGCAGCTTGTCGTGTTTGCCTGTGCCCCTGGGAATTTTGACTAGAGCTCTGAACCCCTGGATTTCTAAGCGTTGCAGCCCTTTCAGAAAGCCCCGCTCTTAGAAGGAAGTGTGTGTGTGCATGGGTTTTTATGTGCATGTGTGTAGGTGTGAGTTGGAGGGGGTGTGGGGAATAGATGAGTGTCACTGCCAGCTTTGTTTTGAGGCACTCACCCCTCTGACTACTCCTGCTCTGAACTCAAGGCAGGGAGAGAGCAGGAATCAAGACTCCTCAGGCTCAAACCCCCTCTGCCCGAGTTCCCCACCTAGCAGGCAGCACAGCTGCGCCTGCACACCACCAGCTCCACTACCCCTCCTGCCTCGTCTCTTCATCCTGGTAGTCAAATCTGTAAGACGGTGTATAGGAAAACCCTGGTCAGAGAAGTTAACCCTTCTTCTAGACTTAGCTAGAAGGTGGGTACTGCCTGCATGCATATGTCTGTGTGCACATGTGCCAGCGCGCGCACGTGCACATGCACACACACACACACACCCAGATGTACTAATGTGGGAAACCAGTTCGCTTGTAAAAGTAATTACCATTCTGTGGCCGTCCCTCCTCAGCCCTTTCTGGTCAGCTGGCACTGAAGGGTTCCCAGGCTACATCTTCTCTTGTTCTATAAAAATTAGGCTCAAATCTATGCAGCTCTTTCCTGGACTTCCAGGAAGGACCCTCGCAAGGAGAATTTGCAGGCATTGGCTTTTTGCTTGTCTAACTTTAAGAAAAGCTTTGCACCTTCTCCAGAACTTGCCTTGGGCCCAGCAGGGGTGGGGAGCACTCCCTGGGCTTCCCTCATTGTTGTCCTCAGCAACCTGTACTGACATCTCTTGATTCATCTCCCTCAGTGGATGGCGAGCCTTTGATGCAGCATCTGTGTTGTGTTCACTGTTTGCCCCCAGCACTGGTACAGTGCCTGCCCGGCATAAAATAGGCGCCCAGGGAGTGCATGGAATGAATGAATTCTACTGAAGCAAGGCCCTGACCCAGAGTTTGGCCATGCCACACTATTCAGAGAGCCTGTGGCTCTGCCTCTGATCACAGGGGAAAGGTGGTGTGGGTCTCCATCTTCCGATAACCTGGACCCTCGGTGGTGTGGGTCTCCATCTTCCGATAACCTGGACCCTCGGCCAGGCGAAAGCTGATGTGAAAAGGCAGGAGCCAGAAGATGAGTATGCAGCTTGAGGTCAGGAAGAGCTGCTCTTACTCTGACTTGCTTGAGCGTTGGTTCCCTCTTCTGGGCAGTGAAACCCCCAGAATTGTGGGCAGTTGCTGACCCCACCCTGGCCTCTGCATCCAGACTGTAACTTGGAACTTGCCAAGGAAAAGATCACATGTCAATACTAAATCAGTGTCCCATTTTTCAAAGACAAATGCTTTTACTACCTGGAAGGAGACAGCAGGATTAACCCTTGTGGTCAGCACTGCTCCTGGAGCCAACAGCTTGGGTCCCTGGCCATGGCTGCCATTTTCCTCAGGCCCCAGTATTTTTTTCTTTTGAGGAATGTTCCAGCTGCCCTCAGTGGCTCTTAGTCTCAGTGTAGCATTCCCAGGAGAGAAGCACAGCCCCAGATCTCTAGGCTGGAACTGTCCACATAGCCCTGGTGACACCGCTCACGTGGACAGTCCTATCTTCCATCATTCTGAGTGTTTTATATCTGCTATTGTATTGGGCACATGAGTCCAGTGATGTTGCAGAGGGAATCAGAGTCAAAATGATTCCTTTTCTCACAGAGTAAATCCAGAAAGGAAGTAGGCGAATAAATGCTTTTCCCCCAGCAGGGGGTAGCATGTAACCAGGCTCCAGACATCCCTTTGAACCTGCTGCTCCTGTAAGCAGCTTGGGAGCCCTTTTATTCACCATACATTCATTTGACGAATGTGAAAGGCCATGTACTAGGCACTGGACGCAAAGACGAGTAAAACCTAGTCCAAGACCTTCAGGATCTTACAGCCCAGAGGGGAGATTCCACAGCCACAGAGGATGCTGACTGTGGGGGCCCAGAGGAGGAGCAGCCACTCTCCACTGGGGGCTCCTTGAGACTTGCTGAAAGAGATGGTATTTGCATTGGCCCTTAAAAATAACAGACTTGAGACGTGACGAGATGGGGCAAGGCCATGGCTGGCAGAGCCACTGTGTTGCAGCACAAATGCGGTGGGGATGGGGCAGGCACATGCTGCATGAAGAAGGAGCGCTTAGGACAACGTGGTCTCAAAGTGGCTAGGATCTGATTGGAAGCTACAGGGTATGGACTGGATTCGAGCTGTGCGTTAATGATGGTAGCAGTGTGGAGGCGAGATAGAAGGGAGGAGATTAGAATTGAGAAGACCAGTTAGGATGCACCGGCACATCGTCATGAGAGGTGGTCATGACCCCAGCTGTTGGTGAGCAGTGGGAGAGGATGGGGGACTGAGATTTGAGTGCTAGCAGCAGGGCCTCTCGGGGCTGGGGACTTGGCTCTGGCAGCTCCCTCAGGGCCCCAAAGCAGCCCTAGCCTCCCTAAATGGTCCACCTGAACTGGTAGCTCCCCAGGCATAGGGCCCAGCAGCATGAGCGCTATGTCAGCGGACTGCAGGCCAGCCCACTGCACGTCCCAGACTCACGCCCCAAACCCGGTTTGGCGGTCTTCGGCACACAGAGCTGTCGTAAAGTACGGGGCAGGCAGGCGAGCGCAGAGGAATCCCCATGAGGCTTCCCTGGATCCCTCTTTTGGCTCAGAGGGTAGAAGATATGCTGGCACTGAGGCCCTGGCTTGACCTTTACCCTGTCTCCAGCATTCCAAGGCTTTCCCCCAGAGAGAAAGAAGGGCTCAAGTACTCGAGAGCCTTTCAGATATTCTTTTTCTCTACCCTGAGTAGGTCCCACCCCAGGTCTGGGTCTACCAGGTCACTCAGGGAAGGGAGAGACAAAGCAAACTGTGTGGGCCCACCTCCTCAGCCTTCTTGTCGACTAGCCGGCTGCATGCTTTATAGTCCCAGCTCTGCCTCTGAACTGGCTGCATAGCCTTGGCCACCTCACACTATCCTAAACCAGTTGGCAGCAATTCGATTCCAACTCATGGCAGCCCCATGTGTGTCAGAGAATTTTGCTGCATAAGGTTTTTAATGGCTGTGATTTTTTGGAAGCAGATCATCAGGCCTTTTTTCCAAGGGGCTTCTGGGTAGACTCAAACTTCTGATCTCTCAGTTAGTAGCCAAGCACTTGACCATTTACACCACCCAGGGACTTCCATACCATCCTAGTCCAAGGCTATTTAGTAAAACAAAAGGGTGAATCATGATCATTTCAGGAGTCTCATCTAGCTTTCAAAAAGTCTCTGATTCTCATAGTGATTAATTCAGGCCACTTCTTGGTCCTGCTTTTAACCTAGAGTCCCCTGTCCAAGCCAGCAGCTTATTCCCTCTTTCTCCTGCTTTGTACCTTCCAGGTGAGGGCTCAGAGTATGGTGCAGGTGGGGAAGATGCCCTCAGCAGGATCCAGAGGCTGATGGCGGAGGGGGGCATGACTGCTGTGGTGCAGCGAGAGCAGAGCACTACCATGGCCTCCATGGGCGGCTTCGGCAACAACATCATCGTCAGCCACCGCATTCACCGGAGCTCCCAGACAGGTGCCGAGCCCGCTGCCGCCCGCGCCTCCTCGCCTCAGCCCTCCACCTCGCGGGGCCTGCTCCCCGAACCTGGACAACTGGCAGAACGTGGCCTAAGCCCCCGGACAGTCTCTTGGGACCAGCCTGGTACCTCTGGGCGGGAGCCACCCCCACCAGCACTGCCCCCTTCCTCCCCTGTCCCTATCCCTGTCCCCCTTTCCAGCACTGAGGGACCAATCCTGCACTGCAACCTGACCAGTAACAACTACCTTCCTGACGGCAGTGGCAGCAGCAGGGGGGAAACGGCAGCCCCCAGTGGGGAGCCTCGGAACAGGTAGAGACAGTGCGTGCCTGTCGCCTGCCCTGAACCGCTCGCTGAGCAGAGACTGGACCTCACAGCTGACTGGGAACTGTACATGCTGAAGAGCTGCTGGTTGCATCAGGGAGCAGAGGAGTAGGGTGGGGTAGGGGGGTTGAGAGGTGTCAGAGTCAGCGGGTGTGAGGCAGTCAAACGGGCAAGGCCTGCCTCGGGGGACTAGAACCTTCCAGGATCTGGAGCCCAGGAGGGCCACAGTGCTGGGCTCAATATGAACTGTGGAGCAAGTGAGTATTTGTCATGAATCTCCCTTTCTGCCAGGAACAGGGGCTCAGGGGCCCTCAGCCTTGGGCAGAGAGCCTCAGAAGGGTGGACAGTCTTCCAGATCTGGGTAATGGAATCCTGGACAGAGGACAGTGGGGCAGCTTCACCTCGTCCACCTGCTGGATAGGCGGAGCCACCAGGAGCCCAAGGACAGGAGGAGTGGCTGGCCTCCAGAAAGCACCTCCATTTCTGAGCCTTCTAGAGCTCCAGCCTTTCTGTATCATCTCACCCCCCAGAGACCACAGTCTGGTTGGGCCGGGCTCCCAGGTTCCTGAGGACAGGGACTTCCTGCACTTACTACTAGGGGATAACCATGGGTGAGGTGTCAACCTGCTTTGCCTGCTACAGGATAGGGTCAAGGGACAGTAGGCAGGCCCTCAGGAGTGGGGGGTGTAGGCTGGCCCACCCCCAGGCTTGTCCATCCAGCCCCTCCCTTCCCCCAAGGGCCTCAGAGCAGCACCTGTGGGTGTCAGTATTAGCTGAGCCTAGGCCAAAGCCAGCCTGAGGCTGGGGGATGAGACTCCAGGTCAGAATGTGAGGTCTTGGTCTGTGATATAAGGTGTTGCATGTGGAATTTTGAACTGTATGTGTAGTTTCTAGTGGAGAAAATCAAGGCTCTGATTATTTTGTTTTTAGTATGAAAATGTGATTTCCTTTCTGTTTGTAACTCATCATAGAAATATTGTGGTGGGAGGAGAGGGGATAGTCTGACTGCTAATGAGGGAAACACCAAAGATCTACATCATTAAAATGATGACATGCCCCTCGCCCGGCTCATTTCTTTGCTTCCACGGAGGATGGTGGGAAAGGTGGCGATGGGGTGGGGGGTGGCGTTGAATCAAGTCACACCACACAGCTACTGTTTCCAGTGCTGTTGGCCTAGGCGAGGGGCCTTATCTGACCCTCTGCCGGAGCCAGGCAGATAGGGCTGCCGTCTGCATCATACCGTTTCTCAGGATACCACTGCCTTCTGCTTCCCAGGGGCCTGCTGAGTATTGGGGCAATGTTTCAGTGGTAGGTGGGTAGGTAAGGGTAGAAGGTCACTCATCCTGATGACTTCCTACCTAGGTCTGCAGGCCTGGAGCAAACAGACTATTCTGTGTCTGGCCCAAGAGCTGGAACTACCTGTAATAGGGCTGGCCAGGCACCTCCCGAAAGACCCCATATACTGGCTGCTCAGGTCTCTCTTTGCTTTGTGTCCTCCATATGGTGGCTGTGGCCATGGGCCTTGACCACGTCAAGTTTTAAGCCAATAAGGATGTGGGAGAAGGGTATTTCCCCCAACTCGTAGAACTGTAAAGGAAAATCAGAGCAACCCCAGGGCTTTTTGCCAGCAACACGTACTTCTTGACTATCTCGTGTGTCCAACTCTACCTGATGCTGTGGGGCATGCAGAATTATAGATTCTGCCCCAACAGAGACAAAACCAAAAAATAAGGAAGTAATACACAACAGTGAGAATAGTTATATAGTTGGGATTACTAGAATTTTCTAGGGAAATTATACAACAGTGAACTCTGGGCTAGAAGACACATCAACTAGAGTGTGAACCATGTGCCAAGGACTCAATGTGTACTATCAGTTCTCGTCACAAAAGCCCCCTGATGCGGGTACTATTATTACCTCCAGATGACACAGCTAGGCAGTGGAGCCAGGGTTGGTACCTAGGTGGTGTGATTCCAGAGCATTCACTGAAGCCACTATGAGCTTTTACAGGAGAGACTAAATATGTCAGAGAAAGGATGGGACCCTGGCTTCTCTGTTGCTTTGGGGAGAAGGGTATGAGGTGGCCTTGTGGACTGTTGCAAGGGTCCCCACCACCCACACACACTTCCCCTCTCAGAGCATGTACTATGGTTGTGCAAGGTGGAACAAATGCGGGACCAACATCTGTTTGTCACATGAACCAACAGCCTGTTCCTTCTTCGAAATGGGGACAAGAACAACAGCGCTTCTTACCTCAGTCAGAGGAACGGGAGATCAGTCATTCATGCAAGGGACATGGTTTCTCCCTCTAGCCCAGACAGCCAACTCCAGTCCTGAAGTCCTCAACTCTGAGCAGCCCCAGCCCTTGCCCTAGGAGTACTGGGAGAAGGATTTCCACCTCCGCGTTCAACCCCCACGCCAAGGGCAGGAGCCCCGCGGCGCTGGGGCTGGATCGCGTTCCTACCCTTCCCCTGGCAGCTCCGCAGCCTCTTACTGCCCTCCCGGCCTCCCCCATTTCTTCCCGGTACAGCCCCCTGCCCAGCCCATGGAGACAGTGGAGGAGAGGCAGGGCTTGAAATTATTCCAAGAGAAGAAACCAGCTGTCTTAAGTGTTTTCGCTCAGACAGTTTGGGGTTAACAGGCCTAGAAGCCAGAGTGCAGAGGGGAAGTCCGACCCCTGACTGGCGACAAAGCAGCTCAGGCCAAGGCAGAGGTGGAGCTCTCCGAGGTGCTGAAGCCGGCCTGCCCTCGGCCCCGCGGACTCTCCTGGCGCGGGTGAAGCCCCAGTCCTGAGGCTGTGGCCGGTGCGGCTCGCCCTCAGGGTCTAGTCCCAGGCTCCGCCCTAGGTGACCTTGGGCACCCGGCTGCCATCGCAGCCGCGATGAGCCAGCCCTCCAGACGGGGGGTGGCTGGGCGCCCCGAACCATCCAGGTGCTGGGAGAGCGGGTGCGCTCCCCTTCCCGGACGCCGGGGGTGGGGGGCGCCGGCGATGGGCGGCTCCTCTCTGCCTCGCAGACCTCTCACCTGTCTACTTCCAACTGCCCCTTCCCAGGCGGCGGGGCTCCGACGGAGCCCCTCCCCTCGGGCCACCCGACAGCAAACACGGAGCCCCGAGGCTGGAAACTCCCGTGTCTCTGCCCCGACGGAACCGGGGCGGCAGAGCCATCCCCGCTCATAATCGATGGGGTCAAACACTCGCACTTTCGCGGTCAAACAGCGAGAGGAACCATGTAGGTGAGGTCGGTGCGAGGTGCGCGACCCCCTCTGGGTCCCAGGTGCTGGGAAGAGGAGATCGCAGCCAAATGGGGCTGCCAGCTCCTTCCCCGGCCCACGAGGGGGCGCCGCGTCCCCATGACAACGCTGATGCCCCCCTCTCCTCCCTGGAGGGCAGCTCCCTCTGCTAAGCCGCCCTGGCTGCCGGTGGGCGGTGCCCCCACAACGCCCGGGAGGGGACAGCGGGCCGGCTCCGGGGAGGGGCAAGAGCGCTGGGGTCCCCGAATCCCCCGGGTGGTGCCCCCAGCGCGTCGCCGCTGGGTGGCCGGCCCAGGGCGGGCGTCGCGGCCCCACCACGATTGGCTGCTTCCCCGTGACATCACGCGGCTCGGGGAAAAGTGCGAGCGTGAGCGCGAGTCGGAGCCACAGCGCTGGGAGCCGCGGGCGGAGCAGGGGCCGCCCCTCTACACCCCGTCCCCGCCCCCGGCCCTGCCGCCTGCCCCGCCCGCCGGCCTGCGAGGCCGCCCGTCTGTCCTGCCGTCTGTCCTGTGCGAGGGGAGCGGGGCGGCAGCGGCGGGTAAGTGACTCCGCAGCCGCGCGGGGGCGGAAGGCTCGGTTGGGGGAGAAGGACGCGGGGCTCCCGGACACCCCGAGGCTTCCCGGAGGTGGGTCCGACAGAGACAGGGCTCAGAGCCTCGGGAACGAGCGCGGAGCTGGGCTCTGCAAAGGGCCGGGGCGGGGAGCTTCGCGGGGAGAAAAGCCCGGGGTCTCTCGGAGGCATCTCCAGCTGCACCTCAGGGAAGAGCTGGGCGCTCCGGAGGTCTGAGGGTGCCAGCCACAGCCCCCATGGAACCAGGGGTAGCCGTCGGGGCGGGACCTGAGCTCCAGTCTCCGACTGGCAGCCCTGCATGGCGCCGGGAGCTGGAGCCCAAGGAGCCTTTTTCCCGCCCGCCTCCCCGCCCCACGGCGCTGCCAGCCCACTCCGATTCTTGGGGGCTCCAGGAGCGACCTCGAGCCCCGACGGAAAGCACCGTGCCCTCTCCGAGCACCTTTACCCGGCTCCGGGGCTACCCTCTCTGTTGCCCAGGCGCCGAATCCGGAGATACAGCGCGAAACCCCGGGGCCCGGGGCGGAAGTGTCGGGCGCAGTGTCGTGTCATTCCCAAATTCCCTGCACTCCCTCTCCTTCCCTTAAACTCCTGAGTCTCCTCTCCAGCCTCAGGGACAAATGCAGGAGCCACAACCTTCCTGGGGCCCTGGAGTGAGCGCCTAAGAACCGAGGAAGGACCTGAGTCCCAAACCACGCCATGGCGTCTGGTGCACTCGCTCCTCCAGCTCCCGTCTGGTCCGGGAGAGGGGGCGGCAAAGATCGGAGGGAGCATAGTGTCCATGCCCAGAGGCTGCAGGAGCTGCGTGCTAGTGGGCTTGCGGGTGGAAGGGGGCAGGGCATCGGTGAGCCAGGACCCCAACGACCATGAAGGAGACGAGGAGGGGCCTCTCCCTGGGCCCGGGGTATACCCCTCCAACCCCGCCCTCGAGGTCCGCCTGAGCCCAGGACTTGAGAAGCCCAGTGCCCACTCTGGCCGCTCGGCTCAGACGGCGCCTCCCGGGTGGGGACCGAGTGAGGAATGAAGGAGGGATACACTCCCTGTTAACGGTGTACTGCCTGCACCCTCCCGCCGGGAGACTGGGCGCCCTTGGCGGTAACATGCCATATGGCAAGGGCACGCTGCGCTGAGCCAGGTGTCCCCGCACGGCCAGGTTGGACCAATCTCGGAAAGGCCCGTCGACAGAAGTCAGTCCGAGGGTGGGACTCCGTGCCGCAGTTTTGGGAACGCGGGCACCTCTGGGTGCCCAGCAAAAATGGTGTCCGAAGGTCATGAGGCATCTATCGCAGCTTGGAAGAGTGGGCTGGACTCGTTGTCTTGCTCATGACCCTGCCCCACCCACAAGCCAGACCACCGCGCCTGGCCCGACCCTCCCCGCGCTCAGGCAGACGCTGAGGCCTGTCTTGCCTGAGTCTCCCAATATGGGCATTTGGAATGTGGCCGGTCACCCACTGCCGTCCTAGCATTTGCTCCTGTACCCAAGTCCACAGGTACAGAAACACCGTGTGCATCCCCCAGGCCACAGCACCCCAGACACGCACACGTATGCACATGCACGTGTCCGCCTGGCGCAGGCATGCTCACGCGCACAAGGGCGCACTGGTACCCAGGAGTAGCGGTGCACGCAGCTACTAGCGTCTACTCGCACTCCCGGGTAATCATACACAAACAACCCGCACTCGCGTTCCCGCCCACACATTTCTTGCCGGTCCGCTGTGGAATCCAGGCGCTTTAAATTTTCCCACCATGGAGGACAGTGTGAAGGGCAGGGCAGCTACAGGGTGGCGTCTGGACGGGCTGGCGTTGGGTTCTCACCAGGGGCAGATTATCCAATAGGCAAGATAAGCAAGGTCCTTACCTTGCTTACCAGGTCATCTGTAGTGAACAATTTCACATTTTTTCACCACATCAGAGATTCTGCTTCTAGGTATGGCTGGCATCTGTCTCTCTCCCAAACCCACAGCACCTTCCTACAGAGTCAAAGCCGCTTTTTCAAATTTACAACCCCTGACAGGGACGAATTACGCAGTGAGCAAGGTAAGTATGGGTTTACTTTCGTTTACTAATCTGTAGTGAACAGTTTCCCCGTGCTTTTCTTTGATGTGGTGAAACCCCTCTGAAATTGTTCAGTACGGATTGATGAGTAAACACAAATAAGCCGGTCCTTACCTTGTTTACTGGGTCATCTGCCTCTGGTCCCCACATCCCTCTGTCAGGAGGCTTTGCCTGGGGGCTCGTCTATGCGCGGGCTTGTTGGAGGTGGGGACCGGGGAACAGATGCCACCGGCTTTAGGTCCGGAGCTGGCACCCAGGGACCGACATTGCCATCTAGTGGTGCACACAGCCCTGGGAGGCGGCTGCTCACCTCCTCAGATCCTAGGTGGGCCTGGAGCCCTGGGAACGCGCTGGATGGGCTGCAAGCAAAATGTCTGCCAGTGACTCCGAGGGCTATAGAAAGATGGCCTGGGTGGGGTAGGGAGACACTGCGCCTGGTCTTGTCTGGCAACCTCTCCAGGCTGGCCCAAAGCAGGACTAAAACTCTGGGGTTTGGAGGGACCGCAGCACCCCTTCGCCCCACCTTAGCAGAGTCAGGAGGTTGGAAAGAAGAAAAAAAGGTCTCTTCAGGGAAAGCTAAGTAGGGAAGTGTCAGGGAATGGAAGGGAACCGTCCCCAGCTCTCCGCTGACCAGCTCCCTGGTTGTGTGGTTTCAAGGGTGACAGCAGAGGCAAGAAATCAACTCTGAGCAGTAGTGCCTGGCTTCTGAGCTCTAATCCTGCCCCTGCCCCTATTTACAAACTGGGTGACTTGGGGCAAGTGAATTAATGGTATCCTTACCTGTAAAAATAGAGCAGTTCTATTCTGCACACGTCACCATGAGCCAGAATTGACTGGGCAGCAACTAACAACAATGGTGGTAAACCACCAACCCCCCTGCCATGGAGTCGATTAGACTCATAGTGACCCTATAGGACAGGGTAGAACTGCCCCATAGAGTTTCCAAGGAGCCCCTGGTGGATTTGAACCACTGACCTTTTGGTTAGCAGCCATAGCACTTAACCACTTCTCCCATCAGGGCTGCTAAAGGCTGCTATACAGATTAAGGAAACCCTGGTGGTGTAGCGGTTAAGTGCTCCGGCTGCTAACCTAAAGACAGTTCAAATCTGCCAGCCGCTCCTTGGAAACCCTATGGGGCAGTTCTACTCTATCCTATAGGGTCGCTATGAGTCGGAATCGACTTGACAGCAACGGGTTTTGTTATACAGATTAAACCAGATAATCTATATAAAAAGCTCAAAGGGATTCCTGACTCATAGTGAACGCTCAATAAACAAGAGCACTTCTGTTTTTCATATTTGGCACCTCCGGTCCTGTTCTTGTCGCAGGCCTGTGTCCCGGTTCTAGAAGGCTAAGGCAAGGATTCCTTGGGCTGGCTGGCAGGTCATGGCCTACCCACCCTGTGCTCACCTTCCAGTGCCACAGGGAGAGCAGCCTGGCCATGCTGGGTGCTATGGTCCCTCCAGTGCCGAGGGTGACACCTGAGTCTCCATTTCAGAGGCTCTGGGAGCTGAAAGGAGCTGCCAGAGCCCCCAGGAGTGGGTGGTGTCTGGTCTTTGCCCTTGACTCATTGTGCAGCCTTGGGGGTGGCACCACTCTCTCTGAGCCTGTCCTCCTGTGAACCAGGTGATTTGGAACAGGCCAGCTTGAACTACCAGGCCCAGAGGCTGGATCTGTAGCTGTGTTGGTGGCGTAGGGAAGTTGGGGTCAGACTTGGAGGGTCACCTTGGCAGTGGGCTGCAGCCTTCAGTATATTGTCATGGTCAGATAGAGTTTAGGTGTCTGATCCCCATAGCTGCTCAGGAAGTGGTCCTAGGACAGGAACCCTCTCTATTTTGCAAATGAGAAAGGGGAGCTGGCTTGTCTAAGGCCAGCCAGTTAGAAGTGGCAGACACTGGAGCCCTAGCTGCAGGGCTCTGCTCCTTCCCCCACACCGCCACTCTGCGCTCCCTCTTTGTCTCACACACAGACGCACAGGCCGAGTATCTGACAAGGAGCTGTGGGGCTGGCGTGGCAGTGATGGGCCCATGTGCGTGTGTAATGCAGCGCGTGTTGGCGGGTGTGAAGGAGGCTGGGCTGCATGCTGCCTTGGCACCACACGCTGGGCCTGAGCCTCCTCACGTGTTTGGAAGAGGAAGGGGGAGGGAGCCAAAGAAGAGCCAGGTGGGCGGGAGGGCAGGCTCAGGGGAGGGACCTGTGCCGGGAGGACCCCAGAGGAGCCCCAGCTGGGGTACAGTTGGCGTGTGCTTGTGGGGTAAGGGGTACCAGAAGCAGCTCCTGTCTTCCCTCTGGGGTGATCTTTTAACCCTTTGGCTTCCCTGTTCAGCCATGGATCCGGCCCTGGCCCTTGGGAGCTGTGTGTGTCCTTGGGCCCCTTAGGCTTCTGATTCCTCAGGAGTCTCAGCTCCTAGGAGCTGATGAAACTATAGCCGGAGCTCCCAGCTCCCCTGCACTGCCCCTGCCCAGACCCTGGGGTTAGGGGAGAGAGCTCAAGGGAGGGGACGTTGCAGGGGTATGTATCTCCATAGGCCACTCCACTCCTCATCCTTGAGGTTCCCAGCTCCTCACTGGGGCCATCCTTTGGTCCTGGGAAAGCCTTCTCCAGGTGGACTCATGGCCCCTGTAGCTCTTTAATCCTCCCTGTTAGAGTCCTTAGCTATGGGACTGCGCTCCCTCCTCCCCTATATTCACCCTTGAAGGCAACTTGAGGGTACAGAGCTGTGAAACAACGTTGGTCAGTTTTCCTGTGCCTCAATTTCCTCATCTGTATGTAGTAAAAGATAACGGTATCTACTTCAGAGGTTTGTTGCAAGGATTAAATGAGTTAATAGGAATAAAAAGTGTAGAAAGTGCCTGGCACTTAAAAAAAAAAAAAAGGGAAAACGTTGCTGTCGAGTTGATCCCGACTCATAGTGACCCTATAGGACAGAGTAGAACTGCCCCATGGGTTTCCAAGACTGTAATCTTTATGGAAGCAGACGGCCACATCTTTCTCCAGCAGCGCCTGGTGGAGCACTTAACCAATGCACCACTATGGCTTCTGCCTGGCACTTAGTATGCAGTAAGTGTTAGCTGCTAATACATACTCTTGTATTATTGGCTTTGTCTCCAGTGCTTTGGGTAGGGATTAGAAAGCCAGACCTCTGGTAATGTTTGGTTAAGAAAGGACTGTGCGAGCTAAGGAATGAACTCCTCTGACAGGAGTCACACCCACATGCTGACCTCTCCAGCCTCCTCACCCTCAACTCCCTGGGTGCTATTCACACTGGCCTTATGTCCATGCCTCACACATGCTTTGGGCCTTTGCTCTGGCCATGGCCTTTGGCTGGGCCACTCTCTGCTGCTCTTCGTGTTGCTGCCTCCTGGTCATTCATCCAGATCACCTCCTTGGAGAGGCCTCCCTGATCACCCAGCAAGGAACTTTCGCTGCCCTGTCCTCTGACTCGCTACGTACTCTCACCCTGCCTTATTTTTTTTTATCTAGCACTTTCTACCCACTGAAATTATTTAGAAAATTTGTTGCTTGTGTTTTTGTACATCGCACCCCCTTAGACTATAAGCTTCATGAAACTGGGGACCGTGTCAGTCTCATTCACTTCTGTAAACTCAGCACCCAGAACTGTGCTTGGCACACAGTAGGTGCTCAACAAATGTTGAGTAAAGGAACGGTTGGAACAGCCTTCTCTAAAGTTCTGCACGGTGATATCCCTCTGTCACCTCGACTCCAATTTACCCTTTCCTGATTGCCCCGCTACCCACTTCAGTGGCTCACTCCTTTTCTCTCCTCTTCCTCCTCTAGACACTGCCTGCCCGCCCCTGATAACCAAGATGGCAAACTTCACACCAGACAATGGTAGCTCAGGCAACCAGTCTGTGCGCCTGGTCACTTCAACGCATAACCGCTATGAGACGGTAGAGATGGTGTTTATTGCCACAGTGACAGGCTCGCTGAGCCTGGTGACTGTCGTAGGGAACATCTTGGTGATGCTTTCCATCAAGGTCAACAGGCAGCTGCAGACAGTCAACAACTACTTCCTATTCAGCTTGGCATGTGCTGATCTCATCATAGGCGCCTTCTCCATGAACCTCTATACCGTGTACATCATCAAGGGCTACTGGCCGCTGGGTGCTGTGGTCTGTGACCTGTGGCTGGCCCTGGACTATGTGGTGAGCAATGCCTCAGTCATGAATCTTCTCATTATCAGCTTTGACCGGTACTTCTGCGTTACCAAGCCCCTCACCTACCCAGCCCGACGCACCACCAAGATGGCAGGCCTCATGATCGCTGCTGCGTGGGTCCTGTCCTTCGTGCTCTGGGCGCCTGCCATCTTGTTCTGGCAGTTTGTGGTGGGCAAGAGGACAGTGCCTGACAACCAGTGTTTCATTCAGTTCCTGTCCAACCCAGCGGTGACCTTTGGTACAGCCATTGCTGCCTTCTACCTGCCCGTGGTCATCATGACGGTGCTCTACATTCACATCTCCCTGGCCAGTCGCAGCCGGGTTCACAAGCACCAGCCTGAAGGCCCCAAGGAGAAGAAGACCAAGACCTTGGCCTTCCTCAAGAGCCCTCTGATGAAGCAGAGCGTCAAGAAACCCCCCACAGGAGAAGCCACTCGAGAAGACCTGCGCAATGGGAAGCTAGAGGAGGCCCCTCCACCAGCTCTGCCACCCCCACTGCGTCCAATGACTGAGAAAGACACTTCCAATGAGTCCAGCTCAGGCAGCGCCACCCAGAACACCAAGGAACGACCACCCACAGAGTTGTCCACTACAGAGGCCACGGTACCTGCCACACCCGCCCCTTCCCGACAGCCACGTGCCCTCAACCCGGCTTCTAAATGGTCCAAGATCCAGATTGTGACGAAGCAGACAGGCAACGAGTGTGTGACAGCCATCGAGATTGTGCCTGCCACGCCAGCTGGCATGCGTCCAGCGGCCAATGTGGCCCGCAAGTTTGCCAGCATTGCCCGCAACCAGGTGCGCAAGAAGCGGCAGATGGCAGCCCGGGAGCGCAAGGTGACTCGGACCATCTTTGCCATCCTGTTGGCCTTCATCCTCACCTGGACACCCTACAACGTCATGGTCCTGGTGAACACCTTCTGCCAGAGCTGTATCCCTGACACGGTGTGGTCCATTGGCTACTGGCTCTGCTATGTCAACAGCACCATCAACCCTGCCTGCTATGCCCTCTGCAACGCCACCTTTAAAAAGACTTTCAGACACCTGCTACTATGCCAGTATCGGAACATCGGCACCACCAGGTAGGCAGGCAGGGGTGCTCTAGGAGGTGGTCAGTCGTGCGTGTGTTGGGGGACCGGATGGTTCACCTGCTGTGGTGGAGAGATTTGGGGGCACCTGTCCATGCTCTGTGGAAGAGAAGAACTGAAGTCCTGAAGGCCCCATGAGGTTCAGAAGGAGGTTCTGGCTGGATTCAGAAGCCAGATCTCTGGCTCAGGCCAAGGAGGCCCAGCCCTTGGGAGTGTCTGAACCGGGACTGCCTGGCCCATTTCTGCTGCCCTGCCTCAGGGAGCTGGGGGCCCTGGCCTGGGTGGGCATCTGCCCACTGTGAACAACCATCAGCATGGCTGAAAGAATTGACATCTGGAAGGGAACAGAAGCCAGAACCTCTCTTGGGAGGAGCAGAGGAGCTAGTCCTTAGGAATGGAAGAGGGTGGAAGGGTGAGGTCCTCCATTCTGCTATAAACGGTGCTTTCTGCCCCCTGCATGTAGGCTCAGCCCCTTCCCCCCAAATCCCACTCCAGGGCCAGAAATCTTCCCTCCCTGCAGCTATTCATCCAGGCCCTGGTTTGGGAGGGTGCTCTGAGACCTGCCCCCACAGCACTGCTCTCATCACAAGCAAGGTGGAGCAGCTGGGAGATTCAGGGATTCACACTCGGGAACCTGAGGTCTACCTCCCTGGGGCCCCAGGCTGAGCCAAGAATGGTCTGTATTACTCTGAAAACTCCCGCCTCCCACCCCAAGAAGAGGGCTTGTCCCAGGTCACACATCTGAGTCAGGGTGGTGAGGTGGTGAGCAATGTTCCCATCTGCCCTCTTCAAATCTCTGGCCTCTGCAGTTCCAGGGAGGCCCAAGGGTCCCAAGGGAAGAGAATTGGGGAGAACTTGTTGACCCAGACAGGCCTCAGTGAGTGTGGGGGAAGCAGGCAGCCCCCATCTCTACTCTCCCCAATGGGTAGGACTTTCCTGATTGGCAGTGGGCTGGACCAAAAGACCTTTGACTGGAGGTGATGGAGGGGGCGCTGAGATGGGAGTTAGTTCTGGTTTGTCTTTAGAGTGAGTTCCATCCCCCAGCCCTGGAGTGGCCCCTGGGATTGCTAAGGGCTGCAAGGCTTAGGGGACTAGGGGCAGGGTGTTAGTTGGTTAAAAGTTCAGTAAGGGGCCCTGGGAGAAATTTCCATAAACCTTCTGCTATTTCCATGAGCTCTGGGGAGCATGCACCACCAAGCCCCCAGACCCTTAAAGCCACTGGTTCCTTCAGCCTGGTCTTTCTCCCCATTTTCCTACCCCCATACAAATTTCCACAGCAGACTCCCTGGGAAGGGGCTTTTATATATTAAAAAAAAAAAAAGCTTTTATTGGGGGAAAAAAAGTGGTTTATTTTTTTTGTTTCTTAGTAATGGCGTCATTGTGGGGAAAAACAAAGGGGTAGGGGAGAGGGGAGACAAATACTTTTGGGAGGCAGCCCAAGCTTCCCAGAATCCTTTGTCCCACCCTATGCCGGGTGCTTGGGGGGTGGGGGTGGAGGAGTGAAGGGGAAGAGGCAAGTGTGATTGATAAAGCTCATGAGTAGAAAAAAGGCACTGGTGGGTTATATCTTGGGCCTTTGGGAGGGTAAAGCCAGGGGCTTCTTGGCATCCCGGCCTGGCCTCTAGTCCTTTCCTTTCCCTTTTTTGGCTGTAAAACAAGAAAGATAGACCTTATTAACAGGGTTAGGACAACCTAGTAGAGACCCCACTCCACCACACACCCCCACACACCCGGGAGAGGAGAAAATTCTGCCTAGTGGTTCAGAATGAGCTAACCCCAAAGCTGGTTGGATAGTGCAGCCCTTCTGATGCCCAATATTCCCCACCCCTGTAACCCAAATCTTCACTTGGGATCAGACTTGAGTTGAAGTTCCAGTCCTGGTCACAAAACCCCTTGAAAGTCACCTCAGAAGTGGCAGATTCACCCCTGCCCTGCTGGCCTCTCTATGCTGTTTTGAGTCAGGAGTGAGCTAAGGGAGGGGGAAGCATGCTTGAAAGGGCCGACCTGACCAAATGCTCCCATTGGCTGGAGAGAGGACAAAGCCAAGCCCTTCTGGGGCAACTGCCCTGGGTCCTAAGCCAAGTGCTTCAATAGGAACAGCTTGAGTTTGTCCCCATTTGGCAAGGATTTAACATTTCTGGATCACTTTTTGTGGGCCACCCAATATACGTGTCCCATGGATAAGATTTCTTGACAAATAGGAAAACTGAGTCCAGAGATGTCCTGAGGTCAAACACCAGGATCAGGAGTCAAAACTTCGGGCTTAACCATTCCCCTCACAGGTAGAGCGCAATCCCCTGCGAAGACCCCACCCTCTCCGCTAACCTTTGGCCTTGGCTTTGGTCTTGGGGGTGCAGGGCTTCATCACAAGGATGGTCTCCTGGCACTGGGCATTATACCGCGCCTTCTTCAGGGTGCCTTGGCGGGCTTTGGTGCCTGTGCCCCCATCACATGCACCCCAGCTCTCAAACTTGTACTTGCAGTCGGCTGTCGGGAAAGTGCCGGGCTCAGGAGTAGGAAAGCCTGTAGCCTCCCTCCTCCAGCCCGCGCGGGTTTGAGAGAGCCTGTGCAGCCTCTGCGCCTGCGCCCCACCTCACCTCCGAACTCCTTCTTCCAGTTGCAGGGCACTCTGCACCGGATGCGCTGAGTCTGGGCCCCGCAGGTGCCCTCGCGGAAACCCACGCCGCAGTCCTTGCTGCTAGGGGTGCAGGGACCCCAGGTCCACTCAGCGCACTCGTTCCCCGGTCCTCCCTTCTTCACCTTGTCTGCAACGCGCGCAACAGAGTTCAGGACCCGGGTCATAGAGGGACTCCCTCGGGGAACCCCTAAGCTGAGGTTTCGGGCTCGGAACTCAGGCAGGAAGTCCAGAGGTCGCCAGGCCTCACCTGCGCGTCCCTAGACCGCCTCCTACCACCCTCTCTCCCGGCACACACACATCACCTTTGTTTTTGGCCACCGCGGAAGTGAGCGCCAGTAGGGCGAGGAGAGCGAAGAGGAGGAAAGCTCGGTGCTGCATCCTGGGGGGAGAGCAAGGGTCAGAGCGCCCCCGCCGTCCCCTTCCCCAAGGAGGGCCGCGTACGTGGACCTCCTATCCCCACATCCCCCATTCTCCAGGCTCCAAGGCTAGGGACGCTAAGGTTACGGCGAGGAGGACGTGAGACGGCCGCCCCTCGCCGCGAGCCCGGGATGCCCGGGCGCACAGCCGGAGGCTTCTCCCTGGGTCTCCCTGGGGCATGCCTCGAGCCCGGGACGCGGCTCAGACCCCCACCCTGCATCCGGCCCCCAGGTCGGCAATGGCCGGTGGGCCGCGGCCTTCGCGCGCCCCCCGGTGCCCCGCGCGCTCACTCGCTCGCTGCCCGCACTGCTTCGCTCCCTCCCGCGCCGGGCCCGTCCCGCTCCGGCCGCTGCGGCCCCTTTTGTCTCCAGAACCGGTCTGAGCCGGTCACATGGGCCCCCGCCCCCTCTAACCTCCCCCACCCGGGAAGGACCCGCCCCGCCCCCTTGCCTCAAACCCGCACCGCCCCCGACCCTGGCGTCCCCGCCTCCGCTCCCGCCCCGCGCGTCTGTCCCGGCTGCCCCGGGCTGTCTCTGCATCCTCGCCGCGTTCCGCCGGTGCCCTCCCGGCCCAGGTCTGCGTCCTGCCCTGAGGGACTCCCTGCCCGCCACCCCTAGTTTTGAGCTCCCCGGGCCCCTGCCCTCTGCTCCCTTCCGGTGTTCCCAGACCCGGGGCCGCCCCCTTTCCCCGTTGAACACTTGCAGCCTGGTCCGCGCTCAGTCCTAGGCTCCCTTCGCGCAGCGGAGCCTCCGACGGACAGGAGGGAGAACCGAGCCCTGGGTGTGTCATAGGCCCAGGCGCCCCACGTTCGAGCCTGTGTGCGGTCTGCGCTCCGCGAACCCCCACTGGACTGTTAACCCCGTGTGGCCCGCGTGAGACCCGATCCCGACGAGGCCCCGCTCCACCTCCCAGCGTCTGCTGGGCCCCTCAGCGCCCCCCTCTTGGTGGTGCAGGAGCGCCAGGCCCCATCTCGGATTGTTTCCCCGAGTTTGGAGGGAGATTCTCTGCTCAGTGTTGGGGGGGGCGGGCCCGAGACCGGGGAACCCGAGAAATTGACCGGATTGAGGGCGCAGGGGCGCAAGCGCTTGTTGTGAAGCGCAGGCTGGGCGGGCTATGGCTTGGGGAGGAGGAGCCCGCAGGCCTGGATTTGGTAAAACCTGAAGCTGACAAAAGCCGTCTGAGAAGTTCCAGACCCAACCACAGCGCTGGCTGCAATGCCCACCCCTCCTACCCTGAGGCCTCAGGGTTCACTTCACCCAATCCCCTAAACAGGGGCAGCAACTGAAGCCGGGGGGAGGGGGCTTGCTCAAGGCCACAGGACAAATGGACCAAAGGCCTCATGGACCAAAGGCCCCGGGCCTCCTCCGCCCCACCTCTTTCATTGTTATCGCCCCAGCGGGAAGCGGGAAGCGGAGGCAGCCGGCCCCTCCCCCGGCCCGTGGAGCTAGGCCGCTGGACAGAGGTCAGCTCCTGGGCAGGCCCTGGACCCCACCCCGAAACGGAACCCGAGCCCCCAGAAAAGAAGGTCTGTGTTGATGGTATCCACTCCCCGCCCTGAGGATAACCCAGCTGACCCCGCTGCTCCTCGACGTCCTCCCCACCCCAAAAAAAAGAGCAGAAAGGAAAAAAAAAAGTCCACTTTACTGAGTCACACCCAGCTGTAAACATGTCACCGTGAGAGCCCTGCCCTCACCCCCCAGGCCACACAGTTCCAATGAAATGACTGGGTACAGGGGGAGGGTCACCGGGGGAGATGCCAAGCAGGGCAGGCAGGCAAATGCAGCAGGCTGTTTCCGGGAGGATGGAGTCAGGGCGGGAGAGGGGCTGATCTCCCCCAGCCTCAGGGCGGGGGCCCCAAAGGACCAGGTGGCTTAGAGACCTCTTCCCCGAAGGCTTCCTCTGTGACACTGACTCACAGCCCCTCTCCCCTAACTCCAGGAGGGCTTCGCCTGCGATGAGGGTGAGGCTGCTTGGGCCTGGCCCAGCCTAGTTTCCTGTTCCATGAGCCTCTGGGGTAGGCTGGAGCCTTGTGGGGACAGGTGAGACCCCCAGCTCCTCAGAGTCCAGCCTTGGTCTGGGTGGCTCTGCAGGGGCAGCACGGGGCTCCTTCCCTGGGGCCTGGGTCCCCCCGTGGCTTCCAAGTGGAATGTGGCAGTGAGGCGGGCAGGAAAGGCGCTCATCCTCCAGCAGGCACTGTCCCTCCTCAGCTGCCCACCGTGGGCCTTGCAGCTACACAGCCGTCTCCTGGTCCTCCCTCTGGATCATCTGGTAGTGCTGCCGGTTCTCCAGGTAGGCTGCCAGCTCTGTGTCCTGAGCCTTCTCGGCCCGCTGCCGGGGAGTGTCACCCTGCAAGAGAGAGGGCTGCTGTCAGCCCAGGCTCAGAGGGCAGGGCTCTTCCCTCCTGGCTGCCTGGGGAAAGGGACCAGCCCTCTCCTGCTGGCCTGGGTTTCCCAGGGTCTATTCTGTGTCCACTGAAGGACAGCTTCCAATTCCCGAAAGCCGCTCACCCCCACAGGGAATGTAGGGTTTGCCTGGCCGGGGCCCTGCTGGCCAGCTCACCTGCTGGTCCGTCTTCATGAGCGAGGCCCCGGCCTCCACGATGTAGTGGCAGATGGTGCGCTGACCCAGGGCTGCAGCCTGGTGTAGACAGGTCTCCCCGCTGGGGGAGCACGGGTGGGCTGTGGACCCGGCCAGTCCTCTGGGCCCTCCTGGCTGTCTCCCGAGGGCCATCAGAAAGGGCAGGAAGCTCGGGGTGTTGGGGCAAGGGGAAGGGCTGCCCAGAGGATGGCAGACATGGCCAGGGAGGGTTTAGGGGCTCTGATCAGCAGGCCCACACAGGAGTGGCTTCCAGGGTAACCTGACCCTCCACTGCCCAGATACTCACTTTTCCTCCACAGCATCTAGGATCTCTGTGGGGGCTGGAGGACAGGGGAGGGGTCAGAACGGCCTGGCCACCTTCTCTCCTCCCACCCGGCCTGACCCTAGGCGTCAGCTCACCATGGTCCAGCAGGTATCGGACCACCTCCTTGCTCCCAGTGCTGACAGCGTGGTGCAGGAGCGTGCGGCTCCGCTCGTCCCGGTGTGTGAGGTCACCTCCGGCTCGGTGCAGCTCCTGGAGCTGGGGGCAGGAGGCAGAGCATGCTGGGGGTCCGCAGGGTCACCCCTCCTTCCAGCCACATACACTGGCACAGGGCCTGATGCTAGCACACTTGTGCACATGCCTCCCTAGAGACCTCAGGGGCCTTTCTGGAGTGTCAGGGGAAAGAGACGGGCTTCTCTCACCCTGGATGCCTGTGGCAGAAGCACTTACAACCTGGCCCTGGGGCCTGTGTTTCCTGGAAGATTCACTCCTTTCTAAGCACAGGGGTAGGCTGGCTGAGTAGGAAGCTCGTCCTCAGAGCCTGGCCTGGGACCCAACCTAAGAGTTACCTATTATGGCCCGGACAGGGAAAGGGGCATACACAGGGGGGAATGGGACAGGCACCACAGAGACCCTGCAGAGGGCCAGACAGAGACAGCGCCTGAAGAAGCCAGCTCTCAGCCCAGCCCCAAAGCCCCCTTCAGCCCAGGGGAGCCCTGGAACTGGTACCTTACAGAAGTCGTTCCTCTTGGCAGCCTCAATCAGCTCTTCCCCTGCATAGAACACCTGCCCATTACACTCTGGGGGTGGCCTTGTGTGTGCGTGAACACACAGAAGCTGCCCTGTGTGCAAGGAGGTGGACCTGCTGGGGCACGTGTGTGGAGGCTCACATGCGAATGTGAGCTCATCTGTGTAGGGCTAAGGCTGTCTGGGCCTGCACCACCCACCCCAGCCAGCTTCACTGGTATGACTGGGGAAAGAGGAGAGGGCCCCGGAGGGACAGGCCTCACCTTTAGGGGGTGTGGCATCCCCTTGGAGCAACCTGTGAACAGAGCAGGATGAGATGGGATGTGCCGGCATGGCTGGCCGGCCCCCACCCAGCCCCAGCCTGGGGTGCCCTTTGTTCTTTCAACAGTTTATTGAGTGCCTACTACATATCAAGCCCTGGTCTAGGCACCAGGGGTACTGCAGTGAACAAGACAGATGTGGGACTGGCTCTCATGGAGCTTCCATTCTAATACAGGAGACACACAAGGAAACAAATACTTTGACATATGTAAGTGCTCTGAAGACCAGAAAACAGGGTAGTGTAACCGAACGACTGGGAGACGGTGGTAGCTTCAAACAGGGTCCCAGGAAAGACTGCTCTGAGGAATGCTGAACTGAGATTCGAATGAGGGGTGGGCAGCTCCGTGAAGGGTGGGGGAGTGTGTTTTAGGTAGAGGGAATAGTAAAGTCCTGAGGTGAGCAAACTTGAGGTCTCAGAGAACAGAGACATGAGTGGGGCTGGTCTGTGGTGACAAGGAGGCGGCTCTGGTGCCGTCAGAGATAGCCAGACCCAGGGAAAGCATGACTGACCTAAGGGCTGCTGAGAGGGAAGGTTCTAGGCTGGGGAGCAGCCTGGTCTGGTCTGCAATTTTACAGGCCACTTAGGCCGCCGAGTAGGGAATGGGCCATAGTGGGCACACGTGGACACAAGGCAGTACGACAGCGGGAGGTGCGGGGTGTGGTGGCTTGTGGGGTGGGGGCAGGTGAGGAGGAGTGCTTGGATATTGAGGGAGCAGACAGGACTTGCTGAAGGATTAGATGAAGGGCTGGGAGAAGAAAGAAGTCAGGGATGGAGCCCACGTCTTTGAGCACCAGGCTGAAGGGGGACGACCAGAACTGTCAGGGTGGAGGCCTGTGAGTGAGGTGGGTTTTGGCCAGATTCACTGACACCATTTAGTCAGCCAGTGGAGAGGCTGGTGGGCAGCTGGCTGGAGGTGTGTTTCTGGTGCTCAGGAAGGGGTTGGGCTGCAGGCAGGAATTAAGGAGTCGCTAGGGACTCACCGGGGCGTTGGTGAGCACGGGGAGGTGGGGAGAGGGGAGGTGGGGGTGGGCAGGTCAGGCCGAGCCGATGCCCCCAGCAGCTCAGGGTCCAGGATATAAATCTCGTCCTGTGCGATCTCTGTCACATAGTTGAGGTGTTCCTGTGGGTGGGGAGGGTCGGGTCAGGGCAGCAAGGCCAACAGACCTGGAGATGCCTCTGCTACAAAGCATGAAAACTGAAAAGAGGCAGCCAGCCGAGGTGGCCCTGCTAGACCCTGCTCACCTTCCCCTCCCCACGCTCCTCCTCTCCACTCGTGCCACCCAAGGCCTGTCCCTGACCTTGCATACTGGACCTACCACCTCTGCCTCTTCCCAGCACTGTGCTTTTCTTCTGGCCAGATGCCTTTTCTTTTCTCTCCCGGATCACACCTGTGCTACGAGGCTCTCCCACCCACCCAGCATGGCCTCCTTCTCCTGCTGGTACCACCCCTGCACACTGCTGCTTGGAGGACAAGGCCACACACTCTCCATGGCCACGACAAGTGTGAGTGCACTGCGGGGTGTACGAGAGGCAGGGGCCAGCTCGGCTGTGGACAGGCTAATAGGGAACACTCCCCAGGAGAGGTGCCGCCAGGTCCCTGGATGCAGTGGTAGCTCACCTGGGCCCGGTCGATCCTGTAGAAACGGCTGGCAGTGGTTGCTGTGGAGAGAGGGACAGTGAGCTTCCTGAGAATGAGGGGGTCCTTGCCCAGGCCCAGGGCCTCTGCTCCCCCAGGAGGTGGCAGGATGGGGCCGAGGACTGCCAGGAGCTGACCTTTCAGGGTAGGACTCACCATCCAGGAAGCACCACTTGGGGGACAGTTTCTGGCATGTTGGGGACCTTGCTCCAGCACTATCAGGCTCCTGTTGAGAGAGAACAAAAGTTCAGGGCTGAGAGGGGACTGGGGCCAGGGAGAGAAAGACCGGGAGCAGGTAGGCACAGGCACAGGCTCGTATGGGGGAGGAGGCCGGCCATCAATTCCCCACCACCTTCTCAGCCAGGCACCCCCTTACCTGCTGGAGCCTCTCGATGTGGGCGCGGCAGAGCTCGAGGTCGCTATCTCCTGGGACCACCACAGTGCCCAGGGGCACGGCTGGAGGACAGAAGGGGCCTTCAACAGCTGGCTAGAGCCCACTGCCCTACCCTCAGGGTCCTCCACCGCTCTGCCACCCCTGCCTCAACCCGATCTAGCTGGTTACTTACAAGCCTCCTTGAGCTGCTCCTTGTCATAATGCAAGGCTTCGTAGTCATGCATGCTGACTCTGCTCACCTGGATCCGTAGCTGCTCGGGCACCGGCTGCTGGCTGAAGGGCGGAGGCAGGAAGGGGGCTCAGCCACAGGCCCCACCCCAGGGGCACCAATTCTGGGCTGGGCACCAAGCTCAGCAGGAGAGGAAGGGCCTCCCACTCCCAACTGCCCTGGACAGAGGCAGAGGCCCTGCCAGTCCCTTGTATAGCTGGGGAAACCAAGGCCAGGGAGCCCGTAGTGTCTTGGCCTCTGGCCCACAGCAAGTGGTGGCTGGGGCTGGGGACGTACTCGCTATGTAGGGGGGCAGTGCTCCGCCGCTTGGCCTTTTGCACCATGGTGGCCTGGTTGCGCAGGGTGATCCGAATGCGTGAGGCAGCGAGCTTGCAGGGCTCGCCATCCACCTGCACCGGGATGGCCTTGAACGTGGTGAGCACCACCTCGCGGCACTGCGTCAGCCGCTCGCCATGCCCCCCTACCTGCAGCGCTGCCTGCAGCAGAGGAAGCTCAGGTCAGGGGGGTGGGGCACGTGGCGGGGAGGCCACCAGTTCTGCTCCTTCAGGGGGTGCTCTGACCAGAGAACAAAAGTGAGGTAGTCCCCGGCCAGAGAGGGGAAGGAAGAGTGAGAGCCAAACAGAAACGGGCAGTGAGGGGTCCTGGATAGACAGAGGAGAAGAGGGTGAACCCTCCATCCTGGCCAACCAGGGGAGCGTGGGTGACCCTCCCACCTTCAGAAAGTTGGCATCTGGGAACAGGCAGGGGCCACCGCAGAGCCAGGGCTTCCAGGCAGGCCCTGTGCTTGCCCACTCACCAGGGACGTCATGGTGAAGCCAATGACCTCGAGGTAGCCGTCATCATGCCGCTGGGGCTCAAAGTCGTGGTGCTCCCCGGGGTGGCCCCAGGGCATGGTGCCCGCACAGTACCTAGAAGGAGGGCAGCGAGGCTTCAGAGGCCAGTCTCTGCAGGATGGAGACAGCAGGGCCCCTACCCCAGCCTGCCCTCCTCACCTGGGGATGTTGAGGAAAACAATGCACTGGGGTTTCAGCTCCTGAATCTTGGGGGTCAGGTCAGTTCCATCACACTGGAAATAAGAACAGGGAAGGGGGTTGGGGGTAACATGCAGAGGCGGCCTCCTCCTTCTCCTTGCTGTCCCCCATGCTGCCTGCCGGCCTCGCCCTGCTCACCACCACTCGGATGTGCTTGGCCAAGTCCTTGGAGCTGCCCGTCAGGAAGTCGGAGAAGGCTGTCTGTGGGAGGCGGAGGCGTCACCATCTGGCGACAGGGACCATCCCTCCTCATTGCCCTGGCAGATACAGGGGACGGGGGGCACGGGTGGTAGAAAAGGTGGGCACGGGAGGGCGGTGCTGGCAGGCCCCCGACTCACCCCAGCATAGAACATCTTGTTCCGGAAGCGGCTGTTGAACTTCTCCGGGTTGGCCTCTGGGTGGAGACAAGAAATGAGGGACAATCAGCCACTCGTCCAGGTTGGGGTGAGGACAGACGGCTGGGGATGACTGTCATTTACTGGGGAGGGAGGGGGGCCTGAGCCTGACTCTCTTCAGGGACACTCCTGTGCCCACCGCCCCCGCCTCCCCGCCCCGACTTCCCAAGGCTGCCAACCTCGCGACTCGTGAAACTCCAGGGTGACGTGGGCATCAAAGCCCAGGCTGAAGTAGTTGTTGAAGACATCCAGGGGCAACTGGAAAAGGTCGAGGGACTAAGATGAGGGTGGGGCCTTGCTCACCCAGGGACTTTCAGGGCCTTTCTCCCAGCACAGTTAACAAAATCTTGGAAGCTCTTGCTGCCCTTCCTGCCCACATCAGGCTCTGCCCTGCTCTACCCAAAGCTTCTCAGGGAGCTTCCCCAAGTGCCTGGGGTAAAAGAGCACCCAGGTCCCTGGGAGCATCCTCTCCTCAGCTGTTTCCTTCCACAGCACTGTTCCCGACATGTCTATCTTGTAAAAGCCCCACGAGAGCAGGAACTGAGTTTTGTTCACTGCTTACAAGGCCTGACAAGTAGCGGGTACTCAGTAAAGAGGTGCTGAGGCCTGAATGCACAACCCTTTTGTGACGTGAACACCATAATGCCCACTATGCAGATGAAGCAGCGAAGCTTGGAGAGACAGACATCCACCCAAGAGATAACGACCCACCAGCGAGAGGGAGAGTGGGGTCCCTGGGAGCCCCAGACACCAAGGCGTGGAAAGGGCCTGAGTCCTGAGCATGGAGACTGCCCTGACACCCCTGCCCTGCCCTGGCTGACCCACCCGGTCGGTGGCACCCTCGTCACGCTCCTCAGGCCCCGCCTCAGGGTTGGGCTCAGCTTGGAGGTCCCAGCGGTCAAGCTTTACCACATTTCCCTCTTCTACGTGGGAGAGGATCTTGGATACAGGCTCATCTGTGTAGCCCTGGTGGGAGGAAGTAGGGTCTAAACAGCTGCCATGGTTGGAGACCCCCCTGCCGCATGGCCGCCCTCCAACTGGCCCGCCCTCCTGTGGGCTCTTACCCCTCCCCAGTTGAGGGTACGGGCCAAGTCGTTGCCTGTACCCAGAGGTAGGATGGCAACAGGGGGTGGTGGTTTCAAGCGCAGCTGGTCCAGGGTGGAAAGAATCCAGCCGACCTGAGGAAGGCAGGGCAGGAGGCCCATCACGCCCTGAGGGAGGCCCAGGCTTCAGCCCAGACCCTGTGGCCCCAGGAGGAGCACCCACCGTGCCGTCGCCCCCACAGGCCAGGATCCGCAGGTTGTGCACTTTGCGGTACATCTCCAGCCTAGGGTTGGGAAGACAGGCATGCGGTCAGGGTGTGTGTGCTTTGAAAGCCAGGCCAGCCCTTCACCAGCCCCTGGAACCTTGGCAAGTACTCACGCCTCTTTGGGCCCTCCCTGGCTCAGGTCAAAGACTTGCCGGGGATTGAGATACCAGAGAAAGGACTGGATGATCTTAGCGCCCTGTGGGAAGGCAGGAGCCAAGAGGTGTTGGGAAAGAGGGAGACAGCGAGGAGGCAGTCGGGGTGGAGGACCAAGGGGGAGAAGTAGTGGCTGTGGGGCCAGGCCCAGAAAGATGGATACAAGGTAGGACTTTCTCAGATCCCTGCCTAGGAAAGAGAGAACGGGCAGACACCTGAAACGGAGCCTGGGCAGAGTTGTTGGGAGGTAGGCTTGACCCCAACCCCACCCCGCAGTCCTCAGTGGAGCGAGAAGGCTGCACCTACCTGGTTGCCCCCACTCTTGGGGTTCACAAACACCAGCAGGGGCTTCATGAGCGGGGATGGGGTGGGCCTGATGATGAAAGGTCTCCAACGGCCCTCCTTGGAGACACAGGGAGCTGTAAGGCTCCTTCCTGTCTCAGAGGACCCAACCCGCATCCCAGCAGTCCCCAGAGTGACACTCTATCCTCTGCCCATCCTCATGTACCGCCTCTGGGGTCTGACCTTTGGTGGGCCCAGCCACAGAGAGGCTAGTTGGATTTAATCGCCCACCCTTGGGGTGCCCAAATCCCAAACTGTCCCCCTAAAAGGATGAGCTGGCAGCCCCAGCTCCAGGGGCTCAGAGTTCCAAGAAATGGACTCTTTTCTGCCCTTCCCCTTCCCCTTCCAATGCTTGCCAGCCCCAAGTCCAACCTCAGGTCCTTTCTTGCTCGATTTCCTCTTGAAGGATGCTCTCTTTTTCTTCTTGCTCGCCTTGAGGGTATTCTGCAAGGGGAACAGAGGCGTCGGTGACGAGGTGGGTAGACTGGGAGACCCTAAGTGGGTGGGGGCGGGGGCCTCAAGGGTGCAGGCAGGACTCACCTGGGGCCTGCGGGCTCGGAGGATCCAGGTGGGCGGGATGACCACAGCGGCATGGACGCCCAGGGAGCAGGGCTCCTCTATCTGCTGCAGCATGAAGCAGGACACCTTGCTGTGGTACTAGAGGCGAGGGCGGTGAGGCTGAGCTGGGCCAAGCCTAGACCCCAGGACCCAAGCCCGGGGACAGCCACGGGGACAGGGGCCCACTCACTGCTTGCTTGCACCAGGAACAACTGATGGCCACAATCTCCTTACTGTGGAACGTGAACTTCTGCTGGAAGCCCTGAGGGTGGAGAGGCTGGGTGGGTACCAGGGGCCGGACCTAGAGCAGCAGACCCAGGCCCGCCCTGGTGCCAGCCTCTCTCCAATTAGGGAAACTGAGCATGTTTCAAAAATCTAACACCATAAAATAAGTCCTGGAGCAGGGGTGCTTAACCAGGGCCCCATGCCTTTCTGCAGTTAACTGCAAAGCGCTGGGAGTGTATGTGCACACATGCTCTGCAGTAAAGGATGTTTAGATTAACTCAGGTTCCAGACCCCCAGGCCTCTCCGTGTCCTCTTCAAGTGCTTCTTCACAGTACCTTTCACATTCCTTCCCTTGCTCATCCCACAGACATTTACTGAGGGCTGGCATGCCAGGCACTATGCCAGATGTTGGCAGGAAATGGAAAAAAGGACAAAGCCCTGACGCCTCTCAGAGCTTACACTTCCTGAGGGAGCCAGACAACCACAAAGTGAACAACACAACCACTGGCTGTGCCAGGGCAGCTCAGCGGCAGTGCCGGCTGCCAGCTGCACTGGCCTCCAGGGGGCAGCACCGCCACCTGGCTCAGTGCTTGGTACACAACAGGTGCCAGGAAAGTATCTGTTAGGCTGAACAGGTGAGAAAGTCTATCCAGATCTCAGAGGCCACCCATGGCCTCAAAGCAGTCCAGATGCATTGCACTAGAAGGGACTTTCTGACCTCCTTGCTCTCCTCTTAGCCCAGGGACAAGAGTGGGGCCACGGTGGTTTGGGACTAACAGCTGTCAGGCTGAGTGAACCCTGGCCTCTGTGCTCTGGTGTCACAGTCATGATACAGAGGCCACACTGTTCACAGAGCATGGGGTTTAGGACCACCAGGCCTAGGGCTGGGGGGGAGTAGGTCGACAAGGCCTCTCACCTTCCCGCAGTGTCGACACTTGCCATCCTGGCGCCGCCGATGTACCCAGTGGTGACGCACAAAGGTGGGCTGGAGGAGGGGAAAAGGAATATCACTAGGGGGAGAGCATGTGTTGGGTCAAGAGGCCTGAGCACATCCCACCACCTTTGATATGTTAACAGTACAATCCTGTATATGAGGTGAGAGGGGCTGAAGACTTCTCTCCACGGCCTGCAGGCAAGACTAAGACTCCGAGAAGGGTGTGACTTCCCCAGGGTGGCACACAATTTGGCAGAGAGTGCTAGGAGGCCCAAGGAGGCAAGCCGTGCCCCAGCCCCCTCTTCTGCCGCCAGCCTTCCCCTTTGGGAGACCTTCTCAGAGCCTCAGCCTTGTACCTCCCAGGACCCCAGCAGCCGGAAGGAGCTGAGCTCCCTGGTGGCAATCTGGAGGCACTGCAGAGAGGCCCACTTGAAAAACCTGGGCCTCCTTGCCCCTACCCACCATGATACACACTTACCTCACGGACGTTCCTGGAGCCTGATTCCCGGAAGGATGGCTTACAGCGGAAATTTATCTGTGAAACATTGCAATGACCACAAAAATGTCAGGGTCAGCCATATGGCTATTCCTCCATGCAAGGGTCACCCAGAGCCATCCTCACACAGTAGCATTAGCCCCAGTTCATCCTGGGAGCCCTTGGAATGTGAGATACCTCCTTTGGGAAGCCCTCCTGTGTTCCTGTCTCCTCCCCACTAGCCAGAAGGACGTTCTCCTTCCTCTGCTCCCCACAGCTTTCTGCCCAGTATCCCAGGTGAGGAAGACAGTCGTAGTTTTACACTCACTGTATTGGGACCGGAAACCCTGGTGGCATAGTGGTTAAGTGCTACGGCTGCTAACCAAAGGGTCAGCAGTTCAAATCCAAAAGGCACTCCTTGGAAACTCTATGGGGCAGTTCTACTCTGTCTTATAGGGTTGCTATGAGTTGGAATTGACAGCACTGGGTTTGGTTTGGTTTTGGTTTATATTGGGATCATGGTTTACTATCTTTATATTCTTAATCACCTCCAGCACCCCCAGCCCAGGCATCTGCAGGCAACTCAATCCTGCTTGCAGGCTGGTTCTGACTGGCCCCTGGAGGCCTTTAGCTAGTTTGCTGTTGAACACTGGTTTGATTTTCAACTTAGCAGGTGATGATGGGTCTACAGTGCCTAGATGACACTTCAGCTTCTCTGTCCCTGCTTCAGCCTTAGAGGGGCTGTAGGGAAGCCTTAGAGTCCCTGTGTGGCTCAAGTGGCTGAGCACTGGACTACTAACTGAAAGGTTGGCAGTTCAAACACACCCAGAGGCATTTCGGGAGTAAGGCCTGGCAATCTGCTTCTGAAAGGTCACAGTCTTGAAAACCCTATGAAGCAGTTCTACTCTGGACACCTGTGGTTGCCGTGAGTCAGAATCGACTTGATGACAACTGACAACAAAAGGGAAGCCTTGCTCTATAATTCAAGGGTTGGGGAACCAGCCCAAGTTAAGCCTTGCTTATGTCATTCCTAATCTCACGGATGTGTGTGTGCTGGTCTGGGTTTCTGGAGGCTGGGGAGACCTGATGATCCACGGCCACCCCTCCCACCCCCTGCCTCGACCACAGGCTGCCCACCAGCCCAGCGTTCCCTCTATCTCTCTAGAAACACAGTGTCCAGATGTGCCCCCAGCTGCAGATACACTGTGGATAAGGGTTCTTGGGGAAAGGGCTTGACAGAGGCTGTGAGCAAGGGCCAGAGCACAGGCTTTGGAGCTACCCAGGACTGAACTGGCCACTGCTGAGCTCTGAAGCCTCAGCAAGTCAGTAGTCTCTTCTAAGTATTAATTTGGACACTGATAATTTGGTGTCATGGCCACCATTCACTAATTCATCCTTTCAAGAATTATTCAATGAGTCCCACTCTCTGCCAGGCTCTGCTCCAGGTGCTGCGGATCCAGCACTGCACAGACAACAGCCCCTGCCCTCCAGAGCTCACATTCTAGTAGAGAGAATGGGAGGGCTAGAGAAAAGCAGATGAGGCACCAACACCACCAGGCAATGAATCAGAGCTGCTAAGATTTCCCTTTAAGGAGTCCTGGAGGCACAATGGTTAAGCACTTGGCTGCAAATCAAAAGGTTAGTGGTTCGAGCCCACCAGCTGTTTCACGGAAGCAAAGACCTGGCAATCTGTTCCCATAAAGATTACAGCCTAGGAAACCCTATGGGGCAGTTCTCCTCTGTCCTATAGGGCCCCTATGAGTTGGAATTGACTTGATGGCACACAAGATCCTCTTTCAAGATGCCACACAGAAGTCTTAATGCTGCTGAGCCCTCTGAGGGCCCCATCCTGCTGCTTCCCCTACAGCTGAAGTTCAGGATGAAAACCAAGCACAGAAGGCAATGGTTTCTTAGGATACCAGAAGCATACGCAACAACAACAAAAATAGATAAACTGGACTTCCTCAAAATTAAAACCTTTTGTGTTTCAAAGGATGCTATTAAAAAAGTGAAAAGACAACCCACAAAATGGGAATTTTTTGTGCAAATTATGTACCTGAGAAGTGAACAGTATCCAGCTTATATAAAGTACTTTTACAACTCAATAATAGAGACAAGTAACCCAATTTAAAAAAATGGGCAAAAGACCTGAATAGACAATTCTCCAAAGACATACAAATGGCCAATAAACACATGAAAAGATGCTCAACATCATTAGCCATCAGGAAAATGCAAGTAAAACCACACTGATATACAACTTCACACCCACTAGGACGGCTAGAATAAAAAAGACAGATCATAGCAAGCGAGGATGTGGGCAAATCGGAACCCTCATACATCGCTGGTATAAACGTGTGATGGTGCAGCCGCTTTGGAAACAATCTGGCAGCCCCTCAAAAGCTAAACAGAGAGTTACCATATCACCCAACAGTTCTACTCCTTGTTATCTGCCCAAGAACAATGAAAACATGTTCACATAAAAACGTGTACAAAAACGTTCACAGCGGCATTATTCATCATAGCCCAAAAGTGTTCATCAGCTGATGGATGAATGGGTAAACAAAACGTGGTGTATCCATACAATAGAGTAGTATTTGGCAATAAAAAGAAATGCTACATGCTACAACACGGATAAGCCATGAAAACATGCTGAATGAAAGGAGCTAGACACAAAGAACCACGTATTGTGTGATTCCATTTATACGAAATGTCCAGGATAGGCGACTCTAGTGGACAGAAAGCAGATTAGTGGTTGCCTAGGACTGGGGACTGCAGAGAATGGGGAATGATGCCTAAAGAGAACATGGTTTCTTTTGGGGGTAATGAAAATGTTCTCAAATGGATTGCAGTGATGATTGCACAACTCTGTGAACATATACTAAAAGCCACTGAATTGCACACTTTAAATGGTGACTTGTACATAAGTTACCGCAAGAAAGCTGTTAATAAAACCAACAGCAGCAAACACTTGAGAGCACTTCTGACGTGTCATACACATGCTTCATCTTATTTAATCTTCATGATAATCGCATGAGGTAAGGACTGTGATGTCCTCTCCCCTTTATAGGTGATTCATCTGTGGCACAGGAAGATTAAGTCACTTGCCAAGGTCTCACAGCTAATATACGAGGGGAGGCAGGATTCAAACGCTTCAGAGTCCTTGGCTCTCCACCACTATGTGTGTTGGGGGGGGCCCCCCTGGCAGGCGATGTCATGTAACTTGAGTGCACATGTATAGGTAAGTATCTGAGAGGGCCTTGCCAGGCTGGGCCACCACGCACCTTCTCCAGCTGTTCGATGCAGGGTGTGTGCACCACGATCTTGCAGGCTGCACACTTTCTCCTTGACACGGATTTCTGCTGCAGGAAAGAAAGCGAGGGCCTCTGAGGCACCTGGTAACTCCATCTGGGCCCGGCCCCTGAGCAGGTAGAGAAACCCCAATGTGCCCCAGCACAGTGGCCCCCTGTGTAACTAGAAACCTCCCCAGTCCTGGCTCCTGGCAACAAGATAAAGCCCCCATTCCCCTCACCATCCGTGGGCAGTACACAGCAGGGACGCTCAGGTCAGAGACTGCTCCCCTCTCCTCTGAAGGGCTGTAGCATCAGGACCCAGGGGTCTGTGTACAGGCTTCTAGATCCAGCTCCACCACCAGGGGGCAGCATGCCACAGAGCTCACTCACCAGCATCTTAGCTACACAGTACTGCTCCCCAACATAGCAGAAGTCCCCCGACACGTTGGTCTCAAACCAGATATGCTCCCCATACGTCGCCGATTCCTAGACCACAGGAGAAACATGCTCAATGCATGCCTGCCACCAAGCCCACCAGTCTGCCCCCACCCTGCCCCTTCCACCCTCTCCAAGATAAAGCTTAGGCTCCAGCCACCTGGATCTACTTTACTGTTTAAGGCTTGACACAAATGCAGCCACCCCCTGGTGGCTTGCTCCTCCCCACAAACCCCCCTCCTCCTTTCTCAGTACCCACAATCCCTCTGGCCCCTCCCCAGCACAGCAGGGGCTGGTACCCAGCACACCACCACTCACGCTCCAGTCCACAGTGCTCCGGATCTGCCGCTCGGACTCTCCACACAGGGCCCCGGGCGTGGGCGGAGGGAGTGCCAGGTGCGGGAGGCCTGACTTGGCGATGGCTTTCCTACAGGAAAGGAGACAGCTGAGGCCCAGGGCCAGCTGAGCACTTGCTGTCCGCTTCCTTCCCTACCATCTGGGATCTCAGCTCAACCCAAGGCCAAGGGAGGGACCGCAGTAGGGAGGGCAGAGGACCTCACAGAGCCCAAGACTCTGACAGGCTCCCTGCAGGAGACGCAGCCCCTCATGCGGCCCTTCTGGGGTGCGCTGGCCCCAGGGAGCAGCCTGGAGCTGTTCCCGGGCAGCACCTGCAGGTCAGATAGAGCGGTGAGGCCCTGGCCCAGTCAGGTGCCTTGGGGCCACACCACTTGCCTTGCTGATCAAGGCTATACCTACGCAAGCAGGGCACTCCAGGCCTGGGGTCCGGCCGACTTGCGCCGCAGGGCTACCTGGCGCCGGCGGGACAGCGGGCGCACACGGGTGGGTAACATAGGGCTGGCTGTGATGCCTGAAGCTCTTTGGCCCCCAGAGCCAGGGTGCTGGCCCGAGGGCCGACTCTGACTGAGGTGCCGGTAGTAGCCATGCAGGCCCCAGAAGGCACGGTCGTAGACCACATCAGCAGGGAGCAGGTGTGGGGAGGCTTGGCGCCGGCGAAGGTAACGGGGCACTGGCTGCAGTGGGCGGGTGCGCAGGTGTGGGGGTGACCCTGGTCTCTTGGTGCCTGGCTGGGTGGCACTCAATGCCCTAGCTGCCACATCCTCCTCCTCCTCCTTCATGCCCACAAGCCTGGCCAGCAGCTGGGGCGCACCCAGAAGCGGTGCCCCGACAGTGACAGACTGGGGGGTGGTGACCTCATCCACGGTGAAGCGGGGGTTGCAGGCTGGGGGTGCGGTGCTGGAGCGCCGGCGGGTGCCCCGGGCCCCCACCCTGCAGCCCAGGAGGCAGCCCTGGAGCTGTGCGCTGGAGCGGCGCCGCTGGGCCAGCGAGGAAGAGGCCTGACCAACAGGGGAGCGGCGCTGGGCCTTGCCCGTGGGAAACCCCACGCCGCTCGGCCGCCGCTGCCCCTCTCCAGAGCCCGGCGCCTTCCGCTGGAAGTGTCTCCTAAAGAAGGTCTCCATGGCAGGGACAGGCGGCGGCTGTTGGACATAGAGACCGAAGCATCAGGAGTGTGGCCAGGCCATAGCCCATCCTGCAGCCAGTTCTTTCACAGCCCATTCTCTGTGAGCAGAGAGGGGACCCTTGGCATTGGGGAGAACTATGGCCTTTCACCTCCATAAATGGGGTATTCAAGGGTCCTGGGGAATTCTCAGGGGAGCCCACACTTACAGCTGTTAGAAGCCCCGGTAGTACTCCTCAGCTGCCCTAGGACTAATGGGTAGGAGGGGGCTTTTGGCTACCCACCCCAGCTTCCTCTGTCCTGGCAACATCATCCACAAAGTCCTGGGCCTAAAGGATCTCACTGCTCTTGCCAGAAGCTGATGGAAATGAAAAAGGAAGCTGGAAGCTGGAGTCCTGGGTTCTAGTTCTGAGTGGCCCCAGACAGCGCTGGGGCCGAGGGCAAGTCTTCCTCTCTTGTCAGGCCTTTGCTTTGCCACCAATATGGGGCAGGTTAGGTTCCCTCCTGGGATATGGCATAAACCAAGCCGTGAGAGTAAAACGAGGCTCTCTGAAAAGGAACTCAGGCCTGAGGAGACGACAGACTCACTCAGTCCCAGTCTGAAGGTCAGGCTGAGAGTTTCTGGCATCTGACTTAGGGACCAAAGGGCTCTGAGGAAATAAGGCCCTCAGTGAGCTGAGGAGTGGCTGGGGGAAGAAGCCATCCTGGTCTTCACCCAGGGGATTTTGTATGGGAAGCAACAAAAGAAAAGCCCTCTGGATTCTGGGTGTATGTAGGCATCTGTCTCAGAGGGACTGACAGAAGGAACTTTCTGCACAAATGTCTCACCTTTCTAAGTAAGAGGCACAGTACGGACATTCCACGTGTGAAACTACTGGCTGATGTCCAGAGCCCTCCCAGCTCTGCCACTGCAGCCCGCGACCCAGCTCTCAAGCTTCCTAACAGGGAGCTGCTGGAGCTCCCTCCTGCAGGAAGCAGGGCCCCTGGGGGCCATCCCTGCTCCCACCACCCTCCCTTGACCTGCTCCAGAGAACAGGCACTCCTTTCCTTCCCCAGCTCACTTACTCCTGGCCCTTCCCTTCTGCACTGGCCATGTGGATCAGGGTTCTAAGCCCTCACCTCTCTTCACAGTTAGTAGAGCAAGGCAGGAAGCCAGGTACAGTTTAGGGTGGCACTGCCTCCAGAGGGCTCATGGACAGATGCCCTGTCTCCCACCATCAGGTGCTTTCGTGGGCCTTGACTCTGGGGGAGGCGCATTCTAGCCTCTGGCATCCACAGGGAGGTCAGAGTCACAACCAGGGGACAATGCTGCCTGGGGCTATTGTTGTGTGCCATTGAGTCAATTCTGACTCATTGCAACCCTGTAGGACAAAGTAGAACTGCTCCATAAGGTTTCCAAGGAGTGGCTGGTAAATGTGACTTTTTGGTTAGCAGCTGAGCTCTTAACCACTGTGCTACCAGGGCTCCGCTGCCTGGGGCTAACAGGAGAAATACCTCTGCCTGCTGAGGGCCTGGCAGGAATCAGGCGTGGTGGGTGGGTGCCCTGAACAAGTAGTGGGCAGGAGAGACTAAGGTAGAGCTACATGTGTTTGGAAGGAGATGGTGGTACAGTAGTTAAGCACTCAGCTGCTAACCCAAAGATTGGTGTTTCGAACCCACCTGCCACTCCAAGGGAGAAACTGCCTGGTGATCCACTTCTGTAAGGATTACAGCCTAAGAAACTCTACGGGGGCAGTTATACTCTGTCCGACAGGGTTACTATGAGTCCAAATTCACTTGACAGCAATGGGAATGCCCTTGGAGTCAGGCTTGGCCTGCATGTCTAGTGCTTCCTTCTCCTCTCACTCACTCACTGTCTTGATTTCCTACTGAGGCTGTGGGTCTGAGCCATGCACAGTGCAGGGAGACCGAGGGAGAGGCGGACAGGGCCGAGGTGTCTGCATCCTTTCACTAGTGAGCAGTGGAGGCAGCCATGCCTGGGGAAGCTGTGTTGGATACTGCCTGGCTCTTGTCCCTGCCTGTTATGCTTCCCAGACCCTGCAGATGATAGGGACAAGGGCAGAGCAGTCTGAGCTCCAGGGCAGGAGAGCTGGAGGGCAGAGAACATGGCTCCCTCCTAAAAACCATATCATCATGGCTGGCATTTGCTGAGTCTGGCACTGTGTTAAGTCTGAGGAACAGAGAGGTAATCTACCCAAAGTCCACAGGGGTGGAGGCAATGCAGAACTTAAGTCCATCTGAGGGCAAAGCCTGCCCCCTGCACCCCAGAGATGGGACAGAGAGTAGGGTCTCTCCTCTTGGACCATGAGGAATGGAGTAGGGATGGGAATCGCAGTTAGAAAAATAACCACCCATTTACTGAACTCCTACTCTGTGAGAGGCTCTGGGCTGGGCACTTTATCATCTCACTGGAGCCCTACCATGACCCCGTAAGGCAGGTAGAACCAAGAGCTCTGTCACAGAGATGAGGACACTGAGGCCTGAAGGGGGCAATAGCATGCCTAAGGTCACAGGGCCAGCTGGGGGCAGAGCCAGGACCTGAGCCAGGTCTGTCTGGCTTGGTTCTGCTCCCTGGGCTGGCCAGGGTCAGGCCTGCCTAGGGGTCAGCTCTGCATCCAGGGAAGAGGAACCGGAAGGCCTGCCTGCCTACTGCTGCCAGGACACTGGCTGGCCAGCGCTCCTCCAGGGTGTCAGCTTTCTCCGCCTGTCTGGTCAGGCTGCCCTGTGACAGCTGCCCAGCCTGGAGATTAGTCACCCGGACACACCGCCTGATGCTAGTGTCACCCAGAAAACAAAAGGCCACAGTCAGTGTGGGGGAGGTGCCGTCGGTGCTCTATGGGTGGTGGGGAGGGCTGGGCCTCCCTGCTGTTCCAGACCCACACTGGCAAGGTGGCCAGGAGGAAGAGGGTTCCTGCACATACTCCCTCATGACACAGGTGGTAGCTTACAGATGCTGTCACAGTGTGCCACCCTGCATGCTGCCAGGGGGCCCAAGCCCACATCTGTCCAGGGCCTCCTTGGCTGCCCAAGGTGCAGTCACTCCCAGTGGACAGGGAGGCATGTCAGGCCAGTGTTGTGTGACCATGTGGAAAGGTGTCCCCTCAGGGGCCTCAGTTTCCTTGTTTGTCTGGGGAGGCTGCTAGACTAGCTGATATGACAGTGTACGACCAGATCTCTGGCCAGGCCCTCAAGCCTCTGTGCTCTCAGATGTCCCCTCCCCCAGGCCTCATGCTTCCTGTTCCTCTGGTCTCCACAGAAACCTCTGTCCTCTGGTCAGTAATTGCCTGACTCCTGACTTCCTATCTCTACTGAAGCTTCTCCTGGGTCTGGTCACAGCCAGCCTGGCCTCAGGCCTCTCCTGGCCCTTCCCCTACCCAGGCTGGAGCTTTTTCCCCGAGCGCAGTTCCGAGCATAGCTTCTCCCCACCTCATCCTCTCTGTCACCTTCAACATACCACACAGTATGTGTAAAAGTTACTGGGGAGGCCCCAAAGGGCTCCGACACCAATGGCCCAGCAAAATGGCTGCTCTTCAGTCTGCTGGTGGGGAGCCTGGGGAAGCCTGAGTGGATAGGATGGACAGGGTCTCAGGGGGCCCCATCAATGTCCAGCTGTTGTTGGGGGTCTGGAGAGGGCAGGGCCTGTGGGAGGACAAAGGACAGTGGTGCCTGGCCAAGCACTCCTGAAGAAGAATAGCAAGTGTGGCTGCAGGCAGCCGAGAGGGCATGAGTACCCTAGCTTTGTCAGCTACTAGCCAGGAAGCACAGGACCCCTCGCCCCCTGGTCCAGAGTGCCCTCACAAGCTATACTAGTTTCAAGTGCAAAAGCCCAAGGTCTTTGGAATCCTGCATCTGCCATTTACCATTGTGTTATCACGGGCAGATGAGCGAACCTTCCTAAATCTCAGTTTTCTCATCTGCAAAATGGGGATCATACCACCTAGTTTAGAGGGGTGGCATAAGGGGGGTTCTGATGAGATGATGGATGTAAGGTACCTGGCAGAGCAGGGGCAGGGCAGGGCCTATCACCTGCCACAGGCACCAGCACATGCGGATCACGCCATCCCCTGGAGTTTGTCTCTGCCCACTGCAGGGGTGGGAAACCAAGAAAGGGAAGCAGGAGCACCCAGGGTGGACACCACCCACCACATGAGGAACAGAGCCTGCAGCCAGTGCCACCTGGGTGTCTGTCTGCTCATGTGTGAGGAATGCCCACCTCCCCTGATACCAGGCCTGGGCCATGGATTCTTCCTGAGGAGCTGGCACAGGACAACCTGAGGGATTCCACAGAGTGCCCTCTCCCTGCTGTGGGCAGGGTCCCACTGCCTCTATGCTCACTGAATGGTGGGCGGTGGCCTCTTCCGGCAGCCCCAAAGGAAGGGCCTGGAGCTGCCTCCCCAGGAGGATGCTGGCCAGAAGCCATCTCGGGGGTCTCTGTTCTCACAGCCCCAGGGTCCTGCCGGACGGGAGGAGGCAGGTACAGCTGCAGGAGAAGCCTGCAGATCCCAGGCCAACCTGGAGGCCGCTGAGGCAGGGTCTCGGCTTCCCCAAGGCATCTACCCACTAAAGAGATGCTGCTAAGAACAGGACAGAGATGGGCAATGCGGGCGGTTGGGCCATGGCCACAGGGTCAGGCTAGGCAGGGGGTAGAGGAGGTGGCCAGGCCAGTTAATGTTTACCTCCCTGGCTTGGGAGCAGGAGCCTGACCTGCCCCTTGTCCTTTCCCTTTCCTTTTCCATCAGCTTCAGAAGCCTGGCACGGCGAGACCCTCACCTAAGGATGGTGGTTCCTGGGCCTACCCTGACCCACCCCTCCCCAGGCCCACCCCAGCAGATACAGGAGGGAGGAAGCAGAAGGGAAGGGAGGGAGGGGGAGCCCCTTTTGACCTGATCTGGAAGGCAGGGCGGCACGCAGGAGGTGGGCAAGCAGGTGGGGCTGTGGTCCCCAGGGTGGGCAAGCCCGGCTCTGCTCCCAATTGTGCTGCCGGCCTCTGGCTGAGCAAGTCCTAGTTTGGAGAGCAGCAAGCTGAGGTGGCTGCGCCTCTGCCCCCTCCCCCAGCCTGAGACAGCCGTTATGAAAATAACCCAGCTGGTAACCAACTGCACTTCCTCTCCCAGCGGAGGCTCCAGGCCCTGCAGCGGGTAGACAGCGGGTGGGCGGGCACAAGCAGCTCTGATTGTTCCTAAAGTCCCCAGAGCTGGGCTAAGTGACAGCGCAACAGCCTCCCCTCCACAAAAGGTCCAGGGCAGGAGACGTGGAGGCCAGGTGTGCAGCCCAGTGCCCAGCCACCTGCCGCCCTCTCATGTCCTCTGGACAGATTTCCTAGAGTCTCGGGAAAGCATCTGAGACAGCTAAGCACACCGACTCCAGACAACCACAAAAATAAATACCGGTGGGGTGTTTTCACAACTCCAAAGCACTTTTTCACAACACAAGCATTATCAGACGGGAGGCTCATCATTCCCTGTGGGGGCAGTGTTACCTTTCCGGTGGAACAGATGAGGCACCTGACCCGGGGAGGCCTGTGACTGCCCAAGCTCAGAGGTGGCTGAGCTGGGACCCTGGAGCCTGGGTTGTCCGGCCCTGACAAGGGGGCCATTCCAAGCTGCCCCGACTCATGCCACATGTGTATCACCTGCCTGGAATGCTACTCTCTGACTCACACTCCTGCCATGGCTCCCTAGGGTCCAGAATGGCAGTTCCCAAACTTCCGGATCTTTGGATTTAAAAAAAAAAAAAACCACTTACCATCGAGTCAGTTCCAACTCATGGCGACCCTTTATGCTCTTGAAAATTTTTGAAGACCCTAAGGAGATTTTGTTTCTGTGGGTTATAGCTACTAATTTTACCATATGAGAAATTAAAACTGAGAACTGTTTAAGGTATTTATTAACTCATTTAAAAACAGTAATAAACCCATTACAGGTGAACATAACATACTTTTATGAAAAATAAACTATGTTTCCTAAAAAAAAAAAAAAAAAGATTAGTAAGAACAGTGGCATGGTTTCACGTTTCTGTAAATCTCTTTAACGTTTGGCTGAACAGAAGACATCTGGATTCGCGGAGCTGCTTCTGCATTCAACCTGCTGAGATGCTGTTTTGGTTGGAGTGTGAGAAGAAAAATTCTGCCTCACAGTGACATGGAGTCAGAAAATGGAAAAGCAGTTTAACAGCCTTTTCAGATAATTATGGATGCTCTTTTTTACAACTACACCAAAATATGACAAATGGTAGTTTCTGAAAGTTGAGCTGCAATGTGGACTCTGAAACCCTATCAAGGAACTTTTCATGGCTCATTCTCGCACCCTGAATTCTGCAACATCAAGCACTGGTCAGTGGAAAATACGGTTTACTTAGAGTTCGGCAGATCTGCCAATGTTGGCACGTTTCATTCTATGACACAAAAAATCACACCTACTAGCACCACTACTGATCTCATCAGAAGAGTCTTTAAGCCCTGGGAAGCTGTCAGGCTCTAGAAAGTGAATGCAAGGTTTCTAAAATTCAGATTCATGCTCAAAGGCTCAAATTTTATCATTGGTACTGACAGTTTTGGAAGTGACAAGCTCACCTCATTCATTACCGAGAAAACGTCTGCCGAATACCCAGGTCTGAATAGTTTGTCTATCAGGTGTTCTTGCAAGTGAAAATGGTGTTCCTTTAAAAATAAAAAAATTTAAAAAAGGAGCTAGAACAGCTTGTAACACAAACAACCGCACAGGGCTTTTACTTAAGGCAGCCGTCACAGATAGTCTGCAGCAGGAGGCCTTTATGGGGACATTCACATGTCTTCGTACAGACTACTACAAACACAGTATTCTGCCATCACGACTTTCTACAGTTAATTCTTACTGCTTTTCTTCTTTCAAGTGCAAGTGCGTGGAGAGAAGAATACAGTGACTGCCAACATGCTGGGGCCACTGCCTTGCTTTGTGTTAGGGTTCCAGCGGTTTCACCCACCATTATTTTTACACCATCAATACAAAAACGTTAACACAGGCAAATAACATCTCATGGAGAAAGCTGTGGCAGTCTGCTTCCGTAAAGATTTACAGCCTTGGAAACCCTATGGGGCAGTTCTTCTCTGTCCTATAGGGCTACTATGAATCAGAATCAATTGGACAGCAATGGGTTTTTGGGTTTATTGTTATGAAAACTGTTTTTAATTTTTTTAGTAATTTTTACTGAGCTTTAAGTGACCATTTACAAATCAAGACAATCTGTCACGTATAAGCTTATATACACCTTACTCCATACTCCCACTTACTCTCCCCCTAATGAGTCAGCCCTTCCAGTCTCTCCTTTCATGACAATTTTGCCAGTTTCTAACCCTCTCTCCCCTCCCATGTCCCCTCCAGACAGGAGATGCCAACACAGTCTCAAGTGTCCACCTGATATAAGTAGCTCACTTCTCATCAGCATCTCTCTCCAACTCATTGTCCAGTCCCTTCCATGTCTGATGAGTTGTCTTCGGGAATGGTTCCTGTCCGGGGCCAACAGAAGGTTTGGGGACCATGACCGCCGGGATTCCTCTAGTCTCAGTCAGACCATTAAGTCTGGTCTTTTTATGAGAATTTGGGGTCTGCATCCCACTGCTCTCCTGCTCCCTCAGGGGTTCTCTATTGTGCTCCCTGTCAGGGCAGTCATCGGTTGTGGCCGGGCACCATCTAGTTCTTCTGGTCTCAGGATGATGTAAGTGAAAACTGTTTTAACCTCACCAATCCTCTGAAAGTATCTAGGGCACTTCCAGGACCACAGGTTCACTGTGAATTCCAAGCCCTTCAGCCCGGCAAATGGTTTCCGCAGTTGTGGCACTAGTTTAGCCTATGATGCCTTGCCATAAACCTTTGGCTCTGACCAAGCCAATCAGTTCGCTGTCCTCCAGTCTGGCTGTGCGGAGCTCATGGCTTGTGCCCCTGCACATGGCTACCTTCTGCCCAGAACGCTGGCTGGGACTCCCTTCCCACCTCGTGTCAAAATCCCACTTGCTCACAACTGTCCCGGCCAAGAAGGCATCGCACCCACTGATAACCCCACACTACCCATTTGGCTCCTCTGCTGCTGGACCCTTAGACCCTCTGATTCTTTCAAATCCACACTTCTCCTGGGGGGCGTGGGGCCAGGCTTAGTGCATCTGGTCCACCCAGCACAGTGCCTGACATTGAGTCCAGTCTTTACCACTGCAGGAGCAGCACAAAAGGAATGCACAGGGAATTTGGAGGGGCAGGGGCCGAAGCCGTCAAGGAAGACAAGGGCTTCCTATCTCAAGTACTGCACCCAAGGGCTGACCATAGGAGCAGGCTGGCCCAGGCCACTTCTTGTTGTTGGGCTCGAGGAGATCGCACCAGCTATCTTCCTCTCCTCTCCAGGGGCCCCATGAGGGACAGCTGGAGGCCCTTTTTGGGGCTAGGTGCCACTGCCCACTCCATGCTCTCCATGGCCTTCCTTATGACACCTAACAGCAGGATATGGTGACATGAAGTCACAGTGTGTGGGTGGTGGGCAAGTAGGGGACGAGGGGTTGCCTCAGAGGCTTGGGGGCTGAGCCAGGGACCCTAACTCTGAGCTCCTTGATGGAACACCCCCAGTCTCTTTCTTCATGTCCTGAGGCCCCTGGTAGGCCCTAGAGAAAGGTTTGTAGAATGAACGACTGCCTCCTTCCTTCAACGCCTCCAGTCCAAGTCACCTCCCACTGCTGCAGAATTCATTGTAAAGCACCCCCTTACCCCTCCCTGGCTCCCCACTGTCAGCTGGACGAAATGCAAAGATCTGGGCCTGGCCTTCAATAGGCCTCCCAGATGCCTCTCCCATCTCTCTTCCATAGTTTTTACATTTCATTTTACTAATACATACACACTCACTCTGTGCCAGGCATGGTTTAAAGTGTTTTACAAATGTTAACTCACTTAACCCTCATAAAAATGAAGAGTTGGTACCATTATTCCCATTTTACAGATGAAAAAACTGAGTCACAAAGATATTACATAACTTGCCTGAGGTCGTGCAGCTAATAAGTGGCAGAGCTGGGACTCAAATTCAGAAGTCTGCTCCATGGTCCATGCTCTCAACCCCTCACTCTGCCTCTAGATGCTTCTGTCAAGTAAAACTCTTGTGGGGTCCTTTTTGTAGCCCTGCACTTCCCACCTGGTAGTCTCTCTGCCCAAAACACCATTTCCCTCTTCTGCTTAGTAAATTCTCCCTCATCTTTTTCTCTTCATCTTGTAAGACTTGGCTCAGACATGGGTTCTGCTGGAAAGTTCTCCCCAGCCCCCTCTCCTGGGAGGTTAGCTCTCCCACACCCAGGCCCTCTGGGTTATTCTGGGGCATCAGCACTGATTCACAAATTGCTATCCCCCCATCAGACTGTGAGCCCCCAGGACTGTGTCTTGCTCGTAATTGTACTCCCAGGATCCAGAGGTGCCTGATGTGGTTTGAAGAGTGAATAGAGGAAAAAAAGAATGGTTCTGGCTTAGCCTACAGGAGGCCGCACACCATGCCAGCAGCTGGCCAGCTCCTGAGGCCTTCCTGCCAGCACTGGGTGGCTGAGCTGTGGGTCACAGCTAAGCTCCTGCTTCTCAGAGGTACACACCGAAAGTGATCCCTGATGGGAACACTGATATGTCTCCCAGTGGGCCCCCTTTGTTACAAACCCCCTGCTGGCCCCCACATCCCTCTTCTCCTGTGACCAGTTCTACTCCTTGGCTTCTTTCTCCTATGTCTGCAGTGGGCTCCGTTCCCCAGCTGCCGGGAGCAGCACTGCTCCCTCATCCCCTCATTCAAAATTTAACTCCCTCTGAACCCTCTCAGAACCCTGGTGGTACAGTGGTTAAGAGTTCGGCTGCTAACCAAAAGGTCGGCAGTTCGAATCCACCACTTGCTCCTTAGAAACCCTGTGGGGTAGTTCTACTCTGTCCTATAGGGTCGCTGTGAGTCAGAATCAACTCAATGGCAACAAGTTTTTTTTCTGAAACTTCTGACCGCGATGCTCCCTCCCATTCCCTATAGGACCTCCTCCAAGTCAGCAACCAGCTCCCAAGGCCCTGCCCCCTCCCCAGGAGGCCTCCTCACACCCCACACAGGGGTTCTTCCTGTCTTTGAAGCAGCAACTATGCCTAAAATGGCTCTGAGAAGTCACAGGGGTCAAAGGTAAAAAACCATGGATTTGGACTCTAGGGTCTCGAGGGGTTCTATCTCCAACCAATTACACACCCTCAAGCGAAATCTATTAACCTGTCTGAGCCTCAATTTCCTCATCTGGCAAATGGGGATAACACCCACCTGTCTGCCTCATGAGACTGTAGCAAGCTTGAAAGAGAAAGTCTTTATACATGGTAACCAATTCCCTGGTTTATCAAAAGTTTAAACAAAGTAAGTAACTCCAGAGGCCTATAAATTATGACAAGTACTTTGCAGTGCATTTGGCAACATCTACCCAAATTGAAGATACACACACCCTACAATCAAACACTGGTGGACAGCAGGCACAAGGAACCGTGCCCCTGAACGATCTCCGAAGGATTGCTTTTAACGGCGGAAAGCTGCAAACGACCTAAATGCCCATCAACAGGACACTGGGCAAATAAACTGCCCCATAGTGAGAAAACAGGATACTATACGACAGCTAAAATGTATGTACTGGAGCTCATGTAGGAGCCCTGGTGGTGCAGTGGTTAAGAGCTTGGCTGCTAACCAAAAGGTCTGCAGTTCGAATCCAACAGCTGCTCTTTGGAAACCCTATGGGGCAGTCCTACTCTGCCCTTCAGGGTCGCTGTGAGTTGGAATCGACTCAATGGCACACAACAACAGGGCTCAGATATCAAGATTTAAATCTTCAAAACAAGGTTGAAGGAAAAACCCAAGTTCAGAATATATTTAGTATGCTACTTAAATCCAATTTAAAGCTACACAAAACAGTAGCATATCCTGCTATAGATACACACCCATATAGAAAGCATTTTAAAACAGGCATGAGAACAGCAAACATCAAAATCAGATTGTGGTTTCCTCTTTCCCCGGAAGGGAGACAGAGGGACCCCCATCTTTATCTAAAGCAAATACAGCCTGTTAAGATTTGACCCAGCTAAGTGGTGATGAAAGGAGTCCTGATGGCACAGTGTTTAGGCATTCAGCTGCTAACCGAAACGTCGGTGATTCAAACCCACCAGCTGCTGCCTGGGAGAAAGATGCAGCGGTCTGCTTCTATAAAGATTACAGCCTTGGAAGCCCTTTGGGGCAGTTCTACCATCCTATAGGGTCACCATAGGTTAGAATCGACTCGACGGCAATGGGTAAGTGGTGGTGTTACATTATTCAGAGTACTTCTCTATCTGAAAAATATTTCACACTTTAAAAGAGGTTTTTAAAGAATAAAAAAGATCCCAGGGGGAGACCAGCTCAGTGGGGCTTCTGTGGGTCATCTAGGGTGAGTCTCCGCAGTGGCATCAAACCCTGAGTGCATCCCTTACACTCTCAGGAGTGCCATGTCTGCGGTGCCAGAAGGAAGGTCTTCCCCCAAGGGATGCCTTCCAGAGGTGGGCAGCAGGTTGTGTCAACGGGGTGTCCGTGTGGGCTGGGGAGCAGGAACCAGCTTGCCCCTTTCACAGCCGCCCCCGCCTCTGTAAAATGTCAGCAAGCTGGGGAAAGGGGGCGGAGAGACAGGCAAGCTGTTAACCCACGAGATGCTGGGGCGTGGGCAGCCCAGGATCCAAGACAGCTATTTTGGCATGTGCTGTGATCAGGCTCCGGGCTGGCAGGGGAGAGGCCTCTACGTGGGAGCGATGAAAGGGCGCTCTGCCAGGAGCAGGGGGAGGAGCTTTCTGGGAGTGGAGGGTGAGGGCACTGGGGCCCACCTGCCCTCCCTCTTTACTTCACACCATCAGGCTCTGGGGACAAAAGAGGCCTGAAGCACTGTGCTTTCCGGCTAAACACCTCTTCCCACAGACCACCCGCTGACCCCTGGGTGATCTCAAGGGCTCCTGTGAACACTTCCCTTGAACCCCATGCTCTCTGTACCTTTAAAGCAAAATACAAGGTCAAGACCTACCCTCCACCCAGATTCAACCAGGCAGTCACCTGACAACCTGTTAACAACCCGCGTCTCCTACCCAAGGGTCTCTGCTAGCCCAGCTTTGCACATCCTGGAGCTAGGGATCCTGGGAGCAGCTCTCCCTTGGGGTCCAAGAGCGGACTACCTCATGGGTCTTACTCCGCTCCGACATGTGACAAAGACCTTTAACTAAACCACCCCCACAGCACACTCAAACCCCCTTCTTAGGCTCCACCTGTCTGGGGATGGGAAAGAACCGAAGAGTGCTAGTAGGTAGGGCAGCCTGATGTTGTGAAAAGATCCTTAGGCTTGGGTTCCAGTGTGAGCTGTGTGATCCTAGGCAAGGCCCCTGACCTCTCTAGGCCTTGGTTTCTTCACCTGTAAAACGGGACTAACACTAACTATAAGGTTGCTGTAAGGATAACATAAAATTGATGGATTTAGAAGCTTCCGTCAACTGTTAGGAGCCTTGGTGGTACAATGGTTAAGCGTTCAGCAGCTAACCAAAAGATCAGCAGTTCGAATCCACCAGCTGTTCCTTGGAAACCCTATAGGCGCAGTTCTACTCTGCCCTATAGGGTTGCTGTGAGTCAGAATTGACTCAACGACAATGGGTTTGGTTTTTGGTTTTGGTCAACTGTTAATTGTCAGAGAAAAATGAGCTAGAAAATCACTCACCTGGAAGCAGGGAGTGCACATCTCCTCAGCCCTACCTGGGGCAGAGTCCTTGTTCTCATACCCTAACCAGGCCTCTCTAGTATCTCAGCCAAGGAAGGGGACAAGGAGGAAAGAAGGCAGAATGGCAGCTCCCCAAGGGCATTTGGGGCCTACCCTGCTCCCACCTGTGACCTGTGTGCCAGTCAGAGCCTGTGCTGAGAACCATGGGGGGGGGGGTGGGCTGGGCTGACACCCCAAGAGTATTAGGACCCCACACATGGAACACAGAGGAGGCAGCCCAGGGACACAAGTGACTGCTCAGTACCACCCAGAGGGACACTCCTGCTAATCTCAATCACAAAAAAGGGAAGCGGGAAGCCTGGACACAGTACAGCAGCTCGCCCTTCTTGTGCCTCCCCCACTCCATTGACTGAGAAGAATGCTCAGGTGGAAGCAGCAGCCTCCAGGAGGAGGCAGAGGAACAAGGGGAGACAGGGGCGAAGGGAGGTGGGGGGCAGGCTGGAAGGTGCCAGACAAGGCTCTCTCAGGAAGCAGGGAAGGTTTTGGGGTCTCATGATGTGGCACAAATTAACATGGCCCTGGGAACTGGGGGGCCTGGGTTCAGGTTCTGGACAGCCCCTAGCTGGCTGTGAGACCTTGGCTGAATCAAGACCACCACCCAACCCACTGCCGTCAAGTCAATTCCAACTCATAGTGACCCTATAGGACAAAGCAGGAATGCCCCATAGGGTTTCCATGGCTGTAATCCTTACAGAAGTAGACTGCACATCTTTTTCCTGTGGAGCGGCTGGTGGGTTCAAACTACTGACTTTTCGATTAGCAGCTGAGCACTTAACCACTGCACCACCAGGGCACCTTAAGGTCGCTACACTGGGCCTCAATTCTGGCAGGAAGGGGTTGGGCCAGGTGCTGTGGAAGTTCCTGTCCTACCTGCCTTCTGCTGCATTCTTATTGGCTCCAGGCAGAGTGTGAGGTAAGTGACCCACAGGAGGTGTCTGTGTGTCGGCCCAAAGCAGGTCGTTGGTGTAAGTGGGCTAGCAGGGAGAGCCTCCTCTCCCACTGCCCAATCCACAATGGGAGCTGCCGCCCCCTTGTGCCGCTCTAGTGATACTGCAGGACAGGTTCCCTGATCAGATTCTAGGTCCTGGAACTCTCCTGCCCTTGACCAGTTGCAAGGGATACAGACCTAGGGACCAGTCTAGCCCCAAGTGTCAGGGCTTAACCTGCCCACCCAGCCCCTCCTCTGCTGGGGGTGACTGGTGAATTCTGGAGAGCCCTCCAGGAAGCCGAGAAGTGAAAGCTTGTATCATTTGCTTGCCCCCAGCAAGCCCGACTGGAGATGACTCACTCTGTCCTTTCCCTGTCCATGCCTGAGAGGAACCCCAATCTCATGCTCTCTTGTGTCAATTCAGAGTCCTAGGCAGTTCCACATCCCGGGATTTGAACTTTTCGGGATACAGCATGAAAAGAAAAATGACAAGAATTGCCCATCCCCAGCCCTGACCTGTAAACTAGAGGCCAGCGTGAGTGTGTGTGTCTAAGTGTATGTATGTGTGGTGGTAGAGGAGGAAGACTACATGAATCCTACCCTACTTCTCTGACCCTGGCCAGCCCTACGCCCTCTGGCACGTGACCTCGCATGGAAGTCCACGATGAGGTGAACTGATGCCCGGCTCAGGCACCGGGGCCCTTTTTCTTCCCACCGTGGCTGGAACTCAGGGACTCTGGCTTGTCCCCTCCTCCCCTGGCCACCTGGGCCACTCCCACAGGGCTCACTGGAGGCCCAGTACTAGCTTCAGGTAAGCAAAGAAGCTCCTTTTGTTCCTAGACACCCTGGCGCCACAGAAAGTGTCTCCCCACCTCTAAGCTCCAGGCATCCCTCAACATGTCGCTCCCCATTCATTGCAAAACCACCCAGAATCTGGCTGCTTCCGCTCAGGCTGCCCTGCTGGCACCTTCTGCCAGCCAACTTCGGGACGGGGCTCACTGGGGCCATGTGGTATCACTTCTAAATGGGACCTATTGTCTCAAACTTGTTCCACAGGTGTGCTTCCTGCCCTATGGGACGGTGAAGCAGCTGCTTGGGCTCCGAGGGGCTCTGGAGGCCAAGGCTCCTTATGTCTAGAAGAGTGAGGTGCCAGGTAATTTCTGATGCCCCTGGGGTGTAAAACCAGCTAATCCACAAGCTGTGTGACCTGCCTAGGATCAGGCTGCCAGGGCCAGGACAGAAGATGGGTGGGTTCTCCTGGTGGCCCTGGAGGAGGAGGCGACAGAGTCAACTTCCTGCCCATTTCTGAATGACCAGCCGTAGGCCTGTAGGATCTAAATGCACAGCTCCCGCCCTCCTTGGCTCCTGGCAGAGGGAAACAGGATGCCCTGAGGATTCAGACAGAGTCTATGCCTCCTCTTCCTTCTCCTTCTCAGTGAGGGGGCTGATGGTTCCCAGCAAGGAGAGGTGGGGTGGGGTGGAGTTGGGGGTGGAAGAATCCAGAGCTGGGAGGATCATGGCTCAGCCTTGTGTCTCATGGGGCTACAAAAATGAAGATGGCACTGTTCCCCAGATTCAAAGCCAGTTGTAGGGGGGCTAAGGTGGGTTTTAAGGAAAAGCCTCTTGAAGGAAGATGCCAAAGAAGCTGCCATCCGGAGACCATTCTACCCGACCACACCAGGGATGGCAACATGTGGCCCATGTGCCATCACCACTCCCTGCCAAGTCCAGAGCAGACATTGCGAATTGATCCTGGAACTCTCCCTCTGAGCCAAGAACCAAATGTAGAGTTCTCAGTGCAGCCTCAGCAGCCACCACCCATCCACTTGTTATCCTTGACACTCCCTTCTAGGCCCTGTCCATTCACTCATCAGGCCCCTCAGCCCCAAAGCTAGAGGCATGTAAGGGGTGGGGGGCGAGATCCTGACTGCCTAGCAGACAGAGAGGTTGGGGGTCTTCCCCACCAATTGAGAGGGCAGAGGAGGTGGTCTGGCACCCGTGACCCCACTGCCAAGCAGGAGCTAGGTTAAGAATGAGCATGGGAACTGGGAAAAAGATGAAGGGTGGGTTTCAGCTGGAGCACTGAGGGTTTTGACCTGAGGCTGGCTATCAGCTAGTAAAGGTGGTAGGACAAATAAGCAGCATTAAAGGGGGCAGAGCCCAGAGCGAGTGCACTAAACCAAATGCCTGCTCACCTCCCCAGTCAAATTAAGTAAGGGGAGGGGGCCAGTCCCAGTGGATATCTGACCCTCTGAACTCCAGGCCTGTCAGGGGGGAGTCTTCCTCACTGTTCTCTCCCCCATTCTCCTGGGTTCCCCAAATGTGCTGGGTCCCCATGCTCCCAGCACAGTTATGCCACAGGGGACCCTGGTTACACACTTCCAGAGGTGCTGTTTACTCTTCTTCTCACCAGGCATCCTATCAGATCATTTACACCATCTCCAGGGTGATGTAACACAGAGGTTCCCAAACTTGGTAGCACGTTAGAAAAACCTGGGAAGCTTTAAAAACTGCCCAGGCCCCACTCCAGATTTGATGAGTCTGACTTGCCAAGGGCATGATCTAGGAATCTGTCTTAAGGCTCCCTAGGTCACTGTGATGCGCTCACTGTTTGGGAACCTGGGATAGAGAAAGGGATGTGGGTTTTGGAATCAGACTGACTTGAGTTCAAATACTGTCTCCGCCCTTCACTTGCTATGTGACTCTGGGTAAATCACTTACCTCTCAGACCTGTGTCTTTCTCATCTATAAAAACGGAAAAATAACACCTATCCTGCTTAAATCAGAGAATTATGTAAGGGTGCCTGCTGGTTTTCTTGCTTCTTGTTCTCCCTCCTAAATGTGTCTGAGGCTTATCCCCACATGCACAACCCTGTGTCCTTCAGAAGGGGCACAGCCACAGGTCAGAGGAGCCCAACACTTGGTACCCTGTGGGCAGGGGCAGGAAGCCTTTGGTGAAGCCCTCCACCCCCGCCTCCGGAGCCTGTGAACACCAGAGGCTACATCCTGCAGAGCTGGCTGTAAACTGTTCCATCTTGTGGGGCTGTGGGTGACAAAACAGAGGTACTGAATGCTTAGCTCTCTGTCATTTCATGTGACAATAAAGTCTAAGTGGCTTCACAAGAGCCCACGGAGCTCCATTTTGCCAGTGTAGGCATCCAGATCGCTGGGCGTGCCTGTGGCACAGCGTAAGTGCAAACAGCAGGGCCCTGTTTAGGTAAGGCAGGCAGAGGGCATAGGTCAGCACCACAGATACACCAACCTGCAGAACAGGAGAAAACTGCCCATGTTATTGGTGGGTAAAGTCTACCCTAGGAAGGAACAGAGCAAAGCTTGAGGGGCCAAATGCCAAAAGGCCTGGGAAACTGAGGAAAAGTGAGAGGAGGTCTTGGACAAACTCCAACGGGTCAGAGTCCAGTCTGAGGTGGCTCTGGGTCCTTAGCTGATTGGCTACAAGCTCCTCAGTCTCCTTGGAGAAGGGCTGGAGTCAGTCAGGAAAATGCCCAGGGAGCCAGATAGGGTACTCCTAGGGTCCCCGCTGCTCTTACCTTACACCAAGGCTGCATGGGCAGGAGTGGCTCCTGGCCAAGACATGTTGCACATGCTGTGAGCTGCCTGCACTCAATCTTTCCATACCCTTCCCCCAGTTCCTCACCAACGTCCTAGTCAAAGCCCTGTCACAGGCACAAGATGGTGACATTTGGAGTTCTGGAGGAGGGGGCAAGATGGAGCTTTAACAGCCAGCCCAGACTTCAGCCCACCCCATCCCTTTTCTGGCAAGGGCTGGAGGGGGTGGGAGGAGAGATCCTGAATGCACAGCAGAGGTAGAGATTTGGGTTTCCCCACCAATTCAGAGCAAGGTAGAGCAGGTGATCAGGCGCAGGTACTCCGCCTCCAAGGAGAGGCTTAAAACGTGGAGCAATTAAATCAGTGACCAGTGCTCTGCGATGGCCATGTGTCGTGACAGTACCAATGGGGCCATGTTCTGAGGACGCCATGCAGCGGTGGTAGGCAACCAGGGACCAGACACCCAGGGGGTGGCTGACCCCCATCTCGATGGTGCCAAGAAGCACAGAGAGGCTCTGTTCTATTAGTGCCAAGGAAAAAGGGTAAGTGGCCAGTAATGGGGGCCCTGCCTGCTAGTACCAGGGGGACTCTGGCTCCCTATTGGAGGGTGGGGGCTGACCCTGCTTCCATACCAGAGACTGAGCCGCGCTAAACTGCCAGTGCCAGGGAATGGCCCCCACTCAGTGCCAGTACCGAGGAAGTGACAGGTACCGCAGGTACCTGGAGTCGGGGGGTGACCCCACGCGGTGCCAACACCAAGGTAGCCCGTGCCGCCGGTGCCCGGGGGGCAAACCCCGATTGGTGCCAGTTCCGAGGAGGCCCGACCACTGATGCACGCGGGCTTGGAACTGATCCCACTGAGTGTCAGTACCGAGATGGTCCGCGCCGCCGGTGGCCGAGGAGTGCCCCCGTGCCAGGTGTGGTATCTGCCGGCGCCCGCCCCTCTGCCGCCCCGCTCACCTGTGCCCGAAGAGCCGCAGCCCCGGGAAGCGCCGCTTGCTGAGGCGCCGCGGCGCCCTGGCCGGCTCGGGGCCGGTGTCGCGCTCGGAGCCGCTGGACGAGGCGGAGGCCGACTCGGAGTCGCTGCTCCGGGCCTCGGGGCTGCCGTCCCGCGGCTCCATCCGGCCCTAGCCCCGGCCGGCGGCGGGCCTGCGGGAGACGCCCATGCCGGGCCGGTGGCCGGGCTCAGCACGCCGGCTCCGCACCGCCCGCCGCGGCCATGGCGCGCGCTGGCTCCGCCTGCCCCGCCTGCCCCGCCTGCCCCGTGCCGCACGCCCCCGCGCCCCACGCCCAGGTGCCCGGGAAGCGGCTGCCGCGGCTCCAGGAAGTGCCGCCAGTCGCGGCCGCAGGACCCCGCATAGCTGGCCGGGCCGCTGCCTGCCCGCCGCCGAGCACGCCCCCTCGGCTGCTCGGCGGTACCGGGCCCGCGGCGCCCTCTGCCGGTCGCCGGCCTAGCCGCAACCCACTGAGGCGACCTGGCGGGCGGCACTTACCAGGAGGCGGAGCCACTTAGACCCCGCCTCCCCAGCCCTGCAAGTGGTCTACCGGGTCGGAAAGATTCGCCCTGTCCTGACACACTCACACCGCCTGCACCTAGACACACACCGTCGTCTCTCCCCTTAGCCTTCCCCCACCAAACAACCTAGATTCTTACAAGTGTACACCTGCGAAGGCGGCAGTCAACACCTTCCCTTCCTCATCCACGTGGAATATATACCTCTCACACACCCTGTGCCTACTCGCAACCACGCACCATCTCCACTCTTATTCCCTTGGCTCTCACAGATCACACCCACGGGGACAAAAGTAACACTGTCCCCCCTATACGGGGAACAAACACTTCTCTCACACAATTATGTTCACTTATTACTCTAACACTTCCCACTCCAGCCTCTCACACTCAGAAATACACCCGAGGACCGAAGTCACTTAATGAGACCCTCACGCACGCGCCAATGAAGAAAGTCCCTGTTTCTCATACAAATAAATTCATTCACCCTTCCTAATCAACAACGGCTTCCAACCCTTTCACACACTCCAAACACACAGCATTTTCCCAATACAATATCCAGCTGAGCCTGTAGCTCTCTTACACAGGCATGAATTACCTCCACAGGGCTTACACACTCAGAAATATATTTACATAGGACAACAGTTACACCTGACCACACCACCACTCACAAACATACACACCCACATAGAACATGTTGTTGTTACTTGCTGTGGAGTCGCCTCCGACTCAGGCGACCCAGTGTGTGCAGAGTAGAACTGCTCTGTAGGGTGTTCGAGGCTGTGACCTCTCGGAAGCAGTTCGCTAGGCCTGTCTTCTGAGGTGTCTCTGGGTGGGTTCGAACCACTAAAGTTTTGGCTAGTAGTCGAGTGCTTAACTGTGACACCCATATACACACACAAATACCCACCAGGACAACCGTTACACTTTGCCACATCCCTCTTACACGCACACACACACAAATACACCTCATATGCGCACACAAACACATCCCCGAAGGCAGCTGAAGTTGTCATTCTCAGAGATGAGGAAGCAATTGGAACCAGAGCAATTGCCTGTGGTGGCAAAGCTGTCACACATGCTTGGGAATTCAGAGCTCTGGCAGCCTCTGATGACCCCTTCAGGGCTGACAAAGGGAGGCCAGGAAGCTGGAGAGCATGCATGGTCTTCCCCCTTCCCTTTCTTGCTGCCCCTGCTCCCCAAACCCTGCCACCCTGATGCCCACGGCAGCTGTCCGCTGTTTTCTCTTCACGCTCCTCTATGCAAAGCCACATCCTGTGTCACCTTCACTTTCACCCTCTCTTCTGTGGTTCTGGCAGCTCCTTTTCCAGCCTCAACCAGCCACTTATAGCCAACACTGGAGGCCCTGACCTGTGGGCAAGCCTGTGATTTTGAGAAATAGCCAGCACCCAGAGGCCCAGAACCTTCTCTCAGCTTCCTTCAAATTTCCTGCCTGCGTAGAGAAGGTCTGACCAAGGAGGTGGGTACCAGCCCTCCAGCCAGCAGCTGGTGCCAGGGTGGCCAGGAAGATGGGGCGAAATCTCCCAGTGGATCTGACACTGGCCTCCTGGGGTATATGGGTCCTGGTGGGGAAGTTTTCCAACAGCTCTAACACCAAGCTCTGAGGGAGGGGCTGAAGACCCTTAGAGTTTGCCCGAGGCCCCATAGCTGGTTCAGAAACCTTCAACATCCAGCTCCACACTCCTATGGAAGCCCCTCTTCCCAAATATCCCGCCATTAGCTCCCTCCATTCTTAGCTCCTGTGAGCTTGCCACATGTCCCCAACAATCCAAACATCAGCGCTCCCCTTCTCTGTGCCAAGAACTCCCCTGCCCCTTGTCTGTGTCCTTCTTTGTGCCTCTGAGGAGCTGCTGGCAGCAGGTGGGTAACCCCACTTCTACCACCTCTCCATCCCAGATAAAAGGCTCGTAGAGGGACAGAGGTCCTGTGCCCACACCATGCCATCCCGAGTACCTACTGTGTCTGGGGTGTGTCGGCCGGGATCTGTGGCACGTCCCAGGAACGGTAACGCCACATCTGCCTCAGTACCCCAGGCTGCTCCCCCTCTCCTGTCCCCAGCGTCTCCACGGGGCCCAGAGCTGTGGCCACATTGCAGCCTCCCCCGGCACTGTGGCCGGCCCCCAGTGCACTCATCCTGCCCAGTAACTCTCTTCCTCTTTCGGCACTTCCTGACCGGGGGGCCCTGTGAGAGGCCGACTGGCCAAGAGCAGAGGACCACAGGCCTTGCAGGCGCCTTCCGCTGGCGCTGGCAGAGGCTGGCGGAGGCAGGAGACGGCTGGGCCGTGAGGAGCTGTGAGAAGGCAAGGGGCAGGTGGGGACAAGCCCAGCAGCAGGAGACAGCCCCAAGAGTCAGAGGCTGCCAGGCTGCTGCCCAGCCTGCCCAGGCTAGAAGCTGTACCCTGGCCCCAGTCTGGTCTTCCTTTCTGTTTAACTTCTCCCATCTTCACCTCTTGGCCCTGCTGAGGTCTCCCACTTCATCACACCCACCGGGTATGCTGGCTGGGAGTGCCCAGCCCACACACAGCTCTCTCTCCTTAGCACCGCTGTATGTGTGACACTGGGTCGGGCACACAGGACAGTGGGGTAGCGGAAAAAACAATGAGGCTGGAGGTAGAGGCATGGGCTCATGTCCTGTTTCTGCCACTTACCAGCTGTGTAAACCGGGATCAGGTCATAAATCCCTCTGAGTCACCTTAACTCATTTTTGGAATGTTGTTGCTGTTCCTGGGTGCTGTCGAGTCAATTTTTGACTCATACTGACCGCATGTGACAAAGTAGAACCCCTCTCATAGGATAAACCAAAAAACCCAAACCCGTTGCTGTTGAGTTGATTCCGAATCATAGTGACCCGATAGGACAGAATAGAACTGCCCCATAGGGTTTCCAAGGAGGGACTGGTGGATTCGAAGTGCTGACCTTTTTTGGTTAGCAGCCTTGGCTCTTAACTACTATGCCACCAGCGTTTCCCCCATAGGATAAGGTAGGCTATAAACAGATAAACAAACGAATACATGTTGCAGGGATCTTTTCTGAGCCTCAGTTTTCTCCTCTGTAAAATGGGAGGAAGCAATAGTAATAACTGAGCTTACGGAATTGTAGGAGGATTACATGAGAGGGGAAAGGGTTTACGAATTCATCCATTCAACAAATATTTATGGTGCGCCTTCTGCGCATCAGGCAGTGTGTCACTGAGTAGTCACATAGCTGTGAGCGAGGAAGCAGGGCTCTGTCCTCATGGAGCTGGTGGGGACGGCATCCAAGAAGCAAATAACCAATGTATAATATGTCAGGTAATGAGACGGGTTATAAGGAAAAATGAAGCCACAATGAAGGGGGAAGAGAGTGACAGTTGGGGTGAGATTTGATAGGGGACTTGCAGAAGGCCTCTTTGAGGAGGTGGCTGACATTTGAGAAGTGGCCTGAAATGAATTGAGAAAGCAAACTATGTGGCAATCTGGGGAGACAGCATTCTTGGTGGAAGGAACAGCAAGTGTGATGGCCCTGAAGAGGGAACGTGTCTATTGTGTCTGAAGAACAGCCAAAACGCCAGTGTAGTCAATGTGAACAGGGAGCAAGTGGGAGCTGGAAAGATCTCCCAAAGCCAGAGCATGATGGACTTTGAGACCACTGTGAGGACTTGGTAAATAAAGAGTAAGGCACACACTCACTATTTATTATTTGGGTTGGCTCTGCCCAGGGAATCGTACCTTCCTCAAACACTCTTCAATCACCCTGCTCTATAATTAGTTCTTTAGTTGTATGTGTGTTTGTTATCCCAGGAAGGCTGTGAGTTTCTCGAAGACAGAAACCGTGTCAGTTCAGTTCAGTTCAATAAACATTTACGGTACAGAACCTACAGGTGCAGTGATGCACACAGCATCGTTAGAAACCAAGACCCAGTGCTGTAATCACCTTTATACTCCTCATGACTGGAGCATATTTTCCCATAAATAGTTGTTTAATAAATGCACGCTATGTAATGAATAATTAATAGTAATAAAAAAACGGAACCTTGGTGGCACGGTAGTTAACAGCTATGGCAAGCTGTAGCTACTAACCAAAAGTTGGCAGTCCGAATCCACAAACTGCTCTTTGGACATTCTAGGGGGCAGTTCTACTCTGTCCTATTGGGTTGCTGAGTCAGAATCGACTCGGCAGCAACGGGTTTGGTTTGGTTTGGTTTGGTTTGGTTTGAAGAACAAAACAGGAGCCCTGGTGGAGGAAAATATTTCTTGGATGCTTCTATGCCAGAAACCCACTGAATATATCCAGTAGCTCGCTGAATCTTTTTAACAACTCTGTGAGGTAGGTCTGTTATTTTCCCCCTTTTATAGTTGGGGATGAGGGGCAGTGGTAGTTCAGGGATAGAATTCTGGCCTTCCATGGGGGAGACCTGGTTTTGATTCCCAGTTAACGCACCTCGTGTGCAGTCACAATCTGTCAGTGGAGGCTTGCGTGTTGCTATGGTGCTGAACAGGTTTAAGTGGAACTGCCAGACTACGACGCACTAGGAAGAAAGGCCTGGTGATCCACTTCTGAAAATCAGCCAGTGAAAACTCTATGGGTCACAATGGTCTGATGCACAGCTGACCATGGAGATGGCACAGGACCAGGCAGTGTTTTGTTCCATTGTGCATGGGGTTGCCTGAGTTGGGGGCTAACTCGATGGCAGCTAACAGCAGCCGCAACAACATAGATAGGGAAACCGAGGTGCACGGTTGCTAAGCTCACTTGTCCAGGGTCACCCAGTTGATAAGTGGTGGAAACAAGAATCCAGCCTGAGTCTGCGCTCTTACCTAAGATGCTGTATTGCTTTAAGTTGGGGATGTGGCCAGGCAATGGCCCTGAGGCTCAGTACTCCCTTTCCCAGTGGCCCTCCCTCCAGCCCCTCATCTCTGAATCCCTTAAGGCTGGTCCTGTATGCTGTGACCCAATAGAGACACTGCCAGCTAGGCCAAGGCCTATTTTGGAAGCAGGCTGTTGTAGGGGCTTACCCTCCTCTCCAACGCACTCTCCAAACAGCTTGAGCAGTTAAACAGAGGAAATGGGGCTGGGCTTGTTTTCCAACCGAGGCATCTGGCAGCCCCGGAGCAGCAGAGGGCAGGAAATGTGGCTCCTGGAGGGGAAGTCAGGCAGGCTGGAGGCTCTGAAAGGCACAGCAGTCCTGACTGCGCGGCTGGGGCCACCACCAGCTTGCACTCCTCAAAGCTGTTAAACTATCTTTGCTTTCCCGGTGCAGTGGGGAGGCTAAGGCTGGAAGGGACAGGTGCACAGGGCTGGGAAGGATGCCCTTGGCAGTTCCTAGGACAACATGCGCCAGCATTGGGGAGCTGGGGACCCCTTGGAATCCACCCGGATACACACAGGAAGAGGAATCTGGGTAAGAAAATTATTCTGGGCTTTGATGAGGCCCCAGGGGGTAAGGTGTTCTACTTTCCACGGCCTGGATGAACAAGTGGGAGCTGGGGAAAAGCAATGTACCAGGGCAGTGAACAACCCACGACCTGGACATCCTCTGCTCTCAAAACCCGCCAAGCCAGCCTCCTTGCCCTGACCTTCAAGGCTCCTTCTGCTCTGGCTCCTTTCCCTTTTGTGCCTCTTCTTCCAGGCTTTCCCTGCAGAGTTTTTCTTTCAGCTCTTGCCATACCTGTGCCGGCCTCACAGTAGGTGCTCAATAAACCTTTTTCCCTTCCTTCTTTTTTCACACTTCCTTCAACATGCCATCCTCACCCCTACCACCCCGTCTGCTTATGCTGCTCCCCTTGCCCTGCCTGCCCTTCATGTTTGACCAGCCAGAATCTGTTCCATCCTTTGAGCCCTAGCCCAGGAAGCGAAGGTGGGAAGGTGGAAGGAGCCCCAGATACACCATTGGTTTAAACTCCAGCCTTTGCTGTGTGACACTGGGTAGGTCACTTAACCTCTCTGGGCTCCAGAGTCATTATTTCTAAAATGAGAGGGTTAGGCTAAATGATCTCCAAGACCTTTTCTAGCTCTCACAGTTCCACCGAAGTCTCCTTTCCTGCTCTCTAGATTTTCATTCATTTTGTTCAACAAATATTTTGTAATTACCTACCAAGTGTCAAACATGTTTTCAAAGTCAGAACTCCTGCTCAACCATCTCCAACACTCTGTTGCCAGTGTTTTTCCTACATTATCTGATCTTTTGTACACATTAGTCCTTGTTTGTTTACAAGATTCTTGAATCCTGTGTTGCTCCTAGCTCTGTTCTGGGTTCACGGTCTATACTCAGTAACTGCCTATGGGAGCCGAAATAAGTCGAATATCGTTGTTGTGGTTGTTAGTTGTCATCAAGTTGATTCTGACTCATGGAGATCCCACGTGTGCAGCGTAGAACTGTGCTCCATATGGTTTTCAAAGCTGTGACCTTTCAGAAGCAGATCGCCCAGTCCTGTCTTCCAGGGGCCTCTGGGTGGGTTTGAAATGCCAGCTTTTTGGTAGTTGAGTGCTTAAACGTTTGTGCTACTCAGGGACTCCAAGTTGAATATAGGTGTCCAAAAAAGCTGAGCAGAGGGAGGCAAACTGGCTCCCTTCTGCATGAACAGCTGTGGTTAGACACGCAGGAGATTTTTAGCCTAGCTCTCTCTCTAGCAGCTAAGCCTGTGATGGGGTACTTGCTGAAGCCCTCGCGAGCAGCCCAGAGCCTGAGAGCACCTTTAGATTGCTGAGTCCTGTTCAGCTGCCAGACCTCTGCTCCCACCTGAAGAGACTGATGCACCTGAGGTGCACGAGGTGCTGGCTAGTGACAGATGGGAGTCTGCTTAGGCTCCTTCTGGGCAGCCTCATTAGAGCCATGAGCAGGAGGGACCCTGCAGGAGTGGCTGGGGGCCCCTTCCCACTGGGGCAAGACATCTGTGGCAGCTCAGCAGTCAAAGGTGGGCGCTCAATCCGTGATTTTTCTCAGAAGCTGTCCTTTGGCACCTCCCAGGTCCCCAGGCTAGAGGTGAGAGCGGCCTGGGTGGCTCTCCCCTTACCTTGGGTCAGCTGGATCTCCCCAAAGGAGCTTCCTTTTGCCCTTAACCTGTAATAAACGCAACCAATCCCTGAAGGCAGCATCACCAGGCCCTCTGCCCTCCAAGCCCCCCACTCTACCTGCTGGATTGTGAAACTTGACTGCAGGACTTCCTCGCCTCTCTCCTATTACCCCTTCCAGGTATATGTGCACATATACAGAGCCAAAAGTAAAGCTCCTTAAGTATGTAAGCCAGGCCTTCAGCAGCCTGACAGAGTGTAAGGGCATGGGCTTTGGAGTGAAACAGATCAGAGTCTGAATTCTGGTTCTACCACTTACTGGCTGTGTGATCTTGGTCAAATCGCTTAACTTCTCTGAGCTCCATTTCTCATCTGTAAAATGGTAATAGAACACCCACTGCCAGTTGTTGTATTCCGTCAAGTCGATTCCAATTCATAGTGACCACATGTGACAGAGTAGAACTGCCCCATAGAGTTTTCTCGGCTGTAATCTTCACAGGAGCAGACCTCCAGTCCCTTTCTCCCACCAGGTCTAATCTTTACAGGAGTCACTGGGTGGGTTCAAACTGCCAACCCTTTGGTTAGCAGCCCCACGCTTAACCATTGTGCCACCAGGGCTCCTTCTGCCCATCATAAAAAAGTCATAAAGTCATAGTGGGGATTAAATGAGTTTGCAAGGGGCTTGGCACACTATCACAGAGTGGATATTCAAGATGTGTTAGTTTCTTCCTACCTCAACCTCTATGGAGGAGAGTTCAGGAGATATTTTTAGATTGGGAGGGTGGCTGCCTAGTGGCCCTCGAGTCCCCACCTACTCAATGTTCCCTGCTCAGGCTTCCTCCTGAGCCTCTGCAGGCCTAGAGGGCTGCTCAAGGACAGTGGAGCCCCATGTCTCCCGGTTTGTGTTTAATTGGGAGAGAGGTTTCCTTCGTCCTTGGGGTCCAGATTCTTGAGGACCTCTCTGAATACTCTGAAAATGCACCAACTAAAGCAAAAACGAGATTCAGACCTAGGCTTCCTGATGCCCGGCCTCTGGGCAGCAGATCAACAGAATCTATTCAAATGCCACTTTGCAAACCAGCTCCCCTTCACAGTGCCCAAATGACTGTGTCCCCTGCGGTGCAGAAGTGAGGGGCAAGAACTGCTGGGGACATGTCCCAAGCCCCTTGTGCCACGATGGGGCTGGAGAAGCCCCTCTCTCTGGAACTTCAGTCCCTGCACTTCTGGCTTTGGCCAAGCCTGGCCCTGCCTCTGGGCACTGCCCTTCTTGACCTTTGACTCACTTATCAACAAGAACCGTGGGGCCCTGAGGGGGTGGGGGAAGGAGTTCCGGGCTGAACCCAGCCCTTCCCAAAGGAAGAAAAATGGATGGACCCCCACTTCCGGCTTCCTTTGGCAGCGGCCTCCTCCCCCTGCTCCCGCTCAGCTCTCTGCCCCCGGTTTTTGCATTTTTAATTCAGGACAGAATGTGATCTCTTGCAGCTCCTTGCTTTATCCTGTTGCTATTTAAATTACAAATCGGCCCCATCTCCCTGTCACTCTTGGATTATTTTTAGCATCTGGTAAATAGCAGCAGGGAGAGTTGGATCAGGTGCCCCTCCCTCGAGGAGCTGAGTACCCACAGCCATGTGCCTGCAGCAGGGTGCACCCTCCCCTGCCAATTGGCATCTCGAGTTGCTCCCTGCCAGCCCCTCTGTGGGGGGAGGGGAGGGGGGCAGGAGGAGGACTGTAGGCTGGTACCTGCTCAGATGCTCAGCCCCTGCTTTTAGTCTCTATTAAGCTCTGTTACTCTGAGGTCCTGCCACCCACTCACCCCTCAGGGCCAGCCTCCTTCAGGCCTCTTGGACCACCCCAACTCACAAGAAGAGCCAGCTGAAAATGGCAAAAGATCTTCTAATTTGTGTTTCACCCCTTCCATGAGTGAGGAGTGAAGTCCCTGGGTGATGCAAATGGTTAACCCACTTGGCTGATAACCAAAAGGTCGGATATTCAAGGTGCCTTGGAAGAAAGACCTGGTGATCTGCTTCCAAAAGATCACAGCCATGAAAACCCTATGGAGTGTAGTTCTATTCTGCAACACAGGGGGTCGCCATGAGTTGGAATTGGCTTGAGAGCTACTGGTTTGGTTGGTTTGCACCCTAAGTGGTGCAAACGATTAATGCACTCAGCAGTTATCTGAAAGATAAGAGGTTTGAGTCCACCCAGAGGAGCCTCAGAAGAAAGGCCTGGATATCTACTTCCAAAAAATCAGCCATTGAAAACCCTATGGAGCACAGTTCTACTCTGACACACATGGGGTCTCCAGGAATTGAAATGCACTCGATGGCAATTGGTTTTTGGATAAGTCAACTTTATATCTCTTCGGTGGTGTCACTTGGAGGGGTGTGTGGGGGGGGTGAGGACAGCACTGGGTGACACTGTCAGAGGGGGTGACACCAAAATGACTGTCTATAAAAATATCCGTGTAGTTAGTTATAGCAAAAACATTTTTCGTGAGCCCAGCTTGCATGTATCAATACACCCATAAGGCTAAAACTCTATGCTAATTTTCTTTTGGGGCCTTCTAATGCGCTCTGATCAGAGCTGTCATTATTAACCAACTACAGTGACACTTCAAATCATGTGATTTCATCTGCACTCATTACAAGAACGTGCTGCTGTTCTCATCGTCGCCGATGCTTTTATAGTCCTGATTTTGTCAAATTTTCTGGTGTTTTAGCTACGATAGCGTGGTAATTAGTATCTGTGGACCTATACCAATAACTTTTTTGAGAATGAAGTAGTAATTAAAGGAAAAGGAGTGATATACAGGAATTATGATTTACAAGTAACATTACTACAAAAACGTTAGTAAGGATTCTGTATGGTCTGGCACGGGAGGAGGCCCGTGGAGGAGGGTGACACCAACCCTAATGACACCACTCCATCTCTTATCTTTTTGAGTCTTCCCAGTCACTGTCTTGTGTAGATAGTATTATTCCCATTCTCCATGTGAGGAAAAAGGGTCAGAGGTGAAAGTGACTTACCCAGCTAGGACGGCTCAGGGCTGGAATTTGAATCTAGGTCTCTCTGGCTCCAAAGCCTGTATACATGTGCGTCTCACTGCCTCTCTTGGCGGAATGCATGTGTCACTTTGCCCAGTGTCCAGGTTGACTCCTAAAGCCCACTATCAGCTGTTGTTTCCCATGTGTTTGGCTTGTTCCATCTTCTAGATCAAGGATTGGGAAAATATGGCCCATGGGCCACATACAGCCTGCTGCCTGTTTCTGTGTGGGCCTGTGAGCTAGAATGGTTTTTACATTTTTAATGGTCGGAAAAAACCCAAAGGATAATATTTCATTACAGTGAAAAAGATATGAAATTCGAAGTTCAGTATCCATAAATAAAGGTTTATTGGAACCCAGCCCTGCTTATTCAATTATGCCTTGTCTATGGCTGCTCTTAGTCCCTGGGTAGTGAAAATGGTTAAGCGCTTGACTCCTAGCCGAAAGGTTGGCAGTTCGAACTCACCCAGAGGTACTTCAGGAGACAGGCATTGTGATCTGCTTCCAAAAGATCACAGCTGAAATGGAGCGCAGTTCTACTCTGCAACACGTGGGGTTACTATGAGTGAGAGGTGACTTAACAACTACCAATGACACAACAACAATGGCTGCTTTCGTGCTACAATGACTGAGCTGTGTAGTTGTGACAGAGGCCGCATGACTGGCAAAGCCTAAAATATTTACTGTCTGGCCCTTCACAGGAAACGGTTACCAACCCCTGTGCAATATCATTTGCTTCGAATGCTGTCTTGACCCAGTTCTGAGCCCTGACTAGAAGCCGGTCCGTTTCCCTTCTTGAGCAGCTGATTAAGTCCACTCTCCAACTACTCCCTTTATCAAGTTCTCTTACTCCTGGGTCACTGTCTCCATCCTATTGCTCTGGGGCCTAATAACTAGAGATAGCCTCCTAGCCTGCAGAATTAGTCCAAATCCCCAATCCTGAAGAAGCCTGGGCAACCTAGCTAACCCCACCCTGGTTTCCATACATAAGCCCTCTTTACAATTCCAGCTTGTTGTTACCTTGTCCCTCGGTGTAAACCCCTGCGTGGGCTGGCATCATGGTGGGCTGTGCCTCCCAGTCTCTGGAACTGTGAGTATATTAACCTAGTTATTTTCCGTGGCCTCCCTGCTTTCTCTTTCCAACGTCTCACCTGACTTACCAGCCCACAAATCTGTATGAGTACTGAGTCCCATACCTCTGTCATGGCCAGTACCTGGCCCATAGCCAGAACTCCAGAAAAAAGTGCTGGTCTTCCTCTAAGGCCCTTCTGGCGCCATACCAGGACCTGGCACAGGGAAGCCCCCTGCCAGCCACACACCAATGGTTCTTTTCACATGTACCCCTTTTTCTCCTGCTCTGCCCCTTTCTCTCTCCCCTTACTCTTCTTCACAGGTAAAACTAGTGGTTTCCCAACCTTCCTGGCATTCACAATTACATGGGAGAGATCTGTAAAGTTGAGAGGCCCAGGCCTCTGATTTGTATCAGGGTATTCAGAAATAGGGCTAGAAAATCCATTTTAAAAGAGATCCCTGGGAGATCTGGGCTGAGAACCACTGGGCTTAGCTCCAGAGGTCACATTGCTGCATCTTCTAACTGGTCCTCTCAGACCCAACCCAGCATCTCTTGCTACCCCTTTGGCTTTTCCCACATTGAGCCTTTCCTCCAATGGCCTCTTTAGCTCCAAGATCTTTTAGGACTTCCTTGAGGGTATGGGAAAGGCCTTTTCTCTCCCCCAGAGGCAGACACAAGACGTCAGAACACTCCCTCTCTGCCCCTTTTTTTTTACTTATTGGAAACCCAAATCCAAACTCGATGCTGTTGAGTCAATTCCAACTCATGGCAACCCCATGCGTTATGGAGTAGAACTGCTCCATAGGGTTTTCTTGACTGTAACTTTTACAGAAGCAGACCGCCAGGTCTTTCTTCTGCAGCTTGGCTGGGTGGGTTTGAACCACCAACCTTTTGGTTAGCTGTCCAGTGAAAACCGTTTGCACCACCCAGCCATCTGGTTATTGGAAACCAGGTCCCATTTAAACCAAACAGGCCCTGACTCAAGTCCTTCCACTCGTTGCCTGTTTTTTTGCTCCCTTTCCCCCTCTACCTGATACCTGGGCTTGTGCCAGGCATAGACCTGCCTTCTCACTATTCACCTAAAGCTGCTCTCAGTCCGCTTCTGGCCTATGCCACGGCTGGGGGTGAGGGGAACCTATTTCTCAGAAGCCCCTGCATCCCTTCAAGCTTCCAGTGTCCTCGCTTACATCAGAGGCAGCCGGGCCTCCATCCTGCTTCTGCTTCTACCCCTCGCCCTCGGATTTTTGTGCCCCCACATTTCTGTCTAAAAGCCTTTTCTCTCTGTGAAGGGCTTGCAACTGCTTTTCTTAGCAACTCCTCGCAGTGGGGTGGGAGGTTTAGCTGCAAGCCAGAGCGGCAAAGAACTGTGGTGGGTGGAGGATGTGAAAAGGGCCTCAGTGGGCCTGAGCGCCTGCCAGCCTGGGGGTGGCCTGTCCAAGGAAGAGCAGTGTCGGTAGTCAGGCCACTCCAGATGGCAGCCACACCGGAGGGCTTAGCCGGAAAGTACAGCTTGCTCTACTGGGGTCCCCTGGGTCTGGTACCTGGAGAGGCGTTTGGGGCTTTCTTTCTCCCTCTACCCAGGGGTTTCTCCTTGTATGGACGCCCTGTCCAGCTCTGGGCCTAAGGCTGGGCTCTGGTCTGAGCCCAGATGTGAGAAGGTACCCTGTCTGATCTGTCCAGGTGTGACAGCGTTCTGGTGTGGTCCTCTGCAGCCCTAACACAGGTGACCCAGGGGCCTCCTGCTCCCTTCACAGCTTGATTACCTTGTGTCCTTGGCAGCCAGAGGTCACAAGCTGGGCTGTGCAGGGGTCTTCATTCAGAAACCACCCTAGAGTAATCCCAGGTCTTGCAGCCGCCTCCATGTGTGTAAATGTGCATGTGTGTGTGCACATGTATATTGCACCCTCGTGGAAAAAGCTACCCTTTCTGGCTAAGCCCTCTAGTAAGGCTGCCATCCATATATGTGTGTGTGTGTGCCCGCATATGTGCATGTGTGTGCATATGTGTGTGTGTGCATGCAGCATCCTCCACCCCAGCCCTTCAGTTAGTCTCTGTTCCCCATCCTCCAAGCCTCTACCCAACTCTGGCCTCTCTCCCAGCTCCAGATGCTGCTGGTCCATCATCACTCAGAGCCAAGGACAACCTTGGGAGTCATCCCCTCATGAAGAACTGAGGCCCAGAGAGAGGTATTATCTAGCTCAAGGACATACAGCAAGTCACTGGGAAAAAGCAAGAATACAAGCCAGGTCTCCTGACTCCCAGTCTAACATTTCCATCCAGGATTCTACATTCTCCGCTCCACCCCTTGCCAGCCCCTCTGCAGGTAATGGCTGAACTTTCGGGGGCCCTTCCATCTGCAACCAGAAGGCAGGGGGCAGATGATAGCCTCCTCTCAGCATTGCGCGCTGGGTAGAACTTGGTAACAGAGCACATTGTACCTCTGATTTCTCATCCCCGGAGTCTCATTCATTCTGAGCATCCCACTTCATGATGGTGAGCAGCCCCCTCCCCTTCTCTCCCATCTGCCCCAAGTGACAGGGACTGATGACTTCACAGCCATTAAGAGTACTGGGCCCCTTCAGGCTCCCAGGGCTGGACCAGTTTTATGAAATATCTTTCCAGAAGCCCCAGGGAGAGCCAGGGCAGCCTCAGACACACAGCAAGCCCCTGTGGTTGTAGTCAGGAAATGCGTCCTCTCCAGCCAGGCCTACGGCTTCAAGAACCACCAAAAAACCAAACCTGTTGCCGTCAAGTCGATTCCAACTCATAGTGACCCTACGGGACAGAGTAGAACTGCCCCATATGGTTTCCAAGGTGCCTTGGTGGATTCGAACTGCTGACCTTTTGGCTAGCAGCTGTAGCTCTTAACCACTACACCACCAGGGTTTCAAGAACCACAGATGCCTCAATAACCCTGCAGCAACCTCCAAGGGGAGGTCATTCTTGACTGGGGCTATGGGAGGGGCAGCAAGTCCAAGTTGAAGCCGTGGTCTGAAAGGAAGAGGAAGGTAAGCTCTGCACTGGGATGCACTGCCCCTCTAGATCCACTGTCCATGTAACTTACCCACCTTTATTGTGAGGGTATCCCCTCCCTCACACATACCCACCTCAGGTCATAAAAGTGGCCTCTGGGGCCCAGTCCCCCTGGTTCCTTCTGAGGTGGCAGGACCCAGGGGTCCGGGAGTCTTTCACAGGGAGAAGGAGATTTCACTAAGAAGCTGGGGTGGTGGGGCTTCAGTCTGCCCCTCAGGGTGCCAGCAAGAGCCTGGTATGGCACGGGTCCAGCAGGGGCTCCCTTCACCATCTCTCAGAAGCAGGGTCTCAGCCGTGGTGGCAGGAGACAGTTCACAACCTTTTGCAAGCCTAGCACAGGCTCTGCCCACAGGAGAGCTCAGATAAGGCCTGCTGAACGAGTAGGGGTCCCTCCTTTCCCCCCAGAAAGAGGGCGGGGGTGGGGGAAGGTCTCCCAGCCGATAGAGGGCAAGGACCTTGTCTTGCTCATTCCTCTCCTAGGAGCCCAGAACAGTGCCTGGCACACAGCAGGCACTCAGTAATTCCATGTTCAATGGCTAGGGCTTTCGCGGTTCATCCAAAGAAGGGGTTCTAGAAGTGCCCCCCTTTGCCCTGCACGGCCAGGGCAGAGACCCCTTGGTAGTTATTCCGGAATCGAGGGCCAGGCAAACAGTGGGTGCTCAATGAACGCTTGTTGAATGTGGAATGAAAAAGGAGGTGGTCCCCAGCGCTGCGCTCCCCTGTGCCCCAGCCTTCTTACCTGTAAGACACCTGCTTACGTAGGTGCAGCTGGCGGAAGCGCTCCTCCACCGGGGGCCCAGCGGCCATGCCCCGGGGCCCCTCCGGCCAGGGCTGCGGGACCGTGGCCTCCTCCCCCCGCCGGCGGCGCCGCCGCACCACCTCCTCCTCCGCTGCTCGGCCGCCGCCTGTCCCGTCCCCGCGGGGCCCTCCGCCGCACGGCCCCTCGGCCATCCCGCGGCCTTTCAGGGCTCCCGGTAAAGTTCAGAGTCTCCCTTCCTCCTGGGCCCGGGAACGCAAGGCGGGCAAGGGGGAGGCTCCGGGTCCCGCGCGTCCCTCCCGACGCCGGGCTCAGACGACGGGAGCAGCGAGGTGCTGGGCGCGGAGTCTGGCGTGGGCCGGCGGGGGTCCTCCTGCACCCTTGGGGGGCCTGGCGGACGTCTGGGATGAGTGGTGCGCCGGGGCGCCACCCGGACGGCTGGCGCCGGAGCTGAGCAGGAGCCCGCGAGCGCGTTCCGCAGCCGCCGCCGCTGCCGCGCACTGGAGTGTCACCTTAGAGACTCGAGCCCGCCCGCGGGCCCGGGAGGGGGGCGCCCCGCCCCGCCCCGCCTGCCCTGCTCCGGGCGCGGAGGGCGCGAGCCCGGACCAGCTGCGGCGCGCACGAACCTGCCCTGGGCGCTGGGTGGGAGTGTGAGCTCCGCCCGGGCCACCCCGGCTCCCGCCGCCCCCGCACCCCACTGCTGGCAGCTGCCAATCATCGCCTGCCCGTCACTCAGCCGCGGGGAGGCCCTCACGTTCTGCGCTTTCTGGCACAGCGTTTGCCGCCGGGGCGGGCAGGTGCGGGGTGGGAGCGGTGACAAGAAAAGGCTTTAACCCCGTCGGCTCCAAGGGGCTTTAGATACCCCATGTGGATTTGGGGAAGGGGCAAGGGCAGGGACAGCGAGGCCTGGAATTTGGGGATGGACCCAATTGCTGGTAACCCTGTCTTCCTCGGCCTAGACTTTTCCTGGGCCATGGCGGAGGGATCCAGATGGCGGGGTAGGTGTGGGTGAAGAGGTTCCCTACCTGGAGCCCCTTAACGTCCCCAAGGACCCGCTGACTCCAATGACCTGCGCCTCTGAGGCTTCAGGGCCAAGGTCTCCCAAAGAGTTAAATCCACCTTCTGGGTCAAGGGCAAGAGGCTGATGGGAGAGTGGGAAAGCTCGTTTCAGAAGGAAAGACTTAGAGGCACCCTTGAGGTCCATCTTGGACTTCCCACTCTTCTTCCCCTCCAAATCCCGTAGTCCCCTAGCTATCCCCTCCTTGGAAAATCTCCTGTTGTTATTGGGATGGTCATCACCTGAATCTTACACCTGGAGTATGCTGGGGCCCTGGCTGACTTTTCAGCTGTAACCCTTCCTATTCATGCCCCCAGATTCATCTTTCTGAAGGAGATGTTTGATCATAACATGTATTCTCCCAGCACACTATTTAATGGCTTCCCATTGCCCATATTTTAGCCTGGCATTCAAGGCTGCCTTGGTTTTCCTGCTTTCCAGTCACGTCCCATATGTAGTCCAGATCCAGCCATTTCCCTTCACTCATCAGACCTGTACAGCGTCGGTCAGATGACGCCTCCATCTGAAATCTCCTCCTGTTGAGGTTTTACTCAGGTTCTGATGCTCAGCTCAAATGCTTTCTTCTCTTCCAGGAAGTCTCCCTGGATAGCTCCAGCTCCAAGACACTCCCATTCTCCCAGCTCCCGTTGCCCTCTGCATCAGACATCTGGTCTATTCTGTGTCTTATCTTCCCCCATTGACTGTGAGTAGAGAACAGACAACAGAGGGGGACAGCTCTGCCCCTCATGGTCCCTCCTAGATGGTGGTCTTGCCCCCTGCCTTTGCTCAAGTTGTTCCCATTGCCTGGAGCACATCCCTTTCCCTGTCCTTCCTAGGGAAAACCTGTTCATCCTTCAAGGCCCATCTCAAGAGCCACATCCCCAACAAACCCCTCCCCGGTACCCCACCACAAATGTTGTCTCCCTCCTTCAGCGCCATAACAATTTCCTGGGCTCTCTTCAGGTATTCCCTTTCACACTCTGACAATAACTAACATCTCATTTGATCTTCACCACTACTCTGGGTGGTAGATAATATCATTTCCTCCATGTTACAGATGAGGGCACTGAGACGTCACTCAAATGATTTACTTGCTCAAGATGGCTCAGCCAGTGAGCGGTGGGACCAGGATTTAAATCCAGATCTTCTGGCACCAGAACTCATGTCATTTTCCACTCCACCACTCTGCCTGCCACACGCAGGCCTAAGTTTCCCTCTGGTCTGTAAGCTCCCTAAGGACAGGGACAGGCCTGGGTTAGCTCTGTCTCCCACCTTTCTCCCCGTCTTGCAGTTTCACATAGGATGAATGGAATTGTAGTCAATTTCTGGGCCACAGGGGAGCTTCTTCCTTAGTGCTCTGTACTCAAGGGAAGAGGATTATACAGGCTTCTAAGGAAGCCCTGGCGGTGAAGGGGGTGGGGTGGGGTACCCTGGGGAGCCCCAGCCTTTTAGCTTCCCTTGGGATTGCCCTTCCCGGATTCTTGGTTCCTATTGGCAAGCAAACAGCGAAGCCCGGGTAGCCACCTATACCAAGAATTATGGTAGTTCTGGCTGGGCTTGACATTCCCTCACCAGCTGCAGAGCTGCTGGGTTTCCAGGTTGGTTTTTGTTTAGCTCTTTCCTGCTGAGCACTCCCCACTTTATCCTTTTTTAACGAGGCTTCTCTGCACTCATACCTCCTCACGTAAGACCAGCTGCTGACTGCATTATCTTTTAGCTGTGGCTCTGCCCTCTTCCCAAGAATCCAGGGGAAAAAATGAAGGCTCCCTTCCCCACCCAGGCTGACCACCTCCTGCAGCTTCCGCCAGCTGCGGCTTGCTCATCTGGACATCTCCAGCCCGTGGTCTCTGTGCCCAGGAAATAACAGCTAATTCTCCTGAGTATTTACTGCATAAGAGCTTTGTGTTACAAGCTAAAAGCTTATGCTTAGAGCTTTATGTGCAAGCTTTTATTTGTAAGGGTGAGTGCCATTTTACAGATGAGGACACTGAGGCTTCAAGAGATTAAACAACTTGCCAAGGTCACACACTTAAGTGCAGCATGGACATCAGAGCCCATGCTCTTAACTGACGCTCTGATGACGGAGCAACTCAGACCTCTTTGGAGCTGACCTCCCAGCCTATGTCTCTTCCACCCCTGGAAAGACACAAGGGCACCTGCTGCTTATATCAGAGGGGTGCTCGATTTGGCCGGGTGGCTCCTGCGGTTGGCCAGCCCCTCTGGGATTGGAACCTTGCCCATCCCAGCTCCAGGCATCACCCACAGCCACTTTCCCTGTTGCTCAGAGCTTTGGTTTCCAGGTGTGACAAAGGGCTTGTTGTGGCAATCTGAGGCTGATGACTGGCACCATGAAAGCCATCGCATGTGTGTGTGACAAAGCAGGCTGCCAGGGATGACAATACAGTGTGGAGGCTGCAGCTTCACCACTGGGGAGGCATTAGGGACGCGCCCCTTCAGGGGCGGTGACACATGGCTCTGAGGAGGTGGTGTGTCAACAGTTGGCTTGTTCAAGGGGATTAACCCTGCATCCAGACACAGGCTGGGAAGACAGCCTTGGTATGGACTGGCATAGAGTGGGGATCACAGATGATTCCACTTTGACCAGCTCACCAAACCCTGAGCACCCTGGGCTAGTTGTGCCAGGAGGCCCCACGCTGTTGGAACTTGTGCAGAAATAAAAAACTAGGTGGGAAGGGGTGTCTAGAGGAGAGGAGGAGGGGTGTTGGGTGGGGGATGGAGAGCTGGAGAAGCAGCATGAACTCCAAAGCCAAATGGATCTGTGTTCTAATACCAGCTTTACACTTACTAGCTGTATGACGTTGATCAAGTCATTTCACTTCTCTGAACCTTGCTTTCCTCGTCTGTAAAGTGAAAATAAAATGCCACTTAGGATTGTTTTGTATCCTGACCGGGATATGTAAAACCTTTAGTCCAATGCCTGGAACATGGTAGTTAGTCAATAAATGGGAGGTGGTAGATTATAAACCCTTTGATATGGGAAGCTGCATCTTCTTTGTGTTTCAATGTTAGCATAGTGCCATGAAGATAAGGGGCACCCCATAAATATTTTGAGTGAATGAATGAATGAATAATAGAGGGTCATACCAAAAGTCAACTTCATCTCCCATTCTATTTCAACCTTTCCCATTTCTCCCCAGTTCAACTCCCACCCCAGTGGAAGCCCTGATTTCACAACCATCAGGGGATCTCCCTCGGTTTTCTGTTTCCCCACAGTCTTTGTCCATGTTTATCTGCTCTCCCTTCTGTCCAGGCTCCTCCAGTCCAAGGGGAACCTCTCCACCTGATACCTGGGTCCCATCCCCACTTCATCGACCATCTTTCCTCTCTGTGGCACCTTCAGCCTTCCTTCTCTTCTGGCTCTTTGTCTTCTAGAAATAACCATGGTCAACTTTCTTCCATCTAAAAATATGCCCTCAAACTGCCCTTGATCTCACCTACACCATCCCTCTAGTTGTTTCCCTCTGTCCCTTCACAACTGAACCTTCCTGAAACAATTTACCTACACCCCCCTCTTCCCCAGTCTTCACTTCCTATTCTCGATAACAGCCCAGTGGTCTCGCTTCTGCCCAGCTCTCCCCGACATGGCTCCTACCAAGGTTGCTGGTGACCTCCCCACTGACAAAGCGAATGGACATTTTGTCTTCATCTCATGTTACTTGACCTTTCAGATGACATCTGACACCTCTGACCTCTCCTTGGAGCTCTCTCCTCTATCAGTTTCTGGGACACTCACCCTCTCCTGGGAAATACAGCGTTAATGATAGAAATGATGCTGGGGATTGCATGATAGGATTTTACAAGACCAATGACTTATCTAATTGACAATAGCTTTTTCAACAACGTAAACGGCAACTACACACCTGGACCTCGCCAGACAGAATACACAGGAATCAAATCGACTACAACTCTGGAAAGAGATGATAGAGAAGCTCAATATCATCAGTCAGAACAAGGCCAGGAGCCTACTGGGGAACAGACCATCAATTGCTCATATGCAAGTTCAAGTTGAAGCTGAAGAAAATTAAAACAACTCCACAAGAGCTCGAGTATGACCTTGAGTATATCCCTTCTGGATTTAGAGGGCGAATAGATTTGACAAACTGAACACTAATGACCAAAGACCAAATGAGTTGTGGGATGACATCAGGGCATCATACATGAAGAAAGCAAAAGGTCATTAAAAAGGCAAGAAAGAAAGAAAAGACCAAAACGTGTGTCAGAAGAGACCCTGAAACTTGCTCTTGCACATAGAGTAGCTAAAGTGAATGTAAGAAATGATGAAGTAAAAAGGCTGGATAGAAGATTTCAAAGGGCAGCACAAGAAGACAAAGTAAAGTATTATCATGAAATGTACAAAGACCCAGAGCTAGAAAACCAAAAAGGAAGAGCACACTTGGCATTTCTCCAGCTGAAAGAACTGAAGAAAAAATTCAAGCCTTGTGTTGCAATATTGAAAGATTCTATAGGCAAAATACTGAATGATGCAGGAAGCATCAAAAAAAGATGAAAGGAATTACAGAGTCACTGTACCAAAAAGAATTGTTTGTTGTCCTGCCATTTCAGGAGGTAGCATATGATCAAGAACCTATGGTGCAGATGGAAGAAGTCCAAGCTGCACTGAAGGCATTGGCGAAAAACAAGGATCCAGGAATTGACAGAATGTCAATGGAGAAGTTTCAACAGACGGAGGCAACGCTGGAAGCACTCACTCATTCTATGCCAAGAAATTTGGAAGACAGCTACCTGACCAATCGATTGGCAGAGATCCATATACAACCATATACATGCCAATTCCAAAGAAAGGTGATCCAATACTGGAAATTATCAAACAATATCATTAATATCACACACAATTAAAATTTTGTCGAAGATAATTAAAGAACAGTTGCAGCAGTACATCGACAGGGAACTGCCAGAAATTCAAACTGGATTCAGAAGAGGATGCGGAACGAAAGCTATCATTGCTGATGTCAGATGAACCTTGGCTGAAAGCAGAGGATATCAGAAAGATGTTTACCTGTGTTTTATTAACTATGCAAAAGTTCTCAACTGCATGGATCATAACAAATTTGGATAACATCGTGAAGAATGGGAATTCCAGAGCACTTAATTTGCTCATGCAAAACCTGTACATAGAGACAGGAGGCAGTTCTGTTTGAACAGAGCAAGGGGATATTATGGGGTTTAAAATCAGGAAAGGTGTGTGCCAGGATTGCATCCTTTCACCATACTTATTCAGTCTGTAAGTGGAGCAGATAATCTGAGAGGTTGGACTATATGAAGAACGGGGCATCAAGATTGGAGGAAGACTCATTAACAACCTGTGATGTACAGATGACACAACCTTGCTTGGTGAAAGTGAAGAGGACATGAAGTACTTACTGATGAAGATCGAAGACTACAGCCTTCAGTTTGGATTACATCTCAATACAAAGAAAACAAAAATCCTCACAGCTGGACCAATAAGCATCATCATGATAAACAGAGAAAAGATTGAAGTTGTCAAGGATTTCATTCTACTTAGATCCGCAATCAAGGCCCATGGAAGCAGCAGTCAAGGAATCAAAGGACACATTGCGTTGGGCAAATCTGCTGCAAAAGACTTCTTTAAAGTGTCAGAAAAGCAAAGATGTCAATTTGAGGGCTAAGATGAGCCTGACCCAAGCCATGGTATTTTCAGTCACCTCATATACATGCAAAAGCTGGACAATGAATGAATAAGGAAGATGGAAGAAGAATTGATGCCAAATTATGATGTTGTCAAAGAATATTTAAGATACCATGGGCTGCCAGAAGAGCAAACAAGTTTGTCTTGGAAGAAGTACAGCCAAAATGTTTCTTAGGAGGGAAGATAAAGAGACTTCATCTTACATACTTTGGACATGTTATCAGGAAGGACCAGTCTCTGGAGAAGGACAGTGTGCTTGGTAAAGTAGAGGATCAGTGAAAAAGAGGAAGACCTTTGTCATGAACTGAATTGTGTTCCCTAAAAATATGTGTCAGCTTGGTTAGGCCGTGATTCCCAGTATTGTGTGGTTGTCCTCAATTTTGTGATCATAATTTTATGTTAAAGAGGATTAGGGTGGGATTGTAACACCCTTACTAAGGTCACATCTCTGAGCCAATGTAACAGGAGTTTTCTGAGGATGTGACCTGCACCACCTTTTATCTTATAAGAGATAAAGGAAAAGTGAAGCAAGCAGACAGTTGGGGACCTCATACCACCAAGAGAGCAGTGCGGGAGAAGAGTGGGTCCTTTGGACCCGGGGTACCTGCAAGGAGAAGCTCCTAGTTCTGGGGAAGATTGATGAGAAGGCTGACAGAGAGAGAAAGCCTTCCCCTTGGAGCTGACACCCTGAATTTGGACTTTCAGCTTACTTTACTGTGAAGAAATAAATTTCTCTTTGTTAAAGCCATCAACTTGTAGTATTTCTGTTATAGCAGCACTGGATGACTAAGACAACCTTCAAGGAAATGAATTGACACAGTAGCTGCAACAATGAGCTCAAACACAGCAGCGATCTGAGGATGGCGCAGGATCCAGTGGTATTTCCCTTTGTTGTGCATAGGGTGGTTATGAGTCAGAATGACTCAATGGCACCTAACAACATCAGGGTGCAAAATTTAAGGAGGCATTCATAAGGTCGCACAAGTCCCTCCTTAAATTTTGCATGCTAGATGCCTGGTTGCCTCACCCTAGTCCTGGCCCGGCCTTTTACGGCTCTATGATGGAGGCAGAAATTGGAGCAACGCATCCACAAGCCAAGGAATGCCAAGGATTGCTGACAACACCAGAAGCTAAGAGAAAGGCATAGAATAGACTGTCCCCTAGAAATTTCTGGAAGAGTGTGGCCCTGCCAACACCTTGATTTCAGACTTCTAGTATCCAGCACTGCAAGAGAGTACATTCTCTGTTGTTTGAAGGCACTGTTTGTGGTCATCGGCTACAGTGGCCCCAGGAAAACTAATAGACCTTCTTTGTGCTACAATAGCACGCCTTATGGGGCCTTAGCACGCTATGTTGATGTTGCCTCTAAACGCATAGCTAACATTTATCGAGGGCTCACCAAATGCACCACGCCTGCAACAGCCCTACACGTGTTAGTGTTATGTCCTCACTTTACAAATGAGACACGGAGGCTCAGAGAGATTCAGGTTACGTAGTGTATTGGTTTCTTAAATTGTTGTTGTCGGTTGCCATCGAGTCAGTTCCCACTCGTGGCGACCCCATGCGCGCAGTGTAGAACTGTGTTCCATAAGGTTTTCAAGGCTGTGGCCTTTCACGTGCAGATCGCCAGGCATGTCTTCCCAGTCACTTCTGTGTGGGTTTGAACTGCCCACCTTTCAGCTAGTGGTTGACACTTGACTGTTTGCAATACCCAGGGACTCCTTTAGTTTCCTATGCTGTACAACAAATTATCACAGACTTAGCAGCTTCAAGCAACACATTTACGATACCAGTTTCTGCAGGTCTGAACTGGGTTCTCTACCCAAGCTACCATGAAGTGCCATTAGGTGTTGGTCGGGCTGCACTCTCATCCAGAGCCCGGGGGCCTCTTCCAAGCTCATTCAGGTTGTTGGTGCAGTTCAGTTCTTTGCTGATACAGGATTGAGGCTCTCAGCTCCTAGAGGGTGCCCCTCCCTGTGCAGACACAATGTGACTATTTGCTTCTTCAGGCCAGCAGCAGACTCTGTCTCTTCAGGAAGGGCTCAGTCCCTCTTTTCATTGCTTTCACCTGATTAAGTCAGGCCCACCCAGGATCATCTCTCTTTTGATTAACTCAAAATCAGCTGCTATGGGACCTTAATTGTTGTGTTGTTGTAAGGTGCTGTCAAGTCAGTTCTGACTCGTAGCAACCCTATGTACAACAGAACAAAACACTGCCTAGTGCTGCACCATCCTCACAATCGTTGCTATGTTTGAGCCCATTGTCGCAGCCACTGTGTCAATCCATCTCCCACTTTTCGCTGACCCTCTACTTTACCAAGCATAATGTCCTTCTCCTGGGACTGGCCCCTCCAGATAACATGTGCAAGGTATGTGAGACGAAGCCTCGCCATTCTCGCTTCTAAGGAGCATTCTGGCTGTACTTCTTCCAAGACAGACTTGTTCGTTCTTCTGACAGCCATGGTCTGTTCAGAATTCCTTGCAAACACCATAATTCAAAGGCATCAATTCTTCTTCAGTCTTCCCTATTCATTGTCCAGCTTTTGGATGCATACGAGGCAAGTGAAAAATACCATGGCTTGGGTCAGGCTCATCTTAGCCCTCAAAGTGACATATTTGCTTTTGAACACTTCAAAGAGGTCTTTTGCAGCAGATTTGCCCAGTGCAATATGTCGTTTGATTTCTTGACTGCTGCTTCCATGGGTGTTGGTTGTGGATCCAAGTAAAATGAAATCCTTGACAACTTCAATCTTTTCTGTTTAGCATGATATTGCTTATTGGACCAGCTGTGAGGATTTTTGCTTTCCTTATGTTGAGGTGTAATCCATATGAAGTCTGTGGTCTTTGATCCTCTTCAGTAAGTGCTTCAAGTCCTCTTCGCTTTCAGGAAGCAAGGTTGTGTCATCTGCATATCGCAGGTTGTTAATGAGTCTTCCACCAATCCCGACGCCCTGTTCTCCTTCTTATAGTCCAGCTTCTCAGTTATTTGCTCAGCATACAGACTGAATAAGTATGGTGAAAGGATACAACTGTGACACACACTTTTCCTGATTTTAAACCACACAGTATCTCCTTGTTCTGTTCGAACAACTGCCTCTTGTCTCTATGTACAGGTTTTGCATTAGCAAATTAAGTGTTCTGGAAATCCCATTCTTCACAAAATTAACCATAATTTATTATGATCCATACAGTCGAATGCCTTTGAATAGTCATCAAAACACAGGTAAACATCTTTCTGGTATTCTCTGCTTTCAGCCAAGATCCATCTGACATCAGCAATGATAGCCCTCATTCCACATCCTCTTCTGAATCCAGCTTGAATTTCTGGCAGTTCGTGTTGATGTTTACTTGCGTGTGGTATTATTGATATTGGTAGATAATTTCCACATTCTGTTGGATCGCCTTTCTTTGGAACTGGCACGTATATAGATCTCTTTCAGTCGGTTGGTCAGGTAGCTGTCTTCGAAATTTCTTGCCATAGACTAGTGAGTGCTTCCACCATTGCAGCCACTTATTGAAATTTCTCAGTTGGTATTCTGTAAATTCCTGGAGTCTTGTTTTTTGCCGATGCCTTCAGTGTACCTTGGACTCCTTCCGTCAGTATCATTGGTTCTTGATCATATGCTACCTCCTGAAAAGGCAGATCGATGACCAGTTCTTTTTGGTACAGTCAATTCTGTGTAATTCTTTTCTTTTGATGATTCCTGCATCATTCAATATTTTGCCCATAGAAGTCTTCAATATCGCAACACAAGGCTTGAATTTTTTCTTCAGATCTTTCAGCTGAGTAATGCTGAGCATACTCTTCCCTTTTTGTTGTCTAACTCCAGGTCTTTCTACATTTCATTATAATACTTTACTTTGTCTTCTTACGTCACCCTTCGAAAACTTCTGTTCAGCTCTTTTGCTTCATCATTTCTTCTGTTCGCTTTAGCTACTCTATGTTCAAGAGCAAGTTTCAGAGTCTCTTCTGACATCCGTTTTGATCTTTTCTTTTTTTCTTGCCTTTTTAATGACCTTTTGCTTTCTTCATGTATGATGTCCTTGATGTCATCCCACAACTTGTCTGATCTTCAGTCATTACTGTTCAGTGTGTCCAATCTATCCTTCAGATGGTCTCTAAGTTCAGGTGGATATGCTCAAGGTTGTACTTTGGCTCTTGTGGAGTTGTTTTAATTTTCTTCAGCTTCAACTTGAACTTGCAGTCATTGCCTGGCCTTGCTCTGACTGATGATATTGAGCTTCTCCATTGGCTGCTTCCACAGATGTAGTCGATTTGATTCCTGTGTATTCCATCTGACGAGGTCCACATGTATACTAGCTGTTTATGTTGTTGAAAAAAGATATTTCCAATGAATAGGTTGTTGGTCTTACAAAATTCTATCATGCAAACTCTGGCATCATTTTTATCAGCCAGGCCATATTTTCCAACTATTGATCCTTCTTTTTTCGAGCTTTCACGTTTCAATCACCAGTAATTATTAAGGCATCTTGACTGCAGTGTTTTATCAGTTTCAGACTGGAGGACTTGATAAAAATCACCAATTTCTTCATCTTTGGCATTAGTGTTTGGTGTGTAAATTTGAATAACATTTGTATGGATTGATCTTCCTTGTACGTATATGGATATTATTCTGTCATGACAATGTTGTACTTCAGGTTAGAACTTGAAATGTTCTTTTCGACAATGAATGTGGTGCCATTCCTCTTCAATTTGTCATTCTTGGCATAGTAAACTATAGGATTGTCTGATTCAAAATGGCCAATGTCAGCTCACTAATGCCTAGGATATCCATCTTCAAGTGTTTCATTTCATTTTTGGCAATTTCCAATTTTCCTAGATTGTACTTTGTACATTCCATGTTCAGATTATTAATGGATGTATGCAGCTGTTTCTTCTCATTTTGAGTCATGCCACATCAGCAAATGAAGGTCCTGAAAACTTTACTTCATCCACATCATTAAGGTCTACTCTACTTTGAAGAGGCAGCTTTTTCCCAGTCCTATTTTGAGTGCCTTCCAACCTGAAGGGCTCATCTTCTGGCACTGTATCAGACAGTACTCTGGCGTTATTTGTAAGGTTTTCAACTGGCAAATTTTTTCAGAAGTAGATCACCAGGTCCTTCTTCCTAGTCTGTCTTAGTCTTGAAGCTCCACTGAAACCTGTCCACCATGGGTGACCCTGTTGGTATAGGAAATACCAGTGGCATAGCTTCCAGCATCGCAGCAACATACAAGCCACCACAGGGCGAAAAACTGACAGATGAGTGAGAACTCTCTTCCCTTGTGCCATATAAAGTAAAGTAATCTAATTATAAGGGTAATATCCCATTTTAGTCATAGGTCCTCAAGGGAATGGAATTATACAGAACATTTACGACAAACAAAAAAACTCAAACCCGTTGTTATAGAGTCAATTCCGACTCATAGCAACCCCAAGTGTTACAAAGTAGAACTGGTGCATAAGATTTTCTTGGCTGTAATCTTTACAGAAGCAGATCACCAGGCCTTTCTTCCATGGTACCTCTGGGTGGGTTCGAACCACTAACCTTTATGTTAGTAGCTGAGCACAAACTGTGCCACACATGTACACCAGAGGGCAGGCATCTTGGATGCCATATTAGAATTCTTCCTACCACACAGGTAGCTGCTCTAGGTCTTGAACCCAGCTCTTTCTACTCCAAAATCCGTGCCTTTGATCCAGCTGAGGCAAAGGCTACAAGGACTAAGAAATTGGTAGGTTTTAGGAGAACCAAAATAGACACTGTGCACCCAGCACCTAGCACAGTGCCTGCCCACTGTAGGTGCTAAATGCTATAGTTCCCATCCCTGTTGTTAGATGCCGTCGAATCAGTTCCAACTCATAGCAACCCTCCCTATGTACAATGGAACAAAACACTGCCCTGTCCTGCACCATCCTCACAAACCTTGTCATGCTTGAGCCTATTGTTGCAGCCACCGTGTCAATCCATCTCATTGAGCATCTTCCTCTTTTTGCTGACCCAAGCATGATGTCCTTCTCCAGGGACTAGTCCCTCTTGATAACATGTCCAAAGTACGTGAGAGGAAGTCTCGCCATCCTTGCTTCTAAGGAGCATTCTGGTTGTATTTCTTCCCATCCCCACAAGAAGTCCCTATATGCTCTCTGCTTCTGCACCCAGCCGTAGTGGGTACTTGGAGGAGACTTGGGGTGTGGGGATTGCTGCAGAATTCTTTGACTATCACGTTTGAATTCTGTACCTGGCTGGGTGAGGGAAGCCCACTAGAAATGCCTTCTCACACCCCTCACAGACTAGAAACTCCATTTACTCTTCCCACTCCCTCCTCTCTCAACCCACCGCCACCCCCACCGCCCATGAAGAAAGGTACAAAGTCAGGGATTGATGCTGCGTCTTTTTTTTTTTTTTTTGATTTTGCCTTCTTAAAGCATGTGCTGAGCTAATGGATGGAGCAGTTTGGCAATTAAAAAGGCCCAGCGGCTTGGGCAGCAGCAGGGGGAGGCCAGGGGAGGGGGGGGCAGACCCTCTTTCCTGGGCCAGGGAGCAGCAAAGCCCGCACTAACTTCAAAAAATATAAAACAAGGGAGGGGGAGGGGAGGAGGGAGACTTGTAAAATACAATATCTTAGGGGCTTGGCAATAATAAAAAATAAGGTTCATTATTTACAAACAATTTCTGTTCTTGGTCTCTGTACAGTGGGAGGTGGGGTGAGGAGGAGTGTGTGGGTGCATGTTGTGTGCATGGTGGTATGTGCGTGCACGGGGGTGGGGAGGCAGTGGTTGTGTTGGTAGTTAGGAGGAAGGAGGAGGGTACCCAGTGAGTGGTCTGTGGACGGATGGCTGTGGAGGGACAGGTGACAAAGGAGTGGTTGGCCCAAGGGAACAGTCCAAATGTCGGGGTGACAGGAGAGGCCCCAGACAGGGAATGGGGCAAAGAGGGGCTGGGGAGAAGTGGGGCCCTTTCTCCTGGGATGGGAACCCCCAGGGGGCAGGGGTGCAAGCCGGATCCGGGTTGGTGAGCGAGACAAGCCCTCTTCTGGGTGTCGGGGTCCGTCCTGTGTCCTGGGTCTTGGCATGGTCTAGGAGAGTTTAATGGTGGTGTTGGGGCCCAGATCCCTGGAGAGAGAAGAGAAGCCAGGTGAAGCAGGGGAAGGGAGAGGGTGCTGCAGGGATGACCCCAGGGAGAATCCTCTCACCCCTCTGCATGGGGGTCTGCACATGGGAGGGATGGGGCCTTGGGAGGGTGTGAGTGGTGTGGGGGACTGAGGGTGGGCAGAGGGCAGGTGGAGCCCAGGACCCCAGGAAGAGTGAGGCCACCCACCCACCTCTCATGGAACCACTCCTTGGGATGGGAGAAGTCGGGGCTGGTGCCGTTTCCGCCGACATCCTCCGGCCAGGTCTCACTCAGGTACTTGGTGGTCTCGTGGGTGCTGTCCAGAAGGTCATGCTGCAGATGGTCCTGGGGCCGCTGCTCCGCTGGCCCCCCGGGCTTGATCTCCCAGCCATCCGGGGGCTCCACGGGCAGCAGGGCTCTGTGGCCATCATCCCATGAGCCTGCTCCCTCATCATAGAACAGGAGGCTTCGTGAGGGCACTGCAGAAGGGGGGCAAGTGGTGAGCCGCCCGGCCAAGGGGCACCCATCCTAGTTCCATTCCTGGCCTTGTAGTTAAAACTTGGGCCCTGGAATCTTACAGGCCTAGATTTGAGTCCCAGCTCTAACGCTTCCAAGCTATGTGACCTTAGGCAAAACCACACATTTAGCTTTAACCTTTCTGAGCCTCAGTTTGCTCATCTGTAGAACTAGGATACCAGGACCTACCTCCTACAGATGTGAGGATTAAATGAGATAATACTGAAGAAGCTACTGAAACTATGTTTAGTGAGCACTTAGAAGAAGTTAGCTCTTCCTAAGCAGAGGGTACTGGGTTGAGGCATCAGGAGAGCTGGGTCCTAATCTCCCCTCCACCACTCTCTTCATGTGAGACCTTGAATAAGTCTCGTCCCCATTCTAGGCCCTAGTGTTCCCCTCGGGGAAATGAATAGAAAGGGAACAAACATTTGCTGGACACCTGCTGTGTGCCGAGCATTGTGCAAGGCCCTTTAACCTACATCAAATCGTTAAAATCTTAGAGAGACTCCTGAGAATGAGTTAATCCCATTTCACAGAGTGAGTGAATGAGGTACCAAGCTGTCAGGTAAGTTGACCCATGCTAAAAAATAAAACCAGCTGCCATTGAGTTGATTCTAACTCATGTTGACCCCATGTGTGTCAGAGTAGAACTGTACTTTATAGGATTTTCAATGTACGATCTTTCAGACGTAGATTGCCAGGCCTTTCTTCCAAGGCACCTCTGGGTGGCCTTGAACCTCCAAACTTTCATTTGGCAACCAAGTGTGTTAACCATTTGCATCACCCAGGGACCTCTATTCCATGCTCCCAGGGACCTGTCAGCACTAAAACCAAACCCAAACCCTTTGCTGTCAAGTCAATTCCACCTCACAGTGACTCTACAGGACAGAGTAGAACTGCCCCCTAGGGTTTTCTATGCTGTAATCTTTTCCGAGCAGATTGCCAGGTCTTTTCTCTGTTGGAGTGGCTGGTGGGTTGGAACTGCTGACCTTTCAGTTAGCAATTGAGCGCTTAACCACTGCACCACCAGTGCCTCTTGTCAGCACTAAAGCCGTTGCCATCCAGTTGATTCCGATGCACAGTGACCCTATAGCATAGATTAGAACTGCCCTATAGAGTTTCCAAGGTTGGTGAATTTGAACTGCCAATCTTTTGGTTAGCAGCTGAGCTCTTAGCCACTGTACCACCAGGGCTCCTAAGCAGCACTGAAGGTGGGTGCACATCCAAGCTCCAGGCTCTGTGCTGTTCCTCCCCTCTTGCAGCTCTCCTGGCTGTGACCTCACAGTCTAGGTGAACAGCGCCCCCGGGCATCATGCAATGCCTTAGCCCTGTCTGCAGGCAGCTCTGTGAACCAGCCTGTTCCAAAAGCCATCCCCTATCTCAGACGGGCCTCCCCTTCGCCCTGTCCAGATAATAGTGAAACCAGCTGCCGCCTAGGCGACTCTAACTCCCGGCGGCCCCATGTGTGTTGGAGTAGAATCGCACTCCATAGGGTTTTCAATGGATGATTTTTTGGGAAGTAGATCACCAGGCCTTTCTTCCGAGGTGCCTCTGGGTAGACTCAAACTTCCAAACTTTCAGTTAGCAGCCGAGATCATTAATAGTTTGCACCACTCAGGGACCCCACCCTGGCCAGATACAGGGCCTAAAATTCATGGCATCCACTCCAAGGGGCTCATTTATTTCCTCAAGTCCCCGACTCTGGCTTTGTCCCACATCACCTCTCCACCTCTCACTCGCCCCCTTTACCTCCACGTGCCTTTGGAAAAACAGACCTTGCATCCCTGCTGCCCACCCTGATTAGCAACTGTCCTGTTCTCTTTTCTTGAGCCACACTTGTCCAGGGAGTAGCTCTTACTCTCAGTCTCCACTTCCTCTTCCCCAGCTTCCCACGCTGGCTTCCTCCCCTCAAGGTCACCGATGTCTTGTTCATTCTCCTGGCAGTGTCCCTTCTTCGTAAAACTCACTCCTCCCTGCTCACCTCTCTCTGAACTTCCATCTGTTTCCTCTTTTCCCCCTGCTGTGCCAGATAAGTTGCTCCTGATAAATGGTGGACAGCCGGGAAGTTCCTCTGTAGGTCTACCTGAAGTAGCTACCCTCAGCCTCTGAAATCTACCATACCCTAACCAGCTCTTCCCGTGCCACCCACATGTCTCTTCTCTCATCTTGTGCGCTATTCTAAAAAGGAATGAGTGTGCCCATTTAGTAAGTGCCTGTCGTGGACCAGGCAGTGTGCTAAGAGTTTTACATGCACCATCACTTTTCATCTTCACAACGGTTGTGCTCAGTAAGTGCAGAACTGCAATGTGTATTTTCCCGATAAAGAAATTAAAGCTTAGAGAGCTTAAGACACGTGCCCAAGATCATACAGTTAGCAAGTGGCAGCGCCATGGACTATAAAGCTCCATGCTCTTAACCGTACCTTATACACCCCCATGGGAATGGCAAATATTTGGCCACCACTACCTATCTTCTGCCCGTGGTTGACATCGGCAATGGATTATGGCACATCTTCCTGTTGATCCTGAGTGGTGACTCAGAGTGCTTCTCAATACAGAGCTTCAGTCAGCCACTGCCACCTCTTTGGAAATGGCCCTTGAGTGGAAACTCATTTTCTCTTCCAGTCGTAAAACAGTGATGGTGCTTAGCAGATGTCCCATAACCACTGGTACCCATAATACAAGGGGACTAGGTCCAGAATGTTCTTCTTATCCCCTAAGCCCTCCTCTCCCAGACCAGAGGGGGAGCTGTCTGAGAGGTAGGCTAAGAATACTAGTCCCAATTTGACCACTAACATGGAGCAAATCATTGACCCACTTTGGACCTCAGTTTCCTCATCTGCAAGATGAGGAAGTAGAATGAGATAACGCCAGTCCAAAATTTGGCTCCTCTCTCACGTCTGGCTTCACCCAGAAGTTGGGGTTGGGGATGGGTAGTTGGCAGGACAGGAGGGCACTCACTCTGACTGGCCGTGTAGACACTGTCAGTGGCCATGGGGTCTTCCTTCACAGTCTGGGAGCTGGAGGAGAACTCAGGAAGGCAGGGCATGAGACAGCCCAGCACCAGAACAAAGCACAAGGCTGCTACCTGGTTGTTGAGAGAAAGCAGTGGTCAGGTCTGGGCAGGGAGAGCTGCAACCCTGGCCACCCCAACGCTCCTCCCCCCAAAACAATGGGTGCAAAAGGCTCAGAATTTTTCCAAGAAAGTGGCTCCCAGTGCTATCCACACCCCAGATGTGGGGTCGCCCATCCTCTCCGGAGAAGACGGAGACTACTTTAGCCATCCTAACCCATTGCAGAGGGGCCGCCCACATAGCAGTGCTAGAAAAAAGACGGATGTGGCCAATGTGGTTATCATCTATGGGGAGGAGAAACCAGGACAAGGAAGGAAGGGGAGGTGGAGGTGGGGTTTGGCAGAGGGGAGGGGGACTTATTGCCACTCCAGGTTCTCGGCTGGATTCTTAGGAAAACTGGCTAGCAGGGAGGAGCTGAGAGTCATGGAGCCTAGATTTCTGCCGATATCATGGCTCTGCCATCTGACATGACAAGGATTCTGGAGCGTCTGGGGCAGCCAGGAGGCAAGAGGCAGTACTTTTCCAGGGAAGAATGGATGAGGGACTGGCAGAGGCCTGAGTCACACCCTGGGCATACTTTTGGGTTCTAGGAATTTGCTCAGACTTCTCATCACCTTCCATTCCAGGAAGAATTAAGTCCATACCTCTCTGCATCTTCCCAAGCCCTTCACTCCACAGAGTCTCTGGAAGTCACTGTCTCAAGGGACATTCCCCATCATTCCCTAGCTGGGTTCACTGGAGTCATTAGGCCATTGATACCCATGTTAGAACTGGTCAGGGAAGGCTGTGTTCTGAAAGGCTCCATGGGCTTGGTGAAGGAGGCGCTAGGATGGTTTACCCTGGTGATATGCCTCACAGTATCACGAATCCCTCAGAGTGCTGCCCACTCCTCTAGAGAACCAGCCTAGAGGGTTGTCTCCTGTGGCTCTGTGGTGGAGGGAGAGCACCTACCATGAGGCAGGTCCCAGTTTGGGTGGCAGCCATCTTGTAAGGTCTGGAGATCTTGTTGGTGACCAGGGTCTGGAGTTTCTGCAGCTGTTGGAGCAGGGTCCTGAGGAGGGCACAGCTGTCACCCGCAGGCTCTGATCCAGCAGGCATCTCAGCCCCCTGGAGCTCTCTTGGGGAACCTGGGCTGGCTTTAGACTTGGCTTCCACACCAGGTGACCATTTCAGTAAAGACAGAAAAGGTCACCTCCTGCTTGACTCCTCTGTGGAGTGGTGGGGGCACCTGGGGCCTGCCTCATGGTGACTATCTGGGCCATCCTGTGGGAGCTCTGGGGTGCTCTGTGATGTTCCTGGCCAAAGTGGGGGTTGAAGGGTGTCTGCCACAATCCACCTGGGCTGTGGTCAGACCAACCAAAATCAAACCCATGGTCACCGAGTCGACTCCCACTCCTAGTGACCCTATAGGACAGAGCAGAACTGCCTCCTGCCTCTTAGGGTTTCCAAGGAGCTCTTGGTGAATTTAAACTGATGATCTTTCAGGTAGCAGCCATAGCACTTAACCACTATACCACCAGGGTTTCCTACCCTACACCAGCCACAGATAAGCTGATGTTTTCTCCTTCCCCACAACACTCCGAGCTGACAATGAAGGCACACGTTTGTCACAATGCCTGGTATGTAGTGAGTGTTCAGTAACAGTTATTTGTTAATTTTATCGCTGTTTTTCCTTTGATCACAGCACCTGTAATGCTTTTTTTTATGTATGAATTTCCACATCACTCTCCTTCGCTAACTGTGGGCTCCCTAAGGGCAAGGACCGGGTCCCACCCATGGTGGAATCCTCGGGGTAGAAACAGAAGATGCTCAGCCAAAGCTTGGTGAAAACCAAAAAAAAGCAAACCCACTGCCGTGGAGTCAATTCCGACTCATAGCGACCCTATGGATAAGCTTGGTGAACAAGTGTTTTAGTCATCGCTGTCCTCCACCCAGCCCGGCAGGTGGGGCTTGCAGTTTCCAGAATGTACAGCAGGTGGCGAAATAACTCCAAGCCCCTGGACTTGTCTGGAGCCAGAGAGGAATCCGGGCCAGAGGTATGGGGTGGGGGGTTCCCATGAGAGGGCCCTGCTCCCTTCTCTGCACCCTGCCCACAGTGGGGTTTCCTGGCGAATCACGGCAGTGGCTGGATCCCCTTGGAGGAGCCCGGGGAGAAGGAAAGAAGGAAAGAAGGAAAAAGTCTTGTGTTGAGTATGTGCTACATAACCAGGCTATTGTCTATGTTATTTTAATTAATCCCAGAAAATAATTATTAAAGACCTACTGTGGGCTCACCTGGAAACCCTGGTGGCATAGGGGTTAAGAGCTACAGCTGCTAACCATAAGCATGGCAGTTCAAATCCACCAGGCGCTCCTTGGAAACCCTATGGGGCAGTTAGTTCCACTCTGTCCTTTAGAGTTCCTATGAGTCGGAATCGACTCCACGGCAGCGGGTTTGTTTTTTTTTTTTTTTTGGTGGGCTCAGAGCTGAACACTATCAAGAACTCAGAATAACAACAACAAAGAACAAACGCTCATATGAATGGAGTATTATTAAATGCCAAGCACTCATACCATCTCATTCAATCCTCACATTAACCCTATGAGATAGTGCTTCTATCACCCATTAGGACAGGAAACTGAGGCCCAGAGAGGTTTAACAATTCCCCCCGAGTCACACAAATGCAGAGCAGGATAAGAACCCACAGACATGACATCATGGACCTTCTATGTGCTAGGCACTGTGCTGGTTTCTCCACACTCTTGTTTCTCAAACTGTACTTGTGCATGCAAATATCTAAGGGTCTTGTTAAACTGCAGATTCTAATTCAGGAAGTCTGGGGAATGTCCTAGATTCTGTGTTTCTAACCGGCTCCCAGGTGATGCCTGTCGGGAACTCACTTTGGGTGGCAAGGATCTACGCCAGTGGTTCTCAGACATTGGGGTGCATCAGAATTGCCTGGGCACCCCTGGAGTTCCTGATCCCATAGATCTGGCATGAAGCCTGAAGATATGCATTTCTAGCAAGTTCTCAGGGGGGATGCTGATGCTGCTGGCCTGGGGGCCACGCTCTGAAAACCTCTGCTCTGTACCATCTTATTGAAGTTCCTCAACAGCCCTGTCTGGTGTTCCCTAGTGTTATATACTAGGAAGCAGCATTATTTGTGAGGAAGGATGGGAGGCCAGTGAGGGGCAGGATATAAGAAGTCCTAGGTTGCAGAGTCCTTGTCTCTGCAGTCATTGTCATCCAGAACTCAGTCTTGTCTCCTTGCTCCTGCCTCCCAGTGCAATGTCAGAGCCAGGTAGCAGCTGAAGGGGGCAAGGGGATGGGAAAGGATGTATGTGGCACCACCCACCTGTTGGCATTCTCCAGGGTCTCCACCTTCTTCCATAATTCGTTGTTCTCTGATGTAAATGTCTCCACCCTGTGAAGGCCAAGCAGGCTCAGGCTCAGCGACAGCCCCCAGACTCACCACTGCCCTCTCAGGCCTGCCCACCATGACCCCATTCTCTGTGCCCCAGGCCCAAGGCCCTGATGGCCCCTGCCTCTGGTGTCCCTTGAGAGAGGACTGCAGAGAGCAGGGCTGGCTGGGGAGTGGGCCCAGGCCCCCCACCCATCCCAGGACCCTTACTTCTTTTCTAGACATTCCACGTATTCCTTCTTCTTACGACGGCTCTCCTGGGCCGAGATCTAGAGGGGGAGGCCCCAAAACAGGGGTTACTACTGCCACATATCCACTTCCTGAGACCCCACCCACCCAGTTTCAGGACTGGTATCACTAGGGGAGCAGAGGCCCCATCCTCCAAGGAATCCCACAGAAGTCCCAGGCTCATGCCTTACCTTGTTCTTGATTTTCCTCCGGACCCTCTTCAAGGCCTTCTCCTCAGCTTTGGTGAGGGGGAGTTTCGTGGGGATGGGGTAGCCCTCTGCAATTAAGGTGCGCTTCTCCTCCTCTGTCAGGAGCAGTGGCCCTGATGTCCCCTGTAATTTCTATAGGAAGTAGGACACGGTGGTTAGGAGCTAGACAGCCCTATGTTCAAGTTCAAGCTCTGCCATTTATTATCTGTATGACCTGGGCAAGGTACTCAATTGTCTGAGACTCAGTGTCCTCATCTGGAAAAGGGGCAGATGCGAATTAAATCCAATAACAGGTATCAAAAGTGCCCATGTGGAGCAATGGTTAATTAACGGCTTGGCTGCTGACTGAAAGGTTGGTGGTTCGAACACACCCAGTGGCTCTGTGGGAGAAAGACCTGGTGGTCTGCTCCCGTAAGGATTACAACCTAGAAAAGCCTCTGGGGCAGTTCTACTCTGTCTCAGGGGGTCGCTATGAGTTGGAATTGACTTGATGGCACCAGCAACAAATATCAAGTATTTGGGGTAGTGCCAGGAGCCCTGCAGGGTAGGCACTTGGGACATTGTTTGGGCGTGGGGGCTCCCCAGATCCCTGAACCACAGCCCCAAAACTCCAGGGCCCCTACACAGTCCTCCTCAGACCCATCCTAGGTCTCAGGGTTTAGCTCCATGCCTCCTGGCGGCTCTGGGCATCCTGAGCACTGCACCACAGACAGTGCTCCTTGGAGGCAGCCTGGGCCTCCTCCTGGGGGTCAGGAATATCAAGTTCAATACTGTCCCTGCAACCATGTGAGCTTCAAGGCCTCTTGGGCCTCTCCACCTCAGTTTCCTATTCACCATGAGATGGGGCGAAAAGATTCTCGTTCCCATCTGCCAGGCATGCCCCTCTGTGAATTCTGTTGGGAGTGAGGGTCAGCCTTGGGGCTCCCCAGACCCTTCCCCGCTGGTTAGTGTGCTGGGGTGGATTTACTCGCTCCCTCACCTCCAGGGTCAGCCCACCCCCAGCTCCTTACGTGTGGGGCAGTGAGGAGGGGAGATGTGGAGATGGCTGTGGAGGAGCGGGCCATGGGCCGAACAGGGCTGGAGGGTGGCAGAGAGCGGGGACTCTGCGAGCCATCGCTGTCGCTGCCGTGGCTGCTGGGGGGCGTCGGAGGCATCTGCACCAGGTCCTCTGGGGAGAGCCGGGGAGACCAGATTAGCAGGGTTAGGCCCCAGCTCTGCCCTGACGTTGCGAGTCCAGCTTATCATGGGCCGGCAACCGGCCCCGACCTCATGGAAGAAGGACTGCATGGTCTTGACCTCGGCTGTAACACCAGGTGCCCCTCTGTGGTGTCAGGAAGATGAGCTGACATTCCAGAAGCCAATCCCATCTCTGATCCTGCAGAGGCCTGGCTCCTGTAAGCTTGGTCCTTGGCTTGGACACCACAGAGCTGGCTTCTTGGGGTCCCTCCCCTACCCCTGACTTCATAGGGTCTGGGGTCTTTAAGCCTCACCCCCCAGCTTGGACAACTCCAGGAGGTGACTGTGATCACTGCCCAAAACCAGAGCCAGGCTGGGGAGGGGGCAGGCTCTTCCCTTCCTCCCACTCCAAAGTGTTTAGCTATTGCCACCCCAGGGTTTCCATTTCTAACTTCAGGTAACAGGACCCTGGCGTTGGGCTTTCGGCAGACCAGCCAGGAGCACTTCTCCCCCTCACCCCATTGCCTCCCCAGCCGTGGCAGGTGGTCAGGAAGAGGTGCCAGAGAGACCTGGACAGAGCCAAGAGGACCAAGTGCCTAGATGCAGGGTGAGCTCCCAGGATAGCAGAGAATGTTCAGATAATTCTAGGTTCCAGGAACCTGGAGCTCTACTGTGCTGCAGAATAGACTAAGCCTGGAGAGGAGCTGCTGCGTCCTTCCAGGCTCAGCTCAAGGTTGGCTTCTACAGGGGTCCTCGCTGCCTCCCTGACTCTCATTTGCTTCTCATGGATTCCCTACTGTGAAGAGCACTGTACTCAGAGTCAGAGAGACCCAAGTTCAAGTCCCGACTGTTGCACCCACTGACTGCATGACCTCTGTTATGTTTACTTAACCTCTCACAGCCTCAGTTCCCTTCTCTGTTGAAAGGACTCCCTGCATGGGGCCATGAGGATGCAATGAGCTAAGGTATGTGAAAATGCTTTATAAATGGAAGGGCACTCTACAGTGTAAGGTGTGTGAACACTGGTCCTTCTCTACCCTGTGTGTATCCTGTCTTCTCTCTGAGGCTGTAAGCACCTTAGGGCAAAAGTTGGGCCTTATTCGTCTTTCTAAATCTTGTGGTACTTAGCCCAGGGCCCGCTGCACAGTCGGTGCTTCATCGATGTTTGATGAATTAATGAGGTGGGATTGGGAAGATTCAGTTAGCCTTTTGTCCTTCTGTCCAACTCTAAGAAGCGTTCTCTGCCCCCTTCTCCCCTGTCTGGGCTGGGTGGTCCAAATACGTATTCCCAAGGCTCCCTGGGGCTCTGCTGCCTTCACAGCTGGTGGCGTAACTGGTGGTTTGTGTGTGACCCTCACTCCTCTGTGATCTGCTTGGGTGCAGGGACTGTCTTCTCTTTCTGCTTCCCCAGTGCCTGGGCCTGGGAGATGTCCAATGGACTCTCATTGGATGGATGGATAAATGGGTGAATGGATAGGTGGATGATAGATGGGTGGATGGATGGCTATAGAGTGGGCTTCAGCTAGTGAGCAGATGACAGGGTGGAGGATACTGAGAGCAGTGATGACAGTTGTAGATTGGGTAGGAAGGGAACTGGAAGTAGGAGGGGAACATGGGTGGATGGAGAGTGGGCAAGGGGAGGGTGAGGAGAAGATACTCCAGAGGAAAGTGGAGGCTTAGAGGGGAAGGGGTGGGCTGGATCAAGGGAGTAGGGATGCTGTCTGCCCCAGACTGGAGAGGAAAAGAGCCCCTCCCCCGGACACACTTACCGGGTGTCACTTTGAGGAACTGGTTCACCTCCTGAGGCTCAGCTTTGATCACTGGCAGCTGTGTCATCTCTCCTGGGGCCTAAGGAAGAGATAGTTCCAGCCCTATCAGCTGCCCTCTGGGGCTATTCTCACTGTGCCATTCATCCCACCTCCCTCCCTGAGGCTGGTGGTGTGTCCTGCACAGCTGGAAAGTGGATGGGCTCAGGATTCTGGGCTCAAGTGCCTGGAGAAGCCAAATCACACCTAAGAGAAGAGAATCATGGCCAAGTGGTGTAGTTCAGGCCTTCAGCTCAGAGGACAGCTTCCTATGAAGACCAGATAAGCCTTGGTACGCAGGTTGCCATGATGACAAGAGGTGGTATCTAGCCCATTATAGCTGCTCAATGAATAGTAGTAACAGAACGGAAATAATTACTATAATAAATAGTAATGATAATAATAACAGAAAAAAGAGGCATTGACTGGCATTAAGCTTTCTGAGCAGTTAAAGTTTGAAAGGAGTCCTGAAGTTTAAAAAGGAGTATTGCAGACAAAGGCCAGGGCAGGCAGTGAGTGAGAGGAAAGCCACTGGGGCAGAGGGAAGAGCACCTGCAAAGGCAAAGACAGAAAGGGCATTGCTTGATCTGAAGACCAAAGGTATTCAGAATGTCTAGTGTGCAGGGGTATGTGTTGGAGGTGGCATGTTAAGAAATGAGACCAGAAAGACCTGGGCAGGGGTAGATTACAGACAAAGGAGTTTGAAGCAATGAGGAGCCCCTAATAGGTTTGAATCAAGGAGCTGATGGAATTAGAGTTACATTTTTAACAGCATGCATTTGTATTTGTTTATGTCATAACTTGTTGTTCCAGAAAGGGCTTCAAGAACATGCGTGACCTCATATATATGATTACCAACACACATATAAGTGGTGTTCTCTTTGAGGAAGACACTACACTGAGTGCTAGATTTCAGGACTATTTCTCCCCTCTGGGTCTACAGCCAGCAAAGAGGTCAGAATCTTGCAAGTGGGACAAAAGAATCCCAAATTTAGGCAGATGAGTAAGAATCCCGGAAGGTTCAAGTTGGAAGGGAACTTGGGGATCCTAGTCTTTATCCCAGCTCTGCCCTGGGAGAGATGAGGAGACAGATTAGGGAACTAATACACATAATGTTGACAATACTTCAGTGGTCACACAGCTGGTTATTGACAATGCCAACTCCCGGTCTCTGTGCGTTCTGCTAGGGTGTTGTGACCTCACTAAAGTCTGGGCTTTGGGGTCTGGTGGGCTGAGCTTGGATTGCAATTCCTCTGCTTCTGCTTGTGCGATTTTGGCCAAGTTGATTGACCCCTGGAGCCTCAGTGTCCTTATCTGATGCACATGCCCAAACTCCAACACCCTGGCTGCTGTCACCCCTTCCCTTCCTGCTTTGGTAAGGCCTGAGGAGCCTCTGAGCCACTCTAGGAGAAGTTTTCAAAAGACCCTGCACATTTGCAGCCAACCCTTGATCATTTCAGTCAGTGGAGGGGCAGGGAGGGGCTGACCTTTCTTGCCTTTGGCCGCATACAGTTTGATCAGGTGAGCTGTGTGGCCAGCAGGGGGCAGGGCCAGCCACACAACTCCAGGGATTTAAAAAAAAAAACAAACCCTTGCCATCCAGTCGATTCCCACTCATAGCAACCCTATAGGACAGAGTAGACCTGCCCCATAGAGTTTCCAAGGAGCACTTGGTGGGTTTGAACTGATAACCTTTTGGTTAGCAGCTGTAGCACTTAACCACTATGCCACCAGGTTTTCCAAGGTGACCCCGTATTGTAGAATCTTAGGGTTAGGAGCAAGTTAGAGGTGGTACACTCTTCCATTTTACAGAGGAGAAAGCTGAGGTAGAAAGCGAACAAATCCAACATGCCCAGAGCACAAATGAAGAGTTGAGCTGCGGCCCAGGACCCTCTCTGGGGCGGGGGTCTGGGCCTAATGCTCCCAGAACAGCCTTTAGAGATCAGCTTTGGATTTATAGCTGAATGCCATTATCTATCCATGCATTCATTGGGGGGGGGGGGGGGGCTGGCATGAGAAAAAAAAACAACTATGGGTTAAAAATATTAATTTCATAATGTAAACAATGGAAATATAGCACAATTTTTATAATTCTATTTTGTTCTTTATTCTTTCTTCAAAATCCTGAAGCTTTGAGAAAAGTAAGCAGCCTTGGCTCTCTCCATTGCTGAACACCTTTACTGGGCTCCTGATGCCCAGCCCTGGCTGGCTCCCCTCAAGTTTTCCTTCTGCACACAGTGAGAGCCTCAGCTTACTCTGAGGATGCGGGGGTTTGTGCTCATGATAGAATGGTGAAGGGCCACCATAGCGGAGGCAGAGGTCTGGTCTGGGAGTCTGCTCTCAGTCCTAGGGCTGACATTGCTCCCTGTTCAGAGTCCTGCGGTGCACAGGGCTTTGGATACCTCTTTCCACCAATGACCCACCACCCCTTCTCCCTCCCTTTGCCCCTACACACAGTCCTCAGGCTCACCTGATGGGGGACGGGCAGACTGGACAGGGGGCTGAGGCCCAGCAGCGGGGTGGTGGCCATGGCGGCGGCGGCAGCCATAGCCGAGGAGGCGGCCAGAGGGTCCATGGGCAGCTCCGGGCTCTGTTCCTGCTTCACCATGACGGAGCACAGTTTGTGTCCCAGTGCCCATGCTCCATGCTCCATGTCTGGGGGGAGGGGCAGGACCCAGGCTCAGAGGATTCCTGGAGCAGACAGCTCAGCCCCTTCCCGCCCCTAGAAGCTATTCTCGACTGGACGCAGGAAGATGCATGGGTGCACCAGGAGGCGGCCAGGAAAGGGCAAGGGGGTTGCTTGTGAGGCGGCTGGGTGGGGTGGACTGGGGCCAGGTCAGATGAGGACAACCTCTTCACTTAGCTGCTTACCGAATGGGCTTGGCCAACAGACTTGGACCCCTCCTGTCTGGCTTATGTGCTAAGGCAAGTTGCTAAACCTCCCTGAGCCTTAGTTCCTCTTCTGTACAATGGGGGAAGGAACCAACCAATCAGCTGCTGCAGTGTTGATTCTAACTCATGGTGACCCCATGTGTGTCAGAGTAGAACTGTGCTCCACAGGGTTTTCAGTGACTGATTTTTCGGAAGTATATTGCCAGGCCTTTCTTCTGAGGCACCTCTGGATGGAGTTAAACCTCCAACCTTTCAGCAAGCAGCCCAGAGTGTTAACAGTTTGCACCAGCCAGGGAGTCTGGAAAGGGAACCAAACCAAAGAACCCACTGCCATCGTGTTGATTTCAACTCATAGCGACCCCATAGGGTTTCCAAGGCTGTAAATCTCTATGGAATCAGACTGCCACATCTTTCTCCCAAGGAGCCACTGGCGCTTTCAAACTGCCCACCTTTCGGTTAGCAGTTGATCACTTTAACCACTGCGCCACCAAGTCTCCTTGGGAAGGGAATAGGCAGGTCTTATTGCCTTCCCGAGGATCCTTGAGAAGGCGACCTAATAGGTCCTGCTAACCAAACAGTTGGAGGTTCAAGTCCACCCAGAGGCACTCAGAAGAAAGACCTGGTGATCTTCTTCCAAAAAATCCATGTGGCACAGCTGAACTCAGACACACGTGGGGTTATGAGGATTAAATAGACTAATGCACATAAAGCACTTAACACAGTGCCTGACAAGAAGTAAACATTTAACAAATAGTAGCAACAATCTGTGTTGTGCAGTAACCCCTTGCTGAGCCCTGTGCTAGGTGCTGGGGACTCCGAGCCAATGACAGGCAGTTTGTGTAGTCGGAATGGAAAGTGGAAGATGGAGTCAAGTAGCCAGAAGGGTGGCTCAGCCTTGGAGGTGGGGCTAGGAGCTGAGACTTGATCCCAGAGGTAATGGGGAGTCATTGAAGAGTTTTCAGCATGCTCGGATTTATATTTTTTTAAAAAGATCACTCTGTGTGCTGTTGAGACTGGAATGGCTGCAGGCAAGATGGCGGCAGGGAGACCCGCAGGTGTCCGTTGAAATAGTCCAGGCAGTGGGGATGGAGAGGAGGGAACATATTAGACCCAAATTTAGAAGGAAGAATCTACAGGACCTGGGGACCTAGGAGGTGTGGGAGATGGGAGGAGTGGGGGGTGATGTTCAGGTTTCCCGAAGACAATCTACCTCCTGCCTACCTAGTGGGCCTCCTGGCCTCACCTGGGCCACAGGGCAGTGGCTGGCTGACATCACCTCTTCTCCCTGATGGGTGCCCACAGTCCTCCACCCCACGTCAGCCCTGCTCATGGAGGCCCCAGTGCCTGGACCAGAGGGTAGACAGAGAAACAGCCTGGTGAGGTAGGGGTCTGGGGAGCCAACATGCAGGGAAGGGGCTGGAGGGACTCGCTGTGGGTAGGGAGACGGGTCAGCGGCTTGGCTGCCTGGTTTCATTTTAGAGACCAGGCCCCACCCAACTGGGAGCCTGTGTGCCCGGCTCTGGGCCGCAGCTGCCCTTGGGCTCCGGGAACACCCACTATCTTCCCAAATTACAGGACCAGACCACTGGCCTCCGGGAAGCTGCCCCCTGCAAAGGGCCCACAGACAAATTGCTTTAAAAATAGACTTGGGGTGGCCAGGGAGGAGTAGCTGGGCCGGCCCAGCAGGGGTGGATGGAGAACCTGTCATGGAGGGGGTCTATCCCACATCTATGAGGAGGCCCCCGGAAGCTTGGCTGAGGCCAAGCACAGTGAGAGGCCGAGACCTCAGCAGCCACAAGCTGCCCTCACCAGGGGGTGGTACAAAGGCCTGTCTCTGCTCCTGGGGACTCTCAGAGACCCTTAAATCTGCTCGTACTGCTTGTGCTGCTCATGGATCTAAGTTCTGGATACACATTAACTTGCTTCCTCCTCCCAACAGCCCTATGGGGTAGGCACTGTTATTCTCCCCATTTTATAGATGAGAAAACTAAGAAACTTGCTCAAGATCATTGTCAACTGGAGAGGGAAAAATGAATAAAAATCTTGTTCATTGTTTTAGCCATTCATAGTGTTAACAGGGTTTTTAGCTACACGATGAAAATGTTGTTGTGTGCCATCTAGCTGATTCTGACTCATAGCAACTCTATAGGACAGAGTGGAACTGCCCTATAAGGTTTTCCAAGCTGTAATCTTTATGCGGGAGCCCTGGTGGTGCGGTGGTTAAGAGCTTGGTTGCTAACCAAAAGGTTGGCAGTTCAAATCCACCAGCCATTCCTTGGAAACCCTATGGGGTAGTTCTACTCTTGTCCTTTAGGGTTGCTATGAGCACAACTTGAAGACAATGGCTTTGTTGGTAATCTTTATGGGAGCGGATAATCGGGTCTTTTCTCCTTCAGAGCCACTGGGTGAGTTCGAACCGCCGATCTTTCAGTTAAACAGTTGAACACTTAATCATAAAATAGTCACAAATTATTGGTTATTAACAAAGACTTTTTAAAAGTTATTTTTAAAAATTATATGCATATGGTACCCAGCTCAGTGCCTAGCACATAATATATATCAACAATGAAAATAGCCACTTATTATTGGTGTATATTTTGTGCTGGACACAGAGCTGGGTACTGTATGTATGTAATTTTTAATCCTGACCAGAAATCCCAAAGTACATATTATCTTCATTTTATAGTTGAGGAGACAGAGGCTTAGAGAGGTTAAGTAACTTGCCCAAGGTCACACAGCACCTGGTGGAGGCACCAGGATGTACACTAAGGCCTATCTGGTTCCAAACCCAGTACCCATGCTGCCCATTGAGGTCAGCAAATGGGGCAGGGGCAAGAATGCGAGATTTAGAATCAGGGGGCTTGGTCCCAAGTTCCTGCTGTGCCTTTTTCTATAACCTAGACAACTCAGCTTTCTTGAAGTTTCATTTTTCTTATTGGTCAAAAGGAGATTGTAACAAAAGAGGTCCTTACTTCACATGTCCGTTGTGAGAAACAAACGAGATAATTAACCAGAAGGTGCTTTGTAATTTGGACAATGCTGTAGAAATGCTGACTGTTATTTCTGTTCGTAGATGAAGAAACTGAGGCTTACAGAGGTTAAGAGACCTGTCTATGATTACTCAGCCAAAATTGACGGAGCCAGGACCACCTGTATTTGAGGAAATGTCCAAAGGGCCACTTCTACGTGGGCTAGTCTGGAGTTCTTAAGGACTGACTACCTAAGAGGAAGGACTCAGAGTCCCCTTTGCCTTAAAGGGGAAAAGGGGTTGGAGGTGAAGGGAGTTTTGGGGAACCCCATGTTCAGTAATAAAAGCAGAGTGCAGGGGTCTCCCCCAGGTAGCATCTCGGAGGGCAGCATAGTGCGAGGAGGTGGTAAGGCTCTAGGGTCATTGTAGCTTCTCCACATTTATTATTTTATCATCCCAGTTGTTCCCTCTATGTCAGTGGTTCTCAGACCTGAGGTGCATCAGAATCACCTGGAAGGCTGGGCCTCACCAGTAGGCTTCCTGATTCAGTAGGTCTGGGGTGGGACTTAAGAATTTGTATTTCTGACAGTTCCCAGGTGATGCCCATTCTGCTGGTCCAGGGACCACACTTGGTAAACCAGTAACCTAAGTTATCAGTGAAGATCCTTTGGAGAAGTATTCACATGGGTTTGATTTGCGGGAGAACACAAAGTCAGGGAGCAGCACCTCATGAAAGGGGTTTGTGGGTGGCTGCTTTGGGAGCCTCTGGGAGTCTCAGCTTGCAGGTTCTCCCTTGTGTCTCCACTTGTCCCTCCCTTCCTGGGCTTCTGGGCTTGTCCTGTCCCTAGGCCCTTCCCACCTCTTACCTTGGGTGGTGTCCTCCATCTTGATGGGCACAAGGGGACTCTGAGGCGCTGAGTCACCGCTCAGGGAGTAGCTGTGCTCGGCCTGGATGCCCGGAGTCGGGGAGTCCAGTTCCATGTCCAGGAGAGGGCTCTTCTCATCCAGTACGGGGTCATCAAAGAAGCTGCTGAACAGGTCGTTGGAGAAGTCCTCCATGTTCTCTGCGAAGTGGTCCAGGTGCTCAGGAAAGTGCTATGGGAGGAGGAGAAGGAGGAGAAGAGGGGATTCATATTAACTTGGGAAGGAGGTCCAGATGCTGCTGTGGTAGTACCCCCACTATCACTGCAACCTCTCCCTTACTGTTCCTACCACCATTAATACCGCCATCACTATTACCAACCACCCCACTACCAACATCACCAATACCATTAATATTATTCCCATCACTGTCATTACCACTGTCACCACCATTCCACCACTGCTACAAACCCCACACACCAGCCCTGCTACCATCACAGCACCATTACCACTGCCATCACTGTTACCTTCATCCCATGGTCCACTACCATTCCTCTACAACCATCAATACCACCAATCACCATCTTTATCCTCAAGGGTGAGCTGGGAATGGGGTGGAAGAATTCCTGCACCAGGCAATAGGACACTGGGTTCTAGTCCTGGCCCTGGGACCTTGGTCAAATCACTTAACTGGCCTGAGTCTGTCTCTTGGTTAGCTCTGCTTTCTTCATAGCCTTGATGTGAAGACTAAGTAAAAGAATAACTGTATGTCTGTGCTAGCAAGTTTACATCCCAAAGGCAACGGTAGAGACTTTGGTATTATCTTGTCCTGGGATATCGGGAGAGAAAGAGGCAGGGTGGTGGGATTATTGAGGCCCCCACTCCCCTCATTTGCACGGTCCCAACCTATCCTTGGGTCTCCAGTATCTTCCTTTTCCCAGCCATTATTTATGCCAAGAGATTAGGCTTGGAGCCTATTGCTTGGGTTTGAATCCTGGCCTTGACACTTCTAGCTATGACTCAGTGCTGTTCAGACTGTGGGTGGTGACTCATTTGGGTTGTGAAATCAATTTAGTGGGTCACAACCAAAATTTAAGAAAAAATAAAGCAGAACAACATAGAGTAGAAAATATCAGAATGTACTGCACATAGTAAAGTTAAATATTGTGATTTTTTTTTATCTCTGTGTATGTGTATACTTGGTAATGATGTAAAACATATTTCTTACAACTGAAAAAGTTTGAAAAATCCTGGGTTCTGTGATCTGGGAATGTTAATTAACCTCTCTGTTTTTCATTTCATCCTCCCTCTGTGCAGTAGAAAGATAATAGTTTCTACCTGTTAGGATTGTTGCAAGGATAAGACAAGTGAAACCACGTAAAGCACTTAGAACAGTCCCTGGCACGCTGTAATTACTCAACAAATGCTTCCTTTTACTATAAATAAAGCACCCCAGTGACTAGCACATAGTAGGTGCTTGTAAGTTCTTTTTTTCTCTCTCTCTCTTTCTCTCTAAAGAATTATAAATATTTATCCTAGAGAAATAAGAGCCGTCATATGAATAGATACAGGCACACCCATGTTCATTGCAGCACTGTTCACAACAGCAAAAAGATGGAAACAACCTAGGTGCCCATTAACAGACAAACAGATAAACAAATTATGGTATATTCACACAATGGACTACTACACAATGATAAAGCACAATGAGGAATCTGCGAAACATCTCACAACGTGGATGAATCTGGAAGGCATCATACTGAATGAAATTAGTTCAAAAAGGACAAATATTGTATGAGACCACTATTATAAGAACCCGAGAAAAGATTTAAACACAGAAGAAAACACTCTGATGGTTATGAGGGTGGGGAGAGCGGGAGAGGGGAATTCACTAACTAGACAGTAGACAAGAATTATCTTAGGTGAAAAAAAAAAATTTTTTTTTTTTTTTCATCTTAGGTGAAAAAGGGACCAACAATTCACCATACAGGGGAAGTCAGCACAACTGGACTAAACCAAAAGCTAAGAAGTTTCCTGAACACAACCAAACACTTTGAGGGACAAAGTAGCAGAGGTGTGGGTCTGGGGTCCATGGTTTTGGGGGACATCTAGATCAATTGGTATAACAATGTTTATTAAGAAAATGTTCTGCATCCCACTTTGGTGAGGGACGTCTGGGGTCTTAAAAGCTTGTGAGCAGCCGTCTAAGATGCATCAATTGTTCCAACCCACCTGGAGCAATGGAGAATGAAGAACAACAAAGACACAAGGAAAATATTAGCCCAAAAGACAAAAGGGCCACATAAACCAGAGACTCCATCAGCCTGAGACCAGAAGAACTAGATGGTGCCTGGCTACCACCCATGACTGCCCTGACAGGGAACACAACAGAGAGTCCCTGACCGAGCAGGAGAAAAGTGTAGTGCAGAACTTAAATTCACATAAAATTCACGTAATGGTCTGACTGAGACTAGAAGAACCCCAGAAAACATGGCCCCTAGACTCTCTGTTAATCCAGAACTAAAACCATTCCTGAAGCCCACTCTTCGGACAAAGATTATCCTGGACTATAAGACATAAAATGATACTCGTGAAGAGTGCGCTTCTTAGTTCAAGTAGATACACGAGACTAAATGGGTAGCTCCTGTCCAGAGGCAGGATGAGAATGTGGAAAGGAATAGGAGCTGATTGAATGGACACGGGAAACCTGGGGTGGAAAGGAGGAGTGTGCTGTCACATTATAGGGATTGCAACTAGGGTCACATAACAATATGTGTATAAATTTTTTGTATGAAAAATTAACTTTAGCTGTAAACTTTGACCTAAAGCACACACACACACACACACAAAAATCATGAAAAAAAGTATCAATATATAAGGAAGTGTTAGGGGGCAATGGTGGTTCAGTGGTAGAATCTTTCCTTCTATGTAGGAGACCTGCGTTCGATTCCTGGCCAGGGCACCTTAGAGCAACCACCACCTTCTGTCAGTGTGTTGCTGTGAACGTCCAGACTAAGGCAGACTAGGAAAAAAGGCCGGGTGGTCTACTTCCAAAAAATCAGCCAATGAAAACCCTATGGATCACAATGGTTTGATCCCACTGTGCATGAGTCCTTATCAGTACAGGCAACTTGACAGCAGTTAACCTCAACAAGGAAATATGACTGTTGATTGTTCCTTATTTGTTGAATGATAGAGGGAGGGGTTGCTTTAGGCCCTGGAGCCCCACCTAAAGACTTGCTCCTGGAGAATTATTTCAAGGTCTGGAATGGAGTTGCTGGCTTTTCTGGCCTGGAATACTAAGAGCCTATCCCAGTCCAGATTAGGAGCTTTGGTGGTACAGTGGTTAAACTCTCGGCTGCTAACCAAAAGTTTGGCAGTTCGAATCCTCCAGCTGCTCCGCAGGAGAAAGATGTGGCAGTCTGCTCCAGTAAAGATTTACAGCCTTGGAAATCCTATGGGGGCAGTTCTACTCTGCCCTATAGGGTTGCTATGAGTTGGAATCGACTTCATGGCAATGGGTTTGGTTTTTCTTTGATCCCAGTCCAGAAGGGGTGGGCAGAGAGACCTCCTGCCTAGTGATAAAGCTGAGAGCTTCAAGGTTAGAAGAGCATTGTCAGGCTGAGCAGAGGATGAGCACAAACTCTGGAGTCAGAGAGACCTGCTTTCCACAATTAACTCCTCTAATTGCTAAGTTACTTAGCCTTTCCGTGCCTCAGTTTCCTCATCTGTAAAGTGGGGGAAATAATAGTTCCTATCTCATTGGCTTGTCATGAGGATCAAGCATTTAAGTACTTAATACTAACCTTATAGGATTATGAGGATAAAATGAGTAAATACATATAAAACACTTAGAGCAGTGCCTAGTATGTAGCAACCCATTGCCATCAAGTCGATTCTGACTCACAGTGACCCTACTGGACAGACTAGAACTTTCCCTTGGAGCAGCTGGTGGGTTAAAATCACAGTTCTTCTGGTTAGCAGTTGAGCACTTAATCACTGTGCCACCAGGGCTCCTTTGTATGTAGTGAGTGCTCAATAATTGTTAGTATTATTAGGAAAACCACAGCCCCTAAATCCGAGTCTGAGCTGAGCTCTGGAACCAATGCAGGGGGTGGCTTGATTCCCCCCTGCCCCCAAAACAAAGTGTGATCAGAAAATCCAGGAAAAAAATGAGTTCAGAAACCCAATGAACTTAGGCACTCTCCCTCCTTCTCAGTTACCAGAAATCATCATCATCTTCCTCCTACATTTTGGTCATGATTTAACCTAACAAAGTGCTTTCATATGCATCATTGCATTTAATCTTCGCGACTACCCAATGACTAAGTGTGGTGCAGTAAGTTACTTACTATAGACCTCCTAGCCATAGTTTCAGTGACTCCCACACAATGACTGGGTGGGACTATGCAAGTAAGATGCTTGTGGCCCACCAATGGGGACTGGACAGCTTGCTATTAATGCAAATAAGGTATATGGAACACCTTGGGTGGGATCATGCAAATAAAGTGTATGGAACCCTAACAAGGGGATTGGTCAGTTTTGCCATCCTGCTAGGATTAAAGGGAGACATGGAGAGAGAGAGAGAGAAAGAGGAGCTGTAACAGGGAAGACAGTGAGAGACATGGCTCAGAAATAGCAACAGCGACAGCAGAGGTCCTGAGATGACAGGAACCAGGAGACTAGTGGGAGATGGGTGCGGTGGGGCTTGCCAACCCACGGAGCTAGGAGCTTTGTAACACTTGCCTGAGTAGGACAGAGACAAGGTGAAAGGCCAGGGCCAGAGAGAGGCCTGCCTGTGGCACAGCTGAGAAGTGGCTGTCCAGATCAATGAACTGTATCCTCAGTTGTCCCGGATTCCGAGTTGTACCTTGTTACTTCCCTAATAAATTGCTTAACTGAAAGTACGGTTCATAAGTTCCGTGAGATGTTGCAGTGAACTATGGAATCCAAAGACCAGCGGGAAAGTACCGAGGGGCGAGGGAACAGGTGATGTTAGAGATGATGAAGTGGAAAAGTTGGACATTTGAGACATCTTTAAACTTTTTTTTAACCTCAGCCTCCTAGGAACCAACTTTGCATTGATCCTTATTAAAGAAATTATTCCTTTAGTAAGGAAGGCTTGTATCTACATTTGACATACAGGGAAACTGAGGCCCAAGGAGCCAAGCGGTCTGAGGTCACACAGCAGGGAAGCACCAAACCCCTCACTGCCCAGTCCTTCACCAACTGCAGCAGATATCCTGCCGTTTGGTAATTGCCTGTTTGCCACCCCGATGTTCAGTAATTGTCTGAAAGCTCCCTGAGGCTCCGGGCTGTGTCTTGTTCATCTGCTGGATCGCAGCACCTGGTCTCTGATAAAAAATAACCCAGTTGCTGTTGAGTCAGTTTTGACTCATGGCGATCCCATAGGTGTCAGAGTAGAATTGTGCTCCATAGGGTTTTCAAGGGATGATTTTTTGGAAGTAGATTACCAGGCCTTTCTTCCGAGATGCCTCTGGGTGGGCTTGAACCTCCAACCTTTTGGTTAGCAGCTGAGCACATTAACCACTTGCATCACCCAGGAACTCCCTGGCCCATGATAGGAAAAAAAAAAATTAAAGTAAAAAACCAAACCCGTTGCCCTTAAGTGAATTTCAACTCACGACAACCCCATGTATGACAGAGTAGAACTGCTCCATAGGTTTTCTTGGCTGTAATCTCTACAGAGCTAGGAGCCCTGGTGGTGCAAGGGTTAAGCACTTGGCTGCTAACTGAAAAGTTGGTGGTTGAAACTCACCCAGCAGCTCCACGGGAGAAAGGTCTGGCAATCGGCTCCCTTAAAGACTGCAGCCTAGAAAACCCTATGGGGCAGTTTTACTCTGTCACATGGGGTCACTACGAGTCAAAATGGAGGCAGATTGCCAGACCTTTCTTCCTCGGTGCTGCCGGATAGGTTTGAACCGCCAACCTTTAGTAGAGGAGTGCCAAACTTTTGCACCACCCAGGGACTTTGGTTCATGATAAACCAAAAAAACCAAACCTACTGCCATCAAGTTGATTCTGACTCATAGCGACCCCATAGGGTTTCCAAGGCTGTAAATCTCTAGGGAAGCTGACTACCACATCCTTCTCCCAAGGAGCTGCTCGTTGTTTTGAACCACCAACCTTTTGGTTAGCAGTCAATTCCTTTAACCACTTTGCCACCAGGGCTCCTTTGGCCCATGATAGACACTCAATAAATACTGGTGGAGGGACAGGGCCTTGTACCCTAGAGGGCAATGCCTTCAGTGTGTTATGCCCAGCGATGCTTGGGCGAGGCAGTACAGGAGGTCAGTTCTCAGCTGAACAACTTTAGAAGAACAACTGGACCCCAGAAGAAAGCCATTCATGTGGTATAAAATCCCCAACCACCCATCTAGGACTCAGTCAGGTCTGTGTTAGCCACACCCTCTGCAGAGCCCAGGCCAGTCCAGCTGGGGGCGCCACTTCCTCCAGCTCTCTCACTCAGGGTCTCAAAGGCCTGGTGTGGGGCCGGTGAGAGGGGGTGGTGAGGAGAGGGTGAGTCAGCTGTGAAGGTATTTCTCCAGCAGCTGCTTCTCAGGAGATAAGGGTTTGCCAAGCCTCTTCCCGGGGCCTTGGAGAGGAGAGACGTTTCCTCCAGTCTGGGCTGCGGTCCCTGAAGGCCTCTGCTCCAGGCAGATGAAACAGGTCCTCCTCAGAGACCCCTTTTGGGGTGCCCACCAGAACCTGTTGAGCGAGCTCAGTTGGCCCCCTTCGTGAGCACCCCACACCCCACCTGCTGCAAACAGCAGCCAAAGCCCAGCAGGACTGAGCTTTCAGAGGTGCCGGAGCCAAGTGGAAGGGGAGGGCGGCCAAGGGGCAGGCAAGGTGGGGGTGGAGGACACCAGGAGCTCTGGTCCTTCTCGCTAAGGGCTTCCTGTATGCTGGGCAGACCTCTGGGGGCAGCGGTGGACATGTCCCCTCCCCTCCCGGCCTGTGAGACTACTGCAGACGGGATTCCGCCTAGAGAGATTTGTGGCCCCCATTTCCCTCTGGAAGGAGTCCCAGCGTGGTGCAGTTAATACGCTAAGCTGCTCACCAAAAAGTTGGAGGTTCAAGTCCACCCAAAGGCACCTTGGAAGAAAGGCCTGGCAATCTACTTCCAAAAAATCATCTATTGAAAACCCTGTGGAGCACAGTTCTATTCTGACATCCATGGGGTCGCCACTCATAGGAGTTGACTTGGGGGGGGTGACTGATTTTACATCCATCTGGTGCCCGGCCTATTAGGAGCTCAGTGACTGTTGGTTTATATCGTCAGTTTAGACAGATGGGACCTGAAAAATCCTTTGGTCCATGTCCCCCCTTACCTGATTTGCTATTGAGGAAGCAGAGGCCCAAATAACAAGGTCACACAGTGAGTTGGCGATGTTGTGGGAGGGGCTTCTCCACAGCTCTGGGGCGGCACAAGGGGTGTGGGTACCCTCTCCTTGTTGTCTTTCTCCCTCTGTACTCACCTTCTCGCCAACCCTGGGAAGCCCACAGTGGAGACCTCAGCTCCAGCCTCGCCCCTTGTCTCCCCTAACCATACCCCCCTTCACATACAAAAAGTTCAGGCTTCAGGCTATCCCATGGAAATTATTGCGGGGTGAGGGTGGTGTCAGGAGTCTACAAACTACATGGGGGTGGTGGGTCAACGTTCTGAGGGTTTAGGGTTCCACGGGGTTGAGGGTTCTATGGGGATGCCTTTCCAAGTAAAGGGGGTGGGAAGCCAGAGAAGGAAATATTATGATTTGTTTCCCTCCTCGTTAAAGACTTTTTCCTACAGTTGTGCCAACAAAAGCTCCTTCTCGGCAGCCACGCAGAGCCGGCGCCGGCTCCATTGCTTGGAGGAGAGTTCCAGGGCTCCCCCGCTCGCAGACTCGCGCACCCCTCCTCTCGGCTGCACCTCCGGCCGGAGCCAGGCCTCAGTAGCCCGCCCCTGGAATTTCTAAGATGCCAAGTCCTGTCTGCCCAGCGCGGCCCACAAAAGGTTAACGTCGACGCGCGTGGAGCCGCCCCTCGCCGGAATCCCGCTTTCTCATTGGTGGGAGCCGTAGAGCTCCTGGCCAATGAGAGGAAGCTGCGAGAAGCCTACAGCCGCAGAGGGGAAGGGAGCGGAGGAGCGCAGGGCTAACGCGGAAGGGGTCCCGGGGCTCGCTGACAGCCCGGGCGTCTAGGGGGGAGGGTGTTCAGGTCCGGCCTCAGCGTCCCCTTCTGTGTCTGGGGCAGCGTAGAGGCAGAAATGGCCCCTTTGAGGTTCCGGCTGGGCCCGGCAGTCCCTCGGTGTCCTAAGGCCCCGACCCCCGCGCCCGGAGTTGGGGAAGTGGAGAGGGAGGGTCTCCTCTGGCGTCCCGGCCGCGAGGAGCGGGCCGGGCCCCAGTTCTTAATTTCCTGTCCGGTTCTTCCAGCTGAGCCTTTTCCACCCCTCCTTGTGGAGCTACCAGGGGTGCACTGGTGGAGCAGCGGCTTTGGGTTCTGTTTCTGGGTGGGAGGCACCTCGGGAGCGATAACAGGACCTGTCAGGTTCCCTTCCGTCCCCCTCCCCTAGCCCCTCCACTGGGGTCACTGCAGAGAGAGGGTGAAGCTCAGGTGGCTCCGCTGTCTATGGGGGGGGCTGTGGGAAAAGGGGCTCCCCAGACCCCGGCACGCTCCCTTCCACAGGCCCCCATCCCCTCGGCGCCTGCACCCCCTCCCACAGACCCCCAGCCCCTCGGGGCCTGCACCCGCATCCCAGGCTTCTGCCCTCCCCCGGCCCAGGCTGATTCAGTCTGTGTTTGGGGAAAGGAGGGAGGAGACCGGAGTGGGTCCAGACTGAGATGTGGGATGGGGGGGGGGAGGGGGGAGGGGGAGGATACTGAGCCCGGACATTCCTTCCGACGCTCTTGGGAGAGAAGGGAGGAGAGTCCTCTCACATTTCCCCCTTCTCCTCCCCCGCAGCTGGGCCCTCACACCCCTCCCCCCAACACTGACCCATACATTCCGGAATGTTTACTTGCCTCGTGGTCACTAGAAAATTGCCCCCATTTCAAGCTGAGGGGCCACCAGCCTGAGTCACTGCTGTGCCCAGAGTGGGGGAGCGGACCAAGGGAGGGCAAGGAGGCACTGAGGGGAGGTGAGGTGGCCCCCTGGGCCCCCAGTTTTCAGACAGATCCTCTCTGTTCTTAAGCATCATCATCCAGGCATTGGGGACCCAGGACTCCCCTTCCCAGAGCTAGACTCAAAGGCTAGTCTGTGACAGGGAAAGGGCACTGAACTCAGACTCCAGAGACCCCGGTTCAAGGCCAAGCTCTGCTCTGAGCAGGTGGCATCTCCTCAATGGGCCTGATCCCCATCTGTTAAAGTCTGTGCTCCTATTGAGGCAGGGGCGACAGAGACAGGGTGAAGTGGGTCAGAAAGTGAGCTCTTTTCCTGTGCCCTGGCCTCTTTGGAGACTGGGAAGGGGTGACGCCAGCTCTCTGGGTCCCTGGAGCCAGCCCCTCCCTGGGCTTTCCTGGCAGGGCGTGGGGGGGGGGGGAGTAGGGAGAGCACAATGTTCCAACCTCTAACCTCACTCCCAGCCCCTGTTCCCCACAGGCCCATGGAAGGAGGCTGCTGAGGTTTCATATTTTCCCCCTACTGAACTACTCACCACAGAGCCCAAGTCCAAATAAACAGAAATCCTTCTGTGTGTATGTGTGTGTGTGTGTGTGCGTGCACGCAGGCACATGCTACAGGCATATGGACTAGGAGGTTCCTTCTTATATAGGAAAGCACCACCTCTCTGACACTACCTCAGCTACACACATTGACACATTCAGACAATTCCATATGCAGGTGCTACCACACGCAGACACATTCTCATAGCTCACATAGGCTGACAGGCACAAACTCAACAAGGACACACTCCTAAGATGTGATGAGACACAGATTCACAAGTGCACGCATACACGCAGTCATGTGCACACGCTTACACAAACACAAGCAACATCTTGCAGCATCGCAGAATGGAAAACTGACCTTATTGGGCCACCTGCCTGAGATGACTGAGTCATGTGACCTCCAGCTAGTGAGGCTGGGGAGTAGCAGGCTAGCCTTTGGGCTGGGAGAATGAGGGCTGGGACTGGAGGAGGGGGCAAAGGTGAAACTGAGCTTTTCTGTGCCAGTGCATGCCGAAGGAAGGGAGGGGGAAAGGAAAGGGCAGGCAGTACTTTCTGTGCGTGGGCTGCTCCTGTACAGAGCAGGGTCCTGTGGAGGGTGTGTATTCTCTGCAGCCCCCAGCCCTGCCTGCCTGGCCCTCCAGTTCTCCCCTCTGGCCGCACCACAGGGCCCTCAGGCAAGTGGAGAGCTGACCACTTGTAGGTTCCCAATCAGCCCCTGGCATCTTCTCACCAGGCGGCCTCTGTGCTGTGGCCCATCCCAGAAGCGGGCGCCAAGCACTGTCTGGGCAGGAGGAAGGGATGGTAGCGACTGCCGCTGCCCAGGACTAGGATTAGCTGTGATTGGCACCACCAAGGGCTCAGCAGCCCACAACCTGGCTGCTGGAGATGCTGGTCCCTAGGCAGTGGCTGGAGGATCTTATGGGGACAGCTCAGGACACCGGAGACCAACTGCCAGGGTTGGCCCTGAGGGCTCTGGAGAGTAAGAGCATCCAATCACATTCATTCAGTATTTACTGAGCACCTATGTTTGCCCAGCCCTGTGGATAGGGAGATAAACAAGGCTGAATTCCTGCCCTCAAAATGCTTCCTGTCTAGTGGGTGACCACTCCATTTATAAATGAAGGTTCAAGGCCTGAACTCTGATCCCTCTCCAGGGCATTCTCCATTGGCATCAAGAGAATCTTCTAAAATACAAATATGACCATGTTACTCTCCTGCTCAACATCCATTGATGACTCCCTACTGCCTTCAGGATAGAGTCCAAGTTCCTTAGTGTAGCTTGAAATGGCCCAGCCATACTGCTTCTGTGTCTTTACTGTGTCCAGCTCTCATCTGTATCCCCCAAACCTATCATGGGTCCAGGCACACAGTAGGTGCTCAGATGTTTGTTGAGTGACTGATTAAATGAGTGGGTAAATAAAAGAATGTATCAGTGAGCTGTTGGACTGAGGCCCTCTTCTTTGCAGCCGAGCCTCCAGGAATGACTGTCCTGAATTCTGCTCCAATGCCAGCCTGCTCCTGCTCCAGGCAGAATTTCCATTTGCTTGGATTCCTTCCCTTGGGTCCTCCCTAGTAGGGCTTGCTGTACCCATTCTCCAGGCTGTTCCTCCCCAGGGCCATTTCATTCTTAAACCTCAGCCAGATCAGGCATCTGGGGACCACAGCCCCCCACTGAGTGAGGGAGGAGCCCCAGACTCAGGCCAGCCCAAGGTATCAACAGAGCCTCACGGCCAGCCTGCTGGAGCTGTTCTCCCAGCCCCTGGCCAGCTGGAAAGCCCTTGGCTGGAGCCTACAGCCCAGCTCTGGCTGGAATTCCCTTGGCCACTTCCCTCTCCCTCTGTGCACTCAGCGCTCGGACTCTGGCTTCCTCAGCGGTCCAGGCCTGTCTGAGTAGTCCTCAGGTTTTATTTTTGGAAGGAGTCACATTCTCTCTCCTTATTTACTCTCTTCTTTTAGGGAAGGTGTGGGGCCCTTGGGCTCGGCTGGGGATTAGGCTGTAACTCCAGCCCCTGGAGCCTGGACCTCTCAGGGCTCCCAGGGGGTGGAGCCTCCGAAGACTCCTGGCCCAACAGATGCTCCAAAGCCAGCTGCCTCTGTCCTCCTTCCCCCACCCAGTGTGTGACTAATGCCTACCCCTGCCCTTCTTGAAGAGTCCCACAATGGCCAAAAAAAATCATGACAATTTTAGAGCCGAAAGGAATTTTGGCATCATTTGGTCCACCTCCTCTTATTTGCAGAGGCAATGTTGCTCAGTGGTTTCAAGCACGGAGGCAGACAGACCCGGTTCTAATCCTGGCTCTGCTACATACTGCCTGTGTAGCCTTAGACAATTTCCTTAACCTCTCTGAGCCTCAATATCAGTTATAAAATGGAGGTACTTATACCTACTTCACTGGGCTATTGTGAGGATTAAATGAGATAACATTTGTGAAGTGCTTTATACAGTGCAAGACACAAAGAAGGCTTTCATTAAATGTAGCTGTTCTTATTCCTGGAGCCCTGGTGGCACAGTGGCTAAGCATTCAGCTGCTAACCAAAAGGTCGGCAGTTTGAATCCACCAGTTGCTCCTTGGAAACTCTATGGGGCAGTTCTGCTCTATCTTACAGGGTTGTTATGAGTTGGAATTGACTCGATGGCAATGGGTTTGGTTTTGGTTTTTTATTATTATTCTTAAGGAGCCCTGGTGGCACAAGAGTTACGTACTCTGCTGCTAACCAAAAAGTTGGTGGTTCAAAGCCAGCTAGTGGCACCAAGGGAGAAAGACCTGGCGATATGCTCCCATAAAGATTGCAGCCTAGGAAACCCTATGAGGCAGTTCTACTCTGTCCTACAGGGTCACTATGAACCCAGCAACAATACCATTATTCTTGGAATCCCTGGGTGGTGAGAGTGTCTATGCCATGATATGGCGCATAGTAAGAGCCCAGGAACTATTAGCTATTATTACCCGTAGGAGTCCCTGGGTGGTGCATGCAGTTAAAGCACTCAGCTGCTAACCAAAAGGACGGAGGTTCAAGTCCACCCAGAGGTGCCTTGAAAAAAGTCCTGGCGATCTACTTCTGAAAACCTAGTCCTAATCTAACACACATGGGGTCACCATGAGTCAGAATCGGCTCATAGCAACTGGTTATTATGATTATTACAGATGAGTGACACTCTGGCCCAGGGAAGGGAGCAGACTTTCCCAGGATCACACAGCTCAAGTCAAGCAGCCATTTCTAGAGCCCCTTTTCTGTCTCTATCGCCCTTCCAACTTAAATTGAGGTGAAAGAGTTGTGCAGGGAAAGGTCTAGCACCAACCCAAAGGAAGAATCTTCTTGAGTTGGGTGGGCAAAGCTATGGGTCTTCCAAGTCTGCCTCCCCCCTCCATGTGAATCCCACCTCTGGGGAAGTGACCCTTTTCTCCACTGCCCTAGGGGCCTGCTTCCTGCTTGCTCACTGAGGGCAAGGGGTCTGGAGAGGAGAACCCAGCACTGAGCCCCAAGGTAGACCCCAGGTCAGTGGGACCCCGAGGAGGGGGGGGATGCTGCATCCTGACATCACAGAGTGCAGAAGCCGGAGCCACAGCCCTGCAGGCCAGCTGGGGCCCTTCCAGCCTGTCCAGATGTCTCAGGAATGTGCTGAGCTGGGAACTACCTCGCTCCTTCCCTCCCCCAACCCCTCATCTCCTCATGCTTGCTCAAGCTTGGCCTCCACCCGGCCCCTACTGCCCTTCCTCTTCCATCTCTCCCTGGGAGGGCCTGTCCACTACCCCTCTGGGCCTGGCTCCTTCTCAGTCCTCTGAAGGGGTTGCTGAAGGCAAGAAGCCCTTCCCCTTCTACAGACCCCCTGGGCTGACCATGCAGAGTAGGGGGAGATGGGAGCATGTGCTAACTGGGAGGGGAAAGCTCTGGGCAAATAGTGCCTGCCAGATCCCAAATGTGGAACTGATTTGCATCCCTGGAAGGGAGAGAGGTGAAGGCTTTGGGGCGGCTGAGGGCAGGGCTGGGCCTCCTCTCTGGGGAGGGACAGCCCTGGGGGATGGCTGATGTGGGGGCTGTGGACATCCTGTCCCAGCTGATGGGTGGGAGGGCCAGGGAGGTATGATGCCAGGCTGGGTTGGGCTGGGCTTGGGAGGGCTCGGATCCCTTGAGGTCCTGGGGCTCAACAGGGACATGGTTTGCCTGATAGTGGAGGATCCTGAGCTATAGGATGGGTTAAGGGAACTCTGTTAGGGTCCTGGGGTTGGGCCAAGGGGCTGGCATGGTTCAGCTTGGAACTCCCTGCTTTGGCCACCTAGCCCCAAAGAGGGACAGCCTGGCCCCAAGTGCTGGGGCAGAGTGAGCCAGAAGGGAACCGGTGTTCCTGCCCAGCTTGAGAGTCACATCAGGGCATAGGGTGGAGGGCAGAAGAGAGAAGGGGCCTGGGGCCAGCTGCTGCCTTGAGTTGCCCTAGGCTCAGGGAGATTCCACAATTCTGTCTCCCCTGTAGGTGCGGGTCCCTGATCATCTAGAAAGCTGACAGATGAAATCCCCTTAATGGACTCCAGACCTTCCAGCACTGAAACAGTTCAAAGGAGTTGGGGAACACCACCTTGAACAGCTCAGAACTAGCAATGGCTCACTCCTGCTGGCTGAACAAACTCCCAGCTCCTTAGCCTACATAGCATCCAAGGTCTGTCATAAACTGACTCCAACTGACCACTACACCTGAAGATCCCTCATCTTTTGCTTGCCTCCGGCATCATTGGACTGACCATTCCCAGCTCCCCAAACCTGCTATGAGTTCTGTTGCCCCAGGGCCTCTGCTTATTCCATTCCCTATGCCTGGAATGGTCTTGTCCTTTATCTTCCGACTTTGACTGTCCTTTAAGGCCAAACTCAAATACCATTTCCTCCAGGAAGCTTTCCTAGATCACTAGCCCCTCTCCCTCTCTGAACTACCACAGCACTTACAGGCTGTTAGGTTATTGGTTAACAGTATACCTTGAACTCCAATTACGCACAGTAGGGCTCCTTGCTAAACTCTAACCTCCTTGAGGGCAGGATCTAGGATGTATTTTATCCTTGAAATCTTTGCAGGGCCTCACACAGGACCCAGCCTATAGTATGCTTAATAGTAATGATAATAATAATAATAGCTAATATGCATGTGCCAGGTACTGTTCTAGATCCTTACATGCAGTATCTCATTTAAACTTCAGAAGATAAGGTAGGAACTATTGTTGTTGTTACCTGCCTTCAAGTCAGGCCCTGGACTCCTGGAACCCCACACACAACGGAATGAAATGCTGCCTGGTCCCGCGCCATCCCCGTGATCGGTTGCAGATCAGACCATTGTGATCCACAGCGTTTTTACTGGCTGATTTTCAGAGTTGGTAGATTGCCAAACCTTTCTTCCTAGTCTGTCTTGGTCTGGAAGCTCTGCTGAAAACTGTTTAGCATCGTAGCAACATGGAAGCCTCCACATGAGGGTGGCTACTGCACAAAGGTCCATTGGCAGGGAATCAAACCTGGATCTTCCTCATGGAAGGAAAGAATTCTACCACTGAACCAAGCTTATTTTATGGATAAGGAAGCTGAGGCACAGAGAAATTAAGTAGTTTGTGTAAGCTCACTCAGTTAGCCAGCGGTTGAGCCGAGATTTGAACCTAAGGACTCTGATTGCAGAGTTACTGCTCTTAGGCTCCCACAACACCACTGGTTGTTGAAGGAATGACTGACTTCCTGCTGTCCCACCCTAGCACCAAGTATAGGGCCAGAAACAAAGAAAACATGAGCCCCCAGCCCATGCCCTGGGTCCACACCGGGGGCCCTGGTTTTGTTCCTTCCATGGGCATCCCTCTCCTGATGCCCAGAAAAACAGAGCCCTGAGAAGGGGCCTTGAGCCTTTTGGATTTACTCAAAGAAAAGAACCTTCCAGCTGCAGAGAGGTCGGACAGATGGGAAAACAAAATCCCTGTGGTCAGGGAGTAGCACAGGCATGGAGAAGGTGGGGTGTTCCTCCAAGGGCTGTCCAACGGGGGACCTTCCTTTCAGACAGTGACAACAGCAATCAGGATAAAAACAGCAGCAGCAACTGTTGTTTAGAGAGAGTGTACTGTGTGCCAGGCAATGTGCTCGGCCCTATACTAGTTGCTACTGAGTCAATTCCAACTCATGGCGACACTACGTGGGCCAGAGAACTGTGTTCCATAAGGTTTTCAATGGCTGATTTTTTGGGAAGTAGATTGTTAGGCCTTACTTCCATGGCACCTCTGAGGGGGCTCAAACCTCCAACCTTTCAGTTAGCAGTCAAGCATGTTAGCCGTTTGCACCACCCAGGGGCTCCCAGGCCTATACAAATGTTGAATCCTCATAAGAACCTGGTGTTGTATGGTCATCCCTACTTTATGGATGAGGAAAATAAGAGGTCAAGGGACTCAAGATGACAAGTGGTGAGAGCCAGGGTTTGCTCTTGCTCCCGGGTCTATGAAGTGCTAGAGTCGACCATCCATGACTACACTGCCTCACCTCAGGTTGGCTCAGCTCCCCTGAGCTTGTCCAGGAATCTGCCATCTGATCTTCCTCCCTGCTGTCTGGTCAGGTGGGGCCTGGAAGTAGGCACAAGATCTCAGGACTTTTCCTGTTCAGAATCTGCCCAGAGTGGGGTAGCTCTCCTCTTCCCCAAACTCACGTGGCTCTCAGAGACCAAGGTGTCCAGAGCTGGGTCCATTTCTTAAGCAATGTAGTGAGTACCCAGGTGTCCATTTTACTATATAACTCGTATCTATGCATCATATAAAAAACATCATATATATCCTTTTATATGCATAATGTATTTCATAATAAAAAAGGCCATCATGGTTAAGTGAAAAGTAGATGTGGGATTTAGGTTAAGATTCATTACTTGAATAAGTAAATAAATAAATAAAACTCATTAAAAAAAAAAGGAAACCCTGCTGGCGTAGTGGTTAAGAGCTACGCCTGCTAACCAAACGGTCGGCAGTTCGAATTCACCAGGTGCTCCTTGGAAACTCTATGGGGCAGTTCTACTCTGTCCTCTAGGGTCGCTATGAGTCAGAACTGATTTGATGGCAATGGGTTTTTTTGTTTTCTTTTTTAAAGGGCCATCAAAGTGGAAGTGTCTTTTTTTCCTCTATCCATTCATCCACCCACTCATGATCCATCATCCTCTCTCCATTGGACCCTTCCTTCTACCCATCTTTCCATCCACCCACCCATTCATCTTCTATCACCTCCTTTCCACTCCTTCCTTCCTCGCTTCCACCTTTCCTCCTTCCCGCCTTCCCTCCACCCCTTCCTTCTTTTCTTTCATCTGTCCATCCAGCCAATAAATAAAAATTTCCTGCGTGTTATATGAGTGAGTCACTATAACCAGATCTAGGGAATGGACAAAAACAACTGATTGACACTCCTTGCCCTCAAAGAACTTTCAGTCTAGTTCAGCAATGCTCAGAACGGAGAAGTGATTTGCTCAAGGTCACACAGCAAGTTAGGGTCAGGACATTCCAGGCCAAGAGAAGGGCCTGGGCAGAGGCTCAGGCCTAACTGACTCCGCAGCAAGCCCCTTCAATCATTGCCTTGAACTGCCTCCTAGTCTCCGTGAGGGCCCGAAGAGCCTGCTGACTCTCCACCGCTGCTCTTAGTTTTGTTATTCTTTTGGAAAGGAAGGTGGGGCCTGGCTGCTGCTGTCCAGCTGTGATGTTGGACCACACATCCCAGCCCAGATGTGTCAGCCTCTCTGGGATGGGTGAAATGGCTTCTGGGCCGAGAGCCAAGGGCCAAGGAAGCAGCAGTGAGGGTTCTATCCCCAGAGAGTTGGGGGAGGGGGCACACTGAACCGGCAGCAGGGAAGCCCGTTATTGTTCAAGCTCTCGAGATGTGTGCCCAGGCCATGGGGATGACATAGTGTGTCCAGGCCATGGGGACCAGGATCTTTGACATTCCAAGGAAACCAATACCTTGACGTGTTTTCTCTGTGAGTCAAGAGTTCCAGGCCATATCCTGCCCCTCTACTTCTTCTGAACCAGACACTCCCACCCCCACTTTTCCCTGAATTTTGGTCAAGGGTCAAGAAGCTTCCACTTGTTCTGGCTTCCCCTAGTCTGCTCAAGGGGGTTACGTGGTGTTCCAGCCAGAGCAATGCTCATGGTCTTGACTTAACTCCACCCAAATCTTCGTCCTCCATCCTGCCCCCTGGAGCGGACAGAATTCCAGAAGAACAGCCTGTTCTCTAGCATCTGGAGCTAGTTTCTTGAGGGAGATTCAGGGGCAAGCCAGGTCCCCAAGAGGGATGCTCTGGGAGGACATCTGTACCAGGGCTTACGGGAGGCACCCATATAGGGAGCAGAGGACACAAAGGGGGGGTGCTCTTTATCCTCCCCTCTCCTGGAACAGCAGTCAGCCTAGGCCAGGCACAAACAGACCCTCCTGGGTCCCAGGAGCTGCAGAGAGCAAAGTCCAAGTCCCCAGGCAGGTGGGGGAGCAACATCCCAGATGAGGATGAGGAAAGGGTGTGGGGTAGGGTGTTGGGGCCTCTCCTCTCACAGCTTGGGCAATGTGCTGTCCTGGGCGAGGAGTTGTCTCTGCCCAAAGCTCTAGACATCCACAGATACCCAAAGGATAGGAGTGGGTGAGGGTGAGGGCAGGGCCTCTTCTGATACCCAAGATCCCAAATTTTCCTTGCCCTGACTTTGAAATCAGAGCAAGAGCCGGAGAGAAGATTGTTCCCTCCCCTCCTTGAAGGACTGCCTGGCCCTTAAACAGAAAGTGAAGGTGCTCCCTCCTCTCTAAGTCTCAGCCCCAGTCCTGCCTACTGAAATGCCTTCCAGGAACTCCCTTGCCAATGTTGTTTTTAGCTCCCATCATGTTGGCCCCTTATTCATGGTGACCCCATGTTGGAGGTCAGACCATTGTGACCCAAGGGGTTTTTTTCATTGGCTAATTTTCAAAAGTAGATTGCCAGGCCTTTTTTCCTAGTCCACGTTAGTCTAGAAACTCTGCTGAAATGTGTTCGGCATCACAGAACCACGCAAGCCACCACCGACAGATAGGTAGTGGCTGCACGTGAGATGCACTGGCTGGGAACTGAACTGTATCTCCTCATGGAAGCGGAGAATTCTACCACTGAACCACCAACTGTCTCCCCGCTCCTTGCCAATAGGGATGAGGAAACTTGGGGAGGGAGAATGTGGAGTCATCTCCCCTGGGAAACCTACCCTGATCTCCTGCTTGAGGTCAGCTTCCGCTCCATGACGGCACCCATCGCGGTGCTGACACTGTCTCTTTGCTGCCTCCCTCCTTTGGCTGTGAGTGCCTGGAGGCAGGCTGTGTCTTCTTCATCTGGGTAAGCCTGGCACCAGCACAGGTGCTCCTTTAGGGCCCAGTTGTTGAAGGAATGGATGTTTGCCTTAAAGCAAGTGAATCTCCGGCTGGTCCCGGGAATCCAGAGGGACCTCACAGCAGACGGGGGTGCAGACCCAATTTTTGTGGAGCCTAGCACCCCCACCACCCTCAGGGCTGGCCAGGCTAGGACCCTGAAACCCTGGAGCATCTACTGGAATTATCAGTACATGTCTTGAACGCTCAGGTCTGACTATTTTAACAATCTCCTCTTCCCTTCCAGGGATTGGCCCGATCTAAAGTAATTTTCTCCACAAATACAGTAAGCCCTTGAAATAGAGCAAAGTTTCCTACAATGTGACTGGCACTTAGCTTCCATTCTATGCTCAGGCCCAATCTCAAAAGTGGGCACAACTCTTGTCTCTGTGGGGTTGGTAAAGAAGTGACCGCTTGGAGTTCACTTAGATCTTTCTCTGTTGGGTCTGCTGCATGCAGCAAGGTGTCGTGGTCTATATTTTGTGTTTGTGTGTGTGTGAGTGTGTGACAGTACAGACTAACTAAAAAATATTGTTTTTCTTTAATTCTGCGATAACATAACTCCACATCTTATGTGATTGGGAACTTGGGACCTGGCTTATTGCATTATGGTGGGGTTTACTATATTGAGCACCTATTTTATGTCAAGATACTGTGCTAGGCTTATGGCAATGAACAAGACTGACATGGCCTCAGTTCTTGTGGAACTTATTTTCTCATGGAGGAAACAGACAAAAAGCCAATAAAATGACTGTTAAGGATAAGGACAATGAAGGAAATAAAAGGCATTAAGAGAAAATAACAGAGGTCTCACTTTTGGTAGTCATGGAAGATTCTCTGAAGTGACATTTGAGCTGAGAATAGAAGGGTGAGATGCAGAGAACTGGAGGGAAAGCATGCTACATGGAAGGAAGGAGTAGCAAATGCAAAGGCCCTGAGGCAGGACTAGGAAAGGCTTGCTTTAATGCTAGGTGACTGTGGATCCAGAAGTCCCAGGGCAATCCAAAGAAGTGGAAAACTGGAGAAGGTGGAAGCCCTAGAGCCAGTACTCAAGGGTGAGGCCTGAGCCACCAGTTCAAATTCCCTGTGGGTCAGCCAGCTCCCGACTGTCCTAGACCACTGGCTGTAGGGGCCTGTACAGCAGGGTGGGGATGGCTCAAGCAATGATAACTCACTGGAAAGCGTGGCGAGTCCTTCCTGAATCACAGGACCAGCATGGGCTGCAGGGCTCTGATGGCTGGGAAGTGGGTGAGCTTGAGCATGTGTCTCCATCTTCCTTAAAATTATGGGGTCTAGGCCCTTTTTCATTCATTTATTCATTCACCAATGATTGGTCAAGACCTACTTTTTTGTACCAGGCACCACTGTCCTAGGTACTGGGAATACAGTAGTGAATAAGACAGAAAAAGTCCTTGCCCTCATGGAGCTTGTATTTCAGTGGAGGAAAAAAAACAAAAAACAAAAAAACCCCACCTGAACCAAACTCAATATTTTCGTGGAGGGGTAGGGGCCCGGGGAGGTCTACCTTCCTGAGCAGAAGCCATGAGATTTGGACCTGGGTGGTACAAATGGTTAATGCACTTGACTGCTAACCAAAAGGTTGGAGGTTCAAGTCCACCCAGAGGTGCCTCGGAACAAAGGCCTGGTGATCCACTTCCAAAAAATCAGCCATTGAAAACCTTGTGGAGCACAGCTGTATTTGACGGACGTGGGGTTGTCACGAGTTGGCGCCAGCTCAATGGGAACTTTTTTTTTTGTTTGTTATTTTGTAGTGGATACTACTCTGAGACCAGGGTACCCTGGCCCTTCTACCCTCTTCCCTGTGGGTGAGAATTTAAAGAGAAACACATATATGTGTCTCCCCTTTCAAAGGCTGCTAAAGGCCCACACACAGACAGAGGAACACCCAAACACACATACTTCTCTAATCTCCTGAAATTCCCCAAAGCCAGGGATGGGGGTTGGCGGAGGGGGGTTTTCTGCTTCTCTAATTAGCTGGAATCGACTCCCAGACTCCAAGGGCAACAGGTTTGGTTTTTGTTCAGAATTAGCTCAGGGGAAGCTGGGCTGGGGGCCTAGGGAGCAGGGATCAGGCTTAGACCACTCACCTCCTTTCCCTGGGCTGGTCCCTGGGTCCCTGTCATCCCACACCTGGCCTCCCAGCTGCTGGGAGGTGGATGAGTGTTCTGGGCAAACATCCTTACAGCTTCCTGCTGCTCCCCTCTGAGACAACAAACTGCTCTTCCTCGTCGTCCTCCTCCTCCTCCTCCCCACACCTCCCAGCTGGGGCTTCTCTGGGATCCAAAGCTATTTATTTCCCACCAGAGTCACCCCCCCTCCCGCCACCCCTCAGCCTCCTGAGCCAGAGGAAGGAGGCAAGAGACACACAGACCTAGTTTCTCATCAGAGACATGACCCGTTCTCCCTTTGGCCCTATATTCCAGCTCTCTGAGCACTGAAAAAGGGCTGAAGGATCACAGGGTACAATAGAAGAGGGCTCTAGAGCAGGCCTGGGTAGTGTAGATGGTTCATGTGCTTGGCTGCTAACCAAAAGGTGGAAGGTTCAAGTCTACCCAGAAGTGATTCGGAAGAAGGACCTGATGATCCACTTCCAGAAAAATTAAAAAAAAAAAATTAGCCACTGTTAAACCCTATGGAGCTCACTTCTACCCTGACACATACAGGGTCACCATGAGCTGGAGTTGTGTAGATGGCAACTGGTTTTTATTTTCCCCTAGGACAGCCATATCAAGGTCTTTGGGAGAGTGAGGTGGGAGAAGAAGCCCCCACGTCTGGCAAGAAGGGCAGGAAGAGTAGCCTCTTCTGAGGGGTGTTTCTGAGACTCACATAAACAGGATTTTAACAGCATGAAGGTATCTTCATGAAGGTATCTCACAGGAGAACAAACCCATCAAACACACTTGACGTGACTTTGCATACAATGTCTCCTGCCCCTATCCCTGGGAATACCTTTTTACATAGTCATATTCGAGGTATGGGGCCCTGGTGGTGCGGTGGTTAAGTGTTTGGCTGCTAACCAAAAGGTTGGGAGTTTGAATCCACCAGCCACTCCTTGGAAGCCCTGTGGGGCACTTCTACCCTGTCCTATAGAGTCGCTATAAGTTGGAATTGACTCCACAGCCATGGGTTTGGGGTTTTTTTTTTTTTTTTTTTTGGTTTGTATTCGAAGTGAAGGTACATTTTGATTTTTTGCTTTTTGCAGAGAGCAACAAAGCACACATGTTTTCCACATGACTTTAGGGCCTTTATCTGGATTTTTAAGAAAGATAGGGAATACCCTGTTCTCCAACTTCCAGACTGAGAAGCACAGACTCCATCCCTTCCCAACTCCTTAGGCCTGGAAATATTCTTCTATCATCAGGCAGAATAAAGAAGGAGCTGGGAGTGGGGTTGGTATGGGATCCCAGCTGGAAGGGACCTTAGACATTGAAATGGAAGCCCTATTTCCAGGATGCTAAATGGGCTGCATGTCCCTTCCAGAAAAGGGAAGGCAAGTGACTTGCTCACACAGCAACTTCTAGCTGAGTACCTCTTACCACCGAGCCAAACCAAACTCATTGCCACTGAGTTGATTCTGACTCATAGCGACCCTATAGGACAGAGTAGAACTGCCCCACAGGGTTTCCAAGGCTGTCATCTTTTATGGAAGCAGGCTGCCACATCTTTCTCCAGCAGAACAGCTAGTGGGTTCAAAGTGTCGACCTTTTGATTAGCAGCCGAGTGCTTAACCACTGAGCCACTAGAGCTCCTTCTCATCCAGTCTCTGGGATGAGTTAGTGATTACGGACTCTTACATGCCAGGCATTGTGCTAAGTCCTTTACATTCATTTTCTCACCAAGTCTCTACCACAACACTGTGGTGAAGCTTCTAAGAGCCCCCCACTTTTCAGATGAGGAAATTAATGCCCCGAGGAAGAAGAGCCACTTGTCTGCATTGGCCTGGCTGGACCAATCTCCAGATTTTCAGCCCAGGGTTTTCTCTGTCTCCCCTCAGATGCCCCTTCTTCTCCCTCTATCTCGCCTAGCCTTGCAGGTTCTAGGCACAGGAGGCTCCCCAGCAGGGCTTCTCCTCACCACAGCCCCAGTGCTGGACACCACTGCCTGATTTCCTGCGCCGGACCGAGGCCCAAATGAGCAGCTGGGGACGCAGGGCTGAATGGAGCTGAAGGAAGAGGTGCAGGCTGCAGAGTTCATTCAGAAGAAAGTCCAACTCAGAGCTGCAGAGGGCTGGGGGAAGATCACCAGGGGCCTATCCTGGTTCCATGGCCCTCCTTGGCTGCCAGGATCCCAGCGCCAACAAACCTTCTCCTTCTGACCAGTACCTCCTACCGACCCCAGGAGTGTGTGGACTCCCAGCACCTACTGGTTTATTCCTTGGATCTACGCCAGAACTGTTCTTAGAAAGACTTGATCCAACCTTTCTCCCATTTTACAGGCAAAGAAGCCGAAGGCCAGGGAGGCAGTGAGTGACCTGGCCCAAGCTCACAAGCAGAGTCAGCAGAGCCAGGACTAGAACCTAGGTCTCCCGCTGTCAGCGCCAGGTCTCTCCCTCCTCTGCTTTGACTGGGGCAAGGGGCCTTTCTCAGGGAGCAGGGTGACCAAGATTTGCTGGCTAATGGAGATGGGGGAGACCTCACACCCTATCCTATGCCTTCCTGACTTAGGTTCTGTCTCTTGGCCTCAGTTTCTCCACCATTAGTCAAATGGCCTGTGACAGTTCTGGTGGAAGTCTAAGATGCCCAGGCCCAGGCTCTCCAACCCTATAAGTCTCTGTGGAATTGGTACTTGTCTGGCCCAGTTTATCTTATTCTGAGGAGGTAGAAGCCATCAGGGAGAGATCCCCAAGATGATTACTGAGGCTGTGTAGGGGGGTGGGAGTGGGGGACTGATGGTTCACAGAATAGGGGGCTCCCACCAGATTCCTCAAGCAGCTCTCATGTCATAGGGCAGCACCTTCCCTTCCCCAACCCAAATATTTCTCCTTTTACTGAGCCCATGGCCCTCCTCAGGGCCTTAGGGCTGAGCCTGAGAAGGAAGACAGGGAGGGAAGAAGAGAAAGAAAGAAGCCACATTTCCTTAGGGAGGGAGGCAACAGGGAGCAAGAGGAGAAAGACAAACCCAGAGATAGATACAGTCGTGAAGACACAGGGAGGGAGACAGAGACAGCAAGACATGAGGGGCAGGGACACAGAGCAGTGACCCAGAGACACAGATGGAGAGGGAGGCTTCCCCTCCCTGAGTGCCACCCTGTGCTACCCCGACCAGCTGGGCTCCTCCACGGGGGATCTCAGGCCCGACTCCCTGTGGGAAGCAGCCGCGGCTGCATCCCTAAGTTTCCGGGTCTGGCTCTGGCCTCCGGGGGCGCCGGGTCTCTGCCGCCCTCCCCACCCCCCGCGGGAGCCGGGTCTCTGGCCCTCTGAATGCTCCGCTGTGCGCCCCCCAGCGGAAAACCAGACGCTGAGCCACCGAGGTCCTAAAGGGGGCGCAGGAAAGGGCGCCGCCACTTTTCGTCCAGGCTGATTCCAGAAGCCCGGGGTGGGTGGAGGACGGCTAGATGAAGTGGTGGGGGGATGGTGTCTCAAGCTCCTATCCCAGGACTGAATAGCCCCGACGCCTCGACTTCCCTTTGCCCTAGAAGGCCAGGGCGAAAGTATCCACGGTCCGAGCCCCCGGAGGGACGCGCGCTGGGGCGAGCTCGGAGGCTCCGGTCCAAGATCGGTGTCTACGGAAGTGTCAAGGGACCCAGCTGCCAAATCTCAGCGCTCAGAGCACGTGTCCCTCCAGGAGATCCTATACCCTTGGGCCCTCCAGGGAACTCTCCCTCGCTCCTGCCCAGTAATGTGTATAGTGGGGTCCTTCCGAGGGGCCCAGGCGCGCCGCGAAGAGAGGTGCGGGGCGTCGGGAAGAGGACGCAGACCCCCCCTCCATCTTACCGCATTGTTGAGGAAATCAGACTCGTTTAGATCCCCCAAGTCCAGGAAGCTGTATCCGGGGAACAGCCTGTCGGCCGGGAAGGGCTCCAAGACGGCGTCCATCGCGGCGGGCTCCGGGGACCCCCTTCGGCCTGGCTCTCCTCACTCCAGGGCGGCTGCGCGCTCCGCTCCGAGCTGGCAGGAGGCCGGGGGGCAGGTCCGGGGTCAAGCCCCCGGGGAGGGGTAGTGGGAGGCAGGCGGCCCGGGCTGAGGGGCTCAGGGCGCGGGGCCTCAGGACAGCGGCTCCGAGCGTGTTGGGCTCAGGGGCCCCGGGCGCACCGTGGGCATCTAGCCGACTCCTCCTCCTCCTGCTCCTCCCGGGGCACAGCTGGCTTCCATGGGGAGCCCAGGGGTGGGGCTGAGGGCTTGGGGAGCCCCCTGGACAGGATGGGAGCCGGGGTAGGGAGCTAAGCGCTCCCCCGAGATTGGGTGGGCGCTGGGCGCTAGCGCTCTCTCCGCGTCTCCCTCCACAAGGCTTCTGTCACTTTCCCCCCCACTGTGAAACCGGGAACCCCGGGCTGGTTAGTTCAGCCGGCCAGGGCGCCACGCCCCCACATCAATATTCACAATAGCTTAATATTCATGAGAAGGGGGCAGGGTTTGAGGAAACATCACTCCTCTTTTAAAGAAACATCCGCAACCTGGTTTCCCTTGCCAATTTCTGTTCTCTGAATGCTCCAGGTAGGTAGGAGCTTGAAGCAAACGCGTCTTGGAGCCTATAACAATGTTCCTGGGGTCTCGACACCTTGTTTAGGCTTTGCCAACTATTCTCCCATAAGTTGATGAGGAAGTTGCTTTTTCCATTCTTCCAGCCTTATGCTAAAACCTGAAACAAACCCACGGTTAGGGGATTCCATCTCACGGTCTCTCAACAGAGCTCCCTCAATGAGGATATAGTCAATTTCTTGACTCATCTTTAGTGTCTCAGCTCAGGTGTCTCCTTCTCCAGGAAACCTTCCCTGACTTCCAGGCTGGGGCAGTTACCACCCCTATACACTCACAGGAAGCCGTGTGCTTACCTCCATTGTGGCAAATCTAATGAGGTACTATCATTGTTCCCTCACTGACCCCACTGGACTTTGAGATCCTTCAGGGCAAGGACTGTATCCAACTTTCCTGTGTGTGAAAGGCTCGGTTGAACAGCAGAGATGAGGGGAGGACCCCTCCTCTCATCAGTCATCAAGTGCCCCTAACGGTTCTGTGGAGGAGTCCCTGGGTGGCGCAAAAGTTAAGCACTTGTCTACTAGGCAAAAAGTTGGCAGCTCAAACCCACCCACAGGTAACTCAACAGAAAAGTCTAGCGATCAGCTTCTGAAAAGTCCCAGCCTTGAAAATCCTATGAAGCAGTTCTACTCTGTACACATGGGGTTGTCATGAGTCCAGAATCAACTCAACAGCAATTAGCAGCAATAACAATGGTTCTAAAGAGTGGGAAGTTGGAGCCTTTGGCTGAGTGACATCCTGTGTTTCGTAGCAGGTGAAGGCGTTTGTGGAGAGAGAGGCGGATTCCATGTGTGCAGGCAAAGCGTGTGCTGAGATGATGAGTCGCTGGAGACCAGGGTGGACTCTTCAGACCCAGGATAGGCCTCTGGCAGGTACGTGTCAATCTCTTCTGCCAGAGGCCTATCTTGGCTTTAGAGTCTGGATGAGCCAAGATACTGGATGGCTGCATGCTCCACGGTCACCTGGACACTCCCAGGCCACCTGGATCCATCAGCTAAGTGGCCCACTCCTATGTACAACTTAATCTCTTGAAAGGGCTGATAAACAATTACCAGGCACCTGAACAAATGGAGGTGATTGAAAAAGGCGCTCCGTCAGAGGGCTGGGCACACCAGCTCCTCCAGCTCAGAAGTCATTGATAGGATTAAGTGTTTCCTCCTTTTCTGGGGCTTTTAATTAGCTCAGGAATGAAAAGGCCTTTTAAGAAGTGGAGATGTCACTGCACCTAAGCCATGGATGTCACTGAAATTGTTCTCTCGGTGCCAAGGTGGGAGAAGAGCACACACCGGGGCTGAGAGAGTGGCTGTTTGCTTGCCTGGGGCGGGCAGGCAGGCATGTGGCTTTCCCCCAACTCATTACCCAGTGGACACAGTTCTGGGTAGTGAAGCTCTGACCCTCCAGGCTGTCACACGATTGTTAGCTCCCAGGCCTCCTGGAGAGTTTGCTCCCAAGAAGCTGGGATTATAGGCCATGCTCTGGGGACCAGTTCACCAGCAACACTACCCTGAGAAGTTAAAAACAAAAACCACCACCAAACCTGTTGCCGTCAAGTCTATTCCGATGGCAACTAACAATAACAACAGTCTTTATGAAAGCAGATCTCCAGGCCTTTCTTCCATGGGCTTCTGGATGGGTTCTAACCACCAACCTTTGGGTTAACAGTCAGGTGTGGACCGTTGGCACCTCCCAGGGACCTGAGAATTTAGGCTATCCCCCTCAGCCAAAAACAAACAAAAAAACACACCAGTTTATTCTCAAAACAGTGGTACATAGAATTAGGATGCTGAGACTGTGGGTGTTTTCCCGTGGTGTAGTGGTTAAGTGCTAGGGCTGCTAACCAAAGGGTCAGCAGTTTGAATCTGCCAGGCACTCCTTGGAAACTCTATGGGGCAGTTCTACTCTGCCCTATAGGGTCGCTATGAGTCAGAATCGACTCGACGGCACTGGGTTTGGTTTTTTGGTTTGGTTTCACATGTGGCCAACTGCGGACCATTCAATGTGGCTGATCACTTTCAGGGTGGGAGGAGCAGTCTCTGACTGGATGAACAAGCCAGTCTGTTGTGGGTGAGCTTGTGGCAGCAGGTGTCTGGAGTCCTGGCTCCTGAGCTGGAGTCCCCGCAGGCCCTCTGGAGGAACAAAAGTGCCCCTCTGCCTGAGGTGGGCTGGAAATTTTGCCTGTGTTCCTCCCAGCCTGCTCTGTAATTAGAGACACAGGCACCATTTAAGTGATTGGGGAAGATTATATAGTTTTAGATAAATAGGATTAGAGTGTCCTCTCTTTCCTGATTCTTACCCAGGTGAACACCCCAGGAAACCATTGAAAATAATCCTGGGGAGACATTCTGGTTCCGGCACCTCCTGTGGAGTCTGAGAGGCAAGATCCCCTAAGAGGAGTCCTGGGGGAGGGGTGGGAGGAGGAGAGAAGAGAGAACGGGCAGGGCAGAGTCTGGCACGTAGTAGAAGCATGATTTTTTTTTTTCTGGAATGAAGGGGATGGCAAAGCTCAGCAGAAATGAGGCTGGCAGGAGATTTATTCACACATGCAATAAGTATTATTGAGCACCTATTATGAACAGTCCCTAGAGCAGACACTGGAGACATGATACTGATGAGGAACGTACATTCCAGAGTGAACGTGGGCGTGCAGGCACTGGGGCAGGGGAGGAAAGTAGGGGTGAGTAATTTTTAAAAGATAATTTCAGAGACTGATAAGGATTCTGAAGGGAATATCATAGTGTGACGTGACTGTGCGGGGAGGGAAGGCCTCTCTGAAGAGGTGAATTGAGCTGTGAACTGAGGTTATGTATGGAGCAAAATGGAGGGAAAAGCGTTCCAGGCAGAGGAAACAGCAAGTAGAAGAGAAGGAGAGAGAAAGGCCTAACTGGGAAGGGTAGGGAGGGGCCTGGAGGGCGATGATGACTGTGAAGCCCCAAGCCCCTACATAAACCTTAGGGCCACACTAAGGAGTGAGGCTGTGTTCCACACAAGGATTGAGGAGAACTGTGCCAGTTCAAACGAGAGAGCCCACCTGAGGCTTCTGTAGGGTGTCATCAGCACTGTGTCCATTCCGAATAGTCTCTTAAAGATTTTCCAGGACAGGAAATTGGACAGCTCATGGGGTCTGAAGTCTGGGTTCTGACCCAACAGGGAGGGTCTGCTCTCCTTCCTGCCAGTCCCTGGGCCTGGTCCCACAACACAGCCCCCCTCATACGAAAAGATGGGGTCTGAGGAAGGAGGCCAAAGTTCGTTCTGTAAACACCACCCTCAGACCCCCAAATACTCCAGGCAGAGAAAATAAGGGAGCACAGCCCTTCTGGCTCAGGAACACCTGGTCTCTGCTTTTCAGCAGCTGCTCCAGCTGTGAGGCGAAGCTTCAGGCATAAAGACTCCCCAGCCCAGTCAGTGACGCACAGAGCGGAAAGGACAGAGATAAGCTTCCTGTCTGTCCCAGGCACTGGGGGCCAGGCAGAGAGAGAGAGGGAGAGAGAGAGAGAGAACACGCGAGCAAGCTGCCAGGCTGAGCTATGTGAGCAGGGCTGTGTGTATGTGGGGGAAGGCTTCTTGGCTGGGGACTGCTACACTTTGACACACCTGGAGCATCATTGCCTTTCTCTGGGTCTCAGTTTCCACATCAACAAAATGGGGAAGGTGTTCATTCATGACCCCTAGAGTCCTGTCCTCTCCAAGGATCTTCCCAACGTGCCCCAACCAGGACAGGGTCCCACAGCGGAGGAGGTGGGGGCCGGAGGGCCTGCCTTCTCAGTTTTACAGCCTTATGCCCCAAGCCTTGAGGAAGGTGCGAGGCGGGCTGTTTACACTTGGCAGGCAGGTCCTGGGTGGTGGCGAGAAGGTTGCCCAAAGTAAACCTGCCTTGTTTGCCCGGATTGTAAAGGGAAAACGTTTTGGCACGTTCTAACAGGAACTTCTGAGAAATGAAAACATACTCATCCTGGAGATTAGGCTGACTTCCGGGGCGCAGACGGGGCCCTTTGTTCTCTTGTGGCTCCCGAAAATGGGCCTCTTTCCCTGTGCCCCCTGCTGTGGCGGCACCCTGCCAAGGACAGCAGGGTGGGCTTCAGGCTCTGGACTTTTCTTCATCCCCTGGTCTGTGGTCCCTTCCCTGCCCTGCCCTGAGTCATAAAAATAGCTAACATTTATCGAGTACTTGCTTTGTGCCAGGCACTAAATACTTTACTTATATTATCTCGTTTAATTCTTGGAACAAGCTGATGAGATAAGCGCTGGATTCCACTGACTCTAAGATGCACATTTTTTCACTTTTCAACATCTCTGAAATGAGAATGTCTTCTAATCGATGGTGTGTCAGAGTTTAAATGGCAGCATTTTCTTTCATTCTTAGAATATATAAAATAATGGTGCGCTATATGATTGATGATAAACCCTGGTGGCATAGTGGTTAAGTGCTATGGCTGCTGACCAAAAGGTCAGCAGTTCGAATCTACCAGGTGCTCCTTGGAAACTCTATGGGGCAGTTCTACTCTGTCCTATAGGGTCACTATGAGTTGCAACCGACTCAAAGGCAAAGGGTTTGATTTTTTTTTTTTTTAAATGATTGATGAAGGAGCCCTGGTGATGCAGCGGTTAAGTGATCGACTGCTAACTGAAAGGCAGTGGTTCCAACCCACCAGCCATTCCTTAGGAGAACAGACCTGGTGATCTACTCCCATAAAGATTACAGGCTAAGAAAACCTATGGCTATGAGAGAGTTCTACTCTGTCCTATAGGGTCATACAACAACAATAATATGATCGATGGCATCTGAGATTCAGTGAAATATGGTATTATCATCCCAAACTACAGAAGAGAAAACCGAGGCTCGGAGACTTTCTAAATCCATCCCAAATCCATTGCCATCAAGTCAATTCTGACTCATAGAGAGTAGAACTGCCCCATAGGGTTTCCAAGGAGTGGCTGATGGATTAGAGCTGCCGACCTTTTGGTTAGCAGCCAAGCTCTTAACCCCTGAGCTCCGGGAGAGACTTTCTATGACTTCTTTATTTTGCAGATAAGGAAACCAAGGCCCAGTGCCACAGGAGGTTTATCAGAGGTTACCTAGCTTTGATGGGACAGAGATGGGACTGAAATCCAGGCCTCCTGGCTCCTTATCCAGGGCCCTTTCCACTCACCCCAGATGAACTGGGGCTGCTCACTGGAGAGAGGCAGGAGCCGAGGGGAGGAGCCTGCCAGAGCCCAGTACCTTCCTCAGCACAAGTGAATCACCAGCTGCCCTGCCTCGGAGAAAGGCTTTAAAGATAGATTTTTTTTTTCCTCTCCAAATTCTCTGAAGACTGAAGTTCCTTAAGGGCTAAGAAAACATTGCCACCCTACTGTTCCTTTTCCTGGTAATTATTTTAGCTTCTCTTTCCCTGAATTTCTGCTCTACTGTCCCATCTCTGGACTGGAGATGGGCCCGCCCTTGGCCCTCAGTCCGCCAGTGCCTGAGGAACAGCTCCACCCGCTTCCTGCTTTGCTCTCAGCCCTCCCCTGAATTCACCCTTCTTTCCTCCAGCTCCAACCACCTGTACCAAATCTGCTTCTCCACAAACCCAAACCCTTTGTCTTCGAGTCGATTCCAGCTCATAGCCATCCTATAGGACAGATTAGAACTGCCCATAGGGTTTCCAAGAAGCGGCTGGTGGATTCAAACTGCCCATCTTTTGGTTAGTAGCCGAGCTCTCAACCACTGGGCCATCAGGGCTCCACCTTTGCTTTGCTTCTAGACGCCTCTATAACCCAAGCTGCCTGGCCCATCCCTCAAAGACACACAATCAGGAACACGGTCCTGTGTTCCCCTGGCTCCCCAAGTCTAAAGTCAAAGGAGAAAACTCAACAAAGCCAGTTGTTTCCTCTTGCCTCAGCGAGTCCTCTTGTTGTTGGGGATGCCCCCCGCCCGAGATTCCTGCCCCACCTAGAGCTGGCAGAACCAGAACTGAGACACTAAGAAGAAGGGCAGGGGCATGGAAAATTGAAGCCCTGGACGATCTTGCACTTGCCAAGTCCTTCCCCACCCTGTACCTCTCTTTCCCCAAACTTCATGGCTGGTGTGGTAAGTGGCTTGTCACCAGGAGCAGAGAGGCAACATTGGAAGTTTAAACCAAAGGCTTTGTTAAAATAACCATTTGCCGTTTATTTGATTCCGACTCATGGCAACCCCACGTGTGTCAGTAGAGCTGTGCTCCATGGAGTTTTCAGTGGCTGAGTTTTCCTGAAGTGGATTGCCAGGCCTTTCTTCCAAGGCACATCTGGGTGGATTCAAATCTCCAAACCTTCATTTATCAGCCTAACATGCACAGTTAACCTTTTGCACTACCCAGGGACTCCTTTTGTTAAAATGCAACCAGTCAATTCAGAGCGGATTGATCACAGTCAAGTTTAAGCCAGGGCCTCAGATTCTTCCCTCTAAAATGAGCACTTGGACAGGATGGTCTTGAAGATTCCGTCCTACCAGCTCTATGACTGTGATTCTGTGTGCTTCTGCCCAGAAAGCAAATGTGGGCCTTGTGTGTGAGAGCCCATGTGTCCTCTGGGTAAAGATTGGCCAGGTATGGAGTGTGGCATGGCTGTGCATGCACACACTGGGCCCTGCAGAAGACCCGGAGGTGTGGACCTCGGGGTTGGGGTCCTGACACCCACCCGTGTGCATGCCTCTGAAGGAGAGAAGGCCAGCTCCCACCTGGGGCATGGCGTGCCCACCCCTCTGCCAGCAGCTGTGCCAGAGCGTGCAGCTACAAATCTGGTTTCCATCTTCTTCCCATCGGCTGCAGGGCTGGGGGGAGTGGAGTGGAATATTAATTGTGTTTTGCAAGTGGCCTTGATCCATGAATGTGGTGGTCGGCAGGAGCAGCCGGAACCTATGTGGAGAATAAAGGGGAAGCCGCAGGAGCAGGGCTCCCTGCGATTTATTGCTGGACTTGGGAGGGGGCAGAGCCCCAGACCCAAAAGGGTGGGTGGCAGGGGGAGGGAGAGAACTTCTGAGGCTAAGGATTTGGGGACAGCAGAGAAGAGGCCAGTCAGGTGTAGGTAAATTCACACGTTTGCCTAAGGAGCCTTAGTGGCACAACAGTTAAGGCTCGCCTGTTAACCAAAAGGTTGGGGTTCGAACCCACCCAGTGGCTCCACAGGAGAAAGATGTATAAAGACTAGAGCCTAGAAGAGTCTATGGGGCAGTTCTACTGGGTCACATGGAATCCTATGAGTTGAAATCAACTCGAAAGCACCTGACTACAAAGTGCTCTCAAAATGTCTAGGGTGATCAAGAAGTGTTTACTCAGTGACTGAATAGTTTACACACATGTAAGATCTTATGCAGACCCTTTCCCCGGTAGATGACAGAATAGGAAGGAAGGAAATGGGCCCATATTCCACGTGCTGCTCACTCAGAGTCACTGTCAGGCGTTTTATTTTATTTCAATCTCTCTAAGACCCTAGCAGACAGTATCACACTCACTTAGGGGAGGGGCCCACAGCATATAAATCACCCCCTCTCCCCTTTAGAAAGGCTCAGGGGAGAAATTTTTCTTTGACTTCAGGATCCAGGAAAGTTGGTTTCCTCTAAGCAATGGGTTTATTTTTTGTCTAATGGACACTCTGAGTTTGTGGTTCAGTGCATTTCCTTCTTTCCTTGGCCTGCGAGGAAATCCAGAGATGAACTAGCTGAGGTCCGCCTCTTGCAACAGGGTCTCATGGGGGTGCACTTTACAAACTAACAGCATCTGGGACTTCATCTGATGTTTTGATCCCGTTCTCTATATACTTTCTCTACTAAAAATCCGTGAATTTTATTGTCTGCAGAATTTCTCAAATACTTTTAGAAACGAGACAGGTATAAATGTACCAATGTTATTAACTTTTATAGATGAGGAATGTGAGGCTCAGAGAGGTTATGGTATTTGTCCAAGGTCACACAGCTATTAAGCAAGAAAGTTGGAAACTGGAACTTGGGTCTGTGTGACTAAATATTTCCACCACCCCAGACTCTAGGATTGGACAAGTTGAACAGAAATCAAGGGGCTTTTGAAGAGTTAGGAGGAGTCTGGGGCCTTTGCAGACTCAGCCTTTAACTCCCTGTGGCCCTCGCCCAGACATCCCTCCTGGAGATGCAGGCCAAGAAGGCAGGCTTGTCACACAGGCCTAGGTTGGTGGTGGTGGGGTACTCCCATCCTTTGTCATGCACACAGAAGGGGCTCTGGGAGTTTATTGTCCTCAGGGACCAGACCCAGTGCCCCCCCCGCCCCCCCCCGCCCCCGTGGCTGAGCAGAACAAACAGAAAACCAGCAGGGCTGGCCTTGGCAATCACCAGTTAAAGCAAATATATATACCAGATGCTCTGAAGAACGTTTCTGGAGCCTGGAGAACTGAAGGGCGGACCAATTCCCAGGAGAAAAATAAATGGATGCGGGCCCAGGGGAGCCGCATTTCTCAGCTCTAGGGCAAGCAAGCACCAAGGATCAAAGGGGCAGGGTGAGAGGCTCCAATGGTGTGTATCCTGTGCCTTGACCCCTCACTGCACCCTCAGACCTGCCCCCCCAGGAATCTCTCTTGCCTGGGGAATCCCACGGGCTTGGTGGCTCAGAGGCCCCTAGATGAAGGCCTAGGTTCCCAGGGTAAGCCTTACACTTATCCAGCGAATTCATTACTTACAGGAGCTGGCACCACATGGTTGCTCCACAAACCGGACACACTGGAGAAAGCACCAAGAATGAGTGTCTTCTAGTGTGGAGAAAGAGCTGTTGTTCTGAGAACTGCAGCTGGAGGTGTTGTGGAGAATGGCAGTCTCTGACAACCCAGGGAAGACTGGCAGAGATGCAGAGAGGGAGCCAGTGAGGAAAGACCCCATTCCTTGCGGCTGTCTAGATGAGCCCTGCGTATGGGGTGTCCCAGTGTAGGATATCTTCAGACCCTGGCACATGTGGCCTGGAGGAGAAACGATCATGGCAATAATGATTCCCATGTGCTGCCATTTACGGGTAGCAGCCCTGGGGCGGGAGGCAGCGGTTAAAGTACTCGGTCGCTAATCCAAAGGTAGGTGGTTCAAACCCATCCGCCGCTTCACAGGAGAAAGATGATGTAGCAGTCTGCTTCTGTAAAGATTTACAGCCTTGGAAACCCTATGGGAGCAGTTCTACCTTGTCCTATATGGTCGCTATGAGTTGGGATTGACTTGATGGCAGTGGCTTTGGCTTTTGGCCATTTATTGAGGCCCCATGGGCCTTCAGTGCTCTGCCATTTTGCAATGCCTACCTCAATCTTCAGAATCTATAAAGCATACCTATGAATCAGGCCAGTTTCAGAAGAGGACGTGGAGCCAGGGATATCATTGCTGATGTCAGATGGATCCTGGCTGAAAGCAGAGAATACCAGAAGGATGTTTACCTGTGTTTTATTATGCAAAGGCATTCGGCTGTGTGGATCATAACAAATTATGGATAACACTGCGAAGAATGGGAATTCCAGAACACTTAACTGTGCTCATGAGGAACATTTACATAGATCAAGAGGCAGCTGTTCGGACAGAACAAGGGGATACTGATTGGTTTAAAGTCAGGAAAGGTGTGCGTCAGGGTTGTATTCTATCACCATACCTATTTAATCTGTATGCTGAACAAATAATACGAGAAACTGGACTATATGAAGAAGAACGGGGCATCAGTATTGGAGGAAGACTCATTAACAACCTGCATTATGCAGATGACACAACCTTACTTGCTGAAAGTGAAGAGGACTTGAAGCACTTACTAACGAACATCAAAGACCACAGCCTTCAGTATGGATTGCACCTCAACATAAAGAAAACAAAAATCCTCACAACTGGACCAATGAGCAACATCATGATAAACGGAGAAAAGATTGAAGTTGACAAGGATTTCATTTTACTTGGATCCACCATCAACAGCCATGGAAGCAGCAGTCAAGAAATCAAAAGACACATTGCATTGGGCAAATCTGCTGCAAAGGACCTCTTCAAAGTGTTGAAGAGCAAAGATGTCACCCTGAAGACATGGTATTTTCAATCACATCATATGCATGTGAAAGCTGGACAATGAATAAGGAAGACCAAAGAAGAGTTGACACCTTTGAATTGTGGTGTTGGCGAAGAATATTGAATATACCACAGACTGCCAAAAGAACGAACAAATCTGTCTCGGAAGTAGTGTGGCCAGAATGCTCCTTAGAGGCAAGGATGGCAAGACTGTGTCTTACACACTTTGGACATGTTGTCAGGAGGGATCAGTCCCTGGAGAAGGAAATCATGCTTGGCAGAGTACAGGGTCAGCAGAAAAGAGGAAGACCCTCAACAAGGTGGATTGACACAGTGGCTGCAACAAGGAGCTCAAGCATAACAACAACTGTAAGGATGGCGCAGGACCGGGCAGTGTTTCGTTCTGTTGTGCATAGGGTCGCTATGAGTTGGAACTGACTTGACAGCACCTAACGATAGCAGCCTCAATCTTCAGAATCTATAAAGCATACCTATGAATCAATAAAACAAAGTCCAAAAATCCTATAAAAATGTTAGCAAAGAATATGAGCAGTGAGTCAGGTACATTGATACAATATAGCATTTATCATGTCCCAGGATCCTAAGCACTTCCTACGTGTTTTCTCACCTGTGCCTCACCACAATCCTTGAAGGCAGGCACTGCCATTACCCTGTTTTACTGAGGCTCGGAGAGATGAAGTAAATTGCCCAAGGTTGCACAGTGACTTGGTCTGATTTCAGAGTCCATGCTCTTGAGGGAGAGGCAGCCAGTGATGTAGAATCAGCTCTACTCAGCAGCCTGGGAACTCCAGACTCTAGGTAGAGGTGGGGTCTTTGCGGGGTGAGGGGTGGGATTTTTTTTTTTTAATTTGTTGAATAGATAATGTTTTCACATAGCTCAAAAAAAAAGAGTACAATGAAAAGTGATTGTCCCACCCCTACATACTGTATCCTAACCACTAAGTTCCCACCTTTCAACCAAAATATGATCAATTTTATTACTTTTTTGGGTATCCTTCTATGCTCTGTGTGTGTATACACATGTGTATATGTGTATAGATATTTCTTTTCCTTTTTTACCCAAATGGAGCATATTGTGCACACTGTTCTACAACTTTTTTTTTTACTTAATCTATTTTGGAAATCTTCCCGTATCGGTGCATAGAGAACTTCCTCGTTCTTTTTTTTTAAATAGGTGCATAGCCACACATTGTATGAATGTACCATAATTTATTTACCTATCCCCAACTGATGGACATTTGGATTGCTTCCAGGTTTTTTACTGTAACAAGCAATGCGACAGTGATAGCCTTGTTCAAGCACTGCATCTCTATAGGATGAATTCTCATTCACTGGGTCAAAGAGAATGTGCATTTATAATGTGGAAAAATATTGTCAAATTATCTGGTATCAATTTTACACTTCCACCAGTAATATATGACATTGCTAGTTTTCTACCATCTCTCAACCAGAGGATATCATCAAACTTGTGAATTTTTCTAGTCTGATAGATAATAAATCGTTTTCCAGTGTGTTTTTAATTTGGATTTTTCTAATTTTGAATGAGGTGAGCATCTTTTTAGATGTTCCAGAACAATTCGGTATGAGTCAGGATTGATTGGATGGCAAATAACAGAACAATTTATTATCCCTTTTCTGTAAACTCTTCATATTCTTTGACCTTTTAAAAATCAGTCTTTAAAAAATTGGTCTTTGTCTTATTGATTTCTAGAAGCTCTTTATATATGAGGGAGATCGTGATATGAATTGTAGGGGCTGTGGGGCCACAACTTGCATGCCCTATGGAGCCCTGTGGTGCAGTGATTAAGCATTCAGTTGCTAACCAGAAAGTCAGCAGCTTGAATCTACTAACTGCTCCTTGGAAACCCCATGGGGCAGTTCTACTCTGTCCTATAGGCTCGCTATGAGTTGGAATTGACTTGTCAGCAACGGGTTTGGTTTTTTCCATTTACGGGAAGGTCTTTAGAGGTAGAGTCCCCACAAGTCCCACCATCTCATCCAAGCCCAATCATTTATTTGATAAGCATTTATTTAGTACCTCTTGTGTACAAGGCTCAGTGCATAGGCACATGAGACCAGAGGTGACTAGAGCCCTTAAGTTGCTCACAGCTGGGCAGGGGAGCCAGATCTGTAATCAGATGTGTTGCAGTCCAATGTGAGAGGAACTGTAGTTCAGGGATTCAGAATGAGTGCTTCAGGAGCTTGGGGTGGAAGGAATCACCTCTGCCTGTCCCAACAGACTCTGACATTTATCTCTATCTGCGGCTGGCTCAGATCTGCTGAGGTTTGCCTGCCTCCCCTCTCCCTGTGGGCTCAGCCTTCTGACTCTGGTTGCAGAAATGCTCTGCCCCAGGAAGATGGTTCCCCGGGTACATATTTACAGAGTGCTTACCACCTGATAATCTTCCAGGCGCCCATCTTGTCTGCCCTGCCTCCATGCTGCCTCCTTCTCTGCCCTTGCTGGTCCTCACCGTCTGATTCTACCCTGTCCTGCTGTTTCTGATGTACATATCTCCACTGCCCAGAATGATCATAACCTCCTTAATGGCCGGAAGGGAGGCTTTTCTTTGGGTCCCCTTCCCTTGGTCCTTGGCATCTGGTGACCCTCAGTAAAGGTTTGTTGGATGATGGCTTGGCTGATGTTGTTGTTAGCTGTCACTGAGTTGATTTGACTCATGGTGATCCCAAGTGTGCAGAGTAGAGCGACTCCATAGAAGTTTCAAGGCCATGATCTTTTGGAAGCAGATCTCTAGACCTGTCTCCCCAGGCACCTCTGGGTGGGTTCAAACTGCTGACATTTTGGCTAGTTGTTGAGCATCTAACCATTTGTGCCACCCAAGGATGATATTCCAGAAAACTAAACCCATTGCCATCGAGTCAATTCTGACTCATAGCAACTCTATAGGACAGAGTAGAACTGCCCCGTAGGGTTTCCAAGGAGCAGCTGGTGGATTTGAACTGCCAACCTTTTGGTCAGCAGCTGAACTTTTAACCACTATGCCACCAGGGATGATATTCAGGAGGCCCAAAACCATGGCTCACCTGGACTGAGGTGTGGGGAGTGGGGTGAGGATGAAAAAAATCAGGAATGGATGGTATGCCGAGTTGAAACCCGGGCATCAGGGCCCAGCCAGCAAAGAGTTAAGCTTGCCCAAGTTTTGTGTATGAAATGGCACCAGAAAAAAAAAATGTGCAGACTAGCAATTGAGCCATGTCTCATCATGGTTCAAATGACATTGTCTGAGCTTCCCCAGCCTCGCCTCCTGCACTAATTACAGACCTTCCCTGGGGAGGGAGACTAGGGCCAGGAGGTCCTCATTATAGGCTCCCTTGCTGCACGGAGCAAACCCCAATGATCCAACAGACTTAAAGAGAGGCCCAGGGGTTCCACTGACGAGCCTCCCTGCTGCTGTCTGGCTGGGAAAGGGTTAAGAAGCTGGCATGACCTGGAGGAATGGGTCTAGATGTAACCATGCGGTCCTGACCCAAACTAAATTACACTTTGAAGTCTCTCCTTGCCCAGGCCTGAGCCCCATCCTCTGCTCTTTGCCCCCCGAGGTGGCTGCAGCCATGGCTGTGTCAGGGCCTCCCCACTGTGGTCGCCTGCCCGGCCGCCTCTCCCTGTGGCCTGTGGAGACAGCGCCTTCTTTAATCTTCCATTTATCTCAAGGCCTCGCCCCTCTGAGAGTGGCTTTGATGTGGGGCCTGCTCTGGGGGGAAATCACGGGTTTGTGAGGCCTGGTCTGGGCTCTGCCCACTGCCCCCCAGCCCAGTGGGGCCTAGAGGTCTCCCAACCACCAGGGCCAGACCCTGAGGATGACCTCAGCAGACAGGGCAAGAGCTTTTGGCCCTGATCTTCAGGTAGACAGAGGGGCTGCTGCCTGGAGCCTAAGGTGGAGAGAGCTCAGGAGAAAGAGCGTTGTTATCACTCTGTGATTATTGTCACATCTGTCTCCACCATGAGACTGGGCTCTGCAGAATAATAACAACAACAGCAGCAGCAGCTACCATTACTGCGTGCCAACTAAATGCCAGGCACCAGGTTAAGCATCCTGCATTTATAACATCATTTAATCTTTGTAACTATGTGCTGTTGGTATCATTTTAAAGGGGAGCAAACTGAGGGTCATCGATTCATTCACGTAACATACGTTTATTGTCTACTCTCTGGCAGGCACCAAAGAGGTAGGAGTGGGCAAAATGGGCACATTTCTACCCTTACATATTAGTAGGGGAGACAAGTCATAAACAAATGATCAAATATGTACGTAGTGTCATGTTAGGGAGAGGTAGTGCCTTCAAGAAAAAATACAGTCGAGAGTGGCAGGATCACCCATTTGGACACAGTGGTCAGGGGTAGCCTCTGTGAGGAGGCAGAAAGCTGAGGGGGGCAAAAGAGTCAACCATGCGACGATCTGGAGAAAGAGCATCCAGGAAAGAGAAGGGAAAGGGCCAAGGCCAGGGGGTTGGAGGTGCTTGTCTCACTCCAGACACAGCAAGGAGGCCGCTGTGGCTGGAAGATTGGACAAGGGATGGACAGTGATTGGAAACAGGCTGGATAAGTGAGCCAGGGGTTGGTCATGTGGGGCCCTGTGAAGGAGTTTGGATTTTATGCCAAGTGTGATAGGGCTTGCTGGAAGATTCTGAACATAAGTGTGACCTGGTCTGATTTCTGGTTTGAATCTGAGATACAAAACATAAGGCCCAGAGATGAGTTACCAGCTCAGATTCACACAGCTCGTCAAGTTCAAACAGGTTCTGTCAGAATTGAGAGTGCGATCGGCCAGTACGCTGTTGTTTCCAGGAGAGGCAAGGACTGTGCCCCATCTGCCTCAGTTTCCTCTGTGCATAGCAGAGGACCTGGCCAGGCTAAATGCCCAGCTTGAGGAGTGATGGATTCAGTTCTGGCTTTTCCGCTGGCCAGGCAGTGGGGCTGGGAAAGCCCTTTACATCTCTCTGAGTCTCAATTTGTTCGCCTGAAAATTGGAGAGGAAACAATGCCTGTCTTGCCTGTAGGTTCTATCTCGTGAGGATCAAATGAGACATAGTGTGAGAAAGGGCTTGTGCAGGGTGAAGTGTCAGAAAATGCTTGGCTATCTAGTGTCATTTGTCCTTGCTTACACTCATGGCTCTTGCCATGACTGCTTAGAGGCACAAATATGTCCTTGTGACCGTCTGCTCTGCCCTATCGAGCAAGGCATGTTCATGTCACTTGTCCTGTGGGTGTGTGAGCATGTGTGTGTGTCTGTTCACTCGTGCAAACTTGACCTCCAGGGTTTGTGGAGAGGGAATGGAGACATAGAAACAATGGCTTCCCCTCCCTGGAATTTCTGTAGCTCCTTCTACACCCTTTCTCCTACCTCCTAGTGAAAGGTGTAGGGATTGTCTCTGTACCTGTCATTCCATCCCACCTACCCGTGGACTCTGAGGGCTGGGACTGCACCTTGGTCTTGTTCCCCAGGGACTAGCTCAGTGTCTGGCATATGATTGGCGCTTGGATTCATGACTGCATGAACGAGCCATAGCCCCCTAGAGACAGAGCGAGTCCGGGGTTATAGGACTTCTGCATTCTATTTTGGCCAAATCCCTGCTCCTTTCTGGGCTCCTATTCTTCTATAAACAGGGTTTTCGTTTTCCTTCATTTAGTCATTCACTCATTTGCAACCATTTCTTGTGAATGTGATAATACTGTGGTAGGTTCTATAGATACCGAAATTAACTACAATCAGTGCTGCCCTCAAGAAGACAAAAGGAGTCATAGGTAAAAAAAAAATATAGATAGCAAAAATTGCAACGAAAATGTTTTGGGTCTTAAACGCTAACAAGCAAGCGGCCATCTGAGATGCATCAACTGGTCTCAACCCACCTGGACCAAAGGAGAATGAAGAACACCAAGGATACAAGGTAATTATGAGCCCAAGAGACAGAAAGGGCCACATAAACCAGAGACTACATCCGCCTGAGACCAGAAGAACTAGATGGTGCCCGGCTACAACCGATGACTGCCCTGACAGGGAACACAACAGAGAATCCCTGAGGGATCAGGCGAGCAGTGGGATGCAGACCTCAAATTCCTGTAAAAAGACCAGACTTAATGGTCTGACTGAGACTGGAAGGACCCCGGCGGTCATGACCCCAGACCTTCTTCTGTTGGCACAGGACAGGAACCATATCCAAAGCCAATTCTTCAGACATGAATTGGACTGGACAATGGGATGGAGAGGGATTCTGGTGAAGAGTGAGCTTCTTGGATCAGGTGGACACTTGAGACTATGTTGGCATCCCCTGCATGGAGGGGAGATGAGAGTGTAGAGGGGGCTAGAAGCTGGTGGAATGGACACAAAAAGAGAGAGTGGAGAGGAGGAGTGGGCTGTCTCATTAGAGAGAGACAAATTGGGAGTATGTAGCAAGGTGTATGTAAGTTTTTGTGTGAGAGACTGACTTGGTTTGTAAACTTTCACTTAAAGCACAATAAAAATTAAAAAAAAATTGCAACAAGAAGTAAGTGTCTTTATGGAGGGTACTGAAGTGACATTGGAGTGCACTGGGGAGGTGGGCAGGAAGGCTTCACAAAATAGGGGGTTCTTGAGGGGAGTCTTGGAGGATGAGTAGGAGTTTGCTAGGCAGTCAAAAAGGAAAAGGGCATTCTGGGCAAAGAAAATGGCATGTGAAAATCATGGCGATATGGCAGAGCCTGGTACCTTGGGGATCTGCTAACAGCTGGCTGAAACAGTGAGGCAGGGAGGGCGTGATGAGATATAGGGTGGCAGAGGGTAGCCAAGGCTAGATCAGCCAGGGCCTTGAAGGCCACTCTAAGGAATTCCAAGAGTGCTCCTGAAGGCAAATGGGAGCCACCGATGGGTTGTAAGGAGGGAAATAATATGATGAGTACTGCATTTTAGATAAACCATTCTGCTGCGGTACAGACAATAGGCTGGAGGTGAGCAAAGCTGTAATGAGCTAGTCGAGTTATGAGGCTGGTGCTGTTATCCAGGCAGGATATGATAAGAGCCTGAACAAAAACCAACAATGGCTAACAGTTACCGAGCGCATACTATGTGTCAGCCAGGCTCAATGTTAAACATTTGCAAATATTATTGCATTTCATTCTTATAACTACCCCAAGAGATAGGTGCTATTAATATCATCACCCCTATATTACAGGTGGAGGGACAGAAGCTCAATTCCACAGCTAGTAAGTGGCTTCAGCACTTACTAGTACCCACGGACTTAACCACTATAGTACTCTGCTAAATAATAAAGGCAGTGGTGGTGGGTGGGGACAAGGGCTGGGGACTCAGGGCTGGTTGGGGGGGTTGGGGGGGGCTCACCAGGACACTGGAGCGTGGGCAGGGGAGGAGGATTAACTAGTAGGTAAGGTACGCGTGGGCTTACAGTAAGCAAGGTATGCAAGGGCTTAATTGTATTTACTTACTAATCTGTAGTGCGCGATTTCACATGGGTTTCACCACACCTAAAAGCAGGTGAAATTGTGCACTACAGATTAGTAAAAAAAAGTAAGCACAAATAAGCCCGGGCATACCATGCATATTTGGTAATCTACCCTGGCAATGGGCTCAACAGTGAATCCAAGTGAATGAGTGGGTTTGAGGGCCCTTCCATCTATGGTTCTGGGATTCTGGGAAAGTGTCCAAGCCAAGGAAGAAGATTCCAGTGTATCATTGTTACTATTACCATGGGCCTTCCCGTGGGATGATGACATGAGGCCAGGACCCCATCAGAAGCCTGGGCTGAAGCTGGAGTCATCCCTTCCTCTACCCCTTTCCCTGTAGTAGTTCTAGGAAAAGCGGTCCTATCCTGAAGCTTGGGCCCTAGAAGAACATTTCTGCAGCCTCCCCTGTCCTTTCAGAACACTGCCCCTCTCAGAGGGCTGATTGGACTCACACTGGAGGTTGACGAGGCAGTGTTATTGTAGGCACACTGGTGGATGGGTCAGCTTAGCACTGGTCATCTCAAGGCCAGACCCTGGCCTTCTCTTGCCTGAAGCCTGGCAAAGGGTGACCATCTCCTTAGGCCCTGAAGACTCCCATGTTGGGGTTGGGGAAAGGAGGAACGTCCCCTGAATGGCATCTGTTTCCTACAAGCGGTTTCCAACGTAAAGTGTGGCTCTGTTTGTGCTTCTTCTCTGGGGCCGCGATTTGAGATGCCAGCCTCCCCACTTATCTCTGTGGGCTTTTCCAGGCCCCGTTGATGACTGCGTCAGCTGACGTCAGGAGATGGACTACGTACATTGCTGCTGATTCAGTCTCCGGCCTTGGACGCCTTGGCCTCCACCTGCAGCTTTGCTTTGTTCTCCTCAGGTTGGGGTGTTGGTTTTCTTTTTTTAATAAACAACTGAGGCTGAGTCACAACTCAACTGAGGCTGCAGCTTGCTCAAAGCCATTAGTATCACCATGGCAACCTCACCATCCATGAACACTTGAAAATGTCATTGTCAACAGAGACCCTGCATCTTCCTTCTCACCTCACAGCAGCCCAGGTCCTCCATGGCTGCCTCACTGTCAGGGCTGGGTGGATGGTCTAGGCCTAGGCCTGGGCTCCCCTGACAGCAGGGAGTTGACAGTAGGGACTTGAGGTTCCTACTCATCCTCATCTTACCTGTTTGCCACTTGCATACCCTTCTGGAAGGAGCAGAGAAAATCTTTTATGCTGGGGCAGGCACGAGAGGTAGAAGTTACGCCCACGTTTTGGAGTCTTACAAGCCATGAATTCTATTTGGGTGAATAAAATTGTGTTGTCTGGAGTTAAAAATGTACGTGAGAATGTTAATAATAATAATAATGTTGTTAGCTGCCGTTGGGTTGGATCTGACTTATGGCGACCTTATATACAACAGAAGGAAATGTTACCTGGTCCTTTGCCATCTTCATGACCATTATGTTAACAATAATAATTGTTGTTGGTGTGTGCTATATAGTTACCATTTATTGAATGCCTGCCACCATGAGTCAGGTAGAGTATGAGATACTTTACAAGCCTTATTTCCAATCCCTGCTATAATTACTTACCTAGACACAATTTTAATTAATACGTTAGTTTTAATTAATAGTAATAATAATATCTAGCATTTACTGAGTGCTAGACATTTTGCTGGAGCCCTGGTGGCACAGCGGTTAAGAGCTTGACTGCTAACCAAGAGGTTGGCCGTTCAAATCCAGCAGCCGTTCCTTGGAAACCCTATGGGGCAGCTCTACTCTGTCCTATAGTGTTGCTATGACTCAGAATCGACTCAACAGCAACGAGTTTTGGTTTAGAACTCTGCTAAGGACTTTAACATTTAATTTCACATGGGAAGCACTATGATTACCCCATTTTACAGACAGGAAAACTGAGGCATAGAAGGAAGTTAAGTCATTTGGCTGAGGTCACTCAGCTACCAAGAGATTGAGCTGAGCTTTCAGTTTGGGTCTGTTTGACAGGTGTCCGCATTACTTTGTTATCGCCTAAGGCTCAGTTGAGGTTTGAGCTGCACAGTGAGTAGATAGAGGCCCTGAGTTTGCCTGCTTTAGGAGACTTCCCCAGAGAGCCTTGACTGATAAAAAAAGAAAAAAAAAAATTTTTTTTTTATAGTTCCCCCCAAAAGTGGGCCCTGACCACCCTCATCAGGATCACCTGGGCAGATTAAAAAATGCAGATTCTAGGCTCACTAAGACCTATTGCATTGGATTCCTGGGTGTGGGCCACAAGATTCTATATTTTATGGTAATTCTCCAGATTGAACGCCAACCTCTGAGACTTTGGAATTAACTGAGCCCCTGGAAAGCCTGAGCTATGTCTTCTCTGTGGCACCTTCAGGGCCTGACCCAGGGCATAACCTGAGTAGGGGCTCAAAAAATATTTATTGAACCTGAACAAAGAATGAATCGCCACCCTCAGGTCCCCCAAGCCTTTCCTGGGCCAGGTCAGCCCTGGCTCCTGAGAGTCTGTGTAGCCTGACTCCTGAGGTTCCCCAACACTGAGGCAGGTGGGCCTCTGATCTGGTGTTCCAACCCCACATCGCCCCCCTCCCCACTATATGGCAGAACTGCCCACCAGGCTCTGCTCACTCCTTTGGCCTCCTCTGCAATGGTGGCAGCAGGGTGCACCTTTTGCCAAAAAGCTCCATTTGTTAGCAGGAATGAACTCAGTTCCTTAAACCAGTTTTCCATGTAGATGCTGCTCTGATTCCCCAACAAAATGTCTTAGGCAGGCATCCACTGTTGGCAGGAAGATGGTGTGGAGATAGAGAGGAAAGCTTGGGATCTCTTCCTCTGACAAGTTTAAAACACAGAAGAGACTTATAAGAGCAAAACACCCAAATATCAAGCAATAAGGCATTGGGTCTATAAGGAATGCTACCTGTACATTATGGAATGTTAAGCAGCCATTAAAAATTAAGACTTTTGAAGAGTATTTAATGACATAGGGAAATGTTCTTAAAAGAATAAGAAAAAGGCAAGATAAAGTCTGTATACCCTGGAAAGATGCTTGTGATGTGGCAGAGATGTCCCCTGCTATGGATTGAATTGCGTCCCCAAAAAAGATATGTTGAAGTCCTAACCCCTGTACCTGTGAATGTGAACTTGTTTGGGGAAATAGGGTGTTTCTTGGAAGATATTATCAGTTTAATCATGCCAGAGTAGGGTGAGTCTTAGTCCCAATTACTTCTGAGTGGTGTCTTATAAAATGGGAGAAGAGATACAGAGACAGAGTCACATACAGGCGGAAGACAGATGCCATGTGAAGATTCATCTACAAGCCAAGGATGCCAAGAAACACCTGGGGGTATCAGAAACTGAAAGAGGGCAAGGAAGCTTCTTCTCCTAGAGCAGACAGAGAGCATGGTCCTGTCAATGCCCTGAATCTGGGCTTCTAGCCTCCAGAACTGTGAAAAATAAAATTCTGTTCTATAAAGCCACACTCTTCGTATATTTTGTTACGGCACCCCTAGGAAAGTAAGATATTCTCTGATATCTGTTCTCCCCTTTTGCTGCAGTAACAGAATCCCTACTTAGGTAAATATTACATTTCCCAGTAGCCATGGGACTAAGTTCTGGCTAGTAGGATATATAAGCAGAAGTGATCACGTGAATTACAGGCACTGTCCTTTGAGGAAGTGTTCTTTGCTTCTTCTTTCCGGCTCCCTGGAATGTAGACGCAAGCGGCCATCTTGGGTCCTGAGGGGTAAGCCCTGTGTTGAGGATGGGAAAGATGGAAGGAGCCTGAGTTCTGATGATCATGGAGCTGCTGTGCCAGCCTGGGCTGCTGACCTCTGGACTTCATTTACTGGAGAGAGAAATCAATGTGTTTTGGGCTTACTGTTATTTTGTGTTTTCTGTCATCAGTAGCTGAAACAATCATAGTGTAAGATACATCATTAGGTAACCAAAAAACGCAAGTTAAAAAATAGTGTGAAATGTATGATTCACGTCTACTTTGAAATGTGTATATTTTTATGTATATACATAGGAAGCAGATAAAAAGGTTAAATACTAAAATGTTAGTATTTTTCAGGTTGGTGAGGCTACAAGGATTTTATGTGCTTGTCTGTGTTTGCTAATTTTTCTGCAACAAAAGTGTATTTTTTTAATAAGGAAAATTAATAAAGATATAAATGTAATGACTCCAATTATGATAAAAAAGATACCTTTTTCAAAACTGCATGGAATAAAGACTGAAAAGAAGTGTACAGTTAAGGGCATGAGAAACTGTTCAAAAGGTATCATTTAGGGGAAAAACAGGTTACTAAACAATATGATTTCATTTTTTTGTAGAAAGAATAAATGGACATACATATACGCTGGAAAAAGAACCAGAAAGAAATATACCAGTATGTCAGTGGTCTGGCCTCCAAAGGATGGATTCTGGGAATTCTACTTTCTTCTTTATATTTATCGGTATTTTTAAAATTTTTACCCAATAAGCCTGTGTTAATCTTATTTAAAAATTATTTTTACTTAGACAAAATTTCAACAATACAGCAAAGTATTTTACAAAGAGGAATACAACACACTCGTTTATGGGGCAGTGGTGGTTCGGTGGTAGAATTCTCACCTTCCTTTGATTCCTGGCCAGTGCACCTCACGTACAACTACTGCTCCTCTGTCAGTGGAGGCCTCCATGTTGCTATGATGCTGAACGGGTTTCAGATGCACTAGGAAGGATGGCCTGGTAATCTGCTTCTGCAAATCAGCCAACGAAACCCATCGTTCAAAGCAGTCTGATCCTCAGCTGATCATGGGGATGGCAGATTTTGTTCCATTGTGCTTGGGGTCGTCATGAGTCTGGGCCTAACCTGACCGCAACAACAATAAAACACACATCTCCACTACCCAGAATTAAAACTACTAATATTTTGTTCCACTTAGTTTCAGGCTTTTCTTTGTAAAGAAATTGAACAATAACAGTAAAGTCCCCTTTATACATTTTCTATCACGATCATTAAAAAAATTCAAATTAGAGAGACGCTGTCCTTTCTGGGTCAGCCCAGGGTGGAGCTGTGTCGGCCAGGCGCCGTTCACTCAGGGACTTTTAACTCCGTTCTGCCTTCAGCCAAAGGTTTGGCTTTAAGAGACTGTTTCCAGGATGGAGGCGGCCTGGGTTCAAGGGAGGCAGATCTGCCCAGCGCTTCCCCTGGAATATCCAGCAGCAGGCAGGGCTGGAGGAGGAGGGTCCTGTGGAGCCCTTCCCTCCTGAGGTCAGCCGGTGCCCAACTAGTGTTTACCCAGAGGGTGGGGCCTGAATCTACCAGCTCTGTGGCCTCTGCTCTCAGGGGAGCTGGCCCATGGCCGGCCACAAGCAAGGGATGGTGAAACCACTGTCTCCTGTGAGGCCGAGTTGAGGCCTCTGCCTGGGAGGATTCTGGGAAATGAGGGCCTTGCAGCTAGGTGGTAAAGTGGTCAGTGGAGGTTATGGGGATCCAGATGGAGGAAGCAAAGAAAGGAAGAGGAGGGGAGAACTCACATTCACTAGGCACCTACTTATTGGTAACTGAGGCATTGGTGGTTGTGGTGCAATGAATTACTTAATATGGCCCTTCTAGCCATTTTTAGTCTTTGTAACTCTGACCAAATGACTGGGTGGGACTATGCAAATGAAGTATATGAAGCCCTAACGAGGGGATTGGTCAGTTTTACCACCCTGATAGGCTTAAAGGAAGATACTGAAAAGAGAGAGTAGGATCTATAACTCAGAAGATAAAGAGGAAGAACTGTAATACTGGAGATGGTGAGAAGCAGTGACAGAGAAGTGGCAGTGGCTGAACCAGGAGACCGGCAGGAGATGGCTCGGTGGGCTTCCTGGCCCACTGAGCTAGAAAGCTGAGTGCCTTCAGGCTGGAGGCTTGCTGGTGGAGTAGGGTGCCTCCGGGCACTTGGTGGAGCTAAGTTTGCCGACCCACAGAGCTAGGGCTAAATAGCTTCTGACTGAGGCTTACTGGAGGAGCGGGATGCCCCTGGGCACTTACTGCAGAGCTAAAAGAGCTTTGTAACACTTGCCTGAGCAGAGCAGAGGCCAGGCCCAGGGGCCAAGGGGCCAAAGTGCCAATAGCTAGGGAGAGACCTGCCTGCGGGCATGGTTGAGAAGAGCCTGTCCTGATGGAAGAACTGTATCCTGAGCTTTCCTGAGCCTGAATTGTAACCTGTTACTTCCCTAATAAACTCTGTAACTGTGAGTATGGTCTGTGAGTTGTGTGTGGCCATTGCAACAAATTAGCAAACTCAGCAGAGAAGTAGATTGTGCTGTGGGAGGGACAGATTGTGTCAGAAGTGGTAAAAAGAACCAGTGAAAGGAGATATGTTTGACCTCCACCTGGTAGGAATCAGTCTTGGGCTGTTGATATTGAATTTCTTTCCCCCTTTGTGAAGTTAGAGGAGGTCAGATGCCCCTGCCATGCCATTTTTTTCCCCATTGGTTCAGTGGTAGAATTCTTGCCTTCCATGTGGGAGACTTTGATTCCCAGCCAATGTACGTTATGAGCAGTGGAGGTCTGTCAGTGGAGGCTTGCCTGTTGCTATGCTGCTGAACAGGTCTCAGTGGAACTTCCAGACTAATGTGGACTCAGAAGAAAACTTGATGATCGATTTCCAAAAATCAGCCAACGAAAACCCCGTAAAGCAACATCAACACCAAGCAAAAAAATACAGGTGTGGTTACACAAAAAATGTATATAGGCATATAAGCATATGAGAATGAATATATGGGTACATATGTATGCACAGAAACCCTGATGGCATAGTGGTTAAGTGCTACGGCTGCTAACCAAGAGGTCAGCAGTTCAAATCCGCCAGGCACTCCTTGGAAATTCTATCGGGCAGCTCTACTCATTGGAATTGACTTGATGGCAGTGGGTTTGGGTTTTTGGTTTTGGTATGTATGCACAGACAGAAGTATCTATAATCATACGTACATACAGGTATGTGTGTGCATGCATATATATTCATATACGTGATATGTCACACAGGGGACACAGGTACAGATACTTCTTAGACATAACCAAACACCAACTCGAGATTGGTTTTTGGGACTTGAATACTTAGGACCATAGTCTCGGGAGACAACTCAGTTAATTGTCAGGATACAGTTCATAAAGTATATGTTCTACATCCCAAGGTGGTGAGCAGTGTGTAGGGTCTTAAAAGCTTGTGAACAGCCATCTAAGATACAGCTATTGGTCTCTACCCATCTGGAACAAAAAAGAAAGAAGGAAACCATAGACTGAGGAAAGAGAGCAATCTACAGGACTGATAGTCAACACGAATCATGACTTCCTCCACCGTGAGATCAGAAGAACAAGATGGTGCCCAGCTACCACTACCAACCGTTCTGATCAGGGACACAATAAACGGATCCTATAAAAAAAAAAAAAATTTTTTTTTTTTTTTTTTTGGAACAGGAGAAAAACGTGGAACAGAACTCTAATTCTTAAAAAGTCCAGACTTGCTGGACCAGCTGAGACTAGAGGACTCCCTAAGAGTATCGCCCTGAGATATATTTCAAACCTTAAACCAAAATTATTCCTTGAGGTCATCTAATAGCTAAATCACAGATTGGATCATAAAATAAAGAATATCACCTGTGAGTACTGAGCTTCCTTAAAAAAAAAAAAAAAAAAAAAAATCAGCTATAGGAGACCAAATGGTCAAAAATTACTCTAAAGCACAGATGAGAAGGTAAGGGGGTAGGGAAACTAGAGTAGGAGCAATGGTACAACCAGAATGGAATGAATGAGAATAATGACTCTTTGTGAAAAATGTAACCAACATTATGGAATAATTTGTGTAGAAATTGTTAGATGAGAACCTAATTTGCTATGCAAACTCTCACCTTAAACACAATAAAATATCAATAAAACAAGACAAAATAAAAAAACCCATGGATCACAATGGTCCTGATCTGCAACTGATTGTGAGAATGTAATAGGACTGGCAGAATTTTGTTCCAGTGTGCATGGGGTTGCCATGAGTCAGGGTCGATTTGATCGCAATTAGCAATATTCATGGGTAGTTATTATCGCCATTTTACAGACGAGGACACTGAGGCTTGGAAGGGTTAAGTCAGTTGCCCAAGGCCTCACAGCTCCCACGAGTCTGTGCTGAGATTCAGACCAACTCTAGGCTCCTGCTCCTCCTGCCACACCAGGCTGTGTCCCCTAGGAAGGAGCTGGGGATGGGGAGGGGCAGAGCCTTCTGAGGGAGACAGTCTGCATTGTTCAGAGCCTGAGGCAAGGCTTGGGGTCATTTGGAGGTTGATTTCCAGGAGCCGGTGGGGTTTCTGGGGCTGAGGTTTTCTGAGAAGCCTATCCTCACTAGGTAGGAGTCTACCTGGGCATCCTCGTCCTCTCTTGGAGAGTCAGAGAGGCTGGTAGAGTCTGAACTGAATTTGGAAAAGAGTTCCTTGGCGTCCTGTCTTCCTGACATCTTGGAGAGCAAAGGCCTTGGGGCCCATAGCCAGGCATCCAGGAAAACATCAGAACATCTTCCTGGAACTGAGGGGGAAATGAGTGAGGAACTCGCTCAGCCCTTTACTACCCACACGTGGGCCAAGGCAGGGATCAGGCTGGGGCATGGACCTGTATTTACGTGGGTGCATGTGGATGCAGGAGGCCCTGGGTGGTTGGCTGCTAACCAAAAAGTTGGAGGTTCAAGTCTACCTAGAGGAACCTCAGAAGAAAGGCCTGGCCATCTACTTCTGAAAAATCAGCCATTGAAAACACTACGGAGCACAGTTCTACTCTGACACACATGTTGACATGAGCTGGAATTGACTCAATGACAACTGATTTACTGGTATGCGCATACACACTAGCATTGGGCAAGGCGCAACCTCCTGGCAGGCCAGCCTCTCAGGCCTGTCCCTTGGTTCCAATATCTGACACACATCCCAAAGGTGGGACAGGCCTGGAGGCCCAGGCTGGGTCACGGACTGGCTCTGAGAGCCATCCATTTCTCTATGGGCCACCCAACTTCTTGGTTCAAATGCAGGACCAATACCCTCTCAATGCCAGGGCCATGGGCAAAGAGACACACATATTAACTGCCCTCGAGGAAGCCCTGTGTACTCTATCAGGCTTGAAGTCAGGGTTGGTTGAAATTCTGGCTTTGTCATTTACTTGCTGGGTGACCTTGAGCAGGTTCCTCTACCTCTCTGGTACTCAATGTTTTTATAAAATAGGGCTGTTGATGATGACCACAGATACATACCTCTTAAGGTGAGTGTACAGATAGTGCACAGAAAGTGTTGACGTGTTTTGCACAGAGCCTGGTATATAGCAAACACTCAGTAACGGCAGCTGATGCTTACGTGGCACCCCTCTACCCTGTCTCAGGATTCGGTCTTCACTCAGAAGCAGCAGGGGAGACACAAAACCTCCACCCTCTCCTCAGGCAGTGGGCATTCCCCTGCTCCGGGAACCACATCAGCTGAGACTGGGCAAAAAGAGGATCAGCCTAGGGGGAGGAATTGTTGCTGAATTTGAGATGCCAGGGAAATAGAGCCAGTCCTTGGAGCGAGGAGACCAGCAGGTGGCCCCTTGATTCACAAGACCTCACCTCCTGACGCTTCCTGGCTTGACCACCCCACACTGGGCCCCACCTTCTCTCTCTGCCCCTGCTCTCCACAGGTCCTCACAGACAGGTCACTGAGTCCACTGGTGTGCCCAGGTTATTATCATTAACAGTAACAACACCTGCAGCTCCCCCTCTCCCACTTACTGAGCAGACTGCGGCCGCACCAAGCATTCTCTCATTTTGTCGTTATAACAACCCAATGAGGGGACACTATTATTGCTCCCGTAATACAGATGAGGATACAGATACAGAGAGGTTAAGTGATTGGCTGAGGTCACACAGGTAGGATGTGACCCAGCTGGGGTTCTACTGAGGCTCAGAGAACATGGGTGACAGAATGAATCCCCATAGGCAGGAAGACATTCTGCAGACTTAGACCACCAGTTGCTAGGTCTCCTGATCTGGGACCCAGTAGGGTCCTGCTGGTGGGCTCCTGACTTCTGCTCATGGTCACCTAACTTGGCACCCAAGGGGCTGCAGGGTGGGGCTTCTGCCCACCTTCTCACTCGAGGGGATTCTGTCCTGCCACTCTGCCCAGTGATCCACAGCTGGGGGTAGGAGGTGAGGACCTGATGATCCCCTTTCAGCCTGGAGCAGGCGAAGTCCAGTTAGGAGAACAGGACCCCCTGGGGCTGTGCCTCTCCTCCTGTCCCACCCTGGTTGGGCCCATAGACCCTAACTGTCAGATCTGACCACCCCCTTTGTATACTTGGCCTAAACTGCCTGATAATCTTGACCAGCCTTGCCCTTTGACTGCATTCTCTCTGGTTCTAGCTTCTTCCCCATCAGCACTGACCTCACGGGACTGTGACCTCACCATGTCCTTCCCCCATACCTGCCCAAGTCATAGGATCAGTGAAGATGCCACTGTATTCCAAAGGTCTCCTACCAAGTACTCTGGTTAAGAACAAGTCTGGGGTGACTCTCAGACCTGAGGTCAAACGCAGCTCTGTCACTTACTAGCTCTGAGCAAGTTATTCCATCTCTCTAAGCCTCAATTTCCTTATCTATAAAATGAGAACGGCAATAATACATAACTCGAGGGGCAGCTGTGAGGATTAGGCAAACAAACGTAGGTGTAGTGCTCAGCATTGTGCTTGGCACGTATCAATTGCCCTGTAAATAATAATTTCAAATGCTTGGGAAGGAAAGCTTGGGGTTACCGCAGACTTAATAGGAAGCACCTCTGGGCATTCAAAGTCCTGGCTGGCCAAGTCATCTGTTCACTGGACACTTTCTTTGACATCTAATTCTCCCACATCCCAGCCGGCTGAGGAACAAGGTAGGCTCTCCCACTGCACTTTCCTAGGCTGCAAGTATAAGCAGAGACCCATCAGGCATCTAGGCGTCCAGTGGAGCCGTCGTGACTGGAAGAAGGAAATGTTTTGCCCGGAAGCGGCATGTCCTCCATTTTGGTCGCCTCTAATGGAGCCCTGGTGGTACAGTGGTTAAGAGTTCGACTGCTAACCAAAAGATCAGCAGTTCGAATCCAGTAACCACTCCTTGGAGACCCTGTGGAGCAGCTCTACACTGTCCTATAGGGTCTCTAAGAGTCGGAATTGGCTTGACAGCAACGGGTTTGGTTTGGGTTTGGTTAATGGCAGTCTGGATGGTCGAACAATTGGGTACAAGGAACTCGAGTGTCCTTGGTGTAGGGCCTGACTGAATGTCTGGGCATTGCAATGCCTCTGACTGCCCATTTCTCAGCAGGGCCAACTCCTGGTTTCATCTGTAAGGACAATGTGAGATGGACCATACACTCCTCAGGGCTTTCTCTTAGGTGCTTGGGGTAGCAGGTCTAGGGGTCGACCCAAACTTTTTCTGTGCTTAGCATAGCATTACAGAATCTTGGGACTTTAGCACTTGAAAAGACTTCATACAGAACCTCAGAATGAGAGTGCTGGAAGAGGCCCCCTATAAAACCACAGCGAGTTAGAGCAAGAGCCCAGACGGGCCTCTCATAAGATTGTACACGTTAGCGCTCGAAGGTCTTCAGACTGAATGGTGAAATGATTCCTTCAGAGCAAGACTCAGGCAGAGCCATGGATGTTAGAGGTGGAAGGGACCTCAGAGCATGTCTCCCTTATTTTATACCTGAACCTTCGGTTTCCTGTATGAGGCGTAGTGCATAGCTCTGGAAGAATCTTCTAGAATGAAGTTCATGTGACTACTGTAGGTATATTTAATTTGAGGCAGAGAGAAAGAGATAAGCTTATAGCTTTTCCGTGAGATAGTTGTTACAGGTACAAGAAGAATAGCCACTGGGCATTTATTCTACAAATATTTATTGGCTCATTCTGCGCATTGGGTTCTGTGCTAGGCACAGCAGGGATACAAAGAGGGCTTGAAACGTTGTGTTACGGGTAGACTTTAGTCCCTCAAAAATGTGTGTCAACTTGGCTAGTCCATGATTCCCAGTATTGTGTTGTGTGATTGTCTGCCATTTTGTCATCTGATGTGATTTTCCTATATTTTGTAAATCCTACCTCTTTTTTTATGATGTTAATGAGGTGGGATTAGAGGCGGTTATGTTAATGAGGCATGACTCAGTCTACAAGATTAGGTTGTGTCTTAAATCAATCTCTTTTGAGATATAAAAGAGAGAAGCCAGCAGAGAGACATAGCGAACCTCATAGTATGAAGAAACAAGAGCCAGGAGAATAGTGCTTTGGACCCAGGGTCCCTGCGTTGAGAAGCTCCTTGACAGGGGAAGACTGATGACAAGGACCTTCCTCTAGAGCTGACAGACAGAGAAAGCCTTCCTCTGGAGCTGACGCCCTCAATTCTGACCTCTAGCCTCCTAGACTGTGAGAGAATAAATTTCTTTTTGTCAAAGCCATCCACTTGTGGTATTTCTGTTATAGCAGCACTAGATGACTAAGACATTTATAAGGTAAGATGTGACAGAAAACCAACCCAAACTAGCTTAAACAAAAGGACATTTATTGGCTCACGTAACGCAGAGCCCAGAGGTAGGATGGGCTTCAGAGTTGTTTAGTCCAGAAACTCTTATTTCCCTTCATTCTCTCAGCTCTGCTCTCTTCTGTGTAGTCCCATCCTTAAACAGGCAGCAAGAGGACTGCCATAATTCGAGGCCCAGCAGTGTCCAGAGGAAGAGAAAGAGAGAAGGGTGCTTTGAGTAGCTCTCTCATAAAAACAAGAAAGTTTCTTTCCCAGAAACCCCCACCAAACCTTTCCTTGTGCATCTTTGGCCCTAACTGGGTCACATGCCTAGTCCTGAACCAATCCCCAAGACCATGGGAAGCCAGGCACTGGGCAGTTTGTAGGGCATGGGCAAAGTTGCTGTAACAAGGAGACAGCAAATATAGAAGTGTAAGCAAAATAGAAATTTATGTCATTTTCACGTAGGAATTCAGAAAGAAGCAGTCTGAGGCTGACAGGAGGGTTTGGCCATCCTTGACACATGAATTCCCCAAGAGACTACTTCAATTTTTATCATCTCTCATTCAAGGGAAGATTTCAGGAAGGGTCAGGGAAGCGCGCGCGCGCACACACACACACTCTTTCTCTCACACACACGTTCCTTTTGAGAACACAGCTTAGAAGTGGTACAAATCACTTTGGCTTACAGTCCATTGGTGAGAACACAGACTCATGGCCACATCAAGCTGCAGGGGAGGCTGGGAAATGTAGTCCTTAGTGAGGTAGCCATGTGCTCTGCCAAAAGTCAGGAGTTCTATGATTAAAGAAGGAGGTCCTGGGTGGTACAAACAGTCAAGTGCTCATCTGGAGTCCCTGAAGGCACAAATGGTTAATTGCTCTTCTGTTTACTGAAAAGTTAGTGGTTCAAGTCCACCCAGAGGTGCCTCAGAAGAAATGTCTGTGGATCTGCCTCCAAAAAATTAGCCATTGAAAACCCTGTGGAGCCCAGTTCTACTCTTACACACATGGGGTCACCATGAGTCTGAATTGACTCATTGGCATCTGGAGCCTTGGTGGTGTAGTAGTCAAGAGCTTGGCTGCTAACCAAAAGGTTGGCAGTTCCAATCCACCATCATTTCTTGGAAACCCTACTCTGTCCTATAGGGTCTCTATGAACCACAATCAACTTGACGAGGCAATGGGTTTGGTTTTTTGGGGGGTGGTGCAAATGGTTAAGCACCTGGCTACTATTGGAATCCACCCACTCGGAAAAGAGGCTTGGTGACCTACAAGATCAGCCATTGAAAACCCTATAGAGTGCATTCTATTCAGAAACACATGGGGTTGCCAGGAGTCAGAATCGACTTGAAGGCAACTGGTTTGGTTATTATTAAAAAAGGGGAAAATGGATATTAGTGAACCAGAACAGGCTCTGCCAAACACTGATTAGTTTAGGCCCAGGTTCCGATTATTGGGAAGAGTGGTGGGAATACCATTAGATCAGTCAAGCTCAACTACCAATGAAGCACATGGGCTTGCTTATTTAAGCCTCTGTTTACTCTGGGTATTTGCTACAGCAGCTTAACTTGTCCTCTATGTAACACACTGCGCCTTGCATTTCTTTGGGTTCTCTTAGGAAGTTAGAAGGAAGGAAGGGGGGAAAATGGAAGCTGATTGGCTAACCAGCGATGTCTACTACATTACCTACCCTTAAGGTCCTCAGACTCCGGGTGGGGTGTGGGGGGGACAGATTTAAATAGATAACTAGAGTAAATGTGACAGATATGAAACTAGCAGCAATATAAAAACCCAGTGCAGGCGAGTTGATTCCGACTCATACCGACCCTATAGGAAAGAGTAGAACTGCCCCATAGAGTTTCCAAGGAGCACCTGGCGGATTTGAACTGCTGACCCTTTGGTTAGCAGCCGTAGCACTTAACCACTACGCCACCAGGTTTTCCAGCAGCAATATACAAATCTTCATAAAAGCAGAAAAATTCAGAGACGGCTTCTCAGAAGCGATGTTGTTGTTAGCTGCTGTAGAGTTGGCCCCGACTCATGATGACACCATGTACAAAGGAACGGAATGCTGCCCAGTCCCGCACCATCCCCATGATTGGCTGCAGATTGGACCATTGCGATCCATAGGGTTTTCACAGAAGAGTATAATGACTTCATTTTGTCTGGGTCTGAAAGAATATGTTTCCAAATGGTTTGGGTTGGGAAGGGCATTTCAGACAAAAGGAATAGCAAAAGCAAGGAGGTGTGAACGCCCACAGGGCACAGCTAGTGGTTGGGCATGGCCAGAGAGTGGGAGGCTGGAAGGTACTTTGGGATCAGTTAATGAAGGGCCCCTGAAGGCCATGGGGAAGGAGGTGGCCTGTCTGACAGGCCTCTTGAAGCTGGGAATGGTTTTTGAGCCAGGGAGAGAGATGATCAGATCTATGTCTTTCTCTGAGGTAGGGACTGGAGGATGACTACTTAGGAAGCTATTTCACAAATTCAGCTGAGTAATGAAGAAAGCCTGAATCAAGGCTGTGGTGGTGGGAATGGAGACAAAGAGACAGTGTGACCAAAATTTTGGTGGTAGAACTGACAGAACTTGGAAACTGGGTGGCTGAGAAGGGTTGTGTGAAGACAAACCAAAAAAAAAAAAAAACCAAACCCATTGCGGTGGAGTCGATTACGACTCATAGTGACCCTATAGGTCAGAGTAGGGTTTCCAAGGAGGAAACCTATAGGGTTTCCAAGGAGCGGCTGGTGGATTTGAACTGCCAACTTTTTGGTTAGCAGCCAAGCTCTTAAGCAATGCGCCACCAGGGCTCCTGTGTGAAGACAAGGGGGTTTAAATATGGTTAAATATGATCCTAAGTTTACATGCATGTTCTAGAAACCCAGAGAAGGATTACAGGAAAGACAAGTTTGGGGAATGTCTTAGTTATCTAGTGTTGCTATAACAGAAATACCCTAAGTAAAAAAAAAAAAATTAGATGGCTTTAATAAAGAGAAATTTATTCTCTTACAGTTTAGGAGGCTAGAAGTCCGAATTCAGGGTGCCAGGTCCAGGGGAAACCTTTCTGTCTCTGTCAGCTCTGGGGAAAAATCCTTGTCATCAATCTTCCCCTGGTCTAGAAGCTTCTTAGGCACAGGGACCCCAAGTCCAAAGGACACGCTGCGCTCCTGGACCTGATTTCTTGGTGGTATGATGTCCCCTGTTTCTCTGCTGGCTTTTCTCTTTTATATTTCAAAAGAGGGTGATTTAAAACACAACCTAATCTTGAAGATAGAGTCCTGCCTCATTAACATAGTTGCCTCTAATCCTGCCTCCTTAACATCATAGAGGTAGCATTTACAACACACAGGAAAATCATATGAGATGACAAAATGGTGGACAATCACACAATACTGGGAATCATGGCCTATTCAAGTTGACACATATTTTTCGGGGGCACAGCTCAATCTATGACAGGGGTTGAGAAGAGAAAATGACTTCCCACTTCTGTAAGCCTGGTCCATGACAGACTTCCTTGGGTTCCTTGAATGTACGGCATTCTCTCTTAACTCAAGACTTTTGAACACTAAGTCCTTATTCCATGGAATACTCCCTCAGCCTCAAATCTCCAACTGGCTAATTCCTCATTTCCTCGAATATAATTTCCTGACCCCCTAACCTAGGCAAGATACCTTCTTATATACTTACAGCACCCCACCTCTTTTCTTTACATGCCTCTCACTAGTGATTTTTTAATGTCTGTTCTGCCTCAATAAGCCTATAATTTCCATGAGGGCAGAGACGGCATCTGCCTTGTTCAGTGCTTCTTTCTCAACACCTAGACAGTGCCTGGCACACAGTAGGCACTTATAGTGGTATTGAGACCTCCAATAGCTGCCATTGGAAATAAGGGTTGGGCAATAGTTCCAATCTGAGCCAGTTCGGATGTGACACAAGACAATGAGGTCACCATGAGGACAGATGATATGATCCTTCTGTAGGTGTAGATTACTCTAGACCAGTGGTTCTTAACCAGGGAATGATTTTGCCCCCCAAGGGACTTTGGCATGGTTAGGGACATTTTTGATTGTCATGACCAGGAGGGGAGGTTGCTACTGGTGTCTACAGGGTAGAGGTTGGGGATGCTGCTAAACATCCTACAATGCACAGGACAGCCCCCTATAACAAAGAATTATCCAGACCAAAATATCAATAGTGTCAAGGTTGAGAAACTCTATTCTAGAAATGGGCAAGCCAACTGGCATGGCTAATTTCCAATTTGGCCTACTGGCTGCTATGCCCCAACTGAGTAAGAGCAAGAGAAGCTTAGCAGCTGTCACAAGAAATATGGATTTGTGATGTGTAGACAGGAACCACCTTGGATTGGGTCTCTGTCAAACGCCCCAACACCTTGGGCAGTTTCCCCTTAACTGAACTCCCAGCCATAAGCCCAGCTTGGCACTCACCTCTCTCTGACTCATACCGTTGGGTTTCTCTCACTCTTTGGTAGAAGTGGCCACCACACTCTTCCCATCCCATCTGCCTCGCTGATTATTTTCAGCTTGGCTTGCAGAGACCCAACGCTGCAATTACTCCTCAACCTCAACGGCTCCTTCTGAAAATAACATTTGGGTCTAAGAAAACCTCAGTCTGGTGGGCTGGTTTTTATACTAAATGGTTAAAGAGTGGTTGTGGGCATGGGGGGTGGGTACAAGGGAGTGGCACAATGGTACAATTAAGAGAAGAATCTGGTAGAAGGGGAAGGAAAAGGAAATGAAGAGAGGGAAAAGGTGGTGGTGGTAAGGGCTATTGCAGAAAGCAAATATATCTACTGGGCAGGGGTCAGCGATCTTTTAGAAGTCGTATGCCAAGTCTTCATTTATGCCTCTAATTGAAGGTTTGCCATAATAACCCACCCCCACCCCCCAATTATTGAGGCCTGGGAAATTCATGTCTGCCTGGGCCACAAGAATTACTCGATGGGCATGCCAATCTTTATCCAAGCTAGTGACCAGATTTTCCAACCCCAAAATAGGAGCCACATGGTCTGACATAGGATTTTTGTGCTCCTTCCATATGGGAAAGGCAGTCTGGGAAATGTAGTTTCGATGCTGACAGTGGAATTTCTAAGTGTTTCCCTGATTATCTATCGCTTGCTTCCCTTCCTTTTTATCTCTTGTAAGATATAAGGTGGTGTAGGCCACACCCCAGGGAAACTCCCTTTTACATTGGATCAGTGATGTGACCTTAGTAAGGGTGTTACAATCCCACCCTAATCCTCTTTAACATAAAATTGCAATCACGAAATAGAGGACAACCACACAATACTGGGAATCATGGCTCAGCCAAATTGATACACACATTTTTGGGGGGACAATTCAGTCCATGACAAGGACCAATCCTTGGAGAAGGAATCATGCTTGATAAAGCAGAGGATGAGTGGAAAAGAGGAAGACCCTCAACAAGATGGACTGACACAGTAACTGCAACAACGGGCTCAAACATACCTACTATTGTGAGGATGGCACAGGACCGGGCAATGTTTTGTTCTGTTACACATAAGGTCACTATGAGTTGGAGCCCACTCCACAGCACCCAATAACATAACAACAAAATGAAAACAACACTTATCTCCTAAGATTTTCACAAGCCAAAAGGTCAGCAGTTCTAATCCACCCGGTGCTCCTTGGAAACTGTATGAGGCAGTTCTATTCTGTCCTATAGGGACCCTAGAAGTCGGAATCAACTCGATGGCAAACGTTTTTTTTTTTTTTTAAGTGCTTAGAACAGTCACTATAATCACTCAATATATGTTAGCTATTATCACCACCTCCAGAGTTCTCAAAGTGTGGTACCCCAAAAAATTTTAGCTAACATATATACATTTTTTTAGCTTAATAGTTATGAGTGTATTTTCATATGCCTTAAAATATATAACTAGCACATCGGAGCTGTGGTGTTGCTAATGTTACTGCTTAGGGCAAGGCTACACAGGAAAAAGGAATCGATTTAAAGTTAATTTAAAGAAAAAGTTAATAAAAGTCATTTGAAAAAAAACTATATAATATAGGTGGAATGTGGGTCTGGAAAACATCCTTAAGGTAATCCTTGAATGGCCGAAAATTTTAGGGGAACTAGTCTGTGATGTCATTGTTGTTGTTAATTGCCCTCCAGTGGGTTCTTACTCATGGTGACACGACGCGTGTCAAAGTAGAACTGCTCCAAGTAGAACTGCTCCGTAGGGTTTCAAGGCAGGTTGGATGCTGGTTGCCAGGCCTTTCTTCCGAGGCATCTCCGGGTGAGTTCAAACTGTCCCGCGCTTAACCGTTTGCCTCCTGCTAATAAAACCTGCTAAGGCAGCTGGTTGGAGAAACGAGGCAGGGAAGATATTGACCGAGGCGCTATCAAAACCTTGCCTCTCCCCTCTCTCCCCTTTCTGAGAAGCCAGGCATTAGGAGGCCGGGAAGGAAGGCCTGCTGCCTCGCTCCGGAACCCTCACAGCATTGTGGATTGAGGGGCTTGGGGAACGGAAGCCGAAGCCATAGGCCTAGCTCTGGAAACTAAAAGCCAACTCCCCACCTCCGCTCTCCCGGCGCGATCCCGGCCTCTCTGATTTTTTTGGATCACTGGGTCAATCAGTCAGCCAGTGCCTCGGGAGAAGTCTAATTAAGCTCAGATCGCGCGCACTAGCAGCCAAAGGTCTCCTTGCCAGCTCGCCTGCGCCCCGCCCCGCCCCCAGTACATCTCGTGAAAAGCTTCTCCCCCGCCCGCGGGGCAGGGCTCAGCCGCGCATGCGTGCCGGCTCGGCGCCCAGAGCCCCGCAGCAGGGCTCGGCTCCCAGGACAGCGTTGCAAACTGTTGCATCAGACTGCAAGCAGCCTGCCGGGCCGCCAGGGTTTCTAGGAAGATAGGAAAGGTTTGAGATTCCCTGTGGTCGCATGGGAGCGTTGGCCGTCACTGACGGTGTTTACACGCTGGTTACATGAGCCCTTGAAATCTCCAGCTTGCCCCAGTCGGAGACGACCTTGGCCACAGGTGAAGCTGGCTGAACTTCACCGCTCCTGCCCCCACCCCACGGCCCCAGGCTGGACTAACTGATCTGCTTTATTCATGGCAAGGGCCCTGAAGGAATGAACTGGACTTCCTTTCTCTTCCCAAGTACAAGAATGCCCCTGAGGAATTTCTCACTCTGTGAAAGTGCAAAACTAATTTCCCCAGACAGGCGCTGTTGCCGGTTCCCCAAAGGGCTTGGAAAAGACCCAACAGGAATGTTCAGTGATTTCCACATTTCTTCACCCCCAGCAGCTGGACACACAGAGCTTTAGCTAGGGGCAACTCTGGCCACTGGGAATTCTTGGTGGGTGCACACACGTACTTGGTCTTTCACAGATAGGCCTTCTTTCTGGCATATCTCAGGACCCCATGTTACTGAGAAATTGGACACTAGCCAGGGAATGCACAGCCAAGAACCCTGCAAACCCAGCACACAGGATGAGTTCCCTAGAGCCGAATGGCTTTGTGACTCAGGTCAACGGTAAATTTGTCCTCCTTACTCTCCCTCACTCTTAGTCTCTGGGCCACTCCCTCACAGGGAGAAAAAATAATGCTCTACCTAAGGGGGCTTGGACAGTCTTGGGGGTGGAATATTCCAGAAGAATAAGAGTACTGATTTGGAATCTGAAATTTTCAGGGACGTAATCTGAACTTTATGATTTAATCTCTTCTCTGTCTCATTTTGGAATGGGTTAAGACCAAGATCATTCAGTATTAATAGACTTCCCATAAAGATGAAAACTGGCAATTTACCTTAAGCATTCAGTCTTTTCTAGGGTGTTGGTGGTGAACGTCTGTTCCACTTGAAGAATCTTGAGAGATAAAACAGGCCTAGTGTGCTTCCTCGCCGTCATTATTATGAATCACTCAATCCCAAGATTCAATTAAAAAAAAAAAAGGACCCAAAAGACTCATAAGTATTATGGACTTGTCCCTTGCCAGACGGTTACTGTTGTTTGTTTAAGCCAGCATTTCCCTTTGAACGGTAGAGTGTTATGTCACTATGGGATTTTCAGTGTAACAAAAACCAAAAAAACCTGTTGCCGTCAAGTTGATTCTGACTCATAGGGGTTCTATAGGACAGAGTAGAACTGCCCCATAGGGTTTTCAAGGAGTGGCTGGTAGATTCGAACTGGTAACCTTTTGGTTAGCAGCTGAGCTCTTAACCACTGCACCCCCAGGGCTCCATTGTAACAGATGCTTCATAAATATGGCCTGAGCGATTTTGTTCACCATCTTAGGAGCTGAAGGAATGACACCTAGAAAAAGATGGGAAGGAGTGTCAGCAAGTACAGGAGCTGGAACATTCTTGGGTTCTGCTTCTGAGGGTATCATTGTTGTGTGCCATCAAGTCGATTCTGACCCATAGCGACCTTATAGGACAGAGTAGAACTGCCCCATAGGGTTTTCTAGGCTGTAATCTTTATAGGCCCCAACATGTCTGTCAGTTTGTCGTGCTTTGGGGACTTGCGTGTTGCTGTGATGCTGGGAGCTATGCCACCCGGTATTCAGATACCAGCAGGGTCACCCATGGAGGACAGGTTTCAGCTGAGCTTCCAGACTAAGACAGACTAGGAAGAAGGACCCGGCAGTCTACTTCTGAAAGGAATTAGCCAGTGAAAACCTTATGAATAGCAGCGGAACACTGTCTGATATAGTGCTGGAAGATGAGCCCCCCAGGTTGGAAGGCACTCAAAAGACGACTGGGGCAACAATGGGCTCAAGCATACCAACGATTGTAAGGATGGCGCAGGACCGGGCAGTGTTTCGCTCTGTTGTGCATAGGGTCGCTATGAGTCAGAACCGTCTCGATGGCACCTAACAACAACAACAACAATCTTTACAGGAGCAGCTTGCCAGGTCTTTTCTCCCAAGGAGTGGCTGGTGAGTTAGAACCACTGACCTTTCAGTTAGCAGCAGAGCACTTATATCAGGCCTCAAATCTTTTCTTGGAGGGCCAGCCTAGTAGGTGTTGCAAGGTGGGGTCCTGGGATCAGGCATGTGGTCTTAGGGAGTTTCTAGGAGCTGATAAAATGCTAGCTATTTCCAATAACAGTCCCTAGCTGGAGAAGCAAGTCATTTACTGTCGTGGGGTATGAAAGTTGGAGCCACGAGGTCAGGAGCCAGATGGGAATGGAAGAAGGTGAACACGTGAGGGCAGAGACTTATTTCTTAGGTTCTCTGCTGTACTCCCAGCACCAACATATCATGAGCTCTCAATACATGTTTGTCAAGTGAATGCCCTAAAAGAATGCAGGAAAGAGCAGACACAGGAAAGGGCAAGCAAAGAAGCCAGAGAATTTTGCAGGAGGCAGCCTGGGCTGCCCAGGGCTCTCTTGCATTGATTGGGTGAAGAGGAGAATCCTTTCGGTTAAAGACATAGGAAAATAGAGTCAGGCCTGTTAAGTGACAAGCCTGGTGAGCTCCCCTCTGCCTTGGTTTCTCTGTTTGGAAAAATCTCCGGTTGGTGATTCCAGAGCAGAGCAGTTATTCTATTTAACCAAGCCTAGTGACATCATCAACTATTGCCTCACTTTGACTGAATTCCCAGAGCAAGCTTCTGGAAAAGCAAGGGCTCTGAGGGAGGGTAAGTGACTGAAATCTAGAGGACTGGAAAATCCCCCAGAAGCCGTGCTTTAAAACCATAAGCAAACTGGTGGCCCAGATGGTTAAATAATGCCGATGTACACTAAAAATAAGATTCGTTCCTCACATTTAGTGGCTGCTCACAGAATCTAGACCCTATACGGAACCCAGACCCAGACAAAGCTCCTGTTCTAAGAGCTTATGATCTAAATTCCTTGTGGAAAGTCTGTCTTTGAAATGTTTAAGGCACCTCATTTAATCCTTATTTCCACTTCAAGTCATGTACCTCCTTCCTGAGAAACCCACCACATTTTAAGCTTGTAGCTGGCCCTCCTGTTTTTGCCATTTATGTGCCAATTTAAAGGGTGGAGAGAGTCACATTAATTTTAAAATAAAACACAAATAGCAAAACGAGGCCTGGTTAAAGTAAAAACCACAGAAAGGATTCTTTTTTCTCTCATACTTTTCAGATTTTCCTAGAACCACCTTTATTTCCTCAGAGCTCAGACATAGAAAAGCAAGTAGGTCTCTTGGATGGTCATCCAAGCTGAAGCTTAAAAGCTTCATTCCTAGTCTCCTCTCATTGTATCTTTAGGTCGTTTGTTTTAATATAGATATTGAGATGGCATAAGCTTTGTTATGTTTATTTTCACCACAAGAAAGTATTTTTGAGTTATGTTTTTCTTTTTTTTAGATATTTAGGTCCCAAATTGGGGCTTAGGAAGCTATTCAATCCCCCAGTTCATGTTCTAAGCACAGTTCATGTTCTAAGCACTCTTAAGAGTGTGTTTTGGTTTGTTTTTACAGGCTGTATCTTACTTTTTCTTTTGAGTTATGTGAGCTTGTACATTCTGCACGTCAGGAGCATGGCTTTAAAATCAGACATTCCTGGGTGGAACCCCAGCTCTGCAGCTTGCCAGTCGTTTGACCTCATCTGTCAAATGGGGATAAAGACTCGATGGCAACGGGGTTACTGCTCAGAGCTGTTGTGAGTATTAATGAATCAAGGCACCTAAAAGGCTCAGCACAATGGCTGGCCCAAGCAAGCACTTAATGTTGTTGTTAGGTGCTGTCCAGTGGGTTCCGACTCACAGGGACCCAATGCACAACAGAACGAAACACTGCACGGTCCTGCGCCATCCTTACAATCAATCGGAGCACTTAATGCAACGTAGCTATTAGGAAAACAGCGTTTCATCTATCTGCTCCTTCCTTAACAAATGCTTACCTCTCTTTTTGGAGAAAAAAGAAAATTAGTTATCCCTTCCAAGCGGATGATTTCTCCACATTTTAAATCACCGAACAGACCATCAGAAGTGGAGACAAGGCCGAGTCTGACTGGCAAATACCTGGGCCATTTTATGGATTAGGAATCAGTGTCCCTGTGTCTTTGTGGGATAGTATCAGTGTTCTCGTCTCTCCGCAGGAGATACTAAACCAGATGCGCAGGGGCTGCGGAAGCCTAAAAGGCTAACGGTGGGTGACAGGAACACAGAAGACAGGGGGAAAAGTGATTAGGAAAAGCAGGCTCAGGGCTGAGGTGAGGGGCCAGAAAGGTGCCGGCCTCCAGGAATTAAAGGCTCTCGCTTGGGCCCTCCGATGGCTGGGGAATCCGAAGCGCGTGCGGCAGCGCCCTCTGCTGGCCGTGTAAGGCAGGCGGCCAACCTGGCGCCTGGCCCCGCCGCTCTGCAGGTGGGACCCGGATCCCTCCCGCTGCCTCCGCCTCTGCACCATCCTTTCTAAGGACGCCGCAGCCGGGTCCCCGACCGGATTACAGGAGACGCGTCCCTACCCGATGCAGCGAGCTGAGCAGGGAGGATGCTCGGGAACACCCCATTCACCTGGGAATCGGAGGCCGCAGGAACCCACCCCAAATTCTGCAGGGGCTGCGATTTTCGGACTCGGGGCTAAAGCCTGCTGGGCCATCGGAGGTGGCTTGGAGGTGGCATCGCCTATGGCCAAGACCGCGGGTTCTGCGGACAGAGAGGAGCCCTGGGTTCGCTTTCTGCCTCATCCATTTTCCAGCCAGGTGACCTTGGGCAAGATTCTTAATTTCCATGTGCCTTAGTCTCCTCATCTTTAAAATGGAGAAAATAATCCCGACCTTAGTGGGTTGTCATGAGGATTACATGGCATCAGTCAGCATGGGTTGGAATTCCGGCACTGACACCCGCTAGCTGAGTGACCCGGGGCAAGTTTCTTAACCTCTCTGTGCCCCAGCTTCCTGCAAAATAGGGATGATAATGGTAGTACTTACCTCCGAGGGTTGTGCCTGCAAAGCGCTTAACACAGTGCCTGGCACAGAGTGAGCGCTCAATAAATGGTGGCTAATATGGTTGTTGTCGTTATTATTTTCTTAAAAGCGCTGATCAGAGCTCTAGCTGGCGGCTATTATTAGTCTTTTTCGTGGGTCAGGCTATTTCTTTCCGGGCATTGTTAAAATCTTTTACCATGCGCTGGCGTCCTAATCAGTAGCCGAAGGACAGCCGGCCTTCCCGAGTTTGGCAAATCGAGGTTCCCCTGGAGGAGAGCCAAGGACGCGGCCGCGGGCTGCAAGGACCGGGACCTCCCGGGAGGAAGCCCGCGCCGCCGCCGCCGGCGCCTCCATTAGCGCGCGTCAGAGCCGCAGTGACGTCGCCAGGCCCGCTGGCGGTGGCGAGGAGAGGCGCGGAGAGGCGCGGCCCGGACACTCAGGGAGGCCCGGGTGGCGGGGATGGCCGTGGTGGCCCGGCAGCGCAGGATGCGTCCCGGGCCGCGCCCCAGCCGCTGGTGCCTGATTCTCCTCGGAGGCTGCAGCCGAGGCGACCCACGGGCAGCGGGAAGGTATTTGCCTGGGTCGACTTGCCCCGCCTGCCTGCGCTCTCGGGTTCCCCCTGCAGCCCCGCGGGGAGATCGGAGATGCCATCGCCTGCTCTGGTGCCAGGTGCACGCCCAGCGGGGCGCGGGGCTGACCTCCCGGTGGCCGCTCAGCCTGCTTGGTCCTTCTCCCTGTCCTTCTCACCCGTCCTCAACCTCATTCGTCTTCGCCCCCCAGAGACAGGCTTAGTTTCTTCCTCCTCCCACCTCCTCTGGACCAACTCATTTACTCTCAGCGGTTAATAACCACCCATAGGAGTCGCCGCCGGCTCCCCAGCTCTCTGCAGCCCCTGGCTCTGGGCTGAGCTGCAGACGCGTCCATTCCACCGCCTGCCGGACAGTTCCACTTGGCCTGCCCAGCACACACCTCAAACTCGCCACGACTCACCCCATCATCCCACTGATGACGCTACCACCCACCCCATCATCCCAGACCTTTCGCGTTCCCTCTAAATACCTCGCCAGGCACCCCTCCCACATCTCCATCCTGATTTTGGCCCTCCTCCCTTGGCTATTGATATATTCATCTCAAGGTCTCCTTGTCTGCACTTCTGCCTGCCTCAAACCTGTCCTTCACACGTAGAGTGGACTATCTACAACCCTCGGCTGCCACGCCTCTGGCTGCTTAAGGCTGCCCAGCCTGGGAGTCCAGGCCCTCCCTGTACTCCTGGACACCCTCCTCCACCATTTTCTATCTCACACCTTAGGAGCTAGTCCTAGGGCTGGACCCCACTGGGGCCACACTATCTAAGGTCTCCAGTGTCTTTGTTGCTGCTGGGAACTACCCAGGGAATTTATTGCTCACCAACCCCCCACCCCTTCCTCCTCAACTGACTTTCTCTTAGTCATTCTCCACAACTCAAGCTGTGAGTCACATCTTTAAGAATGCCTTCCCTGTTCTCCTGTTACCAAAAGCAGTTGCCATGGAGTCATTTCCGACTCATGGTGACCCCTGTGTGTCAGAGTAGAACTGTGCTCCATAGGGTTTTCAATGGCTGATTTTTCAGAAGCAGATCACCAGGCCTTTCTTCTGAGGTACCTCATGGAGTTGAACCTCCAAACTTTCAGTTAGCAGCTGAGTGTGTTAACTGTTTGCACCACCCAGGGACTCCTACTAGGGTGGGGAAAGTGTCTCTGGGCTCCCAAAGCTCTCTGTCCCTGCTGCTTTTGTCAGATTTGGGGAAGAGACTAAACCCCTTAAGATAGCCTATGTGGCCCTGCATGGTCTGTCCCCAGCCCACTTCCTCTGGCCCCTTTCTTTCTCTGTGTCACCACTTTGGTGGTCTCAGTTCCAAGTCTCTACGTTCACCCCTCCACCCCAGTCTTTGCACAGGCTGGTCTCTCTGCTTGAAACACTTTTCCTCTCTTCCTCACCTATTCACCCTTTAGCTCTCAGGATAAGCAAGTCTTCCCTGTCCCTTCCCTGACTCAGTCAAATCCTCCATGGATAAACAGAAACCAAACCCAAACCCTTTGCCATTGAGTCGATTCCAATTCATAGTGACCCCATAGGACGGTGTAGAACTGCCCCATAGGGTTTCCAAAGCTGCAGTCTTTACAGGAGCAGACTGTCAACATCTTTCTCCCATGGATCAGCTGGTGGTTTGAACAACCAACCTTTTGGTTATCAGCCTAACACTTAACCACTGTGCAACCAGGGCTCTTTCCATGGACAGGTCAGCCCAATTTAAAATGAGAAATTTCAAAGCATACAAAAAACTATAGAGAATAATATAATAAACAGCTGTTTATTTGGTACCCCTCCCCTATTCTGCCCCCATTTGTCAAAGCTAAACCTTTGCCATATTCAGATCTTTTTTGATAGGACACAAAACGTTACAGATCTGGATGGAACCCCTCTAAACTCATTCCCGTCTCTCCCCTAAGGTAACCACTCTCCTGCATTTGGGGTTTATCATTCCTGTGGGTTTTTTCTCCCCCCCCCCACATATGCTTGTGCCTGTAAACACTTTACAGAATTCTTTGGCATATTTACAAATCTTTAAGAAATTGCATTATACTGCATATACCAAACCAAACCTGTTGCCATTGAGTCGATTCTGGCTCATAGCAATCCTATAGGACAGAGTAGAACTGCCCTGTAGGATTTCCAAGGAGCGGCTGGTGGATTCGAACTGCCAACTTTTGGGTAGCAGCTGAGCTCTTAACCACTGCACCACCAACTTGCTTTTTTCACTCAGCACTATGTTTTGAAATGTATCTGCATTGATACATGTAGTTCTAGAACATACCTTTTCATTGCTGATTAGGGTTCCATTGTACAAGGTCACCACACTTTATCTACTTGTCTCTGTCTGGAGGACATCCAGCTTATTTTCTCTCTCTTTTTTTTTTTGCTCCTAGAAACAATGCTACCATTAATTTTTTTTGTACCCATCCCCTTGTATGCAAGCGAGCCTTCTGGGTAGATACTTGGGAGTAGAATTGCTGGGTTCAGGTCATTTGGATCAGCAGCTTGGCTTGATATGGCTAAATGGTTTTTCAAAGTGATCGTACCAATCTACACTTCAGTATATGAAAGTTCCCATGCCTGGGATCCTCAACAACATTTGATAATGTCATACTTTAAAATATTTGCCAAATTGATGGGCGTGAAATCGTATTTCAGTGTTTTAATCTGAGATTCCTTGTTTACAAGTAAGATTGAGCATACTTTCATCTTTTTGTTGGCCATTTGCCTTTTCTCTTTTTTAAATCACCTGTTGGTTTATCTGACAGTCCTTCTGTTGGATTTTCTTTAATATTTGTAGGAGTTCTTTATATATTTTGGATACTAATCCTTTGTCAGGTTGTGGCCCATCACTTCACTTTGTTTAAGGTGTTTTTTTTACTCCAACCCAAAAACCTGCTGCCATCGAGTCGATTCCAACTCATAGTGATCCTATAGAATAGAGTAGAACTGCCCCATAGGTTTTCCAAGGAACAGCTGGTGGATTTGAACTGCTGACCTTTTGGTTAGCAGCCGAATGCTTAACCGTTGGGCCACCAGGGCTCCTCTTTCACTCCACTCATATGCAACTTTAAATCTGTGTGATTTGATTAATGTCTGACTTCCCCACTAGATTATAAGCTACATGAGAAGAGGGACCATCCCTTGCCCCTTGTACAGTGTCTAACACACACTAGGAACTCAAGAAATATTTCTGGACTGAATTGTATTGCAACTATTTGTCTTTTTATATGGTCACCTCCCCAGGCCCTCCCCCGCCCCTTGCTGTCTCACAAGGCTACTGCGTGCTAAATACTGCTCCCTTATAGGCTATAAACTTCTTGAGAGCAGGAATCTGGTAGTATTTTATTCATCTTTGTGTTTCTACCACCTATCGCAGCACCTCTGGCACAGAGTATACATTCAATAATTTTTGCTTAATGATTTTCCTTCGTTACTCTGAGCTTTTTCTTTTCTCCTTAGCCCAGCTCCTATCTCTGAGCCCATTTTTACCTATAAAGTGAATAATGAAAACTTCCTAGGGTGTTTGTGGTGGTCCCTGGTTGGTGTAAGCGGTTAAACACTTGACTACTAACCCAGAAGTTGAGGGTTGGAACCCACTTCAAACCTACTGAGAGGCACCTCAGAAGAAAGGCCTGGCAATCTGTTTCCAGTAGGTCACAACCTTGAAAACCCTATGGAGTGCAGCTCTACTCTACACACATGGGGTCTCCAAGGTCGGAATTGACTTGATGGCAACTGGTTTGTTTGTTTGTTTTTGGCTAGGGTATTTGTGAAAATCACATAAATCCCATGAGACAATATATACAGCAGTACTTAGCACATAATAGGTGCTAAACAAATGCTAACTTATTCCTGCAATAGTCGTGTTGGCGGCTAAAGATACACTTTGCTTAATCTTAACAGACAAAGTTCTTTCAGAGAGAGAATAAAAGTGAACTTCCTCAAGATCTGGTGAGAAAGCATTCCTTTCTCTTTTTCGTTATTGGCATTTGACCCACAATATAAGGCCCAGTCCCAACGCGATCTCTGAAAAGCATCAAACATCATTCTTTTCCTTTTCTTTTATAAATTCCAGACATATCAAAGGCATATGAACCATACATCGAATTCAGAACTTTAAGTGAAAACATATAAAAGCCAACTCCTCGGCTTCGGCCCGAAGTCACTGAGCAGAAAGGAGGCCTGTCAGCGATATCAGAGGTGGGACTTGGAGGCTGCAGCCAGGGACATAGGCAGAATTCTTACATCTTTTTCCTACATCTGCCATTGATTGGGTGACCTCTGATCTACTTATAAAATGAAGATAATCACTCTTGCTTTTTCTGGAGGCTGAAGTTCATTAATTACTCATTTAAAAATACTTTGAGATCCTCAGCCCAAAAAGTAGTCTGACTCTTTTTAAACAGAGCTCCCAGCTAAATGGCCCAGCAACGTGTTTTCCTACAACCCAGGAGTATGAGCTCCACTTTAGCAGAAAGTGGGGCCTAAGAAGGTGGATTTGTTTGTCCAGAGTTGTAAGTCACTGACAGACTGAGGGAAAACCCTGAAAGGGCAAGGCCTGGTTCTGTGCACGCCCCCCTTTCATCTTCAGCCCAGAGTTTGCAGGAATGGTAAATCTCAGGGCAGCCTCATTTGATCAAGAGGTAATACTATGCGGAGGCCTGTCACCTCTAGGGTTTCATCACCGCATGAGGAAAGCAGGTGGCTGTACTGGGCCTACTGCAACGTGAGCCCACCAGAGAGAACAATTAGAGTCACAGTGACCGCTGGCAGCCGGTCTCTCCCCAGAAGGCCCCGCTGTTAGCCAAGAGGAACTTTGCAGAGAGCTGTAACGGGAGAAGGTGGGCTGAACCCAGAAAGCAACCTCAGCAGGGCCTGGGCCTCTCTGAAGCTGACCTTCTCCTCAACTCAGTATGCTGGGAAGGGGACTAGAAGAAGAATAGAGAGGGCTGAAATCCCCATTGGACTCCTCCGTGTGGTAGCATTCTAGCGTTAAGCTGGCTCCCCGGTATGGCTATTGGAACCAGAAAGGATGTGTTGTGGCGCTGTTGCGGGGAAAGCCTTGGAGCCAGAAGACCAGGCTTGAAAATCTGATTGCAAGACTTACTAGCTGTGCAGATGGAACACTAAACCTCTCTGAGCCTCAGTGCCACAACTGTGGGTAGAGATAAAAATAACACTGACCTATCAGGGTTGTTAAGGAGCCCTGGTGGCGCAACAGTTAAGAGCATGGCTGCTAATGGAAAGCTTGGCAGTTCAAACCCATCCAACTGCTACTGGGAGAAAGACCTGGCAATCTGCTCTCATAAAGATTACAGCCTAGAAAACCTTATGGGGCCGTTCGACTTTGCCACATGGGGTCATGATAAGTCATGACTCGACAGCACCTGACAACAACAACATGAGGGTTGTTATGAAGATTAAACAAGAAAAAATATATAAAAGTGCATGACACACCAAAGGGGCTCAGTCAATCCTAACTAAAAAGATAAAACACTAAAAATTCATTTAAGACAGAGCAGAGCTCACATCCTTTATTTTTTCTATTATTTTCCTCCTTCTTTCTAATTAAAGTCATACTTGCCCATGGTAGTTAAGGGTTGAATTTGTGTTCCTCCAAATTTATGTCGAAGTTCTAACTCCTAGTACCGGTGAGCACGACCTTGTTTGGAAATAGGATCTTTGAAGATGTCATGAATTCAGTTGAAGTTCCTGGGTGGCTGCTAACTGAAAGGTTGGAGGTTCAAGTCCACCCAGAAGTGCCGTGGAAGAAAAGTCTGGCGATCTACTTCTGAAAAATCGGTTATTGGAAACGCTATGGAGCACAGTTCTACTCTGACACACATGAAGTCTTCCTGAGTAGGTGTCAACTCCACGGCAACTGGTAACTAGTATGAGTTAAGTTAACATGAGGTCGTTCTGGAGTAGGGTGAGTCCTAATCCAATCTAAGTGGTGTCGTATGAAAGAGAAGAGACACAGAGGCAGACACAGGGAAGGCAGTCATGTGAAGATGCATTTACATGCTAATGGATGCCTGGGGCTACCAGAAGCTGAGAAAGGATCTTCTCCTAGAACCTTTGGAGAGAATATGGCTCTGCTGACACCCTGAATTTAGACTCCTAGCCTCCAGAACTGTAGGACAATAACTTTCTGCTCTCATAAGCCAGCCAGTTTGTAGTATTTTGTATGGCAGCCCCAGGAAACCAATAAAATGATGAAAAAAATCAAATGGGATACAGTGAAAAATGGGTGTCCCTCCCATCCAGACCCCTTGCCACTCAGTTCTCCCCTGGTGGCAATAAACATTACCGGGTTCTGGTAAATCCTTCCAGAAATGTTCTATACATGTAGAAGCATCTATGTGGATTTTTAACCAGGCCTCCTTTTTACACAGATAACATGTATGTACACTCTTCTGATATTTTGCTTTTGTTTTCACTTAATGTATACTGGAACTACGTCTGTAGCAATATACATAGAATTACCCCAATCTTTTTCATGCTGTGTGGTATTACATTCCGTTCGTTTAGCCAGTCCTCTCCAGGTGAACATTTAGGTCTGTGTTAGTTTTCCACAGCTGTGATAACAAATGAACACAAACGTCGTTGCTTAAAACAACACACATTTAAGATCTTACAGTTCTGTAATGCAGAAGTTCAGAGGTCTCACTGGGCTAGAATCAAGGTGTTGGCAGGGATGTTCTCCCTTCTGGTGGTTGTAAGGGAGAATCCGTCTCCTTGCCCTTTCCAGCTTCCAGAGACTGCCCACATTCCTTGACTTGTGGCCACTTCCTCTATCTTCAAAGTCAGCAAGAGTGGGTCAAGTTCTTCTCATATCACATCACTCTGATTCTCCTTTTCTGCCTCCCTCATTCATTTTTGAGGACCTTTATGATTATCAAGCCCACCTAGACATCCAGGATAATCTATTTTAAGGTCAGCTGATTACCAAATCAAAAAACCATACCCAGTGCGGTTGAGTCGATTACGACTCAGCGACCCACCCTAATTTCGCCTGCACTTCTAACTCTCCTTTGGCATGTAATGTAGCATATTTACGGGTTCTGAATTTGGATGTAGACATCTTCGGGGACCATTAATTCGCCTATCAGAGTCTCTAGGTGGTGCAAACAGTTAACACACTTGGCTGCTATGGAAAGTTTGGAGGTTTGAGTCTACCCAGCGGCACCTCTGAAGAAAGGCCTGGTGATCTCCTTCTAAAAAATCAGCCACTGAAAAAACCCTGTGGAGCACAGTCCTACTCTAACACATGGATCGCCATGAGTTAGAATCAACTCAAGGGCAACTGGTTGGTTGGTTGGTTGGTTGGTTATTCTGCCTACCATAGGTTGTTTCCTGTTTTTTACAATTACAAACAGAGCTGATGAATATCCTTGTACAAATGTCATCTCTTACCTGTGAGTGTATATGGAAGATAAATTCTTAGAAGTGGGCTGTCTGGGTAAAAGGGCATGTGATTTAAAATTTCGCGTAGGCATTGCCAAATTTCACTCCAAAGGGATGTGTCATGAATACCACCAAGGTATTCATGCCAATTTTCTTATACCTTTGAACTCAAACAGCATTTTAGCAAACTTTTTCATCTTGGCCAATCTGACAGATGAAAAATGGCATCTAGTTGTTTTAACGTGTATTTCTTTCACTTTGAATGAAGTTGAACATTTTTTATATTTAAATTTTTATTTCTAGAATGGTCTGCTTGCGTTCATTTTTTACTGTTTTTTTTTTTCTGTTGATATAGACAACCTTTTTATATAACTAGGAAAGTTGGATGTTTGTATATCATACTTTTGCAAATATCTTATCCAGTCTATTATTTGCCTTTTGAATTTTTCCATGTGGAAATTTAAAACATTTTTAAGTCAAATATATTCTTTTTTTTTTTCCCCTCCCTCTGGGGATTTTTGTGTTTTATGCCTTGTTTTCCCCACCATGTGATTTTGTAAAATTCCCTCATTTTATTCTACTGTTTTTATGGTTATTCTTTTTACATTTAAGTCTTTGATACATCTGGGTACATTTAGGTATAAGGAATAATGTAAGCTTCCACGTGTCCCTCCTCTTCCCATTGCTAAGCTATCAGGGAATGTTATTCCAATATCATTTTCAGAATAATCTATCTTTCCCTTTATTTGAAATGCCACCTTTATAATACGCTAAATTCTGCTGGGTAATTATATCTTTTCCGGTCTTTTTAACTGTTTTGCCTACCAAACTTTTACATTAGGGTTTTTTTTTTTGAACAACATCCTTAAACCAAACCCAAGCCCATTACTACTGAGTCAGTTCCCACTCAGAGCAGCCCCATAGGACAGAGTAGAACTGCTCCACAGGGTTTCCAAGGCTGTAATTTCTACAGAAGCAGACTGCCACATCTTTTTCCCACAGCACTTAACCACTGCACCACCAGGGCTCCTGTTAAGACATAATTCACATCCCATAAAATTCACCCTTTTAAAGCATACGACTCAGTGATTTTTAGTACATTCACATAGTTGTGCAACATTTCATCACCCCAAAAAGAAACCCTGTACTCATTAGCAGTCTCTCCCTATTCCTCCCACCTGCCTCCAGCCCCTGGCAACCACTGATCTACTTTCTGTCTCTATGGGTCTGCCTATTCTGGACAGTCATTTAAATGGAATCATGCAATATGTGGCTTTTTTGTGTCTTACTTCTTTCACTTAGCATAATGTTTTCAAGTTTCATCCATCATCGGTATTTTATTCCTTTTTATTGCTAAATAATATTCCATTATACCCACTCCTCACTCACATGGTTAGGTTCCAAAAACCAAGCTATTTTGGGAAAATAGGCATTATGCAAAAAAGGGAGGATGACCATATCAGATCACAAAATGGAGGATGACTACATCATTACATAACTGCCAAATTATATCATAACATAACTGCCAAACCACTGAGAATCACGGCTCAACCAAGTTGACACGTAACCTTAACCATCACAACCAGTGTCACTCTCATCTTGTACCTTGACGTTTATAACTTCCAGACGTGTGACGTTAATGTGCAGAATAGTCGGATAGTAGATTTTTTTACTGTTGTAGATGTGAAATGTCACATAATGAAATAGCCGGTAAGTGAGGAGTAGCTGTACATAGGTATACCACATTTTGTTTACCTATTCACTCAGCAATGGATGAACGTTTGGGTTGCTTCCACTTTTTGGCTATTAAGTATAATGCTGCTATGATCATTCAGGTACAGGTGTTTGTGTGAACATACGTTTTCAATTTTCTTGGGTATGTACCTAGGAGTAGAATTGCTGAATCATACAGTAACTGTATGTGTAGAACGTTTTGAGGAAATGCAGAGTGTTTTCTAAAACAGCTGCAGCACTTCACACTGCCACCAGCAGTGAGTGAGGGTCCCAATTTATCTACGCCTTTGGCAACACTTGTTATCGTCTTTTTCATTTTAGTCATCCTAGTGGGTTTTTTTTTTTTTTTTTTAGTGGGTATAAAGTGCTATCTCATTGTTTTAATGATGCTGGCCATTTTCATGTCCTTTTTGGCCATTTGTATATATTCTTTGGAGAAATAGATAATCTAAATAGATAATCTTTGCCCATTTCAAAAATCAGGTTGTCTTTTTATTGTTGAGTTGTAAGATCTTCTTGTATGATGGATACAAGTCTCTTAATCAGATACATGATTTATAAATATTTCTTCCGATTCTGTGGGTTGTCTTTTTAATTTTGATGATATCCAATTTCTTTGGTTGTTTTTGTTTTCGGTGTCATATCTAAGATATGTCGTAATGTCTGATAAGGAGCCCATTCTCACTGTCTTTTCTTTTTTTTCCCAGATTTTTTTTTCTGGTTATTCTTGCATGCTTATTTTTTCCAAATGAAGTTTAGAATTAGCCCACCTTATTCCAAAGGCAATCCTTTTAGCATGTTTTTAAAATTGGAATTACTATAAATAATAATTTTTACAGCACTCTATCTTCCTATTCAAAAACAGAGTTTATCTTTACATTTATTCAGACTATTCAGTCCCTCACTTGCATTTTAAAATATTCTAATAATGCTAGCACATTTCTAATAGTTTTGCTTTGTGTTGTTACTCCTATGAATGGAATCTTTTCTCATATTTTCAAACTAGTTGCCAATTCCATGTAAGAAAGGTACTAATGTTTGTGTATCAATCATAACCAGTCACCTCATTTTATTGACTGTTGATACTGCATCATTTTATTGATAATTCCTGAATGAGTGGTCTTGAGTTTTCCAGATTTAAGCATATCTTCTAAAAATAATAATTTTGCTTTCTCCTCTTCCCGTTTTCATACCTCTTGTTTCTTTCTATTGTGCAATTGAATAGCCAGCACTTGCAGAACAGTGTCAAATAATGATGGTGTTAGTAGAAATTCTTATTTTGCTCCTGACTCTATGGGAACCGCTTCCAGCATTTACCGACTTAGCAGAGAAACAACTTCCAGCGTCTCCTTCTGAGGCTTTCTTTTATTGTGGTCTCTTTGTCAGGTTTCATACAGTGCTATGCGGGCTTCAAGCAAAGAATTTGGAAGTTTTCCTGCTTTCTCTAAGCTCTGGAACAATTTAAATAGCAGGTAGAATTCACCCATGAAACCATCTGGACCTGATACTTTTTTAGGTACAACTCTTTGCAAATATTCTCAATTTATTCTACAGTATTTCATATGTTTTGGTTTTTGTGTGTCTTTTAAAATTCTTTCAGAATTAGTTGTAATATTTTCTGTTTTTCTTGAAAATCATCCATTCTACTCAGGGTTGTAAACATTTTTGCCTAGGTTGACTGAAGAAAATGCTTATGGTTCTACTAATTAGCACGTGTCTGTATTTGTTGCCTGGGGTTACCACAATGAAGTACAGAACAGAAATGTGTTGTCTCACAGTTCTAGAGGCTAGGAGTCCAAAATCAAAGAAACAGCCATGTCGATTCCTTTTGAGGCTTCTGAGGGAGAGAATCTGTTCCATACCTCTCTCCTAGCATCTGGTGACAGCCGGTGATCCTTAGTATTCTTGGTTTGTGGCAGCAGAATGCCAATCTCTGCCTTCATCTTCACGTGGCCATCTTTCCTCTGTCTCTCTTCTTTTTTATGGGGCCACCACTTATATTGGATTAAGATTCACCCGACTCCAGTATGAGCTCATTTTAACTTAACTGATAACATCTTCAAAGACCCTATTTCGGAACAAGGTCACATTCACGGGAGCGGAGGCTAGGACTTCAACATAAATTTTTGAGGAACGTAGTTCAATCTGTAACAGTGTCTATGGTCATTTCTCATGTTGTGTATTTGATCTTTAAAAAGCTGGTGAGAGGTCCGCTGCTACAAAACTCCCTATTTATACAACTGGTCTGAGGCTGAGGGTCCCCATCACTAAATCCCCCAATACCCAGCCTGTTTGGTTTTACTCGAGATAAGGTAAGACAGACACTTCTTCCTGTACATGTTGCTATAATTGAATGTTTACTATGTGCCAGATACTATGCTAAATTCTTTACTTTCATTTTCTTGTTTAGTTCTCACACAATCCCACCAGATAGGTCATATTGGATTATCCCCAGTTTACCAAGAAGGAAACAGAGACTCAAGAGATAAAGTAACTTGCCCGAGGTCACAGAGCTAGTAGCAGATAAAGCTGGAATTCTGACCCGCCTGTCTGCCTCAGGACCCATTCTAAATCATGCGGCCTTCCACCCCATTCTGGGCCTGTCTCTCACTCCCCTGGTGTCAGCAACTCAGAAATGTCCACAGCTGGTGAGCGTCTAACTCAAGCCCATGTTTTCTGGACTTCTCAGGTGCCTCATAGTGTGATTCTCCCTCCATCTATGAGATATTTTTTGAGGGCTTGCTCTGTGCCAGATACATTGCTTATTGTTACTTGCCATCGAGTTGGCTCCAGCTCAGGGCGATCCCATGTACAACAGAATGAAACCTTACCCAGTCCTGCACCATCTTCAAGATTGTTGGTATGCTTGAGCCATTGTTGTGGCCTCTGTGTATTCTGAGTGCCTTCTAACCTAAGGGGCTCATCTATATCAGACAATATTCTGCTGTGCCCCATAGGGTTTTCATTGGATAATTTTTGGAAGTAGACCACCAGGCTTTTCTTCCTAGTCAGTCTTAGTCTGGAAGCTCTGCTGAAACCTGTCCATCATGGCTGACCCTGCTGGTACTTAAAATACTGGTGGCATACCTTCCAGCATCATAGCAAGATGCAAGACACTACACTATGACAAACTGACAAAAGAGTGGTGGAGATACAGTGTTAGGTGCTGTGAAAATGGCTGTGAAGTAGAGAGACCATGATCTCCACTCTTGGACAGAGCATTTATATCTAGTGTGTGTGTGGCGGGGGAGAGCTGTGTCACCAGCTAAATTAAGATGCTCATTTAAATAGCAGAACAATTTTAAAAAATCATCAAACAGTGCTTAGAGATGCAGTTGTAGAGAGAACCCAGGGTTTAGCAACCACCAGAACTAGTTTGAATTACACGTGTCTGACCCTTAATAGCTATACGACCAGGACAAGTCATTCCATCCTTCTGAGTTTCTATTTCCACATCTACAAAATGTGGATAATACCAGACATTTTCCCACAGAGTAGCTTTCCTGCACTAGGATACTTGATACAGTGGGCATTTTTTTTCAATTGTACTTTAGATGAAGGTTTACGGAACAAACTAGTTTCTCATCAGTTAGTACACACATTGTTCTATGACATTGGTTAACAATCCCACAACATGTCAACACTCTCCATTCTCAATCCTGGGTTCCTTACTACCAGCTTTCCTGCTCCTCCTGCCCTCCAGTCCGTGCTCCAGGGCTGGTGCGCCCCTTTAGTCTTGTCTATGGGCCTGTTCTATGGGCCTGTCCAATCTTTGGCTGAAGAGTGAACCTCAGGAGTGACTTCATTACTGAGCTGAAATGGTGTCCAGGGACTGTACTCTCAAGGTTTCTCCAGTCTCTGTCAGGCCAGCAAGTCTGGCCTTTCTTTTTGAGGCAGAATTTTGTTCTACATTTTTCTTCAGCTCTGTCTGGGACCCTCTATTGTGATCCCTGTCAGAGCAGTCAGCGGTGGTGGCCGGGCACCATCTAGTTGTACTGGGCTCGGTCTGGTGGAGGCCGTGGTAGATGTGGTCCATTAGTCCTTTGGACTCATCTTTCCCTTGTTTTTTTTTTTTTCTTCCTTACATTGTTTCATATAATAATGGTGTGTCCTGTTGATGGTTTGAGATTTGATGACATGTGATAATAATCACATGGTTGTTGCAAGGATGAAATGAGATACTGTAAGTGAAAAGCTCTGTACAAATTCAGTTCCACCAGTACAGATTCTGTTGTCACTGCCTCGCTGGGTGAATATGAGCAAGTTACCCGCCTTGTCTGGTCTCCAAACTTCCTTCTCGGCAAAATAAGACAGGTATTTAATTAATTAATTCAGGAAAAATCTACTGAGCACATTTTCTGTGCCAGGTACAGTGGCCCTGGGGACATGAAGATACGAGAAGCAGGTGGGGGTACCTGGCTCAGCAGGGAGCAAGAAATAAAGACTTTCCTGTGAGACAGGTAGAGATAGGTGAGACAGGTAGAGACAAGGAGCATGAGTTGAGCTCCAGGGTCTCTTCCAGCTTTAAATTCTATCCTTCTGTGACCAGGAGGAGGGATAGACAGGGCAAGCGTCTTTGGGGGAGGCCATCTGGTGTAGTGGGTTAATGTACAAGCCCTGGAGTCAGACAGTCTTGGGCCAGCTCTGTCACTTTCTACCTGTGTGACGCTAGGCCAATAACTTAACCTTGACGAGCCTCAGTAGCCTTATCTGTAAAATGGGGATGACGGTAGTCCCTATTGCATAGGGCTACTGTGAGGATTGAATGACATATAGTGTGTAAAGCTCTCAACTCAGTGCTTGGAACATAATAAGCAAACTAACGAATGGTAGCCTTTTTTCTCCCTTCCTTCTTTCCCTCTTTCCTTTCTCCCCTCCTTTCCTCCCTTTCTCCTCCTCCCTGTTCCTCTTCCTTTTCCCCCTCTCCATCTTCCCCTCCTCTGCCTCAACTTACCTGCTATACTTGAGCAGCATGGGGCAGTGGCGGTTCAGTGGTTGAATTCTCGCCTTCCATGCGGGAGACCGGGGTTCGACTCCTGGCCAATGCACGTCATGCACAGTTACCACCTGTCTTTCAGTACAGACTTGTATTGCTACGATGCTGAACAGGTTTCAGTGAAGCTTCCAGACTAAGAGGCCTGGCGATCTACTTCTGAAAACCAGCCAATGAAAACCTTATGGATCACAGCAATTTGATCCGCAACCATTTGATGGAGATGGTGCAGGACTGGGCAGCATTTCGTTTGGTTTCATGGGCCCCAGGGGAAGGGCAGATCCATGGCAGCTAACAACCCTTGAACAGCAAAAACCTTCTGGAGCGAGAATCCCCTCTCCAAACCTTCCCACTCTCTTTCTATTTGGAGGTTGGCACAGAAAAACCAACCCTGCTGAATGAATTGGCTTCCCCATTGCTGGCCTTTGCGGTGACTCCCACCCTTGCTGGAAGTTTCTGATGCTTGTTGGCTGTGACTGCTCAGAGGCCAAGGGCCTTGAACTAGACAGTTGTCTCCATGAGGCAGGGCTGACCCAGTACCCAAGGTCTAGGTACTTTTCAAGGGCTTAGGAAAAAGATTGAGATCTGAAAACAAGTTATTGGTTCCAAAATATGAAGGAAAAAAAAAAAAACCATTGCTGCCAAATTGATTCTGGCTCATAGCGACCCCATAGGACAGAATAGAATTGTCCTACAGGATTTCCAAGAAGTGGGTGGTGGATTTGAACTGCCGACCTTTTTGTTAGCAGTCGAGCTCTTAACCACTGCACCACCAGGGCTCCAAAATATGAAAAGAAAACTGCAAAAATCAAGAAATGTTTAATTAAATATCTATAAAATGCAACATTGTATTTACTTCATCGTTTGTTCAATTTAGTGCTTCCTTACATTTGAAAACAATTTCTAGGTTGGATTTTTTTCTCCCTTTGCACGAGTTCCCAAATATGCACTATAATTGCTGAGAAATTACGGCCAATTGTAAATTAAATGAGTTGTTTGCCAGTTGTAAATAAAATGAGTACTTTTAGCCAGATTCAGTAGCAACATTACAAAAATCCTTTCCCCCAAATTTTACAGCTCCAATAGTTAATATGGAATATTTTAAAATATTTTATACAGTATAGGGCCTTTCTAGGGCCTAAGAAAATCTTCAAAGGACCTTGGGCTTGGGAGGCCATTAGCCCTTCTTTTAAATTCTTCTATTTTTTTCCCCTCTGGTGATGCAGCTGGTGTGTTTGAACCACCTACCTCTCAGCAGTCAAGCGTTTTAACCACTGTGCCACCAGGACTTCTAAAGATTCCAAGGTTGCAATCTTTACAGAGAAGCCCTGGTGGTACAGTGGTTAAGCATTCGACTGCCACCAAAAGGTTGGCAGTTCCAATCCACCAGCCACTCCTTGGAAACTCTGTGGGGGCAGTTCTACCCTGTTCTAAAGGATTGCTGAGTTGGAATTGACTCAGTGGAAATGAATTTGGCTTGTTTGGATTAATCTTTACAGAAGTAGGCTGCCACATCTTTCTCCTGTGGAGTCACTGGGTGAGTTTGAACTATTTATCTTTTGATTTGCAGCTGAGAGCTTAACCACTGCGCCACCAGGGCTCTGTTTTCCTACTAGGATAGCTGATTTTTCTAGCCCTTTGTAAACCAAACCACAAAAAACCAAACCCATTGGCCTCTAATATTTACAGAGAAATTGTAATAACTTTTGAAAATGCTTACCATGTAACAAAAAAGTGCAGGCTATAAACTATAGATCAGTTCTATTTTAAACGCTCTCAACTAGCTAAAACAAATTCATACATGTATTTAAAAAAAAAAGACTAGATAGAAATATACTAAAATGTTAACAGATTCTCTAGGTAAGAACAACATGCATAATTGTCTTTTCCTTTTTATAGTTTTTGGACTTTCAATTTTTCTACAATGAAAATGCCTTGCAATCAGAAAAACAATTTTTGGTAGTTTAAAAAAAATTTTTTCTTACTACAAAAGTAATTTATGCTCATTATAGAAAAATTACAAAATACATATAAGCATAAGGAAGGAAAAGAAACATGCAAATTCCACCCACCCAGAGACAACCAGTGGGTCCTTCCAGACCCTTTTCATGCATATATAAACATTTATATTTTTAACACAAAATGGGATCATTCTGTACATAGTACTGTTTTGAAATCTGCTTCTTTCCCTCACAATGTATATTGAGAACATTTTTTAATGTCAACAGCACATTTCTACAAGATGATTTTAATGGTGGCGTACCACCCAAGTATGAGGACAAACCAGAATTTACCTTACCTCGAAATATTTGATCCTTATGTTGCTTCCAGATTTTCTCTATTACAAATAGTGCTGTAATAAGTAATATTTTTGAGCTTCTAAGAATTTTTCAGGAGCCCTGGTAGTGTACTGATTAAGTGCTCGGCTGCTAAACGAAAGTGGGAGGTTCGAATACATCCAATGGCTCTGCAGAAAAAGACCTGGTGATCTGCTCCTGTAAAGATTACAGCCCAGGAAACCCTATGGGGCTGTTCTATTCTGTCATTTTGGGTTGCCATGAGTCGGAATCGACTCGACAGCACACAACAAGAAGAACCCTTCATCTTCACAAGGAAATCATAGAACATTACCCAGTAGACATTTATTTTCGAACGATACCAAGCACTGAGGATCCAAAGGTGTCAAGCTATGGTTCTTGCACTGGGGGAGTTCCTGGTCTTGGTCTAGATGGTAGCAGGAGCGCCAAAATCTGAGAAAGCCAGGAAAGGCTTCTCTGGGAAGGTGACATTGAACTGGGCCTTTAAACAAATAATTCCTTTTATAAGCATCCGCACAAAGCTGATTCCTATGAGGCGGAGGTTAAGGATGTTCCAAGTGTCTAACTTTTCCGAGCTGCTGTACCGCTCCATCATCTCTAACATGGACTACTCCTTCTCACCTCAGTACTCTCTCTCCTTTCTTTGGGTTCCCTAACTCCCTGCAGCGTCTCACAGAATTCATGAACCATGTAAAGAAAATGGCTCACATGGCTGTGGAGGCTGATAAGTGCCAAATCCATGGGTCAGGCATAGACTTCTCCCCGGCCTTCAGTTTCTGCCCAAAGGCACTCAGCTTTCTTGCTCCGTGGGCTGGGAACCCAATGCACCGTCTCCTTTGGTTCTCTGCTGCAGGACTTTCCTTCCTTGGTGATGGTGGATTTGAATCACCTACCTTTTGGTAAGCAGCCGAGCACTTAACCACTGTGCCTCCAGGGCTCCTATACTCTCTCTACTATGCCTCATTTGTGGTGGTACAAAGACACAGAGTTAGGCTCAGAGTGCTGAAACGTTCGGTGGAGCAGGAGCGTTTTAGTTATCTAATGCTGCTACAACAGAAATACCACAAGTGGATACTTTAACAAACAGTTTATTTTCTCACATTTCCAGGAGGCTAGAAGTCCGAATTCAGGGTGCCAGCTCCCAGGGAAAGCTTTCTCTTTCTTTTAGGGGAGATTCTTGTCATCAATCTTCCCCTAATCCAGGAGCTTCTCAGCACAGGGACCATGGGTCCAAATGGCACACTCCACTCCCAGTGCTGCTTTCTTGGTGGTATGAGGTCCCTTCATCTCTCTGCTCAATTCTCTCTTATATATCTCAAAAAAGATTGACTCAAGATACAACCTAATCCTCTAGATTGTGTCCTGCCTCATTAACATAACAGCCTCTAATCCTACCTCATTAACTTCATAGAGGTTAGGATTTACAATACACAGGATAATCACATCAGATCACAGAATGGTAGACAATCACCCAATACTGGGAATCATGGCCTAGCCAAGTTGACACACGTTTTTGGGGGACACAATCCAATCTATAACGAGGAGCATGGGGGATAGGGTGGGGGAGGAGTGGAAGCTGAGGGCTGGAGAGGTGGGCTGAAGAAAGATCAGACATGCTAAGGTGTATGTTAGTGATGTTTATTAGGGGATAGCATGGTTCCTTAGAGAAGGAATCAGGCAGCTCTGGAAAGGATGGTTCGGCCATTTTACACATGGTGAAACAGGCACAATTAAGAGAAGTTCAGGGATTCATATAAGGTGATTTTGTAGGGAAGTAGAAGAGTAGGACTCATCTGTAGGTCTCCCCAATGTTGTTGTGTAATAAATTATTCCCAAAGCTTAACAGCTTAAAGCAATGAATATTTATTATCTCACACAGTTGTTGAATCCAGGAGTGGCTTAGCATGAGGTGGCCATCAAGCTCTTGGCCAGAACTGCAGTCTCTGAAGACTTGTCTAGCCCTGGATGTTCTGCTTCCAAGCTCACTCATGTGGCTGTTGGCACGAGGCCTCAGTTTCTCATCATAGGGCTGCTCATGACATAGCTTTCCCCACACTGAGTGATCAGAGAGAGAGAGAGATGGAGAAAGGGAAAGAGAAGAACCAAGATGGAAATCTTTTTATAACCTAATATTGAAAGTGACATCCCATCAGTGCTACCATATTCTACTCATTAGAAGTGAGTCTTTAGGTCCAGCCCACACTCAAGGGAAAGGGATTTCACAAGGGTGGAAACCAGGAGGCAGGCCATTGGGCGCCATCTTAGAGGCTGCCTATCATCTGCACCCTTTCCACTTGATGGTATTGCATCTTGTTTTCATCTTTGCAGCTATTCCCCTCCCCCCGTAAGTAGAAGTATTTTATGAACTTCATAAAGTTGCAGTGAGACCAGTTTGGGGCGATTTATATCTTCTGTAAACAACAGCATTGAACTACTTAGCAAACCAGGAAGTGGAAAATGGTTATAAACAGATCTAATTACTTTCATTGCCAAGGCAGTGTAAAATGCAACATGTAAAAATGGACTTAATTGGTGAAAAATTAATTAGACAATTAAACTTATTTCTGCTTAAATACATTTAGGTATTACTTGGTAATCTGACTTGAGGTTTATTTTAAGGTGGGTTTGTTATTTTGACTCTGTCCTTTAAGAAATGATCTCTGTTTAACATGCCAGGAAGGCTTCTGGTCTTGCTGTAAAACCAAGTTTAGTTCATTGTCATGGTTCATCTCCAGATGGGACTGATCAGGGTCAAACTGGCCCAGTGGGCAAAAAGACATTTGCTTTGGAAGCCCCATCAAGAGGAAAATCTTTCTACTGCCTGAGGGAGTTTTCTGGGAAAGCTGAATGTCAGTGGGAAAGGCACAGGATTACAAGTGGGAAATATGAGGACTCCTGACACTTCTGCCACTCACTAGCTCTGTGACTCTGGGAAATTTACTTCTTCTATCTGGGTTTCAGTTTCTAGATCTGTAAAATGAGGTGCTGGGAGTAGTTTGATGATGTCTGAGTTTGCTTCACCCATAAAATTCCACAATTGTCAAGTATGGGGGTCTCACTACAGGAGGAATACTTTGCAAAAGTTTTCTTTTTAAAAGAAAGGTTTCTCAGACTGATCTGTTTATTAGAATTTGTTTCAGAAAGCTTCTCACGTACTGGTCAAACATGGCAGATTGAATACACGTTTACCTACATGCTTTCTTCAAACTCCATTTAAACGATAAGGACAAAGAGAATGGGCAAGGGGACAACAGTGGACAAGAGATGAGATGGAGGGAGCAGAAACTGCAGGGTCTTCAGAGGAAGATGCCAACAAGAAGCCAACCAGTTTGACCTGCAGAATTCCAGAAAGGTCTAGGAATTTCACGGAACTGTGGAAAGCAGAATGAAGATAATCAAAGGAAGCCTGGATGAATGAATAATGGTGACCTCTCCCCTTTGGTTTACCCTTTCCCCCAACACTCCCAGATGGGAGATTGGAAGATTCTTCTCTGGAGAAACTAAGTAATCCCAGAGGAAGGAGTTCCCTATTGGAAAATTCAGTGTGCTACCTGATCATCTGATAGTCAACTCCACCAGCTGACAAGCCCCACTCACATAAGCAGGGCTTCCCATCAGTTGTTAGTGCCGCCCGCTCAGTGTGAATGCTCAGTCGTGGATTACCAGATATGTGAAGAAAGCCTCCAACAGGAGAGAGAGACTAAAAAAGGCAGAAGAAACTGCAAAGAAAAAGGGATGACACAGGGAACAAAGGAAAAGTATAATAATTTTCCTGGGAGAGCTGAGAAGATATTCATTCAGGTTTTTGCTCAAATGTATCTCTTCCTCAGAGAGACTTCCCCTGACCACTGTATCTAAAATTGTGTCTCCCGCTACTGTCTAACCCCCTTATTCTGCCTTATTTCAGAAAGAACAGAGAAGTGGAGGGGAGAAAATTACTGAGTAAGTAACATGAACAATTTCCCCAGAATGGAAAGGTGTGAGTTTCTAGTTTGAAAGAGTCATTGAGTACCAAGCACAACGAATGAAAAAAGACCCCACTAAGGCACATCAACAAAAAGCCCTGGTGGCACAGTGGCTAAGAGCCCGGGTGCTAACCGAAAGGTCAGTGGTTCAAACCCATTAGCTGCACCGCAGGACAAAGATGTGGCAGTCTGCTTGTATAAATACTACAGCCTTGGAAACCCTGTGGGGACAGTTCTACTCTGTAATACAGGGTAACTATCAGTCATAATTGAATCGATGGCAATGAATGAAATTTCAGGACCTTAGGGATAAAGAAAAGATCCTAAGAGCTTCCTAAGGGACAAAAAGAGTAGGTTCTTACAAAGGATTAGCAGTCAGACTACTCAATAAAAACATTAGAAACTAGAAGAAAATAGAGCAAAGTATCAAAATCCTGAGGGAAAATGATTTCAACCTAGAATTCTCTGTTCAGCTCAATTATCAATTAATTGTTAGAGGGAAATAAAGACATCTTCAGACATGGAATTTCTCAAAAGGTATGCTCACTTTCTTGGAATAAAACAAGAAAGAAAGCGGCATGGGACTCAGGAATCAGGGGACCCAATCTTGGTATGTGGAAATATTAAAAGGCTATTAGAAAATCCAAGAAAAGTTATTGTTAGGTATCCAGAATAGTAAGCCAAAAAAAAAGAGCTAATTATTAACTTCAGTCTTAGAAGAAATACAACCAGAATCTTCCTTAAAAGTAAGGATGACGAGACTTCGGCTTGCTTACTTTGGACATGTCATCAGGAGAAACCAATTGCCAGAAAAAGACGTCTTGTTTGGCAAAGTAATGGTCAGCAAAAATGAGGGAAACCCTCAATGAGCTGGATTGACATGATGACCACAGTAATGGACCCAAACATACCAACAATCATGAAGATGGCACAGGACCAAGCAACATTTTATTCTGTTGTACATAAGGTCACCATGTACACCATGAGTCAGTGCCGACTGAACAGCAACTAACAACAACTAATTAACTTCAGGGAAAACAAAAAATTGTACAAGAAGGAACACAAACATACCTTGGTGCACTGGCTTGAATATCTAAAAATCACCTAACCATCCTAATGCAAACATAAAGTGTTAACCGAGAGTCGTAACTACACTGAGCAGAAGAGAAGACGTAGTGCTTTAAAAGAGCTCACTCTCTATCTGTCACGCTGGCCGGTAGATGATGCGGAAACCCAACAAATGGAGACAAGGCAGTCCAAGGCGATTCTTTAGAAATACGATAGTAAATACCAGAAGGAACCTACAAAAGAGTAATGGTGGCTTTGTCTCAGGAGGGGAGGAGGGAAGGGATAAGGTATGGCCATTTTTTCACTAAAGATGTTTTAATTCTATTTGACTTCTTAAACTAAGTGCAAGTTTTACTAGGAATACGATAAAGATAAGGTTAAAAGCTCTGCGTCTCATGTATGGGCAGTTCACATTTACAGGAATAAAATAGCCGCAAGAGGCAAGACCTGTTTTGTGCTTACACTGCTTGCTGGATTTGATTTGAGGAGACCTGGAAATGTTGTCCTGTTCCCCAGTCTCACCCTTGCAGACGATGGATGGCCATCATTCTGTGGGAAGTGATGGTGTGGGAAGAGAGCAATGGACTTGGAGTTAAAGGACTTCGGTTCAAATGCAGTTTCTGCCTGCCTTAGTTTTCTAGTGCTGCTGTAACAGAAATACCACAAGTGGGTAGCTTTGAAGAAGAGAAATTTATTTTCTCACAGTTATGAGGCTAGAAGTCCAAATTCAGGGTACTGGCTCTAAGGGCAGGTCTTTATTTTGTTTTAGCTTTTAAAGGCTGTCAGCAATCTTTGGCATTCCTGGGCTTGCAGATGCGTCAGTCGCCATGTTGTTACATGGCATCTTCCGTTGCATGTGCCTGTGTTGTTTTTGTTGTTAGTTGTCATCAGGTAGATTCCAACTCAGGGTAACCCCATGTGTGCAGAATGGAACTGCTCCACAGGATTTTCCAGGCTTCTTTTTGGAAGGTGCCTCTTGGTAGGTTTGAACCACCAACCTTTCCGCTCAACCATTTGTACCACCAGAGACTCCACTCAGAAGGGATTAGATTTAGGACTGACCCTACTCTGGCATGGCCTCACTAAAATGACAAAAGAAAGCCTCTGTTTCCAAACAGGGTCACTTTCACAAGTCCAGAGGTTAGGACTTTAACATAGCTTTGAGGGGAGGGGGGAACACAGTTCATACACTGCTGAATCTCAAATATTCCCTGACCAATTACTAACATTGTCCTTAGACTTGGGAGATACACAGTCCCTGCCCTTGGTGCTTTAAGAAGCGGGGGATGGTGAGTTATTCATGTATGAATAAATTCATTTTTTCACGTATTCATCAAATACTTACTGAGCATTTACTACTTGTAGGAGTCTGGAAATGATAAAACACCCTGAGAGCCTGCCTGCTGAGCAGGAGCAGCTGTGACAGGGGCTCCAGCCTTGTGCTCTGGAGGCCAGATCTGCCAAGCACACGGAGGGCTGAGGGATTAAAAAAAGGCCAGAACTCATCACTGGGGGACAAAGGCCCCAAACGCAAAGACCTTGCGCTGTGTGCAGGGGACGGGTGCCTAAGCAGAGCCTGCTTCCCGGTGCAAGCTGCCTGCATCATTGTATTTTCCCTTTTCTGGACTATCTTCGGAGCCCTGGTGGCTCAGTGGTTAAGAGCTCGGCTGCCAACCAAAAGGTTGGCAGCTTGAATCCACCAGCCGCTCCTTGGAAACGCTATGGGGCAGCTCTGCTCTGTCCTATAGGGTAATTTAAGTCAGAATTGTCTCCACGGCAACCGGTTTGTTTGTTTTTTTTGGGAGGGGTGTTGGACTATCTTCAGAAGGCTCTGATTTTAGGATTTTAGAGGTTGTTGTTGTGTGCTGTCAAGTTGACTCTGACTCATAGTGACCCCATGTGAGACAAAAGAATTGTCCCATAGGATTTTCTTGGCTGTAATCTTTACAGGAGCAGATCGCCAGGTCTTTTCTCCCATGGAACTGCTGGGTTGGTTCCAACTGCCAGTCTTTTGGTTAGTAGCCCAGGGCTTAACCACTGTGCCACCAGGACTCCTTTAGCAGAGAGGGTTACCAACTTCTTATTTGTTAAATAAAGACATGAAAACAAACATCAGTGGGGGGTGGGGGGAGGCGTAGTGGGGGAACCAGGTATCATTTACCATCATTTCACAAAAGAAAGGGCAGTTTACCACCAAACAAGTAGGAAAGACAGAATTTCAGAATAAAGAGCAGTCTTTTAAATTACATATACTTAATTTCATTTAAGAAAAAACATACTACATTGTTGGTTTTTCTCATTTCACTGCAGTCATGTGAAATCTTGGGTGTGGACTAACACCAACCGTGGCTAGCTTCAATTCCCTTTTACTCATCAACACCTTCATTTTATAGGTAAAGAGATTAAAGGTTGGGCCTGAATGAGATGTCATGATTTTAACAGAGCTGGGTCAGAGACTGTTACGGATTGAATTGCGTCCCTCCCAAAATATGTGTGGAATTAATGGCCCTTGTAGCTGTGGAGGTAATCCTGTTTGGAAATAGGGGTTTTCTTTTGTTATGTTAATGAAGTCATACTGAAGTAGGGTGGGTCTTAAACCTAATCGCTTCTGAAATATAAAAATACCAGGATAGACGCAGAGACACATCCATGGAGGAAGACATATACCATGTGAAGATTGTCTACAAGACAAGGAATGCCAAGGAACCAAGGACCGCTGGGCTACCAATACGGAAGGCATTCATCAACTTGGCTGAGACCCTAATTTGGACTTTCATTCTCCAGAATATCCAGAAAATAAATGTCTGCTCTTTAAAGCCATCCCCTTGTGGTAATTGTGTTACGGCTCCCAGCCCCATCCCCACCTTTGGGTTGCACTACATGTGCCCCCTAAGGCGAGCAGTAAAGAGAGGAATCGCTGACTAGCTCTTGTCACAATGAAAGTGATTGAGAAGAATCATTCCTCACTGAGGTACTGCCTTCTGTCATGCCTTCTCATCACCCCCAAACTTCCTGCAAGTAAACTCTGCACCCTTTGATTTAGCTTCCTTCTTCTACTTTCTTCTTGGCCTCTGAAATGTGGCCTCCTGCCCAGCTCCCTGGAATTCCTCTCCAGGGGTCTCTCTGTGGGGCCTTCCTAGGTCTTTGTCCTCCTTGACTGTATAGCACTGGAAATATTTAGCATTTCTGACCTTTCTCCCTTGTTGAGCTTCTCTAGCCTCCTGGCTTTTGGGCACTAGTATTGGTTCTTCTCCCATGCCCCAAGCAACTCTTTCTCCTTCACTCATTCTTCTTTCTGCCTTATAAATGTAGGGTTTCGCCAGAGTTTATTCCTCATCCCTGAGGGATCTCATTTATTACTATTTACATACAGAGAAATCTCAAACCTTTATGTCCAATGCCAAGCTCTCTTCCAAGCTTCAGGCTCATGTTGTTAGCAGATATTTTGATATCGCCACCTGGAACTCTGGAAAGCACTCAAAGTAATATATCACAAACAGGAAGCTTTATTTTACATCTAAACCTGCTCCTCCCTCCATTCTCCCTGTCTTGGCTAATACTATCGCACTCCATTCTACCTCCAAAGTAAGACACTTGGGAATCAACCTTGAACCTTGGCTTCCTCCTGCCAGCATTGGATCAGTCACAAATGTAACCTATCCTTTCTGAGAAATGTCTTTCTAATCCATTCTCACTGTCATTGCCTGGGTATATCATTCCTTTTCCTAATGCTGTTGTGTGTCATCAAGTTGATTTCCAACTCATAGCTACCCTGTATGACAGAGTAGAATGGCCCCATAGGATTTTCTTGGTTTTTTGTTTTTTTTTAATCTTTACAGGAGCAGATCTCCACATTTTTCTCCTGCGGAGCTGCTGGGAGTGTTTGAACCACCAACCTTTGGGTTAGCAGCCTAACGCTTATCCATTGCACCAGCAGGACTCCTTTTGTAACAGTTTCTTAATTGGTCACCAGGTCATCACTCTCTCACCTCCCTTCAGACCAGCTCTGTCATCTAAAAAACAAAGCCGATCATGTCACTCCCTGGCTTGTGAAACCTCTATTAGAATGCAAAGAAAAGTAACAAAAATAATTTTTTAAAGCATAATCCTAAATGCTGATAAGGATGCTGTGAAATAGGCAACCTAATTGATTGCTAATAGGAATGCAATTCGTAGAACCCTGTTAGAATGTGATTTAAGGATATATAAAAAGAGCTTAAATATATTGTCTTTGATGCAATAATTCCATTTCTGAGATGCTAAATAACCACATCTATGAAAAAGCTTCATGCACAAAGATATTTATTACATCATTATTTATATAGGAAAAAAATCAGAAATAACCTAACTAGATTACAACAGAAGTAATCTATGATACTGGGTGGTCCATTATACAGCCATTAAAAATGATGTTTACTCATAGGAAAAAAAAGACAACATAAAATACACCAAAAAGTCAGTAGTGATTACTCCTAACTAGTGGGATTATGGATGATTTTAATTTTCTTCTTTGTAATTTTCTGTATTTTCCAAATTTTCTGCCATAAATTACTACTGTAATTAGATAAGAAAGTTATTTTTAAAGGATGATTAGAATCAAATGCTTAAGCCACAGTGAGGGGAGAAAAGCAGGATGCTAAATTGTATGTAAAACATAATCACAGTACAAACTCAAATAAGAATGCAAGACAATAAAACAGACTGTTCATAGTGGTCGCCTCTAGGTGATGGCTCTGTGTGGGGATTTTTTTTTCTTGTTGATTCAACCCTTCTGGTTTTCCATCTCTAGTGGAAGACGGTGCAGGCGCACACACATTAACATTTATTACTAAGAAACTTTTCTTTGCCAATAGGATTTAATTCACATCCCTTTGCATGGCCCTACATGTCACAGTGACCCCAAATGACATTAAAAAAAAAAATTCATGTACCATAATATGCACCCTCTTAAAGTATACGATTTGGTGGTTTTCAGCATATTCACAAAGTTGTACAACCACCACTATCTAATTCCAGAAGATTTTCATCACTTCCTTCCCCCCAACCCCTGGCAGCCACTAATCTGCTTTCTGTTTCTATTGATTACCCTATTCTGGACATTTCATATAAATGGAATCATACAATATGTGGCTTTTGTGATTGGTTTCTTTCACTTAGCACATTTTCAAGGTTCATCCACTTTGTAGTATGTATTAGTACTTCATTCCTTTTTACACCTGAATAATATTCCGTTGTATAGGCACACCACATTTTGTTTGTCCATTCATCAATTGGCCTTCTCTCAGCTGGCTGAATACACCCCATTCCTTCTAGCCTCAAGACTTTTGTGTGCTCCTGTTTGTCTGAAACACTTGCCCTTCTTACTTCACCTGGTTGTTCTTAGCTGCCCTCAACTTTATTCTTTTGCCTGTAGACATCCAGCTGTCCATTATATCCTTTGTCCATTTTAAAATTAGGTTAGTTGTATTTTTATCGTTGAGTTGTAAGAGTTCTTTACATATTCTGGATACAAGTCCCAGACATACGATTTACAAATATTTCATCTCATTCTATGGGTTTTCTTTTCACGTTCTTGATGGTGTCCTTTGAAATATTTTGATGAAGTCTTTTTAACAAATGGCGTTGGGACAACTGGGTATCTACATGCAAAAGAATAAAGTTGGGGGCTGACTTGAGGGCAGCTAACAACAGATGAGGTGAGAAGGATAAGTATTTCAGAAAAAGGGAGCATGCATAGGTCTTGAGGCTAGAAGGAGTGAGGTGTATTCAATCAGCTGAGAGAAGGCCAGCATGGGGGCCCAGGGAGTGAGAGCAAACAGGTGCGAGGTGGGCAGAAGCGCAGCCACAAAGGGCCTGGAGGACCCGGCAAGGCTCTGGGCCTCCGTCCTAAGAACAGTAGGAAGCCTTGGCCAAGAAGTCCTACGTGATTAGATTTGCATTTGAAAAGACCCCTCGGATCCAATTATTATTGTTAATGATGATGATGATGAAGATAAATGCTTGCATCTGTATAGTGAAAGCTCTTTTCAAAGTATTGCCACATCCTCCATCGCAGTCCCGGCTTCTTGAATCCATCAATAAAATCTGCCCAACTTGAGGATATGGTGTTCTCTTGTTACAGGGATCATGTTTTCTGAGTCCCAAATCAAGGCACATGGTCTGACAAGGGACTTTTTTCTTTTTTTTTTTTTTAGTATATACAAAGCTATACATTCCAATCACCATTAACTACATATTTAACAAACTGCCCCAATTACAAAGAACAACGTGCTCAGCCATTCAGACTGTTCTAGAAAATTAGGGAAAAACTATTGCTGTAAGGTAGCCCCTCACCAAGACACACTCACACTTTCAGAGTAATGTGTCCTAACATTAAACCCTGTTGCTGTCAAGTCAATTCCGACTCATAGCGATCCTATAGGACAGAGTAGAACTGCCCTATAGGGTTTCCAAGGAGTGGCTGGTGGATTCAAACTGCTGACCTTTTGGTTAGCAGCCCTAGCTCTTAACCACTGAGCCAGTGTCCTAATATTGTCGGCCCTAATTGCAAAATATCATAACAATGATTTAAAAGTTAACCAAAGATGAGTTCTTGCCTACCGCACACACAAAAAGGCAAGCTCTCTTGTGAGTCTGGGGTCTTACTTTCATCTTGAAGGGTGAGCAGGCAGGCAGAGTGAAGGCTGAGAGGACTTGACTTCTTGGGAGCCAAGGGCTGAGGGGGTCGGTTCTTTCTGAGCAGAAGGTAGTTTCCTCGAGACATTCCAGGCTAATGTGCTTCGGGCTGTTGCCGTCGTAGACTTGGAGCGAAGAAGAAAGAGCCAGAAAACCCAATGAGTGTGTGAATGGGAAACATGACCTAGGGGAAGCAGGAGAGGACCGGGAGTAGGACTGGGGCAGACAAGGACAGACAAAGATTCTCTGTTTAATGGATAATAGAAATAAGCATGCACACGTGTGAGCACATGTATGCACAAGAGCATTAAAATCAAGTTGTCTTCTGCGTACAGCAGGAAGTGGGCAGAGGGACTTGGTGCGACCTTGCAGAAGGATCGGCAGGCCTCAAGAAGCCCTTTTAGAGCTCTCCCGAGAAAAGCAAGAAAGGAGAGGGTGACTTCTGGTGATGACTGTGGAGAACAGTCAGGAATGAGAGGCAGAGGGAACGCTAAGGATCAGGGAATTTATGGCAATGAGCCATCAGAACTGGGAACATCAATGAGTCACATTCTTTCCCTTAGTATTAGTAATTGGCATCATTTCGCTGGGAAATAAAAGGCTGATATGTGATTTTGTAACTGCTTTCAAATGGGAGAAGGTTTTCCTTTGGATGATGGTCATGAGCTGTTTTCAACCCTTGGAGGGGGAAACAACTCATTTCCATCCTCGGTATAAGTGTCCAGGGCTTTTCATTTTAAATATAAGAACTGCCTGTCTCTGGGGCTGGCTCTCGGTGATGGTCCAGGAAGGCCTCAGAGGGTCCTGAGGTCTTGGGGAGGCTTTGGAGTTGGGGACGCCCCCAGAGGCATGTTGCCCTGTTCCCCAGCCCCCCTTCCTCCAGGTCTTGGGGCAGCAGTGGGGCTATTCCAGCATCTGCCCATGGCTCTCAGCACTGTAGAAAGAGCTTCAGACAGGAAGCCATGACCACTCCACCCAAAGAGAACAGGAGATTGGCCTTCCTGTCAAGTGCTAAATCTGCTCCTTTCCTCCTAATGAGGATGTTGTTGTTGGGTGCTGTTGAGTCGATTTCAACTCATAGCAACCCTATGTACCCCATAGAGTGTTTTCTTGGCTCTAATCTTTACGAGAGCAGATAGCCAGATCTTTCTCCCACAGAGTCGTTGGATGGCTTTGAACCACCAACCTTCCGGTTAGCAGCTGAGTACTTAGCCGTTGTGCCGTTGGGCCACCAGGGCTCCTTTCCTCATGAGGGTACTTCCCAGAAATCTCTCAGTTGTCCTTACAGTCCTCCAAAAATTTTAGGGGGGGGAGGCTGAGGGGAGAGTATAGGATGGTTGGCATTTTGGTCTCTGAAGCTGTAAGTCTTCATCATTCCTTTAATCTGGATATAATTACCGAGCCCCTGCCCTGTGCAAATCACTCAGCTGGGCACTGGGAGAGAAGCAAAGCTGCCCAGTTTCAACCACAAGAGCTGCTACCATGGGCCAGGAAAGAGTAGATTTGAGTTTTTGTGAGAGCTGAAGCTTATACAATTTGGAATTAAGAAGGTTGAAGAATAAAGAATACAAAATGCCTGAGTCCTCTCCGGTGCCATTTGACGCGAGGAGCAGTATGATGGGAGGAAAGTGTGAAGTAAAGAATTTAACCTAGCACACAGAGAGGTCTGGCCTTTGCCCTTGGCTTCTGGGAAGTAATCTATGTCATACCTAATGAGAGTGCCTTTGTTTAGGGTGGGGCAGGCCACACCTGCTGGTCTTAGAGTGGGGCCTGTCCACAGCCAACCATGTGTTTTAGGGTGGGTCATGGGGGTATTAATCAACCTGAGGCTGAGATCAATCATGTGGGCAATCAATCAATCATGCCTAACAGTGGAGCTCCAATAAAAACTCTGGATGCTAAAGCTTGGGTGAACTTCCCTGGTTGTCAATACTCAGTGCATATTGTCACACACGAATACCCGGAGGTATCATATCCTGACTCCACGGGAGAAGACAATGGAAACTTCACATTTGGCCCCTCCCAGGCTCTGCCCTGTGAGTCTCTTCCTTTGGCTGATTTTAACCTGTATCCTTCCCTGTAATAAACTGTAACTAGTAATAGCTGTTGGTGAATTCTGTGAATCCTTCTAGCTAATGATCAAAACAGGGTGGTTGGAAACTTCCTGAACTTGCTGTTGGGGTCAGAAGGGAGGGCAGCCTTATGGAGGACTGTGCCTTCAAACTTTATGGTCAGGAAGTCAAAGTGGAAAGAGACAGTAGTCTTAACTGACTGTTATTAGTATATTTTACTTCTGTGTATTTTACAAAAACACATGGCCATGTAAACTCACTGTTAGGGCCCCTCTGAGAGTCTAGGAAGGGGCCTATGCACACTGGACAGGGGTGACCCTGAAGCTTTGTTGGATTCAGGGTAAATCATCTCTGGTGCCAGACACTGTGAATTTATGATCTCATTGAATCTTCACAATATTCCAATGAGATAAACACTGCTCTTTCCGCATTTACCAGAAGGAGAGATTGAGACTTGGGGAAGCTAGGGACTTGTCATACAACTAGGGGGTGATGGGAAAGGGTTTTGAACCTAGGTCATCCCAACTCCATCACTTGCGCCTCTAACCGCTACCATCCCCTGCCTCCTTTTACCCTCCAGGAACTTACGGTTTCCAGAGGAACAAAACACACACAAATAGTCCCCTTACTTCCTTCCAGTCTCTGCTGAAATGTCACCTCATCAGTGAGGCCATCCCTCCTATATAGAATAGCTACCACCCCTAGCCTCTAACCCTGCTCTAACCCAGTTGCATTTTGATCAACTGATGTACTAAATATTTATTTTCTGTCCCCTTCCCCCTTGCTAGAATGTGAGCTTCATGAGCGCAGGGACCTTTGTCTGTTTTGTTTATTGTTTTATGCCCAGTGCCTAGAACAGTGTTTGGATGTACAGGGTATTCAACAGATATTAAATGAATTAAGAATTTAATTAATTATAGTATCAGCCTATGTTTGATACATGCCTGAAGAATGTTACAGGTAACAGGTGTCATAGCAGTTAAAAGACCAAAAACATTTCAAACCAGGGGGATCATCAGAGAGGGTTTCCAGGAGGAGGTTGGGCCATGAAGGATGGATAAGCTGATACATATATATTTAGGAGGCAATGGCAGGGAAAACGTATAGGATGGATGGCGGTCCAGCAAGCTGCTTGGCACACCTCCCAGCCTTCCCCCAGCCTCCTTGGATGTGGGCCTCTGTGCTATATTCACACATCATCTAAGTGGGTTGTTAAACATGGCACTAACTACCAGGGGATGCTATGGTTTCTCCTTCCTTGGAGATCTTTAAAAATAGGCATAAGCGATCAACTGTCCTAAATTATTTAGGAAGGGAAGCACTAGCATTGTTGGCTTCTGCAGTGTATCAGGCCGTTTAAGTTTGTCATCAGATACAATCATCTCAAGAACCCTGTGAAGTGGTGCTGTTGTTATAATTATCCCCCTTTTTCAGATGAGGAAAACAGAGGCTCAGAGAAGGTAAGTAATTGCCCAAGGTAAGGTCACATGGCTGGTAGGAGATATACCTGCTGACTGCAGAACTACCCTCAGAAGCTCCTGAGGCTCTCTCTTGTGGTCTGTCTTTGAGGGACTTCCACGTTCTGTCTTAGAATAGCACATGGTGCTCTGTGGAGCCAACAGTCGTCAGTAGACTTGTAATAATGGTGATGGCAAAAGTGGCTCCAGTCACATGACTGAATTTTATTGATTTTAGGGCAGCATCTGTTTGAGGCTGGAGGTTGGAACAGACAACCTGCTCATGCCTCCCCATCAGTGTTGTTCTATTTCTAAAGAGCTGTTGTGAGGAGCAGTGAATTGCATGCTCCATAGCTTGTAGTGCAGAGAAATGTGCTTCAAAGCAGTCACTAAATTAAACAATGGGTCCCAGAGTGGAGCTCCATTAATGTAGTGATGTGTCGTTATACCCTGCAGGTGGGGAGAGACACTGAAGTAAGCATGTAGAAACGCTACAGGAAAAAGCGGAAGACAAGAAAAGTGATAAAGTCAGGACTTGGAAGTCTCAGGAAGTTGACCCCTTGTGCATGTCATTTGAAAAGTTGTATGAGGCTTTGGCATTGGACAGCCCCGGGTTCAAATCCTCACTCTGCCACTTACTAGCTAGGCAGTCTGGGGCGAGTCAGTTAACATCTCAGCTGGTCAGCATTCTCTGGTTGCAGGCAACAGAAACCAACTGCCCTGCTATCTCCACAGGGGAAACTCACAGAACGTACGGAAAAACACCAGCTTCCGACCTCAGAAAGGGCTGCTGGACGAGCTCTTCAGGACTTCCACCACAGCTGATCTGAATATCATTCCATTCAAGACCAGTATTACAGGAGGAGAGGCCTGGGTCCCACACACGTATACATCCACCCTTGCTGGGCAGGAGGGTGGGCATTTGGACTGTCAATCTCACCATGACGGTACCTGTCTTAGGCTGGGTTCTCTAGAGAAACAAAACCAGTAAAGCCTATAAATAGATACAGAGAGAGATTTATATCAAGGAAATGGCTTATGCGATTGTAGAGGCTGGAACATCCACAGCACAAGGGTCAGACTGGAGGCTTCTCCTGATTCACACAGCCACAAGGGCTGGTGAACCCAACGTCAGCAGGTGAGACAGCAGGGCTCTTGCTCACAGGCTGTGAAGATCATGAATACCAAGATCAGCAGGCAAGACCACAAGTAAGCTGCTAGCTCAAGTCCCAAGAACTGGAGGTCAGATGAACAGCAGCCAGCTATAGGATCCAGAGTGAGCAAAAGCCCACGAGCCTTACCAGAAAGTCCACTTGTATTCGATGCCTGCCATACTCCCAAGAAAACTCCCTTTCAACCCTTTGGCTACTCAAAGCAAATCCCATTATGGAGGTGATCACACATCAAATCTCATCAAGGAACTGATCACATCATCATACTATTGCCAAACTACATCATAACTGCCAAACCACTGAGAATCCTGGCCCAGCCAAGTTGACACACAACTTTAACCATCACAATACCCAAAGAAGGAGGGGAGTTCCCTGAAGGAGAATTGGGGCCTGTTCCCTGCAGGCAGGCAGAAACATTGGATAGTCACTACTGACTTTGTGCCTCAGTTTATTCATCTGTAAAATGGGGATAATAAATGCCTGCAAAGCAGGTCGTAAGGACTAGAGTTAATGTATCTAAACTGGTTCATGCAAAAAACACTTTCAGTAAATGGTTATTTCTGTAATCATCACATTTTTATTATTCCCTTTGCCGATGATCCAGGGTGACTTTATTTAATGATTTAATTCCACTGTGCATCTTAAGAAAAAAAAAAAAGGAAAGACCATATCCCTATATAGTTAAAATAATACCAATACCACACTTGGCACAATTAATAATAATTCCTTAATATCACTTAATATGTCCATACTCAAATTTCCTTGGCGATTTTTAAACCTAGCCTGACGACTGCCTTGAGCAGAAGGTTCTCTCTGTGGGCTCATGGAGGATGCGCTCATTGTAATATTCACCAAGCAAAACAGAATTGTGATGGTAAATCTGTGATGGGGGGGAGTCATGAACTGTATTTCAAGACTAAATAGAGTTGATCTGGGATTTCCCTCTGTTTTGGAGTATTCAGGTCACCCCTCCCCCTCATTAGTACCGACTGTATTTAACACTGCTGCAGTTAATGAAAGCTTTAGTAGTTAAACATGTCCGGTGAAATCGCCTATTACTCCAGGGTGTGTGTCCAAGTCTTCCACGGCAAATCAACAAGCATTTATTGAGTGCCTACTATATGCAAGTGATTTCTCCTTGTAACTATTCTTGTGGCATTCTCAAGTCAAACTTTTTTTTTCTCAGTAAATTATATACAACAGGACCCAAACTGGGCTGTCTAAAGTGGGATCAAAGGAGGAGCAGCCACATTACACAATCGCTTTCCTATGAAGTTCAAAGTTTATTAAAGGGGACCTTCTGATTCCTTTGGGTACAAATATTTCATAATACGAATGTTCAAAAATCAACAAGAAAAAAATTAAAACAAGGTCAGACTATTTGTTTCTTCTCACCTAGTGATGGTTTTCCTACTGAAGACAAGGGCTAACAGACCTACAGAGAAGGGTCTTATGCCAAGTCTAGGAAAAAGTGGTCTTTGGGGCCTTGTTGAGTGAGGAAAAGATAGCAATTCCCAATCTGGGGTTTTCCCCAAAGAGAGGTCATTTCCAATTCCTTGAGCCAGAAATCTTTGCCTTCAAGACAGTAAAAAGAAAAAGTTCTGAGCCAGAGTTAAAAAGGTCCAAAATAAAGTGTTTTATAAGACTCTACGTGAGCAACTATGTGGGGTAACAGGCCCTCTTAGATACTGCTGACGGGAGTGGAATTTGATGCACCGTTTCTGGAGGGCAATTTGGAAATCCTATCAAAAGCCTTAAAAATGATCGCACTCTTGGAATTGATCCCGAGGAAATAAATAGGACTATCCTTAAAGATTTATCCATAGGCATAGTTACTGCAGTGTTGTTTATAATAGTGGAAAATAGGAAATAATCTAAATGTCCAAACACAGGAGACTGGTTTAAATTGGCTCAATAACTTACAGGACATCCTTCCATGACACAACATTATTCAGCCATTAGAAATGACGTTACAGAACTGAGACTCTCAACTGGGATCCCTGGATGTCTTTACAGAATCTCTGAAATTATGTGCAAAATTGCCTGTATGTGTATGTGTGTGTATTTCTAGGGTGGAGGATTCTTATGGATTCCCAAACAGGTGCATGACCCAAGAGGGTAAAATATCACCATCATAGGAAATATTTAAAGCAGACAGATGTCGATAATATATTATTAAGGGAGAGGATGGGAAAGATAGGTTAAAGACATACATAATATGATTTCATTTTTGTAAAATATGTGTGTGTGTGTAGGAAAAAGATGAAAAGATTGCCCATCAAAATGATAATCATGGTTATCTCTGAATGGTAGAATTATAGGTGTTTTTCTCCCCTTTATTCTTTCCGTATTTTCTAACGTTGTTACCATCAACATATATTACTGCTAATTAAGAAAAAAAATTACTTTTTTTTTTTAAACATACCGTGGACTCTGGAAATTGGAACCATACTACCTGGGTCCTGGCTTTTAGCTGAGGGATCTACAGTGAGCTTCTTGACTTCTTTAGGCCTTAATTTTCTCATCTGGAAAATGGGTGATAATATTAGCTCCTACTGACAGATACAAAATACAAAGGCCTGGCACAAGGTAAGTGCTTAATGAAGGTTAGCTGTTAGCAATATGAAGATGAGGCAGTGTGGACTAGCTTTGGAGACACACAGGCTTGGTTTTGAACCTTGGTTCATGACTCCTTAGCTACTGATCTCATTGTAGAAGCCTTACTTTTCCCATCTGTAAAGTGGACACAATAATATTTACTTTGCTGGGCTGATTTCAGCACAAGAGAAAATATACGTGCCTAGTGCATAGTAGGAATCCCTGCTTGGTGCAAACAGTTGATAGTAGGAATCCCTGGTTGGTGCAAACAGTTGGTACACTTGGTTGCTAACCAAAAGACTTGCAGTTTGAGCTTACCCAGAGACACCACAGAAGAAAGGCCTGGCAATCTACTTCTGAAAAATCATCAATTGAAAATCCTGTGGAGCACAGTTCTACTCTGACACTCATGGAAACTAGTTTTTAGTGCATAGTTTGGGCTCAAAAAATGATAGGAATGCTCAAAAAAAACCCCGTTGCCATCGAGTCAATTCAAGCACCTGGTAGATTCTCCTTTTGGTTAGCAGCCATAGCTCTTAACCACTATGCTACCGGGGTTTCCAATAGGAATGTTCTAGATAAGTAGAATTATATCCTTTGGGAATTGAAAATAAATGCTTAGAAAACTAATCCTCTTGCTTGTTTTCACACCTTACACAAATCTCCTCATCTACCTCATGCTAAAGGCCTTGCAATGAAGAGGCTGGCCTAGCACAGGGCTTCAAAAATACAACACTGTACGTATCTAGCCAATATTGCCACTGCGATTTGTAATAACTGTTGCCTCTGGCATTATTAATATGTACTGGCCCTGAGATGAATCATTCTCTGAGTACTCTGTATCTACTCCAATTTATCTCTTCTTTCCAGAACTGAGCTGCTGATGACAAGAAAATATAGCATATAAAAGAGGGCTTGCCAGGATTGGTTAGAATGTGGCCACCCTCTCCTTGTGCCTTCCCTGTGTGTGTTCTACACTGCACCCCACATCCCTGAGTTATCTGATTAGCGTATTACCTGGCCTAGGACCATCACCTCTTCTTAAATTTTACGAAATTTTGTGTTTGCCGAATATCTATTATGTGCTCGATATCATGCGAAATCTTTTTCATATGTTGTCTTGTCTAGGCTGTAGGGTGAATCTCCTCTTGCCCTCAAATTCCACATCCAAATCCACCAACAATTTCTGTTGGCTCTTCTTTCGAAATATATTCAGAATTAAACCACTTCTCACTACCTCCACAGCCACCACCCTTGCCCAAGCCACCATCCTCTTCTTGCCATGGCCTCCTAACTGGTTTCCCTCTTCTACATTGACCACAGGGCAGCAGCTTGAAAGATGCTTCAATACGTAAATTAGACTGTTAACTTTCCTGCCCCAAACTCTCCAGTAGCTCCGCATCTCATTCAGGGTAAAAGCCAAGATAGTGGGCCTACCAGGCCGTACGCATTTGCCTCATCTCCAATATTGTGCCCTGCTCACCTTCTCTCCTTCTACAAGGTCCCCTCAGCCACACTGGCTGCTTTGTCTTTCCTTCAACTTCTCGGGTATGCTGTCACCACCAGGCCTTTGCACTTGCTATTCCCTCTGCCTAGAACACGCTTCTTGCAGATATCTGCATAGCTCTGTCCTTCCCATCTTTTAGGCCTTAGTTGAAATGTAAGGCTCTCCCTCATCAGCTTATACCAGTAAAACCAGTTGCTGTTGAATCAGTTCCAACTCATGGTGACCCCGTGTGTGTCAGAGTAGAACTGTGCACCACTAACCTGAGAGCATTAATCTTTTGCACCACTTGGGGACCCCATCACCCTATACAGCATAGTAACGCCTCACCGATTCTCCCCACTGGCTTCCTTTGTTCTCTTCCTTGTTTTATTTTCTCCATAGCACTTGTCACTATCTGCTATACCATACATTTCATTTATTTTTTGTTTGTTTACTTATTTTCTTTCCTCCACTAGAATGTAAGGTCCATGAGGGCAGGGACCTTTATCTGTATTGCTCATGGCTACACCAGTGCCTAATACCTGGCATATAATAAGCCTTCAATACATATTTGTTGAATGGATTCTTATCTTACTTATATTGATGAAATAAGGGATGCTGCTAGGGTTCAAACACAGGTCTTCCTGACTCAAGACCCATACTCTGAACATCGATGCTACATTGCCACTCAATTCCACATTGGATATTGGATATCTGACACATTCTTCCAAATGGCTATCTCCTACAGCCTGGCAGTTTTCTATTTCTTCGCTCTCACTGGAGTTGATTTTTCTGAGTTAGTAAGAACTCTCTATGAACTGCATCCTAATATTTCCTCAAGATCATTGCATTGCAAAATAGGCTGAAATAAGACTGCCTCCTGCATTACCTGCAGGGCTCTCTCCTTCATCTTCCTTCTCTGTGGCTTGTCTGCCAGCTCCAGACAGCCCTGCATTGCTTCTGGCCAAACGCAGTCTCAGGTCAAGTAGTCAATATGATGAGATCTTTAAGTTATAAAAACCCAAACAGACCAATTATAATCCCTCAAGTTTGCACATTTTATAGCCTTCCAAGTGCCTTCAAGTACATTATTAGATCATTATCTGATAATGTATTAAATAATATATTTGGTGGCTCTAGTGAGCGAGCTGCTGTGTAGGTTGTCACTTACCCCATTGCTCAGACAAAGAAACAGAAGCCACAGTTAGCGATGGTGCTGGGACTAGACCCCAGGTCTGCTGACCCAAAAAGTCCAATTTCTCCTCAAACTGAGTTTTCTTTAGCTGGCTTCGGTACTGTTTATCACCAGCTTTAGTTTATAGTTCTGACAACTTTTATTCATAAATATCACCTGGATTCTTGATGGTTAAAATGAATTGTATAAGTGGGAGAAACCGGGTGTGCTTTGGGCATATGTTGTATTTTGGCTGCCCAATATCCATGTTCCCTTCTTTTGGTAACAGCCCCAATTTCCTTTTTGGACAATTACTTCTGCTCCACTGGGTGCAGTCTTAGCTGGGCTGTCAGTCAAGGCGGCAAAGAAGTCATATTAACCAAGCTAGGCCTAACAGATTCAAGGACTTGGAATCTTAACTGGACTAGCAGGAGGATAAAACAAGGTTGTGCAAGAAGCAGTATCCTAACTAGATGGTTGATTAGCTCCTATTCCAGAATCCCTCAACTGCCACTGTTTTCAATCATTCCAGCCTGGTTCTCAGCTGTCCCTTGATTCTGTGAGTTGGCCCCATCTACCTAACATATTCCATCACTTAGGTTAGCTAAGGCTGCTTTCTGTTGCTTGCAACCAAAGAATCCTGCCAGGAGTAGGAAGGAATCATGGCAAGGCTGGCCTCCTTCAGCTACAGTCACTGGGTCAGTGTGGATGGGCTTGTTGGCTTCTCACCTGGGGCCTCACAGCCTGGCATGGATGAGGTACCTGGCAGAGCCCTGAAACAAATCAGAGAAAGGTTCAGGTTGAGGAGGCTATGGGTGGAATGGGGCTCTAGGGTGCTCCTCAGGGACTGGGGAGGAGGAAAAAAGAGGCTCAGAGGGTCTTAACTAGAGCTTTAGGTGTTGTCCAGGCAGTACAGTGAGACAAAAACTTGGAAAACTACTTCGCTGAGAAAGTTTTTTTGAAGGCCAGGGTTTTAATGCCCCATTCTCAGACCCCAATTTTCATATTTTAGATAAATGGCAAGCTTATTAAATTATTAGGATGAAATGGGGAGAGCCACTGGTAGATTAAAGGATGATTCGTTGCTGCCACCCCCAAATCACAGAGAACAGAGACGTTCTCTCAGGCGCCCCCTCCCACCTTGCTGTTTCTCCATTGGCCAGCCCTCTCCATTGGTCCCAATGCACACCACACAGATGCACATCACACACCTTCACTGCTGTGGACAAGGAGCATCGAGACTCCCTTTGCTCACTCTCAGGGATCAGGTTTAAAGCACTAAATGCTCCCTTCCAGGCACTTCTTGCTATTTGTTGGGTAATCAGTGTATTCAGAGAGCCTAATATGTGCCAAGCAGGGTAAAAAGATTGTTACGTACAATATATGAATGCATTTTAACTCTTACAGCAACTTTGTGAGGTAGAAATTTTATCTCTGTTTACAGCTAAGGAAATTGAACTGCTAAGAGGTTAAATAACTTGCCTAAGATAGCTCACGAAGCTCTGGTGGCAGGGGTGATTAAGCACTACGGCTGCTAACCAAAAGGTAGGCAGTTTGAATCCACCAGCCACTCCTTGGAAACCCTACGAGGCTGTTCTGCTCTATAGGGTCGCTATGAATTGGAATCGACTCAACGGCAACGGTGTGGTTTTGGTCTAGGTGATCAGTGAGTATTTTAGGTTGGTAAGTGTCGTGGTTCCTGGGTTTGAATATCCAAACCTCTTAATAATAAATGAGTCATTCCTGACTATATTCCTTCCTGTCCTCTGTTTTTCCTCTGCTTAGGTACTCTCAGTTTCCCACAACTGTCCAAAATCCGTCATCATACTCCTAATTGATCTAATTCCTGAAGAATCTCCTTCCCTTAGCCTAGGCTGCACCAGTGTATCCATTATCTATTGCTATTAACCAACCATGCCAAAACTTAATGATTTAAAACAAAAAATGATTTCCTTCTTATGATTCAGTGGGTTAACTGGGTAGTTCTGCTCCATATGTGATTAACTGCGCTCACTTCGTGGCCGCATTCAGCTGGGAACTTGACTGGGACACCTTGCCTCTCCTGCATGTGGTCTGACCCTCCCTGTGGTGTCTCAGTGCCCCTCCACATGGTTGCTCTCTCAGCAGGAGAGCCTGGACTTTCTTACCTCATGGTGGCTGGGTTCCAGGAAGGAACGATTCCGGAGGATAAACCCTGATATGCAAGCACTTATTAAGCCTCTGCTTGTGTCATACCTGATAATGTCTAAGACTCTGGACAAGTACAGAGTCAGTGGGGGGAAGTATTGTATTGTTGTTATTGTGTGCCATCAGGTCAATTCTGACTCATAGCAACTCTACAGGACAGAGTAGAACTGCCCCATGGGGTTGCCAAGGCTGTAATGTTCATAGAAACAAACTACCACATCTTTATCTCTTGGAGCAGCCGGTAGGTTCGAACCACTGGTCTTTTGGTTAGAAGTCGAGCACTTAACCACTGCACCACCAGGGCCCCTTTGAAAGTATTACACAAGGCCATAAGTACTGGAAGCCATGGTTGACTGGGGAGTCACTAATGTAACAGTCTGTCATAATAAGCAGTTTCAAATATTCTCAGGGATCCCTGCCACACGTTTAAGCAATCCTGAGGCACTTATTGGTGTGCTAGGTGCTGAATTATAAGAGGTGGAAGGCATGATTTCTGTCTTTGTAGAGTTTCCAGTTCAGTAGAAAGTATAGAATATACTCTAAAAGGATGAAGCAATACTAGTTAGTGGGAGCAGACTCCAAGATAGTTATATGTTCCAAAAATTCACTTGTAGATCAAGAGTTTGGAGTATTTCTTACATAAACAAAATGTCTCGGCCACAAAAACCTATTTAACCCATAATATAGAAAACTGTAAAAGGGTTTCCTAAACTTCATACGGAAACCCTGGTGGCATAGTGGTTAAGCGCTACGGCTGCTAACCAAGAGGTCGGCAGTTCGAACCTACCATGTGCTCCTTGGAAACTCTATGGGACAGTTCTACCCTGTCCAATAGGGTTGCTATGAATCGGGATTGACTTGGTGGCAATGGGTTTGTTTTGTTTTTTGTAAATTTCATATATTTATGCCCCAATTTCATGATTTTTGCCATCAACATGTATACTGGAATTGTTATTTACTTAATATTTTTCTTTGATTTGGCATACTTTTTATCTTGAACTTTTTTTTTAATTGTTCTTTAGATGAAGGTTTACAGAGCAAATTAGTTTCTCATTAAATAATTAAAACACACATTGTTTTGTGACATTGGTTGCCAACCCCACAACATGTCAACATTTCCCCTTCTCAACCTTGGATTCCCCATTACTGGCTTTTCTGTCCCTGCCTGCCTTTTAGTCCTTGCCCCTGGGCTGGTGTGCCCCTTTAGTCTCGTTTTGTTTTATGGGCCTGTCTAATCTTTGGCTGAAGGGTGAACCTCAGGAGTGACTTCATTACTGAGCTATATGGGTGTCCGGGGGCCATACTCTCAGGGTTTCTCCAGTCTGATTTGGCTTACTTTTTAACAGATAATTTTATATTGAAATAAAAAATTTTATCACTCCTGTAAAGGCAAAACCAATATTATTTGCCATTATATAACACAGTCATAAAAGTCAATTCCGCTAAAATGAAAAATAGTAAAACACTAAATGATGGCAAGGATGTGGAGCAACTGGATCACCCATATATTGCTTAGGGGAATTGTACAGCCACTCTGGAAAATCATTGGTCAGTTCTTTTCAAAACTAAAAATAGACTTAACATACAGCCCAGCAGTTGCACTTGGGCATTTATCCCAGAAAAAAATGAAGTCTTATTTTCATGCAGGAACTTATACATGAATATTTATAGAAGTTTTATTTGTAATAGTAGAAAACCAGAAACCGTACAAAGTCCTTCAATAGGTGAATGTTTAAACAAATTGTGGTACATACAAACCAAGGAATACTACTCAGCCATAAAAAGGAATTAACAATTGATACACCCAATGACTTGGATCAACCTCAAGGAAATTACGCGTAGTGAAAAAAAGCCAATTCCAAAAGTTTACACACTGTATGACTACATTTATATAATATTTTTGAGAAGACAAAATTTTTAAAATGGGGAGCCAAGTGGTAGCCAGGAGTTAGAGACAGGGGAGAGTGGGTGAGTGCGGCTGTAATGGAGTAATGTGATAGAGTCATTTGATCGCGGTGCAGTTGACTGTTTTGATTATTGTGGTGGTGGTTATGCAAGGCTACCAGAAACAAACAAACCAAAAAACCCGTTGCTGTTGAGTAGATTCTGACTCATGGTGACCCCATAAGTTACAGACCGTAACTGAGCTCTATAGAATTTTCTTGCCTATATATATATATATATATTTTTTTTTTTTTTTCCATTAGGTGAAAGTTTACAGAACAAATTAGTTTCCCATCAGATAGTTTGTACATAAGGTGTTTCATGACCTTAGTTTCATCCCCCACAATGTGTCCACACTCTTCTCATTTCTACCGTGGGTTCACCACTTCCTTTCATCCTGATTTTCTACCACTTCCTGCCTTCTCATCTTTGCTTTTGGGCAAATATTTCCCTTTTGATCTCATATAATTGATTGTTCTTAGGAGTACGTTCCTCTTGGGTGTTATTGTTTTATTTTATGGGCTTGTCTATTGTTTGGCTGGAAGGTGATCTCTTAGAATGGCTTCAATTCCAGGTCAGAAGGCATCTTAAGGCCATAGTCTTGGGGGTTCTTCCAGTCTCTATCAGACCAGTAAATCTGGTCTTTTTTTGGGAATTTGAGTTTTTGTTCTACTATTTTTCTCCCTCTCCGTCCGGGACCCTCTGTTGCAATCCCAGTCAGAGTAGTCAGTTGTAATAGCTGGGGTGCCATCTAATTCTTCTAGTCTTGGGGTTTTGTAGGCTGTGGTTCATGTGGTCCCCTTGCCTGTAATCTTTATGGAAACAGATCACCAGGCTTTTCTTCCACGGCACCACTGCTAGTGGGTTCATACCTCCAACCTTTTAATTAGTAGTCAAATGCAAACTGTTTGTTTTACCCAGGGACCTTTATGCAAGGGTATACATATGATAAAACTGAGACACACGCACACATAAATGAGTGCCTGTAGAGCTGGCGAAATTTGAATAAGCTCTATGGATTGTACAAATGCCAATTTCTTGGTTTTGATACTGTATTGTCATTGTGTATGATGTTAACATTGGGGGATGCTGGGAGATGGATGCATAGGACTTTCTTGTACATTTCTTTGCAACCTTTTGAATATAAAATTATTTCAAAATAAAAAGTTTTTTTAAAAGAGTAAATTCAGAGGCATTAAAATAAAAGATGTTTGTTGGTATGCTACCTAAAATCACTTCAGGTACCACCAGTGGTACATGGATCCCACAATGGAAGATTCTGATCTCTGGCAGTAACAGAACTAAAAACCCCGTTTAAGATATAATGACAGGACACTACATAATATTGGAGTGAGTGATAATAATAAGCATTCACATAGTGCTTACTACGTGCCAGGCACTATTTCAAATCTTTTTCAGATACTAATGTGTTTAATTATTGTAACAACTCTTTGTGGAAGTGTCATAGGTTGGGTTCCATGGGAAACAGATATTGAGGCTGAGATTTGCATACAGTAAGTGGGGGTACTCTCAGGAACAACATCTGTGAAGGGTGAGGGACCCAAAGTTAAGTAGAAGGAGTTGAATGGTTAAGCAGTTACTATAGACGCCTCAGCAGATTCTATGGGGCACTCTGGAGCTGGGATGGCCCTTCAGATTTGTCCCAGTTAAGGCCAAAGGCCTGAACTATTTTACCTCCTCATTAAAGAGTCATTAAGTGCAGGCCTCCTCCAGGAAGAAAGCATAAATTTGGGCAAAGAAACTTCCTTTGGCTGAAGGCAATGCCTGGAGAGGAACTGAGCTGTGAGTTGTTAGCAACCAACCCTTCTAGAAGCTGGGGAAATGAAAGCCTTGGTCCTGAAGGGGGATGTGTTCAATGCACCACAGTGTCTACTACAGTCCACCCCTTATGCTCAGATCTGCTTACTTAATGTAGTTAAGTTCTCCCCATCTGGAAACTGACCCAGGATTCTGGTTGCTCTCTTTTACTGAAGAAACTTACAAGAGGGAGTTAGGAGTACAAACAACTTCCCCAACTCTTGAGGCTACTACTTATACTCATCGCTCTCTCCTGTGCATTCTAGATCCCCCTCACTCTTGGTTAGCACCTCTGCTGGTCTGAGTCGCTTGCTTGGTCTCAGACTATGGCTGCTGCAAGTGTCCATTTACTGTTACTGTCAGACAGAGAACTTGAAGAGATTGCTCAGTAGATCATCTGGGTGTCAAATATGTTCTTCCCTGATCCCATTTTATAACAGCAGTCCCACTTCTTCCTGATGATCAGGGTCAATTACCCATGCCAAGATGATAACTCCTTCCCTTGCCTACCGGTTTCTTGGTACAAGAAACTTGAAGTAATCAGGCAGCCTAAAATATAATTGGATTATTAGTATATCTCTGATACAAAAAAACCTTTTAGGAACCAAGATATCTAAGCCCCTTAGACCTGAGGTCACTGGACGTAGTGATAATCAGAACCACTTCTGCTTGCACTCCTTGGTCCCCAGACCCGTGTATTCTACCTACTTGGTCATATAATGATCATTGTTTTAGGTTCTAAACTGTGTCCTGGAAGATGGCATTCCATCTTTCCAGGGCATCATATCCATGCTGGCATCTCACTTGTACCTTCAAAAGGCCAAACCATCACTCTACAAGGCCAGCAGTTTCTGGGTGGTACATTATGCCATTGGCCAAGTAGATCCCATGATCATATCATACTGCCACACCTCCTTTATTCTAAAACAGATCCCTTCATCCAATATGACATCGTGTGAGATTCTGTTCCAGTGTATCAAATATCCTACAAGTCCTCAGATGGAGGTGCTAGTTAAGGCTTTGCAATCAGGAAAGACAAATCCATGCATGGAATATGAACTAATTCCAGTCTGTTGCCCCTACCAGAGTAGAAGGGATACAATGTAATTAAGTTCCACTAAGTCCTGGTTGGTCTTCTGGGATGACGGTGCCATGTGAGATGTTCAGTGTTGGTCTCCATTGTTGGTAGGTTAGGTATTTGGCAGCAGCTACAGCGAGATCAGCCTTCCTTAGTGGGAGTCCATGCTGTTGGGCTTACGTATAGCTTCCATCCCCGCCACCATGACTACTCTCTTCATGAGCCATTATGCCAGTACTGTGATGGCTGGTGATAGAGGCTGACTGACATCACCTGCCTGAGAAGTTCCATCTACTTGGTTGTTTACTGTCTCATCCATGGTGGATGCTTTTTGATGGGTGTTAACATGCAATAAGATCTTCATACTTTATGCCCAATCCCATAGGTTCATCCACCTATCTCTTTCTAGATCACCTTGTCTCTAATCTTCCAATCTTTCTCCTTCCAGGCCCTTGACCAACAAATCAAGCCAATCACTCCTGCTCATGAGACCATATATATTCTTATCTCAGGCCACTTTTCTTTACATACAAAGCAGATGATTAGGTGTACCATCTAAAGTTCTGTACACTGAAGACTTCCTTTCATTGCTATCTTTCAGGAGCTCCCTCACCCTGAGTGGGGCTATAGCGCAGAATCAGTCCATTTTAGTTTGTACCCACATATTGAGTTATCCCACCTATGAACTAAATTCACCGTTTTTTCTCATGTGGCCATAAATGTGAACTGAGGGAGAGGTATTGGTGCAAAAGTGTTGGGTGACATAGGAGACTGAACCACCTGCTTATGCAGCTTACTTGTGGCCCATTGCTGGGCTGATCCTGGATGTACCACTTCCATCTTATGAAAAAGTGGTTTTGAGCCCATATGGCTTTATGACTTGGTGGGTCTGATAGAACCCAGCTTCTAGTAGGCAGTTCTGGTGCTCTGAGTTTACCACGGTTCAGTGGAACACTGGTTGCCGTTTTTTGAATGGTATATGTAATTCTCTTCTATAGATAGCATGGCCTTGCTCCAGAATCCTAGGGATCTATGTTGTGATTCTTCTATTAGGGCTTGCTATAAACTCCATACACTGTCTTTCCCACCATTAACCAAAAATGTGCCATCAAGTCAATTCTGTCTCATAGCAATCCTATGTGTGTCAGAGTAGAACTGTGCTCCACAGGATTTTCAACGGCTGATTTTTCAGAAGCAGACTGCCAGGCTTTTCTTCACCTTTCTTCTAAGGTGCCTCTGGGTGGACTAGAATTGTCAACCTTTTGGTTAGCAACCAAAAGCTTTAACTGTTTGGACTGGTGATCTGCTCTCATAAAGATAACAGCCTTGGAAACCCTATGGAGCAGTTCTACTCTGTCCTATAATGTCACTATGGGAATTGATTTGACAGCACACAACAACAACAGACACCTCTAACACCACAGGACCGCAGCGTGCACGTACTGCAGAGCCCTTTCTTATTCTGGGCCCCACTGAAAACTGACAGCCTTCCCTGTCACTTAGTAGATGACTTGGAGCAGTATTGTCAAGTGTGGAACATGATGCATCTAGAACTTAAAGAAGTCTACTAGGTTGTGGTAGACAGACTTTAAGATGGACTCCATTTGTTCCCCACACCCTGGCATTCACACCCTTGTGTATTCTACCCCCCTTGAGTGTGGACTGTACCTAGTGACTTGCTTCTAATGAATAGAAAATGGCAGACGGGGTGGCACTTCCAAGATTAGGTTACAAAAAGACTGTGGCTTCTGTCTTGGGAGGCTCCGTGGCGCACGCACTTTCTCCTCTCTCTCATCAGCAGCTACTAAATTGTGAGGACACTCGGGACATCATGGAAAGGCCCACATGGTGAGGAACCAAGGCCTACCAGCAGCTGCATGAGTGAGCTTGGAAGCAGATCTTCAAAGGCCTTCAACAGCCACGTGAGTAAGCTTGGAAACAGATTCCCCAGTCTTAGTTGAACCTTTCTCGACTGCAGTCTCATGACAGTCTCAGGGTTTCATTCTTTCCAATCAGGGCCCTGACTTTGACAGAGCAAATGTGCTAGAGTTGAGAATTCAATCTTCTCTGGAGTGCTGTTCCTCTTATAATTAAGTTACGGGCCTGATTCTTAGCTTTTTCTGCCCTCCAGTATAGGAGATGAGAGTCTCTTTATATGCTGCCAAAGATACCCTCTAGCTTTTACACTTTGCCTTATAAAAAAAAAAATTTTTTTTTTTTTTGCCTTATATTGGTGATTAATCATTCTTGATCTTTCATTGTCTCTCCAATGAATCAATAGCCCTGCCATCCCCCAGCAACAGCCATCTCATTCCACAGTCTTTACAAATACTATTTTCCCAGAACCTCTCAAACACTTGATATGTTGCACCCCTAGAGTGCCTTCCCGGCCGCCGTGTCCCATCCCAGTTCACCTACAGTCGAAGTTTTAACCATTGCACCATAATCACATGACAGAGGCTGTCGCGTTCCATCTACCATTACTAATGGGGTCCTCAGTGCCACTCAGCCAGCAAGAGATACAGTTCCAAAATCCCGTTTTAGAGGCTGCTTTCTCAGACCACTCTTGATACCCACTGTTGCAGGTCAAGTTTCCTGGGAAACAGACTGTGAGGCATAGATTTGCACGCAGGCAGTTTATTGAGGAGGAGTTTTGGGAACAACACCTGTGAAGGGAAGGAAGGAAACTGAGGGGGCAGAGAGAGAAGCTGAGCTCTGGTTTGGTCACATCAGAGACCTCAGTAGATTCTACGAGGAGATCAGAAGCTGGATGACACTTTAGAGTTGATCAATAAGGCAAGGAAGACAGGGTTTTGTACCCAATCACTGACCTATTGGAGTCCCTGGGTGGTACAAACAGTAAATGCACTCAGCAGCTAACCAAAAGGTTGGAGGCTCAAGTCTACCCAAAGGTGCCTTGGAAGAAAGACTTGGTGCTCTACTTCTGAAAAACCAGCCATTGAAAACCCTATGGAGGATAGTTTACTCTGACATACACGGGGTCACCGTGAATTGGAATCGACTGGATGGGAACTGGTTTGGTTTTGGTTCTTTCACTAACCCATACTGGATGCAGGCTGCCCCAGGGAAGGGGCATAACCTTGGACAATGCAGCTTCCTTTGATGGATGGCAACTCTTGGAAGGAACTCAGTTGTGAGCATTCGGTAGTCAATACTCCTTTTAGATGGGCAGACGGGTGAGTGTCTCATTCCTGAAGGACAATCTAGGCAGTGCACCACTGTGCGGTGGATGCTATTATTATCCCCCTTTTACAGATGAGTAAAACTGAGGCACAGAGAGGGTAAGTATCTTGACCAGCTAGGAAGTATAGTAGAACCAGAGCCCATTAGAGCTCTTAACCACTATGCTCTGATGCCTCTCTAGAAGGAGGAGGGAAGAGAATTATTATCCCATTCCTGGGATCATGGCCAAGTCAAGAACAAATTAGAAACATAAAGTCTGTTTTTTACATTCTCTGGTCTCCATTTTGGTGCCATTTTCTCACTTCTGAGAGTCTTTTTCCCAGACTTTAAAGGCATGGGGAAAGCATTCCCGGGGAGGAAATGGTGTTGTCTGGGTATGTGTAGGTATGGACCAGTGTGAAGGCAATGATAGACTGATTTGTCTGCAAAAGAAGGTTTGTAAAGGCAAGTAGAGGGAGATAAAGTAGGAGAGCAAGTCTAAGGCCAACTATAAAACCAAAGCAGTTGCTCTTGAGTTGATTCTGACTTATGGTGACCCTAGGTGTGTCAAAGTACAACTGTGCTCCATAGAATTTTCAATGGCTGATTTTTTAGAAGTTAGATTTCCAGCCCTTTCTTCCAAGGTGTCTCTGTGAGGCATAGATTTACATGCAGGCATTTTATTGAGGAGGAGTTTTGGGAAAACCTTTGAGGGGAAGGCAGGAAACTGATTTGGCAGGGAGAGAAGCTGGGCTCTCATGCAGTCACAGCAGTGGCCTCAGTAGATTTTATGGGGAAATCAGAAGCTGGGATGACTCTAGAATTGTCCAACCAAGGCAAGGAATCACCTAGCTTTTGGTTAGCAGCAGAGCATCTTCACCGTTTGCACCACCCAGGAACGCCAAGGCCCACTACAGCGGTCTTGAAAGCCAACCAAAGGAATTTGGACATTAGTCTGTACCCAGTGGCAAGAGAGTGGAGGATTCTGAGCAGAGGAGAGTGGGTTGGAAAGATGTCCAAAGGGCTGTCTGAGGAAGATTTAATGGGTTTCTGGAGCCAAGGATGAACTGGAGAACACCGATATGGGGGCAGGGAAATCTGTCGGGAAGCTATTTCAATAGCCCAAGAGGGTGGAAGAAGCAAAGACAATGAGAGTGGAAAAGAAAGAAGGTGGGGTAGGCTTTGTGAAGGAAGAATGATAGGAATTGCATATATGTTAAAGGCGATCATCTCGGAAGATATTGACATGGACTCCAGGACTTTAAGTTAGGTAAACAAATGAACCCATAACAAAGACTGTGAAACCTCTCCGGGGCTTTCTTCCGGTGAAAGTCTGAGTACCTAATCACCTTGAGTACAGGAAGGGCACCCACATACATATGCATCAATCTAGGTAAGGATTTTATTTAACAACCCTGATAGGATGCTTGCTGTGTGTGCAGGCACTGTTCTCTTTACAAATATAACTCATTTAATCATTTATTGTCATTACAACTCTATGAATTCGGTACTGTTATTACCTCCTTTTTTCAGATGAGAAAACTGAGGCACAGAGAGGTTAAGTAACGTGCCCAAGCTTACATATCTAGTAAGTGGACGAGCCAGCATTCAAACCCAGACCACTCCTCCACAGTTCGTGCTGTTAACCCCTAAGCTCTGCTGATGACACTCAGTGATTAAACAAATATCATAGAAAAGACAGTAGAGATTAAAAAAAAAAAAGGTAATTATCAACTCATTGATAAATCTAACTGGACTCTTAAAAAAAATTCCCAAGACTTCTCATTTCTATTTTAAAGCCGATTGCTTCCCCTACTTTTATCCTGTGACCTTATCTCCTCCCTCAGCTCTTCAGTTCATAAATACCTTACAGGAAGCCATGCCCATTAGTGTCTTAGGTTAGGTCGTGAGTCTGAACAGCATGAAATAATCCCATACATTGATCATGGCAGAAAGAGTATAGCATCCTCAGCTTGATTACAATTGTCATTTATTGCTATTAAATCATTCATACAAGAAGCAATTATCCAATACCTACTCTGTGCAGATAAGGGGCTGAAGATTACAACACAGAGATTAAAAGGCTTCCTTCCCTTGAAGAGTTTGTAGTCTGAGAGATGCTCTCCTTCATCTCTGGTCACACCCTTCTATTGCCTTCCCTAAACCCCTAAACTAGAACTCTAAGAGCAGCCAACAGTACAGGACTTGGAGGATCGTTCCAAGGCTGCTGGAAACAGTTGCGGAGGTGGGGGTGGGGGGTGGGGATTGTAGGGTGGAGTAGTTACTCTGTAAGGGGAAATGATGATTACCAATTTAAAGCCTTGCTTTAATACCCTTCTTTTCAACCTGACCCTCAAATGCTTATCAGCTATTTTCTCACAGTCTTGGAAGAAGCTGGGGGCAAGGGGGAAGGGGGAGGAGGAGGGAAGCCCTCTTCTATTAGTATTTTGATCTATCAGTGAAAGAGTAAGGCGGTTTGCTCAACGTGGGTAGAATTCTCTCTGTCCTCCATTTTCATCAACTTCATTTCTATCTTTAAAGAATGTTTGATAGATAAAAGAATATATATGATGGATATCTAAGTACGAAGCATAATAATAAAACGGACATTTGTAAGCCACACAACTTAATAACACATAAACGTGTTAAGCTACCTGTGAGCTCCTCCCCAATTCTACCTCTGGCCTTCCCCCCAGAGGTAACTGCTATTCTGAACTTGCGTTTTTCCTTCCCTTGCTTTTTTACGATAGTGTTATCACATCCACATGTCCCTAAACAATATGGTGTTCAGTCTTGTTGGTTTTTTAAGCTTTATAAAGATGGTTTCCTTCAGCAGAGAGTTATCTGTGGCTTGATTTTAGCCCTTCACATTGTGTTTTAAGACTCCTTCAAACCGCACTGTGCAGCTGTGCTTCATTTTCACAGCTGTTGATTAATTCTTTCAATAAACATTGATTGGTCCCCTGTAATATTCTATTAGGGGAATATATCACAATTTACTTCTTTAGCCTCCTACTGAAGGATGTTTGGGTCATTTTCTGTTTTTTGCTTTTATGAATAATGCTGCTGAGAACATCTTTTACATGGTTCCCGGTGTGCTTGTGCAAGAATTTCTTGGGAACACGGGATTTCCAACTGCGATTCATGATCATTAGTGGGTCAGGGAATCAATTGAATAGATTCAACCAGGGTTTAAAAAAAAAAAAAGCAAAGCAGTAACTGTCCTAGTACATTAAATATAGAAACACTAAGTATTGCTTCATGAAACTTTTGTTTCAGTTTATATTTGTGTCTCCTGGGTTGTAATGTGAAGAATTTTTCTTCCAATATCGAAATGGCAAGTGTTACATATATATTTCCAAAAAAAAAAAAAACCAAACCCTTTGCCATCGAGTCGATTCTGACTTATAGCGACGCTGTAGAACAGAGTAGAGCTGCCCCATAGAATTTCCAAGGAGCACCTGGTGGATCCGAACTGCCAACCTTTTGGTTAGCACCCGTAGCACTTAACCACTAAGCCACCAGGGTTTCCATATGTATATATTTACAATTAAAAAAAAAAAGAATTTTTCTTTCCACACTTCTTAGAGAAGTTGGACAGTTACTCCCCTAGTGTGGTATTCTTGAACTATCTGTGGTCAACTTCTTAAAAGTTTCCAAAATGTTGCAGAATGATACTTTTGTAAAATGTAATAAAAATGAATTACTAGAAAAACAAAATCTAAAAATCCAAAGACATGCAAAATATAAACCCTAGTTTTAAATTATTATACTCAACAGACAAATTATATTTCCATAAATATAGTGTGGCAGGGTCAAGTTAGTATAAAATTTTCTAAATGCTTACTCTAAATTTCTGTACTTATTTCATGGTGGGGTGGTAACAGATAATTCACAGACTGGCGCCAGTCTGTGGACTGCACTTTGAGTAGCACTGTTCTAGGGTATAAACCTAAGAACAGAGAAGCTAGGATGAAGGTTAGCCATATGCTCACCTTTACAAAATAATGCCAAATTGCTTTTCAAAGTGGCTGTTCTGATTTACACTCCCACCAGCAGATGTATTAAGAGTTTCCTTTGTTCCTTATCCTTGCCAACACTTAGTATTGTCAGTATTGTCACACCATATCCGAAAATGTTTGCCAGTCTGGGGGATGTAAAATAGCATCTAGTTCTGGTCTTAATTTGCACCTCCATGATTATTAGTGAAGTCAAGCATCTTTTTATGTTGATTGACACTTTGTTTTTTCTTTTGTGAAATACGCATCTAAGTCCCTTGGCCATTTTTCTGTTGGGTTGTTGGTTTTTCATAATAGTTTTGTAAAAGTTTTTTATTCAACAAATACTGAGCATCTAAAAAAAACGTGCCAAACACTCTTCTATGTGCTGGGGATACTGCAATGAACAAAATAAACCCAAATTCCACAAGGAGGAAGGCAAGGAGCCGTGGTGGCTCCTTGGTTAAAGTGATCGACTGCTAACAGAAATTTTGGCGGCGGTTTGAAACCACCAGCACCTCCACGAGAGAACGATGTGATAGTCTGCTTCCATAGAGATTTACAGGGTTGGAAATCCTAGGGGGTCGCTATGAGTCAGAATTGACTCGATAGCAGTGGGTTTGGTTTTGGTTTGGTAGGAAGACACGAAATCAGATCATTTAGTAAAATATAGTGCATATGGTCATAATGGAGTCCCTAGGTGGTGCAAACAGTTAATACGCTTGACTACTAAAGATGGAGGGTCAAGCCTACCCAGTGGTGCCTCATAAGAAAGGCTTGGCAATCTACTTCCGCTCGAGGAAGTGAGCCTGCAGATAGCTTTAAGAGGAATTTCTTTTGTCAGTTATATGCATTACAGATCTCTTCTCCCACTTTATGACTTGGCTTCTCCCTTTCTTTATGAGGTATTCTGATGAGAGAATTTCTTAATTTTAATATAGTCTAGTACATGAGTCTTTCATTTTATGGTTAGCACATTCAATACTTTGTATAAGAAACCCTTTCCTATCCTGAGGTTATAAAGAAATTATTTTGTGTTTTCTTCTAAAATCTTTAAAATTTTGACTTGTACGTTTTGCTTTTAATTCATATGGAATTTATTTTTGGATATGGTGTGAAATAGTGATCCGTTTTTATTTTTTTCTCCCCCACGTGAATAACAAATTGTCTCAGCACAATTTACTGGCTAATCTATCTTTTCTCTGGTGGTCTGCTGGGCCATTTCCGCAATAATCAGGTTTCCACATATGTGTAGGTCTGTTTCTGAGTGTTCTATTCAACTCCATTGGTTGATGTGTTTGTATCTGTACCTATACCACACTATATTACTACTACTATGGCTTTATATTATACATTCATATGTAGTAGAGGAAGCCCGTTCATCTTCTTTATTTTTTCCGGGGCATCTTGGCTACTTTTAGGACTCTGCCCTTCCAGATAAATTTTATAATTAGCTTATCAAGTTTTTTGAAAACTCCTCTTGAGATATAGACTAGAGTTGAATTGACTCTATAAATCAATTTGGAGGTAACTGACATTGTTTTCCTGTTATGACTTTTTTTTTTAACATACAGTAGAATGAAAAAATACTAAAACTAATATTTAGTTAGTCTAGTATAATTTAAAACATTAGAAACATTGACAACTAAAGTGTCATATTTCTTTTTTTTTTTTTTAACTTTTATTGAGCTTCAAGTGAACGTTTACAAATCAAGTCAGACTGTCACATACAAGTTTATATACACCTTACTCCACACCCCCACTTGCTCTCCCCCTAATGAGTCAGCCCTTCCTGTCTCTCCTTTCGTGACAATTTTGCCAGCTTCCAACTCCCTCTATCCTCCCATCCCCCCTCCAGACAGGAGATGCCAACACAGTCTCAAGTGTCCACCCGATACAAATAGCTTGCTCTTCATCAGCATCTCTCTCCTACCCACTGTCCAGTCCTTCCATGTCTGATGAGTTGTCTTCGGGAACGGTTCCTGTCCTGTGCCAACAGAAGGTTTGGGGACCATGACTGCCAGGATTCCTCTAGTCTCAGTCAGACCATTAAGTATAGTCTTTTTGTGAGAATTTGGGGTCTGCATCCCACTGATCTCCTGCTCCCTCAGGGGTTCTCCGTTGTGCTCCCTGTCAGGGCAGTCATCGATTGTGGCCGGGCACCAACTAGTTCTTCTGGTCTCAGGATGACATAAGTCTCTGGTTCATGTGGCCCTTTCTGTCTCTTGGGCTCATAGTTATAGTGTAACCTTGGTGTTCTTCATTCTCCTTTGATCCAGATGGGTTGAGACCAATTGATGCCTCTTAGATGGCCACTTGTTAGCATTTAAGACCCCAGACGCCACATTTCAAAGTGGGATGCAGAATGTTTTCATAATAGAATTATTTTGCCAATTGACTTAGAAGTCCCCTTAAACCATGGTCCCAAAACCCCTGCCCTTGCTCCGCTGACCTTTGAAGCATTCAGTTTATCCCAGAAACTTCTTTGCTTTTGGTCCAGTCCAGTTGAGCTGACCTTCCATGTATTGAGTATTGTCCTTCCCTTCACCTAAAGTAGTTCTTGTCTACTAATTAATCAGTAAAAAACCCTCTCCCACCCTCCCTCCCTCCCCCACTCATAACCACAAAAGTATGTGTTCGTCTCAGTTTATACTATTTCTCAAGATCTTATAATAGTGGTCTTATACAATATTTGTTCTTTTGCCTCTGACTAATTTCGCTCAGCATAATGCCTTCCAGGTTTCTCCAAGTTATGAAATGTTTCACAGATTCTTCACTGTTCTTTATCGATGCGTAGTATTCCATTGTGTGAATATGCCACAATTTATTTACCCATTCATCCGTTGATGGACACCTTGGTTGCTTCCAGCTTTTTGCTATTGTAAACAGAGCTGCAATAAACATGGGTGTGCATATATCTGTTTGTGTGAAGGCTCTTGTTTCTCTAGGGTATATTTCGAGGAGTGGGATTTCTGGGTTGTATGGTAGTTCTATTTCTAACTGTTTAAGATAACGCCAGATAGATTTCCAAAGTGGTTGTACCATTTGACATTCCCACCAGCAGTGTATAAGACTTCCAATCTCTCCGCAGCCTCTCCAACATTTATTATTTTGTGTCTTTTGGATTAATGCCCGCCTTGTTGGATTGAGATGGAATCTCATCGTAGTTTTAATTTGCATTTCTCTAATGGCTAATGATCGAGAGCATTTTCTCATGTATCTGTTAGCTGCCTGAATATCTTCTTTAGTGAAGTGCGTGTTCATATCCTTTGCCCACTTCTTGATTGGGTTGTTTGTCTTTTTGTGGTTGAGTTTTGACAGAATCATATAGATTTTAGAGTTCAGGCGCTGGTCGGAGATGTCATAGCTGAAAATCCTTTCCCAGTCTGTAGGTGGTCTTTTTACTCTTTTGGTGAAGTCTTTAGCTGAGCATAGGTGTTTGACTTTTAGGAGCTCCCACTTATCTGGTTTCTCTTCGTCATTTTTGGTAATGTTTTGTATTCTGTTTATGCCTTGTATTAGGGCTCCTAACGTTGTCCCTATTTTTTTTCCATCATCTTTATCGTTTCAGTGTTTATGTTTAGGTCTTCGATCCACTTGGAGTTAGTTTTTGTGCTTGGTGTGAGGTATGGGTCCTGTTTCATTTTTTTGCAAATGGATATCCAGTTATGCCAGCACTATTTGTTAAAAAGACTATCTTTTCCCCAATTAACTGACACTGGGCCTTTGTCAAATATCAGCTGCTCATATGTGGATGGATTTATATCTGGGTTCTCAATTCTGTTCCACTGGTCTATGTGCCTGTTTTTGTACCAGTACCAGGCTGTTTTGACTACTGTAGCTGTATAATAGGTTCTGAAATCAGGTAGAGTGAGGCCTCCCACTTTCTTCTTCTTTTTCAGTAATGCTTTACTTATCCGAGGCTTCTTTCCCTTCCATATGAAGTTGGTGATTTGTTCTGTTATGACTTTTTATCCATGAACATGGTTCATTTCTCCATTTACTTAAGTCTTATTCAATGTCTTTCAGTAGTTGATTTTTTTCTTTATAAAGGTCCTCCACATCTTATGTCATAATTATTCCTGCCAAAAAAAAAAACTCAAATGAACTCATAGCAACCCTATAGGACAGAGTAGAACTTCCCCATAGAGTTTCCAAGGATCACCTGGTGGAGTTCAGCTGTTGACCTTTTGATTAGCAGCCATAGCACTTAACCACTACGCCACCAGGGTATCTGTATTTATTCCTAGGAAAATTTTTATTTTTTTTTTAGTTTACTTTTGTTGCTATTATACATGGCATCTTTTAAATTGGTGTTTTCTAACAGTTTATTGCTGGAGTATAGAAACGCAATTGATTTATATTATCCACTCTCCTTGTTAAACATTTTAATAACTGCATCAATATATCTATAAAGTCTTTTGTGTATTCTAAGTAAACAATTTTAAAAAACCCAGTGCCCTCGAGTCAATTCCGATATTATCTATAATAATATTCATCTTATTTCTTCCTTTCCAAAGCTTATACATTTCTTATTGCACTGGTTAGGACCTCAAGTCATTGAAAGGATGATGCTTGGTGTAATTTTTTGGTAAAAACTTTATCAGGTAGGAAGTTTCATTATAAATTGGTGGTGAGTTTTAGCAAACGCTTTTTTTGGCAACTGTTTAGATAATCTTACGTGTTTTTTTTTTAATCTATTAACGTGATGAATTTCATTAATAGTGTTTCTAATGTTAAGTCACCCTTGCATCCCTAGGATCAACCCAAGTTTATCATAGTAATTATTTTTTATACATTGCTGAATCCACTTTCCATTTTTGCGTCCATGTAAATGAATGAGATTGGCTTCTAATTTTTTGACCAATTTCATTTCTTTATATGCCTCTAACAGATTTGTCACTGTTGCTAAACACGAACCAATTATCTCCAACTGGCAAGGTCCTTCTTACCTCTGTTAGGTGCCATATGACCTTTCCATTCTAGCCTTCCCTCTGTACTTCAATGCACTGATGCCTGGGTATCAGCCACCATGAAGGTCAAACACAGCCCCTAGAGGTCAACAGTAGACCTGAACAGTAGACCTGGAGGGAGGCATGGCTGTCTATGAACTCATATTTCTCTTCTCCACTCCAAACTCACTTTGTCTGTGAAGTTTTCCTTGGTTATCAGTTTGTGATCTCTCTTGAAGGTGGCGGCCACATCTTTTCATCTCTCTGTCCTCAGGGTAGATGTGTACAATGCCTGCCAAAAGGTGCTAATAAGCCTTTGTGGCACTGAGTTCACCCACCCCAACTCTGAGCTCTTTTTGGCTTAGTTGACTCTGATTTTTAAAACTCTTTCTTCAAAATGTTCTTGAGCCTTTTACACACGCACATACTCTGCTTCACAAGACAGTGTCCATTCTGCAGATAAGAACTGTGCCCATGAAAAAGACCAGACTTACTGGTCTGGCAGTGACTGGAGGAACCCCCGAGACTATGGCCTCCAGATGCACTGTTAACTGAAACCACTCCCGAAGCCCACTTTTCAACAAAGATTAGATGGGCCTATAAAACGAACAACACACATGAGAAATGTGCTCTTTAGTTCAATCAAACATACGAGACCAAATGGGCAACTCCTGCCCAAAAGCAAGAGGAGAAGTCAGGAAGGGACAGAAACTGGATGAACGGACACTGGAAACCGAGGGTGGAAATGGGGAGAGAGAGCTGTCACATCTTGGGGATTGAAACCAATGTCACAAAAAAAATGTGTATATATTTTTGAACAAGAAACTAACTTGAGCTGTAAACTTTAACCTAAAGCACAATTAAATAAAATAAATAAACAAAATTCAAAAATAAAGGAAAAAGAAAGAACTGTGTCTACGGAGGAATTTCTTTTGCCTGTCCTGCAGCAGACGAAAGTCCCTTCGGAGTCTCGTCCCATCTATGTTTTTAGCCACAGTCTGCACACACTGGAAAGTCTGGGTCGACCTGACTCTTTAGTGTTCCCAGGCAAGACATTCCCTTTGTGTTCTTGTGCTTTACCTTTGCTCCTGCTGTGACCTTTTCCTAGCGTGTCCTCTCTCCAACCCTTCTTCCTCTTATCTATTCCTTCTCTGTCTGTTAAGATTTGCTCAAAAGGCAAATCCTTGGTGAAGCCTCTCTCCTCCTCTCTCACTCCCTTCCTCACCCCCTTGGAGTCAGTCTTTCATCCTCTGTGTCCCCCAGATGTTGTACACATGCCTTTTTTTAAAACCCTAAAGTGCTTCAATGTATATTTCCTAAGATCAATGACATTCTCTTACATAAATATGGTACAATTGTCAAAATCAGGATATTTAACATGGATACAAATGCTATTTTGTAATCCAAGTTCATTTTCAAATTTCATCCATTATCCCTCTAGCTTTGTTGTAATAATTGTCATTTTTTTACAGATATTTGTTCACATTTATCTTCTTGTTCGCTCACATGCATATAATAACCCTAAGAGTCTGGGTTGTATCTTTTATCCTTGGTTCCAGTAAGATGCCTTGTAAGTAGGTTTTTATCTTCTCTCTCTTTTCCTCTGTGTGTGTGTGCTCATGTGTGTATGTGTTTAATTAACTGATGAAATTTTATGGTTTGTTTTTGGTTCGTTTAGTCTTCCATGGCCCTCGCCTCCTCACCCTGGAGCTCTCTCCCTTACTTGGTGGACCTAGGCTCTATTGCTCTCTCTCTCTAAACCCTTACACTAACCTCACCTTCTTTAAAAAAAAAAAACAAATCCATTGCCATGGAGTCGATTCCGATTCATAGCTACCCTATAGGACACAGTAGAACTGTCCCATAGAGTTTCCAAGGAGTGCCTGGTAGATTCGAACTGCCGACCTTTCGATTAGCAGCCATAGCACTTAACCACTACGCCAGCAAGGTTTCCAATAACCTCATTTCTTAGCCTTCGTTAATGAACAAACAAACAAAAAACAGTTGCTGTTGAGTGAGTCCTGACTCGGAGATCCCATGTATGTCAGAGTAGAACTGTGCTCCACGGCGTTTTCAATGGCTGATTTTTCGAAAGTAGATCTTTAGGCCTTTCTTCCAACGTGCCTTTGGATGGATCTGAACCTCCAACCTTTCAGTTAGCAGCAAAGCGCATTAACTGTTCACACCACCCAAGATTTTAGCCTTCATTTATACTAAGTAGTAAATCACTCATTATGGCTTGCAGCATCCTGCCTCCCAGAAACAGACACTGAGGGATAGCAAAAAACGAATACCCCACCCTTCTTGTCCTCAAAGGCCTCCATTTCTTATGTCCTATGTATTTTTGTTTCTCCCCCAAAGGCCAGCCCAGTGCCTTGCCCATAGTCTGTTCTTGATGATTATTCGTTTGGTTATTAATACAAATGTGAATAGGTTCTTCCTGAGATGAAGAGCCCACGGTGCAAGCACTCTCCAGTCAGGCCATTTGGCCACATAATCAATGCAGGACACGATGATCCAAACCAGGGGTATTGTATGACTTTCCTTTAGCTCATTCTAAGCCAACAGGCAGTTCTGAGAAGCATGTCAGACTGAAAACTTGGACTACCTGTTTTATGAAGGGGAAAAAAAATCACAAAGAGACCAAGGAGACAAATTGAAAAAACACTGAAACGCACCTCGCGGGGTTGTCACTATTTTTAAATGCTTGACTTCTTAGCCATCGTCACTTATCCCTTAAATGCTTGGAGCACCATAGGGAGAATTTGTAGACAGGCTCCCTGCCCTCAATAAGCTTATAATTTATACCATGGGCTTTCTTTAGACTTTAGCTTTCACTCATTCTTTCATTCTTTACTGAGCCTTTCTATTTCTTGCGTTGTTCTTATGTTTATTCAATTTGTACTATTGATGATAAACTTTTGTGGAACACTGATAATAGGCATGGCAATGTAAGAAACTTGGAATTAGGTCCCAGTGGACTTGTAATATAAACTCAACTAGGTTTCTGTGTTTTTCCATCTATCCGTTGCCTTCTGTTTTTTCCTGGGTGTCAAGTGCATTCACAAGAAATACTCACAATTCACCTGCTCCTTTCAAACCTCTTTCTAAGTACTAGTACCCAGGTGGTACAAAAGGTTATGTGCTGGACTACTAGCCAAAAAGTTGGCGGTTTGAACCCACCCGGAGGCACCTTGGAAGACAGGCCTGGCAATCTGCTTCCAAAAGTTCACAGTCTTGAAAACTTGATAGAACAGTTCTATGCTACACAGATGGGGTTGCTATGAGTGGGAATCGACTCGATGGCAACTAACAACAACAACAGACTCTTCCTAAAGCCACATTTGAACCTTAGGCCCTCCCGTCCCACTTGTCCGCCTTTCCTCAGTGAGGTATTTCAGGGCAAGAACTGAAAACAGAATGAAGATCACAGCAACAGAGCCAAACATATTTTTAAATCCAATTATTGATTCAGTTACTGCCACCAACTGATGCAAAATTGGAGTCTCTGGGTGGTGCAAACAGTTAACACACTTCGCTGCTAACCGACAGATTGGCAGTTCACATCTACCCAGAGGAACCTCAGAAGAAAGGCCTGGCAAGCTAGGTATGCGAAATCAACCATTAAAAACCCTATGGAGCGCAGTTCTACTCTGACATACACGGGGTCACCATGAGTCAGAATCAACTCTATAGCAACGGGTTTAGTTTTTGATTTGATGCAAAATTATAACCCCATTGGAGATAAACAGTTAAAGTGGTACCATTTAAAATACATCCCAGGCAAAGTGGAAATCATTCATACAATTGGGCTATTAAATGGATAAGAGTTCTTCAACGGTTGGGCAAAACGGTTTGATTACAGAGGAAAAGAGGCAGAAACCCAGGCCTTCGACCCCTTTCTGGGTGCCAGGGCCCAGGAGCTCCTGAGGTGTCCTTAAAAACCAATTGCCATCAAGTTGATTCCAACTCATAGCAACCCTACAGGACAGAGCAGAACTGACCCATAGGGGGTTTCCAAGAAGTGACTGGTGGATTTGAACTGCTGACCTTTTGGCTAGCAGCCAAGCTCTTAATCACTGTGCCACCAGGGCTCTAAGGAATTCCTAAAAAGCCACCCATAGGTGGGAGATGCTTCCAGTGGCCCAAAAGGTCAAAATTCTGCCCCAAATCTCACCTACCCCTGCCTGCAGTAATGGGACACACTCTCATGTCAACACTAATCCTTTGCCAGCTGCTTATGCTCTTCGGGATAAATAAACCTGGGCCACCCGATCCTTCCCAGGGCTCCAGGCGAAAGGCAGTGAGGGGCTGCTCTGTCACCAGGCTCTTTCTGTCGTGAAACTAGCTGCTTGGGGGTAATTAATGCTTCTCTTCCATGGCCCCAAATCAAACCCAGCCAGGCTGATGTTATGACACCTTGCGATATTTGTTGACACTGTTTTCCTCCTCAAATTGCAGTCCTATCTAGCTGAGGTAAAGGGGGAGGAGGGCGAGGAAAGCACGAAAGCAGGGAGAAGGCAGGGGAAGATTGGGTCACGTCTCACTTCTCCCCCTACCGTCCCCCACCCCAGAGCTAGGCTGCTCCCCACTGTGCCTTTCTGATGTTTTGTCCAATCTCCTCAGTGCCTCCAGCCCCCTGGGGCTCTGGTCCCTTCCCCCAGGGAGGTGATTTTTCACAGTGGATTCGCTTGAGCCTGACTTTCAGCTTTTGGCACTGTCTTAATTCCAGCCATTGTTTCACTTTTAAATGCACGTTAAATAGCCCATCTCTCTCTCTGATTCTTTTCACCTTGCTGGTGTTTGCAGATGGAATGATCGTCCTTGATCTATGAGTTGGCCAAGCTGTGCGTAGTTATTTCTTCATCTTTACTCGTGGATTCTTCCATCCCTTAATCACTCTTGTTTTCCCCTAAACTGTCACTTTCTCTACATTTGTCTGGTAATGAGGCAGCAGCCGCAGCCGAGTCCAGTTCCTGTTCCGGGGACTTTGAAGAGGGCAGTTAATGTACTTGGGACCCGCCTGGCTGCTTGGCACTGCGAATCAGCTTATCCCTGGGTTTTCAGCACTTAACACTTCCATAATTTTAGCCATCGTGTTTATTGAAAGTGCACTGATCGTGAAATACTGTAGTTCATCTCTCTCTCTCCCCAGCATTTGTGGATGGAAGGATTGTTCTTGATTTATGACTTACGAATGTAAGGCTCTACACCTACTTCAATTTTAGGTGTTTTTCTGAATCTCCTGTTGTGTGTAGGAATTTGGGAAAAGACTCTATGACATGGAGGAGGGGACCCTGGATCAGGCTCAGGGCTTTGAACAGTTTGTTCCAGTTGAAACCCCTGCTGAGAATTTGCATTTCCATCCTAGATATACTGAATCAGAACCTACATTTTAACAAGATCCTCAGGTAATTCTTATGCATAATGATCTTGAGAACCACTGCTATGCTAGTGGTTCTCAGAATTGGCCCCTAACCAGCAGCATTAGCATTGGCTGGGAACTTGTTAGAAAAGCAAATTCTCAGCAGGGGTTTGAACCAGAAAAAACCGGTTTGAAGCCCTGATCTAGTTTCAGGTAGCCTGGGTTCAAATCCCAGCCTTTTTCTTCCTTCTTCCTGGCTGAGTGACCTTGGGCAAGTCACTTAACCTCTACACCAAAATCCAAACCAGTTGCTGTCAAGTTGATTCTGACTCAAGAGACCCCATTTGTTACAGAGTACAATTGCTCTGTAGGGTTTTCTTGGCTGTAATCTTTACAGAAGCAGATTGCCAGACCTTTTCTTCACAGTGCTGCTGGCTGGGTTAGTAGTCAAGCACAAACTGACTGTACCACCCAGGGACCTACTTAACTTCTAGAAGACTCCATTTCCTTATCCATTGCATGGGAATATTATTGCTCACCCCACAGTGTTGAAAGGATGAAATGAGTTGACTTCTTCAGTTCATATACATTTCCTGCAGTTCATATACTTGGCTCCTTTTCCAGGTGATTCTTGGACTTTTGGAGTTTGTAGTCTAGGGAAAAGAAGCCTTGGTGGTGCAGCGGTTAAGCGGACAGCTGTTAACCGAAAGGTCAGTGGCTCAAACCCACCAGTCTGCTTCTGTAAAGGTTACAGCCTTGGAAACCCTATGGGGCAGTTCTACTCTAGACCAGTGCAGTCTCAGGATACATTGGGTGAGCGACCTGAGTTTGCCAGCTTTTTCTTTTGCCAAGTAAGAGCAGTATAGAAAAATAACACAACTAACCTGCATCTATTTTCACTAAATTTCATAAAAGAGTATTTGATTCTCGTAAAAAGACCAGACTTAATGGTCTGACTGAGACTAGAAGGCACCCTGAATGTCATGATCCCCACATCTTCTGTTAGCCCAAGACAGGAACCATTCCCAAAGCCAACCCTTCAGACAGGGATTGGACTGGACTATAAGACAGAAAATGATACTAGTGAGGAGTGAGCTTCTCGGCTCAAGTAGACACATGAGACTGTGTAGGCAGCTCCTGTCTGGAGGGGAGATGAGAAGGCAGAGGGGGACTGAAGCTGGCTGAATGGACACAGAAATACAGGGTGGAGAGAAGGAGTGTGCTGTCTCATTATGGGGAGAGCAACTAGGAGTATATAGCAAGGTGTATATAAGTTTTTGTATGAGAGACTGACTTGATTTGTAAACTTTTGCTTAAAGCACAATAAAAAAATTTTTAAATATATTTAATTAAATTTCATAAGACATCTTACTTATGAATCCACCTAGAATGTCATAATCCCTCAGATAAAATAAACTCAAGCTAAAAAAAAAGACTATTTGAAAACAAAAAGGTAAAGAGGACATAATTTAAGAGTGAAAAAGGGAATACATTTGGATTCATGAAAAATCCTCTGTAGAGTACAGCTCTTATTTATCTGACCTCGCTAGGGTTGGGTGAAAACTTGGTTCACAAGTCGGCATTTGGGAACTGTTGATCTCACCTAGAACCCGAACAGGCGTCCAGATCAGCGCTTCCTTGCTACAGACACCTCGCCCTGCAGTGGGGAGGACAGGCGGGAGCATGAAGGAACAGCACATTTTCAGGTGTTAAGTTTTAAAAACTGCTGAGGTGTGTGAGAGCTCTGGGTCCAGGGACCTTGGGACAATTCCGGACAAGAGCAGATGTGAGAAGCTGATGTATACGATATGAAACACATGAAGAGAGCCGAGGAAGAATAGTTCATGCCTCAGCTCTGTGTCAGGTAAAACAGGGGCTGTATTTGTAGTTGGGTTTAAAAAAAACAAAACAAAACAAAACGCAAGCAAACAATCAAAACTTGCCACATCCATGTCCGTAGCTGGAAGTGTGTTCAGGTTCACGATGATTTCCTTCTGACTCGGTTCCAAATCACTTGTGACTTTTCAGATACACACACACACACACACACACAAAGTGTACTTTGGGGTTGAAACATTCCATATTTGGTCTAAGTCCCCAGAGGTAAATGGTTTTTGAGGAGTTTGAGTTGACTCTGCTCATCTGGTTTTACTTAGAGAAGCGCAGAAGAATCGTTGTTTCTTTCTAGGAGAAAAAAAATACATATACATTAAAAAAAATATATATATATAAAATAAAAAATATATGTATACATACATTTGCATCTTCGAAAGTCAAGTTAATGCATACCTGGGTAGGGAACTTTGACCAGATGTTAAATCTTAGTGGGCAACTACTCTACTGTTACAACTACTGTCTGGAAGCAGGCACAGAGCAGGCCTGTGCCATGTCTGGATCCACAGTGGGAGCACACTGCCTCGGTGCCAGGGAGCTGCTTCTGAGCCTCAAAGACAGCCAACTTTGCAGAATAAAAATCATAGCCACTTACCATGTGCTGGGTACTCCGCGAAGCACCTCACATACATTGCCTCATTTACCCTTCAAGCAACCCTCTGAAGGAAGCATTACTGTAAGGCTCGTTTTACAGGTGAGAAAACCAAGGCTTACAGAGATTTAGGCAAAGTCGTCCGCAGTTACACCGGAGCTTATGAGCAACAGAGCTGGGATGTAAACACAGGCCTTTCTGACTTGTGTTTCAACTAGCAGACTATTTAGCTCCTGAAATCCTAGGTCTGACACAAATGAGCAGTGGACTTGAACTATCCCTTCCAAGGTGGCATTTGGAAAAGGGGACATTGCCCCTTCCACATACACAGTTTTTAAACTCTCTGAAACACTGCCCTCCTTTCTTTAAAAAAGGCAACCTACGACACTTTCTGGGGGATAATTTAGCAGTATATATCAAAGGCCTTAAAATGCTTGTGCTCTTTCACCCAGAATTTGCCTAGCTGGGAATTTATCCCATAACCAGTGTTTTTCAGCTCATGGGTACAAAGGAATGCGCTCAACTGTTACCTGTGCAGAGGGGCCTTTGACCAAAGTAGCTCTCCCCCTCCCTTTACCCTGTGTTTTCTTTCTTCAAAGCACTTACCTCCCGGAGAAGGTGCACGAGAGTAGGAACTTTTCTGTTTTGTCCCTGTTTTAACCCCAGTGAATAAAACAGGACCTGGTACCTTGCAGACCCTCAAGAGGGATTCGAGAAGAAACAAACAAGCTTATGTTACAGAAGAATACCTAAATCTCAACACCTTGAACTCTCACTCAGCTGCTTGACTGGCAAATTTCCCACTCTCATACACTGCTAAGGCTCCCACTGGAATTTCCATAAGTTGGTCCTGGCCGGAGTTTCCACAAGCCGGTCCTGGCCATCACTCACCACCACTGCCGCAGGTGAAGGGGACACTCAGTCAGGTCCTTTGAGACCAGATTTCATAGCCCCAGGTCAGCCCTTGGTCTCCCCGATAGCCTTCAAGAGGCTGCTCCTTTGTGTCACCCACACCTGCTAACTGCCTCCGTGGCCCCAAATGCTGCTGCCTCTTTGAGATTTCATGTTGCTGCTGGTCATGCCAGGACTTTGTGGCTCCCTTCTTAGCAAGGTAATTCCAGTTCAACAGGCCACCCCTATTGGCCTTGGCATAAACCTCTGCCCATTTGCACAGGCAGGGCAGCACACCCTCCTCTGTCAAGCTCTGTCAGGGAGTATTGCCTGGGTCCCAACATGTTATAGCCCTTTCCACTCACCCCAATATATAGACATGTCCACCAGGTGCCCCTAGCTTCAGGGCTGCTGGGTCAGGCAGGGTGTACCCTTCGGTCTGAAACTTGCATTCTTTCCAAGCCTGACAGAATCCTTCTTTCTGCCACAATCAAGATAAATAGAACATCTCTATCACTCTGAGAAGTTCCCTTAAGCCTCTTTGCAGTCAATCTCCCTTCCAAATTCACCCGCTCTCATTCCAGGCAACCACTGATCTGTTTCTGTCTCTGTAGATTGGTTTCGCCTGTTCTAGAATTTTACATAAATAGAATCATATTGGATATATTTTGGGGGTCTTGTTTCTTTCACATGGCATGATGTTGTTGAGATTCTTCTATGGTTGCTGCATGTATCAATAGTTCATTTCTTTTCATTAATGAGTTATACTGCATTGTCTGGATATGTCGCAATTGGTTTGTTCATTCACCTGTTGACAGACATTTGGGTTATGTCCTGTTTTTGGCTATTACAACTATAGCTTCTATGAATATTTGCATACTGGTGTTATTGTGGACATGTTTCTACTTCTCTTAGATAAATACCTAGGACTGGCATTGTCAGTCATATGCAAAGGGTATGTTTAACTTCATAGAAACTGCCAAACTATTTTCCAAAGTGACTGAACCCTATTGGACAGAGTAGAAATGCCCTATAGCATTTCCAAGGAGTGGCTGGTAGATTTGAAATGCTGACTTTTTGGTTAGCAGCTGAGCTCTTAATCACTGTGCCACCAGGTCTCCATTTTGCTCATAGAATCCTTCAATATTGAAACTCAAGGCTTGAATTTTTTTCTTCCATTATTTCAGCTTGAGAAAATGCAGAGCATGTTCTTCCCTTCTGTTTTTCTAACTCTAGGTCTTTGCACATGTCGTTATAATACTTTGTCTTTTCAAGCTGCCCTTTGAAATCTTCTGCTCAGCTCTTTTATGTCATCATTTCTTCCTTTTCCTTTGGCTACTCTAAGTTTCAGAGTCTCTTCTGACATCCAGTTTGGTCTTTTCTTTCTTTCCTGTCTCTTTAATGACCTCTTGCTTTCTTCATGTATGATGTCCTTGATATCATCCCACAACGCCTCTGGTCTTCAGTCATAAGTGTTGAATTCATCAAATCTATTCCTGAGATCGTCTCCAAATTAGGGTGGTATATACTCAAGGTCATACTTCAATTCTCATGAACTTGTTTTAATTTTTTTCAGCTTCATCTTAAACTTGCACGTGAGCAAGGCCCCCGGCCTTATTCTCACTGAGGATATTGAGCTTTTTCGTTGTCTCTTTCACAGAGTCAATTTGATTCCTGAGTTTTCCATCCAGTGAGGTTGACATTTAGAAATATTGTTGTTAGGTGCTGTCGAGTTGGTTTCAACTAATAGCAACCCTGTGTATAACAGAACAAAACACTGCCCAGTCCTGTACCATCCTCACAATCATTGCTATGTTTGAGCCCATTGTTGTAGCCACTGTGTCAATCCATCTCGTTGAGGGTCTTCCCCTTTTTTGCTGACTCTCCACTTATCAAGTATGATGTCCTTCTCCAGGAACTGCTCCCTCCTAATAATATGTCCAAAGTATGTGAGACAAAGTCTTGTCATCCTCACTTTTAAGGGGCATTCTGGCTGTACTTCCAAGACAGATTTGCTCATTCTTTTGGCAGTCCATGGTATGTTCAATATTCTTTACCAACACCACAACTCAAAGGTGTCAATTCTTCTTTGGTCTTCCTTATTCATTGTCCAGCTTTCACATGTATATGGGGTGACTGAAAACACTATGGCTTGTGTCAGGTGCACCTTAGTCCTCACAGTGACATCTTTTCTTTTTAACACTTTAAAGAGGTCTTTTAAAGCAGATTTGCCCAATGCAATGCATCTTTTGATTTCTAGCTGTAGCTTCCACGGACGTTGCTTATGGAGCCAAGTAAAATGAAATCCTTGACAACTTCAGTCTTTTCTCCATTTATCATGATGTTGTTTATTAATCCAGTTGTGAGGATTTTTGATTTACATTGAGGTGAAATTTATACTGAAGGCTGTAGTCTTTGATCTTCATCAGTAAGTGCTTTAAGTCCTCTTTACTTTCTGCAAGCAAGGTTGTGTCATCTGCATAATGCAGGTTGTTAATGAGTCTTCCTCCAATCCTGGTGTCTCGTTCTTCTTCATACAGGCCAGCTTATCGGATTATTTGCTCAGCATACAGATTGAATAAGTAAGGTGAAAGGATACAACCCTGACACACATCTTTCCTGACTTTAAACCACGCAGTATCCCCTTCTGTTCAAACGACTGCCTCTTGATCTATGTACAGGTTCCTCATGAGCACAATTAAGTGTTCTGGAATTCTCATTCTTCACAATGTTGTCCATAATTTGTTCTGAACCACACAGTCGAATGCCTTTGTGTAGTCAGTAAAAGACAGGTAAACATCTTTCTGGTATTCTCTGCTTTCAGCCAGGATCCATTTGATATTAGCAATGTTATCCCTGGTTCTGCATCCTCTTCTGACTCTATCTTGAATTTCTGGCCGTTCTCTGTTGATATATCGCTGCAACCTTTTTTTTTTTTAAAATAATTTTTATTGTGCTTTAAGTGAAAGTTTCCAAATCAAGTCAGTCTCTCACATACAAACTTATATACACCTTACTACATACTCGCACTTACTCTCCCCCTGATGAGTCAGCCTGCTCCCTACTTCCAGTCTCTCCTTTCATGACAGTTTTGTCAGTTTCTAACCCCCTCTACTCTCCCATCTCTCCTCCAGACAGGAGATGCCAACTTAGTCTCAAGTGTCCAGCTGAACCAAGTAGCTCACTCCTCATCAGCATCTCTGTCCAACCCATTGTCCAGTCCAATCCATGTCTGATGGGTTAGCTTCGGGAATGGTTCCTGTCCTGGGCCAACAGAAGGTTTGGGGACTATGACCGCCGTCATTCTTCTAGTCTCAGTCAGACCATTAAGTCTGGTCTTTTTATGAGAATTTGGGGTCTGCATCCCACTGCTCTCCTGCTCCCTCAGGGGTTCTCTGTTGTGCTCCCTATCAGGGCAGTCATCAGTTGTGGCCGGGCACCATCTACTTCTTCTGGTCTCAGGATGATGTAGTCTCTAGTTCGTGTAGCCCTTTCTGTCTCTTGGGCTCATAATTACCTTGTGATCTTGGTGTTCTTCATTCTTCTTTGATCCAGGTGGGTTGAGACTCATTGATACATCTTAGATGGCTGCTCGCTAGCGTTTATGACCCCAGATCCCACACTTCAAAGTAGGATGAAGAATGTTTTCTTAATAGAATTTATTTTGCCAATTGACTAGATGTCCCCTGAAGCCTTAGTCCCCAGCCGCCCGCCCCCGCCCGACCCCCGCTGACCTTCGAAGCATTCAGTTTATTCAGGAAACTTCTCTGCTTTTGGTCCAGTCCAGCTGTGCTGACCTCCCCTGTATTGAGTGTTGTCCTTCCCTTCACCTAAAGTAGTTCTTATCTACTATCTAATCAGTAAATAACCCTCTCCCACACTCCTTCCCTCCCCCCTCTCGTAACCACAAAAGAATGTGTTCTTCTCAGTTTAAACTATTTCTCAAGATCTTATATAATAGTGGTCTTATACAATATTTGTCCTTTTGCATCTGACTAATTTCACTCAGCATAATGCCTTCCAGGTTCCTCCATGTTATGAAATGTTTCACAGATTCATCATTGTTCTTTATTGATGCGTATTATTCCATCGTGTGAATATACCATAATTTACTTATCCATTCGTCCATTGATGGACAGCTTGGTTGCTTCACTGCAACTGTTTTTGAATGATTTTCAGCAAAATTTTACTTGTGTGTGATGTTAATGATATTGTTCTGTAATTCTTGCATTTAGTTGGATCACCTTTTTTTTTGAAATAGTTAAAATAAGAAATTAAAAAAAACTGGAAACAACCCAAGTATCAAAAATTGGTAGACTGCTGATTCTAGGATGGGGGCAGGAAATATACAAGATTAGTCTGGAGCATCTTGTAGTGTCAGCAAGTAAGGAGGTGCTCAGATGAACAAACAAAATCAACCCACAATAATGACAGTATATCAAAGAAACACAGGAGCCAAATGAAAGAACTCCCAATGGCCAAAACTGGAACCATTTGAGCAACAAAATAAATTAGTATTGGATTATAATCAAAGTATAAAATAAATATGTGTAAGTCCATACAGATATAAATAATTGAATAAATAATTAAATGGAGAAAGGAGAGACAAATCTCCTGTGCACAAGAATTTCAAATAATGTATGTAGATACTCTGCCCTTAAGGAGGAGGAGCAGAACTCTTCACTGTTTAAGTGTGAGCTGTGCATAGTGACTTTCTTCCAAAGAATATAATAAGGACAGGAGGGAGGGAGAGTAACTTTACTGTAGAGAAGCCTGACAAACATTAACCCAGCCAGGTGATCAAGGTCAGCATCAGTAGGGAAAAGTCACGTTGATAGTACATACCCTTGATATGATGTGATGAAAATGGCACTTTACTTCTGTAGTCTTCCTCCCCAGACACGTAACTCTAATCTACTCATGAGAAAAACATCAGACAAATCCCAACTGAGGGACATTCTACAAAATACCTGACTAGTACTCCTCAAAGCTGTCAAGGTCATCAAAGACAAGGAAAGCCTGAGGACGTGTCACAGCCAATAGGAAACCAAGGAAATAACATAGTAAATGTAATGCAATATCCTGGATGGGGTCCTGGAGCAGAAAAAGGACGTTAGGAAAAACTAAGAAACTCTAAACAAAGTATGGACTTTAGTTAATAATAATGTATCGAATTTGGTTCATTAATTACAATAAAGGTACCATACTAATGTAAAATGTCAGTAATGGGGGAATTGGATGTGAGATATATGGGCACACTCTGAACTATCTTCACAATTTTTGTTGAAATTGTGTTCCAAAATAAAAAGTTTAAAAGTGGACTCCCTAGATGAATTATAGTAGCTTCATAAATGGAATGTATTATAACCTTTAAACTGGATGCAATAGATATTATATGTGAATATAGAAAGATATTCACAAAACATTATTAAAAGTGGGGGAAAAAAAACTCAGTAACAGATTAGGTTATATGCCATAGGCCCATCTTTTTTTCACAATCCCATTTAAAAAATATATATGCATATGAGAAAAGTATAGAAGGCTGTATCAATATGCTAAAAGAGGCTATCCCTAGATGGTAATATTTCCAATTATTTTATTTTTCTTTTTGCTGTATTTTCTGTGATGGCTCAGTGTAATATGTATATGTGGTAGACAGAATTCTAAAATGACTTCCAATGACCCTTGTATGATACCCTTTCCTCGAGTGTAGGCAGGACCTGTGAATATGCTCGATGTCACTCTTTTGATAGGTTACATTACACAGCAAGGCAAAGGTGAGGAGATTTTTTGGAGATGTAAATTAAAGTCCCTAATCAGTTGGCTTTAAGTTAATAAAAATGAAGATTATCCTGGGTGGGCCCGACCTGAGCAGCTGAGCCCTTTAAAAGTGGGCTTAGGCCTTCTCTGTGATCAGTAGTCCTGCTGGTCTTGAAGAAGGAAGGTGCTGTGAGTCCTACAGTTGCAAGGAAATGAATGCTGCTAACAACCATGTGAAGAGGGCTCCAGATCTCAGATGCAACCCCAGCCCTTGTCAACATCTGGATTACATGCAGCCTTGGGAGACCTTGACTGAGGACCCAGCTAAGCCATGTCCAGACTCCTGACCCATGGAAATGTGAAATAATAAGCGAGTGTTGTCTAAGTTACTGAGTTGGTGGTAATTTGTCATGCAATATAATAAAGGAAAGGAAATGCAACTTGGCACAAATAGAATGAGATAGTTTCATTTCCAAACAAACAATAAATGCCATTATTATCCAGCTTTTTAGGCCGATTTGCTGGGCTCTTGCCACTCACAGTATTCATGGTTCCTAGCTCCAAAGTCAGGGCTTTGAACCAGGTGATTCTTGTATATAGTAGATTTTGAGAACCACTGCTCTGCTAGTCCCTGATCACCAGTCTCAGAATTGGTCCTAAACAGCAGCGTTAGCATCAGCTGGGAACTTGTAAGAAACACAAATTATTAGCAGGCATTTGAACCAGAACAAACCAGGTCAAAGCCCTACTAATTTTTTTTTTTTTAATTGTACTTTAGATGAAGGTTTACAGAGCAAAGTAGTTTCTCATTAAACAATTAATACATGTTTTGTGTGTGACATTGGTTGCCAAACCCATGACATGTCAACACTCTCCCTTCTCGACCTTGGGTTCTCCATTTCCAGCTTTCCTGTCCCCTCCTGCCTTCTTGTCCTTGCCCCTGAGCTAGTGTGCTCAGTTAGACTCATTTTGTTTTATGGGTCTGTCTAATCTTTGGGTGAAGGGTGGACCTCAGGAGCGACTTTAATACTCAGTTAAAAGGGGATCCAGGGGCCATACTCTCAAGGTTTGCCTAGTCTCTGTCAGACCAGAAAGTCTGGTCTTTTTTTGTGAGTTAGAATTTTGTTCTTGTAGGGTAATGCTATTCAGCTATATGCCTCCCCTCCTAATGGAGTCAGTTTTGCTCTTCCCCTAGGCATAAAAAAAAGCATGCTGGGGATAAATTCAGGATGGACTCGGGCTAAGGTACAAGGCCAGGAGTGGCATGACTGGACTGGTGGCCGAGGCCAAGGAACGCCTTCACAACAAGAAGAAAAACACCTGGGCCTAGATGTGAAGTCCCTGGGAATGCTGGTTGCCCAAGGACTTGGGAGAAAAACAATAAGCCTTAGTCCCAGCTGGAACGGTACATAAGCTTGTGTCCCCTGCTAGGCAGTTGCAGAGTGCTAAACTTGTCTTGTCACCACCCTGTAAGCCCCCCTAACAAACCATATGTCATGATCACTGGTTCCAGGGTCTTTCTTCAGTCTCTTAGAGATGTGGACAACCTTGGGTCCAGGTGCCGCTGGGTTGTTACACAACAGTTCTACATTTTTCTCCAGCTCTGTGGGGGACCCTCTATAGTGATCCTTGTCAGAGCAGTCGGTCGTGGTAGCTGAGCATTATCTAGTTATGCTGGACTCAGTCTAGTGGAGGCTGTGGTACTTGTGGTCCATTAGTCCTTTGGACTAATCTTTCTCTTGTATCTTTGGTTTTCTTCATTCTCCCTTGCTCCAGAAAGGGTGGGACCAGTGGAGTATCTTAGATGGTGGCTCACAAGCAAAGCCGTACTTTCTAATAACTTCCCCTGCCTCCTTTTTACAGCTGGGTTATTTCATATTTGGTCAAATTTATTGGATGACAGCTACATATAGTTTAAGACTGTTGATGCTCTCATTTGGTATGGCTAATCCGTTGCAAAAAAAAAACAAACAATTTTACTTACACTGTTTGGAAGACTTTGGAAGACTGTGACAGGTGTGGGCCCTGTGACCCAGTTGGCCACCCAGAAAGCTGCCATCCTCACTACTGCCATCATTAGTAACAGGTCCACAGGCTCTCTTATGTCTCAAACACCTTCTTGTTTGTTAAGTGCTTGTAGGGAAGAGATAGTATTTGTGAGAGGAATGAAGTGAGAAGCCAGTTTTCTCTCAAGAGGAGGGCCACATGAGACCCTCACCAGGGCCGATGTTCGGGCCTTTCACGTCAGAGTGGCCCCTGCAGAGTAGGCAGCCAGGGTAGCTTGTCTGGGCTGGGAACAATGCAGCCCAAGGAGTCATCTAACTGCTCCTTTGAGACTGCCCAATGTTGTTTTGACTTTAGAAGGAGCTGAAAAGGAAGCTACCTCTGAAATGTGATTTAGCAGTTAGGAGTAAAGTTCTCATCCAAAAATATTTCAAAGACTACCTTTCACAGTGCCCAAATTCCAACGTTAAAGATTCATTTGGTGGGATTTTGAAGCCTTTTCTATTTTCAAGGACACCTTAATAAACATGAATATTCCTGGGAGACGTAATAGGGAGGCTAACACCTTGGAAGGGCTTAGGTGGAACCAAAGGATAGTAAGAGATTTGCTGAAAGGTGGAAAGAAAGAGAAATAGGAGCCAAATTTCTGGGAAGGTGGTAGAGGGCCAGCCTTTGTCTTTTGCACTGCTTAGATAAATAGGAGGCCTGTGTAGTCACTTGGTCATTCTGCATCTACTTCAGACATCCCTGACAAACTGTGATGTGTTAGCTTCCTGGCCTTGGGCGTCCTTCTCAACACAGCTCCCCAAGGAGCCACTACCAGTGAGCTGGAGCAGGCTGGTGAGAGGAAGCCTTGGTATCAATGTAGATCAGGTCCAGAGACAGGCCTTGAGCATCCTGGACGAGCACTTCATGAGGTCATTTTAAGATGCAGGACAATAAGTGAGATTTTGGGCCCCAGGGTCCAGTGTTATAATAATGTTAGCAACCACCTGAATGGTGTTTGTGATACAATATCATCTCATTGAGTCCTCACAGCACCCAGAGAATACTCCCACTATACAGACAGAGAAGAAAAGGCCTAGCTGGTACATAGTGGTATCAGGATCTTCACCTGGATCTTTTAACACTGAGGCCATATTCTTTCCGCCACCCCCCAGAACCTTGCTAAGGCACAGCGGTCACAGATGTAATGTGGGTGTCAGGGCTTCGAATGAGTTCAAACAGGTTCAGTCGTGGTCACTGAAGCAAAACCAGAACAGACCTGAGTTTTTATAATTTAAGTGATTCGGAACAGATAACCAGAATGGGAAAAATTATGGGTCAAAGCCCTGGAATAAGGATCTTAGAAGAGGTGTAGCGAGCCCTTTCAGGAGCCTTTTGGGTGAGATTGCATTATTGGCAGGACTGTGAGGAGTGATACACATTCAAAGAAGCGTGGCCGGCCGCCATCTCTGATCGGAGCACCACTGTTCCCAACTCTGCTTAAAATCTACAGATAAAGGATTTGGTTGCTATGCCATGTGTACACTGTCTTGTTTTCTAAGAGGGGATTAGGTTTCTAGCAGGGTTTTGACCCATAATTTTTCCTGTTTGGGTTATCATTCTGGTTCACACAAATTTAAAAAAATTTAGGTCTATTCCGTTTCGCTTCTTTGGCTAGGACTGAACCAGGCAGAACAAGTTCAAAGCCCTGTTAATAATAAATAATGAAATAATAGTAAATAAATAAATAGGAAAATCTTTCCAATATGACTTCTACCCTCATTGTTCATCACTGAGACAGCCCTGGCTAAACTCACCACCAACAATACCATGTTTCTGAATCCCATGGGTATTAAATAAAACACAAAAATTTAAACAATTTACTAACATCTTTGTTTTAAAAGTGCAAACCATTTCAAAGTGTACAGAGCAAAAGAGAGTCTTCCCTCACCCATCCTTATAAACCTAAACCACTTCGTGGGTTATCAGTGTTAACAGTCTGTTAGGTAGACTTCAAGACATTTTTCTATGCATTTATATACACATAAATCTAAATATGCAAATATACAAGTTTCTAAATGTATACAAATAGGGTTTTACTGTACACATTGTTCTGCAATTTTTTCACTTTACAGTGTCTTGGGGAACTTTCCATTTAAGAGTATATAAACTGCTGCCCAGTTTTCAATAGAACGTGCTGTATTTTCTTCCTATCAAAAGACACTTGTTAGCAGTTTTTCTGTTTTATAAACAATGCTGCAGTAAACAACCTTGTAACCGCAACTTCTTACACATAAGTATTTCCCTAGGATATATATCTAGAAGTAAAATTGCTGGGTTAAAGAGTGTATGTAGTTTATATTTTGATAGATGCCTCCAAAACAACCCAAAAAGTTGGTCCCCCACAGAATGTGAGAGTAATCCTTTCTCCTGTCTTTGACCTCTCTGGATATTATTCTTCTTGAAAGTCTTTACAGTCTGGTAGGTGAACACTGATTTCTTATTTTAATTTGTATTTCCCTGATTATTAGCAAGGTTAAGCAAAAGGCATTTTTTCGTTCCTCGCCTCACTTAACCTCTCAGCAATTGTCAACACTTTTCTCCCTAAAACACTCTTTTCTTGGCTTCTGTGATATCCACACCACACTCTCCTAGTTTTCCTTCTATGCCTCCGGCCATTCTCTCTCAACCTCCATTCCTGACTCCTCCTCTACCACTTACCTTTAATTATTCAACTGGTCTTAGTTGTCTCCCTCCCTAATACACCCATTTTCTGAATCTACACTCTTTCCCCAGATAATCTCATTTGGGCCCTTCAGGCTTCAAATACTGTCTGTGCACCAATGACTCCCAAATTTTATTTCCATGTAAACCTTTTCTCTTGCCCTAGACCTGTCTATTCCACATCTCTGCAAATTCACATCTCAAGGGCATGTTAAACTCACCGTTCCAAAACTGAACTCACGAGCTTACTCCCCAAACTAGTCTTTCTTCAAGTTTTCCAACTCAGTGACTGTCTCACCAACCTTCAGGTTGCCAACCAGAACCTGGTCTCTAATCCATTCCAAGTCCTTTGGGCTCTATGTCTTAAATATCTCTGGAAAGTGTCCATTTCTTTTCATTTCCACCAGCGCCATCTCTGCAGGACTTTTGCAATGGCCTCATAACAGGTTTCCCTGAATCCACACTTGGCTCTAGCCAATCTGTTCTCTGCAAAATAGCCAAAGGGATTTTTGAAAAAAGAATCTGATAATGTTACTCCCCTGTACACAAACTTGTTAAGCACAAAATTGTTTATAATGATTCAAAAGAAGAAGCAGCAGAAGAGACAGAGAGAGAAAAAAGAAATAAACACTCAACAATAACAGATTGGTTAAACACACTTAGTACATACATTTGACGGGACAATATGTAGCTATAAAAAAACAAGTGTACTTCTAGCAAACATTAAGGATCAGATAATTCCAATTATTTAACATCTAAAGCAGCACTATCTGATAAAAATATAATGTGAGCCACATATATAATTTAAAAAATTCTGGTAGCCACATTAAAAGGTAAAAATAAACAGATGACATTAATTTTAACAATATATTTTATTTAACCTGATATATATAAAATATCATTTCAACATGAAATCAATATTGAAATTATTAATGGGATATTTTACATTCTTCATATTAAGTCTTCCGTGTATATTTTATACTTACAGCACATCTCAAAACAGACGCTAAATTTTCATCAGAAATGCTGATCTGTGTTTAGATTTCGTAAAATTTAGAGTTGAAAAAGTAGGTTCATATAGGGCATAAAAGAAGATTTGAAAGTGGAGATGCACACTCCAGGATCCTAGAAGGAAAGACCAAATGTCAGTAAATATGTGAAGTTTTCTAAAATTAACCTATAATTTTAATGTAATTTCAATAAAAATACCAAGAGAGAATGTTTTGGGGCGTGACTAGTTAAATTAATTCCAAAGTTTATCTAGGAGAAAAAACAAATGAAGAATAGCCAAGAAAGTTTAAAAAAAAAAACAAAAAACTTGTTCTACCAGATATAAAAATGACTTATAAAACTATAGTGATTAAAACATTGTGGTGCTGGTGCAGAAAAAGACAGATCAATGACGACGGGCACATGGATAGAGGGGAATTTGTACGTAATAGAGACGATATTTCAACTTGATGGGGAAAGTATTATTTTTAAAAAAAGGTGCTAGTATTCCTAGGTCCCTGGGTGGCACAAACGATTTACTCTTGGCTACTAACCTAAAGGTTGACAATTCAAACCCACTGGTAGTGCCATGGAAGAAAGGCCTGGCGATCTGCTTCCATAAAAATTACAGCCAAGAAAACCCTATGGAGCTCAGTTCTACTCTGTAACATACGGGGTTGCCGTGAGTTGGAATCAACTCAATGGCAACAGATTTGGGATTTATGGTATCACTGAATATCTTTAGGAGGGGAAAATACAGTTATCTCAAACGACACTCAAAAATAAATTCCAGGTAGTTTAAAGATTTGGAAATTAACAAAACAAACAAAACACTTGAGAGTTCAAGAAGATAATACTGGATGGAGTACAGTATTTGAGGGGTGGGAAGGGCGTTGGTAACATGATACAAAGCCACAAACCATAGAGGAAAAGATTGACAGGTTAGACTGTTTTGGCAGACATTACCTACCCACCCACTGCCATTGGCAAACATTACTGGTTACTAATAAAATGTAAGTAAAAATCTGCTGGGGACTTCTGGGAGAAATTTTTCTCCTCAATGAAGTAACAGAGCTGTGAGATAAGAAAAAATATTTGTCCTTATCGTTTTCTTTTCTGACTGGAATTTGAGGATATAATGTTGGCGGTATAGCAGCCATTTTGTCTTATAAGGGGAGACACAACACATTGTGGTTGGCAAATCTCATAGATATAAAGCGACTGATGACATCACTGAACCACCAAACCAATCCTGGGACCACCTACCTCTGGATTTCAGGTTAAACAGAAAATATTTTATGGTTTAAGTCGCTGTTCCTTGATTTTCTGTAACCTAAGGCTTTTTTTTTTTTTTTAAGGCTGCCCTGGTGGCATAGTGGTTAAGAGCTATGGCTGTTAACCAAAAGGCCAGCAGCTCAAATCCACCAGGCGCTCCTCGGAAACCCTATGGGGCAGTTCTACTCTGTCCTTATAAGGTCGCTATGAGTCGGAATTGACTCCTTGGCAATGGGGTTTTTTTTTTTTTTTAAAGACTGATACAAATATTCAAAAATAAAAACTTTCTATGGCAAAAGATGGAGCCCTGGTGGCACAGTGGTTGTCTTAGTCATCTAGTGCTGCCATAACAGAAATACCACAAGGGGATCGCTTTAACAAAGAGAAATTTATTTTCTCACAGTCTAGTAGGTTACGAGTCCAAATTCAGGGCGTCAGCTCCAGGGGAAGGCTTTCTCTCTCTGTCAGCTCTGGAGGAAGGTCCTTGTCCTGTCTTCCCCTGGTTACGGAGCTTCTTAGGCGCAGGGACCCCATGTCCAAAAGATGCTCTCTGCTCCTGGTGCTGCTTTCCTGGTGGTATGAGGTCACCAACTCTCTGTTTGCTTTCCTTTCCTTTTTATCTCTTGAGAGATAAAAGGTGGTGCAGGCCACACCCCAGGAAAACTCCCTTTACGTTGGATCAGGGATATGACCTGGACAAGGGTGGTGTTAAAATCCCATGCTAAATTAATCCTTTTAAACATAAAATTACAATCACAAAATGGAGGACAACCACAGAATACTGGGAATCGTGGCCTAACCAAATCTATACGTACATTTTTGGGGGGACATTCCATGACAGCGGTTAAGAGCTACAGCTGCGAACCAAAATATCAGCGGTTCAAACTCACCAGCTACTCCTTGGAAGCCCTGTGGCAGTTCTACTCTGTCCTATAGGGTCACTATGAGTCCGAATTGACTCAACAACAATGGGTTTGTTTTTTTTTTTTTAAGGCAAAAGATAGAATAAACTTAGTGAGAAAAAATATTTTCAAGATACATGGTAAGGTTAATAACGTTAATATATAAAGGGCTTTTTATAAATCAATAAGATAAAAAGAATAATAAAATAAAATAGGCAATGGACATAAACAGATAATTCGTAAATTAAATTCAACAGACCAATAAAGATATAACAACATATTAAACCTCACCGATGATCAAAGACTTACGAATTAAAACCACAATGAAATACATCATTTTTCAGCTAGCATACTAAAAGATGAAGAGCAATAATGGCTAATGCTGGAGAGGATATGGCAAATCAGTTTATATCACACATTGATATAAACTGTTGTTGAAACGTGAATTGCTGCAATTTAGTACAGGACAATTTGTTAATACAAACCAAAATTTAAAAGACATATCCTATTTTTCTCAGCAATGTTCCTTTTAGGAATTTTTTCTAAAAGAGTAATCAGACACATGGACAAAGATGCATATACACTGATGTTTAGTGCAGTATTACTTACAACTCAAATATTTCCAACAACAGGTCATTAAATAAATTATGGTACATTCATTCCATGGGATGGAATTCTATGTAGCCATTAAAAAGGATGATACATGTGTAGACATGGAAAGAAACTCAGGACCTAGGGATAAGTGGGAAAAAAGTTGGTTACAAAACACAATGAGTTATGACTCTATGTAAATATAGTTTACATATGCATAAAAACTTGAAGGATTTTTTTTATAATAATGGTTATCTTTAGAAGGTAGGATGATGATAAAAGTTTCATTTCTCTGTAATACTTATATATTTTATACATCAGAAAAACAAAGTTGATTCCAGTTTAGAACATAAAATGTTTCCAGAATAATATGCAATGATGTTAAAAAAACATATGAAATATTGCAAAGTTAAAAAACAGGATACAAGTCAGTGTTATAGTAGGGTTATTTTTAGAGTGAGGTTAATTTTATTGAAAATTTCCTGGACGATTGTACACTGAAATGTTAACAGTAGTTATCTCTGGAGGTAGGGAGGAGTGCAGTGGGAATTTGAATGATTTTTATTTTATTGGCCATACTTCTCTGTATGAAAAAAAATTTTTTTTTGAAGATATTTACATTGCTTCTATAAAAAAATGCTACTCTTAAAAAATGAAAGGAAGGAAAGAAGAAAATCAAGTCCAACTTAGACCAAACCCTCTTGGAGAATGAGAAAGTCCTGCGAAACCTACAAGATATGTGTTGATTTGAGGACGTTAAATACAAGCCTTGTTATTTAATTTTTTTGGCGTGTGTGTCTTTTGCCCTGCCGCAAAGGATTTGAGGCAACTCAAAAGAAAACATATGAAAGAACAGAAAATTACAAAGAAAAAAAAATCCACATCCTGGGAAATAGAGATGTACTAGAAAGACGAGACTGGGGAAAGCAAGGTCTTACACGCTTATGAAAGCTGAGCTACAAGGTGAGCTTCGTTTGTCCCTGGGGTCTGCTCGCTAGCTAGAGACCCGCGGTGTCTGGGCCTCTGCAGGGTAAGCCCATGAAGTGGATAATGTGGAAGATACTTTGTGGGGTGTCTGTCTGTCTGGCCCATAATGATCCCTTTTCTCCTGCCTCCAAAGGGAGCTTGTAGTATCACAGCTGACCGACCAGGTGAATCCTGGCCCAAGTGAGTCAGTCAGGGTCTGTCTCCTGGGTATTGGGCACTGGGCCTTGCTACTCAACGGGGCTGCATAGAGGAGACCACACCTCTTAGTCGGGGCCTGAGAGCTCCAGAAAGGCTTTGTCCACTTCCGTTTTGAGAGGCTCCTGGTGCATTAAGAAAGAAAGAAACGGGGTTACCAAAACGGTGGTATACTTTTAATGTTTATATTGAACAAATTAATGCTTTTAACACCGAAAAATACAGTGCCACAAAAATGTTCCATTCACAAGATAATTATAGGATTTATTAAAAATATTAATTCATGATGCACTACAGGCGGTGTGGTCCAAAGCCAAAAGGGCTTGTGCCAGCCCCCTGCTCCCCTCCCGCCACATGCCCCCGAGGCTGTGAACTCAAGTGCAGCGAGCAGCAGGCAGACATGAGAAGTCAGTGTCCTGCTTCTGCACTGCTTTCCAGGGCTTGTTTCCAGGCCCTTCTAGGCCGGCAGCCTTGGACCCATGAGATGCCCTGATACCTTCCAACAAGGTCCCTCATTCACAAGCGCTCCCCTTCCCCACCCCCCAACACGTGGATTTCTACTACTGGCACCCAAAAAGAACTTGGCCTGAAACAACCTGCAGACATCCCAGATTCTGACGTTTCACGGGAGATGTGCTTTTCTACGAGCGAAAAATTCCCCTTTCCCAGTGAGAAAGGGAATTTTCAGCTTCCGTGGCCCTAGCCTGCAGTGAGTTCATGCATATTCTCTCAAGGTGGAGGAGGATTGTTTAAAAGATGCTGAGTGGCAGGGAGAAGAATGTCACCTCAACATCCCTCCGCCAAGCCCGGCGAGGTTTGGCTGAGTCTCAAGGACGCAGGTTCAGGCAAGGGCAGGCCTGACTGCCTTCCTGAGAGCTGGAGTCGTCTTCATGGAGCTGGAGAATGTCAGGGAGGGTTGGGGTCCTCCTTCAAGGCCTCTTTTAGAGTGGGATGGCCCTAAAACTGGTTTCTGAGGTGGGGGGAAGAAGGCGAAGTGAGGTGTTTGTCCTCCTAAGTGTTTACTGGCTGATTCTGCTCCCTGGAAAAACGGAGCAATAGTTACTGATTGTACTTGATGATCTTATTTCTTGTAAAGGCTGTACCTGATATTTCTCAGTGGTTCCCCACAGTGCCTAGCAGTAAGCCTGAACTAAAGCAGACACGCAGTATCTGTTTGTGGTCCCCATTGCTGCTGGCAACATAAAAGCCTTTCTTGTTTGCTCTTTGCTCAGGTGACTCCAGGAGATTGTTCTGGAACTCTCCACAGCCCTCCTGTTGATAGCCAGAATTCATTCATTTAGTCTAAAATATTTCTTGAGCACCTACTTTGTGCTTGGCTCAGTCTGGGAATACAGGAGTGATGAATAAGACAGACTTATCCCTTTCTCTCTTGGAACTTCTTTCCATAACCTTCCACCACCCCCCCAAATATGCATATGTAAGGAAAACACAGAAACTCAAGAGAGGATCTTTTCCTTGACCCACCAAAGACGACCAAGTGCATCGTTTCCCAGAGAGACAGAAGCATTCACTAGAGAAAAAAAACTCCCAGCTTTGTGGTAGTCTGCCAGAACAAGGGACCCATTTTTGTCATTCCTTGTTCAAAAATCCCATGTCCCCCACTCATCACACACACACATACATATGTTACTCGCACAGTTTACATTCATAACATGTAGAGCTGGAGAGCTGGGAAGGCTGCCTCCCACATTATACAGAATGGATTGGCAGCTGGGACTGAAGGCGATAGAAATAAGCTATTGATCAAGGGTTATAAAAGTACTGCAACTGGGATCCTGTGATGCTTGCAAGCTGAGGGCAGCAGTAAAGTGCTACATAAATGCAATAACATTTATAACCCGAGGGCAAGTGCTTTTTACATGAAAATAAAAAGCTGATCCTCTGTTTAATTCTTTCTTCCTCCTTGGGCTGGGCTGGCCTTTGACAAGTCCAGCTACAGGAGCCTAAGCAGGGCCATGCTGGCTGGGTTGGCCTCTTACTTTCTGGGTGAACTGACTGGGTCTCATTTCCCCATGCGGTGCCTTCTGGTGGTCTGTGGAGTAACCTGTATTTTTTAAGCTTCTCTGGGAGCAGGAGAGGAACAGCTGTCCCCTGCCACCCTGAGAGGTCCAACAATGCTTGGCCCCGCGGGCCTTCTTGGTTTGCTTTGTGAATGTTGCCTGATACTGTTGGGAGCTGAACTATTCACTTGAATGGATGCTAGAAATCACTCCTTAAGAGTTTCATTTTGTGACATTTGTAAAACGGAGAAGTCCTGTTTCAGGGAGAAATAAATGGCTAAGAGAGAAAAGTTCTGAAGATACTACAAAATAGTAAATGCATCATGATGACCAGACCTGAGGAACCCAGAATTTTCTTCCAAAAGTCACCAGAAACCAGCGTTCCCAGGAACTCCAGTTACTATTAAGATGCTCCATCAAAATTGGCCAGGTAATCAAATAAATTGGAAATTGCTTCCTTTTGGAGATTCATATTGTATCTTTGCCATTTAAGGGCTCTAAGAAGTCCTGCAGTAAAGAAACAGGTTAACTTTGTTTAACAGCATCTCTCAGATTTACTTGGTTGCCACATTCCCTTAAAATTTCTGTCATTCTTCCCCATTTTATTACCTAATGCCTAATAACAACACACTTCAGGAAACGTGGTATAGGTACTTACACAAGGAAATAATATTTTTGCCTGCCATGTATTACATGCCTACTGTGTGCAAGACATTTTACACGGACTATTTCTAACCACCGAAACAACTCTGCAAGTCTTATTATATCTATTTTATTAAAAAAAATATAGATGAGAAAAACAAGGCTGAGTGGATAAGTAACCAGTCCAAGGGTGCTCAGCTAAGTAGTAACTTATTCAAGATTCTAACCCAGGCCTTTCTGACTCCCAAATCCACAACTTCCATCTTACCATGTGTCTTCCTACAAGGGATAGAATCTTCTCTTTTTGCCAAAGAGAAGGGGAGTTGCTCTTGGAGGCCCTTGCCTCAGGATCCACCCATCCTTCTCAAAGCCTTGCCTGATTCATCTCTCAGCCTGGTGCTGCCCCTCACCTCCTTCCTTGTGGCTCACGGGAATTCCCATTGGAGAGCAGAACCTGAATCTAAGTAGCCATGGGCAGGAATCCCAGTTCCGCCATTTACTATTTATGTGACCTTAGGCAATTTACTTAACCCCTCTGTGCCTCAGTTTTCTTATCCATAAAATTTTAAAATATGTACAAAACATCTGGCCAGCATGCTTAGTAAATGGCAGCTGTTACTTTTGCTGTTAATAATTAACAGTAAGTCTTCACAGAAAAAAAAAAAAGACTCATCGGGAAAATTTTAGGGGCCCCCTCCTCTCAATCCCTCAACTGTCCTGGCATGATAAAATACGGGTGTTTTTGTGTTAAAGATGAAAAAACTGAAGCCTGATAAACCAATGACTTTTTCAAGTGCACCTAGCTCATCGCAGAACTTGGACCTGGATTCCAAGTTCACAGAAATTTAAGACACCCTGATGTGCCAAAAAGTTAAATGTACCTAAGAAGGCAGAGAAACGTAGATTTAAAGATTTGAGAGTTATTTTCAATGGGAATCCAATCAGCAATGAGGATAAAATTCCTCTGAAATTATAAGTCTGGCAAAACAATAAATAAGAAACTTTAAATTTTTAAAAATTAGATCTAAGCACATCTTCTTTTTGAGAACTCATTAACAAAAATCTGGCTCACTTATATTCCCCATTGTCACTTTTTTTGTTTGTTCCCTTTCACTAGTTATTCGCAATTACTCAGGCCCAAACCATGTTTCTTTATAACAACATTTTTGTAAATTGATTTAGGTTCCAATAAAAGATGAACATAAAATTTCTTTGTTAATGTTGTCATACTCTCAGTTGGTTTTGCTCGGTGATGTCTTTGGTTTTGCCTAAGCTGCTGAGGCGAGGACACTCCAGGATGAAATGAGCTGTCTTTAGGCACAGTTAGTCACAAAGCTTAGGTTCGAGCATTTCTGCTTGGAATGGGCCTGTTCCCATCAACCCACTGACGTTTATCAAAGGAAATGTAATATTCATCCAGATTGGGACTGGAATGAGTTTTTCTTTTCTATTAGATGAACAGCGACAACACAATGTACTTGGAAAAATCATAACTTTGTGCTTATGCTAATTGAGGAACTAGTATTAAAATCAAGTGTTTGTGGCTTTGAGACTTATAACACCTGCATTTTGGGGAGTCTAAAGTCCCCAAGTGGCTATTGGAAAATGTTTCTTGTTTTTTTCTTCTCATTCTCAGTAAGTTAGAACATATGGCAGTTTCAGGTCCCTACTTCTCTATGTTGTCTCCATATCTGCCAATACAATTCTCTGCCTAAAGATACCAACCCATCACTACCTCTAGTTTCATTCACCAAGTCTGATTGATGCTGGGATTGGGCAAAGTCGTGTTATTTTAAAATTTAAATTTACTAAATTCATCTTTCTTTTACTTACAGGGCCAGTTTTCAGTAAACTCAGTCATTCGCAACTTCTATCTTACCAGTTCTCTGCAAGCAAAGAGAGGAAAATGAACGGTATGGCGTGCCCATTTTACAGATGAGGACAATGGGGACCGTACTGAGATGCTGTAAACAACTTGCCACCCATCTCAGCAACATCCTAGTGCTGCAGGGACTTGGTTTATTTATGTGATAGTGTATAAAACACAAATGGTCAGCCTTTGTTTTAGCAATGGGATAATGATGGCTTTCATCAAAGAGGGCTTATCTACAGAACTAATGCTTTGGGTCTAAAGTTCTGGAGTTCTCAGAGCCTTGAAAACATTTATTATTTTAATAGCTCTCCTAACATTGCTATCTTGTAAATAGGTGAAAATAATATCCCATTTTAGAGATGAAGAAAATGAGACTTAAGAGAAAGTAGATTGGCCTGGGCTTAAAAACAAGGAATAAAATCTAAGACTTCTGTTTTTCTGTTTCCACCACTTTGGGGTACAGTTCTCCCTATTTTCTAACTTGGATACACACAGCTGGTTAGTTTAACACTAATGGGTGTCAGGTTCATCCAGAGAGCATGACCTCAGTATGTAAATTATTCAGCAATGAGGTTGATGTGACTATTTATAGGTCATAAATCAGTTATGTACTCAGAAATATGAGAACAGGTCCTTAAATAGAGAGGCAATGGTTACCTATCTAGGGCTTAATTTAAATATACAGGGCCGAAGTCAGGCATAGTTTCATATCTGATACTTTTGCATTCATTGTGTATTGGGAGAAGTAGATAGGAAATAGGTGTGTTAAGTATAGCGAGGGATGAGGGCTAAGTCCAGGTATGACAAAATGAGTTTCTATCACAGGCAAGCTCCCAACAAATGGTTATGGCTGCCTGATGCACTGTGTTGAGGAAGATTCTGAGGCCAAGTTCAGGTTCAGTGGAAAACCCACAGGCCACAGATTTACTATCCCCAGCTTGATTATTTCATATCCTTTCTCCATCAATGATAGATGTTTCATGAAAGCGAGAACACTGGGTCACATTTATTCACCATAATTGTCCTGCTGAATCTTATGAGCTGATGCTTCTCCTGCAAACAGTCAAGGAAAGAGAAACCAAATCGCCTCTTTTCCAAGAGCATTTACAAGATTGAGATCATGAAGAAGAAATAAGAGAGATCCCAAGGTCCAGCTGTGACACATCAGGTTGCTGGCTGGATTTGGGAAACTCCCTGCCACCATCATCCAGAGAGGGAGATTTCTCTGCCATAACTAGGTTCTGAGACCCAGTCTGCCCCGTATCCTTTTCTTCTTTGGTAGTATCTCTTTCTAATCGTTCAGCATCTAAGTTGATTTAAGTGTATAATTACATCTTATTTCAGTGTGAGGGAATGCCAGGCCTAACGATGTGCTTTTGAGGTTATTCATAAACTATAAAGTGCTCCAGTCCTTTGGCTTTGGTTACAGCCCTAAACAAGTCCTTCCAAGGAATCTCCACTGTCCTCCTCCTTCAGGCCCAGAGCCCTGGGGTTGTGATCCCTGTGGCTGCTGCTTTTCTTGTTCCTCTCTCCAGGCATACATCAAACAATCGCTCTTAGACCTTACTCTAGTCTCTGAAAAATCAGGCCATGTCCTGTTTGGATGCCAGGCATACCCTTGTGGCTTTCTGTTCAGAACTGCACTATCTTCATAGCCGCTTGGTTCACCACCCTGCATGCCACCTCCCTGGCACTGCCCTCCAGATACCCTGCTTTCTCCCAGGCTTCATTCTCTAGCCTTTACCACAGACTTACCCTTCCTGCTGGTTTGAGTCCTGACTTCTGGGTTTGTACCCTTTAACTATTCTGATTCAGCTTCCCTTCTGTGCAAAATTTCTTTTTTAACTAAAAAAATTATTAGATCTCCATAACTCCGTTCCCATCTTCCCTTGGAGCATCATCCTAAATGGATGAAAATAATTTACCTCTATTGACAGCTTATGTGCCAGATACTTGTCCAACCCTTTACATGTGTTATTTCAGTTAATTCTAACAATAATCCTATCATTATCCCCATTTAACAGGTGAGAAGAGTGAGCCACTTGAAATAAATTATTCAAGATCATGTCAAGTAATAGGTGGTGATATGACTGGCAATCTGATTCCAACTTATCATTTTGCAATATCTCCATTTGATAATGCAAAATTACATTTGCATATCGAAGGCAATTGCAATCTTGTCTACTTCCAAATTCATGACAACCCTTTCTGTCCCCCCAGTGATAAAACACAGGTTTATTACAGAATTCCCTAACCTTTAAAAACACCCCATGAATACATGAGCGTGTTCACTGTACTGAAATGTACAACTTGTGATTTTTGTACTTTTCTGTATGAATGTCATCCATTAATAAAGATTTATTCAAAAGCTACTCCCAGGCCCACTTATACTTCCTGTGTTCATTTTAGGAGTACAATGCCATTTGCCAACGCTTTTGGGGAAGGTGAATTTTGCAACAGCATCTCTCGTCAGATTTCAACGTTTAGGACTGAACAAACATTGCACTAGCTTGTCAAGCTGTGCCTGACCCCGTGTGCTTTATGTGATACGGAGGTTGTAAAAAACTTATTAGAACATTATTTCAGTAAGGGGAGGAGGACTTTCTGTTATCGCAACCAACTTGTGCCCTAACAGATTTAACTTGGAAGATAGAAGGCTGTAAACTACAGCTTAATGCTTTCACTTGTTTGGAATTTGGGATTTAACTCATATAGGTGTATTATTTAGCTCTTCAAGTTTCCACATTTCAATGCTCACAGGAAATAAATAATAACAGTAAGAGGATATGTATTTGTGCTTACCAAAGCACCAATTTATCAAGTAGGTATGACATGCGTTATCTCATCTAACCTCCACAACAACTCTGTGAAGTCAAGTGATTAGGTTTCTATTTTCCACAGAAGGAAACTGGGGCTTAGAATAATACTGCCTTATTCGCCCAAGATCAGCCCAAATCTGTGTTAAACCAGTGTTCCTAACTCCTCAAGAATAAGTCCTGCTACTTCTTATTAACCGTTTGGACCCTCACAACATCCCAGTGGATTAAGTATTACTTTCCCCATTTTGGACAAGGAAATAGGCCGAGGGAAATAAAGTAATTGGCTCGACATCTGCAGAACCTGGACGCAAACTTGGGTTCTCAGACTCCAAATCTGGTAATGCCTTCCACTAGGTAAGGCCATGGCTCAGGCCCACGTACAATTTATTTATTTTGATAGTAGATAAACTAAAGGAGGAAGTAACTCAGCAAAATGATAAAATTGTTTAAACATCCCCAGTCTTGAAGGATCTCTCTGTGATACTTTTAGCGGCTCAGCAGCTTTAAGGCAGACATTTCTACAGCTCTAATTGCAAATATTTTAGTTTTTAACAACACGTCCACCTGCCCTCTGATCTTCACCGGTTTCTTTTGGGACAGTAACCAAGATCTGCTTCTGTGGAGGGCAGAGTCTCCTACACACAAATACAAATATAAATCCAACCATGATGTTTGGTCTAGTTCAGAGGTTTTCAACTGGGTGCAACTTAAACCGCTGCTCCCCACCCAAGGATGTCTGGAGACGTTTTTGGTTGTCACAAGTGGGAAGAGGTTGGTTTGCTGCTGGAGTCTAGTGGCTGGAGGCCTACATTGCAGAGGATGGCTTCCCACAACAAAGAATTATCCAGCCCCAAATGTCAATAGTTCCGAGAGTGGGCAGCCCTGGTCTAGTTAATACTATTAAACACACACACACCTGATATTGCTTAGGATTAAATTGACTTTGGAGATTATAGCAAAGTAATGAAATTGAAGGTATTCTCCAGAGAGTGGACTGCTTATTCACCAAAATTTATTTATTTACGAGGTATAACCGACCTGTTTCTAATTATGACATTGGGTTACCATCAAAACCCATACAAGACAGTTAAAATGAAGATTTTAAAAAGATTAGAAACCATTGAGACAGTAGGGAGAAAGAATGTACAGTCAACTTCTGCTAGTCACTGGGGATTTTCTGTCATAATTCTTTAAAAATCACATTGATTGTCTCCTCTACTTATTTAAGCACTTTGTTGGTACAAGCCAAGCTTTCATTTGTTCCAGCCCAGAAAGAATTAGAAAAGAAGGCCTGATGAGTTCCAGTAGTTACCTCTCTGCCTTGGGGAAGAAGAGGACCCTCAGGTTTTCAGACAGAGTTCAAATTGTCTTTAGGCTGAACTTTGAAGAGATAATGGGGTTACTTCTCAGCACGGGGTAGAAAAAAGAATACAGGGGCTGAGAGAAGGGGTGTTGGGTGGGGAAGGTGTGCAATCAGTTCTTTACAAGGGTGTTTTCATACTTTGTTTTACCGTCAAATTCCAGAACCTCAGAGATAGTCATATTCCAATACAAGTATAAAAATACCTTAATATCCATGGGTACCAAAAGAAAACCAAACCCATTGCCATAGAGTTAATTCCAACTCATAGTGACCCTATAGGATGAGTAGAACTGCCCCATAGGGTTCCCAAGGAGCTGCTGGTGGATTCGAACTGCTGACTTTTTGGTTAGCAGCCTAGCTCCTAATCACTGCACCACCAGGGCTCCATCCATGGGCATGGGTATGGGTGTGTAATATTCTACCATAAAATTGTAAAATAAGAAAACTTAAACCCTTTCTTCATTCATTGTTTATTATAATATATAATGCCTCCATTACATTTTTTCTATATTTACAGTATCTTTGCATTACTGATGGTCTTTATAGGGAGCTAGCCATTTCATAATTTTGAATGACATTTTGCATTATTCAACAAGAACCAGTTGTTATTGAGTCAACTCTGACTTATGGTGACCCCATCTATATCAGGATAGAACTGTAGGCTCCGTAGGGTTTTCAGTGGCTGATTTTTCAGAAGTAGATTGCCAGGCCTTTCTTCCAAGGTGCCTCTGGGTGGACTTGAACCTCCAACATTTTGTTAGCAGCTGAGTACATTAACCCTTTATACCACCCAGGTACTCCACATTTCCAACAGAGTCCAAATATTAATTATTATCTGTCAAATAAAAGTTATCCTAAACCCGTTGCCGTCAAGTCAAATTCTGACTCATAGCGACCCTACAGGACAGAGTCCCATAGTGTTTCCAAGGAGCAGCTGGTGGATTCGGGCTGCTGACCTTTTGGTTAGCAGCCAAGCTCTTAACCACTGAGCCTCCAGGACTCCGCCTACCTCCTATCCTACACCAAAAGAAATTACAAGTAATAACAAGGTAAATGTGACCCTACAGGACAGGGCAGAACTGTCCCATAGGGTTTCCAAGGAATGGCTGGTGGATTTGATTTGCTGACCTTTGGGTTAGCAGCCAAGCTCTTAACCACTGAGCCTCCAGGACTCTGCCTACCTCCTATCCTACACCAAAAGAAATTACAAGTAATAACAAGGTAAATGTGACCCTACAGGACAGGGCAGAACTGTCCCATAGGGTTTCCAAGGAATGGCTGGTGGATTTGATTTGCTGACCTTTGGGTTAGCAGCCAAGCTCTTAACCACTGAACCACCAAGACTCCACCTACCTCCTGTCCTACACTAAAAGAAATTATAAATAGTAACATGGTAAATGTGAAAAAAGAGAAATCATAAAAATACAAGAAGAAAATCATAGGTATTTTTCCAGTTTTGGAGTTTGGATGACCTCTTAAATCAAGGAACAAAAGGTGGGAATATACATGAAAACCAGAAGATTTGATTACTTTTATAAAAATTAAAAACTGCAGATCTGATGTTTAATAACATTCAAAATTTGAGTGTTCACCTTTGTTCAACAGGTTTTGATGGCTTCCATTAAATTATTTCTTTTGGAGTAACTAAGTGGTAACCTAGACCTATTACCGTTGAGATGACTCCAACTCATAGTGACTCTATAGGACATGATAGAACTGCCCATAGGGTTTCTAAGGCTGTAAATCGTTACAGAAGCAGACTGCCACATCTTTCTCCACAGAGTGGCCGGTGGATTCCAACTGCTGATCTTTTGGTTAGCAGTCAAGCGCTTAATCACTACAGCACCAGGGCTCCTTAACTAGGTGGTACCCAAAAAACCAAACCAAACCCAGTGCTGTCGAGTCAATTCTGACTCATAGTGACCCTATAGGACAGAGTAGAACTGTCCCATAGAGTTTCCAAGGAGCGCCTGGCGGATTTGAACTGCCGACCCTTGTGGTCAGCAGCTGTAGCACTTAACCACTACGCCGCCAGGGTTTCCAATTAGGTGGTAGGAGAGCAAATTCTAACTCATTGTGCAGCTGCTAATATTTATGACGTCATTCATGTTTAAAAGTTGAGCTTATTTACCTGAAAGGAACTTTTAATAGTAAACTTTCAATTTTCAGCTTACTTCTGGGATTTTCACTAACTTATACTAATTATGATTTTTACTTATTTATTTTGAGCACCTATGCCATAGAGCCCTCACAACAATCATGCAAGGTATTATCTTTACATATGAGAAATGCTGGGGTTTAAAAAGCCTAAGTGTTTTGTCTAAGGCCACACAGCTGCTGTGTGCCTACTGAGTGCCCTGTGACAGGCATATAAAGATGGTTCGAACCTGAGAACCACACCAATTGCCGATTCATGGAGACCCTGTGTGTGTCAGAGTAGAACTGTGCTCTATAGGGTTTTCAATGGCTAACTTTTCAGAAGTAGATCATCAGACCTTTTTTCCAAGGTGCCTCTGAGTAGACTCAAACCTCCAACCTTTTGGTTAGTAGCCAAGTGCGTTAACTGCACTATCAGTATAGAGCCTGAGAAGACCTGCCGACATTTACAATACCAATCTCACCACCTCAATCAACCAAAGTCCCCTCGAGCCCCACATGACACATCCGCACCATTAAGATATTGGGATGCCACCTGTTCACCTTCTCCAGATGTTTGTCAACTCAGAAAATGAATGTGAGGGCCCAGACAAAGATGTATGATGCAGCCCTATGTGCCAGACACCATGTGAAGCACTTGACATGAATTATTTCATTCAGTCCTCTCAATAGCCCTACCCGTAATACCCGTTTCCGTAGAGTCCATTCCAACTCCTAATGCCGCTATAGAACAGAGCAGAACTGCCCCATACGGTTTCCAAGGAGTGTTTGGTCTATTCGAACTGCCAACCTTCTAGTTAGCAGTCAAGCTCTTAACCACTGTGCTACCAGGGCCCCACCTCAATAGCCCTAGAAGTAGGTATTAATAGTTGCATTTTATGAGATAGAGAAACTGAGGCTCTGAGAGGTTAAACAACTTATCCAAAGGTGCCTTATTTGAAAAGGAACAATACTTCTTAAGTATCAGAGTCCAAGTTGCTTGGTTCCACTCCTCTGTACCACCTTAGAGTAAGGAAGGGTATTCAAATAAAAACATGACTTATGGATTAATTACGAGTCGATTCCAAGTCATAGGAACCCTAAAGGACAGAGTAGAACTGCCCCATAGAGTTTAATCACAAGCTAGAGTACCATATTCTTTTCCTTAAAGTTTGGTGGTTATAGGAGGGTCACATGATTCTTCAGTTATTTTAATTAATGGGTAAATATTTGCAACATGACTTTGTATGACAACTGATTTTTGATTGCTATGCTGTGTGCCATCAGGTCGATTCCGACTTACAGTGGTCCTATAGGACAGAGCAGAACTGCCCCCATAGGGTTTCCAAGGAGCGGCTGGTGGGTTCGAACTGCCGACCTTTTGGTCAGCAGCCTGAGCTCTTAACCACTTTGCCGCCAGGGCTCCTTAATTGTTATACGAACATCTAAATAAACATGCATCCTCCTGTCCAAGAAGTTCAGCAGCTAGTCAACTTCAGTCTTCTATGGAAAAGACCAGCAAAGGACACTGGCCCAATCCAGACCACGGCCTGGTTTTGTGAGGCCCATGATCCAAAAATGGTGTTTACCTTTTTAATGGTTGGAAAAAAACAAAAGAAAAATATTTCATGACATGTGAAAATTACACGAAATTCAAATGTCACTGCCCAAGTAAAATTTGTACTGGAATACAGCCACACATTGATTTACGTGAGACAACAGCAGAACTGAGAAGCTGCGATGGAGATTGTATGGCCAAAAAAGTCTACTCTATATTTCTATCCGGATCTTCACGGAAAGTTTGCTGACCTCTGCTCTAGAGCATTTACACATTCAGGCACAATGTGAGCTTCTGAATTTTTTTTTTTATGAAATTCTGAAAGATATTAACTTCTTTTCCAGGAAGAGCACTTAGTCTCCCTCTGAAGAATTCTGACAGCCTGTGCTAAGTTGAAATGACACCATTAGGTTATGGTTCTAGTGGCTAGCCAGTCCAGCTTTAAAGACCCTCTCCCTACCCCCCCATCTGTTAAATACACAAAAATTATCTCTAGATGGTAAAGCCAGGTCTTACTACCCAACCTGGCCTTCTGTTATTCATCTTGACTCTGTTATGGGTTCAGTTTCACAACATTACGAGTTCACCCAGGCTTCTTGAATCATGTATAGGGATTTTCATTTTCGATCTCAAACTTATACACTTTCTCTGCTGTGGATTTTTTTTTAGCTCAGAGTACTAAATTGCCTACACTTGTAAAATAAAGCCCATACTTTTTTTTTTTAACTTTAAGAAATTAAAATTGAAAAAAAAATCCTTTTTATTGAGAAACTAAACTTAATTTTGCAAGTCAGAGTAAGAAAATACCTTCATACCCAATGATCTCAAAGCACCTCTAGGGAAAATACATAACAAGGTAAAGAACGTGTTTATTTTTTAAATACTGATTATTTCTTGGAGGAAATACTATTTAATGGAAAAGATGTGACTAGTAACAAATAAGAGTCCTAGGCTATTTCTGGTTCTGCCAATGACTCACTTTGACTTTGGGCAGATACCTCACCACTGTTGCTCTTTATCTGCAAAAACTGGACTTCATGCCTACGGGAGTTGCACGGCTAATCAATGCTTGGAAAATGCGTAGTGGCAGATGCTACAAAAGTGCTGAGCCTTAAAAACAAAACCACCCCCACCCCCCATTTGTATTCAGTTGAGGTTGGGGTTTATTGTTATTTAACATTCGAAGGCCAACACTATGTTAAGTCCAGCGTGCTGCACAGAACAGATATCACCGACCAAAAGGGATTTTTTAAAAATCTAGGATTTTGGACTTTGTTCTTTATTGGGGTTGGGGATTATTTTAGAATCCAGTATTACACTCGTACAAAAATATTAAGCTTTAAGTTGAAAACTATCGATTTAGAAATCTAAATAAACCCCCTCCAAAAAAAGAAAAGAGGCCCACCCCCGCCCCGCCAAGAAACCTCTGAAAACAAGAATTCTTCTGATGTTTTTTTTCCTTCCTGCAGTTCTCCATGTTACAGTCCTTGGAGGTAGAATAGGCATAAAATACTTTCACTAATAAAATATGACAAACCGCCGGATTATACGTGGCCGATTCCCAGTGATTGCCCTGCTACACAAAGCAGAAAAGTAAATGCCATCATCCCCCTTAGAACAAAAGAACTTAGGAATAAAAAACATGGGGGGGGGGTGGGGGGGAAGCAGCAATAAATAAAGGTGAGCGAAGGACTCGGTCCCCTGCCCCTCCCCGCAGCGAGTGTGGGACTAAGTACGGTTAATAAAGTGGTTCAAGGGTAGTTATTTGGAAAGGGGGCGGGGTGGCGAGGGGAGGGAGCGGGCGAGCGGCGGCCGGGGATTGCATGTTGCATTCGACTTGAGGTTGCATCTTTCTCCTGTTGCCTGGACCACGGTCCCCATTGCAGTGCTTCCCCATTGCTTCTCCTCGTTCCTGCCCTCGCGGCTTTTTCTCCCCTTAAAACTGCTGTTGCACTGGAGGGAGTTGGGGCCGCTCCGGAGCCCCTTTGCAGCTCCTGCCGACGGGAGGGGGAGTTGGGCTCGGGTCGCGGAGTTGGGGGGGCCCCAGCGGGCTCCGGCCTCGCCTTGGCTGCGGTTGCATGGGAGCCGGGCTGCAGCGCTGCACGGGCCCATCATTGCGGCGGCACCGGAGTTTGGCCGGCGCCGCTCCTTGCTCAGCCCCATCACCGCCGCCGCCGCTGCACTGGAGTTTGGCTGCTGCTGCCCTACTTCACTCTAGTTTAGTTTCACTCACTTTACATCCGGGTTTTTTCCCTAGGCAATGGGGGCCGCAGCACACCCCGTTCCTTAGGCAAAGTGAAATAAATTCGCCGCACCGACACGTCAAGTAGTCCGCCCGTCCGAACGCCGCCGCGGGCCCCCGCCGCCCCCCCAGCCGCCGCCTCTTCGTCCCCGGGGGGGCCCGTGCGTCCCGGCAGCCGGGGGCAGAGGCGCGGGGGCCCGGGCCGGCCGCCGTACAACTCCGCCCGGCGGCCCCCCCCCCTCCCCGCCGTGCTCCTCTACCCCGGCGCCTCCTCTTCCCCCCTCCCTAGTCCCCGCTTTCCCAGCCCCAGTCCCTCTCGCCCGGCTCTCGGGAGCGGCGGGGGCGCGCACGGCGGCAGCGGCGGCGGGCCGGCGAGGCCGCGCGGCGGGCTCCCGCGCGGGCGAGTGTGTCTGGGCCTGGGCGGAGGGATCCCCGGGCTGAGGCGGCGGAGGTGCTGCGGCCCGGGGCCGGGTGGTGAATGGGCTGGTGGTGCTCGCTGCTGCTGCTGAGAGGAGGAGGAGGAGGATGAAGAGTTGGGCTTGTTTGTCTCCCACAGTTTCTCTCCTGCTGCTCTGATTCCCCCCCCCCATTCCGGCCCGGGGCCTGTGTGTGTCTCTCCAGAAGGAGGAGGAGGATCCAGTTCCTCCCCCCACCCCCCTCCTCCCCACCCCCCCTTGCCTGGGGAAGAGGAGGAAAGAAACAGTCCAGAGAGAGAGAGTGAGTGAGTGAGTGAGAGAGAGAGGGAGAGGAAAGGAGGAGGAGGAGGAGGAGGGAGAAGGGAACAACCTACCATCTTAACACACTAATATCTAAAAAGTGCGAGAGGCCCAGAGCAGCAGCAGAAGCAGCAGCAGCAGCTCCAGCTTCTTCCCTCCCTCCCCATGAAGAAGAGTTCCCTCCTCCTCCTCCTCCTGCTTCTCCTGCTCAGAGTTCCTGCCTCCAGCTGCCAGGGGGGACAGCCAGCCAGCAGCAGGAGGGTGCAGTATCCCAGCTTTTCCATTCTCTCTTCTCCTCACTCTCCTCTCTCTCTCTCGTTTTTTTCTTGAGTAGCTCTATTTCCCCTCCCTCCCTCCCCCTCCCCCCTCACCTTCTCTCCTTCTCTCTGTCTTGTCTCTGGTGTTTGTCTCTGGGAGGAGCAGGGGCTGCTTGCTCGGAGTTTGTTGTGGGGGGGAAGTAGGGGGAGGGGAGGGGTGTGTGGGAGGGAGGAGGGAAAGGGGGTGTTCTCGCCAGGACCCCTCAGTCAACTTGAGATTTGAGCAATAACTTCCCCTTCGGGGCGCCCCCCTGCGTGCCCTTCCTATTCCTCCCCCCCTAAAAAAAGACAATGGAAAAACCTGTCTCCCCCCTTCCTCCCTTCTGCCCTCCACCCCTCCCCAGGATAAATTGGAAGTAAGTTTATGAGCAGCCTCGGGAGCCTGGGCGCAGAGTGCAGGGCCGGAGCGGGTGACAGAGGCGGCGCGTTGGGGGTGGCGGGGAGGGGGCGTCACATTGTCCCGGCGGGGGGCCGGGGAGGGGGCCGCAGGCGGGGGCGGGGGGCCGGAGCCTCGTCCGTCCCCCTCGCCTCTCCCTCGGCCCGGGGATGGTCGCCTGGGCTCTTTCTCCAGCACCCCCCCACCCCCCGGGATGCTGTCGGGGGGAAGTTTTTATTATGGTTATTATTTAATTATTATGGTGATTATTTTTTTGGGGGAAAACCATCTTGTTTGGCGACTGAGAGATCTGGTTAAAAAAATAAAAAAGCTGCGGCTGCTGACGCTGCCGGGCCCAAGTGTGTGTCTGTGTGTGTGTATTGGTGCATTTGTCTTGGGTGGCCGGAGCAGCGTTGGGGAAATTCCGCTTATTCTTCTTCTTCTGCAACTTGTTATTCCGGAGAGTCTGCCTGCACCCCTCACCCCGGGGCCGGCCCTCCCGCACTCGCCGCCGCCGGCCGCGGGGCGCCCCCGGGACCCCGAGCGATCCGGGGCCGACCGGCCGCTCCGAGAGGGGCCGCGGCCGCCCCTCCCCCGCCCGCGCCCCCGCCGGGGGGAGGGGCGCGCGGAGTGGGACTCTTTCCGTTTGGTCCAGCCCCGTCGTGCACGCAGTTCCCAACACTTCTCGTCATCCTCTCTTTGGTCTCTTTATTCTGCTGAGCGGTGCTGTTAGGATTTCTTTTTTTTTCCCTGACCACGTACGCGATGGTGGGTAGCAGCAAGGTGGCCCTGGTAGGGGAGGGGCTGATATCGAGATTGGGCACCGGGGGAGAATGTCTCCTTTCAACTTTGTCTGTGGCTTGCACCCCCGGAGAAGGCCACACGCCGGTTGTGGGGTGCAGATGTGCCGAGAGTGATTTCTAAGTAGTTGAGTTGTTGAGATGAGGATAGGACTGCTAATGGTAGGCAGGTTTTGTTTTCATTGGTGAATCGGGTGTCATCATATTCCGGTCATATGTTGAAATATTCTTTGTTTAGGTCTTGAAGTAGAGGATCTCACTTGCACGTCCACATTGTGTTGTTTTTTAATGATGTCTCTGGAAGTATGGCTTTCTAGAATTTCAAATGTGACTTAAGGTCGGAGCGTGTGTGGGCCTCAGCACTGGCCTTGACAGTGAACTTTGTGGCTGTGTTTTGGATTTCAAAGATTTGCCAGATAGCTGGGATGCGAGTTGTGGATTTTTCTTAATTGTAGGTGTCAGGAATGTAGATGCTTGAGCTGGGGGAAGTTAGAAGAACATTTATGTATTAATAATTGATAGCAGAATATTAGACTCAGGTTAATTTGGCTGATGAAAGTTTTTTTTTTTTTTTTTTTTTTTAAGGAGTTGTGCACTCTAGGAAGGAAGCCTTTTCATAGGCACACTTTTTATAGGGGTTCTAAAGGGAGGGAAGCTGGAATATCTCCTTTTAGAGAGAAGATACTCATCAGCCTCTGTGGTTTTAATGAGGGCTTGATAAACAGACTGAAATTGGGATTAAGACATTTAAGAGTATTTTTCAGTGTTTATGTTGTTTGTTTACATCTGGTGTGCACTCATGTTTGGACAGTAGGAATAAATAGGTCAGCTTTTGTTTTAGTTTTTGAAGACTAGTCCCAGTTTTTTTTTTTAAAGTTTCACAGTTTTGTAGGAAACTTAACTACATTTTTATTGGAAACACTATTATTCATTTTAAATTTGGTAAATTCCTTCTTATCCCTTCTTCTGTTTCCACTTATGTATGGAATCTACCTTATGGGCTTAAAACTAGTATATTAGGGGCCATTTAAAATGTCTGAAGAATGCATTTTAAAATTCCAGGACACATCTATTGATGGCAGAGAGGAAATTTTTGTGTGCAGTTATGTTCATGTTTATCAAGAACATCTCTGTCCTTAATTAAAACTTCTGTAGACGTAAAGCTGTCCTTAAACAGAGAGCATAGTATTAGTGCAAAAAAGTCTCAAAACACACTTCAGACTAATATGTTAAAAATATGTCAGGTGCTTTAATTAAGTCAGACATAATAGTGTTTACAGTTTGACTGTCATTGCTCAGCTGGCCTCATAATAAAGTCTTTTGCATGAGTGCTTTTGAAGTCAAATTTTTAACTTAGTTTTTAGGAAAATTTGCAAGCTTTTTTAAGCATGTTGCATTTTGGACTCAGGCAAGTCTTTATGAGACTGGAATAGTCATAGATTGGAAAAGTCGCCTACGTATGCCAAATTTTATTTTTAAGAGGTGTAAGTGATGGACGGGGCCCTGTTTCTTTTAGCTTTGAAGGGTCCGTCCTTTTCCCTATTCAATCATCCGGAAGGAGCTGCTTCAGAAATACTCTTCTTCTGCTTACATGAAGAGCTCTAAATGGTGTCCAGCAGGAGGTGCTACAGCAAGAAAAAGCAAATCAGACTTTTGAGGGCTTTGCCACTTATTACAGCTCTGCTTAGGTTCAACTAAGCAAGAGGATTAACACCTTAAAGTTCCAGAAAGATTTTGAGTAAGTCTGTTTAAAAATTGCTTTAATAAGTTACACTTGCTATTTGAAACTGAAATCTTTGACAGCCCTTTACCTGTGTATAATACTATACAAAGTAGTTATTGTGGGTTGCTTAAGGATGTTCCCTTTAGGTACAGAGTGCTGTTAGGATTATTTTCTTTTGAGAGTCTTACATTGGTGAATGGGGTGTGTCGAGTGCAGATTTTTGAAAATTATATGTGATGTCCGTAAACAGTAATAGTTGATAGACTTTGGGAGCTTTAAACTTTGTGATAATCCCTGTAATATTAATACAAGTAAGATATAGAATACTTGATGTTTTAGAAGGGGAGATATTGTGCGGTAAAAATTTTAGACTTTTTGTGTCTCCTTCCCTCCCCTCATCTGTGGTCCTAATAATTCTAATAGTTGCATTCTAAGGAGCTCAGTTTTGTGAATTTATATGGTTGATGTATTTAAGTTGACCTCTAAAGACTGAAATTATTGATTTTTTAAGTAAAATTACATTGGTGGGTATGGGTCGTTGTTGATACACCTATTAGCAAACAACAACTGCGTAAAGATGAAAGTAGCTACTTTAACAGTTCTGTAGTATTTACAGCACATGGTTCTTTGAAACTGTTAGTATTAGGTGAGTTGATTATCACTGGAAATACCATGCTACTGTGGTTGCTTGTAAAGTTTAATATCAAAGTTTTAAAAACTTAGGAATGTGTAGAAAATTTGATGAACGTGCTTTTTGTCTATTTTCTAGACTTATTATCGTATTTTTTTCTCAGTAGGATCAAATGAGATAATACACATGAAGGTTCTTAGTATAGAATGCCATGTAGATGTTAAGTTGTTGAGATAGGTAACTAATTAATACATGAGCAGAATATTCTGTCCTTAAAATCTTTCTCCATGTCAGTTGGGAAATGAAGGCAATAAAAGTGTTCCCTGAACATTTTATGAAATTTTTTTTTTTTTTTTAAATACTGCTGTGGTTACCAAAAAGCTCTTTGTTAGAGTTTTGAACCTTTGTTTAAAAAATGCTGCCTAGGCAGTTTTTCATAATTCAGAAAAAGATCATTTTTCCTTTTGAAGATCTTGTGAAATGCACATACTCTGTTAAAGTTTTTCTTCATTTCTCCATTGATGTGATAGCTTTAGTAGTTGATTTTAGTAGATATTTAAGTTTCCCGACTCTTCTATAGACTTTTATTAACACAGTAACAGATGTCATGGTTAAGGTTTTTATTGTTTTGATTAACTCTGTAACTCTGAGAAATTCTCATTAAAATTTGCAAACTTATTTCAAAGTGAAAAAGATATATATCTATATATATGCATTGGTATTAGGAACATATGTGTATCATTTTTGTTTTTCTATTTTAGAAGAATGCATGAGGAAATGACTACTCAAATCTAGAGGAGTGCACTTAGATATTTTTGTGCAAAAATAACCCAAAAGTTTAAAACTCAAAGCTGTGGCTTTCTTAATATATTCTCACAAATTTGCAATAAAAAATGAAATGAAAATATGGATAATTGGGAGTCCCTATGTTTATGAATATATCAAAAGGAGTAGTATCTTAAATTTTTGAAGTGACTGTTCTTTATGAAGCAGTTCAATTAGCAAGTCAGTATAGAAACTTGCCTCTGTGGAGGGTGAGAAAAACATTTACCTCTATAGATAAAAATGAAACCTCCTAGGGTAGTATTAAGTGTTTCACCCACAGTGTATACTAAAGCTCCTCGTCAGGAAATACCAAAGCTAAGCTTATATTAATGTGCTCTCAGTTTTGTAGCCTTAGTATTTTATTGCTGAAGGTTTTTGTGTTTAATTACTATTCAAAGGGAGTAAAGTTTTACGTCTCCAGCCTTTGACAAAATTCCATTATATCTATATTCATAGATGATTTCTTGAAGAATGTTTGACTTCATATTAATTTGCGCTGGGAAATATTAATGATTTATGCTGACTTCTCAGGAACTTTGATACATGGAATTTTTTGTGGGATTAAAATATTTTTTGGGAGCAGGGCAGTGTATTTCGATCATGTATTTTACCAGGTGTGTTTTTGCTGCTTTGACTTTTTTTTTTTTTTAAGGTAATATGTTAACAGTGCATTAAATTTATTGTAGGTAATTATTAAATAGTATATGCTTTCTCCTTTGTATGTTTGTGTGGCCATACTATTTTATAGGTTTTCATGTAATTCTTATTTGTGTATTAAATTTTTGAAGAGTTACCTTTTGTGAGAATGTTGAAATAGACTTTTAAGAGTAACTTTTATATTATCCATCAGTCCAGTCTTAAATGGGGGTGGGTGGTGACCTCTACCTTTCTGGAGGTGATATATGCAAGTCTGTCATCCTTTGGGTTTTCCTAAAGCAACTTTTTTACACCAGACTGTTGTCTGGTAGTTTGAATACCCCTTGACTTTTCTCTCTCCAGTACTTTTAAAGGCCTCCCCACCTTTTTTAAAATAAAAAATGGTTAGTGAGCAGGTATTGGCAGAAGGACACCCCTCCCTTTTTCCTGTATTTCAGAATCAGCTAGGGAAATGTTTTCTGCTTACAGTTTTTGAAGTAGAAAAGACAGTGAAAGGGTAATGTGGAGATAGGAAGGGCATGGGGCCTAACAGGTTGATGATCTAGGCTTTATTTTGCCTCTGTTTGTGGGCCTAGGGGAAAAAATAACTTAAACACGGAAGCCAAAAAGATGGGTTTTGTTTTATTGTTTTGGCTGCATTGAGAATACAAACTGTCAGTACTTGAGGAGAAGGAGCAGCAGAAAGGAATCGATTTTTTTTCTGCTGCAGACCCAAGTATTGTTAACCATGTGCCTGTCTGAAGCAGCACACTTGCAAATCAAACAGTAGTTGATTCTTCCAACTCCATTAGTAGTCAGAAACCTAAACTGTTTTTTTCTTTTTAAAGAAGTACCCAAAACTTCAGGATAATGACAATCATTTCCTGATAAAAGTGGGTGATAGTAACCATGGCAACTGCTATCTCTGGCCTTATGGACAGTACGTTGTATCGATGAAGCTTCAGATCCTTTAGTAGCCTACCACTTTTATGGTGTGATGTAGTAGCATGTGTTGCAGGTGATTTTTAGCTGGATTGTGTTAAATTTGTGTGCCAGCATATCTTTCCTTGTTAGGAATTTCTTGGACTGTGTTCCACAGCATGTTTGTGAAGGTGCTGTTGCCTGAAAATAACCCACCACCTGTGTTAGGCCTCCTGATGCAGATTGCACTTAGTTCTTTCCCAGCCTCCTTCCTCAGTCTTGCAGAAAATAGGGGTGTGTGTAGAAACTGTGGGTACATAAATTAGAGCTCAAATTTACCAGCTTGGATTTGGACATGTTATTGATAGCTTTAAAAAAAAACCAAAAACTTCTGTGCTTTCACAGGAGGTTAATGGATGATGGGAATGTGCCCGTCTTTGGAATTTTTTCCTTTAAGTGTTCTGTCCAGAAACGTATGTGTATATGTGTTTGTGTGTAGGGAATAAGGGGTGAGGAGTGGAGCTGTAAAAATTGAGTAAGGATATGGCAAAAGATGAATTTAAGTATTTTTTTGTGTTTGTGATGCTATTGTGTGTATGTATGACTAAAGGAATAAGAATATATTTCCAGTGGTTAGTGGTAGAGTAATGGAAAATGTTTTATGAGAATTTCCTCTAAGAAAAATTATTTACGAAGTATAACTTGAGAATGATCTTTCAGGGAAAACCTGGTAGAAGGGTTTTTTGGATAGAGAGCTTTGAGACAGGGCCAGCCAAACGTGAAAAAATTGCTTTAAAAACTGTATTTCCATCATAGCAAATCTTTTTGCTTTAATCTTTTATTATGCTTATTATACATAAGGATTTTCCTGTGTGAAAATGTTGATCTGAATATTAACTGGTACTTTTCCCAGTGTGTGCTAAATTGTGTGCTGGAGCAGAGACCAAATTAGGTCTGAATTTGCATAGACCCTGATAATCAGATCTAGTCAAATTGTGCAAGATAGTTCAGACTTTCTTGAAACTTAACTGTGATAGGGCAAAGTGGCTTGCTTACTACGAGTACCAGGATGCATTGCAGCTTTTGCTTAACTTCAGATTAGAGCATTGCATGCTGGGACCTGTAGTTGCTTTAAACAGCACAAGTAACTCTTCCCTCTTGTCTACTCCATTTTATACACAGCTTCCCAAGCCACCAAGAACTTTCTGCTGAGTAAAGTTTGATTGCTAGTATCATGCTTATTAAGCTGCTGAAATTCTAGTGAGTCTGCAGAAACAACCTAATGCTTTAATTTACCTTAGATTAGTTTATTTTTATATCATTCACTATATGATTTACATGTAAAATAATAGCACACTGTGTACATATACATACATATATATTTTTATATGTATATACTTAGCACTGGTAAGTTATTTTTATGTCTGTGGTGATGTAGGTTTCTTTATAATTATCACATTATGGTTGCTAGAATGGGCATTAGAAGCTTATTACTGTTTATATAGTAATATCATTGTCGGGCCTGATATATATACCATTGCCTTTTTGGAGGGGGGAGGATGGGACAGTTCAGTAACTTCATTTGAATGGAAGGTTTTTTTTTTTTTTAAACCAGTATTTGAATTCAGAGTTCTGTAATTCTTCTGTAGTAATTGTTAACATCTTGAATATCAGTACTCTAATTGGGAACCAGATTCCTGAAAATAAGCCTTGTTTTAATGTAAATTTAATACCCAAAGATGTAGTCTGAAAGGTAGAGGAAGAGGTAAGATTTCTTTACTAATTTGTTAATGTTTTCATTTGTGTAAAGTTTAAATTTCTGTTCTTTCGAGGGTTCTAACACTCTTATTTTTTGCTTTTTAACTAATATCTGAGAGTTGATGCCGGGATTAAATGTTAACATCTGTGAAAGTGCCTAGCACAGTGCCTGGCACATAAGGGCTCAGTATATGTTTGGAATTAGCAGCAGCTGTGGTAGTAGTGGTTGCTGTTATTAAAAAATAGCATACTTGACATTTTTTCCTCTCTTTTTACGTTAGAAGTTGTTCAGAAGCCCAGGCTGTTAATAACAAGAGTTTGAGATTTTGGGCTTATGGTAATGATGCTGCAATTCCTTATATTTTTTTGCTCTACATAAAATGTCTTTGTACCTCAGTTTCTCCCTAAGTGATATATTGCCCCTGGGGTCAGACAGCCATTCAGGAGCTGAATTTTCAGTAAGATCCAGCTCTTTGTCACTGCATTTGGTTATCTTCAGAAAGTTCAAAAGATGATGAAGATCTTTTTTGTTCAGAATGTTTACACTGGCAAAATTTCCAAACTAGTTGATTCATAAAAGTAAGATGCTGCAAAAATGTTCCCTGTAACACAGTGTATGTAACCTTGGAAAAATCCTTTCGTGTTTAGAAGCATGTACCAATCTATCACTGCAGTTCATAGTGTTAAAGGGTTGATGTATTCGAGGCCTGAGCAGCCCCAGAAATAAAATGTAGTTTCAAACCTGTGAGTTGTACTTCACACATTAGATTAAAAAAAACTTACATTTATTTTCTCTTTTAGGACATTGTAGCTTTTGAACTTGTTGGATATTTTTCTTGCATGGCTGGTCACCTTTAGCTTTTTGAGATGGGAATAGGATGCCTGGGATATTGAAAAATGTAAACGTAAATTGTGATGTTTGTGCCTTAGTTTCGTTGTATGCAGAATCAAAGTATCTTTTTTACCTGCTTGGCTAGTGTCTATTCCAGCCTTTTCCCTTGTGGGGCGTTCCTGGTATATTATTTATTGCTGAGGACTATTGTGTTTACTTAAGAGAACTCTGCCTTTAGTAGTAATTATTTAAGTACTTGTTTACACAACAAACCCACTGTAAGAATAGTAACCCTTTTCCCTCAAAAATGTGTTTAAAATATTTTTAATGTGTATGTATTAGACATTGAGTAGATTCTTTAGAAGCGTTGAAAATGTATGGAATCTCATCCAGTGTTTGTACGTTATTAATTATTTTATATCAACTTGGCTTTTCTAGACCTATACTAAATGAAAGAAATTCAACGGTTACCAAGAAGTTAAATACAAAGGGCTAATTATAAGGGGGCAAATAGGCTTCTGGTATTAATTGACCAATGCAGGAAATATCAGGCTTAGATGAATTCTCCTCCCCTATATTTTATAGTCACACACACTCTTGTAATTTCTCAAATACTGAATTTGGAAATAAGGAGAAGAAATAAAAGAGAAGAAAACTGAGCAGCCATGTGTAATTCTGCATAGGTCCTCCCTCTGACACACGTAAATTGTTGAGCACAGTTTTCTGTCTTTTTTTAATGGAGTGTCCCAGGCTGATGTAAATGAAACAGTTGTAATGGTATCAGAAAACCTGGCTTCAAGTCCAGCCCTGTCACTTAACTGTGCACTTGAGAAATTCTGCCTTGCTCAGCTTTAGTTTTCCTGGGCAGCAAAATGGGATAACAGAAATGAGCCCGCTTCACAATGCTGGTACAAGGATTGGATAATACTCATGAATGTACTTCATAGACTGTAAAGTAGTATATATAAATTAGATGTTGTTACTAATAAATGGCTAGATTTTAAGGTATTTGATTATGTTAATATTTAAAAATTTTAAGTGTGTAGGAATCAAAATCAAAATTGGTGACCCTCCCCACCAACAGAGAAATTCTTGACACGTGTTTACAGATTTGTTCTTGACACATTTGTGTGTATAATACAAATATCATAAATGTATTGAATGTGTTAAGTTGTTACGGGCATGAAGAGGTGTTTTTTAAAATTTTATTTGTTTTGTTATTGAGAATATACACAGCAAAATAAATACCAATTCACCTGTTTCTGCATGTACCGTTTAGCGACATTGATTATCTTCAAGTTGTACAACCATTTTCACTCTCCTTTTCTGAATTGTTCTTCCCCCATTAACATACATTCACTGTCCTCTAAGGTTCCTGTCTATTGTTTCCAGTTGCTGTTGTCAGTTTGATCCTGTGTAGGTAGTTCTTAAAAGAGCCTAAGGCTGAAGGCAGACATTTTTTAACTAGTTAAGTTAAACGGTTGTTTGATTTTAAGAAGACTTCAGAGGATATTTTTGGCTTAAAGTTTAAAGATTATCTCAGGGCAGTAGTTTCAGGGGTTCATCCAACCTTCTTTGCTCCAGGAAGTCTGGAGTTTATGAGAATTTTAAATTCTGTTGTACATTTCCCCCCTTTTGATCAGTACTCTTCTATAGAATCTTTGATCAAAACGTTCAATAATGATCACTGGGCACCATCTAGGTCTTTTGGTCTCATGATAAAGGAGGCAGTTGTTAATGGAGGCAAATTGCCATACATTTCATATCCTCCTCCTGTTTCTGGCTCTCCTTATTGCTGTGTTGCTTCAGGTGAATAGAGACCAATTGTGCCTTGAATGGCTGCTTGCAAGCTTTTAAGGCCCCACGCACTATGCAATGAACTAGGAGATTGGACAGAAGCACTAAACATGTTATTAGGCCAGCTAACCGGGATATCCCATGAAATCATGACCCTAAACCTCCAAACCAAGAAACCAAATCCTATGAGGTTTATGGTTGTACATAAGTGGCCTCAGCAGCCAGTCTTTGTTGTTGTTGTAAATATATCTGTCACACAGCTTTTGCCAACTCAACTTTTTACAGGCGTACAACTTATTGACAACAGTTAAAATAATCGGCTGTTTGACCCTACCCTTAATCAATGTGATATTTCCATCACCATTAACCCCCTTCTCCCCCTCTCTCTTACCCCTGGTAACCACCAATATACTTTTTTCTCTATACATTTTCCTTTCCTTGTCTTTTTGTATAAGTGAGGTTAAACAATACTTGTCCTTTTGCGATTGGCTTATTTCACTCAGCGTTAAATCTAATAGCTCCATCCATATTGTAGCATGTATCAAGACTTCATGTCTCCTTTGACTGAGAGTATTTCATTGTGTGTATGTACCACATTTTATTCATATGTTGGGGAATGAAAAGTTTTAATTATGAGCTTTTATGTTTAAAAATATTTTTATGTATTAATATACAGACTTACAGTGATTACATAAATATATATATTTATTCTTAGAGAAATGGTATAGATTGAGATTTTAAATGTTTGGCAAGTTACATGAACAGTTTCTGTACCTTAGACCTATCTGTTGTTATCAATAGTAATAATAATACGAGTGTAATATTTATTTGAGTGCTCATCATGTTCATTGCCAAGCCTATCATGTTCATTGCCAAGCCTTTTGACGTACAGGGTCTCACTTTTATTTTAACCCTCCCAGCAATATTATGAGGATCCATTTTCATCTTACAGATGAGGAAATGGAGGCTTCCCTAGGATCGTGTAGGTAGCAGATGATACAGCCTGGATTCGAGACCAGGTTTGATTCTAGAGCACCAGATCTCATGTCTCACATGCTGTACTGAGCTATGTAATTCCCAAAGGAAAGTAGAAAATGGAGAGTTTTCAACTAAAGTTTTCAGTTCACTGAAATGGCCATGGTTATGATGTATTATTTTGAGAATGTTTCATGTTGATTTCGGTTGGGTTAGGCTGAATATTTTGGAAATAGTAAGCACTGGAATGGAAGAGAAGTGAAGGTGATTCGGACAGTGCCTGTCTTGTTCATCGTATGACCGTCACCAAGCATAGTGCCTAGCCAGCGTGGAGTGGAGACTAGTAACTGTTTCTTAAGGGTTGGAAGTTGGGTGTTTTCGTATGGTAGGTTATTTTATACATTTCCTCAGTAGGGGCAAATAGTTTACATTCACTCTTCAGTCAGTCCTTACGTAATAACATTTTAGAGGGTTAGGTAAGTGTGCTTTCGTTTAAGAAATATTACGAAAACATTGCATCTGAGTTATGAAAGTAATTGCAGCAATAGAGATATATATACAGTAGAAAATGAAAGGTATCCCATTCCTATCCTACTTTAAAAATTTTCCTGTGCATTTAAATATGTATAATATTTATACGTTTTAGTTAAAAATAGAATTTTATCATAATGTTCTTACAGTTTACCTTTTTGGTGGCTATTTAGAAAATTCACTTGTTTTTGAAAATAGAATTCATACGGGAAGTGGGAGTGAGGTTTATACTAAAATTAAGGTTGTAAACTTAATGCCGTAGTCTAATTATTACCTATGGGGCAAAAATTATTTTAAGTTCTTTTACTTGTACCTCATACCTTAGACATTGTTGTTTTCAAAACTTTATAAAATGCTGAGTAAAAAAAGACAACATTGTCATCTATCCTGCATAAGTTATTTAGGAGACATCATTTCAGAATTAAATTCTCCTAGTTCTTTCTTGTAGCTACTTGAAGAGAATAATTGTGATTTCAGATATATGTGTATATTTTTAATGGTAGTTCTTAGTTGGCATTCATTTAACATTTACAGAGTAAAGTGGAGTTTTAAAACCAAGAAAATAGTTATAATATTTTAATTAATAGAAACTCAAGCCCCCGCTACCTGCTGCCATTGAGTCTATTCCGACTCATAGGGACTCCGTACGACAGAGTAGAACTGCTCCATAGAGTTTCCAAGGAGTACCTGACGGATTCACACTGCCAACACTTTGGTTAGTAGCCGTAGCACTTTAACCACTACGCCACCAGGGCTTCCTGAAACTCAAGCCAGTACTGCTTGACTGGCGTATAGATACCCTGCGTAGGAATTAGTCCTGGAACTCACATCTTTATCTTGTCATGTTGGCTGACTGCACCCACTTCCCCATACTTACTCCCTCTCTCAACCCAGGATTTTTTAAGGCGGTAATAAAGTATTTTTTATAGGAGTAAAAAAAAAAAAAAAATTATTTGAGTGCTATCGGTTTTTCTGTTACTATATTAAAAAAACATATACTCAAGGCTTTATAATCCACATTAAATATAATCTTGACTCTGATTTTGAGAGTTTTAACTTGTTGCTAAAGTTATTAGTCATAATTCACCTTTGTAATTTTTTAAAAAAATTTTTTTATTACGTAAGTAATAAAACTTTTTCCATTATAGAACTTTTTTTCCAAAAGCATTTCTAATCCTAGAGTGTACTCCTAGATTTTAAGGTGCTATATGCTTGTTCATGAAGTGTCGAAGTTTGGCCTTCAAATTCTAAGAATTGGATCTGATAGGATGTAGCAATTTAAACTATAGTCAAAGCTTTACCAAACCAGGTTAAGAATATTTCTCACTGGTAACATTTATATGTGCTTTTCATTTTGAGTGGCTCACAGCATGTCCTAGAGTATTTTTTTTATTCCTTATAATAGTCTTAAAAGTGTAAAAGGCTTAGTTAATGTCATGAATGGTGAAACTGAGGCAGAGGCAAGAATTTGTAAGTTAATGGCAGAGCCTGGTTTTCTTGTCTGTCTTAATTCTGGCCTCAGTCCTCTGATCCATAGTCTCCAAACTTCCCTTTTAAAAATGATAGCCACTGGTAAATGTGTATTTATGTATAATATTCTAAACTAGTATTTTATGTAATAAAACAGAGGAAGGTTGAAATTTAAAAAAGGACGAGATTGGAAAATTTAAGGTGTAATATTTTCTTCCCATAGCCCCTCCCGGGGGTGCACGCACCCATTTGGAGACTAGTGCTCTAGATAGGCCATGCTGCCTGCAGAAGTGGCAGCCATGGGGACACCTGGAGGATGATTGGTACAAGGTGTAGGGCTTTAAGTTGAAGCGGTCTTTTGCAGCTTTTTAATTTTAAAGATACAGCCTTTCTTTCTGTGAAAGGCTGGAAGATTGAGGATAAAGGCCTTGAGAGAGTCGGGCTTAAAAGACAGAAATATAAGCTTTATTTGTTTTCTTCAAGGTTGACCAAAGGGAAAATGCTGCCTACCCCGGCAGCTCTTATTCCCAACGAGGTGGCAGCGCCTTTTTCTGTTGTTGTTAGGCAGTTCATGGAACGCAGGATAGCTTGGTAAGCGTCTTCTCTGTGCCTGATGTGACGTAACAGTGTAGAGTATGCAGCATGCATGTTAAGTACAAGTGGTTGTATTTGGCTTGTTGCTGCAGCATTTTTGAGGATGTCTTAAAAAGCAATTATCACTAGATAGAGTTGGATATGTACAAATTCTTGAAATCATCATTTCATGGAGCCTAAACTTTGTAACTTGAATTATTCTATTTAGTATTTGTTTACTTCTACCCCCCCCCACCCCCAACACCTCAAAGCAGAATTCTTTTTCTGAAAGGAACAGATGCCGTTAACTTATCAGGAGTTGATACTAAAAAGCCTACAAAAATCTTTGTGCCGTTTATTTTCTTTATTTAATCTATATGCAAAGCATGTTGTAATTATTGTTGGAGGGTTTTAAGATGATGGCTCCTTCCCCCACCGTCTTTGTGCTCAGGGGACATAGATTAGGAATGCCAAATTGGCAACTTGGTATAAAGAAATAATGACCAGTGAAGTAAAACGGGAGTTCAAATAAAAAGCAAACCAGATACAAATGTAGAATGAGAATATCTTAGTAAAATGTTAGCATGCTGTACTTGGAACAGATGCCACATTAATTCAAAAGAGAGCCCAGAAAATGTGGCAACTTTACGATGTCAATGGAGGGAGCTGCAGTAGTTCTGTTCTCATTGTGTCAAGTTCTCAGTACCTTCAGGGCCAGTCCTGTTCTCCTGGATACTTATTTTTTTGTTTATATTATATGTTAATATATAAATGTTAAATCCATTCCTAATTTTTCATTTATGGAATTAAATGTATTGTCTTACTAATAGATAGGTATCAGGGTAAAAAGCCCACTAACTTGTAATGCAACAGTAGTGATTCTTGTTTTAAATATGTGTATCATGAGAGGCAGAATCGGAGGCATAAGTTGACTTTTCTCTGCACCCTTCAAGGTGCATTTATGGTACTTAAAGGTAATCTAAGATTTGAGTCTGAAAGAGGCCTAGTGCTTTTTGAATGTACGATTTGGAGAAGTTACAAAACCATGAGAATTTTGCATTTATTTTTTTCTCATTTAAATTTATAGTCATCATTGGACATTTGTTAGGATTTTTAAGTAGGTTAAATTCATTCATCTCTTTTATGGTGTTTTTTATGATGATTAGAAGAAGAAGGGGTGATGGAAGGGTACTATACACACTTGGACAGTTCCAGAGTGACACTCGTTTTACAGAAGATTGCACCAGGGTCTCTCTGAATTGCCTGTTTCTTGCATGGCATGGTTAGTGTGGACCTGAGTGTGGAGAGAGGTGGGCTGGGGGCTCTTAACCAGATTTTACTTTTTTTTACTTCCTGAGCGTGAGATGATCTAATCACCAGGAGCATATCCTGTGTGCCTGTAAAGAAGCCTGGTATACATGCTTAGTAAAGCCCTACTAGTTTTCTCTCAGTTGGCCTAGGCATGAAGGCTTATAATTTAGTAATTTTGTAGAAGAGGTGAGAACAGTTTTGTTCTCGTGCATTTAGGTGAAGGGAAGTTTTAGTACGGCAGTAGAGTACACCAGTTGAGTATCAGTGAACCAACTTGTATGGGCTCAAATCCTGACTCTACCATGTATTAGTTCTGTGACCATGGCGAAGTCACATCACCCTGTGTGCCTCTGTGCCTCAGTTTCCTCATCTGTAAAATGTAAATTAGTGATAGAAACCATCTGTGGTTGCTATGAGGGGTAAATGAATTAACGTGTAAACTGCCAGATGGCGCCTGATACAAAGGAAATGCTAAATAAACAGAGCTCTTAGTAGAGATTATTATTAACATTAGCTCTCTTCTTTGTTCCTTTCTCAAGGGTTGAAATAAATGTTGCATAGTGGGAAAAGAGCCAGAGCTTTAGGGTCTGACACCTGATTTGGAATCTCACTTAGTACAGCCACTTAAAGTTGTATGAAATTGAACTAATTATTTATGGCTGCTAACCAAAAGGTTGAGAGTTCGAATCCACCAGCCGCTCCTTGGAAACCCTGTGGCGCAGTTCTACTGGAAACCTAATGGAGCAGTTCTACTCTGTCCTGTAGGGTCGCTATGAGTCGGAATCCACTCAGCGGCAACGGGTCCTTCAACAAAGATTTAGTACGTACATGCTGTATACCAAGGCCTGTGCTGGTCAGTTGGACTTCACTTTCTTTGTCTCTGATACAGGGATAATACCAACATCCTAAGGCTGATGTGAGGATAAAGTCAGGCACTCTTAAGATATTTGATAAATGATAGCTGCTGTTACCGTTATATTATCATTATCATGATCGCTAAATTTCCGATAAACGTTTATGGGAAAAGAATGAATGTGGAACAGTTTAGCTGGAAAGAACAGTTTTCTTTTCCTGAAATATCGTGGGGAGGAAGGGTATGGACAGAAGTGTATCTAATGAGTTCTTATTTGTGAATACCTTGGGAGAAATAGAAAATCATAGGAATATGTCAGTTTTAACAGAGCCTTTTAAAAATATTTCAGGGTACTTTATATTAAAACCCTTGATAACGTAAGCTTTTTTTTTTTTTTTTCTTCTCCAACAACTGATGAATCCAACATCAAGATATTTATGCAGGTTACAGTAAGTCATTTAGCATCAACTCATTAGTAGACTAGGCATCATAACTCAAAACTGCAAAATACTAATCAGCTGGTCAGTCTGTTACATCTGCTCTAGAGTGTATGTTTAACTCTTGAGAGTGTAAGAACTAATGGAAACGATTGTAAAACACCAGAGGTATAAATGTGGCACAGAAATGCTTTCTGGTAATGATGGGCACAGTTGGTTTGCTTTCTGATTTTGGGCTTTTTGCTTTGGTGAAATTTCCTCTCCTAGTCTTTTCTTATGGTAATTCATATTTTCTTTCTATATTTAATCATCATACGCTACCTATATTGAGCTGAAAAACTGGGCCTGACAACAAATGGATTGTGAAAAAAGTCATTCTAAGTCTCTGCCTTAAGTGATTTCTTCAGAATTTTTTATTTTGGAGTTTTTATTATATCTGTATCTAGTATGTATGTATCTGTCCGTTTGTCTATCTGTCTGTCTAATCTTGTCTATCTGTGTGAAACCAGTAAACGAGGAAAGGGGAAAGATCATTAAGTGTGTCATATAATTAATTTTATCCATTTATTATGAATTTGAAGATGAAACTCTTCTCATTTTTGATCAGTGGATTTTTATTTTTTCTGGGACTCAGCAAATGCGTTTGTAATAGATTACCAGACATCCTGAATATGGTATGTTACCACGAACAGCCATTTGAGTTAAAGTAGTACAATAGCTTCCTTTGATTTCTTGTTCTTATTTATACAACTGAACCATTTGATAAAGGCCTAGTAGGGGGATAGATGTATTTACTTTGTTTGATTTTGTCTGTGTCTCTAAAACGATGTTTCTGCTTTCTGAGCAGAAATTCCAACAAGTTTGTTTTGATGAAGTGCTGTACTTTAGCTTAACTGATATTTTAAAAAATCAAGTAATTTTATAGCAGGCTGTATTGTTTACTTTTAGTTAAAAAAATTGTAATGTTACTTTACAATAGGTAGAGTAGCCAGTAGTAAAGCTTTGTAGCTTTTAAATTAACATAGCACATAAAACCAAACCCATTGCTGTCGTCGACTCTGACTCATAGCAACCATATAGGACAGAGTAGGTCTGCCCCGTAGGGTTTCCAGTGAGCAGCTGGTGGACTTGAACTGCTCACCCTCTGGTTTGCAGCTATAGCTCTTAACCCCTGTATAATGTTAAGCTTTCTTTACTTTAGAACGTATGCAGGGCCTGTAAAAATTACTGAAAGTTTAGAAATGTATTTCATTTTAATAAATATCTGGGTTAGGAAGAGACCCTGTTGGGATCTTTTGAGTTGATTTAAAGAATTGTACAATTTTGAAAAGTCAGTTTATACCTAGCTAATTTTTAAAAGGTGGTACCACTTCTGACAGGAGTAAACGCCTGCTATACATGTGCACAGGAACCCATCAAGTTTGTTGGTGCAGCAGTTACTTTACGAGAGGTGAGCATACTCCCTCCCTTGCCTTTCCTCTCCGCTTTACTGTCTCTTATTTTATTATCTCTTCTTTGCTTTTACCACCACCTGTCTGCTGTTCATCACTCCCCCCAAAACCATCTTCTTCTGTTTCCCTTCAGTAAAATCATTGTAATTACCAGTTTCTAAATGGGGAGAGCTGTTATCAAGACCTTAAGGGTTTAACAGTTTGTAGATCCCTGCCCTGCATTTTGGGCCTTTGGCCAGGAGTTGGATAATAAAGATAGCGTAAAATCACTTGGGAAGTAACTGAGTATTTGTGAAAACATTTTTTATTTGGCCTAAGGAAGAAAATAGAAGAAGACCTTTTTACCTCAGAAAGTTGCTAGAGTTTTCCTGGGGATGAGATGGGAGTGTAGTGGGGAAAGGGGCAGGCTTGTTACTGAACTTAGATAGGGGAAATAGGGACCATTACTTTATTAGATTGCCCTCAGCAGTGCTGTGAACCTAATCAGAGAAGAAAATGGAAACGATGTTGCTGATTCTGGTAGTATTTTAACTAATAGAGAGGGCTAGAATTTCTTTAAGTTTGTAACATATAGAATATGGCTATGATGCCTTGTTATTATGTGTTGATCTTTTATATTTCAACTATGATTAGTTGATATTTGCAAACTAGCAGGGCTTTCCTTTCCAGATTTCTCCAGTTGGTTTTGAACTGTTAACTTACTGTTTTGGTAAGAAGCTTAAAACTCGGAAATTAGCTGTGGTTACATGTTGAGTTAGTCCCTGGGTGGTGCACAGGGTTAAATGCTTGACAACTAGCCAGAAGGTTGGGAGTTTGAACCCACTCAGAGGTACCTTGGGAGACAGGCCTAGAGATCTCCTGAAAGATCACAGCCTTGAAAACCCTGTGGAGCAGATCTACTCTGCACACAAGGGGTCGCTACGAGATGGAATCAACTTTACAGCAGCTAAGAACAACACGTGTTAAGTTAATGACTCTGTTGGATTTAAATTCAGTAGCTTCTAAGCTCTATATACCAGACATTTAATCTGTTGTTATAGCTAGAGAAAAAAACGTATTTTAGACAAAAGCCTTAACTTTATAGGATTTTTAAAAACTTCTTATTGTGGACATTTAAAAACATGCACAAAAATAGAGTACTATAATAAATGCCATGTACTTACTACCCAACTTAAACAGTTACCAGCTTTTTTGTCAATCTTTTATCTATAATGTGTGAAACATACCGGGAAAATAATGTTTTCATAACATGCAGTACAAATAGGTAACATTGCTATACTCAAAGAAAAAGTGTGTGTAAGAATGTTAATTCTTTTTATACGTTGTATATTTAATATTGGTCATCACCTTTTGGGATAATACTGTTTTCATTTACCCTTTAACTTGTTGAAGATGTCTGAGTCACCACTAACTTAATGAAGAACCACATCTGCTGAAAAGATTTTACCGTTACTCCTTTGGTGTTTAGAAACTCTAAGATTATTAGTTTTGAATTTACTGTTTTTATAAATTGCATTTTATTTTACGTATGCTTGCCTACCTGCAACTTCTTTATGGACCACCGATAACAGTCATTCCTAACATGCGTAGGGCAATATTTAAGCCAGCTTGAAGTTGCAGATCACTGGATATTGTCCTCAACTTCCTCCTTCTGCATATTCTGTTTCTGTTTAACTGACGTGTATGCATTGTTTGACTAAGGAATACGTGTTATAACTCCTAAAATGGCTTGTTGAGGAGGGACTTTTGAACTACCTGCAGTCCTTAGACCTGGTAACAGTGATTAGGAACTTAAGCCATTTGCTCTCTTGTATGCTTCTCTTTGGAAGAGTAAGTAGTAAGTTGTGCGAGTGCCCGCAGTCATGGGGCCTGTTGATTACTTGTCACTACAAGGTGACAGTAGCCTTATTGTGAATTTTCTTGCTTTTATTAGTTTAAATTAGACCCATAGGGGTGATTATTCCATCCCAATGCATGAGGAAACATAGTCAGTGGAAACTGTAGATCTAAACCCCTGTGCAGTGCGTTGAAAATGTATCTTCAGTGTTACAATACTGTTTGGCGTGTTTAGTTTAGTGCAAGGAGTGTACTTATTTAACAGGACCTTTAATAAGCTCCCTCTACACCAAAGATATATTTTTAAAAATTATACTTAAGAAGACTATGTAGTATTCCCCAGTAGAGTTCATCTAGAGCAGCAAAACCTTTCTAAAATAAAACTTATTCCTTTAACCGATATTCATTTAAGTGGGTTTCTCTGTACTTGGTTTCCATGGAAATAGCGAATAGCTAACGTTATTTATAAGGTGGAAGTAAAATAGGGTGCCTAATGGGACCCCATGCTGCTCTGATGAAGAGACTTAGGAAAAAAATCCATGCTCATGGGATTTTTTTTTTTTTAAGCAAGGTTAATGGAAGCCTTGATTTCAGTCTTCTGTAACAGAACATATTTTTGGTTTTAAAGGCTAGCATTAATATAAAGCAAACAACTTCTTTTTAAGGTCTCTATTGCTTTCACTTTCAAGTTTTAGGGCCACTTGCTTATCAGCGTAATTGAGGCTTTATGCTTCAGACTTCTGTTTCTTTGTGGGTTTTGTTTCAAAAGTTAAAGCCCCAGCATATTGTAGCTGTTTCAATTTCCCACTGACGTTTCAGTATACAGATAAGAAGATGAATGTTCATTAATGATAGCGATGATAATAAAGAATCAATATGTTGGACTACATAGGTCCCCCCCTCCACCCGTGAATATTATGGAACCATATTTAGTTCTCAGGCCTTAAGTCAGAGTCCTTTTTTATTTGTGTTGTGGAACTAAACCTGTGTAGTCAGAGAGAAAAGATTCTAATTTTCTTTTGCAGATGGGAGGGGGACTTGATTTTTCCTTCTTTTTTAAAAAATGGGTTGTTACCAGCTCCTTGTAATTGAAATAAATGTTAACTCTTCTAGTCTTTGAAATGTGGATTTAGGAAAAACCTTGTCTTTTTCCTCACTTCTTTGGTAAGGCCTGCTCTTAGTTTTGTAGGCCTAAAGCAAAGCCTTGCATTTCTTAAGCCCCTTTAAGTGAAAGAAAGAACATCATTGCCTTTGTGTTTGTGTCTCAGTGTATGCGTGTGTGTGTGTGTGTGTCACTAATTTTTCTATAGCCTGAGAGGCACCTGCTCGTTTTCCAGCCTGGTAAGTACAGCAGTGCTATATTGAGAAGTGAGGCAGGATGAAACACAATAAGGTGCTATAATTTTTTATTTAGTTAGTTTTGGTCGTCCTTGGCAGCTTGTGATCATTATCCGTTTGTCTGGAAGTACTCTGTGATTATTCCTGGCTATCAGTGCAGCAGGAAGTTTCATCTGTGTTTTAAAAGCAAGGATTGTAGTGTACTCAGGGCTCCTTCTGGGGAGGAGTTTTTGACATGTTGTGTGTCTTTGGACAAGCTTCTGGCTATAGTTGGGTTTACCATGCTGTAATTTTTAAAAATTTGTTTGTCGTAATCCTGTTGAATTAATTTTTCTATGAGATACCTTCTTTCCACTAGTTTCTTCTGTGCATAGTAATGTTATTTTATAAACTTTCCTTAGTGTGTTAATTGTTATTTTACTTTAGCTTTTTCTTGTATTTTTTTTTTTTTTAATCTGGTGTTTACCTGTGACCTTCCTTAGTGACTTTTATTTGAATTATCTTTGTGCTTTAGAGACATAGGAATTTGGGTCTATTATCCCATTTCTGAGAGAACAACTCCCAGTAGTTGCAGTTAGTGCAGTAGAAAGGGTTTTCACAGATGCAGTGCTGGGTGTTGATCTTCCTCCTTTGTGCCCATGGTTTCCACCCAGAACTCCCATTAGTGTTAACAGGAGGCACTTGCTTAAATCCCCGTACTCCAAGAGAAGCCCAGACCCCTTTGTAATGCCTTATAGATACCTGACTTGTTTTTTTTATTGTTGTTGCTGATGGCAAAAGTTTTGGTCCTGAGGTTAACTGATCATATTAAGGTAGAGTTTGAGTTGTCTTGGGATATGGGTGATTTACTAAGTCTGATCTGTAATTATGAGGTTTACATTATGATGATTAGACTCAGAAAACATTTACAGCTTTGTGAGCTGTGGAAGCTTGTGACTAAGGATTTTTGTATTTTATAGCGTGATGAAGCAAGATTTCTTTCCATTCTCTTACTACTTCTCAACCACAAAATAAATTATTTTACAAGCTTTTGTACGTATTGTATAAGAACTTAGTGAAAATTCCCACAATTGCTCTCTGACCTCTGAGTCTTTCGTCAGTGAGTTTGACTCACATTTCTCAAGCATGTAGAAGTCAGTGTGCACTGTTTTAGAGCTCGGACACTGCAATCACTGATCAGGTATTAGATAATTATACTATCTATATTTTTTGGTTTATCAGAATTGTAGATTTTTATTAATTTGATTTATTTATGCACAGTCCAGTGGGAGGATTCCTAGATTGAGAGCAGTTAATCTGGGATTTAGGCTGGGCTTTCAACTTACCTTTGTAGCTTTGGGCTTGTCATTTACCTCCTTGGGACTCTACGTTTAGAGTTGGGCACTCTCAGGCATCCATTCGAAGTTATATCTGAGGCCTGCTTTCCTAGGAGGAGACAGTAGTGTTTCTCTGGTAGAATTCTATCTGGGAGACCCAGGAGATCTGAGCTTTAGGCTGGGCTTTGCCACAGATCTTTGCAGCTTTGAGCTAGTTATCTACCTCCTTGGGCCTCTAGGTTCTTGGTCAGTGTACCTCAAGGGCAGCCACCACGCATTTGTCACTGGAGGCTTGTGTGTTGGCTATGATACTGATCAGGTTTCAGCAGAGCTTCCAGACTTAGATGGACTAGGAAGAAAGGTCTGGCAATCTACTTCTGAAATAACAGCCAGTGAAAACCCTATGGATCACAATGGTCCGTTCCTGTTGTACATGGGGTCGCTGTGAGTCAGGGGCCAACTCAAAAGCAGCTAACAGTAACAACTTCCCTAGATACCAAAGGACGTAGGGGACTATAAGGCAGTAGGTCCTAATTCTGGCTACCATCCGAATCTTCTGGAGAACTTTAGAGAAAAAAAAAAAAAAACAGATACCTGGGCTCCAAATCAGACCTAATGAACTGAGAACCTTCAAGGGTGGGGCCTGTGAATCTATATTTTAAAAAGTTGTACAGGTTTTCCTGATCTAGGCTTGAGAACTACTTGTACAAGGATTATTTCTACTCTACTCTTCATGTGTATATGCATGTGTGTGTGTGTATAGTCAGGGAGATAAAACATTAGCCATATGGGGCAGTATGTGGTTAAATTCTAAAATGGGTGAGAGGGATGATAAACATTCCAGGAGTTCAGAAGAGGGCTTGGGAGTTAGGATGGTTAGGGAAGGAGAGTCTGCGTTAATCAGTAGATCTTTACTTGAACCGTAATTGTTGGATGAGATTTGGATAGGCAGAGAGAAAGTGAAAAGGGTATTCTAGGTGTTGGAAAGATCATGAGTAAAAGTTGGGGGAGGGGTACAGTTGGGACAGTATTAGTCTTTATTTCAGTTTTCTCCTATACTTACAACTGCAATAGATTTCCTAAACATTTTGAGGGAGTGAGCCATGAAGATACTTGGAGAAAGAGAACATTCAGGTTTTTTTTTCAGAGGGAAAAAGCAGGTACAACTTGCTTGGTGTGCTTGAGGTACAGAAAAGAGGCCAGTGTGGCTGGTGCCGCGTGAGCAGTGGGAAGAGGGGAGAAGATGAGGTCGGAGAATAGGAGGTGCCCCAAATCATTGGGAACCTTGTAGGCCATTATAAAGTACTTCAGCCTTTTCTCTGAATATGATAGGAAGCCATTGGAGGATTTTGAGCAGAAGAGTAACAAGATCTGTTTTAAATTTAAAATGATCACTCTGGTTGCTGAGAGAATAGGGGCAAGAGTAGAAGTGGGGAGACCAGGTAGGAGGCTATTGCAATGACCTAGGTGAAGGATAATGGTAACTTGGACCAAAGTGGTGGTAGTGGAGTTGAGAGAAGTGCTCAAAGTCAGTGTATTTTGAAGGTAGAGTCAACATTGTCTGCTATTGAATGGGTTGTGGGTAGTGGAAAAAAGAGGAGTTAATGATTATTTCAAGGTTTTTGGCCTGAAGGGATGGAGTTGCCATTTACTGAGATGAGGATGACTATGAGAAGGAGGTTGGGGGTTAATCAGGAGTTTAGTTTTAGACATGAACTTGAAATGCCTATTTGACAACAATGTTGAAGTGTTTAGTGAGCAGTTGGGTATATGAATGAGTTTGGAATTCAAGGGGAAAGGTCTGGGCTGGAGATAAAAATTTGGAAGCCAACGGTATATAGATCTTTTTATAACCACAAAACTGGGTGAGATCACCTAACTGAGCCATGGCAACCTAACGTTTTGAAGTCTTGGAGATGAGGAGGAACCAGCAAAAGAAACTGAGAGTAGTGGCCAGAAAGAGGAAGAGGAAAATCAATCAAGAATTGTGTCCTGGGAGTCAGGAGAAGAAAGGGTTTCAAGAAGGAGGGAATGATCAACTTGGGTCAAATAATGCTGAACAAAGAAGTGAAGGCCGAGGCCTTACTATCAGATTTAGCAACATGGAGGTTATTGGTGATCTTGACAAGAATGGGCTAGACCCTAATGGAGTGGGTTTGGGTTCGATAGAGAATGAGAGAACCAAAACTAGAGACAGTGAATATGGTTAACTCTTTCAGGGAGTTATACATGGGAGCAGAGATGTGAATAATGACTAGAGGAGGATACGGAGTTAAGGAAATTTTTTTTTTTTCTTTTTTAAGATGGGAAAAATGAAGTGACCCAATAATGGGGGAAAAATTGATACTTCATGAGATTGGGGGTTGGGGGGAGTGCTGAAGGGATGTTCTCTAGAGGCTAAGAGGGATGGGGCAAGAAGGGTAACTGTGATATTGGGCCCGGGAAAGCTAAATCTCAGTAAGCGGTATCCTGCTTTTTCTTCTAAACTTTTATCTACGTTTAAATTTATTTCAAACTTACTATGCTTTCTGTTGGAAGTTAGGAAGAACAGATAAAAAGCAGTAAAACTTTGTGCTTAAAACTTAGTGTATTAGGCTACTATCTGCTTGCTTTAGTAGGGGAAAAGAAGACATTGAATCTTCTGGGTAAGGTGACATTTTAAAGTGTCTTTGAATGACAATTATCTGTGCTATTCTAGTCCCTTATCAAAATTTATGATTGAGCACAGGCTATAAACTTAATCGTTTAAAATTTGTAGTGGGGCGACTTAAATTTTAGCCTATTTTAAATCATGATCTAGTATTGAGCTTTTTCTCTGCAAAACTTGTTTATTGCATATTCTTCATATGCAAAGGCTTTAGATATTTTATAAAAGGTACTTAGGAAGTAGTTGTTAATCACCTGTGGCTTACTTATAACATTGAAAATTTTACAACCGTTTGAGAAATCTGATTTGTTTCTTTACCAGCTCTAATTAAAGCAACTACCGGTGAAGTTCTAGAGAGGTGAACAACCTCCAGTTTGTAAAAAATCATGTGAAGCTATGTTTGCAAAATATTCATCTCTGAGGGCAAAAATAATTTCATTTACTCTGACTTAAGTGCTTTGAACGTATTTTTAAGGACTAATCTATATTTTTAAAATTCAAGGAAATATGGTTAAAGTTCTTAACTACCTTAGCTACAAGTGTGAAATGTACGTGAGAAACAAATTTAAATGGACTTTCAACCAGCTTAACATGAGGAAATAAACCTGCATTTCAGACTCAAATCCTTTTTATATGTGAATAATGTAAAAAGTATAAACTTATATAAATCTTACTTTTTTCTGTTAACTCAGTATTACTAAATAAACGATTTGCTTTTCTTTTTTTATCAGTTTCCAAACGGTAGTCAGTTAATAATCACTGTCTTTAGAAGAAACACTTGGTAGTTCTGATGCACATTATTTAAGAATCACCCTGGTGGCACAGTAGTTAAGCCCTCTGGGCTAACTGAAAAATCTGTGGTTCAAACCCACTAGCCACTCTGAGGGAGAAAGATGTGGCAGTCTGCTTTCGTAAAGGTTGTTATTGTTAGGTGCCATCGAGTTGGTTAGCGACCCTATAAACAGAGTAGAACTGCCCCGTAGGGTTTCCAAGGAGTGGCTGGTGGATTCAAACTGCCGACCTTTTGGTTAACAGCCATAGCTGTTAACAACTGTGCCACCAGCGCTCTTTTGTAAAGATTACAACTTGGAAACAGACCCTGTGGGGCAGTTCTACTCTGTCTTACATGGCCACCATGAGTCGGAATCGAGTTGGCGGCACTGGGTTTGATTGTGGTGATCTAAAAGTAATTTACTGTTCCTTGGGTGTCTGAACCGCTCTGGGAATCTGATGAAAGCAGTGGACCCTTTTCCCAGAAAATTCTACCTGTGCCCATGCTAGAGACTTTAGCATACAGCATCCTGGCATTTACAGGTCCTTCGGAAGCCTATTCATTGGGGTCTTTTAGATATAAAGGATCTCAAGTTTTAAAACTTACTCTAAACAGCTCACTTATGATTTTTTAGAAAAACTTTGAGGACTCCTTCAAAAATATTTCACCAGTATTTATTATAATTTAGTTCATAGAGAAGTAACTGCCACAGCTGGTTAAGAGGAGGAAGTGAGGGCTAGTGGAAAGCTGAGCTCAGTCAAAGGTCAGTGAGCTCTCTTCCAGCTTCACCACCAACGAGCTGTGTGGCCTCTGGAAAAGTCACTAAACCTCTCAGACTTTGATTCCCTATGTGATTTCAACAGTCACTGCAAGCAGGTTTATAAGCAGTTTCATGATATCATTCAGCAATCGTGGTAAAATTTATCATCATTTTGGGATTGGCTCCGCTGCTGATTTTTTTTAAGAAAATGCCCTGGAGATAAGGTATATGCCCGTGGTGCTGTCTTTTTACTAGATACGACTTTTCAGAAGAATTTACACTGTATAAGTAGAAGTTAAAATCCCAGCCTCATCCTGATTGCTTTGAGTTTCAACATATTTTATATATTCTGGGTACAGGCCTTTGTTGATTATATGTGTCAAAATTATCTTCTCCAATTCTGTGGCTGGCTTTGTCACTCTTAACGCTTGTTTTTGTGTTTAATGAACAGAAGTTCTTATTTTTAATTTAGTCTAATTTATCAGTCTTTCCCTTTTCATTATATTTTAAAAAACAGTAATATTTTACTTCCTAATCAACAATTTGTATAAAAACAGTTTTAGAAAAACATTCATCTAATAAATACTGCTGTGGGAGATCGATGCGTAAGAAATTATCCCCAGCCTGAAAGAGCTGACCAGAAAGGCCTAATAGGGAGATAAGCCTGGAACTGACAGTTTTAGGGTCCATCCAGTCAATTCACTCATTTAACAAACATTTATTGAGCATTTCCTCTGTGCCTGGCAGTGTTCTGGGCATTTTCTATAGTGGTACTGAGTCCTGTAGGTATTTGTAATGTTAAGAATCCGCTTTTTAATAACCACATCATCCTACAGATTGTTGCATGATTTTTCCTTTCGTTGGGAGTCATTCTAACCTTGGTAATTAAAATTGTCATTTATATGGACCTGAGAACTTTAAAAAGGACTGCTGGTAAAGAAAAGACAGGATATAACAGCAAATTGAATTTCTTTTGGAAATGAATGTTAACTACGTGAACTGCATCTCTTTTAAATTATTTTACTGTGTGCTTTATATGACTATACATGATAAAAGAAAGTCTTATAATCTGGGTGACATGGAGATCTTTTGAAATATCCCCAGGGGAAATGAGACAGTATTGGAGTAGCATCAGTCAACAAACGTGCTATGTTTAAGGCCTAAGGAGGACTCTGCTTACTTACTACACGTGCCATGCTCTCAAAATTACAGTTTTAGGGCATGGCACATGAAATTTAAATAATTTGAAGCTAAATTATTGGGGAAAGATTTTAATTCTTGTTTCTTGAATTTTGTTTATTTTTGTTAATACGTTTGGGGTAGGGAATGTTACAAATGTAAAATGTTAAAAATAAACATGATAGCTTGATTTGACTTTTCTGACCTTGAAGTCAACTTAATGGAGTTTAGTTAATCTTTATAGTACTAAGAAAAACCCACAAATAATAAAAGGATTACTGAGTGTTGGATCCTGGACCCCAAAACCTTTTCTTTCTGGCCTCGTCATTGATTACATAACGTGGCATAGTGAAAGTCACTCCTGTGTATGTAGCTTACACTCGAAAGTAGTGAGACTTTAAGAATGTGAGTGAAGAGTTTCATTTAAAATTCTGACTATACATTATTATAAAATGCTATGAATTTTTAAATTCTACGTAAGGCAAATCCATTTTAAGGTTAATTGGAAAAAGGCCCTTTAAGTGGACCAAATCTACGGCTCCTGATGTTAAATTGTTAATGTAAAGCAACAGACAGCGGTGGTCACTTGTTGGGGGTGAGAGTATATTTGTGTGTTGTCATTTAGAGGAGGGACATTTCATTTCTGTGTGTCTCTTAAGAAAGGGAAACCATCAACTGCTTTACTTTGTCTTGAAAGAACTGTGGGATAGTGGAGATTTAACTGCCCTTAAGTTCTTTCCTTGCTGTAAACACTACCTGTCTCTTCCCTTTTTTCTTCTGGGTTTAGAACTTCAGAGACTTTATATATTTTGATTTTTCCTTCTTAAAATCAGATAGAAATCTTTTAAGTCTTCAGTTTTTGATGACTTGTACATCTGTGTTTGTAGTCTAATTCCATTTCCCCTTCTTCTGTTATAGGAGGATAGAGAGCTGAAGGAGAGCAAGTTTCCCCAAAACTGGTAAGTATTTTAACAAGGCAGACGTAGTGTGCCTGATGCTAGTTGGATAATAGTTCAAAGCTCTCTCCCAGCAATGAGGCTTTGCTGTTTGCGCTGAGTGAAAGAGAAATTTTTGTCTAATTTCACATAGCCGTATCTCAAATACATTTGTGTTTCTAATAATACTGCTAGGCTTGCATGTTCCTACCTTCGATGACCTGTTAAAACGTAAAAGCCCCTTTTGCCAAAAATGTTCTAAATGCAGCGATTAGGGCTGAGAATTGAAAAGTCAGGAAATTTAAAAGTTAAGGTTCCCATTGTGTTATGTATTAACACACTACTAAATTTGATGGCCGCAGTATATGTGCAAAATAGCTAGGTTAATATAACTGTGGGACTCTTGACTTTGAAATTTGAGGCTCTTAAGCATTTATATTCTTAAACTTAACGTTGGAGTGGCTTCATGTATGACACTACATTTTTAGTGTGTTGTTTTTTTATTTAAAGGGAAAAAACGAAAAAGAGAAGTGTAAAAGTGTGCAGGTCATATAAGTAAATACATTTTTTCCCTAATATCTACTTTTATAGATTTTTTTTTTTAGTGGCTTGTAAATCAACACACTTAATCATTTCTTTAAATGTCTAATTCAAGATCACAGATTGCATAGGGCAGTCTAGTGATAAGGCATTAAGCAAATATTAACCTTAATTGGTGTATATTATGATAAAAAATATTAAACTTGCAGGTAACTGGAATAGGGTAGTATCCTAACACAAGGCTACTCCTTTTGAAAAATTTCTCTCTCTCAAATAGTAATTAACTTGGTGGGCAGAGTAGACATATGCTTGTTTTTGATAACTTCTGGTCCTCGAGGTATCTCTTGTTACCTTTTAGGGATTGGGCTTTAGACATGAAGGGAGGCATTTGAACTGGTTAACTTTGCTTTTTACTACCATGTTACTCTACTTGCCTTTCTCTCATGGAACCTTTTTAAATAAATAATGAAGACCCTAGTAGCCCTTTAGTTTGAGATGTGATAAAAATCACAGAGTCTTAGAATTAGAAAGGACCTTCTCTTTCAGCCTTTTACCATGTGTGGCAATTTCTTATACTATATTCCTGGCAGGTTGTTATTCAGGTACATATTGAGTACTACATTTTTAAAAAATGTAGCTCATTGTTTTTTGTATTCTGAGGAACTCTGGTTCCACAGAGATGGAGTAAATATTATTGTGTTAGGGTGGGGGTGGGAAAAGGGCTCTGTGATCAAATACTTTGGGAAATGCTGGGTTAAACAAAGTTAAACAGGTTTCTTTACTGCAGGACTTCTCAGAACCTTTAATATGCTAATGTGCATTGTGAATCTCCAAGAGGGGGATATGATATGCAGCATTCTTGAATACTTCTAATGACAGGGAGCCCACTACCTCATAAGGTAACCCATTCCTTTTTTTGTACAGCTCTAATCCTTAGTTCTTCCTTACACTGATCTGAAATCTATCTCCCATAACTTTGACTTCTTTCTGTTAAGTACTTACTGGTTATGCTGAGACCACTACATCCTCTTATGTTATCCTTTGTGTGATAAATATTTAGAAGATTTTGGCCAGGCATCTCTGGGTAGTCTTTTATCTTTAAATAGTGTTCTGGTACATGTGGCAACCAATTTTAAAATCTTGGTCTCATTGTCACTATGCTCTGATACACTGCTCCCCAGCTTCCTTCATTTTGAATTTCTGTAAATTTCTAAATGTACTTAATGGCCCTGTTGTTGGGTGTAGTTGGGATGGTTTTAGTAGGCATGCTTGATTTCTTTAAAGAAAGGTAGGCAATAGAAGGCTATGTGTTACAGCATAGATCTGGCACCAGGAAGCTGAGGTAGAAACTGTGCATTGTGATGAGTGTGGATGGTAGGGAGTGGTGCAGGACATGGGCAGACCTGTGGAGGGGAGGGTGCTGTGGGGAAACCCTAGCTTGCCCCAAAATATCACAGAAGCCCTTTGCTGCAGTGGTATGCAGTGGTAGGATCTGTGTAGGTATTCTGTGTGTGTGTGTGTGTGTTTTTTTTTTTAAATAAAGCCCCCCCCCAAAAAAAATTAAAGACAGAAATAAGATACATATTTTATAGACACTTTCAAACATTCAGATATCATAAAGCTAATTTTGTATGTGTGTGTACACATATATATATTTTTAATTTAATAGTTAAGAAACATCAGTCTAACTAGCTAAGATGATTTTTGTCAGCAGCTGTAATAGCTGGGTTTGAGCATAGTAACTTTGCTAGATTCGAAGAAAAAAAAAATTTTTTTTTTTTCTCTTCTGGGTAGCCTCTAAAATCAGGGTTGTCAACCTTTTGTGTAATAGCATTTTCTGTTGTCCTGTGGCGCTTTAACAAAGAAATAACACTATGAAGATAAATCAGAATTTATTGAAAATTTGTTAAATGCTAAGAAAACAAACATTACATTGAGTTTTTTTATGTTGTCATTTTAATAAGTGTTAAAACTTTCAGTAACAATACTATGAAAAGAATTGTATTATTTTTAGTATCTTGGGTTATTTTTAAGACTATTAATTCAGTTACAAGTTAAGGATATTATTTTGAGTTATTTCTCAGGATTATTATCGCTACATAACTGAAACCAAACCCACCGCTGTCAAGTCAATTCCGTCTCATAGCAACCCTGTGGGACAGAGTAGAACTGCCCTATAGGGTTTCCAAGGCTGTGATCTTGATGGAAGCAGAGTGGCTGGTGGGTTCGAACCACCAACCTCTCAGTTAGCAGCCAGACACTTTAATCACAGCACCACCAGGGCTGCTCTGCATACATAGAAGGAAATAAGTATTTTACACAAGTGGAAACCTGATACTTGGGTATTAAACATGTGACAAGAAGTTAGGATGCATGGATCTGCCAAGACTTTTTATATTGGCCCTTATTTTAAATAATTAATTAAACCTACTCTATTAATTAATTTTAAAAGTTAAGGATATTATTTTAAGTTATCTCTCAGCGTTATCTCCTCTCCGAGCAAATAATCTGAAAAGCTGGACTACATGAAGAAAAACTCGGCATCAGGATTAGAGGAAGACTCATTAACAACCTCTGATGTGCAGATGACACAACCTTGTTTGCTGAAGATAAAGAGGACTTGAAGCACTTACTGATGAAGATCAAAGACTACAGCCTTCAATATATATTACACCTCAACATAAAGAAAAAAAAAAAAAATCCTCACAACTGGACCAGTAAGCAACATCATGATAAATGGGGAGAAGATTGAAGTTGTCAAGGATTTCATTTTACTTGGATCCACAGTCACCGCCCATGGAAGCAGTAGTCAAGAAATCAAACGACGTATTGCATTGGGCAAATCTGCTTCAAAAGTTCTCCTTAAAGTGTTGAAAAGTGAAGATGTCACTCTGTGGAATAAGGTACACCTGACCCAAGTTATGGTATTTTCAGTTGCCTCATATGCATGCAAAAGCTGAACAATGAATAAGGAAGACTGAAGAAGAATCGATACATTTGAGTTATGGTGTCGGCAAAGAATATTGAATATACCATGAAATGCCAGAAGAGCAAACATACCTGTCTTGGAAGAAGTACAGCCAGAATGCTCCTTAGAAGCGAGGATGGGGAGGACCGTCTCACATACTTTGGACGTGTTATCAGAAGGAATGAGCCCCTGGAGAAGAACATCATACTTGGTAAAGTAGTAGTTGTTGTTAGGTGCTGTTGAGTTTAAGTAGAGGGTTGGTGAAAAAGAAGAAGACCCGCTATGAGATGGATTGACATAGTAACTGCAACAATGGATTCAAATATGGTGGCAATTGTGAGGCTGACACAGGATAGGGCAGTGTTCCGTTCTGTGGTACGTAGGGTCGCTATGAGTCAGTACAGACTCAACAGCACCTAACAATAACTCTAAACACTAAGTCTGAGAATACAGATCTAAAGAGGAGGGAGGAGTCTTACACCAACTAAATACAAATAGTGAAACGAAGCTTTCTGTTTACAGGGAGTTCAGTCTGAGGGCACAGTGTGTCAGGGACTAAACTGTTGGTTAAAACAACTGTTGGTTGATGAGTAGAGTTCTGGTTGGAAAAAGGCTTATGTCAACTCAGGAACAGAGCAAAGTGTTTGTTAGCAGTAAATTCAGAACTACAGCTTTACTACAAGTTATTAGGGATCATAATAAAAGACCTAGAGGTCACGTATCTCCAAGCAGAACTATACACAGAAAAATATTTAGAAGTCTCTTTCTTAGAGAGTTTGGAAGTAGGAAAGCGTAGAGGCTTCTCAGCAATGTACTATTCTGAGAAATTTTACAGTTTGTATGAGTAAAAGAGTTACCGGTAACTATATAAAGGACGGCAGAGTACTTTATAATTTATGAAGGGCTTTTCATATCGTTTTACCTTATTTAAACCTCATAACAATCCTATGAAGTAGGTGATGTTGTTCCCATTTTCCTGATTTGTAAACAAGTAAGCAAACAAAAAATCCCCGGGACCAAGAGTGGTTACTCAGTGAGTGCATGGATTCTGATCAGGTTTTTTGGCACGGTGAATGTTCTTTCCAGACACCACAGCTGTCTTTTTAGGTGAGATTTGATTATTTTTGTTTGTTTGGTTTGTGGGTTTATTATTTGTTTGTGTGTTTGTGTTTTTGTTATTTGAAGGTGAAAGACCTTTAGGATTAACATGTGCAACTTTGAAGATTCCAGACATTGGTATTTTGTGCTAGGCAATTGCCCTCTCTGATGGTATTATTTAGAGCTGTTGGGTGGTGAAAGGCATTGTACCTGAATAAATATTATTATTCACCTTGCAGCAACTGATTTGTTTTTAATAACTTACTAGAACTGTTCAGAGTATGATAAATTATTCTTTACAAATTTAGTAACTAATGCCTTCTCTATGATGCTATGTACTGTCCCAAACAGTCTTCAGATGATGGCGACGTGAGTTGCCTAATGCCCCCAAAATATTCAACTTGTGCTTGTCTTGTTTTTGTAAGCTGTAAATATATGTATATAATTCGTTCATTTAGAGAGAGACCAGTCCCTCAAAATTACTACCCAGAATATGTTTTTGAAGAAAGTTTTCAAATGGATCTTCTTATCCTTATAAGTTTCTCTAAAACTAGTTATTACTTTTTTTAACCCTTCAGTTTTATTGTGAAATAAAATGAGTAATTGGCATTTAGAGTCCTTACCAAACAAACTTCACTCCTTTGTGTATCTCTAATACGCAGACAACAGTCTGACGGAGGAAGTAAAAGCTGTCAGCTCCTCCTTGAGTTACAGACTTCTTATCATGCAAGGCACTCTTTGACATTTGGAGCTCCAGGTTAAACCCTGGTTTTACTTTTTATTTTCCTGAGCATTTTGTTTAATCAGTATGAAATTTTTTGATGCTTCATCTATCAATTCTCAGTTAATATTCTTTTCCAGGGTTAGATACAATTGCAGTTAATTTTTTCATTTAAAAATAAGTGTATAACTTCCGTGGAAAATTCTGAAGATATTGATATCCCTAAAAGAAGAAAATAAATAATCTTAGTGCTACCACCCGTAGGTAACCATTAGCAAATTAGGAAAGTCACCTGACCCAAACTCAAGGCAGCACAGAGTATTATTATTGTGACAAGTTTTTTGTCAGTTTCGTAGATAAAACTTCTTAAATTTACATTTTTATGACTCTAACAGGGATGAATATTTTTCATGTTTGTTGGCTATTCTTATTTCTTCTTCTGTGAATTGCCTTTTCACAGTATTTTTTTTTATTTGCGAGTGCTCAATATAAACTATATTAACCCTTTTTCATGTATGTTGTAAGTTCTCCTGCTGTTTATTTCAGAGTCTATGTGAGCTGAGTTGAGCTATGGTGTTACATGTTACTTCTGTAAAATAAAATATGGCCTTTCTGTTCTCGAAAATACCCCTTCAGCTTTAAAGTGATTCTTAATTTGACAAAAATTATAAGGAATTACTTTTGGACACATTTTCTGATAGAACCTTGTAACTGATTTTAGGAGAATTAAAATTCAAATACTGTTTTCAAGAAGAACTCTTAATACATAAGTCAAGAATATGAATAGGGAGATTTTTTTCGTATTGCCCTGGTGGCATAGTGGTTAAGAGCTTGGCTGCTTACCAAAAGGTTGAATCCACCAGGTGCTCCTTGAAAACCCTGTGGGGCAGTTGTACTCTGTTCTATAGGGTCATATTGAGTTGGAATTGACTTGATGTTAACGGGTTTGGTGTTGTTTTTTTATTTGGTTGAAGTGTAAAGTGATTGTATAGTTTTAAATTTGCTGTTGTATTTAGAGTAAGCTTATTATAACAACAAAATTCAGTAATTTAATAATTTTACTATTTATTTTATAATAGCTCCATAAACTTCTAAGCTAATAAGTTTAAAAAAAAAGTTTGTTTCTTGTCACTTATTCTCTTCTGTGAAGGATTCCACTTTCTTCATCAAAATATGTCTCCTTTTCCAAGTTATCTCCCTTAAACTTACTCCCTTTGTAAAAGTATTCCATTGACGATATCGTTGTACAGTAATTCTTCCTGTTTATATTGTATTGTTACGTGCTATCGAGTTGATTCCAACTCATAGCGACTCTGTAAGACAGAGTAGAACAACCCTCATAGGATTTCCTAGGTTGTAACCTTTATGGGAAATCCTGGCAGCGTAGTGGTTAAGAGTTTGGCTGCTAACCAAAAGGTCAGCAGTTCGAATCCACCAGCCACTCCTTGGGAGCCCTGTGGGGCAGTTCTAATCTGTCCTTTAGGGTCGCTATGAGTTGCAATCGACTGGACGGCAACGGGTTTTTTTTTTTTAATCTTTACGGAAGCAGATCACCAAATCTTTTCTCCCTCGGCGTCGCTGGTGGGGTCAAACCAATGACCTTTCTGTTAGCAGCCAAGCGCTTGACTGTTGGCCTACCAGGACTCCTATAATCCTTTCCTAGCCTTCATTTTAGCATTTGAAAAAAAAAATTTTTTTTTAGATTAGAATGTTTTGATATTACATAACATAGTATGTAAGCCCTGGGGGAGAGATTGCTACTGATATGTTAAGCCTAGTAAGATTAAGCAAAATAATGAAAACTAATATTCACTAATATAGTTAATGATTCCAGTATAACTGTTAAATCAGCCTTCAAAGAACTTTTAGAAAATTAGGTTAAAATGCGAACTTTATCCACAGGCGAATAATTTTTAGAAAGTGTGAAGATCAAGGTCAGTTTATAAGAATGCTGAAAAGCTGCTCTAAGTTTTATAAATGCAAAGAAGAAAAGAGGTTTGAAGGAAAGTTTAAATTAGTTCAGGCAAAAACAGACATTTGCTTTGGGAGAGTACCTAAAATCATGTCTTAGGCCACATTCAAGAAAAAAATTAAAGGGGAAATTAGCCACTGAGTTAATTAAATTGCAGTAGTGATGAGGGGAGGTCCCTGGGTGGTACAGACGGTTTGCTCTCAACTATATAGGGTCGCTATGAGTCGGAATCGACTCGATGGCACTGGGTTTGGTTTGTCTGGGTTACTAACCTAAAGGTTAGCAGTTCGAACCCACTCAGTGGTGTCATGGAAGAAAGGCCTGGTGGTCTCCTTCCATAAAGTTATAGCCAAGAAAACACTGTGTAACACATGGAGTCACCATGAGTCAAGTGATGAGAGGAGGAGGTGGGAAGGTCAGGCCAAGTGCTACATTCGCAGAGGACGTCAGATTCAGACTTTTACAGTTACCTCCAAGTGCAGTTGTATGCACAATCGGAGAGGTGCATAGCCAGGCTTGAAAGAAGGTTCTGTTCATTGTAAAGCTGGAAACGTGTGCCATTGCTAGACTGTTTCACCTGTTGTGCACAATATATTTTTTAATATTCCCGTCATAACTTTGCGGATAGCATAGTCCCGTTGCATTGTATTTATCTGTTTAAAGTGTTAATTTTATCTCTGTAAAGTGTTAATTTGTTAAATGTAAGCCTTTAAATTATGCCAGAATTTCCCTGTTTTAAGTTTCTTCATTTTGAAAATAGGGTAGGAACCTGTGTTAAGGAAAGTGCCTCAGCCCCTTTTAACCTCTGAGAGACCCTGAACTCTCCAGTTTACTCTGTGTGATGTTTAAAAATGTATGACCATGTTTTTATGTGTCTCTCTCTAAGGACAGCGTGTCCTGGGTGGTTATAGTCTCCGCCGCTAGACTCTGAACTCACCTAGGGCAGAAGTGAGGACTTGTCAGCTCTGTATGCTCACTCTGTAACATGGTGCTGAGAGGTAGTGGTTGTTTAGATGTTTTCATGACTGGACTCAGCCCATTTTTTCCCCATTTCTTTCGTTATCTGAAGTGTTCTGTAGAGGAGTGCTCAAAGAATAAAACCCAGAAGTTTGGGTATTGAATTGTTTTAAAAAAAAAAAAAAATCTGTTGGGAAATTTCTTGCACTGTGTTAGAGAGCCAAATATTTTTATTCATGTAATTTATTTTATTTAACAAGAGTATTTTCTTTATGCCCAACGTAATGATCTAACATTTTATGATCTCTACAGCTGCAGTGAGAAGAGGAGTTTGTTATTTTAAACAGAGGCTGAAGAAACTATAGAATTAACAGACACAAGAGAAAGTGGAGAAGGTAGAGGATGGAGTTGCAGACTCTACAGGAGGCTCTTAAAGTGGAAATTCAGGTTCACCAGGTATTTTGTATTATATGCTTCTCCCACACTGTGTTATTAATGTAATGGCTAACATTAGTAAACGGGCCCATCTCAGCTTTTCACTTAGATTTTAATAGCCAGGCAGTTGTCCAAGAGTCATTTGCTTTTTTTATTGTTAGTCAACAAATGCATTGATAGTATATATTTACTTATTACTTTTAAGAGTTTTAATAAAATATTAATGGACTTTCCCAGAGAAAAGAACTGAATTTTTTTTTTTTTTTTTAATATTACAAAGATGTTAAAAGAAACAGCCTCTTTTTTTCTATACCTTTTGGTTCATCTGAGAGACTTAGTTCATGCAAATTAACTGGCATGTTTTAAATAACAGGACATGCAGTATACTGAAGTTTTTTACTCATCATATGACTCAGTTTTATGCCTTGATCCCAACCTTTAGTAAAGAAAATATGATTGTTTCATAGATGTTTAAATTTCACAGTTCTTAAACATTTTAACTCAGGTACCAAGGCTGAATAAACCTTTAAAACATACATACACACATACACACACGTATATATGAAACTGTAATCAATACAAGAAGTTATCCTTAAGTATCTTAAATAATTAGCATTTAGTATAGAAACAGAATATCACTGTTTTATGTCTGTTTTCTAGGCATTAGCTAAAGTATGGTCTTAGACTAAGTACACACACACACACACAAACACACACAAAAGGGATAAATTATGGTGAATGGACTACTTTTGAATGTGTTAAATTGTGGGCATGGAGAATAGAAGAAGGAAACTATTTCTTAAAGATGAAATAGTCCAGTATAAGATTAGTTTCTGAAATTGTTGAAAGAATATCGTGGGTTTCTTATAACTACTGGATTTGCAAATTTCCCAGAATTAGGGTGGATGCAAATTAAAGGAATGCTTCAAGGGCCTTTACTTTTTTTTATATTAAATCTTTATAGATGATATTCAGAATTATTTTTAAGTATGGCATTGAAATATGAAACTGCCAGAGACTTCACTTTTTTAAGTAACAAATATTTAGTATACAGTGCTGTCTTTTTAATCATAAAGATAAAAATGATTGACAGGTAACAGCTCCCTAATTTGCCCCCTTTTTTTGTTATATGTTGCAAGAGCCTTTGGTCCCTATGCTAAATCCCTGCTGCTGCTTTGGATCTTGTTAAACTTTCTCAGTAGCAGCCTTACAGTTTGCCTTGTACAGGTGGGCTTCTTTATGTGAACATTTTGTTTTCATAGTAACTTCAAAAAGTTTAGTATATAATAAGTTATGCACATTTTATTTATTTGGCCTTGCTTCTGGTACTAATTAAGAGAAAGTAAAAATTCGTAAACACCACCCTGTCTTTTTTTCTGGACGAAAGTATTTTAACATAGACGTGTGTTCAATACCCAATTTGACTGAGTGGCAAATGACAGAATTAAATTCACTGTTTGTTCAGATCCAAAAATCACCTCATGCAATGAATTTCTGGGGTATAATAATCAATCTGAAATTTGTGTGGATAAGTGATGATTTAATGGATGTTGAATCTGATTTTTGGAGTTTTCCCTCCTCTCAAGAAATGGCAGAGTTGACAATCGGCGTTTACTTTATCCTCACAAGTGAACAAGTCTCTAAGACTTTCTTGAAAGACGGGTGGCCTAAAAAGTGTGTTATGGAGCTACCTGGTATTGCTGTGGTAGAGGTATATTTTTGTTCATTACGTGTCTTTATGGATGAGGAGGTGGTTAAGAATGTACAATGTACACATGGTTGATGTTTAATAAATGTTTAAATAATGGTGGCTTGTGATGCGCATCCCATCTTTCTGGGAAAATCACCTTTTTTCCTCCCATATTTGGTTATTCTTATGGAAATTTGGTGGAAGCTGTATTAAAACTTTCAGAGGTTGATGAGCTTTTTCTGTAAAGGACCAGATAATAAAATATTTTGTGTTTTATAGTTTCTGTCACATCTACTTGGCTCTGCTGTGATAGGGCCGAAGCAACCATAAAAAAAACAAAAACAAAAACCTGTTGCTGTCCAGTTGATTCCGACTCACAGTGAACCCAATAGGACAGGTAGAACTACCCCATAGGGTTTCCAAGGAGCAGTTGATGGATTTGAACTGCCAACCTTTTGGTTAGCAGCTGTAGCTCTTAACTGCTGCTCCACCATTGCCCCAAAAGTAACCACAGGCAACATGTAATAAATGGGTGTGCTGTGTTCCAGTGGATTTTATTTACAAAAACATGTGGCAAGCTGGATTTGGCTTATGGGCACTAACTTGCTGACCCTCGGTATAAAGTCTGTCCTCTTGAAAATTTACTACATCTTTGCAATAGAAAGTAACATAACTTTGGTAACACAATGTCAGCTTAAAGTCCCTAGGGATTTGGATGGTCTTGTAAGTTGCCCAGCTTGTCCTGTCCTACCTCTGATTGTCTAAAATGCAACTTGACTGCTTATGGATAGATAAGTCAGTTCATGTATTTATTCCAGAGGTGGAGATTTAGCGTGGTTATCAATCCATTTTTAAATTCTAGTGTCATGGAAGAAAACCCTTTTCAGCTTTAAAAAGGTAACCTTAGTATAGTATCCAGCTCTCTCTGGTAATCAAGTCAAAAAGAAAAACTAAGGGGCTTTTTTTTTTACTGAACGTGGCTAACTAGTCTTTAGGCTGTATTAGTAGACGTATACATGTATAAAACCTTGTATCTCAATTCCGTTGAACTGTTGGAATGTGTATTGTTACTATTTTATAGATTAAAACCAGGGCATAGAAGAGCCACTACTATCAAATATGAAGTAGAATTATAGTCACACACACCTCATGTATTAGGAGATCACATGGTTGGCAACCTTAGCTATCCAGAATGCATCTTAGCACCAGGAAATAAGGTTTTCGATTAGTCAGAATAAATGTCATAAGTCATTCACTAAAGATTACACATTTTACTCAGGGGATATCTTAGGCTATTTCTCACAACCTATTCACGCATCTTGGAATTAGCCCACTAAGCCTATCACAGAGCAGATCAGAAGCAGAAAATTTGAGTTGGGGTTCAAGGGCTATTAGGGGAGGCTGAATAGTAGTAGCAAGATTTGTTAGCTGATTGCTTGGCAGTAGACTGAAAACCTAAAATGCAAACGGAAGAACTTTCTAAAACCTAGCAGTTTTAGGCTTTTGTATTATAAGGACTTTATTGTGTTATATTAATTGATGGTAATAATGTCTCTTAAGTATTAATAGAACTTGACTTTTTTTCTACTTAAGTAGAAATATTTAAGTATATATTTTTAAAGAATTTTATCCAATATGATTTAAAATTTTACAAGTGCTTTGTCACCCAAAGGGAGTGACAGATTTTTGAGTTATATGAAAAAATTCACTTGGGAAACAGCTCATTCCCAGATACCTTTAGGAATCAGCCTTCTGATATATTTTTATCCTTCAAGTTTTTCTGCTCATGGTTGTTACATTTGGGCAGCAATGATTTTAGAAGTTGAGCTGAGTCAAACAATATTTTTCTTTGTTTGGGCTTCTGTTTTCCCTACTAGAGGCATATCTCATTAAGTATTCAGTAGCACTCTTCTTCCCAGTGGAACCCAGGTAGGTAGAGTTTCCATTGTTGTCCTCCACTTCCTCACTCTCAAATACTAAACATCACTGCTTCTCTGAGTACATCCTTCCTTCCCTCCCTTCTGCCTCCGGAGAAGACAGTGGCAAAGTCAAATCTGGCACTAGCCTCCTTCTGTGGTAAGAACCAAACCAACAGGCTTGCCAAATCTGTACTTTGTTGTATACAAACAGGCCTGTTTGTATGTGAGCAGCTTCTTTCAAGGCCTTGTCTGGGACTCCAGGCAAATGACAACATTTTAAAGGGATGTTTGGCTTTTGGAACATCCAGCTTACTTAAATTGCCCTTGAAAAGCCCCCATCCCCCAGATTTATTTAAAAGCAAATACTCTTTCATTTCAAATATTAAGCGACAGTTTATTTTTCTTTTTGTATGAAGAGGAGTATCTCATTAGCCTTATATAGATCATAGAAACTTTTGGCCTATTCTGATTACTGTGTTGCTCATCTTCTCTGTGGATTTAAAATCTTGGATATTTGGGGCCAAACCTGCCAGACAGGTTGATGTGTAAGACTGATGTCTCTTTTTCTCTCTTTATTACCAGAAACTGGTTGCTCAAATGAAGCAGGATCCACAGGTAATAGAATATTTTTGTTTATTTTTTAAATTAAAATAATTAAAATGATGATAAAATACTGAAATATTTATACTTAAGTTAAAGAACTATCTCATTCCTAACAATGATAATTTGTACCATGAAGACATTGGTCTTCATGTTTTAAGGGTTTAGAAAAAATTCAGTCATTCTATTACAATATAGCTATCATTTCATATTTTTTGCATTATTTTGCTTTTATGTTAATTGCTTTGAGTGTTTTGGAAAAAACTGAGTTAGTATTCTTCACATAGCTTAAATTTCATTTCCATAAGTCCACTTATTCAAAATCAGAGTTTATCAAACTTTCTGTAGTCTCAAAATTATTGAAAGCTTCCCAGAACCATTCTTATTTACTCAGAATTTATAGCACAGATGTAGTACAGATCATTTAAATATGGAATCCCACTACGTTCGGAGTAAGAATTTTAGATGTTTTAAAAAGCGTTTTACAAAATGCAATTTTTGAAAGAACCTTTCAAAAGAGTATAAAAATACTTTATATAACAGTCCCCCTACGTGTCTTGTCAGTTTGTGGTACTGTGGGGTCTTGTGTGTTGCCGTGATGCTGGAAGCTATGCCACCGGTATTCAGATACTAGCAGGGTCACCTATGGAGAACAGGTTTCAGCTGAGCTTCCAGACTAAGACAGACTAGGAAGGAGGACCAGGCAGTCTACTTCTGAAAAGCATTAACCAGTAAAAACCTTATGAATAGCACCAGGACATTGTCTGACATAGTGCTGGAAGATGAGCCCCCCAGGTTGGAAGGCGCTCAAAAGATGACTGGGAAAGAGCTGCCTCCTCAAAGTAGAGTCGACCTTAATAACGTGGATGGAGTAAAGCTTTCGGGATCTTCATTTGCTGACGTGGCACGACTCAAAATGAGAAGAAACAGCTGCAAACATCCATTAATAATCAGAACCTGGAATGTACGAAGTATGAATCTAGGAAAATTGGAAATCGTAAAAAATGGAATGGAATGCATAAACATCGATATCCTAGGCATTAGTGAGCTGAAATGGACTGGTGTTGGCCATTTTGAATGGGACAATCATATAGTCTACTGTGCTGGGAATGACAACTCGAAGAGGAGTGGCGTTGCATTCATTGTCAAAAAAGAACGTCTTAAGATCTATCCTGAAGTACAGTGCTGTCAGTGATAGGATAATACCCATACGTCTACAAGGAAGACCAGTTAATACGACTAGTACTCATATTTACGCACCAACCACTAGGGCCAAAGATAAATAGAAGATTTTTCTCAGCTACTACAGTCTGAAATTGATCGAACATGCAATCAAGATGCATTGATAATTACTGGTGATTGGAATGCGAAAGTTGGAAACAAAGAAGAAGGATCAGTAGTTGGAAAATATGGCCTTGGTGATAGAAACAATGCCGGAGATCGAATGATAGAATTTTGCAAGACCGACGACTTCTTCATTGCAAATACCTTCTTTCACCAACATAAATGGTGACTGTACACATGGACCTCACCAGATGGAACACACAGAAATCAAATTGACTGCATCTTTGGAAAGAGACGATGGAAAAGCTCAATATCATCAGTCAGAACAAGGCCAGGGGGGCTGACTGTGAACAGACCATCAATTGCTCAAATGCAAGTTCAAGCTGAAACTGAAGAAAATCAGAGCAAGTCCACGAGAGCCAAAATATGACCTTGAGTATATCCCGCCTGAATTTAGAGACCATTTGAAGAATAGATTTGACGCATTGAACACTAGTGACCGCAGACCAGATGAGTTGTGGAATGACACCAAGGACATCATCCATGAAGAAAGCAAGAGATCACTGAAAAGACAGGAAAGAAAGAAAAGGCCAAGATGGTTGTCAGAGGAGACTCTGAAACTTGCTCTTGAGCATCAAGCAGCTAAAGCAAAAGGAAGAATTGGTGAAGTAAAAGAACTGAACAGAAGATTTCAAAGGGCCTCTCGAGAAGACAAAGTAAAGTATTACAATGACGTGTGCAAAGAGCTAGAGCTGGAAAACCAAAAGGGAAGAACACGCTCGGCGTTTCTCAAGCTGAAAGAACTGAAGAAAAAATTCAAGCCTCGAGTTGCAATAGTGAAGGATTCCATGGGGAAAATATTAAACGATGCAGGAAGCATCAAAAGAAGATGGAAGGAATACACAAAGTCATTATACCAAAAAGAATCAGTCGATGTTCGACCATTTCCTGAGGTGGCATATGATCAGGAACCGATGGTACTGAAGGAAGAAGTCCAAGCTGCTCTGAAGGCATTGGTGAAAAACAAGGCTCCAGAAATTGATGAAATATCAATTGAGATGTTTCAGCAAACAGATGCAGCGCTGGAGGTGCTCACTCGCCTATGCCAAGAAATACGGAAGACAGCTTCCTGGCCAACTGACTGGAAGAGATCCATATTTATGCCTATTCCCAAGAAAGGTGATCCAACCGAATGTGGAAATTAAAGAACAATATCATTAATATCACATGCAAGCAAAATTTTGCTGGAGATCATTCAAAAACGGCTGTAGCAGTATATTGACAGGGAACTGCCAGAAATTCAGGCTGGTTTCAGAAGAGGAGGTGGAACCAGGGATATCATTGCTGATGTCAGATGGATCCTGGCTGAAAGCAGAGAATACCAGAAGGATGTTTACCTGTGTTTTACTGACTGTGCAAAGGCATTTGACTGCGTGGTTCATAACAAACTATGGATAACATTGTGAAGAATGGGAATTCCAGAGCACTTAATTGTGCTCGTGAGGAACCTTTACATGGATGAAGAGGCAGTTGTTCGGACAGAACAAGGGGATACTGATTGGTTTAAAGTCAGGAAAGATGTGCGTCGGGGTTGTATTCTTTCACCATACCTATTTAATCTTTATGCTGAACAAATAATCCAAGAAGCTGGACTATATGAAGAAGAACAGGGCATCAGGATTGGAGGAAGACTCATTAACAACCTGTGTTATGCAGATGACACAACCTTGCTTGCTGGAAGTGAAGAGGACTTGAAGCCCTTACTAATGAAGATCAAAGACCACAGTCTTCAGTATGGATTGCACCTCAAAATAAAGAAAACAAAAATCCTCACAACTGGACCAATGAGCAACATCATGATAAACGGAGAAAAGATTGAAGTTGTCAAGGATTTCGTTTTGCTTGGATCCACAATCAACACCTACGGAAGCAGCAGTCAAGAAGTCAAAAGACGCATTTTGTTGGGCAAATCTGCTGCAAAGGACCTCTTCAAAGTGTAGAAGAGCAAACTTTGTTAGGTGCACCTGATCCAAGCCATGGTATTTTCAGTCACATCATATGCACGTGAAAGCTGGACAACGAATAAGGAAGACCAAAGAAGAGTTGACGCCTTTGAATTGTGGTGTTGGCGAAGAATATTGAGTATACCATGGACTGCCAAAAGAACGAACAAATCTGTCTTGGAAGAAGTGCGGCCACAATGCTCCTTAAAAGCAAGGATGGTGAGACTGCGTCTTACATACTTTGGACGTGTTGTCAGGAGGGTTGAGTCCCTGGAGAAGGACATCATGCTTGGCAGAGTACAGGGTCAGCGGAAAAGAGGAAGACCCTCAATGAGGTGGATTGATACAGTGGCTGCAACAATAAGCTCAAGCATAACAACGATTGTAAGGATGGCTCAGGACCGGGCAGGGCGCAGTGTTTCGTTCGGTTGTGCATAGGGTCGCTGTAAGTCGGAACCGACTTGACGGCACCTGACAACCACAAGAACATAACAGTCCAGCAAATGCTAAATATTCTTTAAATTCTCCTAGGAGTTTTGACTTAGGTATTTTATTCTCTATCTCTGAATAGAAATCTTTCTAAAAAATTACCTTGTCTTTGGATGATTGTATTTACTGTCTAGGCAGTTATCCCCTTTGTAGCCATTAGACAATGGCACGTAAGTGTGAAAAGTATTTATCAAAGTTGTTTAGATTTTTCTCTTGTGTTTATCTATCTATAAGCTGTTCACTGAACCCCTAGATTCATAGGTGGGTACCCAGAAATGAACATGTAAATAAGTAAATGTATGTATGTATATGTATGTGTTGTGTATGTATGTATATGTATCTGTCCTTGGTGCCAAGTGGTTAACCGCCCAACTACTGACTGAAAGGTTGGTGGTTTAAACCCCCCCCAAGGTGCCTTGAAAGAAAAGCCTGGCAGTCTGCTTCTGAAAGATTACAGTTTTAAAAACCCTCTGGAACACAGTTCTACACCGCAACATGTGGAGTTGCCATGAGTCAGAACTGACTCGATGACAACTGTTTTTTTTTTTTTTTTCTTCTGTTGCCGTTGAGTTGATTCCAACTCATAGCGACCCTATGGAACAGACTAGAGCTGCCCGATAGGGTTTCCAAGGAGCGGCTGGTAAATTTGAACTGCCAACCTTTTGGTTAGTAGCCAAGCTCTTAACCTCTGTGCCACCAGGGCTCCGGCAACTGGTTAGTTATATGTATATGTACGTATTTTTTAAAACATGCATGCCTCATTGTGAAGGGTAAAATAAGATAAATTCTTGGATCGTGGAATGGTACTGAGGCAGACTAATTTTTGGAAGTGGGCAATAATATTCATCCCTACAGAGTCAGAGCCCAGTGGTCTAACTGTTGTGTTTTTGACTCTGCGTTGGTACCTTGCCCCTACTCCTGTTTGACAGTCCAGGTTCCATGAGGAGCTTTTCCTGTTTTGATTTTTTTTTTTTAATTATAGATTTAAGTCGAATTTAGGGAACTAAAAGTCAGTCGGCTTAGATTAATAGACCCTTTCACATCTAATGTGGTAACCCACATTTTTGCCAACTAAAATACTATTAGCAAACTTCAGCATTTCTGATGTGCTGGTGATCATGTAACAGAACAGCCCTGACCCTAAGAATCTGAGGGGCGATATGTAATTGGACAACCTTATGGGTGATCTCAGTTGTTTTTGTTGTGTAATGTGTGCCATTGAGTTGACTCTGACTCATAATGTCCCTATAGGGTAAAGTAGAACTGCCCCATAGACTTCCCTAGGCTGTAATCTTTGTGGAACAGATTGCCAAGTCTTTTCTCCCCTGGAGCAACTGGTAGGTTCAGACTTGCCGACCTTTCGGTTAGGAGCCAAGCATTTAACCATTGCACCAGCAGGGCTCCTTGGAGATCTCATTAAAAAATTAGAGAGGCATATATCAAATACACTTATAAAAAGGACCAATGGAGACCCTGGGACCCAGTAAGCATGAAATTCAGTAGAGGGGGCGGAAGTGTGGCCCAGTCCTAGCAGAGGACCAGGCAGGGAGAATTGAAAGAAAGATATGTGAAACGATGAGGTGAAAGCAGTCTCTCATCGGAGATGGCGTTCAGCCTGCTGGTAGGGTGTCCTGCTACATTAAGCATTTGAAAATTTAGATGTTGGATTTTTTTTTTTTCCCCCGCTTGAATAAAAGGCAAGCATGCTCAGTGTATCTCATCTAAAATAGTATTCTTTTTTTGATTCCTAGAATTTTAGAACTGAGAAAATGTCCTGGTAGTCAGTGTGCTAATGTGACTGATGTAGTGTTAAGGCAGTTGCAGCACTGACAGCTTTTCAAATCTAGGCTAAAATAACAAATGTACTCTACTAAACAACGGAGAGGCCAAGTGGAGAAAAACCTCTTATCTTTGTTGTTAATACCGTTAAGCATGCAGTGTATGCGTGCTTATAACCTCCATTGTCCTGCTTAGTGTAGTGGAGCTTTAGGTTTTCTGTCAACTGAAACTTTCTATAAAGAGTAACAGTATTTTGGTAGAAAGGTATTATTACAATGCAAAATCCTAAAATACAAAACTTATAATTTAAAGCAATTGCAGAGATCCTGTCCCTGTTCTTATAGTGGTGGTGGTGTGTGCTGTTGAGTCGATCCCCACTCATAGTGACCCTGTAGGACAGAGGAGAACTGCCCCGTAGGGTTTCCTAGGCTGAAATCTTTACAGGAGCAGATCAGCAGGTGTTTTCTCCGTGGAGCCCCCGAGCTGAGTGTTAACTACCAACCTTTCGATGAGCAGCTGAGCTTTTTAACCATTGTGCCACCAGGGCTCCTTATTCTAGTGTTAGCCTACATTTAGGATCCATACAGTAGATGCTGATATGACTATATGGTTTAAAGCATGGCAGATTTGTTGGCTAAATGCTTAAGGTTGCTTCGTCATTTTTAATACAGTATACATAAAGTCTTCGTGCTACTATTCTGTTAACAAATGAAATATCTTTCTCACAGATATTTTTTCTTTCCAATCAGAATGCTGATTTAAAGAAACAGCTTCATGAACTCCAAGCCAAAATCACAGCTTTGAGTGAGAAACAGGTAGGAGAAGGGGGGGGGCATATTTTTAACATTGTGTTCTAAAGATATGTCTGCTCGAGGCTTCTAAGAGAACTGTTATTTTTTTCTTATGTGTGAAAATAAGTGTGGGCAGCTAGACTCAGTTTTAATTTTGTTTGAGCTCTGTTTATCTATTTTTATTTTTGGTTGAAATCAGTCTCTAGAGTATCCCACGGGTATACGTTACTGGCAAATATCTAAAAGCAATGTGGCAGTCTGCCGTTAACTGTGTTAATTAAACTGTAGTTTACCCATAGGGGGAAAGGGTAAAGAAAGTTAGTGGGAGTATGTAATAGAGATTCTCGTAGCTACTATAAGTGCCTTGTTACCTGTTTGTTTGAAAAGCTTGAGATGACGTTTAACTTACTGTAGAGAGAATGATTGTAAGTAGATTGCTCTAAATGTAGGTCTTCCCATTCTGAGTATTGTCACACCTTTATGTTAATGTTTATTAGATATTGACCTTCAGTCGTATGAGAAAATGTTCATGGGACCTTGTTAGACTTATTCCATATAGGGCAAGAGAAGGGCATCTTGCGTTTTTTCAAGGACATCTGGAAAGTCTTCTTTGAAATTTCCTGTGTAATGACTAATTCAGGCATCTCCTGCCACCAGGTGGAGTGTGGCAGTTGAGAAAGCTATAAGGAAATGTCTATGGTAATGTGAGGAAGCATTTGTTTTTCTTGTTCCTTCGCCATCCGTCTCTATGGATTACCCTGGAGTAGATGAATGTATGAACCAAAAGGATAAAATGATTTGCAGTTGATAGTTCATGCTAGTGACATCTTATTGAAGATTTTTTAGTAAATATTTCTCAGTAATTGATTTTTAGGTTGTTTTTAAACTTTAATTATTTAGTGAAATAATAACATTGAGAGCAGTTTATTTCTGGAGATTTCTAATTTTGTGCATGTTATGTATTGTGTTTTCATTTAACTAAGTGAAGAAGTAAACTTCGATAACTATGTGGAATAGATTCACATTGTTTCAGGATAGAATCTTTTTGTAAGCTGAGTGTACAACTGCTCCTTCCGTTCCCCGCCCCCCCCCCCATTCTTATGCCTCTGTGCTTCTCCATCTTGTCTTCTTCACAGATAGGAGGTATTTTAGATTAGTGAATTGCCAGACTAAAATTGGGAGGGGGTGGGATGGTGGAGAACAATTTGTGAGGAAAAATATAAACAGTTTGTTAGTATGTATTGGCTCTGAAAGTGATTCATTTCTCTAAAGTCAAAATGATGTGTGTTAGTGAAAGTGTTCTAGCTTTAGAATTCTGTTAGCGCCGAGCCTCCTTATAGTTTCGGGGTTAGTTTGACAAGATGCCAATGAATGAGTCACTTTTGCTGAAAAATTCACGTGTTCCAGCGGGAGAGAAGGTGAGAACTGACTAGCGGAGTGGGGGTTGGGGAGCTGTCTCAAAGTTAAGACAACCTAAAGCAACATTGGGGGAAATGGGGCAATTGGGGGGGGGGATTTTTACATTTATTTGAAATTTTTGTTTGTGAGAACCAATATAAAGATTTAATTTACTTCTGTTTCTTTTTATTCTTTAATTTTTTTTTTCTGCTAGGGACTTCACTTAATAGAAAATTACACTCGTTTATATTCAGTAGGATTCCGTCAGGTAGTGAAGTCTAGTTGTGATCTGAGCTAAGTTTGGATTTTAGACAATGAAATTTTTAAAAATGTGTTTAGCATCAGGAAAACCTGAGGTGTATGAAGTAAAGAAAACTAGAATCAGAAAATGAAATGCAGTCTTGGTAGTTTTTATAGTATTTGCTTAACTGTTAAAAAAAGCTATCTTTTGATGGGACAGAAAATACATCATTTTTGGGTAGGAGAGTACCAGAAGGAAGCACAGATATAAAGTTCAAAAGATGATGATTCTGCAAACCTAATTTATTTCCAACATGAAACATTACTAGTTTTATTTTAGAGCAACTTCTTAATGTTCCATGCCCAGCTTTTTGTTTTTTCTTCTCTGAAGATTCACTTAGTGTCTGGCAAAACTTTCTGATTTTCCTCTACCTTCATAACTAAAATTTTCATTCTCTTACCCACATGACTAATTTTTTAATTTAACATTAAATTTCTGTTCCAAGAATTTTTTTTAAAATACAGACAAGTTCAAAGAATAATGTCAAGTTCCAGAATTTATAACTACTAATATTTTGTCGTTTCCATTCTTTTTCTATATGTAGTTTTCTATAATCATTTTTTCCTATACCCACTTGAAAAATTAATTATACAAGTAATAGATGCATGGAGCCCTGATGGCACGGTGGTTAAAGCACTCGGCTGCTAATCAAAAGGTCAGCCGTTCGAAACCACCAGCAGCTCTGTGGAAGAAAGATGGGGCAGTCTGCTTCCATAAAGAAGCAGAAACCAGGTAGGGCAGTTCTTCTCTGTCCGATAGGGTCGCTGTGCATCAGAATTGACTCAATGGCAGTGAGTTTGATTTTTTTGGTAATAGATGGATACATTCTCTTATTTTTTAAAATAAAACATTGCGGGTAGGTACTTAGTAGGTACTAATTCATATTCACTATTGCCACCTCAATCCTTGATACTTAGTTTCTCTCCTGAAGATTAATTGTGAAATGGTACACTCTATTTGGGAAAATAATGGTCTTCAGCAAACATCCTTCATTGCTAAAACTCAGTAAATGTCACTGAATCCTTGGTTAGAAGGTTCTAGTGCTTTCAAACTGTGAGTTCAGAGTTCTGAGTAGAAACTTTCCAGGTAGATTTTGAAGTCGGCTTCCTGACCTCTATAGGGTTTCAATTTGTGGTTGACAGTTTTAGCGTAGGATCCCCAGACTTGATTGACTAAATAAATTAGATGTTATGTAGGCATTAAAAATCATGTTTTCAAAAACTGTTTTAATGATACAGGAATGTGCTCATGGTAAAATAAGTGAAAAAGTACACACAACTTTATATGCATTATAATCCCATTTGTGTGTGTTATATGTGTGTGCATATATATAGCATGTGAATGTGTGTACAAATAATGTCAGTATAAAATGTTGAAGTGGAAAGTTTAAAGGTGCTTTAGTTTTTCTTTATACTTGTATATATTTTTTCTAAATTCTTTACAATGAACATGTTTTTCTTTTCTAATCATAAATGAATAAGGCACATTATTTAAATTTTTTCTCTTTTTTTATTGTACTTAAGATGAAGGTTTACAGAACAAACTAGTTTCTCATTAATTTACAATTTTTTAATAACTTTTTAATAACTCACTAAACTCTTGTCTGTTCCAGGGATAAACCAAACCAAACCCGTTGCCATTGAGTTGATTTTAACTCGTAGGGAACCCTGTAAGGACAGAGTAGAACTGCCGCATAGGGTTTCCAAGGAGCAGCAGCTGGTGGATTTGAACTGCTGAGCTCTTAACCAGTGTGCCACCAGGGCCAGGGATAGTTGGTATTTAAAATCTAATGACATTCTTCTCATGGTTCATTAACCACTCTAGTGAGAGAATTCAGCTATTTTAGCCATTAGTAATGTTGAAGTGTAGAAGCAACTCTTAATTTATTAAACAGGATTCATTTTCATTCTGTGCCTCCACCCTCGTTTTGATATGAATGTGTAGTCTTTTCCTTGTCAGAATAGAGATTCTGATTTTGGAGCTAATGCAGTTAGTTGCTTAGGTCTGCTTCCATTCGAATTCATTATTAGAAGCAATCTTAATATCCCCAAATTTGTTGCTTGGCCGCATAGTGATTCAGACTTAAGTCATAGTAGTTCTCTCCTCTTACTAAGAGTTAATAATGACAGCCCTGTTTAGAAGTAAGTGTGTGTGTGTATAATTAAAGAGTTCTACCATTTGGGGAATGCAAAAACAAGTAGGCTCTATTTAGGCTTAAGTTTTAAGAAGAAAAATTAGTTTAGCTGTTGCAGAGTTAACTTGTATCTTATAAGCGTGTGTTACAGTAGTTAGGAGACAAGAGTTAGAAAACATGTTGCTGTTGTTGTTAGCTGCCATTTAGTCATCCCCTGACTCATAGTGACCTCATGCACAGTGGGATCGAACCGTTGTGATCCGTAGGGTTTTCATTGGCTGATTTTGGGAAGTAGATTTCTAGGCCTTTCTTCCTAGTCTGTTGTAGTCTGGAAGCTCTGCTGAAACCTGTTCAGCATCACAGCAACATATAAACCTCCGCTGTCAGATGAGCAGTGGCTGTGCTCGAGGTGAATTGGCCAGGAATTGAGCCGAGGTCTCCCAACAATGCCCTCAAAAGACAACATATTGTACTTTAAAACACTTAGGAGGTGATGAAGCCTAGGAGGCTGATGGTGATAGTTACACTGTGTACATGTTTTCATATTTTAAAACTTACAGTGTTTTGTAAGTTAGTGTTAATCAGTTCTATTAACCTCCTGCTGATAGATTTCCAGTTCTGTACCAACATGTGAAAAAATGAGCTAGTAATTAATTTTTAAAAAACAGTAGCCCTCAAGTCAGTTCCAATTCATGGCAACCTGGTGTGTTTCAGAGTAGAACTGTGCTCTATAGGGTTTTCAGTGGCTGATTTTTGGGAATTAGATCGGCAGGCCTTTCTTCCAACTCACTTCTGGGTAGACTCAAACTGCCAACCTTTTGTAACGTTCATTAAATCCATTGTCCTGACTTAGAACTCAAAAGACCAGTTGGGGGACTTTGATTCTTCTGTTAATCTTCTGTTAGTTTAAAAGATATGAATGGTTTAGTTTTCACGTTGCTTTTATATAGGATCATTAATTTTATTTTACGTATATATGAAGAGTAGGCAGAAACCTTGTCGTTGTTAGTTGCCATTGTGTCAGCTCCGACTTGTGTCGGCCTTACGTATAACAGAATGAAACATTGCCTCGTCCTGCTCCGTCTTCATGATCACAATTGGTGTGTTTGAGTCCATTGTTGTGGCTGTTGTGGCAATCCATCTCATTGAAAGTTTCCCATGTTTTTGTTGACCCTCTGCTTTACCAAGCATAACGTCCTTTTCTAGCCATTAGTCTTCCGTGATGATATATCCAAAGTAAGCAAGCCGAAATCTCACCATCCTTTGCTTCTGAGGAACATTCTGGTTGTGTTTCTTCTAGGTCTGATTTATTAGTTCTTCTGGCAGTCCACAGTATATTCAGTATTCTTCCTCAACACCACAATTCAAATGCATCTTCTTCTGTCTTCCTTTTTCATTTTGCAGCTTTTGCATGCGTATGAGGTGATTGAAAAGACCATGGCTCGATCAGGCTCATCTTAGTCATCAGAGTGACATCTTTGCTTCTTAAAACCTTGAAGAGGTCTATTATAGCAGATTTGCCCGATGCAATAAATACATTTTTTGATTTCTTGACTGCTTCTTCCATGGACATTGAATGTTGACACAAGTAGAATGAAATCAGTGAGAACTCTGGTTTTTTGTCCATTTGTCATGATGTTGTTTATTGGTCCAGTTGTGAGGATTTATGTTTTCTTCATGTTCAGGCTGTAGTCTTTGATCTTCATCAGTAAGTGCTTCAAGTCCTTTTTATTTTCGGCAAGCAAGGTTGTGTCATCTGCATATCACAGGTCGTTACTGAGTCTTCCCCCAGTCCTCATGCCGTGTTCTTCATATAGTCCAGCTTCTCGAATTATTTCTTAAGTATACAGATTGACAGAAACCCTGGTGGCGTAGTGGCTAAGTGCTCTGTGGGGCAGTTCTACTCAGTCCTTATAGGGTCGCTATGAGTCGGAATCGACTTGAGGGCACTGGGTTTGGTTTTTTTTTTTTTTAATACAGATTGATTAAAGTGATACAACCCTGCTGCATACCTTTTCCGATTTTAAATCATGCAGAGTCCCTTTGTTCTATTCGGATGGCCATCTCCTGATTCATGTACAGGTTCCAGATGAGCACAATTTAAGTGTTGTGGAAATCCCATTCTTCCTAATTTTACCCATGATTTGTTATGATTCACACGTATCCTTTGTGTAGATCCTAAGAAGAAACATTAGGGAGTCAGTAATGTCATGATCTTGTCACTCATGGATAAAGTCATTCAGGGCTTAGTTTGGAAGAGTGAAAAAGCTTCGGATTGATTTTAGGTTTTACCCTGGAACACATATGGGCGAACATCTATCATTGAACCCTTATTTTGCCACTGTTATCATCAAGGACTTCAATAAAAGGAGAAAGCATGTTCGTATTGATGTTCAGCGCAAGCTGACGAGGGCAAGTTATTCTTAGTCCTAAATACAGATTAATTCACTAATTAACAGTTAATACACTCAGCCATTGCCTGTTTCATATTAGAAGGCAGAAACTTATTAAAAAGGCCGTTTTCTAGCTTATGACAATAATCCTTACCCTCAAGAAACTTACACTTTAAAAGAACCTCTAATGTAACTTATTTTTAGTCATAGTGGGATCAAGCAGATGAAAAATATTTTTTCCTTTGTGTGGGTTGGGAATTGTAGTCAAGATGAGAGAGAAAAGAGGCACAGGGTACACTTCTGGGGAGAAGAACGTCAGTGATGAAAGGCCTGACGGAGCAGTAGGAGTGGAAGAGAGGGCTCTGTAGAACTTGGGTAGGATAAATACCTTCCTTAACAGCAGTCTTTATTTGTATGAGATACATTGGTAGGGGTAGGAGATGTCACTGATTTCATGGATTGAACATAGATCGCAATCGATATTTTCCTTCCGTTCTTGCTTCTAGCTCATTTGGTGGTCTTAAAGAGACGTCTGTATAGCTTTTCATCCGTGAAAAGAACAAAAGATTCCTTGAGTATTAAAATATTCCAATGTCAGTTTACAGGTTTGTTCAAAATTTTTTTTTGGTAATAATCCACATTCTGTTAAAATGAACTTAGAATATTTTTGTGTCTGTTTTTTTTTTAAAGAGTGATATAATTTTGGGTAAAAATATGCAAAATACAAAAAAATGTAATGTTTATAATTCCTCTACTCAGAGATAGACACGGGTATGTTTTGGAGTATACTGAAACTACTGTTACCTCTCATTTGAAATTTATTAAAATAACTGGATTCCTTGCTTTGCCTGCCTCCCTACTTTGCCGGGCATTTTCCACATAGCAGGCTACATGATCTTTTGAGCATGTGATATCTGATCATATCAATACTCTGCTTAAAAAAACCTTTGATGGCTTGCCATCATATTAAAGATAAAATTCAAAATTCTTAATATGACCTGCAAGGGCTTAGATCATATGATCCCTGCCTACTACATTCCTGTCTAAAGCTATTTACCTCCTGTGTTCCAGGAACTTGCTAAGTTCTGTCCTTCTCAGAGCCCTTGCATCTTCCCCTTGCCTAGGACATTTTGCTACTCCACCTCCCTTAACTTGGTGCTCACCTGGTCAAGCGTCAAGTCATAACTTACTCCTCAGAGGAGCTATCCCTCAAACTGCTTCCTCCAGCCAAAATCTACTCTTTCTGTTATAACCTGATATTGAACTCTTAGTTTTTCCTTCTTAGCTATGTCAACGAGAATTAGGTCCATTTCTGAATGACTTGAAAACTCAAAATAAAAATGGTTTAGACAAGTGTCCCACAGTGTTGGGGATCCCAGGCTCCTCCTATTTTGTTGCTCTACCATTCTCAGCCCCCACGTGTCTGTCAGTTTGTCATACTGTGGGGGCTTGTGTGTTGCTGTGATGCTGGAAGCTATGCCACCGGTATTCAGATACCAGCAGGGTCACCCATGGAGGACAGGTTTCAGCTGAGCTTCCAGACTAAGACAAACTAAGAAGAAGGACCTGGCAGTCTACTTCTGAAAAGCATTAGGTAGTGAAAACCTTATGAATAGCAGCGGAACATTGTCTGACATAGTGCTGGAAGATGAGCCCCCCAGATTGGAAGGCACTCAAAAGATGACTGGGAAAGAGCTGCCTCCTCAAAGTAGAGTCGACCTTAATGACGTGGATGGAGTAAAGCTTTCGGGACCTTCATTTGCTGACGTGGCATGACTCAAAATGAGAAGAAACAGCTGTAAACATCCATTAATAATCAGAACCTGGAAAGTACAAAGTACGAATCTAGGAAAATTGGAAATGGTCAAAAATGAAATGGTACGCATAAACATCGATATCTTAGGCATTAGTGAGCTGAAATGGACTGGTATTGGCCATTTTGAATGGGACAATCATATAGTCTACTTTGCTGGGAATGACAACTTAAAGAGGAATGGTGTTGCATTCATCGTCAAAAAGAACGTTTCAGAATCTATCCTGAAGTAAGCGCTGTCAGTGATACGGTAATATCCACATGCTTACAAGGAAGACGAGTTAATACGACCATTATTCAAATTTACTCACCAACCACTAGGGCCAAAGATGAAGGAGTAGAAGATTTTTATCAGCTGCTGCAGTCTGAAATTGATCGAACATGCAATCAGGTTTCATTGATAATTATTGGTGATTGCAACGCGAAAGTTGGAGGCAAAGAAGAAGGATCAGTAGCTGGAAAATATGGCCTTGGTGATAGAAACAATGCCGGAGATCGAATGATAGAATTTTGCAAGACCGACGACTTCTTCATTGCAAATACCTTCTTTCACCAACATAAATGGCGACTATACAGATGGACCTCACCGGATGGAACACACAGAAATCAAATTGACTGCATCTTTGGAAAGAGACGATGGAAAAGCTCAATATCATCAGTCAGAACAAGGCCAGGGGCCGACTGTGGAACAGACCATCAATTGCTCAAATGCAAGTTCAAGCTGAAACTGAAGAAAATCAGAGCAAGTCCACGAGGGCCAAAATATGACCTTGAGTATATCCCCCCTGAATTTAGAGACCATTTGAAGAATAGATTTGACGCATTGAACACTAGTGACCGCAGACCAGATGAGTTGTGGAATGACACCAAGGACATCATCCATGAAGAAAGCAAGAGATCACTGAAAAGACAGGAAAGAAAGAAAAGGCCAAGATGGATGTCAAAGGAGACTCTGAAACTTGCTCACGAACATCAAGCAGCTAAAGCAAAAGGAAGAACTGGTGAAGTAAAAGAACTGAACAGAAGATTTCAAAGGGCCTCTCGAGAAGACAAAGTAAAGTATTACAATGACGTGTGCAAAGAGCTAGAGCTGGAAAACCAAAAGGGAAGAACACGCTCGGTGTTTCTCAAGCTGAAAGAACTGAAGAAAAAATTCAAGCCTCAAGTTGCAATAGTGAAGGATTCCATGGGGAAAATATTAAACAATGCAGGAAGCATCAAAAGAAGATGAAAGGAATACACAGAGTCATTATATCAAAAAGAATCAGTTGATATTGAACCGTTTCCAGAGGTGGCATATGATCAGGAACCGATGGTACTGAAGGAAGAAGTCCAAGCTGCTCTGAAGGCATTGGTGAAAAACAAGGCTCCAGAAATTGATGAAATATCAATTGAGATGTTTCAGCAAACAGATGCAGCGCTGGAGGTGCTCACTCGCCTATGCCAAGAAATACGGAAGACAGCTTCCTGGCCAACTGACTGGAAGAGATCCATATTTATGCCTATTCCCAAGAAAGGTGATCCAACCGAATGTGGAAACTAAAGAACAATATCATTAATATCACATGCAAGCAAAATTTTGCTGGAGATCATTCAAAAACGGCTGTAGCAGTATATTGACAGGGAACTGCCAGAAATTCAGGCTGGTTTCAGAAGAGGAGGTGGAACCAGGGATATCATTGCTGATGTCAGATGGATCCTGGCTGAAAGCAGAGAATACCAGAAGGATGTTTACCTGTGTTTTATTGACTATGCAAAGGCATTCGACTGTGTGGATCATAACAAACTATGGATAACACCACGAAGAATAGGAATTCCAGAACACTTAATTGTGCTCGTGAGGAACCTTTACATAGATGAAGAGGCAGTTGTTCGGACAGAACAAGGGGATACTGATTGGTTTAAAGTCAGGAAAGGTGTGCGTCAGGGTTGTATTCTTTCACCATACCTATTCAATCTGTATGCTCAGCAAATAATCCAAGAAGCTGGACTATATGAAGAAGAACGGGGCATCAGGTTTGGAGGAAGACTCATTAACAACCTGCGTTATGCAGATGACACAGTCTTGCTTGCTGAAAGTGAAGAGGACTTGAAGCCCTTACTAATGAAGATCAAAGACCACAGCCTTCAGTGTGGATTACACCTCAACGTAAAGAAAACAAATCCCTCACAACTGGACCAATGAGCAACATCATGATAAACGGAGAAAAGATTGAAGTTGTCAAGGATTTCATTTTACTTGGATTAAATCAAAAGACGCATTGCATCGGGCAAATCTGCTGCAAAGGACCTCTTCAAAGTGTTGAAGAACAAAGATGTCACCCTGAAGACTAAGGTGCGCCTGACCCAAGCCATGGTATTTTCAGTCACATCATATGCATGTGAAAGCTGGACAATGAATAAGGAAGAGCAGAGAAGAGTTGACGCCTTTGAATCGTGGTGTTGGCAAAGAATATTGAATATACCATGGACTGCCAAAAGAACAAACAAATCTGTCTTGGAAGAAGTGCGGCCAGAATGCTCCTTAGAGGCAAGGATGGCGAGACTGCGTCTTATGTACTTTGGAGATGTCAGGAGGGATGAGTCCCTGGAGAGGGACGTCACGCTTGGCAGAGTACAGGGTCAGTGGAAAAGAGGAAGACCCTCAAGAAGGTGGATTGACACAGTGGCTGCAACAATGAGCTCAAGCATAACAACAATTGTAAGGATGGCGCAGGACCGGGCAGTGTTTTGTTCTGTTGTGCATAGGGTCGCTATCAGTCGGAACCGACTCGAGCGCACATAACAGCAACAACAACAACCATTCTCAGCATGAAGCTTACATGTCATAGTCCAAAATAACTGCTGCATCTGGTAAAAAGGGAAAAAGCAAAGAAGAGCAAGCCCTTTATTTATAGGATCGCTTTTAGTTGGAATTGCCTGGGTGGTAGTGGGTTTGATTTTGATTTGGTTTTATAGGAAGTTGCACGTTCTGTTTCCAATTAGATCCCGTTAGCCAGAGCTAAGTCACATGGTCCCAACTAGGAGCAAGGAAGGCTGGGAGATGTAGTCTACTCAAGGTGGCCATGGCCAGATAAAATTCAGGGATTCTGTTACTGAGTAGGAAAAAGGAAATAAGTACTGTGGTTAACTAGCAGTGTGTGTCACAATAGTTTATCACAATTTGTAGTTTTATATGTATCTGCAAAAGTATTATTTTTTAAATAGCTAAAAATAAACTCTCTTCTTGCTAGACTATTAGTTTTAAGAAGTCAAGGACCGTATTTGTTTTGTTTACTTCTGTATTCTTAGTGTATTATTTAGTATGTTTTTTTTTTTTTTTATGGTATTTAGCACAGAAGAGGCATTTGTCTTAAATAAATTAATCAACCTGGTCTTAAACAGATAATTCCTTTTTTCTTAAGAACAGTATATCTTACTTTTTAAACTTAATGTGTTACGAAGATCTTATATTTTTGAGTGTTCTTTGAGAACATGATTTTTAATGGTTTCAAATATTTAGTCTAATTGGAAACTCTGGTGGCGTAGCGGTTAAGTGCTACAGCTGCTAACCAAAGGTTCGGCGGCTCGAATCGCCCAGATGCTCCTTGGAAACTCTATTGGGCAGTTCTGCTCTGTCCTATAGGCTCTCTGTGAGTCGGAATCGACTCGACAGCACTGGGTTTGTTTTTTTTGGTTATATTATAGTTTATCTATTCCTCTATTATTTGATGATAAAAGCCCAGTGCCGTCGAGTCGATTCTGACTCACAGTGACCCTACAGGACAGAGTAGAACTGCCCCATAGGGTTTCGAAGCAGCACCTGGCGGATTCGAACTGCTGACCCTTTGGTTAGCAGCCATAGCACTTAACCGCTATGCCACCAGCGTTTCCATATTTGATGATAGGTTGTTTCCAGTTTTTTGCTATGATAAATAACCTTCTGTATGAATCTGTGTTTTTGAATGCCTTGGGATATTATTCCTAAATTTAAGGTTATGGGTGTGTTAGTTATTGCCATAGCAACTCTGTGTAACAAGCCATTGTTTTGTTGACTAGTTTCCAACAATTAAGCATTTGTTCTCATGCTGGGTCTATAGGTCACCTGGGGCTCTCCTGATACAGTCTGACCAGGTACCTCTGTTTCACTTTGTGACTTAGCTGGGCTTGACCCCAGGCTGCAGGTTGGCTTAAACCTGATCTAAATGTGCTGGGATCTAGCATGAAGGGACAGCAGCCACCTGGGGCATACTCATCTCATGGCTTATCACCAGAGCACTAGAAGCAAGCCAGACTACCAAAACACACTTTTTAGCCTCTTCTGGCATCAAGCTGGTTAATATCTCACTAGCCAAAACAAGTCATGTGGCCAGGCTGCAAAGTTACATGGCAAAAGGCATGAATGTATAACTACGCTGTAACAGAGGATGTGAAGAATTGAACAATAATCCATCTACCACACTTGGTCAGAGGGTGTTTAAAAAACTTATACTACATTTAAAAGAAAACTTCTACTACATATTTCCAAATAACCTCTATAAAAAGCTGTCAGATTAATAAGCATATATGAGAATAGCTAATTTTCCCCCAGGAGATGGGGGGACACTTTGCTAATTTCGAAGATGGATTAGTTTGTATTTGATGTTTATCTGTGGTGTGTTTTTTATAGAATTCAGCATTTGTCCATGGTACAAACATCCTGTAGTATTCCATAGAGTTACCTTTTGGTTTTGCTTTTCTTTCACCATTTTTTCCATTTTTCTTATTCCTTTTTAGAGCAATAGACCACTTTGTAGTCTTTGGTCCTTGCTATTAGTTTACTTTTCAGACTCTATGCTTAAAATACAGTCTTTATTCGTTATAGATTGCCTAACCTAGCACTTGATGAAATGCTTATCAGGGTTTAATAAATAGTTGCCATATATGGAACCTGAGTTCTCAATTTTAAATTGTGACATGTTTTAAAAAGATAGATTTTGAAGCCTTTTCTGTCCCTGCTGTAACTAGTCTGTTTCTGGTGCATAGAACAACGTTATTTAAGCTGACTAGGCAACTTGAACAATGGACTGGGAGGTACCTAGAGTTTGATTCTACTCCTGACTCTGTAACAGATGTGTTGATAGATTTGTGTTATTAAATACTTTGTTTTCTTATTTATGGAATGTTTGGATAATGCCTTTTAGGAGTTAATGAACATGTATCTATTGAGTACACTGACCTTTTTTTGAAGGGGAGTTCTATTTAAATGGAAATGGGTGATTTTAGTTATGGTGGTTAACTTCATCTCATATATAACAGTGCTTTCATCTCATGTAAAATATTACTTTTCTAAAGAGCTTAGAACGTTTCATATTTAACTCAGGTACGTGATTGTTATCTATTAACCAAGACTTGGACTATTGGTGATTTAGCTATGGTCATATAATTAATCAGTATCAGAATCAAGACTAAAAATTGATCACTGTACTCTCTGGTCAGTTTTGCTTCATAAACTATATTCTTAAATTACTCTCTGGACCTTTATCTACCAGATATTTTTTGAAATAGGACATTAGGCACAATAATTACATTGCCTTTAGGCCTTACTGCCTTGGAGTCAAGTAAGTAAATTAGTTCCTGTAGTCTAGTATTGGTAACCTGATACAGACTGTATCCAGCCTTTGATACCAGTAACCGTACAATGTTACTTATCCTCATTCACAACCAAACTAATGGGATTCGCACATCGCATTGGAGTCTGGAATTGTTATTCTCCTACAGATCCTGAATTATAATGGGAATCTATCCAAAGCTTAGGAATTCCCTAGGATTTAGTTTATCTCTCCTGTGCAATGTTTATGTGAAACCATACGTCTAATTATTTGTTGAGTTTATTGCCATTTGTGTACATGAGATATCAGCTCCTTCTCATTTTTAGGTAATGTTTATAGGAAATGTAATGTTTCAAATTAATCCTGGTGAAATCCAGTTGACTTACATTCAGCTGAGATGAATGAAGGGCTCAGAAATATTGACCAAGAATATACAGGTTCTGAAGATATTGAATGGGAATCTTCTTTTAATGATGAATTCCCCTAGTAAATTGTGGACGTACTTGGCCACCTTACTAAACTACTAGCCTCTTGAAAACATGGTGAATATATTTTTAAAAACTTGCTTGCTCCACATTCTCCAAACAGAACCCTAAAATTCTGTTTCCAACCCTAAAATTCCACCCGCCTTAAATTCTACTCTTCCTTCTTTCCCATTTTGGCTAATGATAATGGTTAACGATACCACCCATCAGGTGGCCAAGCAGAAACCTGGAAGTTACCATGGACTTCTTTCTCTTCCTTTTTATCTTCCATCCATAGTTACAAAGTCCTGTTTTTTCAATCTCCTCATTATTGCTCATACCTTTCGACTCCCTTTTCTCAGTATTTCCCTGCACTGAGTCCCTATCTCTTATAATCCAACCTTCCACTGCTATCAGGGTGATCTTCTAAAATGTAGTCTTTGTATATCGCTTTTCTGCTTAAGATCCTCCAGGGTCTCTCCTTCCCTTATACTCTAGTTAAAAAAAAAAACATCTAAGCCCTTTTCCATGGGCTATAAAACCTCTCATTATCTCACGCATGCCTGCCTCTCAGTTGAAGCATACATATCTTGTCCTCCAGACTTGTTAAATACTTAAGTTTCTTGGTTATGCTATATTGTTTCTTCAAGCTGGGACTTTATTTTTTATATTCTTTGCTTAATATAAACCAAGGGTCACCTTCTCCCCTTTGACCCAGCAGGTCCATTTATAGGACGATATAATATAGAAATAGCCACAGAAGAAGATTTGCAAACCACTGTGAATAAATTAGGGTGCATTAGCAAGCAATATGTATTACCTATATATGCATCTTATGAAATAGTGGGTAGCTGTTAAAAAAGAATGAGGTACTTAACTAAATGGAAAGTGAAAAAAACAAATTGTACAATAGGTGTATAGTACAATTCCATATTTGTTTAAAATACAAGAAAATTAAAAAACTACATGTATATGCATTCCTAGTTACTTATAATTGAGGATAAATGGGGAAAAGTCTAAAATTATCTAGAATCATTTGTGCCAAGCTGTGTACAGTGATTATTGCTGAGAAACAGGTCTCAAGAGAGGTGACCAAGGAATCTGATACTTTTAAATTTATGTTTATTTACTATTGGAATTTATTTTTTATAAGGAACATCATCTTAGTTATCTAGTGCTGCTATAATAGAAATACCACAAGTGGATGGCTTTAACAAAGAGAAATTAATTTTCTCATAGTCTAGTAGGCTACAAGTCCAAATTCAGGGTATTGGCTCCAGGGGAAGGCTTTCTCTTTCTGTTGGCTCTGGAGAAACATCCTTCTCATCAATCTTCCCTTGAATTAGGAGCTTCTCCGCACAGGAACCCTGGGTCCAAAGGACGTGCTCTGCTCTCAGTGCTTCTTTCTTGGTGGTAAGATAAAATGTGATGCAGGCCACACCCCGGGGAAACTCCTTTTACATTGGATCAGGGATGTGACCTTAGTAAGGATGTTACAATTCCACCCTAATCTTCTTTAACATGAAATTAGAGTCACAAAATGGAAGACACCCACACAATACTGGAAATCATGGCCTAACCAAGTTGACACATATTTTTGGGGAACACAATTCAGTCCATGACAAACATATATTATTTTTAAAGTATAATATAAATACAGAAATTTTCACATATTATGTATATGTATGTATGTTTTGGAAGGAGCCCAGGTAGTGCAATGGTTAACTACTTGTCTACTAACCAAAAGGTCAGCAGTTCTAACCTTCAAGCTGCTGCTTGGGAGAAAAGACCTGGTGATCTGCTCTGCTAAGAAGGCCCCGGCAGTCTACTTCCGAAAAGCGTTAGCCAGTGAAAACCTTATGAATAGCAGCAGAACATTGTCTGATACAGTGCTGGAAGGTGAGCCCCCCAGGTTGGAAGGCACTCAGAAGACGACCGGGGAAGAGCTGCTTCCTCAAGTAGTGTCGACCTTAATGACGTGGATGGAGTAAAGCTTTCGGAACCTTTGTTTGCTCATGTGGCATGACTCAAAATGAGAAGAAACAGGTGCAAACATCCATTAACAATCGGAACCTGGAATGTACGAAGTATAAATGTAGGAAAATTGAAAATCGTCAGAAATGAAATGGAGTGCATAAAGATTGGTATTCTAGGCATTAGTGAGCTGAAATGGACTGGTATTGGCTGTTTTGAATCTGACATAGTCTTCTATGCTGGGAATGACAGCTTGAAGAGGAATGATGTTGCTTTCATCATCAAAATGAACATTTCAAGGTCTATCCTGAAGTACAACACTGTCAGTGATAGGATAATATCGATACGCCTACAGGGAAGACCAGTTAATACGACTGTTATTCAAATTTAAGCACTAACCACTAAGGCCAAAGGTGAAGAAATAGAAGATTTTTATCAGCTGCTGCAGTCTGAAATTGATGGAACATGCAATAAGGATGCATTGATAATTACTGGTGATTAGAATATGAAAGTTGGAAACAAAGAAGAAGGATCAGTAGTTGGAAAACATGGCCTTGGTGATAGAAACAGTGCCGGAGATCGAATGATAGAATTTTGCAAGACCAACGACTTCTTCATTGCAAATACCTTCTTTCACCAACATAAACGGTGACTATACACATGGACCTCACCAGATGAACACACAGGAATCAAATTGATTACATCTGTGAAAATAGACAATGTAAAAGCCCAATATCATCAGTCAGAAAAAGGCCAGGGGCTGACTGTGGAACAGACCATCAATCGCTCATATGCAAGTTCAAGCTGAAACTGAAGAAAATCAGAGCAAGTCCACGAGAGCCAAAATATGACCTTGAGTATATCCCCCGAATTTAGAGACCATCTCAAGAGTAGATTTGATGCATTGAACATTAGTGACCGAAGACCAGAGGAGTTGTGGAATGACATCAAGGACATCATACATGAAGAAAGCAAGAGGTCATTAAAAAGACGGGAAAGAAAGAAGAGACCAGGATGGATGTCAAAGGAGACTCTGAAACTTGCTCACGAACATCAAGCAGCTGAAGCAAAAGGAAGAATTGGTGAAGTAAAAGAACTGAATAGAAGATTTCAAAGGGCCTCTCGAGAAGACAAAGTAAAGTATTATAATGACATGTGCAAAGAGCTGGAGCTGGAAAACCAAAAGGGAAGAACACGCTCGGTGTTCCTCAAGCTGAAAGAACTGAAGAAAAAATTCAAGCCTCGAGTTGCAGTAGTGAAGGATTCTATGGGGAAGATATTAAATGACCCAGGAAGCATCAAAAGAAGATGGAAGGAATACACAGAGTCATTATACCAAAAAGAATTAGTCGATGTTCAACCGTTTCAAGAGGTGGCATATGATCAGGAACCGATGGTACTGAAGAAGTCCAAGCTGCTCTGAAGGCATTGGTGAAAAATAAGGCTCCAGGAGTTGATGGAATATCAATTGAGATGTTTCAGCAAACAGACACAGCACTGCAGGTGCTCACTCATCTATGCCAAGAAATACGGAAGACAGCTTCCTGGCCAACTGACTGGAAGAGATCCATATTTATGCCTATTCCCAAGAAAGGTGATCCAACTGAATGTGGAAATTATAGAACAATACCATTAGTACCACACCCAAGCAAAATTTTGCTGAAGATCATTCAAAAATGGCTGTAGCAGTATATCGACAGGGAACTGCCAGAAATTCGGGCTGGTTTCAGAAGAGACCATGGAACCAGGGATATCATTGCCGATGTCAGATGGATCCTGGCTGAAAGCAGAGAATACCAGAAGGATATTTACCTGTGTTTTACTGACTATGCAAAGGCATTCGACTGTGTGGACCATAACAAATTATGGATAACATTGTGAAGAATGAAAATTCCAGAACACTTCATCGTGCTCATGAGGAACCTTTACATAGATCAAGAGGCAGTTGTTTGGACAGAACAAGGGGATACTGATCGGTTTAAAGTCAGGAAAGGTGTACGTCAGGGTTATATCCCTTCACCATACCTATTTGATCTGTATGCTGAGCAAATAATCCGAGAAGCTGGACTATATGAAGAAGAATGGGGCATTAGGATTGGAGGAAGACTCATTAACAACCTGCGATATGCAGATGACACAGCCTTGCTTGCTGCAAGTGAAAACGACTTGAAGCACTTACTAATAAAGATCAACCACCACAGCTTTCAGTATGGATCGCACCTCAACATAAAGAAAACAAAAATCCTCACAACTGGACCAGTGAGCAACATCGTGATAAACGGAGAAAAGACTGAAGTTGTTAAGAATTTCATTGTACTTGGATCCACAATCAACACCCATGGAAGCAGCAGTCAAGAAGTCAAGAGACACATTTCATTGGGTAGATCTGCTGCAAAGGACCTCTTTGAAGTGTTGAAAAACAAAAATGTCACCTTGAAGACTAAGGTGGGCCTGACCCAAGCCATGGCATTTTCAATCGCATCGTATACATTTGAAAGCTGAACAATGAATAAGGAAGACTGAAGAAGAACTGGTGCCTTTGAATCATGGTATTGGTGAAGGATATTCAATATGCCATGGACTGCCAAAAGAACAAACAAATCTGCCTTGGAAGAAGTACAACCAGACTGCTCCTTGGAAGCAAGGATGGCGCAACTGCATGTTACATACTTTGGACGTGTTGTCAGAAGGGATCGGTCCCTGGAGAAGGACATCATGCTTGTCAAAGTACAGGGTCGCTGGAAAAAAAGGAAGACCCTCAACGAGGTGGATTGACACAGTGGCTGCAACCATGAGCTCAAGCATAACAGCGATTGTAAGGATGACGCTGGACTGGGTAGTGTTTTGTTCTGTTGTGCATAGGGTCACTATTAGTCGGAATTGACTCGACGGCACCTAACAACAACAGATGCATACACACGCACACGCACACAGCTCAGTACATTTTTACAAATGGAAACACTCGCTTAACTATAATATCTATGTTTCAAATCATGTAAGGTATACTCTTTTCTGTCTGGCTTATGCTGTTCAACATTGTGTTTATGAGATTATATTTCTTTTGAATAAAAAATTCTAAATTACTAACTAAAAAGAAAAGAAAAGTCTATCTCCCCTCTACATTGTGAAGCCGTAGTAACTGTGTTCTCTTCAGTGCACACCAGTGCTTCACACACGGTGGGGCTTAGAGAACAATTGTCAAAAGCAGTAAGTTCTTGTCCTGGCTGTGCCATTTGCTAATAGGCCTTGTGTGTACTGAATTTCTCTGAACTGGTTTCCTCATCCATATTATACAAAATTATAATTGTATCAGTTCAGATGCTTTTAGGTGTAAGTAACAGAAAGGCCAACTAAAAGTTACTAAAATAATAAGTGATTTTATTATTAGTTGACGTAATAAGTTGCCCAGTTCAGCAGCTGAGCAATACTATCAGGACCCATGTTCTGTTCATTTTTCTGCTCTGCCGCCCTTAGTGTGTTGGCATGCATTACTCATGGTCATAGGATGGCTGGTACAGCTCCAGGCTTTACATCCTCACACACCAACATCCTGGGGCCAAAATAGGACCTGTTCTTACTAAATGTCTCTGAGGCGTAAGGAAAACCTTGAGAAACCCCTCAAAAGACTTTACATTTCGTTGACCAGTTTTGTCACCTGCCCATGCCTGAAGTAGTCATTGGCAGGAAGAGTGGATCCAAGACTGATTTATATCCTGGAGCTGAGCATTTACCTCTGAAGCATTTGGAAGCTGGATACCCGAACAATAATGTTTTTTTGTTAGCAAGGAAGCGGCAGAAGGGATGGAGAATAATAGATGTTGAAAGGCAATCAGCAATGTCTGCCTCCATCTATACCACTTCCCTCTACTACTGGAAATTAAATATAGTTCATATCTGAAGCTGTGTAGTGCTAAAATACTGTCAAGTTACAATACATCATCAGTTCTTACTACTCATTTTGTGGATTATTTTAGAAGAGCCTCGCTTTGCCACCCTAGCTTATTAGCAGCCTGCTTTTGGGAAAGGAATGAATGTAAAAATTACTATTAGCCAAAGCAAATACATTATTAGAAGGGTACATCTGTTACAGAAAATAATGTAATATATGAAGAGCTATAAATTTTTCTGATTTTTTAAAATTATAAGCTATCATCATCATCATTGTTATTTAATATTAACATTCCAGTCTTTTGAAACAAAGCAGCCTTGATGTCTCTTATTAATAATACCTTCATTCATTATTTGGGAAAGCAGGGTTTACCAAAATCCAGTGACATTTACTAGTTTGTTTCTTCAAATGTCAGACACTATAAATGACAGGCCAAATTCCCATACTCCTTCATTTCTTTTCCCCATCAAATTAGGGTGATAGAACTAAGTAGGAAAAAGAAGTTGACTCTTGAGCTAGTGCCTTCACACAGTATATGATTAGCTGAGAGGCTTCCATGCAAAATTATCTTTACAGAAGACATACTCCCCAAAGTTGCTTTCAGGAAGCAAGTGTTTGTGTGATTCAGCAGGGGTTGCCTAACTTCTCTCAGACTAGCTCTATCTAAAAATGACAAAAGGATTATTAGTTTCCTTCAGTTAAATTCTGAACATTCCTTTGCTCTGAACAGTGAGATCGTAGAAATCCTCGACTAACATGTTTAATTTGTCGTCTTTTCTCCACTCCCACCGCCATCAGCTTTTGAAAAACCTCTCCCCCTTCCTTACAAAAACAAATTAGACCTCTTTGACCAAGAACACTAAAGTTTTGAACTTAATTTTCCTTATGAGGAGTGAATGGTTGTTACTCATGTGGTTTTAGCTAGTGCTTCTATCCTCTAATCCAGTAATTGTGGAAAAAAAATTAACACCACCTTTCCTGTGGAGCCAAGAAGCACAGATGAACTTATCCTGAAAAGTACCGCCTGAAGGAAAAGAATTTAGTGAAACTGGGGAGTGTGCTAATTGTTAGAGCTTAAAAGTTGCTCTTCTGAGTATGTGATCTCATTTATTAGAGACCCTAGATATTTATCGTGAATTTGAGACAAATTTACATAAGATTTTGAGTTAATTCACCACTACATTTTAGTTAAGAATGAGGTACCAGGCTTAACCTTTTTTTTTTTTTTTTTAAACATATGTCATTTGGTAGTCTACCTTTTTCATGTAATGGTTATTTGATTTTTTTTTTTTTAATCTGGAGTGAAATCTCCCAGACTGTTACACCTAAAACCCTCAACTGAAGTCAAGGTAGCAAAAGTAACAGTTGGACACCATTTATAAACATCTGTCATACAAACTTCTGGGGATACACTTCCTGCTCTGATTTCTATTTGTTCTGTGACTCAAGTTCATCAGAAGAAACAGTATTTGCAAGTTACCGAAGTGCTGCCCCTGAGCTTCATCTGCTGCTAATATCTGATAAGATTATATCCCCTTTTCTACACTGAACTCTTTTTAAATTTCCAGTACCCTTTTTCCACAACTTCCCTTCCCGTTTTTACTTGTCTAATTATCTTCCTTAGGTATAACGCATTTTGTAGCCATCACTTCAGCTTACCCTTCTAAAGAGAAATTGATTAGTTCTCCAAAGATGGGAAGGTTGGCATGATTCACTAGAGATCAACAAACTATGGCCTGCACCTGTGCCAGATCTGATCCACTGCCTGTTTTGGTAAATAAAATTTTATTGGAACACAGCCACGCCCTTATCTATGGCTGCTTTCATGCTACAACTGCAGAGTTGAGTAGTTGGGACAAAGACAGTATGGCCCATAAAGCTGAAAGTATTTACTGTCTGACCCTTTATAGAAGAAATTTGCCAACCTTTATAGAAATTTAATCAGTGAGACACTTGACTCAAAGACATTAGGCATAATAAAGCAATATAGTGCATGAGTGAGTGCCACGCTGAAAACAGGGTGTTTACTGAGTAATGAGAGAGGCCCTTACACATACCAACCTCACAGTTTCCAGTTCATTTTTGGTGCCTCATTTTTTAAAACTACATTTATTTTGGATTCTCTTTTTCCTTCTCTCTCACTACTCTCCCCTCTCTCCCTCCTTCCTACCTCTATTTTATAGATGTAATTAATGTAAAATAAACCACAAACATTTGAAGAGTATACTTTTTGAGTTTTGATGTATGCATACACCTGTGGAACCATCACCCGATCAAGATAATGAATATACGCATCACCTGTAAAAGATTCCTTGTGTCCCTTGGTAATCCCTCCCTTCCTCCTCCTAGCCCTGTCCGCAGACAAGCACTGATCTGCTTTTTTGTCACTATGGATTAATTTATATATTCTAGAATTTTAATAAATGGAATTATACAGTATATACTCTTTGTATTGTTTCCAGTTTCTAGTTATTACAAATAAAATTGCTATAAACATTCATGTACAACTCTTTATGTGGACATGTGCTTTCATTTCACTTAAATAAATACCTACGTGTGGCTGTGCTTATGGAAGGTGTGTTTTTAACTTTATAAGAAACTGCAAAATGTTTTCTAAAGTGGCTGTACTATTTTACATTCCTGTCAACAGTGTATGAGAGTTTTTCCCTTTGTTCCGCATCTTTAGTGGCCCATCCTTAAATATGAACATAAAAACTAAGGATCACCAGATATTTTAAGAGGAGACGATGACGTTAAAGTACAATCAGATACAAAATTGGGAGCCTCAGAGACTGTGTAGGGGCATTTCAAAAGAATTCTACATTTAGATGCTGAGGTCAGGAAGAGAAGATATTGCATCCATGAAACAGCAAGATGCTAAGAATAAAGGAATAATTAGGAAAAAAAAAGAGTTCTTGGTAATAAAAAATAAGAGGGTTGGAAGATGAAATTAGAGCAACCTTTTTAGTAAGTACATGCAGGAGACAAAGGGATGGACAATGGAAGAAACATCTTAGAGGAGACCAATCCATAAGATCTAATGCCTGACTAAGAACAAACTAAAAGTTCTAAGACGAGAGCAGAAGAAATCATCTAAGAACTAATATAGAATTTTTTCCAAGAACTAGACGGCATATAATTTCAGATTAATAGAATCCACTAAGTGCCTAGATCTATGACTGAAAAGATACATCCCCATACCAGTGTAGATATATCATTGTGAAACTTAAGAAAAACAGGAATAAAAGATCCTAACAGTAAAAAAAAAGAGGAAAAAGTAAATAAGATTTGAGAATCAGAATGGCATCAGGCCTCTCAGCAGCAATACAGGAAACTAGAAGTCAGTGGAATGATGCTTTCAAAATTCTGAATAAGCCGTTTCAAATAGGGAATTGTATATCCACCATAACTCTTGATCTAGTCTGAAGGTAGAATAAAGATATGTTTAGATACGCAAGGTCACAAAACTTTGCTTCCATACGCTGTTTTGAGGACGCTGCTGGAGGATGTTCTCAGTAAAAATAAGAAAGTGAACCAAGAAAGATGATGACATGGACCCAGAAAATAGGGAATGCAGTATGAGAGATGAAGGAAATCCCCTGTTTGATGGAAGAATATCCTACATGACTGTTGTACCACAGAGTCCCTGGGTGATACAGACGGTTATGCTGAAAGGCTGGTGGTTTGAACTCACCCAGAGGCTACTTGGAAGGCAGGCATGGTGATCTGCTTCTAGAAAGTCACAGCCTTGAAAACACTATGGAGCAGTTCTGCTACAGGTTTAGAGAATAATCCAGGTTGGGTATGAGGATGGAGGACTCTAGGAAGATGTAGCCAAGAAAAATGGACTGATAGATTATATGATGTGTTTTGAGCATTATTGAGAAATATTTTATATGTCTGTAAACATTTTGAAGAGCCCTAGTGGCACAGTAAAGCGCTCAGGTGTTAGCCAAAAGGTCAGCGCTCCATGGAGAAAGATGTGGTAGTCTGCTTCCGTAAAGATTTACAGCCTTGGAGGTCATGGATGATCCATAGACACATCCAAACTTCCTGAGGGACCAAGTTACTGAGCTGAGGACTGTGGGGACCATGGTCTTGGGGAACATCTAGCTCAATTGACATAACATAGGTTATAAAGAAAATGCTCTACATTCTACTTTGGTGAGTAGTGTCTGGTGTCTTAAAAGCTTGTGAGCAACCATCTGAAATACTCCTCTGGCCTCACCCCATCTGGAACAAGAAAGAATAAAGAAAACCAAAGACACAAGGGAAAGATTAGTCCAAAGGACTAATGGACCACAACTACCACAGCCTCTACCAGTGCCACAGCCTCTACCAGACTGAGTCTAGCACGACTAGATGGTGCCTGGCTGCTACCACCTACCGCTCTAACAGGAATCACAATAGAGGGTCCTGGACAGAGCTGAAGAAAAATGTGGAACAAAATTCTAACTCAAAAAAGACAAACTTACCCATCTGACAGAGACTGGAGAAACCCTGAGAGTAGGGCCCCCAGACATCCTTACGAGTAATGAAGTCACTCCTGAGGTTCACCCTTCAGCCAAAGATTAGACAGGCTCATGAAGCAAAATGAGACTAAATGGGCACACCAGCCTAGCGGCAAGGATGAGAAGGCAGGAGGAGACAGGAAAGCTGGTAATGGGAAACCCGAGGTTGAGAAGGGGAGAGTGTTGACATGTGATGGAGGGGGCAACCAGTGTCACAAAACAATATGTACATTCATTGATTAATGAAAAACAAGTTTGCTCTGTAAACCTTGATCTAAAGTACAATGAAAAATAATAATAATAATTAAAGATTTACAGCCTTGGAAACCCTATGGGGCAATTCTCCTCTCTGCTCTAGGATCGATATGAGTCAGAATCGGCTTGACAGCAGTGGGTTCGGTTTTGGTTTTTTATAGGCATTTCATTATTCATATAGTTAGGGAAAGAATTAATGATAGAAATATAGAAGACCATGCAAATGGTAAAGTGAGACAGTTTTTAGTTCCAGGATTAACAACATGTTATGCAAAAATAAATAAATAAATAAATGTAATCATAGTGTACTAGTTGTCTCACTAGTGAATGTTATTTACATAAGTCTAAAAATATAAACCTTGAATAATGGATTTAACTAAAAATTGTGATATGACTGTCATGGAAATAGAGGGTAGGAGGAGGGAATGTAATATAAAAATTAAATTTCAGTTATCTGTAGTAGGAATTTAGTAAATAATGATTAAAATGAAAAAGATCAAGAATTAGCAATGACAACGTATTTAAAAAAAATAATAAGAAGAAGAAGGTAAAAAACACCTGAAGAAACTGCTAAAAGACTTGACAGTATTCTCCTGAAAGGAACCGAAATAGAGAGTTGAGAGGGTTGGCTCAGGGGACTCATTTTGATTGTAAGCCTTAGATTATTATTTATTTTTAAGCTATGTTTATATTTTACTTTGGTTTAAAAATTAATAAATGAAAATCTGGATTTATCATTGGATGAGATGATTAGCCTTTATGGGATTACCTTGGACTCCTGAGGCGTGTCACCTGCTTATAGTCTGTGGCTTCCCACTCATCGCCAGGCCGGTTTAGGACCTCTTTTGGGCCTCTGTAGTTTTGGTTAAGACTTTCCTTAAGAGTCTGCAAGAGAGAAGAGCATATCCTTTTTTAGTCAGTTGCTCTTCTCTACTGGGTAGAGGATAGATCTAGGTTGGAGTGGAAACAATAATAACAGTAAAACAATAACAAAAGCATATTTCTACCCATGAGTTTAGCCACCTAATATATCATACCTCTTCTGCTCTTTACCTGGTACCTTCAGGCATTCTCAAAGCCCAGAAACCGTGTAAACTCCATGAGGTCAGGGATTTTTGCCTGTTTTTCATTGTTGTACTGGCTCTCCATGAACATTTGTTGAATAAACAAATACTCCTTAAATTATTTAAATTCCAACAAATGTATATTCAGAGCTCAGACTTTCATAGGAGATGACATGTAAACAGATACAGTACATTTGAAGTGCCCAGGAAGGGGAGATCCTTTTGTTGGGGAATAATCATGGAAGCCTTCTCAAATGAACTGATATTTGAACTAAGTAGGAATTTGCCAAGTGGACAAACAAAGGGCCTTCCAGGCAGAAAGAACAACATGTGCAAAGGCATAGAAATAGGAAACAGCAAGATGTATTGAGAGAACTACAAGTAAGAATTCCTAGAGCAGAGATTGTGTTACAGATAATTATGGAGGGCCAGCATAGATAGCCTGAAAACAAAGCACTTCATACTTTGATTACTTTTAATGTTTTAGTAATAGCTACAATTATATAACATTTATGTTTGCCAGATACTGTTCTAAGTAATTTAAGTATACTAACTCATTTAATCTTTACATTGGCTTTTGAAGATAGATAATGGTGTTGTTATTGGGTGCCATCAGGTTGATTCTGACTCATAGTGACCCTGTGTACAACAGTACGAAACACTACTCAGTCCTGTGCCATCCTCATAATAGTTGATATGTTGGAGCCCATTGTTGCAGTTACTTTGTCAGTCTGTCCCCTTAAGGGTCTTCCTCTTCTTTGCTGACCCTCTACCTTAGGAAGCATAATGTCCTTCTCCAGGGACTGGTCCCTCCTGATAACATGTCCAGAGTATGTGAGATGAAATCTCATCCTTGTTTCTAGGGAGCATTCTGGCTGTACTTTTTCCGGGACAGGTTTGTTCATTCTTCTGGCATATTCAATATTCTTTGCCAACACCATAATTCAAAGACATCGATTCTTCTTTGGCCTTCCTTATTTGTTGTCCAGCTTTTGCATGTATATGAGGCAATTGAAAATACCATAGCTTGGGCCAGGTGCACCTTAGCCCTCAAAGCGACATCTTTGCTTTTCAACACTTTAGAAGCAGTCTTTTTGCAGCAGATTTGCCCAGTGCAGTATGTCATTTAATTTCTTGACTGCCACTGCCATGGGCATTGATTGTGGATCCGAGTAAAATGAAATCCTTGACAACTTCAATATTTTCTTCGTTTGTCATGATGTTGCTTATTGGTCCAGTTGTGAAGATTTTTGTTTTCTTTATGTAGAGATGTAATCCATACTGAAGGCTGTAGTTTTTGATCTTCATCAGTAAGTGCTTCAAGTCCTCTTCGCTTTCAGCAAGCAAAGTTGTGTCATCTCCATATCACAGGTTATTAACGAGTCTTCTGTCGGTCTTGATGCCGCATTCTTCATGTAGTCCAATTTCTCAGATTATTTGCTCAGCATGCAGATTGAGTAAGTGTGGTGAAACGATACAACCCTGACGCACACCTTTGCTGAATTTAAACCACACAGTATCCCCTCGTTTTGTTCTAAGGACTGCCTCTTGGTCTATGTACAGGTTCCGCATGAGCACAGTTAAGTGTTCTGGAATTCCCATTTTAATAGATAGGTACTGTTATCCGATTTTATGGATGAGAAAACTGAAGCATGGAAAGGTTAAATCGTTTTCCCAAGGTAACAGAGCTGACAAGTGCTAGAGCCAGATATGAATCCAGGCCATGTAGCTCCACACTGTTTTGAATTCCAGATATTGAAGAAGAGTATGAGATTTGCATTTATTGAAAGGGGTGGATGAATTTTAACTAGAAATTAGAAACACCGTATTAGACTGTCAAGTGAGAGGGAGAGGAGGAGGAGATGAGGTGGAAGATAGATAAATAGGACGAAGCTGGACCACAAGGGGCCTCGTATACCCATTTCCCTGGCTACTGTGGTTTCCTTTCTCTGCTTTGTTTTCAGGACAGCCTGATTTCACTAGGGCACTGTAGGGTCACTATGAATCGAAACTGACTTGACACCAGTGGGTTTTTGATTTCTGAAGTTTTGTCCCTCTGAATTTCCACTAAACTATAAAGACTGAAAAGTCCTTCCACCTCAGTAGAAAGAAGACCTTCCTCCTAAACTCCATCTGCTCAAAAAAAAAAAAAAAAAACACTCTTTTGTTTAGTATCAGTGAATTAATTTTTAAATAATAAAAAAATGTTACAACAGTATAATTTTTTACACGAGTAGGCGTCAGGATTAGTTTTTTTTTAGCCTTAGAGGAGTAGGGGGAGATTAGAATGTTTGCAGTGGGGGGAAGGGGAGGGGCGGTTTAACCTGTCATTCCTTTAAACGTTTTTTTTTTTTTTTTTTTTCCCTGATTATAAAAAGCCATACATGTCCATTTAGAAAATTCAGCAAAGAAAAATCAAATGTAGCAGTCATCTTATGTCCATGTTTTGAGTCCTTTTATTTTTTTCTATGCCATTCATTGATACTAAAAGTAAAATTGAGGTTGACACTGTACTTACTGTTTTAGAAGTACTTATTTTTGATGTATTGAGCATTTTTTTTCACATTTTTAAATACTCTTCAAGAATATTGGTTTTTAGTGGCTTGATAGTATTATCATATGGGGCATAGGGTTTATTTAACCAGTCCACTATTTCTAGACATTTGGATTGTTTCCAGTTTTTACTGTTTTATGCCTGATTATGCAGTGTGTATCCTTCAGCCAACCAACCAACCAACCCAGGGCCGTTGAATCGATTCCGACTCATAGCAACCCTATAGGACAGAGTAGAACTGCCCCATAGAGTTTCCAAGGAGCACCTGGCGGATTCATACTGCTGGGACATAATTATTCGTGCATAATTGTGATATTTCCCTAAAAGCAAAAAATTACTGGATCAAGAGTAGAACATTTTTTTTTTTATATACATGTCTTCCTGAAGACTCATTTGTTGCATATAACAGAATCTAAATCAAAGTAGATTAAGCATAAAGGAGAATTACTGGACCTATATTAGGAGCCTTCAGGAACCCAGGGGTAGCTGTTGAGACTGGAACTGGAGAGTCTGTCTCTTGTCTTTTTGTTTTTCTCTGCATTTGCTTCATTTCCCTTTCTCTCTAGACTGATTTCTTATCTTCTCTGTATATATTTCAGGCAGAAGACTTCAGCAACTGCATAGTTCTTGACTTTGGTCTCTTTACTCAGGAGTCTTTCCCAGACTCACTGGCTTGTTCTTATTCTAGGTTTTTGAAAAGGGAATTTAGTGAGCCTGATTTGAGTCAGGAGTCCAGCCATTGTCTAGTCAACATTGGCCAGGAGACCAAGTCACTAGTACAAACATGGTTCGATCAGGGAGCACTTTAGAGAGTTGTAAGCTGGGCAGATATGCCAAAAACTTTCTGAGACCTTATATGTTACCTGATTGCCCTCTGGAAAGATGCAGTCATTTTGTTAAAGGGTAAGTTATTTCACAAGCTGGATAGAATTTCAGCCATGAATCTAATGAAAAGCTTTAATGATCAATTCATCTGGCAGATATTTGTTGAGCATCTCCTGTGTGCCAGGTACCCTTCCAGATGCTAGAAGTGTATCAATCCTATAAGACTAAGTCCCTGCCCTCATAGAGCTTACATTTTAGTCATCCGTTAGGAGTTCGTACTCTTTGAGCTGACCTTCGACATTTCCATTCTTCCTCCGTTGAGCAGATCTCCCCTTCCCTTGGGTACTGCATTTTAAGCCTTAATCAAATTTCATTGTACCAACAAAACAGCAGTCAAGCAGAGCGTTAAAAAGAAAACACCCATAAGCACCTGTTGCTTCCTGTGTTTGTTTCCATTCATTTTTTTAAGTAAATAGTTGGAAGTCGTGAGGATATAATACTTGACATCTTACAATGTTAACAGTTTAGCCTCCCTCCTTCCCCTGCCCCTGTGATAAGGCAGTAGTGTTGCAGGGAAGTGTTGGAGTTATGGCTACCTAGCTTCTGTTTTGTGCAGATTTAAGTGAGATCCTTCACATTTAACAAGATTCCTTGTAGGAGAAATGTTATGGGCCTAGAGTTCTTTTCCAAATTGGAAAATGAAGTGACAGAAAAACCTTTGCTAACTAGGAAAAGAGGTGTGTTTTGAATTTTCATCAAAAGCTGATTAGACTTTTTTCCAGATAGTGCTTTGTACCTGTTAGTCAGGTTAGCAGTTAACTCACCCAGTGGCAAACTTGAGAATGTGTCGTGCAAGACTGAAGTCTTAGACGAAAATTCCCTTAAGCACTTTCTCCTCTGAGTCTGGTTTCTTTCTGGAAAATCTGTGTTGCCTTTCAACCAAGATTAGTGGGTCGTACCTTCTTGTGAGAACTGATCTTGCTTTGGGTGGGTCCACTTTTAAATGAGCTGGGGCAAGCTCTGGAGTCCCTGGCAGGTGTGCAAATGGTTAGTGTGCTTGGCTGCTAACTGAAAGGTTGGAGGTTCGAGTCCACCCAGAGGCACCTTGGAAGGAAGGTCTGGCAGTCCATTTCTGAAAAATGACCCATTGAAAATCCTATGGAACACAGTTCTATACTAACACACGTGGGGTGACCATAAGTCAGAATTAACTCAATGGCAACTGGTTTTCTGGGGCAAGCTCTAGAGCATCCTACTGCCTGTTTGTACCTGTGAGACCCTTGCTGCTGCTGGAGTTAAGATATCAGTTGATTTGACTTACTTCAGCTTGATCTGTATTATAGATGACATTTTAAAAGAGACACCAATTCTCCCTCTTTTTTCCCTATTCAGAAGTTAAAATTTGGGGAACAAAACATGCAAATTTTCCTATATTATTTAAGAAATTTCATACTCTCCTGCATTGTTTTAACTGGTCTGGTTCGATAGGAGAATTAAGCCCTAATGTTCCTGGCATCCATTATATGTAGTGAATTAACATTCCTCTGGGTCTAGAATGGTGGTAGTTATAATTGGGAAGATAGTCATTGAAGTAATTTTTTGGTTCTGTGGTGCAAATGAGGCATCTAGGTTGAGAAATGCTGTTCTAAACTGATAGGAAAATTCTCTCCTATAAAACTTATGGACATCCAAAGATTATAGCTGTGTGAGTGTGCAGTGGTATGTAGTTCTAACTGCTTATGTAGTTCTAAGATAGAAAACAAAAAGGCTTCAAGCAGCAGTAGTCTGCTGGTCCTGATCCAGCGAAAAGAACAATTTTGCCTTTTCCTTTAATCAAACACAGTATGAACTTGGGAAAAAACGTTTAGTTGTTGTTTTTATGCAAACCAAAGCAGATTAATACTGATAATTTTTTTGACTAATACTTTATTTTTTTCAGCATTTACTTTAACCATCTTGATATTTTTACTATGTTTAGTACAAATAAAATCAGTTACCTTTATAAGATGTGGCATTTGATTCATTTTTTAAATAGATGAATAAAAAGCTCATTAGCCTAGCAAAAGGCTAAATTCTGTGTACTTGTAAATATATAACTGTTTTATGAACTTAGCCCTGGGGAGGAGGGTAACACATGATTTGTTTACTAAAAGTATTGAGTGTCAAGATTCTCACCAGGCAAAATGATTCCACAGCTAATCCTAAAGTTTCCATATCAAAAATCTTTTAAACAAGAGCATCTATGAAGTTTGTATTATCTTTCTGCAGCTAAATCCTGATTCACCAGTTGGGAGAGCCATTAATAGTAAACGCACAAGAGAAAAAATGTTTCATGGACAATAGGAAATGACATGTCCATCTTAAGCAAATTTAAATTTCTAGAAATTGACAGGAACTCTTAACAAACTTCTCCACTTTCTTTTACAAAAAGATGCTAGCAAGGGCCTGTTTATAAAAATGTATACTGTTGTTTCAAATTACTAGCCCAGACTAATTTGAAGAAAGTCGACACTTTCACTTATTCTTAAAGTGAAAATTTCCCTTTTGCCATTGTCGTCACCTCCATGTTTAACCTGGAAATAATTTGAGTTACTTTTGTCATAGATACTGGCCTGCACAGCCCAAGCCAATGAAAATGTAGTCTCTGTTTTGCTCCGCGACTCCTGCCAGGTGACCCACAGAATAAGGTTGGAGTTACCAGCTCTGTTGGGAAAAGCTTAAATAAAAACAAAATTGCTGCCTAATTTTAAGAAAGTTAAAACAGTTCTGTTTTCTTCTTGCAAGATAAAATTCAAAGCCTTAAGCTTCCAAGTAGGCACGAGAGTCTTATTACCTGGGGATGAGGATGCTGTAACTCCATTAAGGGAAAAACAAAACAAAACAACTTTCCATGGAAATAATGTCATTGAGGACGTATTGTATTACCTATAAAGAAGCAAGAATATTTTAAATTTCAAGACTTTCAGTAAAAGGTATATTGCAGAGCCTCTGGTGGCAGCAGTTCTTTTTTGCCAGAGTGTCCTCATTTGAGACACCTGCAGAATGGGAGCTGATTCTGAATTAGCAAAATAGAGCTATTCTACTTCTCTGTATCCTTTTGAGGTTTTTACTACAAAGATTCTAAGTAAAATAATGTGTTCAGCATTTTTTATTCTGCTTTTAGACTCACCTTCTATTCTGTTTTAAATGGATCCCCTAGTAGTTAGCTTATGATGCCTTACGTGTGAATTAGGGAGTCTGGATGTGAATTGTTGGAGTATTTTGTATTAAGAGATTCCATGACTCCCACTATCTCTCTTACCCCCGATAATCTTTGATGATCCAGTATTTGGACCTGGTGATACTTTTGTTGGGTCTCAGTTCACATGACCTACTAGTGAAGGGATGAATTGACTGCTCTAGGGAATTGGAAAGGTCAGTGGAAAGAAACCTGTGGTAGCATTTTTATAATAGTACAAGCTCTGTGGAGAGAGAAGTCTCAACTGACTGATGGGCTTAACTGTCACTCCTCCCTCTGAATGCCTGTGGTCAGTAGGTTGCTGTTGGGGTAGTCACACAAGTTGCCCACCAGTTGTAGAATGGTTATCAAGAGTAAGTTCTGTTTATTTCCAAACCTTTTTATGCCATTTGTTCTTATAATTATATAATTTAGTTAACTATTACATAAACGAGTGGTTTATGAAAATGTAAGTTGTTTCCATTAAAACCAAGTTAAATGCTTTGGAAAAACTTGATAAAGGCGAGCTACTAAAAAATGGCAGCCAAACTGTATTTGGAAAAGACATCCATAAAAGAACGGGGTAAATTTTGAAGCCTAGGAGGATTCTACATTCTCATGGCTTCAAAGTGTCTTAGGTTCACACCATCGTTTAAAAGAAGTAAAAATTGAAAATGGTAGAGAATGCATTATGGCTGTGATTTTATGAAAGAAGGACGTTGTGGCACTCTAACCTGTTGATTTATACAAATGAAAGGCTCAGTCGTACATCACAAGATTGGAAAATGAATGTTCATTTAAGTTAAAATAAAAGGCTTAGGTAACCTTATAAAAGTTTTTTACTTTCCTGATTTGTATGACTTTGTTTTCTTACCTGATCAACTACTGATCACTTTTAAGAGAACTGTTGCTTCAGGGTACTAAAACTGAAGTGTAATCTTTCAGCATTTAATTTATTCATGCCGCAAGTATTTATGGAGTGCCTATTATGTGCTAGACATTCCATTTGGCCCCAGTACTGAACAAGGCAGTTAGGGTTTCTCTTCCTGAGGAGCCTACCTTCTAGTGACATATTATTGAATGTATGGTGATTTGAATAGTAATGATTTTCTCAACAGTTACAGAGAAGTTACCAAAATACATTTTGGTGTTGAAGGCCAAATCCACATCTACCTATAGACAAGTGATTCTCAACCCTACCTTGTACCCTAGAATAATGCAAAGAACTTTTGAAAAATGCTGCAGCCAAGGCCTCATCTTAGACCAATTAAATCAGAATCTCTGGAGTGGGGTCCATGCGTACAAAGAGGTGTGAGAAAGGGAAGTTGCTTGGTACTGCCAAACTAGCCCTGATGACCCTAAACCAATTTGACATAGCATTTTTACTTCCAGATCACCTGGGCAGATCTGTATGATGTTGGTTTGTCAGAGTTAGTGATTCATTTAAGTCTTGCTAGTGGAGAGACTTCGTATAATGTAATCTGCAAGGAGTACTATCATATTAATACTCTGACTTCTTAGCTTTTCCTTTTAGAAAAAAATATTTAAAGGAAGCTAATGAGTTGATTGAAATTCTTTGACTTTTTCTTATAGTTAGAAGTGTACCTCTTTTACCAACATATTTCAGCTTTCAGAGACATTTTAGTGGGTCAGAGGCTTCAAGACAAGCATCATATCTTTTATTTGCTTTAAAATATTAATGTCCAGCTTATATGAAACACTGATTAAGGTTTGAAAACGCTGAGCCATGGGGTTCTCTTTCTTTTTTTTTTAACCAGTCATAGAATGTAGTTATAATGTTACAATGAACAAAATCTAACTGGTGTCAAAGGTATTAAAAACATAGTGAAATAAAAATCTCTTCGTAAGAGTAATTTCATTCATACTTAATCTTTAGATCCAGAAATTATGAAAGTTAAAAGCGTAACGCATTATTTTTCTTTCCTACCTCTTGCAAAATGTAGTTTTGCTTTTTTTGCTTATTTATGTTTCCACTGATGTCACTCAAAAGAAAACTAGAAGTTAGTACCTTTACTTTTTTAGATATTTGCTTCTGTAAGAATCTTTTTTCATATTGATGTTTTATAGGTCAACTACATATATTATAGAAAATTTTTAATTCCTTCTGGTATCCCTGAGAGATGTGATACAGTTTTCTGTGAAACCAAGCATTTTAACAGGACACTAAATCAAATTCGGAATACGTATTACATTTTAATTATACATTGATTGAAACTGTAATTTTAATAGTTCTCCCCTTAGAATAATAATGTTTTTAGGGGGAGAGAGGTGTGGCCTGACACATTGGTTAAGGCACTTAGGTTTTCACTTTGTTGTGTAGGGATAGCTTCTTTTTACCCTAGATTTGCCTTCATGTGAGGATTATTCCCTTACTCACCTCCCAGCATGTGTGTACATGCAAGGACACTTACATTTACACACACCATCTACACACACATACACCCGTCAAAGATGGAATGTTAATTTTACCTTTTTATGATCCCTTTGCTTTTTTTTTTTTGCTTATCCATCATGGTAAGCTACTTAGAAGACTTAGAGTTGTTCAGGAAGGTAGAAAAAAGTCCTGCTAACTGGAAATAGAAAATACTTAAAGATTTACTAGTGATTAACTGGTCTGATAAGGATTTCAGAGGCCCCACCAGGGCAAATGATGAAAAAACTGGTGGAAGTAGAATGTTCTCTTATCAGCACTAGTAGCCAGGAGCAGTTTAGCAACATGAGTATCTTATGTCTTCTATCTCTACCTTCTGTTTGTAGTTAAAAGAGCAATGCCTCCTATGTAGTTTCAGTCCTCTAAGGTAAACAAACTTTTTTTTCCTCCTTTTTTGAGTTTGAAAAACTGATATGCAAAGAGTTTGAATGACTTGCCCAAGGTTATATCGCTGGTGCATTAGTGAGAATTCTTCTGGTTTCAAGTGATGGAAACTCAACTCAAAGTTCTTAAAGCAAAAAAAAAAAAAGGAATTTATTGGTTTGTGTAGCTAGTTAGTTCAGGAATGTAGCCAGCTTCAAGCATGGCTGCATGTAGGGGCTTAAGTCTGTGGTTTTGGACACTATTAGGAGTCCCTGGTGGCGCAAACAGTTAATGTGCTCAGCAGGTGATTGAAAGTTGGGCAGTTCAAGTCTACTCTAGAGACGCCTCAGAAGAAATGTCTGGCTGTCTAATTCCAAAAAAATCAGCCATTGAAAATCCTGTGGGAACACAGTTCTACTCTGACACACGTGGGGTCACCGCAAATCAGAACCAACCCAGTGGCACCGGGTTTGATTTTTTTAGACCCTATTAAAGAGTCGGATCTCATTTTGACTGTTACCGTAGGAAGAACTTTGGGGAGGCTGCCTTAGTTCCTTTATTCTACTAGTAGTTTCTAATACCCATGGGAGAAAGGCGGCTCGACAGAAAAGCTGCTGTTGGATTGTCGAAATATTCCAACATTGCAAGAGCCTCCTGATTTCTGGACAGAAGGGTTTTTAATTCAAGTTCACCCTCTCTTCTACATGCTTCCCACTGATCCCTCTTCATTCTCTTTTCTGTTTCTTGTCTAAGTCCATTTCTTCCTCTGATCTCTTTTCTTCTTCTGATCTCTTCCTTTGATATGGGAGCAAAGACTGGATAATTCATTCACCCCTTGAGTTGAGGCACAATGACCATTCACTTCCTTCAAGAAAAGCACTACATACTGGAATTGCATGTTGACATGCTTAATGTCAGGTTAACAAGAACTCATTTCCCTTATGTGGACCAGAAGTTTTGAGTCTCTGAAGACCAAAGTCAGAGTATCCTGCCCCAGTTTCTCTCAGGCAACTTCAACTCAGATCTCTCTGGAGGCTGGAGATCTAGGCGTAGGGGCTTCCTCTAAATTCTTTTGTGCCCAAGATGGCTGTGAGAACGGAGGTGGGAGGTAATGTTAAATGTGCTGGTTTTCATTCCTGCTGTCACCAGAATAAAAATGACCTAACTATATTTTGGGCTGCCAGGCAGCACTGAAATGACATGCCACCTGCTGACCTAATCCATTTCATAGTCTGGTACTAGGACAGCCAAAGCAATTTGCTCAATTTACAATTGACTATTTACTCTCTAAAGCAGCAGTGATTAGATCTAGAATAAGAAATCATATTCTCTATTTATAAAGAATTAAAACTTTAAATGTGGAAAGTTACCCTTTTTGGAAGAAGTCTTTTCAGTGTGGTGTATTTCACCTTAGAGACTATGGTTTTAGAAAGCTACTTTTTGCTGCTATTCCCCAGGAAGGAGTACAATCTGCTGATGAAATTTGAGATAACAGAAGTGTTTCTCAGCAGCAGCTGAATGGAGCAGAGAACTAGGAGACTGCTATATTTATCTTTAGGTAAAATTTGCAATTTACTAGAAAAAAAATCTGGATAGCATGCAAGCAGATTAACTTCTGTTAATCCAACAGCTGCTTTTCTGGCAAATAGAAGAGAGGCAGTGTGCAGCTGTGGTCCTGCACACACTCAGGTGCTGGACAAACTTCCTTTGTCTTAAACTATACCAAGGGCCTCATATGCTAATGAATTCCTATTTATTCAATTTTAATTAAAAAAAATCTTATTCCATTTTTCTCTTCCACATTGAGACAGAGTGATTACAGTTTGAAATTACAGTTTTAGGAGCTTGGACTCTGGTCTTAACATTTGTGTTTAATAGTTATGTATAGTACTGCAATTGATGAATTAAAATTATGGAAGCACCCATTTCATTCCATTCCCAGAGATCCTTATATGAGTAAGTAACATGCTGGCAGAATTAAGGTGTCAGCTTCCAGTTCAGCCCTCTTTTATTTCTTGTTGCTTTCTGTGATTCGACAGCTGTGGAATTTGCTTCCCTGCATGGGCCTCTTAGAAGCCAGCTCTCCTGCTCTCCCCAACACGCTCACAGTCAGCAGAACAGGGAAATCACACTGATCAGCACACCACTCAGTTGATCAAAGGAAGCCAGCCACTCTTCTTCAACAAGACCCAGCGGTATTAGTCACTATGCCTTCTCCTGCCGTGAGCAAGGCCGCTGGAATGCTGCTGGCAACATTAGTCTGTGTGTAAAAAGCTGCTTATGTACCTTTACCTTGGCCTTGGCCTAGGCCTAGGCAAGGGGACAGAAAAGGAAAGAAGGAAAATGCTTCAACAGCCAGTATCTCTCCTTTCCCACCAATGGCAATCCCAGTGGTAATCCCTAACTCTGCTGGGGAAAGACTTGCTTAATTTTTAATTGCAAAAGAGCAGAGCCCCACAGCAAAGTGAACGTGTGGTGACTATGTGAAATATAGTATGGTTTTACTTTGATTGAGTTAATCATAGGTCTGACAAATCTACAAAATTAAAATAAGCAACATTTTTTAGTGCTTAATCTCTTGATTCTCTTGACTTTTACTGTTTGCTGGGAAGTGTTATGTTATTATTTTGTAAGAACCTACAGATCTCAGTGCTAATTTGTTGCAGTTTGTTATTTGTGGCTCTAACGGGTATATAATTCCCTTTCTTGCAAGCAGCTGGCATTTCAGTACAGTTTACAATATGGAGCATGGAAGGAACCCCCCTGTGTAGGACAGTAGGACAGTGGCTGCTCTTTGTCATTTGCAGCTGTGTTTGCAAGGGAGCATGCTGGCAACCAGCAAGGAGAGTTCTGTGACAGGTGGGGAGAGCAAAACCAGAAAATACGCTTCTCCTTTCTCTTACCCTCTTTCTGTTCCATTCTTTCCCTCCTCCTTCTTCTACCTGACCTTCTGTTTTTCTTCTCTTCCCCTTTTAGAAGCCATCTGCTTCCCTCCACCGGTTCTGTTTGGCTTGCAGATGCTGCTATACAGGAATACACTGTGTTGTAGCTAGCCTATGCTTGACTTGTACTGAACCTGTGGATTAGGGATGGGCTCAACCTGATGCACTGAAGGGGAATAGTGAGCGCCTGGCATACAAAATTTCCCAAATTTTATTTGCCACTTCTAGAGAATCAAAAGGACAACATACTCTTACTAGCTGGAGTTGAAAAATGATAGAGGACTTTTTAAAGCTTGGCTCTTCAAGTTCTGCATTACTTTCAGTTAGAGATGGGAGCATCATTACTAGTCTGTGTAAAAGACTTTTTAGGTTCCCTTGATGTTGCCTTAGTCAAGGTCTGGGCAAGGAGGGAAGAAAAGGAGGAAAATTCTCCAACAGCCAATATGTCCTCTTTCTGAAACTTGGTATGAAGCATTTTCAGCCCTGTTGTCAGTAACAGAGGTCGTCATTCCGCAGACCTGGTTTACCTATTCCCTGAATAGGCACCCAGTTAACGGTTTCCCTTCTGCAGTCTCCTTTCAATTACGTTCTCTTCAGGCAATGGACTTTGGGGTACAGATCAGTCAGTTCCTTTCTAAGGTGTTCAGTTGGCATATTTTGTGAACTTCGGGGAGGCTGTCAAGATTTGTCTCAATCCAGGCCTTTCTGGGGTGAAATAAAAATTTATCTTCGTATGCAAAAAGAAAGTTAGTGCCGAGGTGTTTGTTTTTATCTGAACCAAAAATCAGAGTGGCTCTTCTGACAAAATGCGTTTATGGAGCCTGAGAGGTATTGTTTAGTTCATGAACATCAAAAAAGGCCTTTAATACTGACAATTTTACTAATATTTCCCTAAATATAATTTAACAAATTTTATTTGTTAAAAGAATGTGTGTATTGCTATAAGCTGTCATCATGTATGAGGCCAGAGTCCTGATCTTATGTGAATTAACTTGATTGTTTAAAAATTGTTAGGCCTTTTTGATCCTGAAATTACTTACTTCTGAGAGATATTGCCTGTTTGGTACTTGGAATGGTATACCTCCTCATTGTATATTTTTGTGCTCAGGGTCACGACCATTTAGTTACAGTTCTGTTTTTGCATAAGGAAGGTACCAGAAAGGTATCTTTTATTTAAGCTTCATTTTAAAACATAAAAAGTATTAACATTAAATAACACAGATGGCCCCATTGGATATTTCCATAGTCAATGCTTAGCAGAATCGTAGGCTTTTCTTGTCAGTTCTGGACACCAGGTGATTATTATTATGTAAAATGTGAATAGTTCATGAAAGTGATGGAACAATCACTTTTGTTCATTTTTGCCAAGGTGGAAGTTGATGAGTCACTAATCAAGTTGAAAACACTACAGTAGGGCTAATACGTAATTCTTTAGTTTTAAAAATGTTGCATATGCCTCAAAGAGTTTAGAGAAGTCAAAAAGCTCAGAAAACTAAAAAGAAATAAAACTTAAGCAAATGGAGTAAGAGATTGCTCCTTTAATAAAATTAGCAGGGTGCTAAAGGAAGCTTTCTGCATTCCAGATATTCTAGAATGGGATCCTTCCAAAATAATAACAACAGGTTCTGCTTCCTGTAATGGCCAAGTAAGCTCCTGTGAGACTGACCTGTAGTTGACCACTACAAACTCTAGAAAAAATACAAAAAAAACAATTACCTGAAGGCACTGGGAATCAGCTAAAAATTCTGGAGGGGACTCAATGCCTAGAAGAATGGTATATAGCATTGGGTGAGTTTCCTGGTTTTTAAAATCATCTGGAGTCCGGGTGGTGCAGTGGTTAACAGCTGTGGCTGCTAACCAAAAGGTCAGCTGTTCGAATCCACCAGCAGCTTCTTGGAAACCTTATGGGGCAGTTCTACTCTGTCCTATAAGGCTGCTGTGAATCAGAATCAACTCGACGGCAACCGGTTTGATTTTGGTTTTTGGAGCCCAGGTGGCGCAGTGGTTAACAGCTCGGCTGCTACCCAGAAGGTTGACAGTTCAAATTCATCAGCTGCTCCTTGGAAACCTATGGGACAGTTCTCCTCTCTCCTGTAGGGTCACTATGAGCTGGAGTTGACTTGACCATGGTGAGTAAGGGTAGCCTGAGAACAGGCCCTAGTCCATGAAATGCTGATGGAAAACCTGCAGTCTTTCTGGCCTGAAGAACCAGAATTTGGGGTAACCACAGTTACTGGAAGGGAAACCCAGAGAAACTCTGTATATAAACTCTGCCAAACCTTTGACTAACCAGTGAACAATGCATGCTTAGGCAGACTCCAAGCAGCCTACCAAAAAAAAAGCTGTTGCTGTCAAGTCGATTCCAACTCATAGTGACCTTATAGGACAGCATAGAACTCCATAGGGTGTCTGTGGACCAGCTGGTGAATTTGAACTGCCGACCTTCTGGTTAGCAGATGAACGCTTAACCGCTGCGCCACCAGGGCTCCCCGAGAAGCCTAGCTGAGGGGAAAAGAACTAAACTAAAATATAAGTTTCTGTCCAAGAGATAGTGTTTGCAGTTTTGAGTCCAATCAAATTAATTACCTGATAAAACAAAAAGAAGTCAGTGCTCTTTGAAGGAATGTAAGGAATCCAGAGTCTCCACAACATAATATTCACAATGTGTAAGATACAATCCAAAATTACTTAATATACAAAAGAATCAGGAAAATGTGACCCATTTCCAAGAGAAAACGCATTTATGAAGACTGAGCTCATAATGACCAAGATGATGGTATTTGCATACAAGGACTTTAAAGCAACTGTAACAACCGTGTTCAGTGACATAAAGCTCATAATAAAAAGATAGTCAATAATCAGCAGGTAAATAAAAACTGTAAAAAAGAACCCCAATAATACTAGCTACTACTCTTTTGGAACAGAAAACTTACGTGCCTGGCATTATAGTAATTGTTTTACATGTATTACATAATTTAATATTCACAAAGAAAAGTTAAGAAATTCCAAGTATTTTCATCTCCGTTTCGCAGATAAACAAACCGATTAAATGACCAGCTAGGAAATGGTGAAAACAGAGTTTGTACATAGGTCTGTCTAATCCACGCATTCTCAGTGAGGGCTATTTCACTCTTAGGGAGTTGAAAATTGGTTCTTTTATGTGTAAAGGAGGGAAATGCATACAGTACATAAATAAATAAACACTGTATCTGTGCTTTACAATTTCATAGGGGGGTGATTAGGGGAAAAATGTCTAAAAAGGCTCCTTTGGATGGAGGATAATAATGGAAAAAAAAAAAAAGATTAAGAAACAGTAGTTTAACCTAGAGCCTAAATTACCAATCTCTGCAACATACTGTTTACCTGAGCCCTTCAGTGGCCAACCTCTACATTTTGGAATATGAGCAAACAGGATTTTTGAACTTGTGCTTCCCAGAATTTAGCTTTGAAATAAGGTTTTTGGTGCCTTCTTTTAATCTTCAGTATTCTTTCTAAATGAAATAGAAAGTCTGGAATGGTATTAAAATAGCTTTCATGACTTCGAAACATACAAGCTACCTTTGTTTTCAGAAAGGTACTAAACTTTCTAAGATTTCATTCCCTGCTTCTCCTGATCTTTCTTTTCTTTCTCTGTCAACCCCTTCTTAGTCTTTTTTTCATGTCAGTGGCAGTTAATCCCACACTGTCTTTAGTAAAATGGGAGAGTAGGCACTCTTCATGAGTTTTGCCAGTTCTCTGTGAAGTTCGGAGGTTTCTTCACATTAGAAGCCTTCTAACTCTATAAAATAGGAAAGATCATGAAGATGGCACAGGAACTGCAATGTTTATTTTTGTTACACACAAAGGAGCCATGAGTCGGAGCCGACTCCACAGACGGCAACTAAAAGAACAGTTCTATAAAATGGGCAACCTGTATTCAGAACTGGCTGTTTCAGGAGTGAAATTGGTCTGTTTAGAAACTGCTTTTTTCGATATAGTCAGTGATAGTTTACTTTCTGTGATGATAAAAGAAAATAGTAGCAGTTTAAAATAGGTACCATAATGCGAAGGAATGAAGTTAAACCCTCTCCCTTAAACCATACATAAAATTCAACTCAGAGTGGATTATAGACCTAAATATCAGAGCTAAAACTATAAAACTTTTAGAAGAAAGCCTAAGAGAAGACCTTTGTGATGTTAGGTTAGACAAAGCCTTCTTAGATTTGGCACCAAAAGTGCAAGAGACAAAAAGAGAAATAAATTGGACTTTGTCAAAATGAAAAACTCATGCGATACAAACGATACTAAAAAATTGAAGATAGTCCACAGAACCAGAGAAAACACTTGCAAATCATATATCTGATAAAGGACCTGTATTCAGAATATATAAAGAACGGTTATAACCTGTTAATAAAAAGATAAATAACCCAATTAAAAAACAGACAAAGGCTCTGAGTAGACATTTCTCTAAAGAAGATATGCAAATGGCTAGTAAGCGTATGAAACCATATTCAACATCATTAGCCGTCAGGGAAATGCAAATCAAAACCACAGTGAGATACCCTTTCACACTCACTAAAAAAGGATGGCTAATTTTTTTTTATAATAATAGTAATAATAATAATAATAATAATAAGGCAATACAAACATTGGTGAGGATGTGGAGAAATTAGAACCCTCATCCATTGCTGTGAATGTAAAATGGTGCAGCACTTTAGAAAACAGTCTGGCAGTTCTTCAAAGTGTGAAACATAGAATTACCATATGACTCCACAATTCTACTCTTAGGTATCTACCCAAGAGAGTTGAAAACATACATTTACACAGAAACTTGTACACAGATGTTCATAGCAGCCTTGTTAATAATAGCGAAAAAAAATAGAAACAACCCAAATGATGCATGAATAAATAAAATGTAGTATATCCATATAATGGACTCTTACTTAGCAATAAAAAGGAATGAAGTACTAATACATACTACGACATGGAACCCCCCCCCCAAAAAAAAAAAAACCCAGTGCCATCAAGTTGATTCCAACTCATAGCGACCCTATAGGACAGAGTAGAACTGCCCCATAGAGTTTCCAAGGAGACTGTGCCACCAGGGTTTCCACAACATGGATGAACCTGGAAAACATCTTATTAAGTGAAAGAAGCCAGTCACAAAAGCCTACAGGCTATGTGACTCCATTGATATGAATTGTCCGGAGTAAGCAAATCTCTAGACAGAAAGTGGACTAGTGATTGCCCAGGGCGTATGTGTGGGAGGAGGGGGGCAGAATGAGGAGTGACTCTAATGTGTATAGTGTTTCTTGTTGGGGTAATGAAAATGTCTAAAATTGATTGTGCTGATACTTAACACAACTCTGTGAATATACTAAAAGCCATTGACTTGTACACTTTAAAAGGATGAATTTTATGGTATGTGAATAATATCTCAATAAAGGTGTTAAAAAAATTAGTGCCATATATTTCATTTGGTCTGAAAGTACTGAATTGTCTTTCCTAAAATTATAGTGACTAAGAGAACCCACATTCTCAGTAAGAGTACCAACCTAATAGTAAAAATAACATATTTGCACAGTGCTTCATTGTTTACCCAGGGTTTTTACATACTTTTATCTAATTTGATTCCCGTTGAACCCCTGTTTACAGATGAAACTGGCATACATAGATAAAGTAAGTGACTTGCCTAAGATTATATAACCAGTAAATGGTAGGTTAAGTACGTAATCTCAGCTTTCTGCTTTCTAGTCCACCACACTTGTCAGAAAAATGTCAGAACGCTGCAAAGAAAATACTGGTGACCCTTGATGTTCTCCAGATTCTTAATCATGCTTAACCTTTCACTTCTTGAATATGACTAGGAAAGTCACTTAACCTTCCTTGTTTTGGTTTTCTTATCTGGAAAATGGAAATGAAAAGTTACTTAACTTTCTATCTAGGTTTTTTCATCTAGAAAAGGGAAACTACCTCACAGGCATATGATGAGGACTGACTAATAAAAGACAATTATAAAACAGTTTGCCAGGCTATATAAATTCTTCACAATAAAACCGTCAAAGAATATTGTTTTCCTCTTTCTTTTATGTTGTACAGCCTCAGCAGAATGTAATAATAACCAATTATATCATTTTCCTCTGAGGCGCTCAAAATACAGACATTATCAAATCCCCCCTATATCCCTGTGAGTTACATAGGAAACTGGTATTGGTGGAGCTGGAGCACAGAGAGGCAAAGTAACTTGCCTGAAGCTTTTATCATATCAGTCCAGGTCTATACTATATCAATTGCTCATTTATTTGCCCCTAAACCCCTAGTGATACTTATTTGGCCAATTACGTTTATTCTCTTATGAGTTTGTCACTTGCTAAACACAGAGAAAAAGAAAAAAAGCCTAAATAGCCCTCCAGAATCACTTTAGATTAGTTTAAACGTTATTGAGGGTAAAGCTGTTTATTTTGACCTGGCTGTGTCATCCTGGATCTAGACTAGAAAACAGTTCAAAGCTCCTGAATATAAATTTTTGACCCGAATGTCCGCTATGGGAAGCACTGCCAACTGTATGTCCTGCTGTGTAGACAGGAGGAATCCTTGATGAGTCTTTGGAAACTACTCTCATTTGTCCAGACACTGTTCACAGAGTGAAGGCAGACTTCCTTCCAAGTCGTTGAGTTTTACAGTGTGTTTACATGTAGAAAACTCATTTACCATCTGGATTACAACCTAGATATTCACCACTGCCATCATCATTTAATATTTTAGTTTTATGGCTTAATCCTATAACCTACCCTTTGACAGAGAATGTATATGAGAATATACGTGTAAGATGATTGTTACCTTTGGATGGAAAAACTTCTTTGAGATTTCCTTTGAGCAACTTCTAATAACACTCTAGAAAGCAGAGTGAAGCTTGACCCATCCACTAGAAAACATGAAATTCTGGCTCTTTTCTTTATTTCCATTAAAAGACGCTCTGGTTTCTTGGTGAGCCTGAACTGACAAGGTTTTTTTGAGTTTTACTTTTTTTAGATTTCTCCTTTGCCATTTTTCATTTTATTTTTTGGGAGGAGGGGGAACGCCTCCCCCCTCCCCAGCCTCAGAATTGGACTTCCCTTGCATAGGAGCCTTGTTAGTGTGCTGTCCCATAGGGGAGATAGATGGCCCTAGTGCTGTTGGCACTGTCTGTGTCCAGTTAATTAAACCTCCTGCTGTGAACCTGGATTTCTGCTGCCTCTGTTCACTGATGTGTGTGAATTTAGTCAAGCACATGCATACAAGCTCAGACACATTCACAAAACACAAACTTTGAAAATAGCAAAATATGAAGTTGGGGTAAAACCTTTAGCTCTGGCTAGCTGAATGCCAGAGCTCACAAAGTGAGAATTGCATTTCTGAAGAGAAGACAGGGCCCTGTTTGTGTTTTTATCTTTACTTCCCAAAATGTATTGAGTTTTAATATCGTGCTTTATCTCTGTAAGCAAGAAAATAGAGCCAGAGGTGTACTCACCGGCCACTGGGTCAAACCTAGAAAGGAATTTCTCCTCATTGCTCTGGTGACTACATCCAAGAAGGCAGACCGTGACCAGAGGCTTCCTAAGGCACCTGGCTGTCGTGCCCTCATCGCAGCATAAAAGGGTTGAGGAAATCACAGAAGGTTGGAGTACAACTTTCTAAAAGTCTAGTAACCTTCAAGGTTTGGAGAATAGATAGAACAGTGATCTCCTTTTAAGTTAGGCCCCTGCCCTTTTCATTTAACTAAATGTGCAGAGAGATAGTCTTCATTTCCTACTATTCATTTTTTGAATATTTTGTAGAGCTTAGGGTCGCTGTGAGTCGGAATCAACTTGACGGCAACGGGTTGGTTCTTTTTCATGATTCTATTTACTAAGTTTATTTAAGAAGCTCTCAAATTTTTTTCCATTTCCCAGCTTACTTAAACCCACTGCTGTCGAGTGGATTCCAACTTATAGTGACTCTACAGGCCAGAGTAGAACTGCCCCATAGGGTTTCCAAAGCTATAAATCTTTACGGAAGCAGACTGCCACATCTTTCTACTGCAGGGTGGCTAGAGGGTTCAAACCACTGACCTTTTGGTTAGCAGCTGAGCACTTAACCACTGCCCCACCAGGGCTTCTCCTCTTGCTTACTAGGGTAAAAGATATAGCAAGTAAGTCTTACATACTTTGGACATGTTGTCAGGAGGGGGCAGTCCCTGGAGAAGGACATCATGCTTGGCAGAGTACAGGGTCAGCGGAAAAGAGGAAGACCCTCAACGAGATGGATTGACACAGTGGCTGCAGCAGTGAGCTCAAGCATAGCAACGATTGTAAGGATGGTACAGGACCGGGCAGCGTTTCGTTCTGTTGTGCGTAGGGTCGCTGTGAGTCGGAACTGACTCCACAGCACCTAACAACAACAGTCAGTCTGGGTAATAATAGAGTCTTAAAAACATGACAGCCCCTGAATCAAACAGCCTGTCTGTTGCATCTCTACCCATCCCACCCCCTCTCAGCAAGTTTCAGCTGTTTTTAGGTAAAACCCATCAGCCTAGATGTGCTTTTTGGCCCCTCTTTTTTTTTTGTCTTAGCATTTAGTACAATGATGTATGCTAATGCTTATGGTCTTTAGTAAGGAGAAAGAAATAAGCACATGAAGTATAACTGGACACTGTATAATAAAGATTGAGCTTTTTTATGTGGTATAGGTCATGAGGAGAGAGGCTAGGGAAGGAGTAGGAACCCAGGTGGGACTTGTATTGAGATAGGCAGAAACAATGAAGGCATTCTGAGTCAGGGAAACCCTAAAAGCCAAGGCTGGGATATAGGAATGAATGTGATCTGTAAAAACAAACATGAGAACTTTGATGTATGTTTAAACTTTTTCATTAAAAAGTGTTGGGGAACAAGCAAACATAAGATTGAAAACAGATACCAGGCTGAACAGCTATGATGGGGCCAGGTACTAAAAAAAAAAAAAAAAAAGGTACTAGAGGGCTTTAAATGTCCACACTGTCTTCCGCCTAGAACTAGACTTGCTTAGAAAGCTTTGACCAGTACCTGTCTTTTGAATAGAATGTTTTAGAATTTGAAGGGTGGAATGAGTTTGTATTTGGAGGAAATAAGGTCTCATTGGCCTGTTTGCTTTGTCTGTTTGTTTTGCTAAAATAATGTATTCAGGGAATTAAATCAGTTCTCTTGTAGAAGGAAGTCAGGTCAGTTAAGAGAACAAGGTGTTTTTCCTGAAAAGTAATTTCGTTTCCTAATTGTGAAATGTTGGCCTTTTTGCTTATAAATGAGAGTGTTAGTGGCGAGACTTCTTTCTTACTTTGGACACGTTATCAGGAGGAACCAAGCCCTGGAGAAGGACATCATGTTTGGTAAAGTAGAGGATCAGTGAAAAAGAAGAAGATCCTCAACGAGATGGATTGACCCAGTGGCCGCAACAGGGGGCTCAAACATAGCAATGATTATGAGGATGGCACAGGACTAGGCAGTGTTTCATTCTGTTGTACATAGTGTCAATACAAATTGGATCCAACTCTACAGCACCTAACAACAGTGAGTGAAATGACAGGTTTAATTTTTAAAAAGCATTCGAATAGCTATTACAGAAGTAATACTGATTTGTAACATTTCTTCCTAATCTGAGGTTCCTTGAAGGAATAAGAGAAATCCTGCACTTACCTATGTATGATAAGGCTGCTTGGGCTGTTATTTAGAAATGCAGTTTGTTTGGAAGGTAAAATATGAGATCTAAATGAGGGTGGCGAGGGGGAGAGAAGGTGGTAGTCCAGGGGGCCTGACAGTGTAAAACTTGGGAGCTCTTGTTGTAAATTATAATGATAGATTTGAGTAAGAACAAGTGACCCTGTAATTTCCAATTACATGTTTTACCTAAATATGAATTTTCTAATTTATTTTTTCACTTAAGGTAAATTTTTGCTTTAATAATGTATTCTTGATAAAGCCAGAAGGTACCTATAGCTATAATGTAGGGAGGCATTTGAATAGTGGTTTGATTTATTTTCCAGTTTGTTTTCCCGTATCCCATGTTATACAGATAGTTGCTATTATTTGTCTCATTTAAACAGTAGTGCTTAGGTTGAAACTTGATTCTAGTCAATTATATTATGACAGGTTTACCATCTTCTCAAAAGTGGTACTCCTCCAGTGCTTTGTTAGTATATGATGAAGGTAAAAACAAATTTAGAGCTGTTAACCACAAACCTAACCTTTCCTCAATTTGCTTGATTTACTACAAACTAAATTATATTATGCCTGATACAAATCATTTAGTATATAATTTAAAGCAGTTGCTGTGATCCATCTTTTACTGTTTTCTGTCCTCACATCCAAACTTCAAGTTTGAAAGGCAGTAAAATGATTAGAAGACTGCCCTTCTGGAGTCCTCGGTGAGTGTTCATTTCCATGTTGATATATGACGGTGGGATCCTTTCAGCTTTGAGCTGGAGATGCACACATTGCATTCAGGATGGAATGTTTGCTCCTTGACTTGTCTGCCTGATTTAAATATTCATACTTCACCAGGAGGAGAAAGTTGCTGACTTCTAAAACTAGGTCAGTTTTTTTTTTTTTTTTTTAATGGCCCTTTTGGCACTTCATAACATGTTAATACTGCCTCAGAGATGGGGAGTAGTTTGGCAGAGCTCATCTTTATCACTTTAGGGGCCAAGGCTTCACTAGGCCAGTGGAAGGAGAGAGCATTGCAGATATTAATAGCTAATATGGGCTCTGTTTGCTTTTCTAGATGTAGTATGTAGTATGCTAACTGGGGAGGATTAATTTGAGAAAAACCTTTTATGTGTAGATGAATGATAAAGGTGATGATGTCAGTAAACAGCAGTAGCCCATGTCTTTAGATACGTGGCATTTCAGAACAGATTTCACAATTGCATAAATTTGTTTTATTTTTCTATTTGGATATGATAACTTTTAAAAGAGGTCTTTGGATAGGCTGGGGTCATTGTTAGATTATGAATCTTATTCCCACATTGTTTAAATCAACGTAGTGATTATTTAAAGTATACTTTATATTGATTGAGTTCCTTATATCTAAGAGACCCAAGGGACATTTTCAACCTGAATATCATTTTTTTATCTTCCTGAAATTAAAATTTAAAATATCTTTTGTGGAAAGGAGTTGTAGGATAGGATGAGAAAGGGAGGTTTAGAAAGGAGAGACATCTTCTGGAGATCTAGATGACCAAGTTTCTGTCATAGGACATAATGAGATTGAGTGATTTCAGGTTATTTGTCCAGGAGAAATATTATACATTGCACCAGTCTCTTTCTTCAGTTCCCAAAGATTTACAGATGCGACTCAGTGGCTTTCAGTCACTTACAGTGTGTCCATGGCTTGTCCTGTACCTTAGCCCAAACCACCTGGAGGTGATGAACCCTCCCAGAGTTGCACGGCACACCCAGATTAATATGGCTTCTTCTGGGATCTTCATGAGCATTGTCAAATACTAGCACCCGCTTTAAAATGGCCAGAGATCTGTCCAGTGATCTAAAAGTTTGGTTCAAGTATTTCTAAAAATATGCAATATATCCTATTGAGGAATATGGTTGGCTCGCCATATGGCTCCTTCAGGCCAGGGATATGCTTGCTTTTGCCAAAATGATATGTACTGTATTAAGTTGCCTGGGATCCTGAAAAATAACCAGAATATTACCAAACAGGTGATTCTGAGGAATTATTTGTTTACCCTCCTTTAGACCATTAGTTGTGCTCCAGAGATTGTTCTGTAAATCCCAAATCATATTAAATATAGTAGGGGAACTAGCAATTTTTAATAGTTAAACAGACATTTATTCAGTAACTAATATGTCGTTCCATGGGAGAAAGACCTGGTGATCTGCTTCTGTAAAGATTATAGCCAAGAAAACCCTAGGGGGTAGTTCTACTCTATCACGTGGAATCACTGTGAGTTGGAGTCGACTCGACAGCACCCAACAACAACTGTGCACAGGATTAAAAAAATAAGATATGAATCTTCTTTTCAGGAATCTTGGAGTGTAGACTTTTAAGGAATTCTGGGATATATCTTTACTATAAGGCACAAGATCCTTTTATAAAAGAAATGCTGCTACTGAATATTTCAGCATTCAGTGTCACGTTGTCTACAATTAACTTTCCTGGGGTTTTGAGGAAAAAAGGATATATAATGTTTAGAGGGAAAAGGTACGTAAAGCAAATATTGCAGTGTTATCAGTTGTTGAATTTAGGTATTTGGCTTATCGAAGGGCTCATCATTGTACTGTTCTTTGAACTTTCTGTATGTTTGAAAACTTACAAAATAAAAAGTGATTCCTAATTTATTTTAAATCTGGGTTTTGATGTGTTGGGTACGCTTATAAGGCAGCAAATTGGGTAGAGCTTGTACCTCTGGAATCCTGACATGTATACTTCACTATGTAGATAACCAAACCAATAATCCGTTGCCATAGAGTCGATTCCAACTCATAGCGATGAAATCGGCAGCGTAGAACTGCTCTGTAGAGTTTCCATGGAGCACCTGGTGGATTTGAACTGCTGACCTTTTGGTTAGCAGCCATAGCTCTTAACCACCACACCACCAGGGTTCCCAAGTAGATAATAGTACCCCAGAAAGAAGCAGATAATCTTGGCTTGCCTGTAATTGAAGCCAAGGTGAAAAGACTTCCAACTTTCAGATTAACCCTTTGATTAATATTCCCAAGATAAGTTAGACCTAGATGACTAAAAAGTAATCAATTTTTTATTTGTTTAGTGGTGCACACCAAAAAAAAAAAAATTATTGCTCAAAAGAAATAACCACAACCGCCAAATCGTTGTTAACATAGTAATTTCTGTATACATCCTAAGTGTTTCTAAGATCTAATTTGTTAAAGTCTTGTCTTTTTCATCCCCCTGACTTTTTTTCTTTTCTAGCGACGTATTATTGTATATTCTAAAAAGTATATTTATATGTGTTGAGGAAATTTGTTTTTAACAAATAGGGCCATTTCTGCTTCTGTGTCTGACACAGTGTTGTGGTAAGGTTACGGGGCAGGAGGAGATGTAGAAGGGAGGGAGAATAGGAGGTTGGAATTTTCTTTGTGTTTTAAAAAGGAGAGACAGAAATAAATACATGTATCTAGTGCTTCCTGTATTATTTTCACTTTGAAAAGTTAGCAAGGGCGACCTATTTACTGTATGGGCATGTTCAAAACTAGTGCACCGAAAAAAGATGGGGTCAGCTTGGGAAATCCTTACTCTGGCTAGATGGAGAACCTTAATTGTGTGTGCGTGCGCACGCCCGCACGCGTGCGTGTGTGTGTGTGTACAGTACCCTACTCTGAACTCTGTCAGTGTAGTTCTAAGGGTGAATAGGTGAATGTTTGACCAAAGAGGAAAGGGAAGCTATTCCTGGGCTTTTGCTGTTTAAGTAAGCAAGTCATGAGAGAGAATCAGAGCTATAACAAAAAATTGTAATGGTGTTTAAACTTGAACGGAAACCTTTTTTTTTGTTTGTTTTGTTTTATACTTGAACATATACAGAATCTTCCACTCCCCGCCACAGTATGCAATTTTGTGTCTGATGCTTCAGGATTGTCTCTTGAGGGTGTGTTTTTTTTACCAGCAGGGCCTGAATAATACCTCCACCTCTTCACACAGTCCTGCAGCACATACTCTTAGTTTTATTGCACTAGAATCCATTGTATTAGTTGTTAAATCCTAATTTCTGATATACCACAATAAAGAATCCAAATATTTTACTCTCAAAGTCATCTTAGATTTTAGAATGGGCTGTATAGGGTCACTGTGAATCAGAATCGACTTGATGGCAGTGGGTTTGGTTTTGCTTTGGTTATGGAGCCTTAACCTCTATCCCTCTCCCTTTTTAAAAAAATTGCTATTCAGATACTGTCTCTTCTAATTGTAATTAGATTGCTAAATTATGTTGGGATTAAAGAACCCCTAAAAAACTGTATTGTCTATATAACATAGTATTTTTTGTTTGTTTAGAACTACCAGTAGTATTGTCATTGTACAGTGTATTTCCTTCCACCACTATCCCACCCTGCCACCATCCTTGCTTCATTCTCCTCTAAGGTGGGGCCCCTATGATTTATGAAATCCCATTATCCATGTGACTTGTATTATGTTCTACCCACTAAAATACAAGAGTAGAGTGAAGAGTCACTTGGGATTACTGCCAGAGGTTGTTCAGAGGAAACCACATCTAGTAACCCTGTTATGTCTGGCATAGTTCATACTCAGAAGCCAGCACAAAAGAGACTTAGAAGCTTAAATTCTTCTGTTGGAACATTTTCAGCTACATGTGCTTTAGGCTTAAAAAGGCCTCATTTCCCCCCCAAAAATACTGTTTATGTCAAACAATAGTAAATTTATTTGAGAGTTTTTTTTTTTTTTTTAAATAAATGTATTGCTTGGAAGTTTTAGGAAGATACAGAAAAGGAAACAGATGGATAAGCACTCAGTATTTTTCATTCATGCAGATATTTTTAATCATAGGGAATATTTTAAATTATTTCCTGTCTTTAGTCAAGGGCTTTAGAATACTGCAGATTGTGCAGTTTTAACTGATAACTGATAGTGATCTGTAATTTTAGTTCACTCTTTGTAATATTGACCTTTTGTCTTTACTACTGAAAAGGGTAGAGTGAAATACAGGACCTCATTCAATCCTTGTAGATCTACAATTGAGCCTGTACGTATCCTGATTATTAAAATATTATTAATTCCTATGGAGAGTATGAATATTAGCGTATAGAGCTCTAAGGTTTAAATTAGAGCTCTCTGTGCTGACCATTAATATATAATAAAAATTACGGTGAGCTGCTTCCTTCAAGATGTACCCTGTACTTATCTATTCCTAGACTCCCCCATCTATTCACTGTGCTTGGAAAAGCCTTCTTCTGGACTTTGATGGCCACGCATATATAGATTTAGCTTAATCTTTATTTGTAAGTACAAGCAGAACATAACAAGGAAAAAAAAAAACTAGTTATGTGAAGAGAATCAGCAACTCGCAAGTGGGGGATGAAGCTGAGCAATCAAAAGAGATTCTCACCTCCCCTCTACTGAAATAACTAATGCAAGAAAACAGGAGATAGCTTTTTAAATTTTTCATTAATATTCTCAGTAAGGTTTGAGAGGATCTTATTTCATTGGTAAAAAAACAGACTATCCTCATTACCTGCAGAATAAGAGTCAAGTCCTTATTTTGGCGTTATGAGGCCCTCGTGATCTCTCCTTATTTCCAACTCTTATCCAACTCACTCATTCTGCCCTAGCCACATTGAGTTCCTTGCTGTTCCTTGAACATGTCAGGCATGCTGCCACCTTAAGACTTTATAATGACAGTTCTCTCTTCCCAGAAAACTCTTTCTCCAGTAGTCACACATGTAATTCCTTCACCTTCTTCAAGAGCCTAGAACAGACATATGGTAGGTGTTCAATAAATAGTTGCTGAAAGAATGAAATAAGTAGGAATGTTTGAAAGTAAACTCAATAGAAGGGTGACTAACGAAAATGGATACTGTAAGAAGGTGAATTAGTAAATTAGAAGAAATTAAGGAATTCTCCTATAACAGTGAAAAGTCAAAGAGGTGAAAATATGGGAGAAAAAAATAAACATGGAGATTAGATCTAAGAGATATATTATCTATATAATAAGAGCTTTAGAGAAAAAGCAATAATCAAGAAAATTATAAAAGTTTTGAGATAAAAAAGCCTCAGATCTTCAAATAAAGCTCCGACCAAGCACCAGGCAAGATTATGGGGGAGCAGGGGCGATCCATCCTATTGCTAAAATTTTTTAATTTAGTAGAGAAAATCTCACAAGCTTCTTAGTAGTTAACAACAACCAAAAAAAAAGTTGCATTTAAAGGAATGACTCAGATAAGCATTATATTTTTCATCAGCAATGCTGACAGCTAGATGTTAATGAAACCTCTTAGAATTCTGAGAGTATGGATTGTGACATTAGAATTTTATTCTTAGGAAAAAAATGATTTAGGTGCAAGAGTAAAAGAAAGACATTTTTGGATGACTCAAAGTATATTATTCATATAGCCTTTCAGGAAAATTTACCTCAGGGATGTTCTGTAACTAAAATGAATCAGAATTAAACAATCAGGAAAAGTAAACAAAACCAAAGTTGGTTCTTTGAAAAGATCAAAACAATTGACAAACCATTAGCTCACCTAAGAAAGAAAAAAAGAGGAAATTCAAATTCCTAAAATTAGGAATGAAAATGGGGACATTACTATAAAAGTTTACAGAAATAAAATGGATTATAATAGAATAGTATGAAGAATTATAAGCCAACAAATTAGCTAACCCAGAAGAAGTGGTTACACACCAACCACTAAGGCCAAAGATGCAGAAATTGAAGATTTTACCAACTTCTGCAGTCTGAAATTGATCAAACATGCAATCAAGATGCATTGATAATTACTGGTGATTAGAATGTGAAAGTTGGAGACAAGAAAGATTGGTAGTTGGAAAATAAGGTCTTGGTGATAGAAACGATGTTAGAGATCACATGATAGAATTTTGCAAGACCAATGACTTCTTCATTGAAAATACCTTTTTTCACCAACATAAATGGCGACTATACATGTGGACCTCACCAGATGAAATACACAGGAATCAGATCAATTACATCTCTGGGAAGAGACAATGGAAAAGCTCAATATCATCAGTCAGAACAAGGCCAGGGCCTGGCTGTGGAATAGACCATCAATTGCTCATACACAAGTTCAAATTGAAACTGAAGAAAATTAGAAAAAGTCCACGAGAGCCAAAGTATGACCTTGAGTATATCCCCCCTGAATTTAGAGACCACCTCAAGAATAGATTTGACGCATTGAACACTAGTGACCGCAGACCAGACGAGTTGTGGAATGACATCAAGGACGTCATCCATGAAGAAAGCGAGAGGTCACTGAAAAGACAGGAAAGAAAGAAAAGGCCAAGATGGATGTCAGAGGAGACTCTGAAACTAAAGGAAGAATTGATGAAGTAAAAGAACTGAACAGAAGATTTCAAGGATGTCATACATAAAGAAAGCAAGAGATCATTAAAAAGGAAAGAAAGAAAAGACCTAAATGGATGATGGAAGAGACTCTGAAACTTGCTCTTGAATGTCAGGTAGCTAAAGTGAGAGGAAGAAATGATGAAGTAAAAGCATTGAAAAAGATTTCAAAGGGCGGCTTGAGAAGACAAAGTAAAACATTATAATGACATGTGCAAAGATCTGGAGATAGAAAACCAAAAGGGAAGAAAGTGCTCGGCATTTCTCAAGCTGAAAGAACTGAAGAAAAAAATTCAAGCCTTGAGTTACAATATTGAAGGATTCTACGGGGAAGATATTAAACTATGCAGGAAGCATTAAAAGAAGATGGAACGAATACACAGAGTCAGTATATCAAAAAGAATTGGTTGATGGTCAACCATTTCAGGAGGTAGCGTATGATCACGAACCAATGGTACCGAAGGAAGAAGTCCAAACTGCACTAAAACCAAACCAAACCAAACCCAGTGCCGTCGAGTCGATTCCGACTCATAGCGACCCTATAGGGCAGTAGAACTGCCCCACAGAGTTTCCAAGGAGCGCCTGGCAGATTCGAACTGCCAACCCTTGGGTTAGCATCCGTAGCACTTAACCACTATACCACCAGGGTTTCCACTGCACTAAAAAAAAAAAAAATTTTTTTTTTTTTTTAAGGCGTTGGAAAAAAACAAGGCTTCAGGAATTGATGGAATAATACCAGTCGAGATGTTTCAACAGATGCAACAGTGGAAGTGCTCACTGGTCTATGCTAAGAAATTTGAAAGACAGCTACCTGGCTAACCAACTGGAAGAGATCTATATTTACGCCCATTCCCAAGAAAGGTGATCCAACAAAATGTGGAAATTATCAAACAATATCATTAATATCACACGCAAGTAAGATTTTGTTGAAGATCATTCAAAAGTGACTGCGGCAATATATTGATGCAGAACTGCTAGCAATTCAAGCTGGATTCAGAAGAGGACGTGCAACCAGGGATATCATTGCTGATGTCAGATGGGTCCTGGCTGAAAGCAGAGAATAACCAGAAAGTTGTTTATCTGTATTTTATTGACTATGCAAAGACATTTCACTGTATGAATCTAACAAATCATGGATAACATTGTGAAGAATGGGAATTCCAGAATACTTAATTGTGCTCATGAAGAACCTGTACATGGATCAAGAGGTAGTCATTTGAACAGAACAAGGGGATACTGAGTGGTTTAAAGTCAGGAAAGGTGTGTGTTAGGGTTGTATACTTTCACTACATTTATTCAGTCTGTATGCTAAACAAATCTGAGACGCTGGACTATATGCAGAAGAGTGGGGCATCAGAATTGGAGGAAGACTCATTAACAACCTGTTATATGCAGATGATACAACCTTGCTTGCTCAAAGTGAAGAGGACTTGAAGCACTTACCGATGAAGATCAAAGACCACAGCCTTCGGTATGGATTACACCTCAACATAAAGAAAATAAAAATCCTCACAACTGGACCAATAAGCAACATCATGATAAATGGAGAAAACACTGAAGTTGTAAAGGATTTCATTTTACTTGGATCCACAATCAACACTCGTAGAAACAGCAGTCAAGAAATCAAATGACGCATTGCATTGGGCAGATCTGCTGCAAAAGACCTCTTTAAAGTGTTAAAAAGCGAAGATTTCACTTTGAAGCCTAAGGTGCGCCTGACCCAAGCTATGGTGTTTTCAATCACTTCATATTCTTGTGAAAGCTGGGCAATGAATAAGGAAGACCGAAGAAGAATATCGAATATACCATGGACTGCTAAAAGAACGAATAAATCTGTCTTGAAAGAAATACAACCAGAATGTTACTTAGAAGCAAGGATGGCAAGACTATATCTCACATACTTTGGACAAGTTATCAGGAGGGATTAGTCCCTGGAGAAGGACATCATGCTTGGTAGAGAGCCATCAAAAAAGGGTACGACCTTCGACAAGATAGGTTGACACAGTGACTGCAACAACGGGCTCAAGCATAACAACAATTGTGAGAATGGTGCAAGATCCGGCAGTGTTTCTTTCTGTTGTACGTAGGGTCGCTATAAGTCAGAACCAACTAGATGGCATCCAACAACAGCAGGATGAAGTGGACAAATTCCTAGAAACACACAAACAGAAAAACTGACATAGGAAGAAATAGAAAATCTGAATAAACCTGTAACAAGAGATTGAATCAGTAACTTAAAACCTTCCACCCCTACATTACTGGCATGAATTAAAAAAAATAACAAATGTTGGAGAGGCTGCAGGGAGTTTGGAACTCTTTTGCACTGCTGGTAGGAATGTAAAATGGTACAACCATTTTGGAAAATGATATGGCATTTCCTTAAAAAGCTAGGAATAGAAATACATGATGCAGCAGTCCCACTCCTATGTATATATCCAGAGAAATAAGAGCTGTCACACAAATAGACATATGCACACTATTCATTGCAGCACTATTCACAATAGCAAAAAGATGGAAACAACCTAAGTGCCCATCAATAGATGAATGGACAAACTATGGTACATACATACAGTGGGATACTATACGACAATAAAGAACAATGATGAAACTGTGAAACAACTTACAACATGGATGCATCTGGAGGGCATTATGCGGAGTGAAGTCAATCACAAAAGGACAAGTACTATATGAGACGACTATTATAAAAACTCATGACAAGGTTTACACACAGAAAGAAAGCAATCTTTGTTGGTTACAGGGGAGGGGGGGAGTGGGAAGGGAAAAAGGAAAGAGAAAAAAAACTTCCAAAAATATAGGCACAGGATCAAATGGCTTCACTGGTGAATTCTACTGAATGTTTAAAGAATTAACACCAGTGTTTGTCATACTCTTCCAAGAAATATGAGGCTACTGTTGCCCTGGTGTCAAAGCCAGTCAAAGGCATTACAGGAAAAGAAATAGACCAGTGTTGCTTATGAATATAGATTCAAAAATTCACAACAAAATCCTAGCAAACCAAATCCAGCAGCCTATAAATAGCATTATAGTACCATGGCCAAGTGGGATTTATCCTAGGAGTGCAAGGTTGATTCAACATATGGAAATCAATCAATACGATACATTTTATTGATAGAATAAAGGAACTTTTGTGTATCAAAGGACTTTTTCAAGAAAGTGAAGAGACAACCTACAGAATGAGAAAAAATGTTTGGTAATCATATCTGGTAGGGTTTTATATCCAGACTATATTTTTAAGAGCTCCTACAACTCAGCAACAAAAAGACAACCCTTATAAAAAACAGTGAAAGACATGAGACCAGAAGAACTGAATGGTTCCCAGCTACCATTACTAAATGTTTTGATCAAGGACTCAGTAGATGGATCCTGATAAAAAGGGGGAGAAATGTGAAACACAATTTCAAATGCTTATGGAATCCAGACTTACTAGACCTATTGAGACTGGAGGAACCTCCAAATCTGCTGCCCCGAGGTAATCTTTAAACCTTGAATCGAAAATATCCCAGGGTCATCTTTAAACCAAACAATAGTTTAGCTCAATTAGTAAAGAATGTTTACCTTGAGTATTGCCCCCTTTTAAAGAATTACCTGTATGAGATCAAATTGATAACCATAACTTCAAAGCATAGATGAGAAGTTTAGGGGACAGTGACTCTAATAGTGGTAAAATAATTTAGGAAGAGTTAGTGAGAATGGTGACATAACATCAAGAATGTATCCAATGTCACTGAATTGTACATGTGAAAACTGTTAAATAGGTGTATATTTTTCTATGTATATTTTCACCAAAAAAAAAAAAAAAAAAAGGCAAAGGACTTGAACAGCTATTTCTCCAAAGAAGATATACAAATGGCCAATAAACGCACAAAAAAGATGCTTAAGATCATTAATCATTAGGGAAATGAAAATCAAAATCACAATGAGATACCACTTCATACCCACTAAAACGGCTATTATCAGAAGAACAGAAAATAACAAGTGTTAGTGAGGATATGGAGAAATTGGAAACTTCCTGAATTGCTGGTGGAAATATAAAATGGTGCAGGGCTGTGGAAAATAGCTCAATAGTTCCTCAAAAAGTTAAATATACCAAAGCATAGACAGGCCCATAAAATAGTAACACGCAACAGGAATGTGCTTCTTAGAACAATCAAGTATATGAGATCAGAAGGGCAACATTTGTCCAAAAGCAAAGATAGGAAGGCAGGAACGGGTAGAAAATCAGGACAAAAGGAAGAGGGGGGAACTTAGGATGGAAATTGAAAGAGTGCTGACACATTGTAGGGAATGAAACCAATGTTTAATGGAATACTTTATGTACAAACTGTCAAATGGGAAACTAATTTGCTTTTAAACTTCCCGTAATGCACAATAAAAAAAAAAGTTAAATATAGACTTACCATATCACCTAGCAATTATACTCGTAGGTGTATATCCAAAAAGACCTGGAAGCAGGAACTCAAACACATACTTGTACACTAGTGTTCATTGCAGCATTGTTTATAATAGCCAAAAGGTGGAAATAACCAAATGTCTATAAACAGATGACTGGACAAACAAAATGTGGTATTTCCATGTTGTTGTTGTATGCCGTCAAGTTGATGCCAACTTACAGCAACCCTATAGGACAGAGTAGAACTGCCTCATAGGATTTCTTAGCTTGTAATCTTCAAGGGAGCAGATGGCCAGATCTTTTTTCCCATGGAGCTCCTGGCGGGTTCGAACTGCCGACCTTTCAGTTAGCAGCTGAGTGGTAAACCATTGCGCCACCGGGGCTTCTTGGTATTTCCATTCAATGGAATATTATTCAGCTGTAAGGAGAAATGAAGATTTGATATATGCTACAACATGAATGAACCTTGAAAACATTACTCTGAGTAAAATAATTCAGTGACCAAAGAACAAGTATTGTATGATCCCACTTTACGAAATATCTAGAATAGGCAAGGAGCTCTGGTAGCACAGTGGTTAAGCATTTGGCTGCTAACCAAAAAACTGGCAGTTCGAATCAACCAGCTGCTCTTGGAAACCGTATGGGGCAGTTGTACTCTGCCCTACAGGATCGCTGTGAATCGGAATCGACTCGATGGCAATGGGTTTAGGTTTTTTAGAATAGGCAGATGCATAGAGACAAAAATATATTAGTAGTTTCCAGGAATTTAAGGAAGGGGGACATAGTTATTGCTTAAGGGGTTCTGAGTTTCTGTTTGGAGTGATAAACTTTTGGAAATGAATAATGGTATCACACCATGGTGAGTATAATTAACGTCACTGAGTTTTACACTTAAAAATGGCTAAAATGTCAAGCTTTTGTTATATCTATTTTGCCACTATAAAAATTTTTTTAAAAAAATGGAATAAAAGGAAAAAAGAACATGTGATTATATCAGTATATGCAGAAAAAGCATTTGACAAAACACAACGCCCTTTCATGATAAAAGTGCTCAACCAACTAGGAATAGAAGTAATTCCTCAACCTGATAAAGGACATCTACAAAAAACCCACAACGAACATCATACTTAATGGTGAAAGACTGAAAGCTATCCTCCCAACATCCATAATAAGACAAGGGTTCACTCCCACCCCTTTTATTCAACTTTGGTTCTAGCCAGCATCGTTAGACACGAAAAAGAAATAAAAGCCATCTAAATTGGAAAGAAAAGTATCTCTATTTGCAGATAAAATGATTTTATATATAGAAAACCCTAAAGAATCAAAAAAAAAAAAAAACTATTAGAGCTAACAAACAAGTTCAGCATGGTAGCAGGATATAAGATCAGTGTACAAAGATCAGTTGTATTACTTTGCATTAGTGATGAATAATCCAAAAATGAAATTAAGAAAAAAATTCCATTCGTAATAGCATCAAAAGGTATAAAATACTTAGGAATGAATTTAACCAAGGAAGGACAAGACTTCTACACTGAAAACTACAAAATATTCTTGAAAGCAATCAAAGAAGACCAAAATAAATGGAAAAATATTCCATGTCATGGATTAGAAGGCTTAATATTGTTAAGATGCAACATTCCCCAAATTGATCTACAGATTCAATGCAATCCCCATCAGAATTGCAATCACCTTTTTAACAGAATGGACAAAGTGTTCCTAAAATTCGTATGGAAATGTAAGAGAATAGCCATAATAATCTTGAAAAAGAAGAACAAAATTGGAAGGCTTATACTCCTGATTTCAAAAATTACTAAAAAGCTACAGCAATTAAAACATGTAGTACTGGCATAAGGATAGACATATAGATCAATGGAATATAATTGAGAGTCCAGAAATAAACCCATACATCTGCGATAATTGATTTTTTACAAGGATGCTAAGAGCATTCAATGGGGAAAGAATAGTCTCTTCAACAAATAGTGCTGGAACAACTAGTTATCCACATGCAAGTTGGATTCCTACCTCATGCCAATACAAAAAGTTAAAGACCTAAATGTAAGAGCTAAAACTATACAACTCTTAGAAGAAAACATTGGGGTAAATCTTTGTTTTCTTAGAATAGGAAACAGCTTCTTAAACATGACATGAAAAGCACAAGCAACCAAAAATAGATAATTGGACTTCTTCGAAATGAAAGTTTCTCTATCAAGAAAGTGAAAGACCTCTCACAGAGTGGAAGAAAATATTTGCAAATCATATATCTGATAAAGTTCTATATCCATTAATATATGAAGAATTCTTAACAACTCAGCAATAAAAAGAGCCCAACTTAAAAAAATAGACAAAGGATTTGAAAACCATTTCTCCAAAGAAGATACACAAATGGCCAATAGCCACGTGAAAAAATGCTCAACGTCATTACCCATCAGGGAAATGCAAATCAAAACCACAGTGAAATACCACTTCACACCCACTGGGATGATTGTAGTCAAAAAGACAGATTGTAATAGGTGTTGGTGAGGATGTGGAGAAATTAAAATTCTCGTACATTACCCATGGGAATGTAAAATGGCGCAGCCACTTAGGACAACAGTCTGGTGGTTCCTTAAAAAGTTGAACGTGGAGTTACCATGTTGTTAGGTACCTCTGAGTCTGTTCCGTCTCCTAGTGACCCTGTCTGTGTACAACAGAATGAAACACTGCGTGGTGTTGCACCATCTTCACAATCTGTTTTATGCTTGAGCCCATTGTTGCAGCTACTGTATCAGGCCATCTTGTTGAGGGTCTTCCACTTTTTTGCTGACCCTTTCCTCTGCCAAGCATGATGTCCTTCTCCAAGGACTGGTCCCTCCTGGTAACATGACAAAGTCTTACCATCCTTGCTTGTAATGAGCATTCTGGCAGTACTTCTCCCAAGACAGATTTGTTCCTTCTTCTGGCAGTCCATGGTATATTCAGTATTCTTCACTAACAGGATAATTCAAAGGCAGCAATTCTTCGGTCTTTCATATTCATTGTCCTGCTTTCACATGTATATGAGGCGATTGAAAACACCATGGCTTGGGTCAGGCGCACCTTAGTCCTTAAAGTGAGACCTTTGCTTTTTAACACTTTAAAGAGCTCTTTTGCCAGCAGAGTTGCCCAGTGCAGTGCGTCATTTGGTTTCTTGGCCACTGCTTCCATGGGCGTTGATTGGAGGCAAGCAAAATGAAATCCTTTACAACTTCAGTGTTTTCTCCGTTTATCATGATGTTGCTTATTGGTCTGTTTGTGAAGATTTTTGTTTTCTTTATGCTGAGGTTTAACCCATGCTGAAGGCTGTGGTCTTTGATCTCCATCAGTAAGTGCTTCAAGTCCTCTTGACTTTCAGCAAGCATGTCATATGCTGTTAATGAGTGTTCCTCCAACCCTGATGCTGTGTTCTTCTTCATATAGTCCAGTTTCTTGGATTATTTGCCCAGCATACAGATTGAATAAGTATGGTGAAAGGGTATAACCATAGACCCATCAATTCCATTCCTAGGTCTGTACCCAAGAGAATTGAAAACATACATTGACACAAAAACTTACACCTAAATGTTCATAGTAGCAATATTCATAATAGCCAAAAAGTAGAAAGAAGCCAGACACAAAAGGGATATAAAAAGCACCATATAATGAGCAGCGTCTGGGGTTTTAAAAGCCTGTGAGCGGCCATCTAGGATACTCCACTGGTCTCACCCCTTTGGGAGCAAGGAAGAATGAAGAAAACTAAAGATACAAGGGAAAGATTAGTCCAAAGGACTAATGGACCACATCTACCACGGCCTGCACCAGATTGAGTCTAGTACAACTAGATGGTACCTGACTACTACCACTGACTGCTCTGACAGGAATCACAATAGAGGGTCCTGGACAGAACTGGAAAAAAATACAAAACAAAATTCTAACTCAAAAATAAAGACCTGTTAACCTGACAGAGACTGGAGAAACCCTTAGAGCATGGCCCCTGGACACCGTATCAGCTCAGTAATGAAGTCACTCCTGAGGTTCACCCTTCAGCCAAAGATTAGACAGGCCCATAAAACAAAACGAGACTAAAGGGGCGCACCAGTCCTGGAGCAAGGACTAGAAGGCAGGAGCGGACAGGAAAGCTGGTAGTAGGGACCCTAAGGTTGAAAAGGGAGAGTGTTGACATGTTGTGGGATTGTTAACTGATGTAATAAAACAGTATGCATACTGTCTGGTTAATGAAAAACTAGTTTGTTCTGTAAACCTTTATCTAAAGTGCAATAAAAACAATAAAATAAAAAAGGAAAGCACCATATAAAAATATTATTAACAATTTGGTACCAAAATTCTGGATTACAGATAGCTTTGTACTTTCAACTTTCATGTAATAACATTTCGAAACCAAAAGCAGAACAATAATAGTCCATGACACATGAAAACTTTAAATTGCTATTTGTTAGCTGAATTCAGACTTGTACTTGTCAGTTGCCAGAAGACCAATTTGAGCTATCATGTGGTGGTCCTTCTACCATTGCCTGTAGCAGCATTTCTGAAATTTTTATGACTATGACTCACAGAAAATTCCATTTTACATTGTAACTTAGTGTGCTCATCTATGTACTGAAACAAAACTTTCATGAAGCCATATTTAAACTTAGTATAACAGAGCACTCTGGTATTGTCCTATTCTGTTCTGTTTTTTTTAAATCCTAGTTATAATCTCCAAATTGATTTTACAACCCACTAGCCCTTTGAAAAACACTGGCACACTGATGGTTTGTGCAATTATTTGAGTATTTTAATGCATTTTACTTTTAGTGGTTTTTAAAATTAAGTAGAAAATAGGAAATTAACAGTGTAAAAAGTATAAATTTTTAAACAATGCAGTTGGGACAGAGATAGGAATAAGGTTTGTTAGAAATAGTGAAGCTTTAGCCTTAGACTTTCATTGAAATTAAAAATAATTAACTACATTCAGTTGGGAAGGAATAAAAATAGTATATACAAAACTGTAAAACTATATTGTTGAAGAATGTATCCAAAAGATCAGATGTCAGTAGAGATTCAAATGGGGTGTGCATTGATCATGTGGGAATAGACTGTCACATGTTAACTAGTTCATTTTATGAGGCTAATACGACATTGATAATCAAATCTGACAGAGTTAGTACTTTAAAGAAAACTGTGGCTCCATCTCACTTATGAATGTGGTTCCAAAATTCTTAAATTATGTCAAACCAGATGTAGCAGCGTGCTAAAACAGGACTGGCAAACTATGGCCCGTAGGCCAAATTCGGCCTGCCATCTGTTTTTTTATGGCTCGCGAGCAAAGAATGGTTTTACACTTTTAAATGGTTAAAAATTCAAAATAAGAATATTTAGTGACACATGAAAAAGTACTATATGATAGTCACATAAATGTTGCCATGCTCATTTATTAAGTATTATCTGTGGACAATGACAGAGTTGAATAGTTGCTACAGAGATTATGTAGCCTGCAAAGTCTAACATATTTACCGTCTGGCCCTTTACTGAAAAAAGCATGGTACATCATGACCAAATAGAGTTTAATCCAAAAATTTAAGGATGGTTTAACATTGTTGTTGCTGTGATGTTGTTAGTTGCTGTTGATTCCGACTCATGGCAACTCCATGTGTGCAGAGTACAACTGCTCCATAGAGTTTTCAAGCCTGTGACCTTTGGGAAGCACATCGCCAGGCCTGTCTTCCAAGACGCCTCTGGGCAGGTTCAAACCACCAACCTTTTGACTAGTAGTGGAGCGCTTAACCATTTGTGCTACCCAGGGACTCCAGTTCAACATCAGGGTATCTATTAATGTAATTAATTCTGTTTAATAAAGGAGAAAAACCAGTAGTCTCCTGATACATACCAAAAATCCATTTTTTTTTTAATTCAACGTTTGTTTCTAAGAAAAGCTCAAAATTTAGACAAAAATTGGAAACTTCATTTTCATGAAGAAACATGTTTGTTAGTAACTAAGAGGAAACAGCACACTTAATGACGAAATGTTTGAGCTATTCTTGAGGATATGCACCATAACTTTTCCTAGTCAGCTCTACTCTGGCTGTTGTAGCTGGTGCAATGACATAGGAAAACTGGAGCAATAGATGTTGTCTTAATTATCTAGTGCTGCTGTGACAGAAATACCACAGGTGGGTGGCTTTCACAAACAGAAGTTTATTCTCTCACAGTCCAGAAGGCTAGATGTGTAAATTCAGAGCATCAGCTCCAGGGGAAGGCTGCAAACCAGAAAAATGGTGAATATTGTAACAACTAATACCAGTTAGTAAAGTGACCAGATACAAAGTAAAATGAAAAACCAAGAACTTTCCTTTATATCAGTAGTACCCTGTGATAGAATAAGAATGGAGAGAAATTATCCCAGTCAAAAAAGCAAGAAAGCTATTACATGCTACAAAGAAGCATGATGAGAAATGTGCGATACTTTTCTACCTTTGCTTAAGTACATAAAAGGAATAAATGAAGATCTACACTGGGAGGATTCAGTGTTCCGAAGATGGTAGTTCTCCTGAAATCTATAAGTTTAATATAATTCCATTCAAAATCCCAATGGATATTTTGGGGGAAGTTGACAGATTGATTCAGTTTACCTGAATGTAGCCAAGGAAACTTTAAAAAAGAACAAAGGAGAAAGCTATATTTCTGGCCCAGACCTGTGATCCAGCTTCACTTGAATGTCACACAGGCTTCTCAAGCTCAGTGTATCCCAAGCTGAAATGAACTCATTTATCTTCTCTCCAACTTGTTTCCTATGATGCTCCTTATTGTTGTAAATTTTACCATGGTTTACTATGATAAGCAAGAAACCTAAAAATCATCTTCTGCTTTGAAAGCCATCCTTGATTCTTCCCTTTCTCTCATCTCCAAAATGCAGTCTTCGGGTCCTGTTCATACACACCGACACAGACACACACACACTCTCTCCCTCTTTCTCATATGAATCAGTGGCTGTATTAAAGTCATTAATGGCCAGTAAATATGAAGAAATGTTCAGTTTCACTAATCAACAAATTGTAAGTTAAAACAATAACAATTTTTTTTTTTTATCAAACTGTTACAAAAAAATTAAAGGTGTCAATTCCTTGTATTTGCAAGTGGTGGGCAAATAGTCCTCACACAATATATTGATGAGAGTGTGAAGCCCCTTTGGACAGCGGTTTTGGAATAGGAATCCAAAGTTTAAACTGGCCTATGCCTTAACCCAGGAACTTCTAAGAATTTATTCTCAGGAGAGATTCACATAAGTGAATATATAAAACATATATCTATAAAGATATATTTATAAGAACGTTGCTTACAGCTTTTTTTTATGATAGTGGAAAATTGAAAACAACATAAATATCCATTGTAGGGAATTGGCTAAATAAAGAATGGTATATTCATGAGCACAGTTAAGAAAAGGAAAAAGTATATGATACATATATTCATATGGGAAAATGTCCAAGACATACTGTTGACTAAATAAAGTAGGTGGCAAAGCAACACACATTATACCTGTTGCCATTGAGTCTGTTTCGACTCACAGTGACCCCTAGAGGACAGAGCAGAACTGTCCCACAGCGTTTCCAAGGAGCAGCTGGTGCATCCAACTGCTGACCTTTTGGTTAGCACCCGTAGCTCCTAACTGCTGTGCTACCAGGGCTCCATGTACCTAAGTAGAAAAACATCAGAAAGGATAAATCGAGTAATTAATAGTGCTCATCTCGGGTGGAGGGGTGATTACATGATACTTTAATTTTTTGAAAAATTTTAAATGAAATTTTTATGTTACTTTTGTAAACAGAAAAATAAATGCCCCTCTTTTTTCATGAGATTGGCACCATTTTTGTGTAGCAGGCGTGATCCTATGGACACTGGGTGTTTGCTGTAGTCTTAACCAAGTCCAACTGGTGCCTTCCTGTTGAGAAATTTATAGATATTAAGACAGTTTTCTTTTTAAAGCAACACTTAAGATTTGGGCTTTGACAGTGACTTAAGCTATCAGTTACAATAGAGCTCTAGTTTTCATTTTGGTGTGAAAGAGAAAAAAAAAAAGATGTGTGTTGGTGAAAAACTGGTAACTATGTGACCCAATCCAGGACCTGGGACCTGAGAATGCTGCTGCTAGCTTTAATTAAGCATTTGTGTTTCGCCTCACTTCTAGTTTCTGAAATTCTAGTATTTATTCTCCTGAGAATAAATACTTAAGGATAATTCCAGCTTTTGAGTATAGTGTTAACAAAGTCTCTGGAAAAAGTAAGATTATTACTTTCTTTTCCAGACACTGTTACACACCTTTCAGACAAAACCAGAGGAAGAGTCCCAGCCCAAACCCTTTTGATTTGACCTGCCGCAGAGCATCTGTTAATCTAGAGTCTGCTAACTAAACAGTCCAAAATATATGCTGCCTTATTATATACGTTTTTATAAACTTTCTAGAAAGATAGTGAGTTTGTTAGGTCTGCTTGAACAATGAGGTTAAATCCTACCAGATCTTCGCCTTTATGGGTCCTATGGAAGGTCTTTAGGTTCCTTTTGTAGGTTCCAGCTCCTATTGCCTTTCCTTTCCCCCTTCCTCTCAGCAGATGGTTTCAGGGACCATCGAGGCTTCTTCCCACTATAATACTCTGTGGCTCTTTGTCGTTGTTGTTGTTTAGCCAACAAAGTGACATATCAGTCTTATCTGTACTTTCTTGAAATTAATCTGGCAGCACTGTATGGAGGGGAAGAAACAAGGGGTACAGGGAATGCAGATGGAATCTTATTAGGTACAAGGTAATCATTTCTGATGCAGGTAAGGAGCAAAAGGTATGGGAAGGAGAAGTTGGAATGATCAGTATTGCAGAGCAGGAATCAACAGGATTAGGAACTGATGGCAACAGGGGCATAAGGGAGAAGCAGAAAGAATAAGACATGATCCTGAGACTGAGTCGGGGAGGCTCAAAATGTACATTACAAGAGCACTTCTTTACGAAGCACTCCCTTTTAAATGAATTTCCGGTAGAACCTCACTCATTGATACAGTCTCTATATCCTTGTGGTTCTGCATCATTTGCTATTTAAGACGTTTATTGGGAGCAAATATGGTAGAGATTCTACTGTTCTGAAATCATCATTTTCTCTTATCAGTCCCCTTCTTCCCAAAAGAGTAGAAAGGGCTCTTGGAAATCCACACATGTACACATGTATATGAAAACCCTGGTGGCACAGTGGTTAAGAGTTACGGCTGCTAATCGAAAGGTCGGCAGTTCGAATCCAGTAGGTGCTCCTTGGAAACCTATGGGGCAGTTCTACTCTGTCCTATAAGGTCACTATGCGTTGGAATTAACTCGACAGCAGCGTTTTTGTTTTTGTTTTTTTTTTACCCATGTATACACACATGAAACCCTGGTGGCGTAGTGATTAAGTGCTGCGGCTACTAACCAGAGGGTCAGCAGTTTGAATCCACCAGGCGCTCCTTGGAAACTCTGTGGGGCAGTTCTGCTCTGTCCTATAGGGTCGCTATGAGTCGGAATCGACTAGACGGCACTGGGTTTGTTTTGGTTTTTTTGGTTATACACACACACACTCACAAAATGTGGTGTAGAAGAAATGATACGCAAGTTCTGAAAATTGCAAATTAAAAATATTTCAAAATAGTTTAATAAAGCATGAAATATTACTTGAATCCAAATTTGAACTTTAGTGAAGATTGGTTTTATTATGTTTATGAGACAGTTGTTTCTAAAAGATTTGTAAGAAGTGGATGTTTTAGAGTTAAAAATACAGTAAAACCTGTGAAAGCGAGAACCTGTGTAAATCAGAAACCCATCAGAGAAGGAAAACTCAAATATTTCCCACTAATAAAGAGCATTAGAAAAGTGGTAAGACTGTACCCTGTCAAAGGCAGAACACTTTCGAGACCTGGAAAAACAAGGCAGTCTCGCTGAGTTCCGGCTGTCACAGGTTTCACTGTATCTTTTTAAGTTTTGTGTTCAAGATTGCTTAAAAGTTAAGTTTTAGTAACATTCAGAGAGTAGACTAATGGAAGGTAGGTAGTTTACACATTTCAGGTTGAAAAACAATACTTTCTCCCATTGGCTGTTTTCAGGTTACTTTTTTTTTAAATGCTGGTGTTGAAATTAGGTTTTAGTCCAGGCTGGTTCCAAGAAGAACCTCATGATTATAATGTTAGATATCAAAACCTGGGCAAATCATATAATGAGAATACAAGATCGTGTGGTACCCTCTTATAATGAAAACAGCATCCTTGATTGGACAAGAGAGCTATGGTAAGAAAAATAATTTTTGATTGTTTGACACCCACTTAAAGAAATCAGAGAGTAGAAACCAAAAACGTGGCTTGGGTCATATTCTCTGGATTGCTCTTTTCAGAGGCTGGGATTCTGAACCTGCAGTGCAAGATGCTCTCCAGATAGAGTCAGCAGTTTACTTTGTTGTTTAGTGTTGCTTCTTTGTCCAAAGACTAATGAATAACAACCTACTGTATTAGTTGTCTGGAAACCCTGGTGGCGTAGTGGTTAAGTGCTAGGGCTGCTAACCAAGAGGTCCGCAGTTCAGATCCGCCAGGCGCTCTGTGGAAACTCCATGGGGCAGTTCTACTCTGTCCTATAGAGTTGCTATGAGTCGGAATCGACTCGATGGCAGCGGGTTTGGGTATTAGTTGTCTATGTCAGGGCTTTCATCTTGCAGAGAAGACTGCATTACATTTTAGTTTTGAGAATAAATTTCAGTGAGGATAATTATCAAATCAGATTATAAATACCATCAAAGAATAAGTCTTTTTAAACACTTTCATAAATAAAAGAGTTTCTTACCACCACCACCTCCCCCTTTCAGGGATTCACATTTTTCCCCTATGCCTTTGTTACTACTTTTATTATGTGAGCGTAGCATAGGTGAAGTAGTAAAGTTGAAATACTTTTAACTAAAAGCAGTCCAGTGGTGATTTGTTGTTTTTAATCCAAGTGTAGTATTGGAAATGGCATGGAATTTACTGCTAGGTTTTTAGGTTATATTTAAGAAAATGTAGTTTAACAGGGAAGACAATGAAGAACTTTTGAACGTTAAACTGCCAAGGGAACTATAGTATAAAGATAGTTACTTAGTTGGGCCTCTGGAATAGAATATGAGGAAATTTTCAACTCAAGTAATTGTTAGACTTTGTGAAAGTCAATAAGTATGAAGTAGAATTAATAAGTGAAAAAGCATCTCAGACCATTAAGTGCAAAAAAAAAAAAATGGTGAAAGATTATGGGACGTGAAGTCATCCTGGACTTCATAAGTTAACGCTTTGATGTCCCCAGTCTATCATGACACGTACCACTCCTTTACAAACTCCATTTTGTTTTGAAAAGGCAAAGGTCAGATTAATAAGCCATGATCATACCAACACTGAACTATTGGCTCAATTTGGAAAAACAGTAGGATTAAAAGTGTGTCTGACAGTCTGTAGTCATTCTGTGTTCACTACTCTTCAGGGTTATAGTAATACACATTAAAGCAAATGAAAAATTAACACCTTAAAAGGCAAAAGTGTAAAGAAGTATTTTAACATATAGACTTTAAAGCGAGCTTTACAACTGAACCAGGAAGCCTTAGAGTATACAGAGGGAAAAACACATTTTTCAAAATGCAGTAAGTGGGATTAGTAGTATTATGATTATGAAAGTAATATATACTTATTGTAAAACGTTCAACCAGTATAGCAAAGCAAAAATCACCTGTAAGCTTACCGCCCAACTGTTAACATTTTGATGTACAGTATGTATTATTTTCATAGACATGAATGTGAAATTGTTCAAAAAGAACCAAGACTTTCCAGTTAGAAGTTCAGGAACAACTGTGTGTGCATGTACTTGAAAATTGAAATAATTTTGCATCCTGACACCAAACCAACCCTTTGGAAAGCTGAAGTTTTAGGGATAATTAATAATAAAAAGTGTGGGGAAGACTTTTCAAATCCTTTTCTGTTTTATCTCCCCCCAGTCCCACCCTGTAAAAAAATTTGTCCCCAGAGATTTATATCTCAAGCATTTAGAGAATTAGCAACCAACCTATTAACTAATTTCTACTGTACTGATGTTATCCTGTTTGTATTATTAGACTGAAATGAAATGAATTCCTTATTGGCAAAGAAAGAAAATGGTAGTTCAGGCTGGTTTCCTAGTGCATGATATAAACATGGATTAAAAAAACCAAACCTGTTGCCATCAAGTCGATTCCAACTCATAGTGACCCTATGGGACAGAGTAGGACTGCCCCATAGGGTTCCCAGGGAACAGCTGATGGATTCAAACTGCCAGCCGTTTGGTTAGCAGCCTAATGCTTAACCACTGTGCTACGAAACCCATTGCCGTTGAGTCGATTCCGACCCATAGCGACCCTATAGGACAGAGTAGAAGTGCCCCACAGGGTTTCCAAGGAGCGGCTGGTGGATTCAAACTGCCAGTCTTTTGTTCCACCAGGGCTTCAAAAACATGGATTTAAAAAAAAAAAAAAAAAATCTTGTTGCTGTGGAGTCAGTTCTGACTCATAATAGTGAACCTAACCCTTGTGGCGTTTCCCAAGAAACAGCTGGTGGATTCAAACTGCCAGCCTTTTGTTAGCAGATACAGTTCTTAACCACTGCACCACCAGGGCTCCAAACACGGATAAACCAAAAACCAAACCGATTGCCATCAAGTCAATTCTGACTCATAGTGACCCAACAGGACAGAGTATAACTGTCCCACAGCATTTCCAAGGAGCACCTGATGGATTCAGACTGCCTACCTTTTGGTTAGCAGTCGAACTCTTAACCACTATGCCACCAAGATTTCCCCAACATGGATTAAAAAAAAAATCAAACCGGTTGCCATCTGGTCAATTCTGACCCCTAGCAACCCTATAGGACAGAGTAGAACTAACTGCCCCATAGAGTTTCCAAGGAGCATCTGCTAGATTCGAACTGCTTACCTTTTGGTTAGCAGCCATAGCTCTTAACCACCACGCCACCAGGGTTTCCAAACATGGATAGGGAGTGTCATTTCTGTGATGACCAAATAACAATTCTTAATGTGCTTATTATCAACAAAGCAAAATATTGGCCATTTTCTTTAGGAAGTATCTTCCCAATGTGAATTATACACTGCAAACAGGTTAAAGAAAAATAGGGATTATTCTATAAAAGGGATCCCTTGCATACTGATTTCTGGGAAGGTAGCTTTTCCATATGGGAACTAAAGTTGTCTCCTCAGCTTTGGCTGTTAGTCCTCCTGTGATGGAAAGTGAATAGCGAAAAGTGTTCAACACTTGGGTGTTTTAAAGGTCTTAAGCAGTCCATTTAGTTGATTGGTTTGCTTCATTCTTGAAAGAGTTGTATGCGTTAAAGACTTAATCAAATTGCATTGTATTTTGTGTATTTCCTGTGCAGGCATCTGCATTCAGGTGTATGTAGTAATGTTTTCCAAGCCCAGAAAGGGCAGGGCGTTCAGTTGCCTTGATAAAGGCAATTTCTTGGTTGACTGCGATTGAGTGCAGAATTATCATGTTAAGGGCTTAATTTATAACAGAAAATGCAGGAGTGCAAACTTGTTACACCCCTTATACATGTACAAATAAGGTAAACAATAGCAGATTACACTGGAATACTGTTTGATGTGAATATTATTGTTTGATGTGAGTGATCTTAAAAGCAGATTTCCTTGGCCTGTGCATCTTGTACCTGTTAGCACAGAGAAAACTTGTAGAAATCAGCGAGTCATCTTTGAAATATAATAAAATCAGGGAGGAAAAGCAAAGTGATGTGAGACAGCTGCTGCTTAGATTGGCAGCCTATTTATAATCTGGAGGCTCGTAGCGAGATGGCTGTGCTGTGTACTGTGCTCCCACACATCAGATAGGAACGATGATTTGTGTGCGTATGTGTACGTGTATTCCTGCTCTCAGACTTTTAATTTGTCAGAAAAGGATTCCTTTTCTTAGAAATGGAGCATGCTAGCAAAAGCAGATTTCCCGAGTTCCAGAGACTCCATAGCCTCTCCACCGGACCTCTGGGTGTTTTTCAGTGTTGGGGGAAGACTTTTGGTGGGCCAGGCATTTAAAGATGTAAGGCCTTCTCAGTATTCTTCCTGAGGCTGCCTCTGCTGAGTGAGTGAGTCATGTGGGACAGAATGTCGCATTTCAGTACCTTTTGGCTATCTGTGCACGTTAGACAATAATGATTGCCAAGCCAACGTGTCTCAGGTTTTTTAATTACGGATTTAAATGCCCACGGGAGCTCTGCTCATATGTTAATTCTACTGTTTGACTTTAAAGGATTTTTTTTTTTTTTTTGCATTTTCTGATTCAGATTATAAAAGGCAGTCAGCCATTCAACATGGAGACAGTTTACCACATAAACTTGTTTGAGGGGCAAGCAGGGCGTAGAAGTAACAGCTAAAGCTTTTCTATATTTTTGTTCTGAGAAAGGAAAAGAACCTCCTCAATACTCTCCCTTAGGTTTATTTTAAAGGCCAAAAAGAGGTATATTAATAAAAATAACCCTGATACCTGTTTTTGCAAAGGATTGTAAAGCATAGCAACGGCATCCTTAAGTCACACGTATTGTCAGCTTTTACATACCTGTGTGCCTGGTATCTACGTCATATTGTCTGAAACTGAATTTTCCACCTAGGGTAAACAACAGTTTCCCCATAAGGCATATTTTACTACAAAAACACCGCCTGAGCCACTAAGCTTGGGTGTTTTCAGAACACTCTAATGGAATTTTAATTTTAAAGCTCGGTCAAAGCATAATTAGATAGATATACCTAACTCCAAGAGGGTAGACAATTTAAAAGCCATATATAACAACATTATGGATGTTCTGATATTTTGGTTTATCCCTAGCCCACCCAGGTCTCTCACATTATGATGAATTAATTAGAAAACTGACTTCCTCTGATATCCTAGCAGAGAAATAGATAAAATATCTCTAGATAATTTGCAGGTATGATCCGGGGTTTTATTTGGTTTAAAGGACATTATTGGGACATTGGCAAAACTAAATAAGATCTGTAGATAATAATACTGTGTCAATGTTAATTTCCTGATGCCCCCCATTTTATTATGAAATTTTCAAACAAAAAGTTGAATTTTACAGTGAACACCCAAATAGTTGTATGCCATCCATATTTGCTTCATCATACTTCTATCCATGAATTCATCTTGTTTTTTAATGCAGAATTTCTTGATTCTGGTGATTGTACTGTGTTTATGTAAAAAAATGTTCTCGTTTTTAGAATAAACACACTGAAGTATTTAGGAGTTAAGGGATATCATGCCTTTGACTCACTCTCATATGGTTCAGGATGAAAATTATTTGAGTGGGTGTGTGCACGTGTGTGTTGTGTGTGTGTGTATGTGTGTGCCTACAGGACAGAGTAGAACTGCTCCCGTTGGGTTTGCCAAAGCTGTAAATCTTTATGGAAGCAAACTGCCACATCTTTCTCCCACGGAGCAGCAAGTGGATTCAAACCTCCAACCTTTCAGTTAGCAGCTGAGCGCTTAACCACTGTGCCACCAGGGCTCCTTTGTGTGTGTGTGTGTGTGTGTGTGTGTGTAGGGGGGAAAATAAATATGATAAAGAGCTAACATTTGGAGAATCTGGGTGAAAGGCTCACAGGAAATTCTCCGCCATTCTTATGACTCTACTGTAAGTTTGAAACTATATCAAAATGAAAATTTAAAGGAAAAAAATAAGTTGAAATTATAAGGAGAAAGTAATGAAATTAGAATGTTCTCCGAATACTAGAGAATCACTCTTTCTCAGATAAAATAATTTAATAAAAATTTTTTTAATCCAAAAGTATAAATGATTAGGCTTTTATTACTATCATATCAGGAAGATGGTTAATGGTTAGACCTCTGCTAACCTAGACTTAATGCTAAAACAAGAAGAAAGGGGATATCTGTTTCATCAGCAAGAATTTTACTGTTTCCCAAAAGCCATCCTGAAACATTCACTTGCCTATTGGCCATATCTGTGTGAAGGGGAACCAGTAAGTCTGGGCAAAGAAGAAATTCAGTGGTGATAAAACGTGAAAAAACTCCACCCCTTTCTATCTATGGTATGGTATAGTACTCTATTAGAAGGTAGAAAAAAGTTTTTAAAATAAAATTTTGTATGTGTGTCTAAGAGAAAATTACTTCCTTTCAACATACCTATGTCAGCATGAGCAGACACTTCACCAAAAAAGGCATTCAGGCAGCTAACAAACACATGAAGAGATGCTTGTGATCATTAGCCATTAGAGAGATAGATGCAATTCAGAGCTACAATGAGATGCTATCTCACCCCAGCAATAATGGCACTGATCAAAAAAAAAACAGAAAAACAGATGTGGGGAGCTTGGAACTCTTATACACAGCCAGTGGATATGTAAAATGGTGCAACCACTGTGGTAAACGGTGTGACACTTCCATAAAAATCTGGAAGTAGAAATACCATATGATACAGCAATCTCAGTCCTAGGTATCTATTCTAGAGAAATAAGAGCCATGACACGAATAGACATATGCACACCCATGTTCATTTACAGCCTTATTCACAATAGCAAAAAGATGGAAACAACCTAAATGCCCATCAGCAGATGAATGGGTAAACAAACTCTGGTACGTACACGCAATAGAATACTACAAACGATACAGAACAATGATGAATCTGTGAAACATCTCACAACGTGCATGAATCTGGAGGACATTATGCTGAGTGACATAAGTCAGTCACAAAAGGACAAATATTATATGAGACCACTGTTATAACAGAACAAAAAAAGGTTTACACACAGAAAGGAACATTCTTTATGATTACTAGAGATGGGAGGGGGAGGGAGGAAAAATCACTAACTAGATAGTAGACACATGTTGACTCTGGTGAAGGGAAAGGTAACATATTCACTCTCTGAGAGGAAACTCCCTATGGGTAGGCTATGTCTACATGTGTGTATTTGTTTTCATAAAGTGAATAGAAGACCATCACATAGCTTGTGAACAGTATCTAATAATGACACAATTAAGAAACAATAATGGAGCTGCATAATGCTTACCTTGAACATCTTCCTGTAAGAGATTATTTATTGGAAGGGATGTTTAATAATGATGGATGATGGCTTTATAAACTAGTCTAGAGATAGGGAACCATTATGGTAGAGAAAAGGGAAATTAAAGAATCTTCAGAACAGTAGGTTCAGTCTTGGAAAAGTCCTCAAGTCTTATACAAGTATAGAAGAAAAAAGAGACTCTCACGTCGGTGGTTAAATCAGAGAGAAACTTAATATTAATGAAAAGCACTGACAAGTATTTTTATTAATGAAAGAAAAAGCGGTGTTACTTATGAACAAGTAGAAAGCACTTTCTGGAAGAAAGGGGATTACTAGCCAGAATAGGGGAAAGGAGGGAGTGAGGGTGAATTTTGATGGCCTAGACAAGTTAGGAAGGAAACGCTGGTGGCATAGTGGTTAGGTGTTACAGCTGTTTGAATCCCACCAGGCGCTCCTTGGAAACTCTGTGGGGCAGTTCTACTCTGTCCTATAGGGTCGCTGTAAGTCGGAATCGACTCGACGGCAGGGGGTTTGGTTTTTTGGCTTAGACAAGTTAGTGAGAGAATTAGGAAAATCAGAGAAGATAATTTAATTAGAAGTAGGTTTATGCCTGGACCGAAGCAGGAGGAGGAGAAAGAATGAGGTTCAGCACCCCAGTTGGTCCAAAGTGTATAAAATCGTACAGCTGGGAGAGGCCCCTAGATGCCACCTTTCCTGGCTTTCGCTGTTAGTTGTACCTAAGGCAGCATTTCCCAAACTGTATTCCTTGGAACATTAGTGAGTTCAAATGCATGTTGACAGGTTTTCTGTGGGAAAAAAGAAAAAGCATTCTGTAGTTACAGAATTTTGAGAAATGCTGTCTGTGTACTCTCTGCCTCTAAGAGATTCTTAGCAATTAAATACTCTGAAATTCTGTAATAAAGAAATCTTTAACTGTATTTAACCTGATATTTGGCAAACTTACAAACCTCTTTTCCGGGAACTCACCTTCTCATATCTCAAGAGATACCCTTATTCCTCATTATATAATTTGGGAATGTTGACCTAACCCTTTCTAGAAAGAGAGCAATCTTCCTCTTTAATTTCCTCACCTGTTTTTAGAAATGGATTTTGGCATTTCCCAAATGTTAGTCTTGTTTCTGACATGTTCCGTAAATCCCTTTTGCTTAGGCCCTCTTGCTCTCGTGCAGTGCAGTATAACCCACTGCCATCGAGTCGATTCCGACTCATAGCGACCCTATAGGACAGAGTAGAACTGTCCCATAGAGTTTCCAAGGAGCACCTGGTGGATTTGAACTGCCAACCCCTTGGTTAGCAGCCGTAGCACTTAACCACTATGCCACCAGGGTTGTGCAAGTCAGAGTCACAAACTGTTCAAAGTAGAAGGAACCTGAGTAATTATCATTCAACCCTCCCTTTCTACAGCCCCTGTCCTGCCTCCCAGAAGGTTAGGAAACTGGTACCTAGACTTACATTGTGCCCTTTCATAAGACTTTTTTTTTTCCCCAGGCTACATGGTACAAATTCCTTTGACTTTTCCTCTTATTGTTCATTTTCTAATCTTTTCTTACTACTGTTGTTCTTTCCACATATCATTGAAAGTGTGAAACCTCAGCCTAGATAAAATAGAAACTGATACGACATGGTTTTGTTCTATAATAGAAAATAACAGAATCATATATGCATAGGATTAGCTTTTAGTTCTTTTATGTTATTCCCTTTTGTTACTCTCATTACAGCATATGTGTCTCTTTAAAGAAGATATCATTGACTCACAGGTGTCTCTGTTTCACTAGGACACCCTCCTATACACACACATCCTTTCCTTTTCCGCTAGTGTGATGCGGGACAGTTTCTGTTCTTGTGGTGGTTTTTTTTTTTCCCAAAGCGAATTGCTCTGTCCCTCCTCAGGAATTCTTGAAATGTGAGCTCAGAGAAGATAAGGATTCCTGTCTTGGATGGTTTTTTGTGGCACCTTCTCTGATGCATGGCCTCGCTTGATACCCTTTACAGATTCATGATACTGATGGAGGTAGTTGTATACTTGCTAGTAGTTATAATTGGGGAAGATATTTTTTTTAATTGTTGTAACGGTCCCTTTTATGTATTTCAAATGCTTAGTTTAGGGATAATCTTTTTCAGCTCTTAACTATCATGGGCTTAGTATATCAGCATTCAGAGCAAGTTACTTTTGAATTTGGAGTCAGTACACTTGATTCAGGTCCCAAGAGATAACAAGACGTAGGAAGCTCAGGATCATGTTTATGTTTGAGAATTTCATAACTTCTGGAGGTAAATAGAACCAACGAGGGTAATACTTTATATTCTAGATCATCAGATGATGCTAAACACAGGAGGAGCAGAAGTGGTGAAAGTGGGAGCTAGTTGTTTCCTGAGCCTGCTTTAAAAGACACAACAATAATACACGTGCCTAGTACACGCCACCACCCGCTGCATATGTACAAGGTGCTTCCCTCCTCTTGCTGCATGAAGACCAATCGAACAATGTCAGAACAGGCTCTCCTGTTCCTTGATGGCAGTTCTGATGAAAAATTGGTTTGCTGCAGGATATCAGCAGCCACTTAGGGAATTCTAGTGTTTTCCCCAAACGTGTCACAGAATCTTATTCTACAAATGCAATATGTGTGAATGAAATGCCATGTCTGAGAATGTCAGCAGGGAACAAAAGAAGACATTAGGAAATGATACCAGTTATGCCACAAAATGGAGGCCAAAGCCAAGAAAAAGTACTAATCCCAGGCAGAGTATTTTGGGATGGCAGAGTGGCCCAGTTACTGGTAGTAAATACCAGGATAAACAAAATGGAGTGGTGAAAAACATGCTTTTACAAGAGTGTCTTTGCTTTTCAGAGTTGGCCTACGTTCCTATCATTCAGGTCAAGCAGTCTCTTAAACTGTCAGCCAAAAAAAAGGAAGCTAAAATGTAGAGAATAATAATATGCCTTTGAAGGAAAAGAATTTGAGATGCTAAGGCATGATGGTTAGGACTATTAGGAACCCTGACAGTCAAGTACACTGGTTTTCCTGCATTTTATGGTTATGTGGTCCTTCTCCAGTTAGGAAATGTAACTCAGATATAATATGCTCTATTTGCCACCATATTTCAATGCAATGTTATCATTTCTAGAGCAGAGCTGCTGTTTAGCTCTCAAGCAGAAATACAAAAACAAAGGAGTCATTCAAATCCAAACAGACTAATGGGACTAAATTTTATTGCCAAGATTAGAATATAGTCTAATTGCCTAAATTAATACAAACATAAAGCGTTTAGGTCTTGAAAATTTTGCTGTAAGTGGTTGAAGTGCAATTTACAGCATCAGTAAGAGCACGATATTTCATAACACCAACTCCAGAACTTATCCAGGAGTATGGCAAAGTGCTTCTAACTCAGTTTCTCTCCCCGCCCCGCCTCCACCCCCAAGCAGATTTTGCCTGAATGGTCCATCTCCAAGGACTGTTTGGGCCTGGTTCAATCCTACCTGGTTTATAAAAGACCATCTTACTTTTTTTTTTTTTGCATGGCATGCATGCTTATCAATAAAAGTTCGCTTCTATAGTCTAGGTCTCAAATGAAAAAAGATTGATTTGACATGATTTTTAATTTTGATATGACTTATTTGGAACTCAGATCCCAAACTCATCAAAAAATACCTTTACTGCCAAGTCAAAAAGCTGACAGTCTTTTCCCCTATCTCCTGGAAGGTATTAAAAAGCAGTTCTTTTCTTTTCCTCTTCAGAGAAGATAAAGTAAAAACCAAAAACTGAGAAAGTAGCATCCATTAAAGTTTGATTGGAGTCTGTGAGTTTCAAAGGCTCCGATTAAAAAAAAGAAAAAAAAGTAGATTTAACCTTCCAGAATGGGCAAGGCTTATTTTATTCGCCCTTTCTCTTTCTTGCCTTATTTTTGACCAAATGAATTTGTCTTTAAACACAATTCTAGCTTCTTACGTGATTTGTATACGCTTCCTGCTGACGGTGTTGATACATTGATCTTGTCATAAAGTCTTGCTCTGGGTTGCATTACTCTGAGATGTTATTTTAGAAAATTGGTGATGTGCATCTGTGAGAGTATGTCATGGTATGCAGTAGGCAATACCATTAAGTGAGGCCCCGCCATCTGCGCCTGTCTGCAGTCATCCTCAGTGCAGCATCGTCACCCTTTCTGCAGCCATCAATTGCTGTGTCTCAGTTTTCTTGACCTTTTTTTTGTAACTTGGTGTCCATGTCAGGATTCTGTTCGTATTTGCCACATAGTCTTTTGCCAAATCATGTGATATATGCTTATAATTGTATGGAATCCCTTCCGTAAGAAATTGAGTCAAATAAGTTACTGGGATTTAAAAGGAGTTTGAACTGACACATAAATTAAGTCACATGCACAAGGTTATTTCAGAAAAGCTGTTTTCTCTGAATTGACGGAAGATGAAGCCTTCAGATAATTTTCTTTCAGTTTTGGGAAGATTCATTTTTTCCCTCCTGTAGATTTGCCTAAATAAGTACCAAAAACCAAACCCACTGCCGCCGAGTCAGTTCTGACTCATAGCAACCCTGTAGGGCAGAGTAGAACTGCCCCATAGAGTTTGCAAGACTGTAAAACCTTTCAGAAGCAGACTGCCACATCTTTCTCCCGCAGAATGGCTGGTGGGTTTGAACTGCTGGCCTTTTAATTAACAGCTGAGCACCTAACCACTGAGTCACCAGGGCTCCCTGGACAAGTTCGTCAGAGATTAAATCGTAACAGTAACATTCTACTGAAGATGGTGATGGGTTTGAGCCCAGACCTTCAGGTCATTATGATGTCACTTTGAGGAATAAGGTACACCTGACCCAAACCATGGTATTTTCATTCACCTCATATGCATGCAAAAGCTGGATGAGGAGTAACGGAAGACTGAAGAAGAACTGACCCCCGTGAATCATGGTGTTGTCGAAGAATATAGAATATACCATGGACTGCCAGAAGAATGAAAAAATCTGTCTTAGAAGGAATACAGCCAGAGTGCTCCTTAGAAGCAAGGGTGGCCAGGCTTCGTCTCAAGTGCTTTGGACATGTTATCAGGAGGGACCAGTCCCTTAGAAGGACATTATGCTTGGTGAAGTACAGGGGCAGCGGAAAAGAGGAAGACCCTCAACAAGATGGGTTGACGCAGTGGCTGCAGCAATGGGCTCAAGCATAACAGTGATTGTGAGGATGACACAGGATGGGGCAGTGTTACGTTCTTTTGTACGTGGGGTCGCTGTGGGTCGGAACCAACTCAGTGGTACCTAATCACAACAATATTTTGATGCCTTTATAAGGAAGTTTGAAGCATAGGGCACATTATTTTTTTTAACCCCTACAGCTAGTTAGAGTGATGGATTTGACTAACCAAAATAGCAAATTTTCTTTTTGTACGCCAGTTGAGATTACAGAGTTGAAAAGGAAAAGAACAATAACATGCAATTTGTGCAGTTGATGGCATTTTAATTTACTATTTAATAGTCTTTTCTATTGAACCTTGGTTTATTTTTAAGGAAGAGGTTAGTTTTTTCTATCAGTTGGAGTATTTATAATTAACAGTTTTCAGAGACAAATCCACTTGCTTTTTGACTTCTGTAATCTTTGTTAATTTCGTAGAAATTAGGAAGAAAACATTATACTGAGTAGGTATAATGTTCTCTTTTCCAGTTTTTTTTTTTTTTTTTTTAAGGGAAAATCCTGACGTGTTACTTATAAATATGGAGCTCTTCATAGTTAGGAATTCCAGCTTACCAAATAGCTTCACGGAGCACCACCATAGATAGATGGAATATTATCAGCCTACACACAGAGCAAGAAGAGAACACATCCAAGAGAACACAAAGAGTCGTCCACAGTCTTCTTATCTTTCAATATACTTTAGTATGTCCTGTATCTTTAGTCACACTGAGTGCTACAAAAATCTCATTTTTCACTGAACTAGAGCTATGAGACGATAGCAAGTGTATTGTTTAAAAATTAACAGGTGTACATTTTATGGATTTAAAAGTCTAGTTAGTTCTTTCTCACATATGAATACTTATTTTTGCGGAAATTGTTGCTAATTTGTGTAGGCATCATGATGCTTCACCTCTAAAGACTTCAGCATTTATCTCTGACATAACTGCCATACAAATATCACACTTAAGAAATTTAAGATTGATACAATACTGTTCTCTAATAGGATACTTCTCAAACCGTCTGTGATAAAGGATCCGTTTTTTAAAATTTTGCATCCGCTGTTGATGGAAACTTTTATAAAATACGATAAAATGAATTACTAGAAAAATGAAATTAAAAAACAATGAATGTATAAAGTACAGCCCAAATGTTTATTAGATTCAACAGACATAAAATTACTTTGTCAGATTTCTATAAAAAATTCTGAATGTTTACTGTAAATTTCTGTGCTTACATCATCACAGATCAGCAAATCTACAGATTGGCATGAGTCTGTAGAGTTTTTTTTTTTTTAATCCATGATCCAAAGATCACACATTGTACTTGGTTGCCATTCCTCTTTAATTTTTAATCTAGAATAGTTTCCGTCTTTTTTGTTGTTGTTGTTTTTGTTTTTTCATATTTTGTTTTCTTTGTTGACATTTTTGAGGAGCCTAGGCCGGTTAGTGTGCTGAATGTCCTGAAACTTTGATTCGTCTGATTATTTCGTCATGGTTGTATCCAGGTTAAACATCTTCAGTAAGAATACTACATAGAAGACATGGCTTCGTAACAGCAAGGCGCATCATGTCTATTTACCCATTATTGGTGATGTTAAATTTGATCATTGGTTAAGGTAGTATCTGTTTAGTTAATTTTCTAGGTGCTATAGGCCTGTATTCTGGATATGATGCAGTTCAATTTAACAAACATTTATGAGGGCCACCAGGTTCCAGGCAGTGGACTACAAAAATGAATAAGGCCTGATCTCCCTTGTTCTCAAGGCACTGGCAGCATAGTAGAGGAGACAAACATGTAATCAACGAATTGCAGTATAAAACAGACAATGATAAGTGCCATTGTAGAGTTATAACCAGGGGCTCTGCAAATATAGAGAAAGAGATTAATCTAGGGTAGGGGACTAGGAAAGGGTTGTGTAAGAAATGGTATTTGGTTTGAGTCTTCAGGAATGGACGGGATTTTCTGAAATCTATAAGATACTATAAAACCTCAACAACAAAAAGACAAATAACCCAGTTAAAAAATGGGCAAAGGATATGAGCAAGCATTTCACCAAAGAAGACATTCAGGCATCTAACAGATACATGAGGAAATGCTCACAATCATTAGAGAAATGCAAATCAAAACTACAGTGAGATACCATCTCACCCCAGCAAGGCTGGCATTAATCCAAAAAACACAAAATAATAAATGTTGGAGAGGTTGTGGAGAGACTGGAATACTTACACACTGCTGGTGGAAATGTTAAATGGTACAACCACTTTGGAAATTGATTTGACACTTCCTTAGAAAGCTGGAAATAGAACTGCTATACGATCCAACAATCCCACTCCTTGGAATATATCCTAGAGAGATAAGAGCCTTACACAAATAGATATATGCACACCCATGTTCATTGCAGCACTGTTTATAATAGCAAGAAGATGGAAACAACCAAGGTGCCCATCAATGGATGAATGGATAAACAAATTATGGTATATTCACACAATGGAATACTACGCACCAATAAAGAACAATGATGAATTCGTGAAACATCTCATAACATGAATGAATCTGGAAGGCGTTATGCCGAATGAAATTAATCAGTCGCGAAAGGACAAATATTGTATGAGACCACTATTATAAAAACCCAAGAAAAGGTTTAAACACAGAAGACAACATTCTTTGATGGTTATGAGGGTGGGGAGGGAGAGGGGTATTCACTAATTGCATAGTAAAAAAAAGTAGGCAGGAATTATTTTAGGTGAAGGAAGGACAACACAATACAGGGGAAGTCAGCACAATGGGACTAATCCAAAATCTAAGAAGCTACCTGAATACAACCAAACACTTTGACGGGCAGAGTAGCAGGGGCAGGGGTCTGGGGACCATGGTTTCAGGAAACATCTAGATCAATTGGCATAACAAAGTGTATTAAGAAAAAGTTCTGCATCCCACTTCTATGATGTGTACTGGGGTCTTAAAAGCGACCATCTAAGATGCATCAGTTGGTCTCAACCCACCGGGAGCAAAGGAGGATGAAGAATACCAAACATATAAGAAAAATATGAGCCCAAGAAAAAGAAATGGCCACATAAACCAGAGACTCCATCAGCCTGAGACCAGAAGAACTAGATTGTGCCCGGCTACCACTAATGACTACCCTGACAGGGAACACAACAGAGAATCCCTGATGGAACAGGAGAAAAATGGGATGCAGACCTCAAATTCTAGTGGAAAGCCCGGACTTAATGATCTGACTGAGACTGGAGGGACCCCATAGGTCATGGCCCCAGACCCTCTGTTAGCCCCAGGCTAAAACCATTCCCAAAGCCAACTCTTCAGACAAATGTTAGACTGGACTATAAGATATAAAATGACACTGGTGAAGGGTGTGCTTCTTAGCTCAAATAGACACATGAGACTATGTGGGCAGCTTCTGTCTGGAGGCGAGATGAGAAGGCAGAGGGGAAGATGAGCTGGTTGAACGGACAAGGGAAATAGAGGGTGGAGAGAAGGAGTGTGCTGTCACATTGTAGGGAGAGAAACTAGGGTCACATAACAATGTGTGTATAAGTTTTTGTATGAGAAACTGACTTAAGTTGTAAACTTTCACTTAAAGCACAATTAAAAAAAATTAAAAAGAATGGGTGGGATTTAGATAGGTAAGAGAGGTGTTGGGTGGGTGGGAGGGAATAATTTCAGCAAAAGTACAGAAGCAGGAGAAAGTGTTTTGAGTTCTGGAAATAGCAGATAATTCGGAGTAGTTGAAGAAAGGAATATAGTGGGAGGTAAAAGAATAATTGTTAAGGGCCTTAACTACCTTGCCTAGGAGTTTAGGCTTTATTTTGTAGTTACTAGAGAGACGACACTGGGAAATTGTAAGCAGAGAAGTGACATCGTGAGATTTCTTTTAGAGAAAAATTATTCTATCAGCAAAAGAATCTATCTGTTGTAAGTGAAGAGAGACATTTAGGAAGCTCTTATAAATCGTCCTAATAAGAGACCTGAATTACACTGGTGAAATGGAAAAACAAGGCAGTGCAAGGACTAATTAGATGTAAAGAATGAGGAGAATAATGGAGTGAATGAACATACATGCCTGGGACACCCAGCTTGAGCTATTAGGGTGTCATTAAGGTGGAAAACTCTTAAGAGGAGGAAGATGATGACGAGTTGAGTCTCTAGCAGGATAGATTTGAGGTGCTGGTGGGGCATTCAGATGAAAATGTCTATCATACAAACAGAAATGTGGATGTGGGGTTCCAGGTGAGTCCAGGGCTGGAGATGTAAGTTTATTGTCCCCTGCTGTATTCCAGACACTAGGCAAGCACTTTACGTATGTTAACTCCAAAAGATAATTGCAGCATTGAGATTGACTGCATTTGCCCAGAGAATGAGTACAGAGAGGGAAAGAAAGAGGGCCCAGGACAGAAACTTTAGGAGCATCTGAATATAAGAGGGTCTGAGTACCATGGAGCCCTGGTGGTGAAGTGGTTGAGAACTCGGATTGCTAACCAAAAGGTCAGCAGTTCAAATCCACCAGCCGCTCCTTGCAAACCCTATGGGACAGTTCTCCTCTATCCTACAGAGACTCTCTGATTTGGAATTGACTCAACGGCACACAGCAATAACAAAGGGCCATGTAAAAGAGAATCAAGAAAATAGTAACAAGAGAGCAGAGGGTTCCAAGAAGAGCATGATCAACGGTGCAGTTGCACAAAGAGGTCAAGTAAGGCAAAGATTTGAGTGACTTCTGGGGAAAATTGATCACATAAGGGTGAACAGAAGGTGAGGGTGAAGATGGCGTGAACTTCAGGCTGAGCCTGTGGCCTGGTGAAAAGATTCTTTCCAGTAATAATGAGCAGCTCAGGAGTAGGGATTGTCAAGGTCAGAAGGCAGAGGGAGAGAATAGTGGAAGTGGCTTACCATGGATCACAGGATGGATAGGAAGTAGCAAAGCTGTGACTGGCTGATAGTCTGGGAGTCTAGACAGAGTGAAGGACCTAGAGTTTGCAGTTCGCTTCTGGTTTTTGTGCATACACTTTGAAAATTAATGTCATACTAAAGAAGCTTTTGGTGTGTCTTTTTGTTTGGTTTGTTGCGTATACAGTTTTAAAATAAAAAGAAGGCAAGAGTTAAGAGTATTTGCCTTTATCTTTGCAGTCAGTCATTAAATGAAAACTGCTCTAAAAACTCATGGACATTTTTTGCTTTAGAGAAATTTTGTTAGCTAAGTACATTGCTTGAAATAACATCTCTATTCTGCAGAAGTCAGAAAAGAAGAAGCATCTCAGCCAGAATTCTTTCATGAATTAAGAAATGAAGAGGGATGCTTAGTACCAAGCAGGAGATGTCATGAAATCGTAGACTTCTAGTGTCGGAAGATATCTTAGAAATCAGCAATCTCCTTATTTAAACAATTGGTTCACTGAACACTTATTAAACATCCTACGAGTAGCCAGGTTAAAAAGTGAAGTTACCAATTAAAACAGTTAATTCTTGCCCTCAAGGGGCTCACAGTCTAGTGGGAGGATCAGAGAGCCCAGTAACTTATTTAAGAAGTTTCGTGATAAAGGAGAAAGGGCACTATAATTTAGTGGATGCTCATTTTGTCCTGAGCACTCTGCTGGTCGCTTACCATGCATTATTTCATTTTCACCTCTCAGGAAAAGGAAGAAGGTCAGCAGTGTGTGTGTGTTTTATGTAGAGGAGACTTGAGCATACTTACAGATGGAGGAGAAGGGGCCAATGAAGAGGGAGATACTGTTTGCTGTCTGGTTACTTTTATGGCTCCAGTACTCTCAGCAATTCAGCCTTACAAATTAACTAATCATTATTATCACCAGCCCACTGGGTGAGGGTAAACAGACAGCTGGGGTGGGGTACAGTATACTTCCAAAATAAAGGGAAAATAAGTAACTTTACAGAATTCTTGTGACATACAAATAGCATAAGGTATTTAAAAGAGAAGACTTTGTAAACTGTAGTGTTAGTTACATGTGCAGAATGCAGACATTTTTTAAAAAGTTGTATATCTTAGATTGGTAGTATACCAGGTCTCAGGTGACTTAATCATTAAATTACTAATTTTCCCTAGAAATGTTCGAGAGACTTTGCTTCATGGATATAAATTAGGGGACAGCTATAGTTTTTAATCTTTAAAAGATTCTTATTCCTGCAGCTGACTAAAAAAATTTTTGTTTCCATTTCTTTTTAGTGTGGTATTATTAAATGGCTAAACATGAATGTTCCTTGGACTTCCATAACTGTTTTGTGGTGGGTTAGAAGCAGAATAGTTTTTTGTAATAGATTGAACAAATTAGGATATTTATTTAATGAAAATGCTGAAATTGAAACTTTTCCCACAGACTACAAAGTGACTAATGGCCCCTCTCTCTACTTTGAAGGAAACACTGAGCATCTAATCATATAGCCCAGAAAATGCTAGGTGGTGGCAGAGTTACACTAGATGAAATGACCTTTTATCTTCAAGGATCATACGTTCTGGATCAAAAGACAAAACAATGCACATAAAACATTTAACAAGCAAAATGGTAGTATGGTGTAGCGGTAAGAGCATGGGCTCTGGAGCAGCCCTGGCTGAGTTAGCATTCTGCTCTGACTCTGCCACGTAACTACCTTTGTAGCCTTGGGAAAGTTACTTAACTTTTCTGTACTTCAGCTTCTCCATCTGTAAAATAGGGTGCTAATTATACCTATCTCATAGGATTGCTTAAAGATTAAATTACATACTGTTAAGTTAATGTGTTTACAACTGTGCATGCCATGTGTTGTTGTTGTTGTTAGGTGCCATCAAGTTGGTTCTGACTTATAGTGACCCTGTGTACCACAGAATGAAATAACGCCTGGTCCTGCACCATCCTTACAATCCTTGTTATGCTTGAGCCCATTTTTGCAGCCACTGCATCAGTCCATCTTGTGGAGGGCCTTCCTGTTTTCTGTTGACCCTGTACTTTAGCAAGCATGATGTCCTTCTCCAGGGACTGATCCCTCCTGACAACATGTCCAAAGTATGTAAGACCCAGTCTCGCCATCCTTGCTTCTAAGGAGCATTCTGGCCGTACTTTTTCCAAGACAGATTTGTTCGTTCTTTTGGCGGCCCATGGTATATTCAGTATTCTTTGCCAACACCACAATTCCAAGGCGTCAGTTCTTCGCTCTTCCTTTCACATGCATATGATGTGATTGAAAATACCATGGCTTGTGTCAGGCACACCTTAGTCTTCAAGGTGACATCTTTGCTTTTCAACACTTTAAAGAGGTCTTTTGCAGCAGATCTACCCAGTGCAATGCATCTTTTGATTTCTTGACTGCTGCTTCCATGGGTGTTGATTGTAGATCCAAGTAAAATGAAATCCTTGACAACTTCAATCTTTTCTCTGTTTATCATGATGTGGCTTATTGGTCCAGTTGCAAGGGTTTTTGTTTTCTTTATGTTGAGGTGTAATCCATACTGAAGGCTGTGGTCTTTTGATTTTCATTAGTAAGTGCTTCAAGTCCTCTTCACTTTCAGCAAGCAAGATTGTGTCACCTGCATAACGCAGGTTGTTAATGAGTCTATGCCATGTAGTAAGTAGTATATATGTGTTTGCCGTTATTATTGTATGTTTAGGTTTTAAATTGCTTGATTCAGACATTTGGTGTAAGGGTTTCACAGATCATTCAAGGCAGATAGAGTCAAGGGAAATTTTATAGCATAGGTGGGACTTAAATCAGAACCCTCAAGGATGGATGGACAAACAGAGATGGAGGAGAGAAAGGTACTTCAGGTCCAGGGAACATCATCAGTAAAAGCTTAAAAAATGGGAACCAATTTGTTGAGTCTACAGAGCATGGGAAAGACCGATCTGATCCAGATGGAGGGTGAATATTGGTTAGATCAGTGGTGGGATAAGAGTGGATACAGTGGACAAGATTATTATGCTGAAAATAGCAGTTTGCATTCACATTTATTCACTTGATTCTAGCAAAAACTATTATTTAGATATATTCATGTAAGATATATAAACATTATTACCATAGGGTTGTTATGAGTTAGAATCGACTCAGTGACAACGGATTTGATTTTTTTGTTTTTGTTTTTTTATTGTTATGATTACTACTACTACTGGAGCCCTGGTGGCACAGTGGTTAAGAACTTGGCTGCTAAACAAAAGGCTGGCAGTTTGAATCCACCAGCCGCCCCTTGGAAACCCTGCAGGGCAGTTCTGCTCTGTCCCATAGAGTTGCTATGAGTCAGAATCAACTTGACAGCAACGGATTTGGTTTGTTTGTTTGTACTACTACTACTACTATTATTATTTTCTTTTTAAAAATAAATATACTGGAGCTCAGAGAAGTATGACTTGTCCAGCAGCACCAGATTTTCATATTCCAAACCCAGCCCCGTTTCCACCATATTTTGCCTTTTCTCTGCCTTTGTTAGAAAAACAGGTGGATTTGAAAGTAAACTTGGCCAGTCAAGATAAGCTCCTTTCCCTGTTTTACCCTTAACCTATGGAGTAGCCTTCAGGCTGTTGACACTTCTCTAGTGAAGCAAATTTGGATCAAGATGAGATGTGTGCCACCCAACCCCTGACTCCTTCAGGAGAGCAAGAGAGGAATGTTCCTGAAATTTAGAATGCAGATCGTATCATTTCATTGTGTCCCAGATATACTTCACAATATGGGGCTCTGGTCTATATTTTCTTTTACAAAAACAGACACACACGGGAAAATTTTGATAATCCTTGAAGATCCCACAAAAGTTGTAAAATTTAGTTATTTATTATTAGTCTCATGTTTTACATTGTGGAGTGTGTGGGTGTGGATATGTGTTTAAAGAAGTACGCAGTGTAGGGGAAGGTGATGAAATATTAAAGTGAACATTCTCAGACAGAAAATGGGATCGTTTGCAGGTTATTTTTCTGAACTTCACTCTGTATTAATTCCCACCTACCAGTCGTGAGTAGAAAGAATAAACAGCAAACATGTTTTACTTGAAGTTCCTTTCTGTTCTTTCCTGGAACATGGTAATCCCAAGAAGTGCAAAGAAAAAAGTAGAAGCAGAGATGCTATTTGGAATGTAAATACCGTAATGACACTGATCGTAGTGATAGATCCTGCACCTTATTGGAGGGTCTCCCATTCCACTCAAGAGTAAGGTGGAGAAGTGCATTATCCTCGGACTTGCAAGTGATACAAATAAATGATAAGCATGGAAATTAAAGAAAGATTTCTGTTGTTAGGTTACATGAAGGGTACACATCTCACTTTTTTCTCATCAGTTTTTTGGTTTAAATTTTGTTACCAAATCAAAATCATGATGTATTTAATATTCATGCTAATTGCTTATTTTTAATGTGAAGAAAATTTACAGTAAAACTATGGTAAAAGATAGTTCTGTGTATCTTCTGTAAAGTAGCACAGGGTCCTGGCTCCAGAGCTGACCTGGGTCCTTGAAAGGTCAGGGCCCTTCTTCATCTCTTAGAACTTCGTTGTCACCTTGCGTGTTTCTAGACGCATGATAGGTATGCTATCAGTGAGTGAGTATTACATGCGGCGTTCACATGGTGGTCACAGGGAAGAAGAATCAGTTTCTTGATTAGTTGCTCTGGATTCAAGTGTTTTTCTAACAAGGAATCATCTGCAAAACTACCTTGCAGGGTAGCTTTAAGGATTAAAACATTGTGAAGTACCTGGCGTATGCTAGGTTTTTAACAAAGAAATAATAGCTATTATTATTGTTTTTGAAAATTTTTCTTGATTGAATGTAGTTTCGACTTTGCATTTTTCTGAGATCTTTGAAAATACATGTTGTTAGTATTATTAATTTATATTTTGTGCCTTTGAAGGAAAAAATAGAAATACTCCCTTCTAAGTGAGAATTGCTGGTCTTAAAATATCTTTGTGCCATTTTCACTGTGGGCAAGTTTACCACATTCTTAATGATACATATTCAAGCTAGTTCACTTGTTAATCCAAATGTACATTTTAAAATAAGATATTTCTTTGACCAGTTTTAAATAGATTGTAGTAATGTGTTGTAAACTAAATTCAGGTGAAATCTCACTGATCCCACTAGATGGCGTTAATTCATCAAGCGATAACTTCATTCCCTAGCTTCTGCAGACAGCCTTCTATGTAGTTGAACTGATTTTGAGTATCTTTAATGAGTGAGTTTCGCAGTACACTCTTCGACTCTGTGCTGTTTACATTTAGCAATTTGTGGAGGTTATTCAGAAAGGTTGAGAAGAGCAAAAGGCTGAGGGCCAGTCTATTGAAACTAAAAAAAACTATAATAAGCTACAGTATTTTCTTAAAAAAAAAAAAAAAAAAAACCCTTTGCTTTTGAGTCAATTCTGACTCACAGGGTTTCCAAGGAGCAACTGGTGAATTTGAACTGCTGACCTTTTGGTTAGTAGCCATAGCTCTTAACCACTATGCCACCAGGGTTTCCAGTATTTTCTTAGGTGCTTGTTAATTCTAGCTTTGACTTAGTCTTTTTCCTAATTGTATATCGGACTTTCCAGTTCAGACATGTTTTCTTGTCTTTTATTGCTCTATTTTCATAATTCTTGTGTGGGCTTCTGGAAACGTTGGAAAATGGAAAGCAGACACTTAAAAGCACACAGTTTATGACAGATTTCATTTTTAAATCATTTGGTTCATAGTTACAGGAACTAGATTAACAGTGACCCACTTGCAGGTTATTCTGTTTCTTTAGTCATAAATGTAAAATAAAAATGAACACCCCAGTTATTTAGTTCTCTCTTGTCTGAATTTGAATTATTTATTATCTATAAAGACAGTTTTATATTCCAGATTAGTCAGTTTTCAAAGTTAAAAAATTGTGCTTTACTGTAGTCCTTTGTAGGGTCTAAATAATTAAAATATTTTACTTATATTTTATTTCTTTGCTATTCTTTAGAGTTTTGAAGTTGAAGTTTTTTTTTAAAGAAATGATGAGTATGTTTCACATGCAAAAAAAGTATTTCTCCATTTCATTAGAAGTGATTTATGTCTTTATGATCAGATTCATACAGCCAGAGTAAAATTGTTTCAGAATGATGGGATGATCCATCTTGAGCCATGGAGGCTTAATTGCACTACAGATATTATTTTATTCATTGCTCCTGGGCAGTAAGTAGTTGGTACTGATAGTTCCTTAATGTTTATTTAACCATTCCAATATAAGGCAGCTCAGGTTTCCTAGTAAAAAGATTGCTGATAGTTTCATGCACTGATACGTAATAAAAAGCTGAGAATAATCAGGGGCTTTGCCAATAGAGGAAACCCCGGTGGTGAAGTGCTACGGCTGCTAATCAAGAGGTCGGCAGTTCAGATCCACCAGGTGCTCCATGGAAACTCTATGGGGCAGTTCTACTCTGTCATGTAGGGTCGCTATGAGTCGAAATTGACTTGACGGCAGTGGGTTTTTTGTTTTTGCCAGTAGAACGGAACACTGGTGGCACAATGGCTTAGTGTCTCAGTTGCTAAACCAAAAGGTCCTTGGTTCCAATGCACCAGCTGCTGTGCGGGAGAAAGATGTGGCACTCTGCTTCATAAAAATTTACAGCCTTGGAAACCCTATGGAAGCAGTTCTACTCGGTCCGGTAGGGTCACTATGAGCGGGAATAGACTCAACAGCAATGGGTTTTGTTTGGGTTTGCCAGTGGAGTCAAACAGCCTGGTTTATAAGTTAGAACAGGAAGACCTGAATGAACATTTTGTGCCCATTAATGAAATTAATATCTCAAGCAAGGTTTTTGCTTTCTCTGATGTTCTTAAAAGCTTTAACCAAAAAAGCAACTGCCCAAGATTATTTATATACAAAGCATTCGCTATATTGTGACTGATTTTTTTTGTTGACTTATGAAAATTAGTTTCTTTCTAATCACACCTTATGCACATATTTGTAAGTATATGTGTTATATAGATATGTATTACAATTTACCATGTTCAGAGAAATTTGTGATGAGAAAGAAATATGATTGTAAAGGGAAGAAGTAAACATTGTTGCATAGCACTTGAGCTTATCTGTGTCCCCATGTTTCCTCTTGGGGAGTAGAAAGAAGAAAGAAGTAAATTTTGAGTGTATGTGTGTATATACTTGTAGTGAATGGGAGAGAAGGAGAGGTTGTCTTTTCAGGAGACATTAACTCTGTTTTATAAACAGTTCTTTGGGTGGTAAGTCCCTTAGTCTTGAGGAGACGATTCAGTGGAAAGCTATCCAGTCCCAGCAGGATATAGCATTCATCCGCAGTAAAACTTAAGCACTGCAACAAAATAAATTCTTCTGTGCTGTGCAAACCAATATGAAGGAAAATGATTTTTTTGTTGGATAAGAGGTCAACGGAGCATAGTTCCTGAAAATCTTTATGTTGAAGAAAATGATACAGGGTATTCTGTTACAGCCACTGATCAGATATTTTAGTTCATGAAATACCAGTTTTGTATTTTAAGTAGCTTTTATTATCATCTGAGAACAAGGACTTCCTTTTCTCTCTCTAGCTACCCCTTTTCCAAGTCTTATTTCTTAGCAATTAAAAGTGAAATCGTTTTCCTTTGGTCACAAGTATAAATTTTACTGCATCCAAGATCTCTGATTGATTCACTTTGTTGTCCAGCAGCCGCTTCCTTGATGTCAGACCATTTCTGAGAATATTGACTGTTGTAAAGGGCTCTTTTGCACTGAGTTATCTGGTGTATTTGAAGATAAATATCTGATGGAATTTCTTACCAGCATGTATGATTTAAATTTTTACTTTAAAATTTTAAGTAAAATAAATTCAAAACATTTTAAGTAAATGGAATAAGAAAACAGGGAGGAGAGGGTTTTAATCATTGGTATATCTTTTAATTTTCCAGTTTGTGACTTCATTTAAAAAAAAAAAAAAAGCCCTCTGTTATTTTGAACCAAAGATTCTGGAATTACTACTTTTCTAAAAATATCTCTTACAGCTAAAACTTAATGTATTGAAGCATTTTAGTTTTGAAGATGATACATATTTTTATAAAGATGTATTTCCAAATGGAAATAGCACTGAGGCTTCTGAAACAGGGAACCTTTCCAAAACAGGCATGTGGTTGCCTGGGTGAAGAATATTAGGTTGCAACACTCAAAAAGGAAATCCTGGCATAGGAAGCAATTGATGAAGGGCAAATGTCTGCAGAGTCTAGTGAAGCTTTTAAAGGCATTTGTGTGGGCCTGCGTGCAAGGCCTCCGCCAGTACCTTTCAAATTAAATATCGTGTGCTCCATAGTGTGCTGCGCCATGCTTGTACTTGCATCTTTGCTTCTATTCTACATAGTATGTCATTCTTAGTTTTAGCCTTCTGTAAGTACTAGTCATCATCCAGCTGAGAACTGCAGCCTTTCCTCACTCTGCCCTTCGTGAAAATGTCATCATAGTAATGGGCAGCAGGGGGCTTTATGATGTTTTAAAAACCAAGTTCATCAGCATTTTTAAACTATCAGTTTATTATTTAGTACCATTATTCTGCAAATACTGAATATTTTGTGACTTTAATCTTATAAAAGGTTTTCTCTTTTTTCTTGTAGAAGGGGTAGGTATTATCCTCATTTTGTAAAAGTGGAAACTAATAGAAAAGAGAGGCTGAGTGATGGCTAAAGCTACACTGATAATGTGAAAGGCAAACTAGCATCCTGGGTGGTTTTTCTTTTTTGACCTTTAGCCCAAGTGCTTTCCTCTGTACAGTGCAGATACAAAAAACTTTACAGCTCTTTTTGTTTAAATGGAGTTCTTCATATTCAGATTTTCTTTTCAAAGCAAGAAATAGCTGAGCTTAAAAAGATTCTCCTCCTATCTCAGACTGTCTCAAAATAATTTTAATGGGTAAATGTCATTTAGGGGAGAAGCCCAGGTCACAAAAACGAACTTAGGTGATGGTACAAGTCCAAAAGAGGTGGCAATCCTAGTATTCAAGCATTAGTAAAATTTCTGCAGCAGATAGATCTGTATTTGATTAATGCATTTAATTTGAGCTGTGTTTTAAGTTAAAAAGTACCACCAGCCTACTTAATATTGAGAACTTTGGGTTTGTTTGTTTTGGGGACTGTGTTTTCCATTATTATAACTATGGAATTTTGATGTTGGGGAAGAAGGGACCTGGATATTGATGTAAAATTAGGAGTTCTATGGAGGGAGAGCCTCTGAATTCCCCAAGATGTGTGCATATTTTCTGTGTATACCTTTGTGCACATACGGCCTTTTTTTCCTGGGCACAGGGTTTATAGTTTTTTTATTAAGATCCTTGAATAGGTCTGTGACACTCCCTCTCCCCAATGATAAGATCCTTGATTCAAACCAGTTCCTTTAATAAGTTTGGGTATAAAGCGTTTTATTTTTCCCCTCAAGTGAAGAGGGCCACATGTGAATACCTTTTTTCAAAATAGTGCTTTCAGCTAGATGTTTTTGCTGGGAATTGTTCTCTTTAGTCGCGATTTATAAGTGTAAAGAGATATGGTAGATTACCATTTCACTCTATTGGGAAGTTAATAAATAAACTTCACAAGCTGTTGTAAGTACACGTTACAAATTAGTTCCTTTCAGAAGTATTAGCCATTTCACAATTATTGTGAGAACTAAGTACTCTAGTTATCCGGGCCAAATATAGAAGCAAATCATAAGGATGGAGCAAAGAAAAAGGCTGCTTTTAAAGGAGCTCAATTCACCATTAAAACCCAGCCCAGTGAGGAATGTGCCATATTGTAATGATTTAAATCACTTAATGAAATTCATGTTATTCGAGAGGATTTTTTTTAACATTAAGTGAAGTAGTAATTTTCCAGTAGTCAAATTTTAATGAAAACATTTACTCATGTAAATTAGAGCCTTATTATTATATATTAGTTTTACTGTTGTATTTGTTTTTACTAAAAATAGTTATTTTTTCCCTTATATTTCCTCATGAAATCCTTCAGAACCACTTCTAGAAATGCTGTCATTTTGCCATAAGTATTTCGTTTTCTCCCCCATCTAGTTTTTCTGAAGTAGTGCTAACTCTGCCTTAATTTGATTTGGCATCCCTGCAATTGAACATTTGTAAGTATCTTGTATTATAGCCCATCTGGGTTGTCATAGAAACCAAAGACCTCCATCCTCTTCCCTCTAGTTAAAAATGGAATGCAAACAGGGCTTCAAAGTGACGTTTTCCTAGTAGGAGTGACAGCCTTGTGAAGTGTGGAACAGAAAGGTTTCTTATTGGTTTTATTCTCCCATGGTCCATCATACCAGTTAACTCTGATGCTTGCAGCTTTTCTCTTGAAAATCTGGCAAGATACTAATGGAATTTTTAAAATACAAGCATCAGGGGAAAAAAAAAACAAGTATGCAATTAATCCTCCTTCTGCTCTTTTCTTATACAAAAATGCAGTGTTGGCTGCCGTGTTTCTGTTTTTCTTTCTGTGTTATTAGCTGGTCTGTTGAAGCTGTGGGACACGCGGGGAAGCACCAAGTGGTTACCGAAACTTTGACTTTCGTTATCAGCCTCATTGTTTGTTTCCTAGGTCAGATGAATGTGGCTTTATCTCCGCAGAACTACGGGCCTGTTGGCTAAGTACATGGCAGTGATTTGTTATTAGAATAGAAATTTGTTTATATGCAAAATCTACATGGCCTGTCGTTGAACCTGATGACAGAACCTCTTACAGCCCCCTTTCCACAGCCCTGTAGTTACCAAATCCTTGACTTTACTCCATATTCCCTTCATCTTCTCTACCAGAACCCTACAGGCCTTTTAGTTTCCTCTTTGACTTCTGTGATGTTTCTGCTTCTCAAACAGTTGTGTTAGTAAATTCCAGTTTGCTGGTTCAGTTGTGTTGGCAGGATGTCTGGTTTGGTGGTTAAGGTTTGTTGAGTTATTGATGAGGGCATTAGTCAAAGTTCAGAGTGTCAAGTTCTTATTGTAAAATATGCATATAGAAAATGACACACATAATGACCTGTGAATGTGAAACAAACACAAGTTGACGTAGAAGCTTGTACCCTCAGAGGAGTGTTTCAGAGGAACTAGATTAAAATGGTCATTAGACAGTTGCACCTGAGGGGCTTTTTGGTCAATTCTTTTTACTATTTCTCAAAAAGAAAACATTGAAGGCTTTAAATAACAACCACCTTTTGACTCTTAGCTAGTTTCTGATGATCGTGTAGCTACTTTCTTTAGTCCCACATCTCAACTAACAGTCGCTTTCAGCAGTAAATTCAGAAGCGTTAGGAGTATTATCCCATCTTGACAGAGATCCTGCAACTCCCAGTTGAGTATGAGTAGTTTAGATGCTGGTGTATCTAAAGGTAAGCGAGTGTGTTTTCCAAATATTCTTTGGCATGTAGTGTGGGAGTGAACAATTGGTTTTCACAGTGTAGTGTGGGAGAAGTGATGGAGCAGTTTCTTCATGCTAAACATGTTGCTTTTTCCTTTCGTTTGCTACCCTCACTTCTAATTTGGCTGAAACTGCATTTTGTGTTTTGTCAAGTATTGACCGGTTGAGAGGGTTAACATACTAACCTCAACTTCCATGTCAATTAAAAAAAAATTAAAAACATTAGTATCTCTCCTAAATCATTGTTTCTATTTATTACCATTTTTTTTTTTAAAGACTAGGGATGTTGCTGGTTGTTTAATAAATGTCATATTGCTGTCAGCCTTGCAGAAGGTTGTGACTTTCCCTTAGCACAGAGGAATAGAACACGCATTTCTGTTCACCACTGCTATGACTCATCCTTATGTACCTTGGAGATAGTAAGGGCTTGAACATAAAGAAACATGATGACTTTCTCCCCCTGTAAGATAAAATCTCTCCTAAGTCTCAATCCCTCATCCCTGTGCTCCATTATCACCAGTTGTTAATAAGCAGCATAATATTCGGCCTTCTTAAATATGTGTTTTTAGGTGTATTTCTGCACATTATTTACGTAGTTCTTCCTCCTGTAACTACCAGTCCTGAAATTATTCAGTTCCTTCTAAATCATCAGCTGTCTATAGAGTTATTTATTTTCCTTCTAAAAATAAACATGCGTTTTGAAGTATACTTGTTAGAAACGAGGTAGGTGAATTCTATATTCTGTTCTCAAAGAATAGTCTTTTTAAATGTATAGAGCCTAGTGGAAGTATATACATGTCTTTTCATTGGGTACGTATTAGTTTATCTGTTGAGGAACCTATAACTAACCGCTGACATCTAACCTTACCTTACTCCTTTTCTTCAAAGTGATCATTTTTAATTATTATTGTTAGGACATATTTAATTTTTTGTCTCAAAAATTTTCCTAGGGTGTAGCATTGTTCAAAATGTATACTGTCCCAGGCTTGATCTTGCCTACTGTTTGTGGCCCCACTTTCTCTATTTACTGTTGTCTTCTCTGTTTACATTTTTTATCTTCCAGTAATTTTTCTTACTGACACTTTATAAAAAACAGTTCTTTTGTGTATACGTCATCTGTCTCCTGAGACAGCTTTATAAACTTCTTAAAGAATTCGGCTTGCTTTCGTGTCCTACCTCAACATCTAATACAGTACTATACACTCAGTAGGTATACTCAGTAAATACTGTTTTCAAGCCTTGGCTCGCCCACCCTATACACGGCCCTAATAGCCTTTCAGATCTAAGATGAGAGCATGATTAGCAAAGTGCATGTAGAACAGCGGGCAGATTGATGGTTGCGGTGATTCAGAGGATGTTCTGTGAACCTTTTCTAATGCTGCTTTCAATTCTGTGCTAATAGCGCGATGGAAACCCAGCTAGGAGTAGGTTGCCCATCTTTAAAACAAAGAAGGCTAGAATGGTTTGTATTTGCAGCTCCTGCACTTATCTTCTGGGATTCAGTAATCTTTTTAGCCTTTGTCCGCAGCACCACATGTGTATTCCTGGGTAGCAGACTGATTGCTGCTGATGATACTGAAATGTTTGCATAGGAGCAAAACTGTGGTGCCACCTTCTTCATGAAGTGTTCAGAGATGACCTGTTTGCACATGGGCCCATAGTGTATAATGTTTTTATAGAAGAGCAGTAGAGTAAGGTCTGGCTGTGGTTGATTAAGGAAACCCTGGTGGCGTAATGGTTAAGTTCTACGGCTGCTAGCCAAAGGGTTGGCAGTTCGAATCCACCGGCGGCTCTTTGGAAACTCTATGGGGCAATTCTACTGTGTCCTATAGGGTCTCTATGAGTCGGAATTGACTCAACGGCACTGGATTTGGTTTGGTTTTGGTGGTTGATTAAAGTGGTCGTTTTAGATCCCGATAAGCAGACCCACGCATTGCTGGTGAGGGAGGCTGAAATTGCAGAAGGAGTTTGCGGCAGGAAGCAGGTAGGCCCAGCGGCAGGTTGATTTGCACCATGAGACAAGCAGCACGCGTAAACAGATGGCCCAGCGATGAGTCAGGGCAGATCCTGAACAGGTAGACTGGCTTTTGCCTGATTCTTAACATGCTTATAGAGAGTGGGATTTTAACTTGTCTGCCACTCTTAAGGCTGAAAAGCAAGCACTTCGTGAAAGAAATTCTATTCATTGGGAAACGAGAAGCGTGCTTTATTAGGCAGAGGAGAAATCTGGCTGTCACTAGATCTGGACACCGAGAAGCCAGCGCTTCCAGGAGCTGCTTCCTCTAGGCATGGGCTGGCCTCATGTGTCGGCATATGGTCACTCAACATCGTCCTGCCGAATGCTTCAGCGTGCAACGTGCAGCCAGAAAATATTAAAATTATGTTTTCAATATTAGGTTTTTAAGATTATAGACTCTTTAGTTGCAAGCACAAATCTGATATTTGACCTAAGAAAAGCATTTTTAAAAAGGATACCATGGTGGTGAGTGCAATAAAAACATACAGTAACATAAGTTTGTAATGGTATTAAGTAAGCAAAGATAAAATATTCATGGAAAAATCCTTCAGTTTCACATCTAAAGCATAGGCAAAAAGAAGAGTGAAGTGGAATTCCCAGATCTAATCATCTGTCTTCAAAATGTAAATGTAAACAAACATTTCCCTGCCAAACACTTTCAGAAGTACTAAGCATCTCATTAATTTTCAGAAACCAGATTTTGCTGTAGTCTTATATCTCTGTAAAAGGTACAAAGTAAACTGGTTTAAGTGTTTAAATATAGCATTGATGGATGAAATGGCGTACTGCTTAAATTCCTGTACTTTAATTCTCTATCACATTACACTGTATCGTAGACAAATCCACAGTGCATGCGCTTGGGCTCAGAAAAAGCAAGTTAGTGATGGGCAATGTGAGTCAGAATCGACTCGACGGCACTGGGTTTGGTTTTGGTTTGTTTAAAGCTCTGTGGTTAGGGCTGTAACCAGAAACACAACACTGCAGTGGTAGAAACCTTGTTCTGAGATGGCTGTGAGGGCTGTGAGTGAATGCCACTGGTTAAGGCGGAGGTATAAATAAAGCACCTTGGTTTCCAAAATAATTGGGATCTTATTCAGGATTAATTGTGCCAGGATCTGCTTCCCAGATTGGCTTTCGTTTTATCTGTTCAAGCATGTACACCTAGCCTTTGCTCAGGGCAGAAGGAGCACTAATCTACCTTTGTGCATATGGAAAATAACCTTCCTGGCACTGCGCTAAAGCGCCAGGAGAACGCATTATTGATGGAATAGGCCACTGTCAAGAAGGATGTAGATAGACTTAGTAGCTAGCTCTTAAGCAATTTTTTAAAGTGAGCTACTGAGAGACACGTATAGAGAGATACTTTAGTGAGTAAATTCCTTCGTCACAGGCAGCTTGTGGACACCAATGTGATCTAATTGTAATATAGATCACCTTGTAATTGTGTCACCCTGTATGCTTTGATAAATTGAGTACACTTCTTACAGAATGCCACATTATCAAAGGTTTGAAAGATAGTAAATTTGGAGCTTTACTCTTGTGAAGATTATCGGAAGATTTTCAAATCACTTTTGGTTTAAGTAAGCTCCTGTCATTTGTCTGCTGGTTTCCAGCTTTGTGTTCTTGGTTTTTTTTTTTTTTTTTTTTTGTCTACACATGCATAATTGAGCTGAATAAGTGTGCCAGTGAGTAACGGAGCTGCGTTCAGCTTCTGCTTAAGTCTGCAGTATTAAAGTGTTCCTTTTGTTACACATGCTGGTCTTGCAGACTCTGTAGAGCCTTATCAAATGCAGCCAGTTGGTGCTGCTGGTGTGAAAGCACAGGGGAGCTCTCGTGTGGAAGGTTAATGGAGTGTAATTATAAAGAAAAATGAACTGCTCAGCCACTCTATCTCACTCTACCTGCGCCAGGAGTGACAAGTGCTCCGATCTTTTATAAACCCTGGAGCAGAGGTTTAACCATCTAAAATTATGAGAGTATAACTGTCACACACACAAACACCGTGTGAAGTGTAGGTATGCACCCCTGTGGGTAGGAATGATTCCTTTCGGTTGCAGAGAGTCTCAGTTAGGAAAGGAGCACCTCCAACCACCAAGAAAAACTCCTTGTTAAACAATGTACTTTCATGTCACTTCTTTTCCACTTAATTTGTTCCATTTTCTTTTCCTAAAGGTGCTTTCTTCCTTCTGATCAGTGGCAAGGCTGACAGCCCACACACGAGTAGGTCCATTCCACTGTATCCCTCAGATGACAAATACCCCTGCTTTCTCCAAGCAGGTCCATCATACTTGCCCTCATAAAAAAAAAAAAAAAATTTTTTTTTTTTTTTCATAGCCGTCCTTAAATCAGCTGGGTTCTACTAAAGGGAATGGAAACAATGGTCTCTTCTCATTCTCGGCATCTGAGGAGAGTAGTCTATAGGAAGCTCAAGTACTGTCTGGCAACTGGGTCTTGCTAGAGTTCGGCTGCTAACCAAAAAGTTGACTTCACCAGCTGCTCCTTGGAAACCCTATGGATGGAGCAGTTCTAATCTGTCCTGTAGGGTTGCTGTGAGTTGGAATCGACTCAGTGGCCATAGGTTTGGTTTTGGTTTCCCAGGATTACGTATCATGCAGAGATTGCATGCATTTCTCTGGACTGAAGACGGAGTTAGATCGTTGTGTCCTTTGCTTGAAAAAAAACCACAGGAAATATTTAGTATAGAAGATGCAGCTGGAAGGGACAAGGACAGAGACAGACCAGCGAGACATTCAAAAGACGTGATGACTAGACAGATCTGTGTTACTGGTGTGTCACATTGCCAGGGAATGTTACAAAGTCGCCCTGCTACTGGAACATCTGAAGGGTGAGCGAGCTGGGTTGATTTAGTGCTTTTGCCAGCTCAGCACAGAGTTGAAATAAGGTGTTGCTGAATGATGCAACAACAGCAAAACCCCCGACATCTTGTCCTTACAAAGTCTAAAACATAGCCACTCTTGGTGAGGCTGTGCTGCCCACTGAGATAAGCAAATTCAGGATTGCATACTTTAGCCCTGTGGAGACTAAGCAGAAGTGATAGCTGTGTCACTTACACAGCAGGCTTATTGACTGAGCCCTGGTCTTGTGTGATGGGTGGGGGAGGGGCAGCAGGATTCCTGGTAGCAGCTCTGATAGTGGGGAGAGGCTGATTTTATAAACCACTTCTGTGAGGTTTACAATGTCGTTTCTCCCAGCCCCTTTGCATATGGGTTTTTGATCATCTGTATTCTATTTTAAAAGAAAAATAGCTGTGTAGTTTTTTATGGCAGTAGGATAAATCTGTTAGTGAATAAAAATTTCAAATCCAGCTTTATATTAGTGGCCGGCAAGTAAAGTTTGCTATGATTTACTCCTTGACCAAGCCACTGGAGCCCAACATTTTACCAGCCTTTTTTTATTATGTGTTGCCAGTGTCCATTCCATTTATTAAATTGAAGTCATTGTTCCAGAATTGAAATTTTTGGCTCGAGGCTGGAAGGGTGGCAGCAGAATCTTAAAATTGTCCATCTTACTTGATGAGGGAGCATATCATTCTTGTTGGGCTGGCTCCAGCGTGTACCACTGCTCGCTGCCGGACAGAGTATCTTGCATGACAGAAGTTTAATCCCTGGCATTTTGGAGCAAGTTGTCTAGCACTGCCCAGTCCTTAAGAACATGTCCAGCCCTTACAAGTGTTCAGAGCAGTTTTTAGGAAGTTCACTTTGGAATGGACACCATCAGTGTAATTTGTTCCAGAGCCATGTCTTGATCTGTCTGTGCCTCATCTCTGGTGTCCCATTTCCCACCATTACTGCATCCTTTGGCACCTCTCCTGCTTGGTCCCTTCACTTTCACAGGTTACTCAGCTGCCTTAGCTCTCAACAGTCTGCTTTTGTTTCCTGGCAGTTTACTATATCTAGAGACTGGTGACCAGTAAAAAAACACCTCTCCCCCTTGGCCTGGCTCCCTACACCGTTGGATATCACCTAGCCTCCTGTCAGCCCCAGAAGAGTTGGCTCAGAAAAATGAGCTCCAGCTCTTCGTTCAGTGAACAGAGTTTCATTCCAGCTAGTTTTCTAGAGGGTAGTGATTCCATATTCTAGTCCCCGTATTAATATTAGATAACTGTAACTTTTGGTTGGTCATCAGTCACAGTGTGCCTCAGTTTTCCATCTGGATCAGTGACAGTTGCCTTAATCCACCTCATATAGTTTTAAGAATCTTAGAAGAGGGTATGAAAATTCATACATGTAATATGCTGTATAAAACATACAATTACTTAGGCTAAAAAATCAAATCATTAGAGAAATATTTGAAGAAAATGATGCCATCATTTTTCATTTTTTTAGTGTTTTCATGGATTGGATTGTGTCCCCCCAAAATATCTGTCAACTTGGTTAGGCTGTAATTCCCAGTATTGTGTGATTGTTCACCATTTTGTCATTTGAGATTTTCCTATGTGCTGTAAATCCTGTCATTATGATTTAATAAGATGGAGTAGCAGCAGTTATATTGATGAGATCTACAAGATAAAATAGTGTCTTAAGCCAGTTTCTTGAGATATAAAAGAGAAAAGCAAGCAGAGAGACATGGGGACCTCATACCACCCAGAAAGCAGCACTGGGAGCAGAGTACGTCCTTTGGACCTGAGGTTCCTGCGTGGACACGGTCTTAGACCGAGGGAAGATTGATGACAAGGACCTTCCTCCAGAGCCAACAGAAGAAGCCTTCCACTGGAGCTGATGCCCCAAATTTGGACTTGCTAGCCTACTAGACTGTGAAAGAATAAATTTCTCTTTGTTGAAGCCATCCCTTTGTGGTATTTCTGTTATAGCAACTCTAGATGACTAAGACAGGGTTTACTCAGAAAGTAGGATTATTGAAAAATTTTAAGTAATCCATATATTTATAACATTAATTCCTTTTTTCTTAATCATGTAAATGATTTTGAAAAATCTGAGTACTTGGGAATGAGAACCAGATAAGTGTAGGAGATATTAGTTCTAGGATTCTGGTTGGATTCCAAGTCTGATTATTACATTTTGATTACTGTAATTCTTTGGATAGCTTCAACAAGGTAGTTTTCATTTTTCTGACCTCTACTATGAGGTATTTAAATGGCCGCTGTGATGGTTAAGATTGTGTGTCAACTTGGCTGGGCCATAGTTCTCAGTGTTTTGGCAGTTTTATGTTATGATCACCTCCCTGTTGAAATTTGATGTGTGATCACCCCAATGATGGCATCTGCTGAGTGGTACCAGCAGGGATGGGGCCTGTGGTGGCTCACAGCCCTCTGCCACCTACTTCCTTCCTGCTCACCTTGCCAAGGCTTTTGGCTGGTTCTGGTCCCCGCAGCTGCCTCTCATTTGTCTGACCTTCGGCTCTTGGGACTTGAGCTAGCAGTATACCTGCCGATCTTGGGATTCATTGATTTTCACAGGTTATGAGCAAGAGTCTTGTTCTCTGACATGCGGATCTTGGGCTCGCCAGCCCCTGCAGCTACATGAATCAGGAGAAGCCTCTTTTCCTAATCCACGGACTTGGGATATTCCAGCCTCTAAAATCGAATGAGCTGTTTCCTTGATATAAATCTCTCATATGTATTTATACGCTTTACTCATTTTGCTTCTTTAGAGAACCCAGCCTAAGATAGCTGCTTTCTTCAATCCTAGTTGTTGTTGTTTGTTGCTGTTGAGTCTTTTCCAACTCATAGGGACTTACATACAATGGAACAAAACACTGCCCAGTCGTGTGCCATCCAGTCCTGGCCAATCAACTGGAAGAGATCCACGTTTGAGCCCATTGTTGCAGCTACTGTGTCAGTCCATCTTGTCAAGGGGCTTCCTCTTTTCCACTAACCCTGTACCTTACCAAGCATGATGCCCTTCTCCAAGGACTAGTCCCTCCTGATAATATGTCCAAAGTGTGTGAGACAAAGTCTCACGTTCGTTCTTTTGTTAGTCCGTGGTGTATTCAATATTCTTCACCAGCACCATAATTCAAAGGCATCCATCCTTCTTCGGTCTTCTTTCTTCATTGTCCAGCTTTCATGTGTAGATGAGGCAGTTGAAAATATCATGGTTTGGGTCAGTTGCGCCATAGTCCTCAGAGTGACATCTTTACTTTTCAACACTTTAAGGAGGCTTTTGCAGCAAAACTGCCCATCGCAGTGCGTCTTTTGATTTCTTGACTGCTCTTCCTCGGGCATTGATTTTGTATCCAAGTAAAATGAATTCCTTGGCAACTTCAGTCTTTTCTCCATTTATCATGATGTTGCTTATTGGTCCTTAACCTGTTGCCGTCGAGTTATTTCTGACTCATATTGACCCTACAGGACAGGGTAGAACTGCCCCCATAGAATTTCCAAGGAGTGCCTGGCAGATTCGGACTGCCAACTTTTTGGTTAGCAGCTGTAGCCCTTAACCACTACGCCACCAGGGTTTCGACTTATTGTTCCACTTGTGAGGATTTTTGTTTTCTTTATGTTAAGGTACAATCCATACTGAAGACTGTAGTTTTTGATCTTCATCAGTTAAGTGTTTCAAGTTCTCTTCACTTTTAGCAAGCAAGGTTGTGTCATCTGCATATTGCCGGTTGGTAATGAGTCTTCCTCCAGTCCTGATACTGCATTCTTCTTCATGTAGTCCAGCTTCTTAGATTATTTGCTCAGCATACAGATTGAGTGAGTAAGGTGAAAGGATACAACCTTAACGTACACCTTTCCTGATTTTAAACCATGCAGTATCCCATCGTTCTGTTGGAACAGGTGCCTCTTGGTCTGTGTACAGGTTCCTCATGAGCACAATTAAGTGTTCTGGAATTCCCATTCTTCATAGTGTTATCCATAATTTGTTATGATCCACACAGTCAAACGCCTTAGCATAGTCAATAAAACACAGATAAACATCTTTCTGGTATTCTCTGCTTTCAGTCAAGGTCCATCTGACATCAGCAGATCCTTCTGAATCCAGTTGGAATTTCTGGCAGTTCCCTGTCAATGTACTGCTGCAACCGTTTTTGAATTACCTTCAGCAAAATGTTACTTCGATGTGATATTAATGATATTATTCAATAATTTCTGCATTCTGTTGGGTCACCTTTCTTTGGAATGGGCACAAATATGTATCTCTTCTGGTCGATTGGCCAGGTAGCTGTCTTCCAAATTTCTTGGTATAGATGAATGAGTACTTCCAGTGCTGCATCTGTTTGTTGAAACATCGCAGTTGGCATTCTGTCAATTCCTGGAGACTTGTTTTTCCCTAGTGCCTTCAGTGCAGCTTGAACTTCTTTCTTCAGTAGCATCAGTTCTCGTCCATATGCTGCCTCTTGAAATGGTTGAATGCTGACCAATTCTTTTTGGTACAGTGGCTCTGTGTATTCCTTCCATCTTTTTTTGATGCTTCCTGTGTCATTCAATATTTTGCCCATAGATTCCTTCAGTGTTGCAACTCGAGGCTTGAATTTTTTCTTCAGTTCTTTCAGCTTGAGAAATGCAGAGCATGTCAGCCCTAGAGACAATTGCAGTTCAATGGTAGAGAGACAGATCCCAGTTCATCCTTCTGTCAGTGTCAAGGGATGATGAGGGAGTTAAATTATCTATAAGGTACTTCAAACTGCCATGATAAAGTTAGCACAATTATGGAACATATTATTACTAAATGTTTTATTCTCACCTTTATCTTTTGTATGTAGTTGTCTGCTTCCCATATGTCTTCAGGTGTTTTGTTTTGTCATATTCTTCCCAGTACTCATTGATTACTTTTTATTTCTGTGCTTCTTCCCATTAAAGTCACTCCCTGACCCTTTCATTATGATAAATTTTTTATTAGCCAGGAGGCCATTTTAATGTTCTGGTTATCTGAAATCCTTTTTGATTCACCTCTTTCTTATTGCTGAAAAATTTTCTAAGTAATGCCTGATTCCATTTTCCTCTCTAGTGACTGCAGATCAGTTAATGCAATTACTGTGTAGAGGTTGAAAACTGGTAGCCCGTGGGCCTAATATAATTCACAAAAGTAGCATGTTTGGCTCACAGTGTTAAAAGCAATTCATACATGAATGCCTTTAGACGAGGCAATCCCTCTCCAGCTGACCTTCATCCCCATCACTCCCTATTATTTTACTGCTGGCCTGTTCCATTCACCTACATTCCCTGCCTTGCCCCCGTGCATTTGAGTTCTCAACTTTGAATGAAAATATTCTTTAATAATTCAGCTTCTTTGTAGTGTGTCAGGATCATCATTGTGAGCGTTAATTTTCTGTGTACAGTGCTATAGAGGTGGAAGGTATACATTCGGAGATTGCCTCCTTGCCATTCAGAGATTCGTAGAATTTTAAGCAGAAGGGAATGTTAGAGACTCAGTGAAGAAGCTGAGATCAAGATTGTGTGACTTACCCAAGGTCACAAAGCTAGTTTAGTGACAGACTTGAGGCTGCAATCCAGACTTCTTGACCCTTTATATTATTTCTCCTAAACAATACTACCTCTCTGCATATGTTTCCTAAAAGCAGAGTAGGGGGAACTATATACGTACGTGTACGTGTGTGCATGTATATATGTGTGTATGTATGTATGTGTGTATAGTTTTTACTGAGTGGTTTTGTGGCTTACTCAAGCTATATTGTATAGTACACAGATGAGAGGACTCCAGACCCTTACCAGTAGTTCAGGTAATGGTTTGGGGGGGTGCTGGGGTGTGGAATTAGTTATCAGGAGCCAGAGCTCTTAAGTCTGACTCTACCCCTGGCTTGAGACCTAGGTTAAGGCACTTACCCACTCAGAGCCTCCATGTCTTACCTAGCAGGTAATATCTATATGATATTGTTGCTGTTATTTTTATTGTAACCATTAGAGAGCTCAGCAGCCACCACATTAGTCTGTATCTAAAATCAAGGGACTGACCTTACGTTCAGTATAGTGCCCTCTTCTCTTCTGACCCTGCACCTCAGTAGTTATTGTGGATGTGGACCTGGAGAACAGTACAGTAAGAGAATGAGCTGCACGGTCAGTACCAAGCAGTATCCTAAAAGAAGATAAAAATAATAAATCATTTTTATTTTGGCCATGCCATCTGTTCTAAACCCTTTGTGTAGTGTGTACTTTAAACATTTGTACAGGTTAGTGGGTTGGATTTGGTGACTTTCATAACCTGTAAGGAAATGTTTTTATTCATACTTAAGATTTGATAAAATACTTAAAATTTAGCCAAATCCATTTTATTCATGAAAAGATTATCTTTTTCTTCTATATTGTTGAACCTTTATTTCTCTTTAATAAAATTCCTAGTACTGACATTTTTACAACAAAAAAGCAAACCTCTTCTAAAGTTCTGAAGGATGAGTTCAGGTGTCTTCTGTCGTTGACACAGAAAACTCAGCCTTAATACAGAGTTATACAAATCATCATTTGTCACGTGTCTTGGAAGATCCAATCCGTTGAGGCTAACCATCTGTCATCTTGGCAGAATACATAGAAGATGGAATTGCTCCCTCTCTGTTGTTTTATGCAAGGTCTTGTCAGAAAGTAAATTTGTAACACTGTTCATTTTTCTTTTAACTGATTGTAACAGCTACTTGGTGATGAATCCTATTATTGAAATAATGGATACTTTGTGAAATTAAGAGATACTCGTTAATAGTTTCAGAATCTTTTTAACCTATATGTTTATGCTGTTATTGCAGATGATTTAAAAAATTATGTTTTTAAGCATCAAGTGTGTTGTTCAGGATGGACTTTTGTTAAAATATTTCCCAACTCAAAATGTCAGTGTTTAGTGATTTATAAGACTTAAGTTTGTTTCGGAAACCCTGGTGGTGTAGTGGTTAAGTGCTACAGTGGCTAACCAAATGGCTGGCAGTTCGAATCCACCAGGCACTCCTTGGAAAACTCTATGGGGCAGTTCTACTCTGTCCTATAGGGTCGCTATGAGTCAGAATCCACTCAACGGCAAGGGCTTTTTTTTTTTTTTTTTTTTAATGTATTTATTTAAATGTAAGGAAAATATTCCATTTTATCACAGAATATTATCTACGTAATATATACTGCCTGACACAGTATCTTGTTTTTATACACTTCTTCTTTTTCTTTTAAGGAAAAAAAATACAGAATTGGGGATTGTTAAAAGGTATCTTTGCCCGTGGAAATGGTCGATCCAGGTCTTAGTAGATATAGATGTATTCTGCATAGAATTTGGTTAAATAATATATTAACCTCCTCCCGCATCTGACTCTGTTTTGTGTTTCTGTGAAAAGAGAACTTCTACATTATATTAAATGGTACCCAGGGCTTGGAGTAGGCAAAACAACCAGTTTTACAACCGTGTTTCATAAAATGATAGGGGTTTTTGGTTTTGCTCCTTCTTCCCTGGTACCATTTTGGGATCATCACTGTACTTTCCAGCTTGTCAGGGACAGCTACTGTGCAGCCATCTCCAATCATAATTATTTTGCAAGGAAAACTGCAGCAGCTTCAGGGTAGATGAATGAGAGAATGCCTGTGGTGTGTGGGACAACTCTGACATTAACAAGGCAATGCTGCCCTTAAGTCCTGGGTGGAGCCATGGAATGATCAATGACAAGCTGGTGGTGCATGCGGTAGGTAGTATTCTATCCCATAGAGTTACAGAGGGTCATGCATCTTGCTGAACTGGAGTTTAATTTATAGATTAATAGCTTCAGTGTCATATCTCATCATGAAACAAACACCATGATTCAGGTACTTTTTTACATTAGTAAACAGCTAACTTGTACAGATCACAAATGGTTCTTGTATTTTTTTTCCTGCTATCCTCATTGCTGTGTTTACATTTAAATCAGACATCTGTTTTAGGCATTCACAGTTATAACCCTGAACCACTACAGAGGTAAAGGATATCTGGGCCATACCTAGATTTCTACACAGGTAGGTATTCCCTAATGTGTTTAATTTCTGGGATAAAAAGGCAGGAGGTGGTACCTGCTTTCTTAACCCTGGACTTTTTTTGGTAATTCTCATTTTTAAAAAAAAAGCAAACGTAGTCTGAACTAACATTAAAATATTTGATTAGGTGTTAAAAATCAAGTGATTGAAATATAATTGACTTTGGAAATAAAAGCCACATTTAATTAGCTATTGCTCTTAGTTAAAAATTCTTACTGGACAGTTTGTATTATTCATTGGTTATCATCCCTTATTTTTACATTGCCCTTGACAGCTTTCTAAGCATTTCCCACCATTAATTAATTCATTTGATCCTCAGCATTCTTCTGAAGCAAGCAAAGCAATATAGCTTAGTGCTACAAAGAAGCTTACAGAACTTAAGTGTAAGCCATCTGAGTTCTGACATTGGCCTCTTTGATCTTTTGTTATAGAGAAATATATTACAACAACTACCATCCCCAGCAGCCAGTGTTCCTTTTTAGCCTACATGTTTATGCTGTTTGGCCCCAGCATCTTGGTATATTGCGTATTGGAATCTGTCTTCCAGGGGCCACAGCTTCTTTATTTAAGTACCACAGCTACACTCTTGCTTGATGCAAATTTAAGACAGTTCCCAGGTTCTGAGAAGGGTCTTTACATTTAGGCAAAGTTTGACTGTAGCAGTTTTAGGATGTTTTGTAGTCATTCACAAGGCATTGGGCGGTGGGAGAAGGTGGGGTTGAGTTTACCCATTAGAGCTTGAATGGACTAAACAATAAAAACGTAAACTGCATTTCAATCAGGCTATCAAATAAAGGGTCTGATCCCCTATAGAGATGAAATATAATCCCCATTGATATGAATAAAAGGTCTAATCCCCTGTGGAGATGGAATATAAAACCCACTGATGTAAATACCAGTGTAGTGTATGTGTGTATGTGTTTTGAAGGAAGAGTAAACCCTAAAGAATATATTTTTTAATTAAAGTAAGCCGAAGTCTAATCAGTACCGTGACATATGCAGTCTACACCATCTGTTAGGCATCCGTGCAGAGAAATTTGAACTTTGTCGGAAAAAATTTCTGCTAATTCCAACTGCTCCCATTCCTTAATTCATTTATAGCGTACTGTACCAATTCCATGACACCGTGCAGAACTGTAAAATAGTTATCTATGCTTCCAGCCCCCAAAGACCAGGAGACAAGCCTTCAGTAGACAACATACAGTTCACCATGTAAGATAAGGTTGTAGGTGCTACCTCTGTCAAACAGGTGACATTTTAAAGGGGGTATGTGAGAGAGGTTAGAAGCTATTTGTCTAATTCTGAAGATCTGAGAGTTTGGGGAAAACATTCTAGTGCCTGACAAAATGAATAAAAATGTAATTATTTTTAGTTAAGTATATTTAGCCGCTGCCACTAGTATTCCTTCTCTGTCAGAATTCTTTCCTGTGCATCTTCCCTGAAATATTCCCTCTAATAACTTCGGTGCATATTCTCCCATTTAATTTCACTTATTGCATTAAGAGGGAGGCTATTTTGAGTTTATTCTTTTCCTACGGCATTCTGTTTTTGTTCATAAAATGGTTGAATCTTAACTTTCTGTTTCCTTTAAACAACGCATACCTTTTATGTGATATTCTGGTTTTGTCACCAGTGTTATACCAGTAACAGTAACACATCATACCCTGTTCTTTAGAGGATAATTATGTATGTGACAGCGTTCCGAAGACTGCCGCCTTATCTCCTTCCTGCATCCTCAGTGTTGGTGAATATTGGTGCTGTAAATAAAGTCGTTGAATTTCTCATCAGACAGTAGAAAGTTTTTTTCTCTTTGGATAAGTTCTGGCTTCATCAACAAATATGAATTTCTTCAGGCTAGTTTTACTGCACGCATAAAACTTAGTATCCCTGGATTCATTTTGAGCGATTGGTGAGTCTGAAGACCTGGAAAGGTTTCGCTGCAGGAAGATGCCTAAGATTTGTTTTTGGCTTTCTGGATTTGTGAAAAGTCTCTATCAGCTCTGGTATGAAGGGTGAAAGTTTTATACAAATTGTATGGTTAACTCATGAAATAAAATTTTTAGTACAATCCTGTGTTAAGAAGATGCCTGAGTGGCATAGCCCTCTGATTATTGATACAAAGTGATAATGCAGCACAGAGTGCCAACAAGTTGAGCAACCAACCCTATGAAAAAGCAGGCATCCAGCTGTGGAGGGGCAGGCCTTGTGCCTGGAGTTGCTTTTGAGGGAAGCTTTCTAAAACTTGTGTGGAGGTTTGTTGATGGAAATAAACTGCTGGCTTGATTGGAAGGGTGGGGGCTGTCCTTCCATCTCCGCATTTTCTCCCTTCTGTATTGACCAAGGCCATGGAATGTGAAACAATAGACTTAGCGAAAATGGAAACCAATTTTCTGCTGCATCTGACCTATAAACTTCTGTATTTTTCTTTGGTCGCTGCCTTGCTGTTGTGCGGACATGTTGATAGTATCAGTGAATGTCACGATATCGATCACTGTGACTACCTGTCTTGGAAACTTCGACATGAAGTGTCGGAGGCTCTGTGAACTCTTCTGCCCGAACAAGTTCTGATGAAGCCTAGTGATGTGAACGTCAGGGGAATTACATGCTGAGTTTATGGTGCAGTTCTTCACAGATGGATTGAAGGGGGCGGTACTAGCCATTCTGGAGGTCTGGCACATTGGCCCGTTGTTTATAGAAAATATATTAAGGAGAGAAGATGATAAGTTATTAACTTTCTCTCCCTCCTTTCTACCTTCTTTCTTTACAGCTTTTCCTTTTTTTGACTCCCAAATAATGTGTTAAAAAACCAAACCCAGTGCCGTTGAGTCAGTTCCGACTCATAGTGACCCTATAGGACAGAGTAGAACTGCCCCATAGAGTTTCCAAGGAGCGCCTGGCAGATTCGAACTGCCGACCCTTTGGTTAGCAGCCGGAGTACTTAAGCTGTACACCATCAGCGTTTCTAAGTGGATGATAAATGGCCGGTTAGTGAGACGTAGCCTTTTCTCAGAGCTTCAGATTAATGTTCCAAAATAATTAGCTGCATTGAAAGGTCTCCGTATATGTGAATACTATGGAAAATATAAAAGTGTTTATGCCAGTATAACCTTAATGGCTAGCAGAAATCATGCATTCTTTGTTTAAAACACATGATAGTAAAAGTATAGGCTCACCTCCTGTGGAGACAGGAGGAGACCCCTTGAACAAGGGTCATGGAGAACTTTGATAACACATTGCTAGGATCTGTAAGGTATCATAGCTGTACTCTCTCACTGCCCACCCAGAACTGGCACTGAAGCAGATCAGGGTCCTGCTGATGTTTATGTGAGTGTTGTGGATTCCAGAACAGCAAGAAGGAACTAGAGCGAGACTGGATTGTGGGACTCAGAAAAGCCAACTGGCATACATGGCAACTCTCCTTAAGAGTGTACATGACTTTCTGTGCCTAAAGAGCATCTCCACTGCAGAGCTCACCTGGCTTGAGACGGTTGTTTTTCAGACTGTGGTGATAGATTTTTAAGTGCCAGAGGCATCAGTGCTAACCTCAGACCTTGGTTTTTAACAATTTTGTGCACATCCACATGCACACAAACCACATGCTTGGTATTCTTCTGGTCTGGTGAGCAACAGGGAGTGCAGGGGCGAAGCATTCGAACGGCACTGTGAAATACCAGAGCCATCTTTCAAAAAAAAATGGAACTTTACCCAGCTTACATGATGTGACCTGTGTCCAATCTGCACAGCTCTTTCTCTTGCTCCCTTTCTTTCTCTTCTTCTTTTCCCTCATTCCTCTCAAGGATTTAGGTAAATTTGTAAGTATTTTAATCTGGGTTTTTCCCCCGAAGCTTCCATGAGCTTTGTTTCAGGCTCTGGGGGAAGAACAGTTGTGAATGCCATGTGATTCACTTGACTCCCACTCTCCTGATTCTGATTCTGATTGGCCATCACCTTGCTCTAGCCAGATGGCTGCAGAGTACTCTAGCCTGCATCCCCTACTCGCCCCTTTCCCCTACTGTTCCCTTCTGTTGTACAGAGCCCGGAGAGCGGGCTCCAGGCTTTGTCTCGGGCTGCTAGTTCACTTCAGTTAGGCAGTAAGTAGGAGAAAACACTATTTCCTAAGGATGGCTGTAGAGGAGAAAAACACCCTTTCCTTTTGTGCCTGGTACAGTAATTATTTAGTTTCCTGTGCTGTTCTTGTTCAAAGTTTATTTTTTGGCAGGTATCACATTTGTGTTGTATAATTTCCTCCTGGTTTTTCTTTCTTCCCCCTGATTTGAGCTGTTTTTTGGTAAGGGTTCTTGGAGTCCTTTTCTCTGCTGATACTGCACTTTAGCTAGTTTGTTAATATGTTTAACGTCTGATTTGGGGGCAGGGAGGGGACTGAAAGCAACTGTAAATAATTATTTAATTGTTAAATGTCTAAATGTTCTGGCAGTCACCAAGCGATTAGCTCTACACGTGAAATTCAAAATTGCACCCGGCACCACTACTATTAGTTCCCTTTCTCCCAAACTGCTGAGTTCAGTTACTCTACCTTTTTTACTTGAGAAATAGAACTTTCAAGACCTGGAAGTTAATTTTTATTAATTTGCATTTTTATTCCTCTGCAGATGGTTTCTACAGAGACTTTGGGCTCTGCATCTTTTTTTTTTTTCTTTTTAGTGTTTACTCAAAAAGTCTGTGCTAGCAGAGCATAACAGAATCACTTTTTTAATTGGTCTTTCTGTGGCATTTTTATTGTCTAAAAGGAATAATAAAAATATTTTTAGACCCTCTCAAGGATGTATTTTATATTGACTTAAAGGTTTTAAAAATCCATTCTTAAGTAAATATTTTAATGTTCAAACATGTTAAATAAGTAGCCTACAGATTCAGATCTTTTGGAGAATATGTGCAGTGACAAAAGAGTTGGCTGAAATCATAAGCAGGACTTTGAAAATCAGCCTCACCCTTGTGGTTTCACTTAACCCTTTCTTTAAAGCTCTTCCTTCACCTTTTTCTCCACTTACAGTCTGTATTAGGAGATAACAGCCTGTTCTTAACAGATGTAACAAACTTCAGCTGATACACCCACTTGAAAGTGTAGGAGAGGAATGGTGCTTATACTTTCCTCTACCCACTAGGGAACAAGGGTCAGGGCCAAAGTTTGGCCTCAAATGGTTTTTATATACTCTCTGACCCATTTGCCGGTCTTCAATCCTGTCACCTTCTAGATATGTGAAGAGAACAGCATATTTACTCAGCAGCATAGCTCTAGGCACAGAGGATATAGCTGTGAACAAAATAAGCCCCTGAGTTGATGAGATAATAATAAACGTTAAAATGTGTTATTATAATAAGGAAGGTATCCAAATACACAATTTGCTTAGGTTGAACAAGGTCTATAACATTTCAAGAAACTTTAAATTTTCATACCATGCAGCCAAATCCCTACTCTGCCTAAACAAATGTATACATTTTCACAGAACCTATCCCAGCAAAGGAATCCTGTTCATGAATTCATATATTTGAATAATTTAGCATGTCTGTTGTTTTTATTGCTGGGTTCAAAGTTTCTTTGTTGAAAAATCCATTTATTTTTGTTGTTATTGTTGGTTGAAATGTTCTGTAACTTTATTAGGATGTTGCTTTTAGAGATATATTCATTTATTAGAACTCCACAAATTCTACATTAAGGTTTGTGTTTTGTTTTTGTTTAATTGTACTTCAGATGAAGGTTTACAGAACAAACTAGCTTCTCGTTAAACAGTACACAAACTGTTTTATGGCATTGGTTAACAACCCCAGGACATGTCAACGCTCTCCCCTCTCAGCCTTGGGTTCCATGTTACCAGCTTTCCTGTCCCCTCCTGCGTTCTGGTCCTTGTCCGTGGGCTGGTGTGCCCCTTTAGTCTCGTTTTGTTTCATGGACATGTATAATCTTTGGCTGAAGGGTGAACCTCAGGAGTGACTTCATTACTGAGCTAATAGGGTGTCTAGGGGCCATACTCTCCGGGTTTCTCTAGTCTCTGTCAGGCCAGTAACTCTGGTCTTCTTTTGTAAGTTAGAATTCTGTTCTACATTTTTCTCCAGCTCTGTCCAGGACCCCCTATTGTAATCCCTGAAAGAGCAGTCAGTGGTGGTAGCTGGGCACCATCTGGTTGTACTGGACTCTGACTGGTGGAGACCATGGTAGTTGTGCTCCATTAGTCCTTAGGACTAATTTTTCCCGTGTCTTTAGTTTTCTTCATTCTCCCTTGCTCCTGACGGAGTGAGACCAGTGAAGCATCTTAAGATGGCTTAAGACCCCAGATTGTACTCAGCAAAGTAGAATGTAGACGATTTTCTTTATAAACTATGTTATGCCAGTTGAGCTAGATGTTCCCTGAGACAGTGATCTCCACAGCCCCCATTCCAGTAATTTGGTCCCTCAGGGAGTTTGTATGTGTCTATGGACCTTCCATGACCTTGCCTTGTACAAGTTGTGCTGGCTTCCCCAGTATTGTGTACTGTTTTACCCTTCTCCAGAGTTACCACTTACTATTGTCTAGTGTTTTTCCATCCCCACCCCCGCCAAAGTCATCAAAGATTGTTTCTTGTTGTATGTAAACATTTTCATGTGTTTTTATAATGGCCTCATACAGTATTTGTCCTTTTCTGATTGACTTATTTTACTCAGCATAATGCCCTCCAGATTCATCCATGTTCTGCGATGCTTCACAGTCATCATTGTTCTTTATCCTTGCAAAATACTCCATTGTGTGTATGTACCATAGTTTGTTTAACCATTCATCTGTTGATGGGCACCTAGGTTGTTTCCATCATTTTGCTATTGTGAACAGTGCTGCAGTGAACATGGGTGTGCCTATGTCTATTCGTGTGATGGCCCTTATTTCTCTAGGATATATTCCTAGGAATGGGATTGCTGGATCATATATTATTTCTGGCTTTTTAAGGAAGTGCCATATCGTTTTCCAAAGTGGTTGTACCATTTCGCACTCCCACCAGCAGTGCATAAGAGTTCCAGTCTACCTGCAGCCTTTCCAACATTTGTTACTTTCTGTTTTTTTGATTCGTGCCAGTAATGCTGGGGTGAGATGGTGTCTCATTGTGGTTTTGATTTGCATTTCTCTGATGGCTAGTGAGCTCGAGCATTTCCTCATGTGTCTGTTAGCTGCTGGAATGTCTTCTTTGGTGATGCGCCTGTTCATTTCCTTTGCCCATTTTTAAATTGGATTATTTGTCTTTTTGTTGTAGAGGTGTTGGATTTTCTTGTAGATTTAGAGATTAGACCTTTGACTTGTAATAGCCAAAAATATTTTCCCAGCCTGTACAGTATGTTTTTACTCTTTTGGTGAAGTCTTTTGATGAGCCTAAGTGTTTAATTTTTAGAAGATCCCAGTTATCTAGCTTGTCTTCTGGTTTGTATCCTGCCGATGGTGTGTATTAGGGCCTCTAGTGTTGATCCTATTTTTTCTTCTATGATTTTTAAAGTTTTTGGTTTTATATTTATATCTTTGATCCATTTTGAGTTAGTTTTTGTGTATGGTGTGAGATACGGTCCCTATTTCATTTTTTTGCAGACGAAAATCCAATTTTGCCAGCACCATTTGTTAAAAAGACTGTCATTTCCCCATTTAATGGACTTTGGGTCCTTGTCAAAGATCAGGTGACCATAGGTAAATAGATTTACACCTGGGTTCTCAATTCTGTTCCATTGGTCAATGTATATGTATATGTATATGTCATTGTACCAGTACCAGGCTGTTTTGACTACAGCAGCTATATAGTAGGTTCTGAGGTCAGGTAGTGGGAGTGCTCCTACTTTATTCTTCTTCAATAGTGCTTTACTTACCTGGGCGTCTTCCCTTTCCGTATAAAGTTAATGATTAGTTTTTCCATCTCTTTAAAGGATGTTATTGGTATTTGGATCCAGATTGCATTGTATTTGTAGATTGCTTTGGGTAGAATTGTCATTTTCTCGATGTTGAGTCTACCTATCCATGAGCATGGTATGTTTTTCCATTTATGTAGGTCTCTTGGTTTCTTGCAATAGTGTTTTATAGTTTTCTTTTTATAGGTCTTGTACATCCTTGGTTAGCTTTATTCCTAAGTGTTTTATTTTTTAGGAGCTATTAATGGTACTATTTTTTTTATTTACTTTTTGTTCTCTTTATTGATGTATAGGAATTCAACTGATTTTTGTTTGTTTATCTTGTGTCCTGCAACTCTGCAGAATCTATTAGTTCCAGTAGTTTTCTTGTGGAGTCTCTTGTGTTTTCTATGTATGGTGTCTTAGTCATCTAGTACTGCTATAACAGAAATACCACAACTGGATGTCTTTAACAAAGAGAAATTCATTTCCTCACAATCTGGGAGGCTAGAAGTCCAAATTTAGGGTGTCAACTCCAGGGGAAGGCTTTCACTTTCTCTTAGCTCTGGAGGAAGGTCCTTCTTGTCAATCTTCACCTGGACTAGGAGTTTCTCCGTGCAGGAACCCCGGGTCCAAAGGACACACACAGCTCTCGGTGTTTTTTTCTTGGTAGTATGAGGTCCCCAACTCTCTGCTTGCTTACCTTTTCTTTTACCTCTTGTAAGATAAAAGGTGGTGCAGGCCACACCCCAGGGAAGCTCCCTTTACATTGGATCAGGGATGTGGCCTGAGCAAGGGTATTACATCTTACCCTAATCCTTGTCTTATTCCTGTTCTAATGGGGAATCTTTTCAGTATCTCTGCATTAAAAATGATGTTGGCTCTTGGTTTTGTATAACCCGAAAAACCTGTTGCCATCGAGTCAATTCCAACTCATAGCGACCGTATAGGACAGAGTAGAACTGGCCCATAGAGTTTCCAAGGAGCGCCTGGTGGATTTGAACTGTCGACTTTTTTGTTTTGTATAGATGCCCTTTATTATGTTGAGGAATTTTCCTTCTATACGTATTTTATTGAGAGTTTTTTTTTTTTTTTTTAATCAGGAATGGGTGTTGGACTTTGTTGAATGGCTTTTCTGAGTTCGAGATGATCATGTGATTCTTTTATTTATGTGGTGGATTACTTTGATTGATTTTCTGATATTGAACCATCCTTGCGTGCCTGGTATGAATCATACTTAGTCATGATGTATCATTTTTTTTTTTATATGATGCTGAATTCTATTGGCTAGAATTTTGTTGAGAATTTTTACATCTATATTCATGAGAGATACTGGTCTGTAATTTTCTTTTTTTGTATGGTGTCTTTGCCTGGTTTTAGTATCAGGTTTATGCTGGTTTCATAGAATGGATTCAGAAGTATCCCTTCCTTTTCTATGTTCTGGTGTAAGCTCTTCTCTGAATGTTTGGTAGAATTCTCCAGTAAAGTCTTCTGGGTCAGTGCCTTTTTGTTGTTGTTGGGAGTTTTTTAAATTACTTTTTCAGTCTCTTGTTATGTGTCTGATCATATTTTCAATATCGTTTTGTGTTAGTTTGGGCAGGTAGTGTGTTTCTAGAAATTTGTCCGTTTCCTCTAGGTTTTCAGATTTGTTGGAGTATACGTTTTCATGATACTCTGTTATGATCCTTTTTCTTTTAGTCTATTGTAATGTCCCCAATTTCATTCCTCTTTTGGGTTATTTGCGTCTTCTTCTGTTTTTCTTTTGGTCAGTTTGGCCAGTGGCTTGTCAGTTTTGTTGAGCTTTTCAAAGAACCAACATTCGGTTCTGTCGATTCTTTCTATGGTTTTTCTATTCTCTATTTCATTTATTTCTGCTCTGATCTTTATTGTTTCCTTTCTTCTGGTGGCTGTGGGCTTCTTTTGATGTTTTCTTCCTATTTGTTTGAGTTGTGTAGCTCATGTTTTGATTTTGTCCCTTCTTTTTAAATTTGTGCACTCAGCACTGCCTTTGCTTTGTCGCAAAGGTTTTGGTATGATATGTTTTCATTCTCATTTGATTCTAGGAGTTTTTTGATTCTATCTTTGATTTCTTCTCTTATCCAGTGGTTTTTAAGCAGGGTGTTATTCCGTTTCCATGTATTTGATTTTTTTTCCTTGCTCTTCCTGTTGTTAATTTCTGCTTTGATGGTGTTGTGATCAGAGATGTTTAGTGTTTTAAACTGGGGTAGACGTTTGGTGTTTGATTAACAACAATTAGTACAACTGGACAAGAGGGGGGAGGGGGGAAGGTGGGGGGTATTCACTAATTAGACAGTAGATAAGAACTGCTTTAGGTGACGGGAAAGAGAACATACAATACAGGCGAGGTCAGCACAACTGGACTAAACCAAAAGCAGTTTCCTGAATAAACCGAATGCTTCGAAGGCCAGTGTTATCAGGGGCAGGGGCTTGGGAACCGTGATTTCAGGGGACATCTAAGTCAATTGGCATAATAAAATCTATTAAGAAAACATTCTGCATCCCACTTTGGGGAGCAGCGTCTGGGGTCTTAAAACGCCAGCAAGCAGCCATCTAAGATGCATCAATTGGCCTCAACCCACCTGGACCAAAGGAGAGTGAAGAACACCAAGGACACAAGGTAATTACGAGCCCAAGACACAAGGCCACATAAACCAGAGACTACATCAGCCTGAGACCAGAAGAACTAGATGGTGCCCGGCTACAACCGATGACTGCCCTGACAGGGAACACAACAGAGAACCCCTGAGGGAGCAGGAGAGCAGTGGGGTGCAGACCCCAAATTGTCGTAAAAAGACCAGACTTAATGGTCTGACTGAGACTAGAAGGACCCCAGTGGTCATGGCCCCCAGACCTTCTGTTGGCCCAGGGCAGGAACCATTCCCAAAGCCAACTCTTCAGACAGGGATCGGACTGGACAGTGGGATGGTGAGGGATGGTGGGGAGGAGTGAGCTTCTTGGATCAGGTAGACACTTGAGACTGCGTTGGCATCTCCTGTCTGGAGGGGCAATGAGAGGGTAGAGGGGGTTAGAAGCTGGCGAAATGGACACGAAAAGAGAGAGTGGAGGGAGGGAGCAGGCTTTCTCATTAGGGGAAAGCAGTTGGGAGTATGTAGCAAGGCATATATAAGTTTTTGTGTGAGAGACTGACTTGATCTATAAACTTTCACTTTAAACCACAATAAAAATTAAAAAAAAAAATAGTACAACTGGTATCTATGTTATCAGATGGGAAAAGAAATAATGGCCCACAGTGTATGCCAAGCACAGATCTGAGTGCTTCACTTATATTACCTCATTTGGAACCTAAGGGGTAGATGCTGTTAATCACTTCATTTTATAGAACTGGAAATTGAGGCACAGATAGGTTAAGTAACTTGCCAAACATCGCACAGGTAGTAAGTAGCCAAACTGAAGTTTGAGTTGAGGCAGTATGGCTCCAGAGTCAGGCTTTCAGTACCACACTATGCTCCCCTTCCAGCCTAGCATGCTAAGGTAGTGATTGTTAGGAAACCTAGGCTCTGCTGTGTGATCTCCAATAGCTTTTCTTTTCATCTGTGTGCCCCAGTTTTTCTTCCTATGTAAAATGTTTCTTATGCTGTGGGTTTCATGTTAAACAATCACGTCAGTTAAGTGCTTTGAACTCCTCACGTGTAGAACATATGTAAATTTTAGATGTAACTCGTTTTAGATGAAGCTAGTTAAAGAAAAAATGTCAGGGGCATATAATTACTCCATATTTCTTTGCTGCTGATAGAACAATATCCTTACATGTTTTCATTCTTTTTGTCTTCATTTGGTAGAAAAGAGTAGTTGAACAGCTACGGAAGAACCTGATAGTAAAGCAAGAACAACCAGACAAGTTCCAAATACAGCCATTGCCCCAATCTGAAAACAAACTACAAACAGCACAGCAGCAACCACTACAGCAACTGCAGCAACAACAGCAGTACCACCACCACCACACCCAGCAGCCGGCTGCGCCCTCTCCTAACGTGACTGCTGCGCAGGTACAGTGTGGGCAGAGCGCCGCAGGCTTCCCACTGAGCATCGGTTGGTCGTTGGTCACGTGGAACTGGGTCTCGCAGGTACAGTGTGGGCAGAGCACCGCGGGCTTCCCACTGAGCATCGGTTGGTCGTTGGTCACGTGGAACTGGGTCTCGCAGGTACAGTGTGGGCAGAGCGCCGCGGGCTTCCCACTGAGCATCGGTTGGTCGTTGGTCACGTGGAACTGGGTCTCGCAGGTACAGTGTGGGCAGAGCGCCGCGGGCTTCCCACTGAGCATCGGTTGGTCGTTGGTCACGTGGAACTGGGTCTCGCAGGTACAGTGTGGGCAGAGCGCCGCGGGCTTCCCACTGAGCATCGGTTGGTCGTTGGTCACGTGGAACTGGGTCTCGCAGGTACAGTGTGGGCAGAGCGCCGCGGGCTTCCCACTGAGCATCGGTTGGTCGTTGGTCACGTGGAACTGGGTCTCGCAGGTACAGTGTGGGCAGAGCGCCGCGGGCTTCCCACTGAGCATCGGTTGGTCGTTGGTCACGTGGAACTGGGTCTCGCAGGTACAGTGTGGGCAAGCGCCGCGGGCTTCCCACTGAGCATCGGTTGGTCGTTGGTCACGTGGAACTGGGTCTCGCAGGTACAGTGTGGGCAGAGCACCGCGGGCTTCCCACTGAGCATCGGTTGGTCGTTGGTCACGTGGAACTGGGTCTCGCAGGTACAGTGTGGGCAGAGCGCCGCGGGCTTCCCACTGAGCATCGGTTGGTCGTTGGTCACGTGGAACTGGGTCTCGCAGGTACAGTGTGGGCAGAGCGCCGCGGGCTTCCCACTGAGCATCGGTTGGTCGTTGGTCACGTGGAACTGGGTCTCGCAGGTACAGTGTGGGCAGAGCGCCGCGGGCTTCCCACTGAGCATCGGTTGGTCGTTGGTCACGTAGAACTGGGTCTCGCAGGTACAGTGTGGGCAGAGCGCCGCGGGCTTCCCACTGAGCATCGGTTGGTCGTTGGTCACGTGGAACTGGGTCTCGCAGGTACAGTGTGGGCAGAGCGCCGCGGGCTTCCCACTGAGCATCGGTTGGTCATTGGTCACGTAGAACTGGGTCTCGCAGGTACAGTGTGGGCAGAGCGCCGCGGGCTTCCCACTGAGCATCGGTTGGTCGTTGGTCACGTGGAACTGGGTCTCGCAGGTACAGTGTGGGCAGAGCGCCGCGGGCTTCCCACTGAGCATCGGTTGGTCGTTGGTCACGTAGAACTGGGTCTCGCAGGTACAGTGTGGGCAGAGCGCCGCGGGCTTCCCACTGAGCATCGGTTGGTCGTTGGTCACGTGGAACTGGGTCTCGCAGGTACAGTGTGGGCAGAGCGCCGCGGGCTTCCCACTGAGCATCGGTTGGTCGTTGGTCACGTGGAACTGGGTCTCGCAGGTACAGTGTGGGCAGAGCGCCGCGGGCTTCCCACTGAGCATCGGTTGGTCGTTGGTCACGTGGAACTGGGTCTCGCAGGTACAGTGTGGGCAGAGCGCCGCGGGCTTCCCACTGAGCATCGGTTGGTCGTTGGTCACGTGGAACTGGGTCTCGCAGGTACAGTGTGGGCAGAGCGTCGCGGGCTTCCCACTGAGGATCGGTTGGTCGTTGGTCACATGGAACTGGGTCTCGCAGGTACAGTGTGGGCAGAGCGCCGCGGGCTTCCCACTGAGCATCGGTTGGTCACGTGGAACTGGGTCTCGCAGGTACAGTGTGGGCAGAGCGCCGCGGGCTTCCCACTGAGCATCGGTTGGTCGTTGGTCACGTGGAACTGGGTCTCCCAGGTACAGTGTGGGCAGAGCGCCGCGGGCTTCCCACTGAGCATCGGTTGGTCGTTGGTCACGTGGAACTGGGTCTCGCAGGTACAGTGTGGGCAGAGCGCCGCAGGCTTCCCACTGAGCATCGGTTGGTCGTTGGTCATGTGGAACTGGGTCTCGGTTCAGACTCTGCTAACCTAGCACTGAACAAACGTTGTTTTGGTTGCCCTTTTACACTATAACTGGGATAAGAATCACTTGAAATTTATCAATATAAGGAAATAACGTTGTTAAAGAACAAAAGTTAAATGATTTTTCTTCCTATCCAGAGAAGGAGGAAAGGTAGTCAATAACAAAGAAAAAATGCTTCTTTGCATTAGAACAGAACTAAAGCCTTATTTTGAATGTTTGGAAGTATTCATTTGTATTGATTCTAAAGGTCTGTGAAACTTGACCTCTTCGAGAATTGTTTTTCGGAATTCTTAGCAATTAGGAGGAGTATTTCAGTATCAGTGCCCTTGAGACCAGGTAGAAAAAAGCAATCAGAGGGTGATATATTTCCATTACTAATAGAAATGATATATTCATTTGTAAGTCTGTAGTCATGGGAATATCAAATCTGTTCTAATACACTGAAGGAGATCTCACATGGAAGCTACAGGTCAAAATTAGAATTAAGGGATAGGAGCTTAACATTCTAACTAGGAGTAGCTGTGTAAATGTTTTTACTGCAAAGGCATTTAAACTAACATATAATGTGAGGGTAGTAAGGCAGTCAAGATACACAAAAAGGACATGTTTGGGAATGGAAATGGCGTTCAGTTAAGGAAACTATCCAGGCTTCATCTCCTCACGCTTACCTGTAATATGGGCGTGTCTTTTAAAAACAGACATTTGAGCAGTGGTCTTGATCCCTAAGGTCATGGACCACTTTAAGACTCTACTGAAAGCTGTGGATAACCTCTCCAGAAAAATACACATTTACACCTATATAATCATTTTTTCCCATGAGTTCAAGGACTTTGGGATCATCTGCAACACGAAGTCTTTACTATATCTTCATATGTAGAGGAAAAGAATACAGTTTACTTTATCATTGATCTGTGGATATTAGGCTGGTTCATCGATACATTTTGCAAGTGAGCTTCTTTTGATATACTGAATAGAATTTTTTAAATACTAAAGCTAGTTAACATTTACATAGAGTTTTTACCAGCCCTCTCCTAAGCACTTTACATATATAACGTACTTTCTCTATGAGAAAGGTATTATTATTAGTATCTCTGTTTTTTAGAGGAGAATACAAAGCCACAGAGTTTTAAGTCGTTTACCTAAGATCATATAGGTAGTACGTGGTACAGCCAAGATTTGAACACAGATGTTCTGGCTGGAAAAACTATCCCTTCAGCCATTCTTCTATATTGCCATACAATACCAAAAAAAAGAAACACGAAAGAAAAAGAGAAATCCCTGTTGTAAATCATATAGCTAGAGTGACTTACATATTTTTACCCTAACCTCTACCCCAAGAATATTTGCATGAGGCATTCAAGCTGACTTTAAAAATCCCCTGAGCCTGACTTGTATTGCTTCTGAAAGATTGTTTATTAAGATTACTTTCGTTAGAGTTTTAAACAGAGCTGGATTAGGTTGTTCCTTTGCCAAAGTACAGTTCGATCACAAAGTGTTTACGTGGAAGGAGTATGGTAGAATTCATTGTTTCCTGGTATGTAGGAGTTTTCTCTCTTAACGCGTGGAAACTTTCTGTTCAAATAACATTCCAAATTGCACAAATTAGAGAAAATAATAGTTATTCCCTTCCCTGGTAATCTGTGTTCTGCGCTGCTTTGGAATAGTGGATGGGGAAGGGCCAGAGGCTGTCCCCAAACAGTATTGTATAGTATCTCTCCATCTGGTGGTCCATCTAATATATTTAATTGCTTTAGCTAACCTTTGTTTTGTATTGTCTAATGCAAATGTTTAATGTTAAAAGCCAAAAAGTCCTTTAGGTTTCTTTGTTTTGTGTTCTACAGTAAACTTTTGATCAGTATTTATTGGATGTCCTCTATAAGCCAGATTCTGGTAAACAAAGTGGTAGCAATGGTCCCTGCCCTTGGGAGCCCTAGAATCTGGTACATTATGACACATAGTTTTATTCATTCTTTGAATATTTATTGAGTCTCTACTTTGTACAAATACAGTGCTAGGCACTGTGAAAGATGGATTCACAAATAAGACAGTTTCTGTCCTCAAAACTTTTTAAATGTGGAGAAGGAAATACAAACAGCTAACAGAGAAGAATAAAATGGAAGTACTGGTAAAGAACTGTGAAAATACCAGAGGGTAGAGTCATTTTGACTAGAAGGATCAGAGAGCAGTTCACAAAGGAGGTGGCATTCAAGCAGGTCCATGACAGATGGATGGGATTTCAGTGATGAGCAGAGGGGGAAGGGCACTGCAGGTGTAGAGAACAGTATGAACAGGAGTATGGAGTCAGAAAAGTAAATGCATACCCTGGGAGTAGCAAGTAAACTTGTGTGGCTAGGGCGTGGATTCCATGAAACAGTAGCAAGAGGGAGGATAAGGCCAATAAGGTAGGATGGAACTAGCTTGTGGAAGCCCTCCAGTACATGCCAAAACTTTTGGGTTTTTTGGCAGTCAGAAGGGGAGTCATTAAAAGTTCATGAGGATGAGGACAGAGACTAATGGGAGGTTGGATATGATGTAAATTAAATACGTAAGTTCAGAAAGGAATAACTATTAGGTAACAATCAGAGTTTTTTACTCTGAACCTGGTAATTAGCCATGTATCTAGGCATAGAGGAGGCAATGAGGAAGTCTCATGTCGGGGGTGGACCAGTTTCCTTTACTTAGTTAACTCTAACTCATGCACGTATGTGTATTTGGAAACATTTCCAACCTATAGAAAAAGTAAAAGAATAGAACAGTTGAATACAGGTATACCCTTTAACCTATATTCACAGCTTCCTCTTTTTTAATGATGTAATACAAATGTAAAGGAGAGAGCAGTTAATAAAACCAAACAGAAAATAAACCCTTGGAGACAAAAAGGGAGTTTCTTTTTGTTGTTGGAGTGTACAGCAGTGACTTTCCATTAAAAATTAAAAGAATGTAAGAACAATCTATAGTAGATGTGGAGGTTAATTAGAGCCCATAGTGACAATCTTTCTTAAATACAGTACTGCTTTGTACATTGGAGTCCATCTGTTTTACAGTAACTCAAGCTTTGTAGGTAAACAACAATAATAACTAAATATTAAAAAGGGTTTTTCTGTTAGTGTTCCTTGCTGTGTATTTCTGCATTAACTCCCAGATGATGCACGTTGGCTTTTGTGAAAGTTAAAGAACCACTTCGTGAAACTGTGGGGAAACTACCGCTTTCTCTTGAAGGTGATCATACTTGGATGTTGTCAGCTAGCCAAAGACTAATCACAGCTTCCATAAAAATAATTTTCTTTGTTGTCAGACACCTTTCCTCTCTGTGTCTTCTCATTCTCCTGCCGGAACAGTTCAGGTTTTCAAAGTCCTAGATTCCCTTCATTATCTGAAATGCACCACTCCACAAATTTGGTTTATGTTTCCTAATACGTAGAGTAAAATAAGGACCAGATCAAGGGTAAAGATCTAATCAAGACCTGTGACTTGGTGTCAATAAATAGTTAATAAAGATATTCTGCAGAAAGTTTTCATTGAAGCGTATAGTCCTAGGTCTTCTTGTGCCTATGCACTATTCAAAAAGAGTTATATAGATGATAGATTTTTGTAGTGAAATTAGTTTAGTCCCAGCTAAATATTTGTAAAGTAGAATAAAAATGCTAAACTAAGATGTGAACAAGGTGTCAGTGTTCTTTCAGTCTTAGGGTTAATGGTAAGTATATAATTCAAGTGAGTTTGAGGTTTTATTAACCATTTTCTAGACTGATCACTTCAGGGTTACTTAAAATACTGATAATGAATTTACCTGAAACAAGGAATGTTTCAAACAAAAATACGCTCATCTCTTTTAAAGCAGTAGCAACATGCACAACTGTTTTTACAATCCATGTCAGTGAGTTCTGCTGACTCGAGCTTTCCTTCCACAAACCATGGTTGGCACCAGGATTGAATGCCATCTGGTGTGACTTGTTCACCATTTCAAAAGTTCTTTGTATTTAAATGTCTTAAATTGAAAGATAGGGCTAATATCACACTGTGTTTTTTTTAAAAAAAAAAAAACTTATTTAAAGTGGCTAGTAATGTAAAGTCAGTTCTTGCTGCTATGCTACTATAACATTTCTAATGATACGTATACTTAACTTTTATTTGGTTTTCATCACTAATAGAAGGTGAATGAGCTACCGCCCCCAAAATAAATATTAGTTCCCATTTCACATTTGAGGAAGCAATGGCAAAGAAAGTAAGCCACTCCTGTGTTGTTGCCTCTAACAGGAAACAAAGATTTGGGTGATTTCTGTTAATAGGCATTAATAAGAATTGCTGATTAGGCTGTGACGGGATAGATGAGGCCAGGTCATTGAAGTTTTTTGATTAAAAGAAAAATGAAAGAAGATGTTTAAAGATTAGATAATGTGTATGTGTGTGGAAATAATTAATCTAGAACCAAACAATTTAATAAACAGTCACTTATATAGACACTGAGATAGAAAGTCACAAAGTTGTCAAGATCTATTTCAGAAAAAGTCTAGAGCAATGCAGTTCAGTAGAACTTTCTGCCATGTCGGAAATGTTCTTTATCTCTGCTGTCCAGTTTGGTAGTCACTAGCCATACGTGACATTTGGGAATATAAATGTGGCTAGTGCAACTGAGGAGCCCTGGTGGTTTGGTGAAGAGCCCAGCTGCGAACCAAGAAGCTGGTGGATCGAATCCCCCAACCACTCCTTAGAAATCCTGTGGGGCAGTTCTCCTCTGCCCTATAGGGTCGCTGTGAGTGGGAATGGACTCGATGACGATGGCAACACGTTAGTGCAACAGAAGAACTGAAGTTTTCATTTCATTTTGTTTTAATTAATTTAAATATAAATAGCCACATGTGGCTAAACCCGTTTGCTATCAAATCGAATCCAACTCATAGCGACCCTATAGGACAGAGTGGAACTGCCCCATAGAGTTTCCAAGTGGCTAGCAAATTGGACATCACAAGAAGAAAAAGGTTGGTGTATTATCAAAATCAGAACCAACAAGTTGGACTGGATAAATTTTCATGTCCCTGAAATGTCTGTATCTTGAGTGACTAATAGCACCAGATAATGATATATTCTATGTAAAAAGGCTATTTATATTATTTGTAACTGACTCCTTTAAATACTGGAGTAAAAAGTCTAGAAGAATGCAGCTTCAGAGCTGCCGTGGCATTTAGGGAGCATCCGTCGAGTCCTCTCACCTCAGTTCATTCTCTGATCTCTAAGGCTTTTTGAAACTCAGATGTTTGTTTCCACCTTGTCACGTCTTACTGGATCTTTGGTAACTTCTACAGCAGTTCTCCAGAGAAAAGATTATAGGTGGTAACTCATGTCCTTTCGGTATCAGTTGATTAATATGTTTCATTATCTGGAGCTTGGGGTTTACTGCCTCTGGGGCAACAGTTATGCTAATCCTCATGTGAATTTCACTTCCTCCTCTCCAGGGTGATACTCAAAAAATGAAGAGACGTTGTCCCTTTACCCCAGCATTTATGTCACAGGAGGCAGATAACCAAAATTATATGATGACTTTCTTCATATTGATGAGGTTGAAGCAGTAAAAGATAGAGATGATATGTGCCCTATTGACTTGCGGCTTCTGTAAAGTTTCTCAATTGAGAGCAAAGAATTAGAAGGAGCGGAAGAAATAAGTACACGCATATCCTATATACTCACCTTATTCATTGTTGAAAACCTTGCGCCCATAATAGTCAGCAGTTATCACTGTGAACTAACTTGCCCATTTATGAATGAAGCTAAATTTGAGAACTCTAGCAAACAAGGGATTACCTTTCCCTATAGTAAGAAGTGTGCTCTATGTACACAAAAGAAATGCTATTATAGAGAGAAACTTGACTGATTATAAGAATTACTCCTTTTTTTTTTTTTTTTAACTTCTGGGGTTTAGAGCATATTGTTCAGTGGGATCACACATCGATGTCCTAATATCTGTTCTCCATGTTTCCTAGAAGACTGTAACTACAGCTTCTATGATTACCACAAAGACACTACCTCTCGTCTTGAAAGCAGCAACTGCGACCATGCCTGCCTCTGTTGTGGGCCAGAGACCTACCATTGCTATGGTGACCGCCATCAACAGTCAGAAGGCTGTGCTCAGCACTGATGTGCAGAACACACCAGTCAACCTCCAGACGTCTAGTAAGGTCACTGGGCCTGGGGCAGAGGCTGTCCAAATTGTGGCAAAAAACACAGTCACTCTGGTAAGCCAACAGCTGCTACTCTTGTGTGCCCATGTGAGAGGGTTCAGGATATGCGTTTGTAGGATATGTCCATTTAGACTCCTGCTGGATTTCTCAGCCTCTGTCACTCTCCTACTGTACCAAATTCCCCTTCAGTGCTGACAAGGGACTCTGGCATTGGTACCATCTGCTTAAATAACTATGGAGCTGTCCTGATTCTAAGGGCCAAAACTCGTGTAGTGCATTGTTTGAGGTCAAGATATGACTTGACCTTAGGGGAACAAATGTCCTGCACAGAGGCATACAAGGTGTTTCATTTATCTTTCCTTCTATTCTTTCCATAGTCCTCTATGTGAAACCTGAGTACGTAAATTCTCTCGTGCTGTATTTCTGCTTTGGGGAAAACTCCCTGTTAAATTCTTTTAATTCACTCCTCCTTTAAGCTGATTATACTCAGAAAGTACTGGAGTTGAGTGAAGCACTTTCAGAATATTCAAGAAATCTGTATGTTAATGGCGTCAGTGTCCAAGGTCTGTCAGAAAAAAGATTCTTGAAGGAGGGAGTGCTTGAACAAAAAAATGTTCCTGAGGTTTCTAGGGTAAAGCCATTTAGAAACTGAGGCTCTCTAAAGCTTGGGGGAAATATATCTAATTTTTGAATTAAAATTCCATTCTAAAATGGCAGCTAAGAGCTCTTGGTGGCTTTTGAATGATGCCCAGCGATGAGTGAAATCAGAGAGCAATAAAGTGAAGCTTCACCGCTTACCCAGGAATCCTTAAAGAAACAACCAGATAACTCAGCCAGATGCTAAGAGTTAGGAAATTCTCCTTAGGAATAAAGCTGTTCACTGTTCGATAAAGCACTCATGTTAGGAAAAAGCCCATTTGGCCAGGCAGCCAGTCTAATTTTACTTTGGATCCAGTCTTGACTTTTAAAATACGTAAGTGCAAGAGTTCTCTAATGTCAGAGGAAACTGACGAAGGTTGCTGAGCCTGCTGTGTTCTACATTAGGTGTGGGGGAGGACACAGAAATGTGGTTGCTTTACACTGCAGGTAAAGCGTGCAGGTGGGAGAGTAAAAAAGTTTCTTAATGCAGTCTTAATTCAGATGATTAGTTCTATAGTGGAAGCTTATAGAAAATACTGTCTGATCCAGAGAATAGCCATGCTGCAAATACTTTTAACAATGCCTAGCTTTGATACTGAACAACTGGCTTTCCTCTCTGATTTATTTACCTTTCCCATTTTTTAGCAGGTTCAGGCAACACCTCCTCAGCCCATCAAAGTACCACAGTTTATTCCCCCTCCCAGACTCACTCCACGTCCGAACTTTCTTCCACAGGTGAGTAAACCAGTAACAAGCTCAGTAGTGGGTCAGAAGGGACAAAATCCTCATGGGCCCTTTTCTACACAGCTATAATGGGGCTTGTCAGGTCATCGGTATTCACACCCCACTTAGCTAAAAATTTTGGCTGCTAATTTGCATACTATGAGGAAGCTTATTTTATCATCAGGGTTTCTTAGCATTGACCAAAGGCAATACCAGGGGGAAATAAGGAAAAGGGAAATTGCAATAATACCATTATTGCAACCATAAGTTGCAATAATACCATTATAGGAGAATTTAGCCAAAACCTACCTGGTAGTAGATAGCGAGTACGACGACCACTTTTTATTCTTTCCTATATACCAAAGAGAGTAGAGAAGAAAACAATAGCCAAACTAACCAGTAGAAACCATTCTGTTCTACCCTGGAAAATCATGGCATAGAATGTCATATTTAATCACAGATACTTGCCTATAAAGGTTTAGGCTAGAGGTCTCCACAGGGGAAGTCCTACCTAGCCCCAAACATCTCTGCTTGCCCATATCCTCTGAGAGTATTTTTGTAGCCATCAGGCTGAACTGGCCATTCTCATGGAAGACTGTCAGAATTGCCCCAATCTGGACCTTGAGGGAGTTGGCATGCCTGGTGGAGGGGCTGGGAGTTCCTTTCTGGGACCCCAGGTTTCAGATGAAGGGAGAAGACAAAGGAATTTTGCGGTCAGTGGCATAAATAATTTCTGAATAGCCTCTGGGGAAGGGATGGGCCAGGCTGACATGAAATAAGATGATTTTAGTAATTAATCAGATAAGTCTCTAATAAAATATCTTCTAGGTATCAGATACTGTGCTAAGCACTATGGATATGCCAGTTTTCAAGACAGTTCTCTGCCCTCAGAGAGCATATAGTCTGGTGGTAGTTTCAGACACATATTGAGGCAACCACAGTATGTTACGGGAAGTACAGGGTAGTTTGTAAGCACAGAGGAAGGACACCTAACCCAGCCTTAAGAGGATTAGAGGTTTCCTTGAAGGGTTGACATTCAACTTGAGACCTAAAACCCTAGTAAAGTTAGCCTGACAGAGTTTTAGAGGCAGAATAGAAATGTTCCACGCAGAGGGCAGAGCATATGTCAGGTCCGGGATAGAGAACACATGCAAGTTTACAGAACCAAGGAGATTTACTATGGCTGAGCACAGAGGGCCGTATGGCTAACTCAGGTTAGGGTAATAGATGAGGCTGGATGACTGGGACTAGAGCCTGTAGAACCATGTGGAGTGTGTGTTTAAGAATTTGGGTCTTATCCTAAGAGCAGTGGAGACCCATTCAAGAGTTTCAGACAGGCACTTGGCATGGTGAAATTTAAATTTTAGAAAATCTCCTTTTGCTATTGGAAACCCTGGTGGCGTAGTGGTTAAGTGCTACGGCTGCTAACCAAGAGGTCAGCAGTTCGAATCCGCCAGGCGCTCCTTGGAAACTCTATGGGGCAGTTTTACTCTGTCCTATAGGGTCGCTATGAGTAAGAATTGACTCGACAGCACTGGGGTTTGGGTTCCTCTTGCTATTGTGTAGATTGAAGATGGTCAAGACTGTGGACAGGAAAAATAGGACATTGTCAACAATGGTAATAGCTACTGTTTAGAGAATCATGCCACACGCCAGGTACTGTGCTAGACACTTTACATGGATTGTCTTATTTAATCTTGACAACAACCTTATGAAAATGGGTATTACTCTTTTTTAGATAAGGAATCTAAGGCTTAGTCCGTGTTTTTCAAGTGATGGGGCTGTGAAATCATTAGTGGATTATAACCAGAGTTTTTCAGTAAAATTAATAAAACAGAATAGGAAAGATTCAAGCAAATAGCACATAAGTATAGTTCCATGAAGTTTTTGTTTTACAGAGATGGAGATATATGTCTGTATGTGTGTAGTGGTTACAGCATAAAATATACTTCCTACTATGAGTCTGCAGTACCCACCACAAGGATATTTTAGATTCAACCAAATATTCAGACTCACATGGGCTACTATACTTGGCACCAGGCTACTTAGAATGATATAGGTCAGAAACCACAGCTTGCCAGCAGCGCAGCATCAGATATTCCCCATCAATGGGAATCCTTACAGCAGCCCATACTGCAGTCTGTACAGCTGTCCAGGGATAGCTCAGGTACAAGGAGCTGAGATCTTTATCAGGAGGCTTCAAGAGCTACCCTGACATAGAAGCCTTATACCCCACAGGAGCCGGCTTATCTTGTAGCAATTCTATAGACATAGCTTTCATGGTCTTGCATTGAGATGCCCAGTTACAAGAGTCACTCCACTCAGGATGCCCAAAGGATGGCATCCCATCAAGTATTTATAGTTCTTCTAGCCCAGATTTGATATACCAATCAGGAGTCATTTTTACCATAAGCAATGTTGCCTGGTAACGTAGTTGACATTCTTCCCCTTATCAGGTTTCCAGGGGAACAGAGCTAGAGAGTTAACTAAAGGCCAAATTCTCATGCATAAGGGGAAAGGATTTTGCCTACAGAGTCGCAGTCCAGAAAGTTTGAAAATATTGGATTAGAGAGATCTGGTAAGTTGCTTGAGGTTATACAGCTAATTAAGTGGTAGAGCCAGGATTTGAACCCACAAAGCTGACCCCGTATTTTTAACCACAATTTTCTACTGCTCTTTCAGTAAGCTGAAAATAAGCTAGGGTAGTGGCAATGAAAATAGAAAAAAGGAGACCCACTTAAGAAATATTTAGGAAGTAGAGGTGGAGTGGGAAGAGCCAAGGACAATTCTGAGGTTTGGAGGAAATATTGATGAGTTTTAGACATGTTGATTTTGAACTTCTTATGAGAAGTCTAAGTAGAGATGTCTAACAGGCAGTGAATGTGATTGTGAAGTTCAGGAAATGTCTCTAACCAGAGATACAAGTGTGGAAGTCTTCATTGCATAGATGGTAATTGAAGCCTGAGATGAGTGAGAGCTCCCAGAAAGAGTACATTAGAAAGAAAAGGGGTTCCATGACAAAATCCTGAGAAATACTCACATTTAGAATTGGGCAGAGTAAAAGTAAGCCCACAAAGGAGACTGAGAGAAGGAGGGCCGGGAACAGGGGAGTCTGAGGGCCAGAAATGGGGATGGACTGGAGCAGTGGATATGAAGAAATTTAGAATGTGAATTAGGCCATTAGCAGCAGCATTACCATACTGGACACAAATCCTGGGTGGGACCAGTCTCTGAATTAGGCCATTCATCCAGTTCTTTGACCTCAACCTGAAGAGGCAGCATGATGTATGAGGGGAAATTGAAGGTTTAGAATCAGAAGAACTGCATTCTAGAACCTTTACCAAAGAGGACATCTAAGCAGCCAACAAACCTAAGAAAAGATGTTCATGATCATTAGCCATTAGAGAGATGCAAATCAAAACTACTGTGAGATACCATCGTACCCCAGCTGAAATGGCACTGATAAGGATAACAAATGTTGGTGAGGATATGGGGCAGTTGGAACCCCTATCCATTGCTGATGGGACTGTAAAATAATACAACCACTATGGAAAACGGAATGGCACTTTCTCAAAAAGCTACAAATAGAACTACCCTATGATCCAGCAATCCCACTCGTATGTATATACCCTCAAAACCAAAAAACCAAACCAATTGCTGTTGAGTCAATTCTGACTCATAGTGACCCAATAGGACAGAGTAGAACTGCCCCATAGGGTCCAAGGAGAGGCTGGTGGATTCAAACTGCCAGCCTTTTGGCTAGCAGCCAAGCTGTTAACAACTGCGCCACCAGGGCTCCAGTATATACCCTGAAGTCCTAAAAATAATGACATGAATAGACATACACACACCTATGTTCATTGCTGCTTTATTCACAATAGCAAATAAGTGGAAACAACTGAAGCGCCCATCAACAGATGAATGGGTAAGCAATTTGTGGTACGTACAGACAACAATACTACGCAACCATAAAGAATAATGACGAGTCCGCAAGACATAACACTGACAGAGCTGGAGGACTTAATGCTAATAAGTGAAATATAACATGGATGGACCTGGAGAGCATAATGTTAAGTGAAATAAATCAAGCATATAAGGATGAATATTGTATGGTCCCTCTTTTATAAGAAGAGTAGATAAATATTGAGAGACTAATGTTCATTGGTGGTTACTAGGGAGAAGGGCAGGGAATGGGGAAAGTATACTTTATACCTTAGACTAGTTATTTTTGCTTATGGGAAAAATGGCACTGAATGTGGATGTAGTGAGCACAGCACAACCAAAGTAAAAACGAGTGAGTACATATGAATAGGTATCAGCAAATTGGTGTATGGGTAGGTACAGATGTGTACATAGGTGAGAACAGATAGAAGTATCTACAACACCAAAAAAAACCCACTGCTTTCAAGTACATTCTGACTCATAGCGACCTTGTAGGACAGAGTAGAACTGCCCCCATAGGGTTTCCAAGGCCATAAATGTTTATGGAAGCAGAATGCCACATATTTCTCCCATGGAGTGGCTGGTAGGTTCTAACTGCCAACCTTTTGGTTAGTAGCTGAGCACTTTAACCACTGTGCCACCAGAGCTCCTAGAAATACCTATTAAAAAAAACAAAACCAAACCTGTTGCTGTCGGGTCAATTCTGACTCATAGCAACCCTATAGGGCTGAGTAGAACTTTCCCGTAGAGTTTCCAAGGGGTGCCTGGTGGATTCAAACTGCAGGCCTTTTGGTTAGCAGCCATAGCTCTTAATCACTATGCCTCCAGAGTTTCCAGCAATCCTATAAAAAAAAAAGTATGTGTAAATACAAATACATGGGTGCAGGCACATACATTCACTAAAGACACAAATACAGATACTCCTCAGACTTAACCAAACATTGGTTTTCTGGATTTGAAAGCTTAGGACCGTAGTCTCATGGGACGACTCAGTCAGCTGGTGTAATACAGTTCACAAAAATCGTGATCTGCATCCTAGTGAAATGAGTAGCATCTGGGGTCTTGAAAGTTTGCAAGCAGCAATCTAAGGCAGTACTACAGGTCTATACTTGCCAGGAGCAAAACAGTAAGAAGGTAACCAAAACACAGAGAAAAAACAAGTCTACATGAGCTACAACCGTCTACCCTGAGACCAGAAGAACTAGATGGTGCTCGGCTACCACCACTGTCCGTCCTGACCAGGGTCATAATAGTTGGTCCCAGATAGAATGGGAGAAAAATATGGAGCAGAGCTCAAATTCTTATTAAAAAGCAAAAAAAAAAAAGAAGAAAAAAAGCCAGACAAAATGGAACAGTAGAGAACAGAGGCCTCTCCAAGACGATCGCCCTGAGACACTCTTTAAACCTAGAACCCAGACTATCCCTTGAGATCACCTTCTAGTGATACAGCAGATTAGCACACAAAATAAAGTATATTACCTGTAAGATTGGTGCCTTACTTAAAAACCATGGGTATGAGACCAAAAGGTCAGTTACTCAAAAGCAAAGGTAGATAAGGGAGTTAGGGAAACAGGAGTACTGGAAAGAGAACAAACTGAACACAGTTAAAGAGAATGTTGACACATTGTGATACATGTAACTAATGTCACTGAACAATTTGTGTGGAAATTGTCAAATGGGAACCTAACCTGCTGTAAAAACTTTCACCAAAAACTTAGTAAGATATTAAAAAATAATAATAGGAAAAAGAAAAAGAACTGTCTAGAATGGCATTTAGAGCCTGTTAGAAGCTGATGAGTATTTTATAAAATTATATGTCCTAAGATCTTGAATTAATAATACCAAAATTTATATTTTTATGAAATACCATTTCACATGTATAGTGTGGAAGATTTGGCAATGCCTTGGACTTTACAGGACTTGAGAAGTTTCTTTAAGTAATAACAATAATTGTTCTCTTTTTCTCCTGTAGGTTCGACCCAAGCCTGTGGCCCAGAATAACATTCCTATTGCCCCAGCACCTCCTCCCATGCTTGCAGCACCTCAGCTTATCCAGAGGCCTGTCATGCTGACCAAGTTCACCCCTACTACCCTCCCCACATCCCAGAATTCCATCCATCCTGTCCGTGTCGTCAATGGGCAGACTGCAACAATAGCCAAAACGTTCCCCATGGCCCAGCTCACCAGCATTGTGATAGCTACTCCAGGGACCAGACTCGCTGGACCTCAAACTGTACAGCTTAGCAAGCCAAGCCTTGAAAAACAGGTACAGGCGGAATATGCACCTGCTTTTTTTTTTTAATTTAAAAAAAAAAAAAAAAAAATTATATATTTTTGGGCAATAAATAGTCTTGCCATTGAGGCATTTGGCAGCTGGGATGTCTCTGAATACACCTTCACAGGGGCTTTTAATCTCAGCACCATTGTTGATATCCAGTTGCTTATGGAGTGATCATCCATCCATAATGCAAAAGGGCCATTCTCACTGAAGAAAGTTTCTTGGGCTGCTTTTCCCACGATGCCCTTGTAGATCAGTTCAGATTCCTATATGAGTGAGCGCCCCCTGCTGGTTCTGCAGCAGAAATTCGCAGATAGGCTCTGTTGCCCTCAGTCAGGAAGAACTGATGAGGTAACAAACAGAAAACGCCATATTCGTTTCAGACCCAGTGAGAATCCAGATGAGGATATCATCTGTGAAAGTCAGGAAGGACCAATAAACAAAACAGGGAAAGGAATTTCATTTCAAAGTTTTTCCTAGTGAAAAGCCAGAAAAAAAAGTAAAATAAAAAGCATTCTTTTAACTCTAGAGCACTCAGACCTTTTTGCTTAAATGTTGAAATGGTTCATTCAGATTTTCCAAAATCAGATCGTCTCTTTAAAAAATGAGGCTAGAGAAATACAGGTAATCTCCAAAAATACTTGAGGTTCCTATGGCTGAAAAGCCTGTAAAAATAACAAAAAGGATTTATAGGCAGTTACCATACCTACTTCAAGAAAGATTACTGATGAGAGGGAAGCATTTTGCAAAGAAAAGCATCCTCTTTCAAGAAAGTAGCTTTAAAAAGTGGTTGACCTATTTCTAATTGCTCAGGCTTGAGTTCTCATTCATCTGAAAATAGTCTCTGGTGATCCTGAATCTCCAGCTTGTGGTTGGCTGACCATGATTCAGAGAGGCTGGGCAGATGGTGGGGAGTGAGCAGGCTTCCTGCTGCCTTGGCCTTGAACAGAGGAGCCTTATGCATAGAGCACCAGGCCCTCCACCCATGAAGCTTATAAACGCAGTAGACCTTGGCCTTGAAGAAGCTGGGTACCAAAATCTTGTGCCCAGAGAACACATTTCTCCATTCCTTAGGAACCCGCCTAAACCCTAGGAAGGACTTTGAGAAACATTCAGAAATAAATTCTTTACCCATTTTATATCAGAAGTATTCAAAGTTTTTAGCAGGAGAACTTCAGTATTAAAATATTGAAAGTAAAATGCTCAAGCTCAGGGCTTCGGGTGGGGCACATTTGGAGGTCATCTACCCTCATGATCTTTTCTGGCCCTGGAAGAAACTCTGAGGAGTCTCAGTGTTCCAAAGAATATGATTTTTAAACATTACTTTAGATTGCTAATTATGATTTCTCTTTGATCCATTTTTGACAAAGATATTTATTTTTTAAAGTATATTTTTAGGAGAAAAAAATTTCAGTTTCATTTTGTTTTATTTTTATATTTCTTATTTTTTTATTGCAAAGGTAATACATGTTCATTGTAAAAATGAAGTTCAAATAGTATAGAAATCTATATTGTAGAAAGTATACTTCCCCATAATCTTCGGATAGCACAGACTCTGAGTTTATTGCTGTTGTTATCAGTTAAGATTGTATTTTTTAATACATTTTTCATGTACATGCTAACACAAACTTTTTTTAAGCAAAAAGCAAAGTCATACAATATGTATTATTGTAGAACTTGGTTTTTCCCATTTAATGGATCTTGGACATCTTTCGATGTCACTGCTGTAGGGTCACTATGAGTCAGAATCGACTCAGTGGCATTGGGTTTGGTTTTGACCTTACACGTTTATAGAACTTTATGTTTCAATTATAGATCACAGAAAGGTAACCTATGAATTCTTAAGATTTTTTTAAAATTATTTTTTAGCAGTAAATTCCATTGTCTCTCTCCTTGTCAGTTTAATTAGAGGAACCCAGTCATTGCTATTTCAGTTTTTCAGGTATATAACACAACAATCTAACAGGTTACCAAGCTTAGTCAGCAAGGGTTTCCTTTAGACTAGACTCCAGTCTCAAAATTCTTTTACTTCAGATTTCTTTACTACCCTTCTTTTTTATATTTCATTCCCAGTAACCACATTTATAGCCATTAAGAGGTCTCATATATGGGCTAAGGGTAAAAAAAAATTTTTTTTTTTTTTTTTTGTAAAGCAATATAAATATTTAGCCATGGAAGTATCACCACCTTCTCAGAGAGGTATCAAACCTGTGTCCAACATTCTTTACATAATCAGACTATGTGAGTTCCTTTCTGCTTTCTACTTTTTCCTTTTGAGTGATAATTTCATTCATTTAATAAAAAAATGTGTTAAGTGCCAGCTCCTGTGCCACATATGGTGTCTATATACAAGGATGGATAAACCAAAGCCCATACCCTCGAGGAATTCATTCTTCAGTGCGTTTGTAACAGGCACTGGGGCTGTGCCTCCAGGAAAGGAAGTATGGCAAGTTGTGTAGTTCAAAGGTCTCCCACGTTGGCTAGGAAAGGAAGACAGTGTCAGTTACAACAGCCGTGGTCCCACTTCTCTTTCCCCTGTCAGATATAACCAACTTCCTTATCCATACCAGATAAGTGATCCCCTGTCTTACCCCTTAATGGAAACCATGTTACATTGTGACTGAGAAAACGAGATATAGAGTTTAAAGAACTTTGAGCCTGGAGACGTTTTAGAAAAGTAGATGAAGCCAAACCTGTGTGATAGCCCCACAAACCTTTCTTTTCTTCCTCGTCCCCTGTAGAACTCCGTAAAACGGGCTAATACTGTTGATGAGGTGAGAGAAAATGTTTGAAGTCCAGTGGATTTTGCCTGACAGTTAATTCTCAAGAAGAATGTTTAGTACTTTTCCACCCCATAGGAAAGACCTCATGCATATGTCCCCAAGGCTAAGTTTCTGAAAAAATGCAAGGTTCTGTGGGAGAAGTTGCCAGATTGCCACCCAGACCACCTCTTCTGTATATACCTTTCATAGGAACCTACACAGTTAAAAAAAAAACAAAACAGAGTGCTTATGTAAGATGAGAATATTATCCAATGTATTATCCCCAAATTGTGGTCTTCCTCTTAGTAAACCTGAGCTGATGACCCCTCCCCCCCCCCCAATTCTAGTGCTGGTGCTGTAGTTGGAAAAATAGATCCAAGTTATCAAACAATGAATTTTGCTTGCCTTCAACCCAGATTTTTTTGACCTTGGACATTTATTTATTTGCAAGCACCTTCGATTAAAAAGGAACCCTGGTGGTGCAGTGGTTTAACCCCTCGGCTGCTAACCAAAAGGTCAGCGGTTCATACACACCAACTGCTCTACGGGAGTAAGATTGTGACAGTCTGCCTCCTTAGAGATTTACAACCTTCGAAACCCTATGGGGCAGTTTACTCTGTCCTATAGGGTCGCTATGAGTCGGAATCGACTTGATGGCAGTGGGTTTGATTTTGTTTTGTTTTTTTAACTTTGATTATCTGTGCAGCCAAGTCTCAGAGGATGGATTTGGAATTTAGGGTATAAATGGTTTTGGGATTCTGTTTTTATAATACCAAAAGAACAGGAACTACAAATTCAAATATTCATGGATACTAAGGAGGAAATACACTGTCATAAGTCATCCACATAATCATGACTGTGTTTCAGTCCATTGTTAGGGCCACCATGTCAGTCCATCTCACTGAGGGCCACCCTCCACTTTACCGACCATGGTGTTCTTTTCTAGCAGTTGGTCTTTCCTGACAACCTGTCCAAAGTAATTGAGCCAGAGTCTCATAATCCTTGTTTCTAAGGAGCATTCTGGTTGAATTTCTTCAAAGATGGATTTGTTTGTTGAGCATATTTAAGATGGTTGATTTCAAGTCTTTGTACGGTAAATCCAGTGTTTGGTCTTCCTCAGGGTCATTTTTTTTTTTCTTATGAATGGGCCATATTTTTCTATTTTTACCTTAACTTGTAGTTTTTTGTTGAAAACTAGATATTTTGAATATTTTAATGTGGTAACTCTAGAAATCAGATTTTCCTTTCTCCGTGGGGTTTGCTATTGATTTTTGAGGGCCGTAGCCATCTGTTAAGTGACTTCTCCAAACTTTTTCCCCCCTGAAAAATTGTATTCTTTGTCATGTGTGTTTACTGAAGTACCTGCACCGTTACCTCAGCGGTCAGCCAGTGACCTGACAGAGATTTCCTCAAATACTCAGAGCCAAAAAGAAGAAAATAATAAATTTAAAAACAAATTCTTTTCCGTTTATTTGCAGAATGACTCTGAGCTGAGGCAGTTTAACACTTATCTCAGCTGCCTCCAGCTCTGCCTTAGCCTTTAACTCCTGCTTGTGCAGACCTCAAATATCACCCAGAGATACAAGCTTAAGGCCCTTTCAGGTCTTTTCTGAGCATGCATCCAGCCTTGGGCATGTGCATTCCACTCCAGAGTCCACCATATAGGAGATAGACCTTCAAAGCCCTTATTCCCTCAAGTATCTTCCTCCTCAGCCTCTTCCTTCCTGGGATTTTGAATCTGACTACTGCTTATCCGGAAACCCTGGTAGCTTAGTAGTTAAGAGCTATGTCTGCTAACCAAAAGGTTGGCAGTTCGAATCCACCAGGTGCTCCTTGGAAACTCTATGGGGCAGTTCTGCTCTGTCCTATAGGGTCACTTTGAGTCAGAATCGACGTGAGGGCAATGGGTGTGGTTTTGGCTGCTTACCCTGCTGTTCCTTGCCTCAGGCAACTATGTCTTTAAATGCTTTCATCAGCTGCTGCCTGGAAAGTTACTTCAGCCCTCAAAAACTCAATGCCGTGGAGTCTATTGCAACTCATAGCACCCCTATAGGACGTAGTAGAACTACCCCATAGAGTTTCAAAGGAGCACCTGGTGGATTTGAAAAGCCAGCCTTCTGGTTAAGAGCTGTAGCTCTTAACCACTACACCACCAGGGTTTCTAGGGGAACAAAATAAAGGTCAGCCTCTGCACTGATGTCCCAGGGAACCACCAAGACAGATCAAAACACACAACCGTGAGTTTTTGAGTACAAGGTCCGTATCGCCTCTCCTCATACCAACATGCCACGCTAGGAACGCAGGCCACCATCTCCCTAGCCCCTGGTAGTCTTGGGAAAGGGGTCTGATAGGCAGGTAAGCAAAAATTCCACAACACTTTCTTACCGAAATTTAGCAGTCTCTTCGTTTAGCACTCCCCTGTTGCTGTGGGTTTTTTTTATTGGATTCCAAAGTTTGAAAGAAGTTGATCCTGTCATTTTTTGCCAGCTTAGTGGTTGCCTCAGTGGAAAGATCGATCGTTGGAGCATCATCCTCCACCATTTCCATGACATCACACCCTCATCCTAATGTTTTTTTGTTTGTTTTTAAAAAATCTGTTTTAACATCTTAAAACAACAAACATTTATTATCACACATTTTCTGAGAATCAGGAATCAGGTTGTGGGCTGCCTCAAAGTTTCTCACAAGTTTGTAATCAAATTGGTTGACCAGGGCCATGGTCATCAAAGCTCAACTGGGGCTGGATGATCCACTTCCAGGTTTAGTCACATGGTTGTTGGCAGGCCTCAGTTCCTCACTGGTGTTGGCAGGAGGGTCATTTCCTTACCACGTGGGCCTCCGTCATGCTGCTCACAACATGGCAGCTGGCTTCCCCCAGAGTGAGAGTTCTGAGAGGGACGCTTCTATCTTCATGTTTTGATTTTTTTTTCTTTTTATGCCTTTTGGTATTCTTCACCTAACACTGAGATAATTACACTCTTTTTGCACAAGAGAAATTTGAACCCTTGGTAGGTCCTTAGTGAAGAGAAATTAGTTTGCTCTTCGCCAGAGGCATTTCCACTGAGTACCTTATTCAGCTGTACAGCGAGAGAAGTAAAAGACCAAGGAGCTTTTCACATAGCTTTGCAGTGGAGCGGCAGACCCCTTACAGTTGACCTTCTCTTATTCCTCCTCAATCCTTACACTTCCCTCCTTCCACATCCAAAGAGCCATGAAAATAAGCTTTCCGGTGTGCCGTGACCTTAAAAATGTCACTATAAACTGTTTCCCATTGTTTTCTCTTGTGGGTGTGTTCGCTGGTTTGTTTTATGAAGGAAGTGTATGTCCTTTTCGGTAAAAAATGTGTGTGAGAGAGACAGAGAACTTGTGTGAATGCTCCTGACAGGCCATATTCCTCAGTCAAAGGTCAACCAGCTCTTTACTGAATACGTGCTCTGCATGAGACGCTATACTAGGCACAAAGGGTGCGAAAATCTGTAAAACAATCCCTGCTCTTAAGTAGCTTATAGTATAAAGGGGGAAATACGACATGACATGTGCTAAAAAATACAATAATACAAGGCAGCATCTCTGCCAAATGAAGAGCCAGAGCAGTGAGTACCGCAGTGTTGATAAAGGCAGGTGCTTACATGTTCCTAATGTAATAAGATGAAAAGCAGGAGGAAGATATGGAGGTGATCAGTAAAAAGATCGAAAGGCCTTCGTGTTTTTCAGATCTAGTAAAAGATTTCACTGCATAATGATTTTTGAGGACTTTTAATGTCCTGCTTATAGGACTGAAATGTTTTATTTGGATCCTGCCCGTCAGTAATCAGTTTCATTTTTATTTATTTAATTGTTGCCACATGAAAAGACCATTTGCATCCACATAATTTTTTAAAAGTAAGTTTGTGTTTATAGTTTTATATCTCCTTTTCTAATATCATCTCAGTATTTACAGAGGGCTTAATAAAATGACTAGCCATTGAATCATGATAAGAATAGTAATGCAAGCCCAGTCTACCAGTTTGCTAGGTAACCATTTGTGTTTGAAGAGGGTAATGCCACTGGAGTAATGCCGATGGTGTTTCCTCTGTGTGAATGGATGCATCTGAAAGAAGGGGCTGAGGGTAATTAGGATGTCAGCCTCTTTCAAGATGGCTCTCCCTTAGCAATTGCATCTTTCTCTAATGAGTGATGCAGTCAGGTTCCTAATGTCCTGGAAGTGGGGGTAGTTCTGTATCCTCTCTCAGATTATGAATGAAACTGATCTGAAATAGAAGAACATGTGTATAAGATTTTTTTCACATCATTAAAATCTTATGCCTGCTGTGGATTGGAGCTTGACCCATACATAGCAGCAGTGGGCTTAACGTCTGGGAAATCGCCCCCACATCCAGCATACAAGTCTTTAGTAAATTGCACTGAAATCAGCCTGTACTTCATTTTTATACCAGGGAATTAAACTCTGGATTTTTATTTTTGTGTAATTTTATTTATAAATGAATATTTATGCAATTCAGTAACATCACCTGGGGCTTTACATTTTATTCCCCACCCCCCCCCACCCCCAGAAAAAAAGAAATCCATAGTTTTAACTCCTTTATTAGTATGTTCCCAATTTGAGTATGTTCTCCTTATCTTTCTTTTTGGCTACTATTTGTTTTCATTCTTTTTATAAAAAGATGAAATCCTGAATTTTTATTTTATTTTCCTTTCCTAGACAATTAAATCCCACACAGAAACAGATGAGAAGCAAACAGAGAGCCGTACCATCACCCCACCTGCCGCACCCAAACCAAAACGGGAAGAAAACCCTCAGGTAGGCCCGTCCCTCCAAATTCATGACTCAGTCTGTGGTGTGTGGGTTTTTCTCACACATCCTTGGTTTTCCTTAGACCTACAGAGCCTTTTTGCATGCTTTCTCATCCTTCAGCAATGTTATTGCCAAGACAGAGTAGCCCAGGGCAGATTTCTTAGAGCGTGGCCCTGAGGTTTCATGAGCTGCTTGATACACAGGCATCCTGGTTGTTTCGGAAGAAAAGCTTTGAAATGACATTGTTCAGACACATGTTATGAATTTGAAATGTAAGATTAATGATAATTTTCACAGCTATCCCATTGCATTCCTAGTGACTGTGATGTTCTGCTTATCTCTGCCAGCATCTGTAAGTTGTGCAGTTCACCCAGCTAATGTCTATTTATGTTATCAGTTACAGCCATTAAATGTACGTTTTCGTTACTACAATTGTATTGCATTGCATTAGATCCCCAAATCCCAAATAAATTGGTAGCTCGAAAGTAGTTCATTGAAGCATAAAAGTAGGGATGAAAAGAGTAACATCTGTACTACAACCTAGGAGAGCATTATAGACAAATAGCAAGCAAAACTCCGGTACAAATAAAGAGTGTGAATATGTATATCCTTAGACAAGAGGATTTTTTAGTGTGATGCTTTTGCACAAGCAGCTATAAAAAAAAAATGTGACTAGGTAATACAATGATGAATATCTGATAATTGGATTTTATCAGACCAGTAATCCGTTTCCCTCTATCCCTACTGCATTCTGTGTAATGAAACCACGTCAAATGATGGCATGAAGCCATCAAAGCTTCATGTCATTTTTTTAAAAGCAATGATGTATTGAGCCTGTCCAAATTTTTCTAAAACAAGTACAAGATATAATTCTTTCTGATAAGAAATGGATTAGTTTTTAATTTTACATGTAAAGACAGGAACAAAACTTGAACCAAAACAAGTTCTGGTCATGCAAATTGCTGAAAACCGTGTAAAGCCATCTACAAAATTAATGACAAGTATTATGCTTGAAGGAGGAAAAATAGAGCAAGCTATTAGCAAAGTTTCCTTATCAAAACAAACTGAAGGGGTATGTCATATCAGTGGCGAGCAGTGTGGACAAGCAGGTACCATCATGTGTACTAGCAGGTGTTTCACCTTAAGACAAAGCCACTGCTGTGAAGAGAGTAAACTAGCTCTTGGCGTACGTGTGATATCACATATGATGGAAAAGTACTTGACAACTTTTTATTCTGTGTGTCACTGAAAATCCATTCCACCCAGGAAGAGATTTTTTTTTTTTAATAAGTATTTTGCAAGCTTCATCGAAACTGGCAAAGATGAGTTGGGTGTGAGCGGCCAAAAAGGGTGCTGCTACTTGATTAAAAGAGGGTGCATCTGGATGTCAGTCCATGTGCTGCTTTATTAGCAGAAACTAGTTGGTGGTCAGCCTTCTAATCGTGATTAAGTGTTGAGGGGATGGTGAAAATTAGGAATATAGTTAATTGGGAGTCACAAAATGTATGCTGTTTCAAGGGGCAGTGTAGAAAATGTCCAAGACTGCTTTCCTTTCTGAAGTATTCTGGCTATCAAGGGGATAGGTGCCCGCCTAAGTTTTTAAAAATATTTTATTTATTTTAGGCGAAAGTTTACACAAAATTAGGTTCCTCTTTAATAGTTTTTATACGAATTGTTGCGTGTCATTGGTTACAGTTTTCATGGTGTGTCAGCCCTCTCATTATTTCCATTCAGTTCATTCTGTTTCCATTGATCTAACGTCCTTTCCCCTCATCTTTGCTTTCGGGTAACTGTTGACTGTTTGGTCTCATATAGTTAATTATTTAAGGGAGCACATTACTCATAGGTGATATTGTTTATTTTATTATAAGCCAGTCCGTTATTTGACTGAAAGGTGACCTGCAGAAATAGCTGTAATTCCAAGTTCAAAGGGTATCTAGTCTCTCTCCTTCTAGTAGGTCTGGTCTTTTTTAGGAATTCGAGTTTTCGTTCTACGTTTTTCTCCCATTCTATCCAGGACCTTCTATTGTGTTCCTGGTCAGAACGGTCAGTAGTGGTAACTGGGCACCACCTAGTTCTTCTGGTCTCAGGTTTGAGGAGGTTGTGATTCTTGTAGACTGTTAGTCCCGTGGACTAGTTTCTTCTATGAGCCTTTGGTTTCCTTCATTCTCTTTTGCTCCATACAAGTAGAGACTAATAGTTGTATCTTAGCTGGCCACTCACAAACTTTTAAGACCCTAGACACTACTCATCACACTTGGATGTAGAACATTATCTTTGTGAACTATGTTATGCCAGTTGACTAAATTGTCCCCTGAGACTGCAGTCACAAGCCTTTTGACCCAATAAACCAATCCCGAGAATTGTTTGAATATGTCTAGGAAGCCTCCATAACTATGCCCCCTAAGTGGTTTGTTATATATGTGGTATATATGCAGCACACACAAACGTGTGCACATATGCCTACAGATACACCTACACACACATGTGCATTTACTGGCATGTGCCTTCCTGTACATGTATGTGCATCCATGTCTTCCTACGTGACCACACATGTATTTTCACCTAAGTTTTTTGAATAAGAGATAAAAAATTTCTTCAGGACTCTGATAATACCATTAAAGGACACTTCTGTGTTCTCAAGTCGTCTGCTCCAGGGTCATACCTCCATAAAATACTCTATCTTGAATAGCCCAAACCTATCACTTCAGGCCAAAATATGATACGTAATATTGAGGATAAGATGTCAGGATTTTGAAAGACAAAACTGTGGCGTAAATAATTCTATGGGCATATGTGTCTTCTAACAACTGATGGTGATGTTTATTTATCAGAGAAAGAAATTGATGCTACATTATTTAGCATATTTAAAAAGTGCATGTATTGGTACAGCAGAAAATGAAGACATACTGTTCAGACCACACATAACCAAAAAGCAAACTAGGAATTGATCAGTGCTGTCTCCAACTTGAAGCAGCTAATCTTCCAGCTTTGGGGTACAGTATTCTAATCAACCTAGCTTCTGATGGAGCCCTGAGAGTGGTCTTCAGAGAAAAATCACTCCATAATTTCTAGATCCACATTTAATTGAAAAATCATAATATTAAGCAGAATCACCTGCTGCCATTCCCAAAAGTCATTTAGCTTTGCATTAGCGTTGTCTAACCAGTAGGAGTGAAAATGTAAGAAACCCTGACCTGGTCATGACAAGTGAGGTACTTGGGATTTGGAGCTTGTTGTATGGGAGGCTCTTTATGACCCTCTACAGAGTTTCAGAGAATGAAATCCTCTTCCCTCTAAGAAGATTTTTCTGAAAAAACCTTGTCACTCAAGGTGTTGATTTCTGTCATTGAGGAAATAGAATCTTTTGTTTTGGCTCCTAGCAGACAAGAAAGTCTCTAGAGTGGCTCCAAAGCTGCCAAGAGTGGAGAATGCCTGCTCTTTTTTCACCCTGCCACTTTCATGCGACCAGTCCATTGGGCTGGCTTTCTCTAGAAGTAGACCTACGTGGAATTGGCTTTGTGGTAACCCAAACTGAAGTATATTCTTCTTTTGTTTCTCTGGCACAGAAACTTGCCTTCATGGTGTCTCTAGGGTTGGTAACACATGACCATCTAGAAGGTAAGAGAAGATAATTCATATCACTGCCATGCTTCGGGCTCAGAGTTGTGTTCTTGAACATAGTGTTTGATTGTATTCCTAGAATAGAAAATTGGAACACAAATAGAGTATGAGTCAACCAGTGTGGACTTTTATTTTCTTCAGACGAAAAATTGCCTTCCCTCTGTTTAATGTTCAGGCCCTCCCCTTCCTATCATTATCCAGACTACTGTCCTGGGGAAACTCTCCCAGCTGCGTGGATTAAGGTGACTTCTGTTCACGTAATGGAGCTGTTGTTTTTTTTGTTTGTTTTTTTCTGATAACACGAAGTAGCAACTGCCCCTTATATGACAAGTCCTTGTCTGTATTTTTCAATAACTTAAGGTTATCAGGAAACCCTGGTGGCATAGTGGCGAAGCACTGTGGCTGCTAACCAAAAGGTCAGCAGTTCAAATCCACCAGGCGCTCCCTTGGAAACTCTATGGGGCAGTTCTATTCAGTCCTATAGGGTCGCCATGAGTCAGAATCAACTCGACGGCAGTGGGTCTGGTTTTTTTAAGGTTATCAGAATCTTAAGAACAAAGCTGTACCTGTCCTGGTTATTTAATACAAGAATGCTGAGCTGTGGTTACACAATCTAGGACTATGGATAGAGCTCTTCCACACCCATATATACAGTGACCTAAAACAAGCCAGGACAGCTTGTTTATAAGTGTTGTGTACTGCTAAGCTCTCAATCACAGAGAGCCCCACTGTGGACAGCATGGCCTTGCTTTCTGAGAGGTTAAAGTAGAAGGTCCTACGTAACTGTTCCCAGCCCTGTGTGTGTCTCTGCCCAGTCTGCTGAGGAGCCATGAGACAAGGGAACATGCCCCACTGTTTCTGATCTGTTGTGGGAAAATCAGTAGATAAAACAGTGAGGTTAAGTTTTTTGGGTTCTGCATACCTCTTTTCTAATCCAATCCTTTTCCTTTCCCAAGAAATCCAAAGCAAGAGGCAAGAGCGAAAGAGAAGAACAACAGCAAATCCTGTATACAGCGGAGCGGTCTTTGAGCCTGAGGTATTCCTGGCCAGCACTCGGCCCTTCCCTCACTGTTGTAGTTTTATTTTGCAGCTTGTTCAGCACCTCCCGTCTGAAAGCCTGCCTAAGAGCAGCACCCTTAATTGTATTCGGCCAACTTAGTGAAGTGATGGATTTTCCTCTAGCTCATTACACTGCTTATTTCATTGTTGTTCACAGCTTTTTCCTGAGTTTTTTTTTGTCTTAAGTTTAAACATGTACAAACCTACCTTAGAATTTTAATTCATGCTGGCTTCCACATAACTCAAATCTAAGGCAGAGATGGAGCTCTCTGAAACGTTCTCTGAGAGCCATATAGGTGTAATGAAACCCTTTAACACGAACCTTGGGTGATAAGCACTAACTAGTTGACATGTTGACAGTCAAGCTGCACTTGTCTTTAGCTTGTGCCAGAATTAGTGGTAACCATGCTACTCAACCAGCCACCTTTCCTTCCTTCAATCCTCAAAGCGCAAGAAGAGTGCAGTCACATACCTGAACAGCACAATGCATCCTGGGACCCGGAAGAGAGGTGAGTACCTTTTGTATTTCTCCCTTGCTGTTGCTGTTGCTTTCTGTGTTGTGTTCCTTCCCTCTCCCTCCTCCCATTGTCCGAGGGCCTGTCTAACTCTCCTGTATCCCTTGAAAATGGTTTTGTTGTTGTTCTCTGAGAAGGGGGAGGGGGGGTCAGGGAAGAGAGTGAGATTTCTTATTAAAACTCTGCATGCTGAATCAAAAGCTGACTTTCTTAGGATTCTGGCAAAGCTGACTCAGGGGAATGGCTTAATGCAGCATTTCTGCCCCAAGCCTACCCGGCTGTCTGTGACTAGCACAGTGAACAGAACACCATGTAAAAGGAAGCATTTTAGCATCATTAAGCAGAACAGAGTGCTGCTGTTGCCAAGGTGTTCTTAATAGTATCTATGTCGTCCTGCTGCCAGCAAGGCCAGAGCATGACTAAGTTTCTGTGAACTGCAGACTTTCCAGGAAGGGGAGAGGTAACCACCACACAAAGAACTTAGAATCTGGGAGAAGAGGGCATCTCCAGCTAAGAAGGAAAGGTCACTGTCAAAACAGGCACCCAAAGCAAAATGCCTGAAGAGCCCATTCTCCTGTTTCAGACCTCCCCTTGGGCATTCCACCTGACTCTTAAGCAGGGCAGAAAAAACAACAGCAGCAGCATCTCTCACTGTGCAGGTCTAAATAGGTCTTAATAGCAGAGGGTTTGAGCTCATAAACAAGATGCTGGAATTGCTCTTTGATGTCAGTAATACATCCCAAGGTCCCTTTCTCCACATGATAATGTGTCCCTGAGTTATAGTTCCAGGCTACAGAGTTTGCAGAGTGAGTGGAGTAGCATACTAATTTTTGCGTACGTACACGCAATCTCAGAACTAGAAGAAGCTTGGGAGGTCACGTAGACCCCTGGTCTGCCTTATATAGGACTACAGCAATACTGCTACCACCTCCTCCCCAAAAAAGAGATAATCATACTCACCCTTAGTGACCCATTCTAATGAGCAGCCCTGTCCTTCAAGTAGCCAAAAATATGTAGATATCTATATGAAGCCATTGCTTCGTATAGATTTTTAGACCACAGTAACCAGTGTCATGGGTTATTTCTTGTTGGTTTGGTTTTGATAACTTTTTTAGTGACCTCTGATGCATTTCTCAGAAAGGAGCCCCCAGCCAGAGGCCATCATTAATTGGCCTGCTGTTGGGCAGTATCTGCTAAGAGGACGGGGGTTAAATGAGCCAGAAAGACCTTGGCATCTCTTGCTGAGGTCAGAGGAGGAAAGCCTGCACTCACAATGCCTAGGATGTGCTTTCCGTGGGGAGACAAGGAGCATCTTCTGCCTGCCTACCTAGGCCACACTGTATTCCCCAGAAGAGGCAATCCAGTGAGATCTGTCTTTGTGCTATAGACATTGCCAGTTAACACAGATAGGTAATATTTGTGAGATATCTGACAGACTCATGACTCTTGTGCATCATCCTGATATAAATTTTAACTGGTGGTGGAGTCATGATCCTTCGTACCATTTACCAGTGCTCATAAGCAGTTTTGTACCTCTCTGACCTTTTTTTTTTTCTTCCCTTGGTATACTGGGCATGCGTTTTTGATTACTTTCAGCTTAGAAGCTGTGAACCTGACCCTTGCAAGACAAGGACCTGACTTAGGTATTTCAAAAGCAAGGTGGTTGACTTAGATTTGCTGCACCCATTAGGGGTCATTTATAGATCCTCTGTTGCCGTGAAGTTTGGTTTAAAATGCTCTTGCTTAAACCAGGTCTCTCAGCAATGTTGCTGATGGCAGAAACTTCCTGAGACTTTGGAGTGGCCCCGGTTCTTAGATACGTTCACCGTAATGTTTATGACGTTAAGCAGGGAGACAACTCTCAATCACCTGAGGAGGATATCTGAGGCCAGAGATACTTAAATTCATTGTCAGTCCTAGAGCATCTGTTTAGCAAGTAGTTTCTGGATACTCCCAGAATATACCTTCACTAGCTTGACCAGCAAGGGGCAAGAATAATTAACTTGAATTTGCCTCCTTGCTTTGCTTCTCTCCCCTCTCACAAGCAGTGAAATGACCAAAATGTAGACAGGAGAGAAAAGGAAAAGCAGAAATCCTAAATAAGTTAGTTTGTGGGGACTGAGAATCATTAGTATTATTGTAAAAATGATTACAAAGAAAACTTAGAGAACAATAAATACGTAAAAAAAATGAAAAAAAAAAAAAGCCAAACAAAATAAATTCTTTTTCCTGGCCTTGATTCCCATTGGGCTTTGACATATTTGTTCCTTTACTAGAAATCCCAAATTAAGATAGTCTAGGAACTTCACCGTAATCTGCCCGAGGCAAAGTCCTTTAGTATAATCCAGCACCTTCTGTCATCCTCCAAGACTCTCTAATCCTTGCTTCTTTTGAGATTCATGTAGCTGTTTCTAATGACATTTAAATCTTTGCTTCTCTTCCTTTCTTGGGGACTGTTGTATTAACCTTCTGTCTGCTACCTCACTTCCTTTTCCATGCTAGCCAATGAGGAACACTGGCCAAAGGTATGTAAGATCATTTTTCCCCCTTTCTTTCCCTCCCCCCTTTTCCCCTTTTGTTCCCTTCTCTTGGTATATAGGTCGTCCTCCAAAATACAATGCAGTGCTGGGGTTTGGAGCCCTTACCCCAACATCCCCCCCATCCAGTCATCCTGACTCCCCTGAAAATGAAAAGACAGAGACCACATTCACTTTCCCTGCACCTGTCCAGCCTGTGTCCCTGCCCAGCCCCACCTCCACAGACGTAAGTAACTTGGGAAAAGCTCACTCTCTCTCTGAGAGCTTAACCTGGGGAAAACCGCTCTCATATGTTGTCTCCTTACCAACTCGTATCACCTTGACTAACCCTGGAACAGCAGTAGTCCCTGCAGGACACTTTGTATGTCATATAAGGCAGCGTTACTCTGGGCTCCCAGGCCTTTCCATGTCCTTGAGTATCATGTTAGATACATCAGGAAGCTTAAGAGTTTTCGGAATTTGAATTTCATCTGCTATGAATAAATTCTCAGACAATCAGGTGGGGTGGGGAGTTCAGCTCATGTCATTGAGAGGTGGCAAGTTCCGTCATCAGTGTTTGAGGCCGGGGACAGTGAACAAGCAGCCCCTGTTTCCTGCTTTGCGTAGAATTCAAGAACTGGAAATTTTTTCTTTAAAGCAAGTTTGTTCAGCAGAGTTGACCAGAAAAAAGTTCCTGGAAAGGTGTCAGATACTAAGTAGTCCTTCATCCAGAAACTTGAGGAGGGTAAACTAGTACTCCAAGTTTGTAAATGAGCCTTTATGAAGCAGTGAGTCGCTTCCTGTTCAGTCATTTACTCAACAATTACTTGAACGTCATTCTGCTGAGCAAGCTCCATTTTCAGGCTGGAAGCGGCAAAACCAGCCCCCTGCCCTCGCGGAGCTCGTACTCCATGGGAAGAGGCAGATGATGAGCAGGTGAACATTTAATATGTCTGGTAGCACTAAGTGCTGTGAGGACACATGAAACAGCAAGGGGCATGGGGAGTTGTGGCGGGAAGTTGACATTTTATGAAGAGTGGTGAGAGAAGGCCCCTCTGCTAGGAAGTGAAGGAGCAAGCCGTGAGTATCTGGGGGAAGAGCCGTCCATGCAGAGGGAACAGCAGTGCAGGAACCCTGAGGCAGAAGCGTCGTGGTGTGCTGGAAGAAAAGCAGGAAGACCAGGATAGCTGGGGCAGAGCAAGCGGTCAAGGGTGGTGGGAGGTGACACCAAGAGGTGGCAAGGCTGGTCGTGCAGGGCCTTGCGGCCTTCACTGTGAGCTTGGAGACCCCTGGAGAGTTTTGAGTAGACGAGTAACATAATTTTTATCTGAGCTTTTTATTTTGAAAAATTTCAAACCTGCAGAAAAGCAGCAGTAACAGCACAAAGAATGAATGTATACACTTCACCTAGATTCACCAGTGGTTAACATTTCACCATATATGCTTCCCCTCATACACATATACGCATTCATACACGCACACACACGTACACACATGCATACATACATGTGCACAAATACATACACTTTTTTTCTGAAGCAGTTGAGAATCAGTTGCAAACACCATGAATCTTCACCCTTAAATATTTCAGCGTATATCCCCTGTGAATAAGGATATTCTCTTATACATCACAATGCAGTTATCAAATTGAGGAAATTTAATATTGATATTATTATGTAATTACACAGCCTATATTCTGATTTCTCCACTTGCCCTGATAATGGCCTTTGTGGCAGTTTTTTCTCCCTGCTCCAGGATCCAACCCAAGATCACTCTTGACGTTTATTGTCATGTTATTGTCTCTTTAGTCTCCTTTAATGTAGAACTGTTTCTCAGCCCTTCTTTTATGGCGTTGACATTTTCTAAGAGAGAGACTAGTTGCTGTGTAAAGTGCCCCTCCATTTGGATTGTGTGGTTGTTTCCTCGAGAGTAGATTCAAAAGATGCACTTTTGCAGGAGCACTAAGTGATAATGGGCGTCTCAGTACATCACAACAGGAGGTACATGATGTCAGTGAGACCATTGTTGGTCATGTTAACTTCCATCATTTGGTAGTTTCAGCAAATTTCTCCACTTATAAAGGTGCCCTTTTTCCTCTGGTGGAGATAGCTCTGAGACTGTATGAATACCCAGTTCCCCAACAAACTGTCACCCTGTGGTTTTAGCATCCTTTGATGATTCTGCATTTATCATTTTTAAGGCATTTGCAAAATCAGCTTGGGTTTTAAAAGGATTGCTATGTGCGAATATGGAGAGGAGACTGTGGGAAGGTAGGGAAACCAGTTAGGAGGCTGTTGCCATCATCCTGACAAAGAGATGATGACGGCTCAGCCCAATAGCAGTACAGGTGGAGGAGACTGATTGAATCTGAATGTATTTTGAAGAGCCAGCAGGATTGGATAAGGGAGTATGAGGAGAAGACAAGAGCCAGAGACAAATCCAATGCTTTTGGCGTAAACGACTATAAGGATAACACTGCCCTTTACTGAGAAGGCGAAGATTACACGAGCAGGTTTGAGGAGGGAAGCCAAGAGTTTCATTTTGCATATGTCCTATTTCTTTTGTGAGTTACATAGCTTGCCTTTGACCATCTTCAGGTAAAATGTCGCCTGGACTTAGGAGTTCTCAGAACGTACTAATGGTCTGTAAAGAGCAAAAGAATACCATATGAACATTCAGAGTTAAAATTTTTCGGACTTCAGCTGTGCTATTAATGAACACCAAGCATCTCTTGTTTGCTGGCACCAAAGATTGCCCCAGCTCTTCCTCAGTTGAATTACTGCCAACGGGATTGCCAGCTCATGGCTTCTTGGTAGAGCTCCCCATCCAGCGTAGGGCACAGATGCTGGGGAACAGATGATTTTGTGTTTCCATACATGAGTCTCCTCCCTCCACAAATTTGTTTGTTTTCTATTTTTCTGGCTGGGGGAGTTTATGGTTTTCTTTCAGAGACTGAGCTCAAAGGATCCACTCAGGTCAAATGACAAAAGTAAAAACTTGTGTCAAATTTCATCTTAAAATGCAAACATTGCTCTTTTCAGAAATCTAAAAGGAAAAGAAAGCTTTTCTGAAGCCACTAAGTATGTTCCCAGCCTCCTAAGTTAAACCCAATAGGATGGATTTCTTTTTTTTTTCTTTTTTTTTTAAGATAATTGACTTCTACTTTTACAGTCTCCCAACAGTGGCAGTGATTAAAATCAACACACAGGGCTCTGTATGTTTGCTGCTGGGTAGCATAAGCCCCAGCAACATGAATTAAGCAATAACAGTTGGGAGGCAGGCATTTCCTAGGGATCAATAACCATCTAAAAGGAGTCGATAATATAAGAGCCAGCCAGACACTAATCCTCAGGATGTACCTTGTTGCCACTACCATCATTCTAATGAGAAGAGAACCCATATAGCCATAATTATAAAATTTTTTTAGCAAATGATGACGTTGCAGTTGATACAGCCAGGGTGTTTCTAGAAAAGGTATGTCCCTAGCTCCTAGCAATGATCATTCATCTTTCACCTTACAGTTTGGTATATGGTAATAATTTGATCAGTTACTGAAGCATAAACCTTTGGACTTGGTGCACCGTCTCCGTGAGACTTCTCTGCTCGCTGTAGACAAAGAACCAATTCTGTATGGATGAAATATCTTGGCATTTTATATTCATTTCTGTGGGTAGCAGTTCTCAAAGTATGGTCCGGGGGGTCCCTGAGACTCTTTCAGGAGATCCATAAAATCAAAACCATTTTCATAATAATCCTAAAATGTCATTTGCCATTTTTACTGTCAGTCTCTCAAGAGGAGAATGGTGGAATTTTCCAGAGACTACATGACATGTGATGATGTCATCACTCTGTCAGCTAAGGGAATGTGCACCTGTGTGTTCTTGGGTTTTAAAATTTCCTAATATTCTAGTTTTGTAACTTCCTGTTAATTTATATAGTTATTTCAAAATAAAAAGTTAAAAATTATGCAGTAAATATCAGCAGCTTTAATGGACATAAAGAAAAGCTTTTTTAGATCCTCAATAATTTTAAGAGTGTAAAGGGTTCCTGACACCAAAAAGATTGAGAACTGCTGCTATACTTAAAAAAAAAAAAAAGCCATTGCCATCAAGTTGAATTCCAATTTATAGCAACCCTGTAGGACAAAGTAGAACTGCCCCATAGCGTTTCCAAGGCTGTAAATCTTTCCAGAAGCAGACTGCCACAGCAGAGCAGCTAGTAGGTTAGACCTGCTGACCTTTTGGTTAATAGCCAAGCACTTAACCCCACTGAGCCACCGGGGCTCCTTGATGTTCTCCTTAATCAGGAGCAGTGGAAAGTGAGCAGAACTCTGTTTACCCGAACAAATCCCTCTGAATAAGACGTCCAGTTTGTCTTGTTTACTTCATCGCTGGTAACTTTATTTACAGTTCATGTAAAATAGTCTCTGAAACCATAACATGTTTATAAGCTTCATAAAGATGCAAACTTAAAGCATGGGCTTTGGTTCAAGGAAGACCAGTCCTCTCAAGGAGAAGAGCACCCCTCAGGCTGACTTTAAGAATGGACGAAGAAAGGCGTGATTAATCTAGGGATAAAACCTTAACTTCTTTCGGTGCCTAGAAGTTAAATTGTTAGGCCGCATTCTCCTGAAATACCTTTCATATTACTGAGTATCTTTTTTACTGCCAGAGGTAACATTTCCTTATTAAGAAGGATTAGAATCCATCCACACTATGATTACCTTAAAACTGTTGGCAGGCCCTTTTTTGTGCTGTCAAACAACCTAGTGAATTACAGAGAAAGTTTCTTTTCCTTTAGAGAGAAATTCTAGGTTCAGGAAGACGTGTTCCTTCAGTGGTGGTGAATTTGTATGGTAGCCGTGAAGACCTGGGCAATGCTTTCTGTATCATTGCTTCCTGGGCAAAGCTTCTGTACCAGACCTTCTGACAGAAGAGCCTAGAAACCTAAAACAATGCATTGGAAGTGAAAAAGGATGTAATCCAGGTGGTGAAGTTGACTGGCTGGGTAACCTCTGGCGTGTCCCATCAGTCTTCCCTTCCCTTGATGTTCTCATCTGTGGCATTAATTCTGTTCAGAGAACCGGCCGGGGATTGACTTTCTGGAAAGGGCCTCTTTAAAAGCTCATTTCCTTTCTGAGTTCTCCTCTCCAAATTTTAAGTGGCTCTGCTTTTTTCTGATGGTGCCTTCTGTTCAGAGAGCTTCAGCAGACTTATCTGAGTATAAAACCGTCACTGATGGGGGAAGGAGAAAGACAGGCAGAGTGGACTGGGGCTGCTCTTCTTTTTCCATCTGGTGAAGTATTTTACGGGGAGGAATTAAGCCTCTCAGAATCAACAGTCCATTGAACAGCAAATGCCAAATACTGATTTTTAAGAGGACATTATCAGCTGTTACTCTGGTGTTTTGAATTCTTCGTGTTAGAAAGCCCATATGAGTTTAATTTGCACCTGAGTTAATCCTTTCCCATTTGAGCTTTCACTCTATTTCTCCTCCCTGAGCAAGCAAGGGGTTTAGTAAGTCTCCATTTCTGCCCTGTCTTCTTTCCCAATCCTTCTGAACTCCCCCCACAATGATAGATAATGAGAATTGTTTATATCACATTGCAGAATATTTCGATAATGGGTTTAAGTGTCTTTATACTTTCTGATTTTTTAGTTGAACTCTACTAAAATATAATCAATGCTGAGCTCTCACCTGTAAAGTTAATTTTTTCCTAAGTGATCTCAGAGCTTTCTGTAAACTCTGCTTTAAAATTAAGAAAACTGTTCCCACTCCGGGAACTTTGGCTATGAGGAGTGGGTGGGAGCTTGTGCCACTGGTAATGCCTGCTTTTCTTGCCATGGCAGCTGATTGTCCTAAAACATTTACATGCGTCCAGGATGCACATGTCAGCATTGAAACTTTGCCTTTTTTGCCCTTTCTTTTACCTTTCATCTCCATTTCATAGGGTGATATCCACGAGGATTTTTGCAGCGTTTGCAGAAAAAGTGGCCAGTTGCTGATGTGTGACACGTGTTCCCGTGTGTATCACCTGGACTGCTTAGACCCTCCTCTGAAAACAATTCCCAAGGGCATGTGGATCTGTCCCAGATGTCAGGACCAGGTACTGTGGCTTAGACACGGGAGGGGCTGAAGAGAAGGAAAGACAGCGTGGTCAGGTGGAATTCTGTTCTCTCAGCTCTGGGAGTGGTGGAGGCTCTTCTGTCTCCTGTGGTCCTTCTCCTGCCGGCATCGTCCCTGTTCACGCACACTGCTCTCAATATAGCATTGGTTCCCTCAGAAGTTCTCCGCCCAGTCCAGGAGGCAGGGACTCTGTGCACGGGTGGAGAGACCCTGCCTGCTTCCTTTTGTTTAAAAAGACTCTTCTCCTTACCTTGATCCTGAAAAGTCCGTAAGACTTTCTGCCTCCTTTTCTAAAATTGATTCAAACTGAATATATGGTTCTGAAACTCTAATTTGGAAATAAAATCCTTAAAGGAAAGTCCTAAATTGATCATTTAATTTAGATGACAGCAGTTTCATTTTTAACCTCTGTTGGTATCAGGCTTAGAGAGCTGTAAATGGCTGTCTTGGTATTTCCCAGACTTGAGAAGCAAACATTAACTATCCTGGTGTTTTCCCTCCTTCTCTGCTTAGTTCCTGATCTCTTTTTTCTCAACTGTCCCTGTGTCTTTGTTTTTATTATAAGTTGTCTCGAGTCTTTTTTGAAAGTAGGCAAAATACAAAAAATAAATAAGCCCAGTAGCTCAGTAAGCTGTGGGATCTTGCTTGCTTCTTAGGAATCCTGACTTGAGAGAATTCTAGTTTTCCCTTTTTCATCCTGTCACCTTCCTACCTCCGTGACACAGTAGAGACAGTCCTTTGTTCTCTTCCTGATGCTTCTTTGTGACCCCCTGGTAGTTTTCTAGACAGGGCCTGGATTATATGTTAGTATTTGTAACTGATACTTAACTTCCTTGGTCAAGCTGTCTGAGGAACGTATAAAGCTAAAATTGAGCCAGGCAGTCCATGTCAGGTCAGGGATGAAATGCCAATGGCTGCTGCCATCTTCCTGACTTGTAGCTTTGTTGTTGGTGGTTCTAACTGTCGGGAGGGGTTGGAGTCGTGTGACACATATGAGACAATGATAAGATGAACTTCTTGGGGATGCTCAGACGAGTCCCAGCCTCTTCTAAGCCTGGGCTCAAGTGGCCTGGATTTCCTGCCACTCATTTTCCCAGGCTGATATCTGGAACTTTGTAGTCCAGAAACTATAGACCACAGTTCTACAGCACAACTACCTTAAGTCCTTCCATTTTATCTGCCATAGACACCGTTGTTTGCTGTGTACATAGCGGGAGGTATGTTTATGCCGCTTGTCAAAGTAAAATTCTAATATCTTTTCAGATGCTGAAAAAAGAAGAAGCGATTCCATGGCCTGGAACTTTAGCAATTGTTCATTCCTATATTGCCTACAAAGCAGGTAAAAAATTACCCATATTCCTTTTTTTGTAAGGCTCCCTTTGTTTTAAAAAAAAAAAAAAATACTGGAAGGCAATATTTGTTTTGTTTTCAAAAGGAAATTAAAGTGAAAAGCTTTTTACCGAATGAAGTGGAAAGCTCGTTCAGCACTTTCTTAGGGAGGAAAACTGAGAGTGATGCATAAATCCTGGCCCAAGCCACTGGGCGTTTTCTTATTAGCACCTTTACTTATAAAGAGGGAACACCAGGGGCAGGCAGGTCCCATGCACTGGCTTAGAACTCAGGGAGCTTTCGGGAAAAATATCTTCTTGGGTAAACATTCTGAGCACAGGGGCCCTTACAAAGAATTTATTGTTAAGAACTATTCCTATTTTTTCCAGCAAAAGAAGAAGAGAAACAGAAGTTACTTAAATGGAGTTCAGATTTAAAACAAGAACGAGAACAACTAGAGCAGAAGGTGAAACAGCTCAGCAATTCTATAAGTGTAAGTAAACCTCCTGCCTTTAGTATAATACATAGATGTACAGATGCGTAGATGTACAGCTTTCCCTGTACGCGCCGTGTGTCTCTTGGTGGCGCAAACAGTTAAAGCACTTGTCAGTAACTGAAATGTGCTTGGAAGAAAGACCTGGTGATCTGCTCCTGAAAGGTCACAGCCTTTTAAACCCTACAGTGCACCATTCTACTCACCATACATGGAGTTGTCATGAGTCGGAATCTACTTGATGGTGACTGGTTTATGACGTAACAGAACATGTGGCTCCTCAGGGCTAATGCAGGTCTTTCAGTTAATTGCCATGATTGACTTGGGCAGGTGCCAAGTTTGTCTTCCAGTTAGAGTTCCACCTTCAGGGGCAGGTGGCCGTTGGTATATACATGGCACCTTAGCCAAGCTCTGAGACGAGACATCCTTTTGCTTTGATCTGAGAGAGAATGGTGCCCTAGTGGTTAAGAGCTACGGTTGCTAACCAAAAGGTCAGCAGTTCGAATCCACCAAGCACTCCTTGGAAACCCTGTGGGGCAGGTCTGCTCTATCCTATAGGGCCGCTATGAGTCAGAATCAACTCTACGGCATTGGGTTTTTTTGGTTTTTTAGGTTGAAGAGAGGAAGTGGCAGCTACAAACTGTTCCTTATTTCAGTATAGTGTAGTTGCCACTCCCGTGTTTGGAAGGAGTGTAGAGCCTTGCCTGATGCTGGGCAAACACAGACCAGGTCCCCTCATGTGATTCTGGCTAGGCACCCAAGCTAGTGGGTCCCTCCCTTTCTTCCACACCATCTGATTGCACTCACAGGTTTTCTCGACCAATCTGAGAACGAGGGGTTTCTAGAAACAAGTATTGCCAAGTAAATAACTGCCCAGCGTGACCTTTCCAGGTGGGAAGGAAGGTTGTATCAGCAGCAGGGATACACAGGCTCTTCCTGAGAGTATAAGTTTTCTGTTGAGTAGGTCACCCTTGTTGGTGTAAGGTGGCCTCAGCCCTCACAGGCACCAGGTGGTGCCTTGGGCTTGGTGACAATTGACTGCCCCACTCACCTGCTTTCTCTTCCTCACTATACCTACCTGTGGCATGTAGGTTTAACATCTCTGTACCTAAAGCAGAAGCCAGCAGTGTGGGAGGCCAAGGGACAAGGCTACAAGCCCGTGACTGAGCAGAAGGGCTCTGTTTGCTGCAGTCTCTTGACCTTGCGCTGACCTTGATTCTCCTAAGCCTCACTGGTCTGCTCCTAAATTCTCACGGACTGAATGATCCCCAGTAGGCCCTCAGATTGGATCCAGACATCACTGGATTCCAGTCCTGAAGGCCACCCATTAGCATGGCAGAACCATACCAAAACCTGCCCAAACCAGCCTCAGGGCGGCTATGGGAACTTTTCTTTCCTACTTTTTTTTTTTCCAATGACTTATTTTTTGGTAACACGGTGATGATGAGAGTGTGGTTTTGTAGCATTTTAAGTCCTGGTGTCAGATGGAGTTGGCTTTTAAACCACTCACTTGCTTCCATTCTTGCCTCTTGGGCCTCCTCCCTCCCTTGGGCAGCAGCACCCACTCTAGGGTCCTTTTACATGGGTGGGGGGCTCCTCCCTAAGGGCCGCCAGGCCAGCCAGCTCAGTGCCCCTGCCCTCCTTCTTCGCTGCAGAAATGCATGGAAATGAAGAACACCATCCTGGCCCGGCAGAAGGAAATGCACAGCTCCCTGGAAAAGGTAAAACAGCTGATCCGCCTCATCCACGGCATCGACCTCTCCAGACCTGTAGACTCTGAGGTCACTGTGGGGGCCCTCTCCAATGGCCCGGACTGCACCCCCCCTGCCAACGCCGCCACCTCCACGCCGGCCCCCTCGCCCTCCTCCCAGAGCTGCACAGCGAACTGTAACCAGGGGGAAGAGACGAAATAACAGCCCCGCTAGGAGAAGCCACGGGACCCCGGCGGCAGGGAGCAGCAGAATACTGAAGACTCTAGAGAAGCAAAGCCGGATTTCTTCTGGAAAGTACAGAATTCTTTTGGTTCTTTGGTTCCAGAGAGAGAGAAGATGCTTGTGCCAGGTGGCACCAGAGTTTGCCAATTGATCCTTCTTATTCTGTGTGTACATGCAAAGATTGGACCATGTTACATGAAATAGTGCCAGCTGGAGGTTCTTTGCCAGCACCATGCCAAGTGAAATAATATATTTACTCTCTCTATTATACACCAGTGTGTGCCTGCAGCAGCCTCCACAGCCACGATGGGTTTGTTTTTGTTTTGTTGGGTGGGGAGCAGGGACGGGCGGAGGGAGGAGAGCAGGTTTCAGATCCTTATTTGCCGAGCCGTTTGTTTAGGTGAGAAGACAAGTCCAAAGAGTGTGTGGGCTTTCCTGTTTCTAAACGTTCACTACTATAAAACCAAAAAAAAAGGAAATTGAGATTGAACCAATTCCAGTGCCCAGAAGAGGTATGGGGAGGGGACGGGAGGGGGCAAAGGATGGGGAAAGTATATCAGAAGCAGTATTTAATATTGTCTGGGGTGGGGTGGGGTGTAGTGCAAAGGAGAGATGTACCCCAAGAATAGCCACAAGGTCTTCTCCCAGAGCACGCCGCTCCCCGCCACGGGTGCCCCCCACTCCCGAAGCCTTGCGCTCGCACGCCCCTTCCCTCCTTGGTGGAGTGGCGCGCATCCCTGTGGATCACCTGGTCACCTTCCCTCTCTGAGAACAAGTAGAGAGGGGGCTGCCGCTGCCCTCACTCGAGGTGGGGAAGAAGGGTGTGTGTGTCGAGGAAGGAAGAAAGGTGGATCAGTGATTTTACTTGAAAACAAGCTCCATCCCTTTTCTATATTTATAAGAAGAGAAGATCCTGAGGGAAGCAGCACGCGACCCAGGTGTGTGTGAATTGAATGGAGACGTTTTGGTTTTTTTTCCCCCCTCTTAATTTTTGTTTTTGTTCTTTTTTTCTTTAAACAAAGTTTTATTTTGTTGTTTATTTTACTTTTTTGGTAACAAAAACTAAACTAAGGAATAGAAAAGCTGTTTTTCAGGCTGACAGTCCAGTTAAGGGTAGTTGAGACCTTGCATGGTAGAATAGGAATCCTAGTGTCAGTGAGGTCCAGTGAGTCTTTGTGAGTCCTTGTGTCATCGTTTGGGGCACTGTTTTTTTTTATGCAAGGGCAAAAATCTTTGTATCTGGGGAAAAAAACAACAACAACAACTTTTTTTTAAATTAAAAAGGAAAATAAAAGATACTGAGGTCTTCCTAGTGTTACTTAAATTAAGATCAAGGTAAGAAACATTGTAAAAAAAAAAAAATTACAAAAGTGCTATTTGTTTCCTAAAAACAGTGATTTCTATTAAAAAGGTGTCAGAACTGGAGAAAATCTGTGTAGTTATAATTTTTTAGCACAGAACCTGCTGATCATGATGACATTTTGCTGTGTTTGTGTCTCAAGACTGGTGGGCTAGTCTCCGTGATTGGTGATCCCTACAGACAGCTGCAGCCCCCAGTGCAGGTGGAGGGGGGCTCTTCTCACCCACCTCCCCCTCAGAAAAGACTGTCCTCTCTTCTTGGTGCAGGGATCTTGTCTCCTTCTCCTATTTTTGAAGCCCAAATGGAGTGTGGATGGTAACAGAGGCCCTACCCATTGTCTCCTCAGCCAGTGGATTTCGCTAGAGCAGATGGCTGGTGCCTAGATAAGATCTCTTCCTTTGGTGCTGCTCTCGGTCTTTCAGCCACCAGCATTATGAGTGCCTGGGGACAGCTTGGAGGGAACTGGGCTGTAAGCTCGGGTGCCCATGCACCCTGGCCTTTTCGGGGAGGGGGGGGCGGCAGGCTGGCTGCAGCAGCCCTTGGTGCTTAGAAAGAACAAAGGAGGAGTGAGTTGTCCTGAGGGTACACAATGTCTCAGAGATAGAGAGCCCCAGGGTGGCCTTCGTGTCTGTCTTGACTTTGAAGAGAGGTCAGACTCTCCAGCCACTTCCTCTGCCTGCTGGCTCCAGGGCACCAGGGTTGGAATTTACTCCACTTTGCCTACCCGCAAGCTGCCTGGGTGATCTTTGGCTAGAATCTCTGCGCTTGCCTTTGCTTGGTCCATCGTGGCCACTTCCTTCTTGAGAAAACCAGGGTTGTGAAAGGCTCAGACCATTTCTAACATCTTGCCTTGTGGGAAGTAAGCTGTGTCAGATGTGTGCTCCCGCTGGAGGCCTTTGCTGCTCATTGTCTGCCCCTGGCTGGCAGAGGCTCTGTGCCTCAGCCTGACTGCAGCATCTCTCCCAAGCCCACCCCCACCCCAGCAATGGGAGAGCGTAGGGGTGCTGAAAACGTCCCATTCACTTCTCCCCTGCCAAGTTAGGCCCAAAGAGACAAAGATGGACCCTGAAAGCAAATGCAACAGAGGAAGACCCTTTCTAGAGTAAAACATGTCTCATTCATACCAGCCATTTCCATACCTCTTCCTGGGAATGTTAGAAGAGGGAATTAAGAGTTTGGCTGGACAGGCCTCCAAGCCTGGCCCTGGTGCCAGCTTGGATGAGGGGGACAGAGAGGAGCGTCCCTCTCATTCAGGTGCTGTGCCTCAGCAGATGCCTGGACTGGATGGAGGAGGAGTTGGCGGTGGTTCAGAGACCAGCCGCGCGTTGCACACCCGTTCTCGGGCTCTCGCGTTGACTTGTCTGGGCCCATAGGCTGGGGCTTGCCAGACAGTACCTATCTTTTCTTGAAAGAACTTGGATAGCTATCATCAGCAGAGGCCTTTGCTCGGAGAGGAGCTGATTTAGGATTCTCAGGGGTGGGGGGTGCGGCTAGGAGTTGACCAGTGTTTTGTCTGCTGCTGTGAGCAATCAAAACATGGCCTTGCCTTATGCTAGGACTGGTTGAGATACGGATTCTTCCCCAAGATCAGATGTAAAAGATTTTGTAACTCGGCTAACACAGAGTACAAGATGCAACCCTGCCCCCAACCCCACATTCTGGACTCTAATTCCAACACTGCGTTACTGCAAAGACAAGGCCCTGGTCACTCAATCTCCTGCTGCTTCACTGCCCACCCGAGAGAAGAGCCCCCCTCTGCCTCCCCACAGCTGGGATGGCTGCCACCACCTGAGACACATGCTCGTGACACCCCCACCCTGGCGGCCTCCAGCTCCTTCCTCCTTCGCTTCTGCTTCTCTTATAGCCCCAGAGTTTAGCCACTCTTCAGAGTTCCTGGGGCGGGGCAGGGGGGAGGGCAGAAGATTAAGTGCTGGACTGCTAGCTAAAAGGTTGAACCCACCCAGAGGTACCTTGGAAGATAGGCCCAGGGATCTGCTTCTAAAAGGTCACAGCCTTGAAAACCCTGTGGAGCAGTTCTACTCTGCACATATGGAGTCGCCACGAGTTGGGATCGACAGCAACCAGCCAGATGCCTCTGGTGCCAGCCAGACACCTGAGACCAGCTGACTTTCCTTCAGCCGCTTCGGACGCCTGGGAGAGGCAGGGTTGGGAAGAGGCTGCCCACAGGACCCTTGACTAGGAGTCTCCTTTGTTGGTGCCGTGGGTTAGGCTGCACCAGGCCCTGGAGCAGTGAGGTCATGTTGCTGTCATCTTCTCTTTATTCTTGCTGCCTGCAGGCCCTTGTTCTTTGTGAAGCCTGCTGAGTCTTGTCTCACCTCCACTGAGCTCACCCAGAGTCTGTTCCTTCCTTGTCAGGCCCTCTGGGGCAAGCCTGCTGCTGGCATCTGGCAGGGAGACCCAGCTTGGGGCCGTCCCACTGGAGCCTCCCCTGTGTGGGGCCTGCCTCTAGAGCCTACGACCCAGCCACAGGTAGCCTCCAGCCGCACCATCCGAGTGCCCGCTTTCCCTGCAGGCCTGACCTTCTGTCCTACTTTACCCACACTCTCTGGAGTTCCTGGCTTAGGCTCCGTGGGCTATGTGAATAGGTTTGCACACAGCTCCCTCCAGCCTAGTCCCTCCCTCCACGGCTCTCTGCGGGAGGGCAACCATGTTTCCAGATCACCAAGCCTGCATGTGCTGTAGCCTCTGCAGCCATCTCTGATACTTCTTCTCTGGGGGGCCACATCTCCGACCCACGACCCCTAACTCACCGGCACTCTAAGTGGTATCTCCCTTCACTCCCTTTTAGGGTGTGGTCGTTATTATCTATCCAAAGGGCTTAATTTAGGAGCTTCTTACCCCAGGGGCAAAAAGCTCTTTGGTTCCTGGGACCGATGGGACCCAGGTACCTTTTCCAGGCCCTGGGTTTCCAGATCCCGTGGTTGATGTTGGATGAGACAGCTTAGCTCTGGGTAGATGACTATGCCTCACCCCACCCCTCAGCTGGGCACACTTGGCAGGAAACAGGCATCTCATTCTTGCCCTGACTTACAGCCTATCAATGTCAGCTCCTCTCCCAGGAGGGAGCGCTGGGCACCTGGCAAGATTTCTCTCTGGCCCTCCCACCAGCTAAGTGGGGGGAGGTAAGCTGAGGGTACCCCCCTTCCAGAGAGCCAGGGTGAGAACTCTTAAAAATAGCTCGTCAAGGGAGGGCTCCCTCCCAGGCCCTTCCTCCCTGAGGACACCACGCTGACCCACAGCAGCCTTCGGCCCCTGCCCCCTAGCCCCACCTCCCCCCCCCCCCACCCTTTGTGGTTCCATCCTCAGCCCAGGGTCTGCTGCGGTCAGGCAGGGCAGGACAGGGCAGGCCAGAGGTCAGCCAGCTCTGAGGAGGAAAGAGCCAGCCAGCCCCAACCCTGTCTCTTTTGTCCACGCCCTTTGTGATTTCAGTCTTGGTAGAACTTGTATTTGGAATTTTGTGCTTCAAAGTTTTTGTTCGGTTTTGTTTTGAGGGGGCGGGGGGATTACAGAGCAGCTGATCAATTTGTATTTATTTATTTTAACATTTTACTAAATAAAGCCAAATAAAGTTTCTCAGCCTCATGGTGTTGGGTTTGGGGCAGGGAGGGTGGGCAGGACAACTCCAGTGCCAGCCTCTGTCTACCCTCGGCTCACGCTGTTAGGAGGGATTCAGCTGGGCTTCGCCCCTCCTGTGACACGAGCCAGCACGTAGCATGCCCCGGAGAGCCCTTGATCCCCAAAACCAAGAGGAAAGTAAAAGGAATTTTTTAAAATTTTAATTACAAAAAAGAGGTGTCAAGAGTTGAGATGGGGGAACCAGCCCCAAACCAGGTGGGGAAGGGGGAGACTAGACCCCAGTCGGAAAGTAGCAGCAAGGGGAGGACCCCAGGACCCACCCACAGATGCTCCCCTAAGCCGTTCCCACAGAAACCTTAAATAATTTAAATAGCAATCACAGTGGGAGGGGTTAGGGTGGGGGGCGAGGCTGCCCTGAGCCAAAGCAAGGGCCTGGGGAGCTCCAGCCTCTGGAGGGTCATGTGGAGCTTCGGGACCGCTGCAGGGCAGTGAGGTATTTGAGGGCAGCAGCCCCATAGTGGCGGGACAAGTCCTGGTGGAACTCATCCTTGAGGGCATGCAGGCAGTCACGATAGGCGGGGCTGGAGCGGAAGCGGGAGATGTCCAGGCTTGGCGCGTGGGGCATGTGAATGGTGAAGGCCTCGGGCAGCACCAGGAACTCATATTCCTGCAGGGGTGGGGCAGAGGAACAGTTAGCGTTGAGCTGGGGGGAAGACTGCAGCTCTGTGTGACGGGGAACCCATGGGAGTCAAAACAAGGGCCAAAAGACAAATGATTCTAGTTAGACAAAGGAGAATTTTCTAGAGGTGCAGCCCAGTGGAACAGTGTGCCCCACAGAGATGGAGTGAGTTCCCTTTACCTGGAGGCGTCCAAATCAAAGCTGGAGGCAGCAAGGGGGCCTCCTCACCTGTGCGTCCAGCTCCACAATGTGGGCCACCTTGTTCCAGCCAAAGCCCACAAAGCGAGAGTCATAGCGGGGACATTCGCGTGGCACCACCACATACGGCTCGTAGTCAGCTGCCCACTGCACTTGGTATGGGGCCTGAGCCTCCCGCCAGCGGGCATAGTCTGTGGGCGTGTGACCCTGGGGCCACACGTCGTACCTGTGGAGGAGGACAGGACAGGAAGCCCGTGGGTCCTAGAGGCCAGTGTGGGGAAACACAGCTGGCAGAGCAGTGGTCTGTCCTACCTGAAGGTGTGCAGAGAGCCGGCATCCAGCAAGGCCAGCAGTTCAGCCTTAGAAGTGGGGAAGCTGAGGCGGTAGTGCAGACTCTCGAATGCTGGCACAACTAGAGCCGTCTTCCGCTGGCTGCTTAGATCCAACTGCTCGATGGAGGCCCTGAGGAGGGAGCATCCATGAACAGGAGAGAGGAGGACTGTGCCTCCAGCTCTGGGCCCTTCCTGCAAAGGACATCTCACCCTTGATGCCCAGTATAAGACAGACAGGTGAAGTAGATCCCAGCCTCCTCTACTCTCCTGAGACAGTCCAGCGAAACTATGTGGACCGCCCCTCCTCGACCCTAATACTCCACTTTACAGATGACACTGAGGCCCAGAAAGGAGCAGGGACGTACATGCCTGAGGTCACAGGTGCACCCCCACCCCACCCACATCCACCCCACATGCTATCCCTCTCACTCCCTCCTTAGGCCCACCTGAGGTAGTTGTAGAGGGAGTAGGCAGGCAGGAAGTCAATGTCACTGAGGAAGACATGGGACGTCCGGGCCTGGGCCAAGGCCACATTGCGAAGATGGTTGACAGGGTAGAGGGGACCCTCACGGTACACCACATGGTAGGCCACGTTGCTCCGAGCAGAGAGCACCTTCGAGGCCTCCACAAAACGCAGGAACTGCTGGGCCTCTGCGTCTGTCAGGTACAAGGCCAGGCTCATGGGGCCTGGCCAGTGGCTGCACAGGGCTTCCAGCATCTGCAGCCTGGGACGAGGGGGGTGGTCAGCCCAGCTCAGCCTCTCTCGCACAGGAGCCCAGGAGAGGGCTGGCAACCCCCCTAAGTTAACTGCCGTGGGCACCCCCTTAGATGACTTACTGAGCACCTAGCAAGCCCCTTCGACCTGGGTCTTGCTTAATCTTCACAACTAGCCCACAAGGTGAGTACTTTCTCATCCGACAGATGAGAAAACGGAAGGCCAGAGATACTAAGACTTGCCCACAGTCCCGTGGCTAGTGACGGACAGTTCTGGGTATCTGAATGACTCCAAAGCCCAAGCTCGCTCCACCATATCCTGTGTCTCCAGCTCCTGGGACCCCTCGAGGGACAGGCAGTGAGTGCTCTTCCTCGTACTGGCCCACGCTGCGTGCCCTGGGGCTCCCTCAGCACCCTCACCGGTCCACGGAGAGCTGTGCTACCAGGGTGACATCATGGAGCTCGGACGGCAACAGGTCGAGGGGCAGGAAGGTGAGGTGCACGCGGTGCACAGTGAGCCGCTGCTGCTGGAACTCAAAGCAGGCATCTTCTTCGTCCAGGTGGGCCAAGGCCCGCTGCCGCTGGGGGGCGAGGGAGGAGGAGCCGAGCTGGGGCCTGCCAGAGGAGAGAAGGGCAGGGCCTTCCCAAGACCAGGGAAGGGGGCTCTGTCTCACCTGCTCGGCCTGAGGTGGGGGTTGGCTGGGGCACCCGAAGAGTTCTCTGCGCAGCAGGTTCCCGTCATACTCCAGGAAGGTCAGGTGGAGGTTGCGGAAGAATTCCACGTCCTTGTTCTTCACCCGCAGCTTCTTTGGCGAGTTCCAGTGGATCACCTGGGCCCGGGGAGGGTGTCGGTGGGGTGGGGGCAGGGAGCAGGAGTCCCTCATCTCCCCCCAGCCCCCTGGCCCACTCACCTTGAGGTCTGATGCCTCAGAGTAGCAGCGCTCCGCCAGTGTGTGGTCCGACAGCTGCACGTTCCAGAGACAGGGCAGGAGCAGGACCAGCCCTGGGTGCTCCTTGATTACGGCGTTGAAGATGTCCTGGGCAGGGACAGTTGTCACACGTCTGGCCCCACGCCTGCCCCCCCCCCACCCTCCCAAAGGTTCCCCCAGACCTGGTCGGCCAGAGAGGTGGAGGACAGGGTGAGGAGCAGCCGCCGAGCTGTCACCTTCCACATCTGCTCCCACCCAGCCTGCCGAAGCCGGTCCAGCCACAGCAGGATGACGCCTGCGGATGGGGAGAGGTTGTTATGCCCACCCAGGGACAACCCAGCTCCTGGGGGCCAGGACTCATGAAGGTGTCTCTAGAATGTTTATTTTTTGACTTACTGGTATTTTCTGACTGTTCAGACATGAGCATGGACTACCTCTGTAAATAGTCAATCTTCTTGGGGATTGATGGGGAGCACCTCCCCAGCCATATTCTCGCACTCTGTGATCCCAAGGTCGATACGATCATCCCCATTTAACACATGAGGAAAACTGAGGCTCAGAGGGACCAAGCAACTTGGCCAAAGTCATGCAGCATGTAGAGTCAAGGTTGGAACTGTTTTCTGGCTATTCATCCAGTGTTCTTTTCACAACACTATTCTTCCCGGGGGGGAATGAGGGGTGTTCCTAGCATTCTGTGCCCTGCCCAGCCCCTGGGGCCTGCAGACCAGCAGCCCACCCCTCCTGCCTGCCCCCACCTGTGTTAAATCCTCTGCCCAAGGCAGGCCAGGGCCTGTGATTCTTCCAGAGGTTGCCCAGGTACCAGTTGCTCTGGTTCTCCACAAGACCAATCATCTGCTTGTCTGAGAGGGGAAGGCGTGAGGAAGCTGCCTGAAGCTGCCACAGGACCTTGGCAGAGGGAGTCCCAGACAGGCCAGGGAGGGGGGCTGGCTGGGGTGAGGGTCCCAGGCCTCTCACCAGAAAAGTGAGCAAAGAATGCCCAGAGTTCCGCGATGTCAGAGGCGAAGGTCACATCCGTGTCAAGGACAATGACACGGGCCAGGTCAGGGGGCAGGGCATCAGGCAGCACTAGCTTCAGGAGCCCATAGAGGCCAGAGTAGTGCGTGTTGGGGATCCATGAGACCTGGGACTGTGGGGGTGAAGGGCAAGCCGTGAGGTTAGAGCAGAGATGTGCCATGAAGTGCCAGTATACACTCTGGGGGGAATGGGAAGGAGGGGCAAACCCCAAGTGGGGTGAGGGATCTGGGTTTTGGCAGATGGGATGGGGGCGTTCCAGGCAGCTCTGACCACTGGAGGAGGAAGAAGAGGAAAGGACACGGAGGAGGAGGAGAGCAGAAGGATCAGGGCTCCTGCCTGGAACTTGCTGGTGTTGTAGAAGCTGACCCGAACGGCAGGCACCATCCACGTGTGGAAAAGAGTCTCCAGGATGTTTCTGGCCACTTCATCAGTCACCAAGTGGAGGTGCAGAGGATTTTTCCTTTGAGGTGGACAGGGGATGAAGTCTGGGGGCCCCAGCAGGAACAGCATGGCCAGCCTCCACCCCGAGGGGCTCAGAGGTGGAAGCACTGTCTTCTGCAGGGCATGTCCATCCCCAGCTCAGCAGTTTCACCACCACCCTTCAAGGGAGGAAGAGGACACTGTCCCCATTTCACAGATGGGGAAGTTGAGGCTCTGAGACCCAGAGACTTGCCTAAGACTCTGTGCCTTTCCCCACCTCTAACCTTCCTCAGGAAACCCTGGTGGCATAGCGGTTAAGAGCTACGTCTGCTAACCAAAAGGTCAGCAGTTCGAATCCACCAGGCGCTCCTTGGAAACTCTATGGGTCGATTCTACTCTGTCCTATAGGGTCATTATGAGTCGGAATCGACTGGATGGCAACGGGTTTGGTTTTTGGTTTGGTTAACCCTCCTCAACCAGGGGCAGATTATGCAATAGGCAAGGAAGCAGGGGCTTACTTGTGCTTACTTACTAACCTGTAGTAAACAAGTTCACATGGGCTTCACTGCATCAAAGATGTGAAAAACACATGAAATTGTTCACTAGATGTGGTGAAAAAACATGAAATTGTTCACTACAAATTAGCTAGTAAGCACAAGTAAGCCCGTGCTTACCTTGCTCACTGGATCATCCATCCCTGTCAGAGACTGTAAATGTGAAAAGAGGCTTTGATTCTGTAGGAAGGTGCTGTGGGGCTGGGAGAGAGACAGATGCCAGCCATACCTAGAAGCAGAGTCTTTGATGTGGTGGAAAAATGTGAAATTGTTCATTACAGATGATCTGGTAAGCAAGGTAAGCTCCATGCTTACCTTGCCTATTGGCTAAGCCGCCCCAGTCCCCCACTGACACCTGGCTGTACCTGTAGAAGAGCATGGACTTCACCAAGGTGACGACATCTCGGCTGGAGTTATAGCCTGCACACACGATGGCCACATGCAAAAGCTGGGGAAGGGACACCGAGGGAGGTCGGCAGCCATCCCCCTCCTCCGTCCACTAAAGGGTGAGGACACCTGGTTGAGCTGGCTGAGCCTAGAGCAATGGTAGCCCTGCTCCAGGGTCAGAGCTAGGGAAGAGGGAGCGAGGGCAGGAGTCCACCCCCCTCACTTCACAAACGGGGAAACTGAGGCTGGGAGCAGGAGAGGTGGAAACTTTAGGCTCCTCCAGCTGGCTGGTCAATGCCCGAGCCGACACCAGGTGTTGTGATTCCCACAGTGGTCAGGCTGGGCCCAGGTGGCCGGGGTAGGGACGCGGCGCCCTCGGGGCTCCCGCCACCAGGGGCCGCGCGCACCTACCTCGCACTTCGGCAGCAGCGACCGCAGCGGGAGGCAGGCCGAGCGATTGTGGTCCCTCGTCAGCTCTCCGTCGAGTGAAGCAGCCCCGCGGAGCCGCCCGTCTGTGGGGACACGTGGCGTCAGCGGATAGGGCCTGGACGCCGGGCCCCGGGCCCGCCGTTCAACGTCCCTTCTCGCCGCGCTCACATTCCAGGTCCCCGCCGAACAGGAAGAATCCGACCGCCAACAGCAGCAACAGCGCGGCGGCCCCCAGAGCCCGGGGGCGCCCTCGGGGCAGCATGGCCTCCGGCGGGGACGCTCAGGACGGGGCGCGCCCCGGTGCTGCGAGCTCCATCGCGGGCCCTGGTGAGCGAGCAGGGGGAGAGGAGGGTCAGCCTTGGGCGGCAGGGCCCGACAGCCGCCTGTCCTCGCTCCGGCGCAGAGTAGCCACACTCACCTGCTCCAGAGGCCCGAGCCCCGGCCCTGCTCCTCCCGAGGCCTGCGGGGTGCCAGGAGGGGGGCGAGGCGCGGACTAGCCTTGTCCCAGCAAGAGCCGACCCCGCCCCCAACCTGGGCTCGGGTTTCACCTCCGCTTGGCTGAGCCCAAAGGGGCGGGGAGACAGACCCCCCGGGGGACTGGATCCGCCCCTGCCCGGGTAGCTGACACCACCTTCTGCCTGGGAGGAACCCGGGGAACCCCCTTTCTGGGCTGAGTTTCCCACCAACACTAGGGAAAAGGCTGGACTTCACCAGGGTGACAACACCAGGAAGGCCCAGTCCCCGTTACCTGCTCTGGAGCCCATCCCCCTCTTCCCAGCTCTGGGTCCCGGTCACCTCCCCCTAACCGCCTCCGGAGGAGGGGCCCGTGACCCCAGCCCAGTATCAAAGAGACGTTGAAGCGCGGCCAGGCTAAGGGAGAGGGGGCTGGAATGCAGGGCCTCGGGGGTCTTGAGCACCTGCTCTGGGGACAGGAGGCGGGGCCAGCCAAGACCTGCCCGGAGCCAATGAACACCTGGAGCCTCCGCCCCCCAGCCCAGGTGGCCGGGCGGCGGCGGCGGCCCTGGAGCGGCCAGAACAAAGCGGCCCTGTGAAGTTGTGAAGGTCGCCTTCGTCTTCCGCCTGGGAGCTAGCCAGGGGCCTCCCTGACGTGGGTGGCCGGCCCGGGTGCAGCTGGGGATCCTGCACCTTCGTCGGGACCATTGGGACTGTGCCCCGCGCCCGCGCCTGCCTGGGTCTCTTTCTCTTCCCGCCCCCTGGAACTCCACAGCAGGTCCCAGCATCGCCTCTGGCCATGGAGTGGCTGGCGGACGCTCTGGACCGTGACGGCTGGCGCTTGCTCCGTGCCAGCCCCTGTGCTAAGGGTTGGAGCTGCCTCATCTCAGTTAATCCTCTTGGCAGGCCTGTGACACTGGCACAGTTCTCCCCCGGAGGATTGAAGTGACCTCGCAGACAAGAACACCCTCTGATCTGGCTCATTGCAGTCGCAGGCATCCCCTCTGTCATGGATTGAATTGTGTCCCCCTAAAATATGTGCCTGTGGTAAATCCTAACCCCTATACCTGTGGGTATAATCCCATTTGGGAATGTTTTTTTTCTTTGTTATGTTAAGAGGCCTTCTCAGTGTAGGGTGTGTTTTAAACCAGTCATGTTTGAGAAATAAAAAGAGTAGATTAGGACAGAGGAGTAAACAGAGATGGGGGAAGATAGATGCCAAGCCATGTGAAGACCATCCAGCAACAGAAGCTCAAAAAAGACAAGGACCTTCCTCCAGAGCGGGCAGAGAAAGAAAGGCTTCCCCTAGAGCAGGAACCCTGAGTCTGAACTTCTAGTCACCTAAACTGTAAGAAAGTAAATTTCTGTTTGTTAAAGCCACTGACTTGTGGAATTTTTGTTACAGCAGCACTATATAACTAAGATACCCTCTTATCCCCTGCCCTCCACACTGAAGAGAAAGCCTTGCTTGCCCTCTGTTCCTCAAGTGTTTCTTGCCTTGGGACTTGCCCTTGACATTCCTTCTGCCTGGAATCCAGACCCTTGCAAGGCTGGCTCCTGGCTCCTCCAGTGACATCCTATATTTATTCATCCCTGAGTTCATTTCCTTCCTAGCACCAATCACCATGTGAGCTTGTTTACATGTTTATTGCCTGTCTACCCCCAAAAATTAAGCTGTGGGGGAGACAGGGACCTGTCTATTTTGTCCTGCACTTGGTCCCCAGTGCCTTAGCAGGGCTCAGCACATAGCCAAAACAAAAAAAAAAAACCCATTACTGTTGAGTCAATTCTGACTCATAGCAGCCCTATAGGACAGGGTAGAACTGCCCCGATAGGGTTATCCAAGGGGCACCTGGTGGATTTGAACTACCAACCTTTTGGTTAAAGACCAAACACTTAACCACTACACCACCAGGGTCTCCGGTATATAACTAGTGATCAGTAAATGTGTGTTGAAGGTGGATGGGAATGAGAGCCTGCACTCCATGCACTCAGCTGGGCCTCACAGGGACTTAGAAAGAGACTTAGCATTCTTTGGCCTGACCTCTGGCTATAATATCTGAGGGCCTGAGAGGCCCCCCAAAGAGGCCGGGGGTGAACGGCCTAGCCTGATGCCCCCAAGACTCCTCAGTGAGGCTGAGGTGTCTTCCTCTGGGAGAAGGGAGCCTATAAGGAAGGTCCGGCCCTGCGCCTCTGGAGGCCAGGGGTAATGGTTGCTATGGAAACTGAGGGCCTCTCTGTGTGTCTGGGAGTTGTAAGGAGATGGGGATATGGGGGAGGGGGGCACTGAGGCACTGGATCTTTGAGCCTCTGGTCACCATGATCCTCATCTCCAGCCTGCAGCTGGGGTGGGATGGGCGATTCCCTCCCCAAGACCCTCGAGAGATACTGGGGGAGTTAAATGTGAGGAAGCAGGCACGGCACACAGTGACAGCCTGGCCCAGGATAAACCTTCAGGAGGGGCAGCGGGCTCAGTGGGAGGACCTGGGTCTACAGATCTCTGGTCACTTACCATGCTGGCCCCAGGCCTCCCTCAGCCTTACCACTCAGGGGAAACTGAGGTGTGGGGGATGCCTGCTGGGTCTGCAAGAGGTTGTCCTGGGGTATGAGTTGGGGTGGAAGAGAAGAGAAGGGAGACAAGTATGGGCAGATGAAAAGGTGCTGGTCCTCTAGGTGTGGGACTGAGTTTCAGCCCAGATCTGCCCAGGACTGCCTGTATGACCTTGGACCAGTCAGCTCCCCTCTCTGAGCCTGAGTTCTCATCTGTAGCAGTTAGACTGGTCTCTCTCTTCCCCTGTGACTCTGAGCAGACTGAAAGAGTGAGGATCCAGCCCAACCTGCCCAGAAGCCCTTCTAGCCCAGCCAGGTGGCCAGGGCCAGGCAGGGGTCCAGCAGGGAGGAGCTACCCGGGCGCCTCCTGCACACACAGCACTCTTTGTCTTTGGGGTTTTATCAGTCCTGGGATCTGGAGAGGAAATTCAGGCAGCCCTGCTGCTGCCAACCTGGTCTGGCCCAGGCTCCCTCCAAATTCTGGAGGGAGGGAGGAGGGCCAAGCTCCAGACCCAGTGCCTCCTGGCTGCAAGGGCTTATTCTGCCTGGGGGCGGCTGCTCCTCTGTCTTCAAAGCTTCTTTCTCCCCAGAAGCACAGTCCTGGGACCACCAGCCCTGGGAGTACCCAAGAAACCTCCCAGTCTCACTCCCACTCCCACTCTCCACTCTCTCCACAGCTGCAGAGGGAGTGGCAATGGTGACGTCTGGGGAAACAAGTTCACTGTCATGGCGAGTGGAAAGAGGAAAGCCTTGTGCGCTGGTCCTAATCCCACGCTGAATGGTCTGTGCGCTGGTCCTAATCCCAGTTGTCAGTTTGCTTCCTGACAACAGTTCCCTGCCTCATTCCCTGGTACGAGGAGGGAGAGCAGCTATAATTCCCCACTTCATGGGGTGGGGGTGGTGAAGGCAGTGGAAGGAAGAAAGGGTAAATGGCTTCTTGGTAAGGTGTGTAGCTTAAGACACCTATTCTGTGGTCAGACTAAACCAGCATTTGAATCTTGACTGGGGGTTATTACGCAGATCCTTTCATCATCTGGAGATACTATCTGGAAGAGTGTATTAACCTATTGCCATGGAATCGATTCCGACTCATAGCCACCCTAGAGGACAGAGTAGAACTGCCCCGTAGGGTTTCCAAGGAGCAGGTGGTAGATTTGAACTGCTGACCTTTTGGTTTGCAGCCGAGCTCTTAACTCCTGAGCCACCAAGGCTCCAATACATAGCCAGTACTCAGTGAATGTGTGTTGAAAGTGGATGGGGATAACAGTCTGCCCTCCATGGACTCAACTGGGCCTCACAGGGACATGGAAAAGGACTTGGACAGCATCCTTTCCCCTAACTCCTGGCTATAAAAATTGAGGGCCTGAGAGGCCCCAAAAGAGACTGTGGATGCACAGCCTAGACTGACGACCCCAAAACTCCTCAGTGAGGCCAGAATGCTGAACAGAAGATTCCAAAGGGCAACTTCAGAAGACGAAGTATCATAATGAAATGTGCAAAGACCGGCATTCAGAAAAGCAAAAGGGAAGAACATGCCTGGCATTTCTTAAGCTAAAAGAACTGAAGAAAGAGTTCAAGCTTCAAGTTGCCATATTAAAGGATTAAAAATGGAGCCCTGGTGGCACAGTGGTTGAGAGCTCAGGCTGCTAACCAAAAGATTGGTGGTTTGAATCCACCAGCTGCTCCTTGGAGACTCTATGGGGCCCTTCTACTCTGCCCTATAGGGTCACTATGAGTCAGAATTGACTTGATGGCAATGAGTATGGTTTGGTTTGTGGGCAAAATATTGAATCACACAGAAAGCATCAAAAAAAGATGGGGCAAATACAGAGTCACTGTACCAAAAACCATTTCAGGAGGTACCACATGATCAAGAACCAATGGTATTAAAGAGGAAGTCCAAGCTGCACTGAAGGCACTGGTGGAAAACAAGGCTCCAGGAATTGACAGAACTGAGATGTTCCAGCAAACTGATGCACTGCTGGAGGTTCTCACTCACCTATGCCAAGAAATGTGAAACACAGCTACCTGGCTGTGCTAGTTATCTAGGACTGCTGTAACAGAAACTCGACAAGTGTATGGCTTTAACAAATAGAAGTTTATTCTCTCACAGTCTAGTAGGCCAGACATCAGCTCCAGGGGAAAGCTTTCCTGGTCAGCTCTGGAGGAAGGTCTTTGTCATCAATATTCCCCTGGACTAGGAGCTTCTCCTTGCAGAACACCAGGTCCAAAGGATGTGCTCTGCTCCCAGCGCTTTCTTGGTGGTATGAGGTCCCCCAGTCTCTCTACTTTCTTTTATATCTCAAAAGAGATTGGCTCAAGACACAATCCAATCTTGTAGATAGAGTCCTGCTCGTTAATATAACTGCCACCTATCCCACCTCATTAACATCATAGAGATAGGATTTACAACATAAAGGAAAATCACATCAGATGACAAAATGGTGGACAATCACACAATAGTGGGAATCATGGCCTAGCCAAATTGGTACACACATTTTTGGGGGACACAATTCAATCCATGACTGACCAACTGACTGGAAGAGATCCATATTTGCGTCTATTGCAAAGAAAGGTGATCCAACAGAATGTGGAAATGATCAAATGAAATCACATGCAAGTAAAATTTTGCTGAAGATCATTCAAAAGTGGTTGCAGCAGTACGTGGACAGGAAACTGCCAGAAATTCAAGCTGGATTCAGAAGATGTGGGATGAGGGATATCATTGCTGATGTCAGATCGATCTTGGCTGAAAGCAGAGAATATAGAAAAAATGTTTACTTATATCGACTGTGCAAAAACATTTGACTGTGTGGATCGTAACGAATTATGGATAACGTTTCAAAGTGTGGGAATTCCAGAACACCTAATTGTGCTCAGGAGGAACCTACACATAGACCAAAAGGCAGTTGTTTAAAATCAGGAAAGGTATGCATCAGGGTTGCATCCTTTCACCATATTCAATCTCTATGCTGAGCAAATAATCCAAGAAGCTGGACTATATGAAGAAGAACGGGGCATCCGGATTGGGGGAAGACTCATTAACAACCTGCGTTATGCAGAGGACACAACCTTGCTTGCTGAAAGTGAAGAGGACTTGAAGCACTTACTGATGAAGATCAAAGACCACAGCCTTCAGTATGGATTGCACCTCAACATAAAGAAAACAAAAACCGTCAGAACTGAATCGATGAACAACATCATGATAAAAGGAGAAAATGCAGAAGTTGTCAAGGATTTCATTTTACTTGGATACACAATCAGTGCCCATGGAAGTAGCAGTCAAGAAATCAAATGACATATTGCATCGGGCAAATCTGCTACAAATGACCTCTGTAAAGTGTTAAAAAGCAAAGATGTCACTTTGAGGACTAAGATGCACTTGACTCAAGCCATGGTATTTTCAATTGCCTCATATGCATGTTAAAGCTGGACAATAAATAGACAGAAAAACTGCTGCCTTTGAATCATGGTGTTGGCGAAGAATATTGAAGATACCGTGGACTGCCAGAAAAACAAACAAATGTCTTGGAAGAAGTACAACTAGAATGCTCCACAGAAGTGAGGATGACGAGACTCCCTACTTTGGAGACATATTGTCGTAGGGACCAGTCCCTGAAGAACGACATCATGCTTGGTAAAGTAGAGGGTCAGCTAAAAAGAGGAAGACCCTCAACGAGATGGATTGATACAGTGACTGCAGCTGTGGGCTCAAGCATAGCGACTCTTGTGAGGATAGTGCGGTACCAGGCAGTGTTTCGTTCTTTGTAATAGGGTCGCTATGAGTTGGAACCGACTTGATGGCACCACCAACGTTTGTGGAAGTCGACTGCCACATTTTTCTCACGGGAGCGGCTGATGGGTTCCAGCAGCAGACCTTCCGGTTAGCAGCCAAGCGCTTAAACAAAGCACCACCAGGAGTTTTTGGAAGAGGAATTAGGTAAAATAATGTACAATATTATATTCTCTGATATCCGCAAACCTGGGGGCCGCGGTCCCCAACGGCGCAGGCCCGCCCCCTTCCTGCAGCCAATCAGCGGCCGCCTCCCCGCAGCACCTGTTCGCTCCTTCTCCGACCTCCCCTCTCCCATGCCCAGGAGCCTCTACGGTTTGGGAAGGGATCCAGAAGTAGTCTCCATCCCTTGGGGCACGGCTGAGGACCAGGAGGCGCATCTGGGGGCCGGAAAGTACTTTGAGATGACCCTGAGTTCAAGGACCAAGTCGGCCCTCAAACCATTGTATAGATGGGGAAACCCGAGGCCCAGAGGGGCTTATCTCCCACCCAAGGTCTCCCCCAGCCGAGGGCAGAAGGCTGGGCCAGGGTTTTCTCCGCAGAGGTGGGAGTGCAGGTGCGCATTCTTGGAGGTCCAGTACGTGTGGGAGGTGGTACCGCAGCACTAACGATGCTGGCCAGGGGACTGGGATTGCGCTAGGAGGCTGGGCTCCTCGCTGCCTCAGTGTCCCCAGCACCACCTCTGTTGGGGGACGGAAGACGAGGCAACTGGCCAAACGCGAGCCTGCCAAGACACAGTCCGACTGTCCTGAGATTCTCCTCGCGCCTCTTCAAGTCTAGCAGAGACTCCTTTCCGTGCGCTGCTTCCCGGCCCTTTTAAAGCGGGCCCTTCCGTTCGAGACTCTCGGCGTTCGATTGAAAAGATTCCGGGCTCCTGGCCTCTTCTCTAGAATGAACTGCTCAGACTGCCGCCAGAGCTTTCCCGGAGCTGCAAGTGCGCAGGCGCAAGGGCAGCGAACCCGGAGGGCGGAAGAGTCGGGTCCAAACAGCGTCTGGATGTGTCGGGGCAGAAAGTGTGTTAACCAATGACTTGAAGGAGCAGGGAGGGTGGGATTAGGCCCGCTGTTGCTAAATGCTACCGGAGTAGAAGGCGATTTAAGAGATGGGGTGAAGGCAGCTTCAATGGCCCTTCACGTCACCATTCCTCTGGCCTGCGGAAGTTAAGCAACGGAGAGGCGGGCCTAGGACCGGAAGCAGGAAGGAGAGCGCAGGAAGCAGGACGCTACAAGCAGTCTTCTGTCGGTCTGTGGGTCTGTCAGTCCGGAGGGCAGGATGGAGAAGTTGCGGCTCCTGGGCCTCCGCTACCAGGAGTACGTGACTCGTCACCCTGCCGCCACGGCCCAGCTGGAGACGGCGGTGCGGGGCCTCAGTTACCTGCTGGCAGGTGCCACCCTGACCTTTGACCCATACCCTTCGGGGCCCTGACCTCTGACCCCACCGGTCCCTTTCTCTGCGGAGTCGTAGTGGTGACTGCTGTGCTTGGGAAGTCCCTTCCAGGTTCCTGTAGGGTCCAGGGAAGGGACGTCTGGGGACCCAAAGCCGCAGGGTGAGGCGTCCGCTCACCAACGCTTCTTTCGTGCCTTTTTCCCAGGTCGCTTCGCCGATTCACACGAGCTGTCGGAGCTGGGTGAGCCGACCTCTGGGGTGGGTGGTGATGGTCCAGGGCCCAGGAAAGCTCCCAGAGAGGGTCTTTGTCGGTTACAGCACCCTGAATCGGACAAAATGCTGTGTCCACTGTCTTGGGTCCCTCGTGTCCCCGTAGTGAAGAGACTTATCTGGGGACTATGACTGAGTGTTCACTGCCGGTCAGACGCTAGGCTAAGCACCTTTCCTGCCTTTGCCCGGTTAAACCTCCCTACAGTCCAGTGAGGTGGGTGCTGTTATTGTCCTCGTTGTCCACTTAAGGGACCAGAAGTTCAGTGAGGTTAGGGATCAGGCACTGATGGTCCCAGATAGGGTTCAGACCCAGATCTCTCAGATTCCAGGATCCCCAGACTGTAACTGCCTCAGTATGTGCTTGTCCAGTGAGTACTGGAGGCCCTGAGAGAATGAACTGGGTTTTGAAAGGGAGGGAGGGAGTAGAATTTCAGGGACGGGCCGCAGAGACAGCAAAGGCCAGGAGGTGGGATCATATATTCATGGCTGCTTGGCACATAGCAGGCAGTTCTGGGCACTGAATGATTGGTGCTACCCAGCAGGGCAGTAGCTCCTTTATCACTGAGCTCCACTTACCCACTCTTGGTTTAGCATGGAACTCTGAGGAGGTGGGTGGAGAAGCAGGTTGGTTTCGACATAGTCTGTGAGTGGCCCGGAACAGCAGATAACAGGCAGTCTCTGTAGCTCTGGGGAGAATATGACAGGGATAGAGGTGGTAGAGCCAGCGCCTCAAAGCCACACTCTGCCCCTCAGTGTACTCCGCCTCTAACCTGCTTGTGCTGCTCAATGACGGGATCCTACGGAAGGAGCTACAGAAAAAGTTGCCTGTGGTGAGGATTCTGCCAGGGACTGGGGGTGGGAAGCACAGGGACTCAGAAAGGAAATAGTAATGAGCCCATGTGTACAGCCTGTGCTATAGTCACAGAGTACAAGATAGGCTTGTGTCCACTGATGCCTCACACCAGCTCGTTAAGTGAAGTGTAAAGTGTTGGTGGCCTCATCTTTGGATGAAGAGACTAGGTTTCAGAGAGGCGGAGTAGCTTGTCTCTAGGTCACCCAGCCTGTTCGTGGTGGAGGTGGTGTTTGAACCCAGGCCTACACACTTTGGCTTGGAAAGGGGACAATCCATGTCTGCTGTCAGAGGAACCCCCTGGGGGAGGGCCTGGACTAGGGGCACCCCCTAATCTTTTGGCCTGGGGCTCTTGCAGTCGCTGCCCCAGCAGAAGCTACTGACCTGGTTGAGCGTGCTGGAGTGTGTGGAGGTGTTCATGGAGATGGGGGCCACCAAGGTGTGGGGTGAAGTGGGCCGCTGGCTCGTCATTGCCCTCATCCAGCTGGCCAAGTAGGTTGGGACTGTGGAGGGCAGGACCTGAGTGGGGGTGACTGGGTTGCTGTACTGATGGTGCTCAGCAGAGCACCCTGACCCCTCCTGGCTCGCCACACCCCCCAGCGCTGCAATGCTCCCTCACCCAGGGCTGTGCTGCGGATGTTTCTGCTGATCTGGTTCAAGGCTGGCCTCCAGACCTCACCCCCCATCATTCCCCTGGACAGGGAGACCCAGGCGCGGCCCCCAGGTAAGCTGCCTCACCACTCTGGAGGGGACTGATATGTGGATCTGAATATAGTACTCTCCATTTATGGAACACATCTACTCTCATTGACTGATTTTTCCAGATTACCCTATATTTTATGGAAAAGGAAAACAAGTTAGGTTAGGGACAGGGTCAGAACTGGACCCAGGACATCTGATATCAGAGTCCACATTTTTTTCTGTGGGTAGCAGGAGGAGGGGACAACATCAACAGGAGAGAGGGGTCCTGCCAACCTCATCTACAAGAGTCACAGTCCCTGAGGCAAAGCACCCAGCCAGCCTGTCCCATCAAGCCTTGGGGCCTATCACCTGTGGTCCTCTGGGCCCTGCTTTCCTGGCCTTGAATAGGGACAGTTCTTTGCCTCTCATCATGGTCACATGAAAGCAAAGGGCTGAGAGGGTACAGCCCCTCTGGTGCTGTGGTTCCATAGACGTAGTAGTCCGGGCCCCCTCTGCCTTTCTCCCGTATCTGGGGAGCCTGGTTTCTGGCTGGCTCTGGGTGCACGTAGATGCTGCTCACAGGCCAGGGAGGGCTGCAGAATGCTCCCCCTGTGGACAGCTCCTGTGCTGAGCTTCAGCCCCTGGCTGCCATTTCCTTGAGTCAGCCGCTGCCTTCGCACAAGCTCTTCCGTTCCTCCCTGAGCTTGTGAGCATTCGTTCCACATGTGTTCCCTGCAGGCTCTGCTGGAGTCATGTGCCTCTGACAGTGGGGCTTCTGTCTCTCCCTCCTAGATGGTGACCCCAGCCCTGGCAGCCAGGAGCAGCCCTATGTGGGGAAGCGGTCAAACCGAGTGGTGCGAACCCTCCAGAACAGTAAGTGTAGGACGCAGCTGGACTGGGCGCCCAGTGCTGAGGTCAGTGTGGGCCTGAGGGTTGGCTCCTATCACTGCCCTCATTCCCCCTGCCGGCCTGGGCCTGGCTCCCTCATCCACAGCCCTTGTGTTCCAGCCCCGTCCCTGCACTCCAGGCGCTGGGGCGCCCCCCAGCAGCGGGAGGGCCAGCAGCAGCATCAGCAGCAGCAGCACCAGGAGCTGAGCGTCACCCCCGCCCCACTGGGACTGCAGGAGACGATCGCAGAATCCTTGTATATTGCCCGGCCCCTGCTGCACTGTATCCTCAGCACAGGGCGGGGCCGGGGCTGTGGGGTGGGGGCAGATGGGAGAGTGGGTGCCGGGCCCATGTGCCGGAGACCTCCTTGACACCTTGGCCGTCAGTGCTCAGCCTGGGCCTCTGGGGCCAGCGATCGTGGAAGCCCTGGCTCCTGTCTGGTGTTGTAGACGTGACCAGGTGAGCCTGGGCTTGCCCAGGGGCTTCACTCCCACCACTGGGCCTTGGGCTCTCATCAGGCCCCATTCTCCAGGCCTTGAACGGGGGCAGTTCTTTCCCTTTTGTCATGGCTGTGTGAGAGCAAGGGCTGAGAGGATACGGCCCCTCTGGTGCTGTGCTCCCATAGACATGGTGGGCTGGGCCTCCCTGCTGCATGCTGTAGTCCCTGGGGAGCCTGGTTCTTGGCTGGCTCTTGTCAGGTGGCTCCTGTTCCTCCTGTGCTGCCCCTGTGGACACCCAGCCCATGGCCCCTTCTTCTCCCATGGACCCAGACCATGCCCTGGCCCTGACCGTGTCTCCCACCCCCAGCCTGAGCCTCCTGAGCGACAGGAAAGGCCTGAGCCGGCGAGAGCGGCTGGAGCTGAGACGCCGGACCATCCTGCTACTCTACTACCTGCTGCGCTCTCCCTTCTATGACCACTTCTCTGAGTAAGGCCCGTCCCCCGGAGTAAGGCCTGCCCCTGGCGTGGCAGCACTGGAGGGCAGGGGGCCAGGGAAGGGAAGCAGAGCACAAGGGTACCAGCACCCGTGCCACCTTCTCTTTCTCCCTTCATCTCCCATCTGGGGCTGACTGGGTGTGTGCTGTGTGCTGCCCAGGTGCAGTCACTCCCTCTTCACTGGGTGCTGGCCCAGCCCCGCGCTGAGAGCATGGGGCCAGCCCCAGCAGAGAGATACCAAGGGGAGGGTGCTGCGTGCTGGCTGTCCACATCCCCAAGCTCATTCCCTCCTTTTCCAGGCATGTGGTTTGGATTAGCCTCACTTCTCAGAGGAGGCAGTTGAGGCTCTGAGAGGTTGGGCAACTCACCAAAGCCAGCCAGCAGACTGAGCTACATCTCAAATCCATGTTCTCCCCTGGTCTGCCCCTGCCTTACTGAGCCCCCACCCCATCACCTGTGAGGGTCCAGAGCTCCCAGCCTCAGCCAGATGCACAAAGACCTGCAGGGGAGGAGGAGAGCAGGGACGAGGGGCCAGGCCTCCCAAAGGCCTGCCCTGGTGACTGCCTGGGAGCAGAATGAGAGCTGAGGAGGGGTCCCTGCACAGTGGCTGGGGCTGTAACACAGACTGGAGACTCCTGGGACCCCCTTTGTCTGGGTCTCAATAAATGCCCTGCTTAAGACTGAACTATTATGGCCATATAACCCTTGTATTTTTTTTAAAGACAGTAGGAAACATTCTTAAGCCATGTTTAATACTGTTGCTGTTTTTGGGTGCCATCAAGTTGATTCCAACTCATAATGACCTCTTGGGGTAGAGGAGAACTGCCCCATAGAATTTTCTTGGCTGTAATCTTTACAGAAGCAGGTTGCCAGATCTTTTTCCTGCGGAGGCACTGAGTGGGTTGGAACTGCTCACCTTTCAGTTAGCAGCTGAGCCCTCACCCACCACTCTAATCTTTGGCCTGTAAGGTTTCTGTGTGGCTCAGCTCCTCTGCCAGCCTGGGGCTCCCTCGAGGTCAAGGGCTGCAGTGTCCTTCCACTGAGCCCACACCTGCCCTGGCACTGCTCCATACCTGGCACTCGGGAGCATGTGCTGTTGAATGTGGGTGGGAGGAAAGGAAGAAAAAGAGAAAGGAACGGGTGAGTGTCTGAGGTGGTGTTGTGAGGACAGTGACAACCAGAAGCTGATTGTGAGTTTCTGGGCCAGTGGCTGGGCGAGAGCAGAGACCAGAGCCAGCCCCAGTGGCCTCACCCTTTGGTAAGGGGCTATCCTAGCTCACTGCCTTCAGTCAGGTGGTCAGTGAAGGCTTGTAGCACCCTCGTTTTGTAGAGACCCAGACCTCCACTCAGCCCTGTTTTCTTCTCCCCCCAGGGCCAAGATCCTCTTCCTGCTCCAGCTGCTGGCAGACCACGTCCCTGGCACTGGCCTGGTCACAAGTAAGCATGCGTTGGAGCGGGGTAACTATCGAGTGCTGTGGCCCTCGTGTGTGGGGCTGTCCCCCTTGAGGAAGTTCTCCTTGCCTCCTTGTAATTTGATTCTTGGCACAGTCAGGGTCAGGTGACAGTTTCAGGGCATGGCCCCGGGTGGCTGGCAGACCCTTGAGGTGGCTGGGAGGAGGGGTACTCTGGTGGGAGGGGTGTTAGACCACATTAGGCTCAAAGCCTTTTTCCTGCCTCAGTATCCTGGGGTGATATGAGACAGTCTGATGTGGGTGAAGGACTGGCTGGCAGGAAGAGGCCTACCATTTTGCTCTGAGACCCCCACCTCACAGACTTGGGTCTGGCTCTGTCTACAGAGGGTCCAGCCATTTGGCTTCCCTGAGCCTGAGGGTCCCTGTCTATAAATGGGACCCTGCCGATGTGGCCTCCCAAGAGGGGAAGAGCGAGGTCTCAGTGGAGCTCCTGGCAGTGCTGTGTTTGGGTGGCAGTGGCTGAGTAGAAGGGTTGTGGGTAGAGCACAGCCCCAGCCTTGTATTTGTTCCTCTCTCTGTTGCAGGGCCACTCATGGATTACTTGCCTATCTGGCAGAAAATTTATTTCTACAGTTGGGGCTGACAGATGTCCTGTGGTAGGGTGTCAGGAGGGGCGGGGCAGCATGGTCTGCTGCCATGGGCCAGGGTGGCACAGCCCTCGGTCCCCTGGCCCCTCTTCCCTAATAAAACTGACTCTGGCCATTTCCAAGCATGTGGCCTCTCTATGCCCATGCCCAGGGCACCTGGCTCGGCTCTGCTGACAGCCCCGATCCCCACAAGTACTCCCCAGTGCCCTCGTGACTTTGAATAGCCTCTCCAGCGATGGAGTACCACAGCCCACACTGTCACTATGTCATGAAACCGCCACCAGGACTGGGACCGAGTTTCCTTGAGCCACCGAAAGCTATTTCACAGCCCCAAGGCCCTGTCGAACCTGGGAAATGGAGCCCCTCGCCTTGGCAGCTGCAGGGGCAGAGTGCTGTCTCTCACCAGTTCCTGCTGGAAACAGACAAGACTGAACCTGGACAATGGGGTGACAGCTTCCCAGTGTGTCTTCTGCCCAGAGTCTTTGCTGCCCCTTCCTTCTGCAGGGCCTGTGACTCCTGCAGCCCCAGGCCGTGGCTGCTGGCCGACTCCTTGGTACAGCCTCGTCGATGGGCCCAGCTCCAGTGCAGAGGGGCACCACAAGGCAGACAGTCACCTCTGCCCCACCACCCCCAGTCCAGACTGTTTTTGTACACTGCTATTTGTTGCAGTGCCCCACACATTGTCAACTAATGCACGCAAAGTTGCACCTAACCCCTAGGTGAAAGCAAGATGCGTTTTCCCATAGGAAAGACTGTCAAGCACCAGCCAGTCCTGGGGCCGATGTTGGGGAGGGACTGGGAGCCTGAGTGGCTCTAGAAGAAAGCTGGGTGCAGGTTCAGAGGGGATGAGCAGGCGTCTCCCGCCCTCACTCTGCGGCTCTCTGCTTCCTCATAGCCAAGTCTGCCTGGAGCTGTGCAGGCTGCTGTGAGGGTGGAGGTGCCTAGGTCAGGCCGGGCAGCAGGCCAGCTGCTTCCTGTCCCATCCTTCCCTGTCTGCCCCCACTGCCCCTGCTCCCTCTGCTCTGTAGAGAACCATATTTTTCCTGCTGGAGTTTCTATCCAGCCCAGTGCACCTTCAATCATGAGGGCTCAGTGCCTTACTTGGTGCTGGGGCATCATTCTGCATGTCCATGCCTCACCCTCCCCAACATACCCTGGGTGGAGAGCCCCCGCCTGGGAGGTGCCAGCTCTGCTCTTATATTGCTTTCCCCACCCCAGTCCTGGGCTGGGAAATGAATATGCTGACCCACAGGGTAGGGGCAAGGGCTGGACACTGCACCAGGACCAGAGCTCTGGGCCCCCTGGCCTCTGCTAAGTTGAACCAGTGTTGCTGGGTACTTGCTCTGTAGCGAGCCCTGTGCCAGGTGCTGTGCACTCAGAAATGAGTACAGTGCAGTTAGTTGCCCTCAGGCTTTCATCGATTAACGGAGGAGACATGTAAATGCATGCAGTGCGTGGGTGGGTGGTTGCAGTAGAAATGTGTGCAAAAACTGCACTGGGGGTGGTAGGGACTGTGTGCCTGGAGACGGGTGCATGGGAGTGACTGGACGATCAGGGAAGGCTCCACGCAATGCAGGCTTTTCAAGGATAAACAGTGCTCAATAGGCAGAGGGGAGCGAGGTTCTGGGTGGGGAATCATGACCCGCGGTGTCACAGGGAAGTGTGAGGGGCTGTAGTGGCAGGAGCCGAGGGGATGAGGCTGCAGAAGAATGTCAGGGCCACACTGAAAGCATTGCATGTCCAGGCCTGTTTTTAAACATCATTCCCGCAACCTGGTGGTGGGTGGAGCTGGGGGGACATGAGCAGTGACAGTCGGGGCAGAGACCTGTGGCAGTCAAAGGGTTGAATTAAGGCAGTGGCAGTGGGGCTAGGGAGATAAGGATGTAACTGAAACAGCCCTTGGGGACTGGCTGCGGACTGAAAGCGTCTAGGAGGCAAGAAGACCCAAAGACAAGGGGCTTTGGAGTGAAGCAGAGCATGAACTTCTGGGTTCATGGTGGGGTGAACCACAGTGGGGGCAGAGGGCACAAAGGCAGGCTCATGGGAGGTGAGCTGTGAGAAGTTAGTCTGTGGGCTCACAGCGCAGGAGAGGACTGGGCTGAAGGAAACCCCAGAACTTGTCAGCTTCTAGGGATATTCAACCAGGAGTGTGAATGCTGCCACCCATGGGGAGCCAGAGTGGGAAACAAGGCACCTCCCTCTCTGGGCCTTGAGCACGACTCGAAAAGGACAGGGCAGCCAGTAGGTCCACTGTTTTTGTAGAAGTGCCTGGGTAGCAATTAAAAATAACGATTCCTTGGACTCAACCTTCAGATTTTGATCATGTAGAACTGGAGCAGGGCTATGGATTTCCGTAACCAGGAACAAGAGGATGAGTGAGCTGCAGCTCCACCTCAGACCTGTGAAGTTACTCTGTGTTCCCCAGCACACTAGCATGGTGCATATGTTCACTCAGCAAACATTTACTGCGCACCTCCTTGGTGTCCAGTGTGGGACATTCCGCAGGAAAAAAACCTCATCATCCCTGCCCCTTTGCAGATTCCACTCTGTGGAGCAGGTTCAGGGCTTTGTCGCTTCACTTGAAAACCCTCTTTCCAGCCTCAGGGGTGGTGGGAGGGACCTGTGGCGCCCCTGGCCCAGGCTGTTCTAAGCTGTGGGGAGTGCCCCAGAGAGTGGGAGCCCACACTGGCCCCTCTCCTGGTGGCATCATGGAGTGGGTCAGGGTTAAGTGCCCCTCTCTGGGTTCTTCAGCTGGCAGGACCTTCCTGGGACCACGGAGACAGCCAAGGGAGGGCAGGAAGGAGGCTGAGAGGGAATGGCCGGGGCTGTCCGTGGTGAGCCTTCAGTGTCTAGGACCTCGGCTGTGGGCCTACTGTGTGCCAGATTCCATTGGGCATGCTGTGTCCATTACCTCCCAGTCACTTCCAGGTGAGGAACCTGAGGCACACACACTACATAATCTGCCCATCTAGCAGGAGACATGGTCAGACTCTGAAAAAGACACCTGTCCTGCTCCAAGGTCTGTGCTCTCGGTCCTTGGGCAATGACACTCAAGCAGGGTGTGTGGTTTGGCACCTGCTGGCCTACAGCATCAGTGTGGAGTTTTCTGGCCTAACCCCAGAGCTGTTGCTGACACTGAGCCCTGGAACTAATGCCCTTTGTGAGGTGGCCCTGAGAGTCTGGGCAGTAGGTTCCATCCTACTGCTGGGGGTGGGGCAGGCAGAAGCTGGGACCAGGGACCTTGTAGGAGATGGTTCTCGCCATGCTGGGGACTCTGTACCCCAGGGCTGGGCTGAGCCTGTTCCTCCTGTACCTTGTCCTGGCAGCCGCACTTCTTCACCCCCAGCCTCTGAGGTAATGCCTGGTGGAGGAGTGCTGGGCTCCACAGGGTCCCAAGGGCCTTTGAGCTGAGCTGGGGGGCTCTGCTGTGCTGCCCTCCCTCCCTGGAGGAAAGGCTGGCCCCGTTTATCCCATGTGTCAGGGGTCTTGCAGAGTCCCCCCACCCTGGGCACTCCTCTCTTCACAGGGAGGTGGTAGTGGTGGCAGCTTGAGGAGCCTGCCTTGTCTTTGGGGACAGAGCTGAGTACCCCAACATCTCCCACAGGCCTCAGGGATCTGTTCCTGAGGACTTTTCAGCCCCCCTGGAACTCTCGGAGCCCCTTTCCGGCCTGGTTGATGGTATTGTCTCTTGCCCCTTCCCTTTTGTCTCCTCCCATCCCTGGGGGAGGGCACAGCTCCAGCCTTCAGGGTCTTCTCATCCCAAAACAGCACCTGTTAAAGGGCGACTTCAGCCCGCTTCAAACCCAGATTCTCACTCCCAAACTGTCTTCTCTCCCTTTAGACTATGGGGTCCGACCCAAGCACCCCTGGCCACGAGGGCCGCGGCCCCTCCTCTCCCGAGCCCAGCAGCGCAAGCGAGACGGGCCGGACATGGCTGAGTATTACTACGACGCACACCTGTGACGGGAGCCCCTTATAAAGCTATTCTGCACAGCTAAGGCTTGGGCTTTCCTGGGAGTGCGGGCTAGGCGTGGGAGGGGTCCATGGAGATACACCCACTGTGGTCCAGACAGGAAATGGCACTTTAATAATCGTGGCCAGGGTGACAGAGCCAAGATGAGGCTACGGTTGAAGCAGCCAGGAGGCCAGGCCAGTCAAGCACCTCCTTCTCCTGCCAGGCCTGGGCCCTGCTGCAGTCTCTTCTCCTGCCCCGTTGCGGTCCTAAGCCTGCCAGGGGCCAGCATGCTGGCAAAATTAGAGGTGGGAGACATCCTGAGGCCACATGAGTGACAGAGCTGAGAACAGGGGCCTCACCTCCACCTGGCGCCATTTCCTTGCTGGAAAGTCCTCAGGAGGTGGCTGGCCTTGGCCTGAGCTCAGGGCTCCTCGGTTGGGGTCGGGGGCAGGGGGTAGGGTGGGCACTCGCAGGTGGCATGGGCATGGTCAAGGCAGGAGCCAACAGCCAAGGGGCCCAGGCAGGGGGGTGAGGCACAGGATGGGGCAGAACCCTCTGCTTCAACAATGGGTGGGTATCTTTCACAGCCACTGGCCCAACACCCCCAGCCTGTCTCCTGCCAACCCTGGGCAGCCTGCTCTGTCCTCCACAGATGAATCTAATCCCATATATTACAATAAACTGTGTTCGCCTCTCCCCAACCCCGCCCGCCCCCACCCTCAGCCAGCCGCCCCCACCCCCCATCCTCTGGTGGTGGTGGGGTGCCCCTCCTGAGCAGGGCCACCTCCCGTCAGCAGCCAGCTGTCCTGGCACTGGCCTGGGCGTGTAGAGGCAGGCAGCGCTGCTACTCCAGGTAGATATCTTCTGTGGGGCAGGTGTACTCCACAAACTGCTTGTAGAACTGCTGGAATGCTCTCCTAGAAGGCAGGCAGACAAGACACATGGGTGACCGGGGGCCACTGCTGAGAGGAGGCAGAGGCTCTTTACCCAGAGTTCTCCAACTGCAGCCTTGGGGGCCTTTGGTGGGCCTCTGGCTCCCCTGGCCGGCGCCGCTCAGCTCTGTTGTCTATGAATCGGGTTTCCTGAGCAAGAATTTCATTTGAAAGAAGGTCCAGCCCCTAATTTAGGAAACTACTCTTCAAGACCACCCAGCCCTCCCTCCAGGGTGGTCGGGGGGACTGAGGGATGGGGCTGAGCGTGAAGAAGACACTCTGGGGCCGGGACCTGGCAGGACACATGCACACATACCCCACAGACTCCGCCAGGGCTTTGGTGGACTCCTCAGACACAAAGACGTGGCAGGCGAACCGGTGGTCAGCGGGGTGCTTGGTGATGAACCCAAAGTACCTGTGGGAGCACAGCAGTCTATCTGTGGGCAAGGCAAGGGCTCACGCCAGGCCCGCTCGGGCCTCCGGCCTATGTGTAACGGTTCCAGACCACCCTCTAACACCTCTACCCCGCTTCCACCCCCACTTACTTGTTGTTCTTTGGATGGTATCCACAGAAAGAGATGTTTTTTAACTGGAAAAAGTGGCTACATTTATTCCCCTACAGGAGGGAGAAGAGAAGCAAGAGGTGCTCTCCCAGCCTGCAGGGGTGCAGGGGTGCAGGCTGGGAGAAGATGGATACCTCTTCATGGCACATCTGGTAGGTAAGCCAGGGCTGGGCCAGGGCAGGGGCAGTCACCTTGGCCTCCTGGGAGTCGTCAGCCTTGACTCCTATCTTCACGCCCCGCACGCTGATCTCTAGGACGCAGCTGGAGGGTGGGTTAAAGTGCACGGTGAGCCGGCGGGCGGTTGCAATCTGTGGGCGATGGGGCAGAGGACACATCAGGTACCGTCTGTCCCTCTGCCAGAGGCCCCGGCTCCTGGGCTTGGGACCTGAGAGGTCTTTACTGCCTCTGATGGGAGGATGGGGATTGGGCTGGGGGTGGGCAACACACTAGGAAGGGCAGAGAGGAGGATCCAGGTACCTTTTGCATAGCGGCACAGAGGACGTCATTGCCCTTGTGATAGGGGACCTGGACTGAGCCCAGGAACTTCACCCGGAACTGGTCCACCCAGTCACTGCTTTTGGCCACGGCTGCAAAGCGAGCGTGAAGTCAGGTGTGGCCAAACCCGTGGCAACGGGGAGCAGCCCAGCAGAGGAGGGTGAAGAGTGTAGAGTGACAGAGCCAGCAAGGGGTGCCACAACCCACAGATGTCACTGCTTTGCTGGGCCTCACTTTCCTCAACTATGAAATGGGCGGAATCACCTCTGCTTGGCCCCTGTAGGGGCACGGCCGACGAGGGGGCTGGAGGCAGCAGCAGGGGAAAGAGGCGCTACCTGCCATATGTTCAGGCTCCTTGATGACCTCGATGGCGTAGTAGGCAGGAAAGACGCCCCGGGCCCCTGTGCGCATGTTGTAGGCCTCGTACCAGTAGTCCTCGGCCTGCAGCTCCACCAGCAGCGGGTCGTCCACTTCCAGCTCGAGTTCATCTTCGTGTCGAGGCACAAATCTGTCCCCAACCGGGTACGTGAAGAATCCCCTCAGCAGGGCCTCTCCAGCCAGACCCTCCTCCCTCCGCCTGCCCTGGAGGCAGGGAGCCGCGGTGGCAGCGTCAGTTCAATAAACACTGCCAAAGCTTCCACTGTGTGCCTGACACAGCGCTAGCTCCTGGGGGGGACCAGAGCCTATCAAACCCACCTCCTGCCATCAAGGAGCTCAGGAGCAAAGAGAAGAAGTGAACAGAGCCACCGACAGAGCTGTGGGCCAGGGGGTCACGAGGAAGCAAGCACTCCATGTGGGGGCCTGAGGGTCCGGTCGGGGTGGGGGCTTGGGAGTGGTCAGGCACCCTGCCCCGGGCCAGTCCTGGGCTCCCACACTGACCATGGCACAGGCCACACTGCACTGTCACCAGCCTGACTCAGTTCCTAGAGGGTGTTCACTGCATGCCCAGGGCTGAGGAGGCGATGGATGGTCAGGAGGTGATGATGGCACAGGCCATGAGGGGAGTGGCCCTGTGTGCTCCTACCTGAATATGGCCCGATGGGTCTGTTCCTGCTCCTCCCCATTGATGATGCAGGAGAACAGTCCAAAGGACTCTGCACCTGTAGGTGAGGAGATGGAGCTGGAGGGGGTGGTCCCAGCTCTGGCCAAGTTTGGGGGGTAGGTAGAAAGTCCTCAGTCCTAATGACCTGAATTGATGGGGCCTGAGGCCCTCACTCTGGCTCTCCCCACCCATGCCCCCAGCGGCTTCCCTCTTGCCCACTCACTGGAGGAGCGAGAGCGGCCGCTCATGAAGACGTTGAGGAACTTCTTGGAAAAGTGGACATCCGGTTCATCAGGCGTGGAGTCCTCAGAGAGGCAGGCGGAGGGCCGGGGCTGGGGGGCCTCCTCGTACTCCTCCCCAATGGCCGACTCATAGGGTGAGGAGGCGGAGGCACAGTTGTCGTAGACAGTGGCCGAGTCACTCTCGTCGCTGTAGTCTCCGAAGCACGGCCGCAGGCTCACCAGCTCTAGCTGGGCGTGCTCATCCACCACCAGCGTGTACTTGACCGAGTCATAGGACAGGGCGCTGGTGTCCGAGCTCAGTGAAGCCCGCGGAGGCGGTGGTGGCTCCCCTAGGCTCCCCCGCCATGCTCCGGCTGGCGGCTCAGCCCGCTCTGGGGACGACAGGCAGTCGAAGCCCTCGTCTTCTTCGCTGATGGAGGGGTGCGGCCGCCCAGCAGCTGAGGTGTAGGCGGCAGGGTCTGGGTCAGAGCTGACCGACATGCGGCTCTCAGCCGGCGGCAGGAAGGCGGAGGTGGGCTCCACAGGGTCTGGGGGCCTCTGCACTGGTGTCAGGTAGATCTCCTCGGTGGCTTCTAGCCGCACGTCTGCTTGGTAGTGGATACGGTCTCGATGCGAGTGGCCCCGGCCACCAGATGGGGCGGCAGGGGGGCCACCTGGAGGCGCCATCTGGGTGGCAGTACTGCGGCGGCAAGGACTGTCAGTGGAGGTGCCTCGATCCTTGGTGGGAGCAGGGCTGCTCTGGGGGGGCAGCTCATCGCTCAGGCAGATGTGTTCATGTGGTGGCGTCTGCTCCCCTGGAGACGGGCAGGTCAGGGCTGGAGACAGGTGCCCACACCCCTGACTCCCAGGCTACCTGCTCTCTCCACTCAGCATCTCGACACCAGAAACCTAGACAAAGCCGCCCCTGGCAATGGGCTGTTGGCAGGCTCTGGGGCCAGTCAACTCACTCATGCACATGTCATGCTACAGCTGACCTCTGCCCCCAGAGGGGCTTGCTCAGGGCTGCGGGCTAGGTGGGTGACCTCTATTCGGTAGATTGGGGACTGCTGGGTTTGCACTCTGAGGCTGGGACTGAGTCAGGGCAGGGTGAAATAAAGGTAAGGGGAAGGGGCCTGACTTACCCGTCTTCAGGGGTGAGGATGACCGAGACACCCGATCCTGCCAACTGTGCTTCTTGCCCAGAGAGTTATTATTCAGCGTGTCCTGTGCCAGGGACAAAGGGCCCTTGTGGCAGAAGCGGTCAACAGTGCCGGGCACAGCGAGGCCCTGGTCCTGCCCCCTCAGGCCATCCCTGGGCAGTCCGTTGCCCCCCTAACTTGTCACAGCCCTCACTCCCTAACCCTGCTCTGAAGCAAGCAGGAAGAGTAGCCCTCTCAGTCAGGGCTCTAGGGTTGAAGGTTCCCTCCTTCCTGATTTAGGGAAGTCAGCCAACCTCAAGGAGATGCTTATATCAGCCTCACAAAGGTAGAGACGGCCTATGTGTGTGGTGGTGCACGGGGAAAGGAGCAGGGGGAGACGCTGGGCTTCTCTGGGGACATAGCCAGACCGCCAGTCCCAGATGTTGAGGGTTTACATGTAAGATGCTTAATTCCAACCCAAGTCAGAGACAGGGTGACCCCTGCCCTGGCACTTAGGAGGCCAGGCCTAGGGAAGGGGCAGGGGCACTTTGGCTGAGCCTGACAAAAGCATGAGGAAGGGTCTCCCCAGCCGCTGGACAGAGACACTGAGAAGAATCACCCAAATGCTTAACATACCCCCTCCCCACCCCCACCCTGGCCAGTAGCACAGGACTGAGGAGTGACAGGCACAGTTGTCCGTAGCTCTCCTTCCTGGATCTCCTGGGCTGCCCATCCCACCTTCTAACTCCCCTGGCACGCCCCCCGCCCCCAGCCACAGTGCCTGTATACAGGGCTCCCTACACATAACTCAGGCCCCCTCCCTGGGGAACACCCTTAACAGCTCCCACATGCCCTCACATTCATAAGTCTGGCTGCCAAAATCTATTCCAGAGGATCCTGGGAAAGGGATCAACCCCCTTGCCTGCAGCCCCTGTACCATCCACCAACAGCCCCACCTCCCTGGACTCCCCCTCTCTACCTCTCCTGACTGGGCCTAGAAGACAAAGGGCCACAGCCAGCTCTCCCCACCCTCCTCAGCCCTCCTTGGCATCCAGCCACCCAGCCCAGGGGCCCTAGGCCCCCAACTCCACCAAGCGGTTCTATCCCCATTTCTCTTCCAGGCCTTCTGGGGACTCCCAGCCACTTCCCCCTGAGCTTCCCAACTCTCCCCAATTTCTCATGACCTTCTTTGGCCCTAACCATTTCAGATGCCCTATTCTCCAGGCCCTGCTTCTGCCCCACCTTTACCAGGAACCCCACACCCTAGAGGAGAAACTCTCACAGCCTCAGGTCCCAAGCTCCAAACCATCCCACTATCTGAATCCCCTACTTCTTTCCTACCCTAACCCTTCCACCGTGCCCGTCAACCCTTTACTCCTTCCGTTCCTCCTCAAGGCTCCAAAATTAGCCAGCTGGACCCCTGGATCCTACCTGCCCCGCAGAGCCCACCTGCCCAGGAGCTAGCTACTGAAGCCTCTCTCCATGCCTCTCTCCAGGCCGAGGGACCCTCCCCGCGCCACACCAGCAGTGCCCTCTTCGTCCCCCAATCCGAGGGCCAGACCTGAGCCCCTGGAGGCGCTCAGCGCCCCCCCCCCAACACCTTCCCAGCCCATCTCGGGATACCGCCCCCTCTGACCCGCCCCACGCCACTCGCGCCTCACCTGAGACCGCGGCACCTGCGGGAAGAGGTTGAGCGTGGTGGGCCTCTTGGGTCGGTACGTGTCCCCGCTCCCCGGACCCTGGACTTGGCTGCGGGGCGCAGACTCCTGGCCAGGCTCAGCCTCCGGCGGCCCCGCGCTCAGCCGCCGCGCCGCGCGCTCCTCCTCGTCCTCCTCCTCGTCGTCCTCGGCGCCGGGAGTGTCCCCCGCCGCGTCGATCAGGTCCATCTGCAGCATCTCCGCCTGCAGCCGGCTCCCCGCGCCGCCGCCGCCGCCGCCGCCACCCCCAGACAGCAGCCCGGCGCGCGGGGGCTGCGCGGCGCGGACCGAGGGGTGTCAGGGGGCGGGGCCGCCGGGGAAGGGGCCAGAACGCCGCGCACCGCCCCTCGCCCCCCGTCCCCCGTCCCCCGCCGCCTGGGAGAGTCCATTCCGCGGCCCCGAAGGGGGGAGAAGAGGGAGGGGAGCAAAGCCCTGGGAGAAACAGTCGCTCCCTTTCGCCCGTCCGCGAGGCCTCGCGAGGCCGACTCCGCCCCTCCTACCCCACTTCTGTTGATGCCTGTGACAGTCCACACCTCTCCCCTCCCCTCCCCACGGTTCCCCCCTTCCTGATTCTTTACACCCTCCCGTTCCCTTGGCAACGGGCGGTGACCTCACCCGGGTTGTAAGCCGAGCCCAGAGTGAGGTCACCGCTGTTGCTATAGGGACGCAGGGGTCGCTAAGGAGTTCTGGCCCCGCAGGGGCTGGAGCTGGGGCTGAGGGGTTAGTATTTGAAGGAAATTGAGTCTCCGCCAGGCGAGGAATTGCGGGCAGGCCGCAGCGCAGACCGGAAGGACCTGAGAGTTGCCCGAAGGGGGATGTGAGAGGGAAGGGCAGGAGTGGGGAGCACCTGGAACAGTCAGTGCACTCCCCACTCTCCCCTGGAATTTTTTTCTCAGCCTACCCCTGCCTTGATAGTTCAGAGCTCTGCCTCCAACGCCCTGGCACCTCGGACAGATCCCCTGATCCTTCCATTTCCTCACCAGTTAGTTCGGGATAATACAACTGCCTCCTAGCTTCCCAGAGAGGTGTTGCGCTTGTCTAAGGGCCCACAGGGTTTGATTACACCCCTAGCTAGTGCTGCCCCAGAGCCCTGGTTGGTCGTGGGGGCTGTCCTCTCCCAGGTTCTGCTTGTGCCTGTTGGGGGCTGGGGGTGGTGCTGTGGGAGTTCAGAGCAGGTGTATGACCTTAGAGTCCAGAATAAGTGGCCCCTGCCTCCATCCCTTCCTGGACTGGCCAGGAGTGGAGGGTTGGGATAAGAGGTACTAGGGGGCTATGCACCCCTCAGTTTCCTCTTGCCTGGCAGATCTTATAAGATCTCTGGAGGCAGCAGGAAGTCAACATAGATACAGGAACCCCTCCCCAACTCATACTGTAGATCTGCCTTTGCTAAAAACAAACCAAAACTAAACCCGTTGCAGTCGGGTAGATTCCAACTCATAGTGACCCTATGGAAGCAGAATGCCACATCTTTCTCCCACAGAGCGGCCAGTGGGTCCAAACTGCTGACATATTGGTTAGCAGCCAAGCACTTAACCACTGCACCACCAGGGCTCCTCTGCCTTTGCTAACCACATTCTTAATACCATACCTACTTTAGCTACCACCCTCCTGGTGGCTAACAGCTAACTCTGAGCTTTGCCTTCCATTTCCTAGCTAGCCAGTCCCTTCTTCCTGTTCTGGAAAGACAGAGTGGGGATCCCATCTGACCCAGGCTCCCCAGCTGCTGAGAAACCTCCTTCAGGACAGAAGAGAACCATCTGCTCTGTGACAAAACCAAGGGGTCAAAAGCAGCAGCGATGTTAACTTCCCAGTGGGAGACTTTAGGACAAGGTAGCCAGAGAGGGTCTGGAAGGTTGTGTGGTGTGGTCTGGTGCACAGCAGCCAGCAGCCACAACAGCCAGGGCTGCCTTGGCTCATCTTTCCTGCCCCAGAGCACTGCAGATCCCATCAGACTCCACCCTGCTGTTTCAGGCCCTCTGCCAGGGCCACTCCCCAAAGAAGTTAGGGTAGTTGTGAGCCTTCCCCTAACTCTGCCCAGGATTTCTACTGCCCTAGACCCCAAGACCTTCTGCCCTCTCCCTTCTTGTGGGCAGCTGAAGGGGCTACCTCCTGCCTTAATCTTAGCAAAAAAAAATTCTGACTGACCATCCAAGGTATGCCAAGCATTGTATTAGATATTTCCTGCATGCTATTTCATTTAACGAGGGTACTGTGCAGACCCTGAAAAGCCCCTTGAACACAGAAGGAGGTCCTCACTACCGTTCCCAAGGATCCTGCCCCCATCCCCGACTTGGGGGCTCCTGGGAGCCTGCCCTTACCCGTAAGGACAGGGTGTCTTTGCACTGCAGGCTGATGCCACACTCATCGGTGATCTCTGAGAGGTCTTCATCCTCAAATTCCTCCAGGCTGATGTCATGGGTGAGCCTAGGAAGGATGGGAAGCCAAAGTTACACCCAAGAGGGACTGATGAGTTCACTGACGTTTCCCAAGGCGCAGCCTCTTGAGGGAAGATCACAGCCCCCAGAGGACAGAACTGTACCAATGCAGGGGGCTGCTAACAAGCAGGCAAAGTTCTCAGCTGGTGCCAAAAGGCAGTCCCTTGGGTGGCAGTGGAAGGGGAGGCTCCAGGTTCCTTTAGCTCCTCCTGGTTGGGAGGTGTCCATCTTGGTGCCAACCAGAAGGCAACGCCTGGAAGGCCCAGCTGGTCTTAGCCTCAGTTCTGCCAGCAAAATGCCTCCCAGGCAGGGTCAAGGCAGGTGCCAAGGCCAGCTCACCCATGGAAGGCAGAGAGCTGAGTGGAAGACTCCAAGGGATGCCAGGAGTTAGGGGGCTCCATGTGCAATCCCTGCAGCAACAAGGCCTAAGGTCCCTCCCCGGCCTCAGAGGAGTGATCCAGGCCCACCAGCCCAGGAAGACCCCACCTCTTGAGCCCTGGGAACAAGTGAAGGGGAATCTGGTGCGTCAAGGTGGGTAGTTGCAGCTTGGTCTTATCTCTTCAACCACAAAATCTCCTCCTTACCCAGTGTTCAGACCCTAAACAGGAGACTGCACAGATGGGGTTCAGGGAAGGCTCCGCATTGGGGACAATACAACTTCCTCAGGAGACAGGCCAGACCACTTCAACAGAACCCCAACTGGCTACAATGGACCCCACCCCCCCCCCCCCGCCACCAGGCCAGCCCCGTGCCCTCACCCGAGAGTGCAGGGCTATGTCAGCCACTGAGGTGTCTGCCTGCCCCCTGCCCCTGCTCACCCCTGGTCCTGGCCATTCCGCCTGGTTTGGTGAGGGTGGGATGTTTGGGAAGCCTAGGAGAATGTCTGAGCCTTTCCCCCAGTGAGACCACGAGATCGAGGCACAGAGCAAGGGAGATTCATTAGTCCAAGGTCATGGAGGAGAGGTGGTAGCCCAGTCCCCGGGGGAGCCTAGGAGGTCCGCACACCCTGTCTCTTGTCAGGATCAGACGGAGCAGAGACCCAGTGCTTGCCTAAGCTGCCCCCAGCCTCCCCCACCCGGCCCATACCCCGTACCAGCGTTCCCACTGGTCCTCCAACCAGCTGTCATTGTCTGGGCTTGAATCCATCTTCAGCACCAGCTGCATGGAGAGCCCTGCCCGGCCGGGGGGCTGCAGGGCCCCAGGGCCGCCCTCTCATGCCCAGGAGGGTGGGGGGGGCTGGAGCCCAGGGCAGGGCTGGCGCTTCTGTCCTCCACCGCCTGGGCCTGCCTCTCAGTGTCCTGCCCGCTGCAGAAGCCTGGGGAGCTCATTAAAAATAGATGGGCAGGGAGAGGCGGCCGCGCTGCGACCCGGGCCCCAGCCCCAGCTCTGCCAGCCCAGCCCTCAGCTGCAGGCGGCTCCCTCCCCCGGCCCGTTGCGCTGCCGCTGTTGGTGCTGCCTCCCCCGCGGGATCAGGTTACTGCAATCGATGCCACCGGCTCCACCTGCCCTTCCAATGCCCCTGTCGGGGGCTGGGGTGGCCCCCCTTCCCGGCCAGCCCAGGCTGGTAGGAAGATGGCAGAAATCTGGGATGTTTTCTCCCAAAAGCCAGCCCCTGATCTGCTTTAAAGGGCCAGCGCCACACTCAAGGTGCCTGGTGGGGAGCAAGGGGGGGCTTCTGGAACACCCCATGCACGGGCACCCCATCCACGCTGCCACAGCTCAGCCCCCACACCTTAGCAGGGCAGCATCTGCAGGCCCAGCCTAGTCCAGATGGTGTGACTGGGGTGGATCTGGGGCCGCTAGGGCCCACCTGGAACAGGACAACCCTCACCCCCACCCCGGGGCTCAATCCTTCAGGACCCAGGAAGGGCCTAAGGGCGCAGGGGGCTCTCCAGGCAGGGCCAAGCACAGGCCAGTGTTTGGAGCCCTAGGAGCAGGGGTGGAAGGGCTGCTGGGTGGTAATGAGCTTCCTGTTAGTGAGGGAAGCTTACTGTCAGTGTTTCCTGTGGAGTGAGAGAAACAGACGCTGGAAGGTGAGGGGCCTGCACAGAGGGGTTTGGGCAGGGACGGGGCTGTTTAAGGCCTCTTACGACCTGCAGCCAAGCTGGTGGTTCCCAGGGACACGGGGAGGAAGGCCCGACCCCAAAGCCACAGGAGCCCTGACTCAGTCTGGCCAGGCAGGACAGGATGGCATCTCTAGCCCTGCGACAAGACCCTGGGTGCCCAGCACTAAGTAAGTGTTCAATCCACACGCGTCCCGCCGGCCTCGGACCCTCGGGCCCCACAGCCGCGGAACCAGGGTCGACCGGGCACGGCGACGGGGCGGCGGTGGATTTTTTTGGTTTTTTCTCCCTCCCCCCATTCCTTCTTTTTCTTTCTTTCTTTCTTCCCACCTCTCGGCCGCCGCCCCGTCATCCTGCTTCCTCTTCGTGGACTCCAGGTCGACCAAGCTAGCTAGGGGGGGTCGCGGCCCCGAAGGACCCCGTGAATGATGGCTGCCTGGATGGACCCCAAGGTGGTGAAAGGGGGACCCCTGCACGTCTGACCCTCCCCTCAGATGCCCCACACTTTGCCAGTGACTCCTGAGCACATCTGTGTCTTCTCCCTTCTCTGTCCCATAGGCAATCTTGCTTCAAGTTGTCCCACATTTCTGCTTCTTCCCCGCCTCCACCCTCCCAGACCACCCCACTGGCCTGACTCAGTCTCCCCATGCCTGCATCACTACACTGGCCACTGTCAGGCAAAGCTGCCTGAAATATCACCGTTTTCTGTCTCCCTTTCCCCCACAAATCTTCCAGGGCTCCCTGGTGGCGGCAGGCTCCTTGGCCTGGTATTCCAGGTCCCAGCTCCCTATGTAACTGGCCCTTTACTGATCAGGCGCCTCAGGGCTGATGCAGTGCCTTACCCCGCTTCCCCCGTGCCGAGTTTAGTGCTTGGGATGGAGCGATGGCAGGCTCTCAACCTGGCTTGCTCTGTTCCTCCAGGGAGCCCTCCTGGCCCCCAGGGGCTGCCTCCTCTAAGTCCTTACAGCCCCCTGGCAACGACAGTCACTGTTCTCCTGCCATCACCTCTCTTGAGGTGTGTCACCATCTTCCTGGATATAAGACAGCATGGTGGAGCAGACAGAAGCTGGCCTTGGTCAGAAACACCCCATACCGCTCCCCTCTCTGCCCCCGCTTTCCTCCCCAGGCATCATCAAAGGCAGATGGAGACATCCCCCATCCTGTACCCAGCAGGCACTCAGTACACACCCTGCTTCCCCCCTCCCCTCTCCCAACTGGACTGTGTGCTCCTGGAGGGCAGAGCTGGCAAGGCCATCTCGCATTCAATAGGCACTCAGCACATGCCTGCCAGATGTTTGTCAAAGGACATCCTGAGCACCCCCTCCTCTCAAACTCCAGTGTCAGGGGCAGAGCCTCAGGGTCTGCTGTGGCCTTGGGCTGGAGGCTTCTAGCTCATCTCTACATCCTTGGCATCACCCACTATTCCCACTTGCTTGGATGGCAGGTGTGGGGTGGGGCAGGGACAGGTGTGTCAGGTCCTTTGCCTTTGCAGGACCTGAGTTAACTGGGCAGGGGTGGAAAGAGCACTGAGCTGAAGGTCAGAAAGCCTACCCTGGAGGCCTGGCTTCCCTGAGGCAGGCTAAGTTAGGGTCCTAATCTTACTTGTTGGGTGCTTCTCAAGAGAGGCAGTATGGGAGCATGGCCACAATGTCCAGCTTGGAGGCTGGAGGCCTGGGATCCATCTGGTCCCTCACACGCGAGGCACCACAGCAATCAATCCAAACCTGCTGGCCGTCTGGGTTAGAAGGTCTCCAAGGTCTCTTCCCAATTAACATTTGGTGATGCTGTCATGAGTGTGGTCTCAGGAGACCTCTCTGACCTTCGGAGTTTATCTTTACACCCAAAGCCCTTTCTTCCTGCCTTAACCTTACCTCCTCCTCCTTCCATGCCCGGCCCTTTCCTTGGCCAGCTGGGCTCCTCACAACTTTCTGAACATTCTGTCCTCCACGACCCTCACCCTGGGCTGAGCCTTCCTAAATGGTCCTGAACAAACAATGCCTTTCACATTCTGTCTACTTCATGGCCTTGTTCCTTGCCTTGCGTTGTCATGTTCCCTGTTGTCCTGGTTCCACCTTTCTGATGCACGACTTTAACTCAGCAGTGGGCTGAGTTAGAAGTGTATACAAAGTAAAAGTTAAGTGGTAATGTGCTGGGGTTTAGCTGAGCAAGGCCAAATCTGCACTAAAGGCCATTCTTGTGCCTGCCTGGTCCTGGATGCCAGCTGAGTGACCTTGGGTCCCAGCCAGGGTATCACCCAGCCCCTCATGACAGGGGACACCTGTGGTCCAGGGGCTCAGCCTGTGTCTCTGTGGCCCTCTCCATGCTCAGCACAGAGCTGGGAGCCAGGACACCTGTTGCTCAGCTGCTGAGCTCTGGCTGGGTTCCCCATTTCCCTCTGGCTCCCTTGCAGGCCGTTTTCCACCAGGCAGCCAAAACCAATGTCTGGCCAAAACTAACGTCTGAAATGCAAATCTGGCCCTGTCACTCCTCCCCAGCTCACGAGGCTTCAACAGCTTCTCCTGGCCTTAGGGAACCACCAATGGTCACTAAGTTGATTTTGACTCATGGTGACCCCATGTGTGATGCTAGAATAGAACTTTGTTCCTAAGGTTTCAGTGGGCCTTTCTTCTGAGGTGCCTCAGGGTGGACTCGAGCCTCCAACCTTTTGGTTAGTGTGTTAACCATGTGCACCAATCCAAGGCTTTAGGGAAACAAGCCAAAATTCTCACTAGTGGCCTGAAGGCCCTGTAAACCCATTCCTCCCTCCCCTCCAGCCTGTATCGTCCCCCACCTCTCACTCTCCAATCTCCTGTACAAAGTCTTCTCTGACCTTCCTGAGGAGGCCAACCAGCCTACCCTTGGAGGCAGTGAATACACCCTGATCAACGGCAACATGTGTGCTGCAGAACAGGAACTTAAGAATGTTGTTGAATGAAACACGGGTGTCACAGGGTCTTTCTGGAGTTTCCCCTTGAAAAGCTCTAAGTCAGTCCCCCTTTTGACTTAGAGAGTCCCCGCCTACACCAGAGAGTCTGGGGTAGGATGTCCAGGCCTCCTGGGATGATGGCACTGGCTGAAATGGTGGGGGAGGGAAGCAAGCCAGGCCCAGGTTCATTCTCAGGACCCTCTCTCCATCCCGACCCCCCCAGCTCTGGGTGGACCCTAGAGTAAGGCTGGGCGTCTTGCTTTGGTCTGGAATTATCTTCCCTACCATGTCCACACTGGGGAGATCTCCAGTGAAAAACAGAATCCAACCCAATAAACTGAGTCCAAAGGACAACCCCCACCTGGGGTTATAATGTGTGTTTCATGGTTAAATACCTTGATGCCCATATGTAGCAAGAACTCTGGGACCCAGTGACGCAGCTTTGGGAAACTACCAGGAGGAAACAATCCCACATGTGGAAAAACTATTAAACAAAGATGTTTATTCCTCACAACAGCAAACACTGCCCAAAGCCAGGGGGTTTGGTTAAACTGGGACCATCCGGTGATGGAACACTGGGCAGTTTTTTGGAATGAACATTATAAAGTCTGTGTATTAATGTGGAAACTGGCAACTAATATAATGAGCAAAAAGGCAGAATATATGCCCCTATGGTTTCACCATGATGAATCACCCACAGGAAAATCTCGTGGACATGTGGCTGTGAGATGTGGAGGAATCCGTGGAGATCTTTTCTCCATGGCAAACGTTCTACACTAGGTCACACCAGCTGAGCGCCCCACTTCTAGTCCTGGCTCTGGGTGGCCTGCCCTCTCTTGGAGCTGTCAGTTTCCCCAGGGCAGGGGCCATCATATTCTGCTTGGCACTGACTCCCCACCCTTGCTCCAATCCATGCACCAAGTCCAAGACCCTGCACACAGAAGTTGCTAAATAAATGGTTATTAAAGGAAATACTGGTTGACTGAGGCACTGGCAACCCCACGAGTGGGAGCTATGTGTCCAGCACTTGTATCTCCAGTGCCTAGAACAAGGCCTGGGATGTAGTAAATGCTCCAACATAGTGTATGAATGAAGATAAGAGGAGGGCTAAGGTCCTTTGCCATGAAACCAGAAGAATCGGATGGTGCCTGGCTATCATTACTGATTGTTTTGATCAAAGATTCTATAGAAGAATCCTGACCAAAAGGGGGAAGAATGCAGGACAGAATTTGAAATTCGCCTTAGAAGCCAGACGTTTTGGAGCCATTAAGGCTGGATGAACCCCCAAAGCTATGGCTCTGAGATAATCTTTAAACTTGAAACTGAAACTATTCCTGAAGGTTTCATTGAACCAAAAAATAGTTTATCTTAATATAGTATGTCTACGTTGACCATTGTGCTCTTTTAAAGAATTATCTTTAAGATATTGAAAGATTAGATAAGAAGCTTAGGGGGCAGTGAGTCTAAGTCAAGGGTGGTAGAAAAATTCAGAGAAGGATAGTGAGAATGTTTGCACAACTTGAATGTAATTAATGTCACTGAGTTGTACATGTAGAAATTGTTGAAATGGTGTGTGACTGCGTATGTTTTCAACAAGTAAAGTTTCAAGCCCTGAAAAAGAAGAGCAGAGCCAAGGGACAGAGATGGTGTCCTAGGGTGGGTGAGAACCCCTAGGTGGGAATGCTGGCAGTGACCCAGTTTGTAGGACCCATTGAGGCCCCAAGTTGTGGGTTGTGGCCCATTCCCAGGAATCCAAGACCAACATTAAGGCTCTGGCATCAGAGAAATGAGTGAAATCCTACAACTGGGTCACCCAAGGATCACCAACCTCAAATTCGGCAGGCCCCCAAATGCCTTCATATCCTGGTCCACCAAATCTCTCATCTCCCCTAGGCCATCCCTACCCCCACTCTCGAAGGGGCTCCGGCATTATCCCGGACTCCTGCCTCTCCTCCATCCCTTATGCCCGATTTCTCACCACGTGGGTCAACTCACCTCCTGAATCTTCCTCACATCTTCTCCCCGGTCCTCTTTCTCCCCTGAGAATGACCAGTCTCCCAGCTGGCCTCCCAGCCTCCTCATCCATTCTCTACCCAGCAGCCAGAGTGATTGTCCCCAAATATCAATCTGATGCTGCTGTTCCCTGCCTAAACCCTTGCTGGCTCCCGTTGCTTGTTGGTGAAAAGGCCAGGGTCCTAACAAGGCCTACAGGTTCCCACTCACCTGGCTGGCCACACACCCACCAGGCTGGGCGTCAGACACACCCTGCCCCCACCTGCTTTCCCTGGACTCTTCACATAGGCTGCTCTCCCCTTTTCATACCCCCACCCCTTTCACACAATGCTCAGGCTCCCACCAAGCCTGAGCAGAGATCTCCCTTTCTCTGGGGACCCTCTGAACCTTCTCTTGAAACACTCAACATGACCTGACCTGCGTCATCATGGCACCCACCAGCTTGTCTGGTAAAGTCTTGTCTGTCTGTCTGTTTCCCCTCTACACCGTCACCTGTGTGATGGCCAGAGCCCATGTCTGTGCCTCTAGAGTGCCTCCCCAGTGAGCCTGGCAAAGTACAAATATTTTTGGAGAGAACAAGAACGACCAAGTACCAATAAGGAGGTCCCTGGTGACGCAGCTGAGCATTCAGCTACTAATTGAAAGGCTGGCAGTTCAAATGTACCCAGAGGCACCTTGGGAGAAAGGCCTGGCAATCTACTTCCAAAAAATCAGCCACTGAAAGCCCTACCGAGTGCAGTTCTATGCTGACTCACATGGGGTCTGCATGAGTGGGAATGGACCTGACAGCACCTGGTGGTGGTGTCAGCTCTTGGCAGCCTCATCTCTCATCCCCAAGGCAGTGTGGTGGGCTAGCAAGAACGCCATCCAGGGAGTTCTATCCCAGCTCTGCCACTAACTTGCTGTGTGTTCTCAGGAAAGTCCTCCCCCTCTCTTGTTTCCTCATAAGTAAAAGGACTTCCCTTGGCCTAGGGTTCCCCTTCCACACACCCAATGCAGTCTGCTGACTTTACTCTCCGTGAATACCCCTTTGTCCCTGCTGTTTCTGCCCCCATGGGCCGTCCCTCCCCTTTATTCCACCTGTCCAACTCCAACTTATCCATTGTGTAAATCTTTTCGAGAATTTTTTATAGTTAACTTGTATCACTTTAATTTTAAATTTTCATTTATTATTTTGTAAGTTACAAAAGTGACCCATGCTCATTATTAAAAAAAAAATAGTAATAATACAGAAGTATGTAAACTAAGAAGTGAAAATCCCTCACCTGATACCATAAACAGGAGAAACTACTAGTAATTGGTTGGAGCAGTTCTCTAATCACACACACACGCCCCCAACATGTTTATTTAAAACGACCACCAACAAACAAATGTTCCCCATCCTCCTAGGTCCACATCACACTTACCCCCTCCACTGTGGAAGCTATGATGCTGAAAAGGTTTCAGCAGAACTTCCAGACTAAGATGGACTTGAAAGAAAGGCCTGGAAATCTACTTCCAAATCAGCTGATGAAAACTGTCTGATCCGCAAGGGATGGTGGGGACGGTGCAGGACCGGGCAGCATTTCGTTCCATGTGCATGTGGTTGTCATGACTCGTGGGGGCCAATTCAGCGCTAACAACAACACTCGTAACATTCAGGTATTGAGCCCGCATGCCTTCTGGGAGCTGACGGTGCTGCTGAGGGCCCAGACGCACGCACACACACACACACACAAAACAGCCCCACATCCATACGGCTCTTCATTGCTCTTGAAACGCTCAACATGTAGTGTCCCAACTGAGTCTTAGGGCTGCCCTGAGAAGGGGTCAAAGCAATGAAGAAGCAAAGAAGAAACAGAGGCTTGGTGGGGTTAAGTGCCCCATCTTGGGGCACTTAGCTAAGAAGGCCAAGCCAGGATTCAAACTCAGCCCAGTTGGCTCCCTCACCCCAACAAAGAGGCCCAACAGCACTAACTGCACAGGGTTAAATCGAGCTGGGCCAAGGGCTGTGAGAGGCGGGACAAGGGAAAGGGCAGCAAGGGCTGTTGGAGCAGGCGGGGCAGGCCTTGAGGGCCTGAGACACAGACCCCTATTATTCACACAAGCTGACCTTGTCTTCACAGCCAGGCCATGGTGTCCTGGAAGGCCAGGCCCACGCCTCAGCCTTATTGCATGCTGCCACCCTCGGCCCACATGGCCCGGAGCTGGACACACACTCACTGGCTGGCGTCCACCCCATCAGCTGTTTGCACTACAGCTTCGTAACAATCTGTCTGCCAGGGGGCAGGGCAGGGATGGAAAACACTGGTACCTGGGGAGCAGAGGCCAGAGGCAGGACCTGGGGGACAGCGGATACCTACACACAGACCTGGGGTCCCTTCCAGCCTCGACCTCTGCCTATCTCAGGATCCTTAGGCAAGTCACTGTGCCTTCCTGCAACTTAATGTGCTCATCTTTACAACAAGCATACCAATACTCACTCACAGGGTGGTCACTAGGGTTAAATGAGCCAACACTGGGGAAAAGCTCTGAACAGTAAGCTGCTACAGAAATGCCTCCAGACACTTATTGAGCACCGACTCGATATCCGTGGTCTCGTTTTTACGCAGGGATTAATATTAGCAGTTAGGACTTAGGACAAAAATCATACAGTTGGTGGTGCTAGAATTGGAACCAAGACCCTTGACTCTAAGTGCAATGCTCCTCCACTGCCGAGGGGCCCCCGTCTGGGCCAGCAGTGTTTCCATGGAGGCAATGTGTGCCACGGCAGGTGGAGTCTCAGCCTGAGGCCCCACTGGTCTGAAGGCGCTAACCACAGAGCTTGGCCTTCTCCATCTGGTCCCCTTCCCTCTGGTTTTCTGGCTCAGCCCTGGGCCTCGGCTCAGCTCCGGGCCTCAGGGGAGGTTCCTGGCCCTGATGATGCCATTAGAGATCCCCAGAGGTCCTGGCCCACCTGAGGGGGCCAGGGAGCCAGCCATCTTCTGGTCAGAGGGGCTGGCGCCAGAGCCCAGCTGGGGCCCGGCTGGGTTGGGGGCCCCAGGAGAGGTGGAGGCACAGGCTCATTATATGGAGAAACAATGGGATTTGCCTAAGCCCCTTCTACTAGGCTCTGGAGCAATTACACCCTCCTCTTCTTCCCAAGTGAGGTCAGGATTATGGGGGAGGGGCATCTATCCTTCCTCCCAAGAACACTCACTTCAATTCTCTGAAATCTCCCTCCTAGTGGGTAACACCAGACTGCGGGGAGAGGAGAGGAGGGTTGGAGAGGGGGAGTTCAGGTCAGGGTCTGGGTATTTATCCCAGCAAAGGCCTCCCAATGTCCCTGGCTCCTCCTTGGCCCTCCAAACCAGAACACCCTCCCAGAACTGGGCCTAGGATCCCGGGGAGGAGGGAGGGGCGGTGGCAGGGAGGGCGGGGAGGGAGGAGGATTAGAGCCTACTGCTTGCCGAAGTCCACAGAGGGTCCAGGCGGAGCCAGACCTGAGAGTTGGGCCCATCTGGCCAGGCAGGTCTGGGGAGGACGCCCCGACTCCTCCTTCCAGCACCAAGGTGGTCAGCTGCCCCAAGAAACTGGGTCTCACCGGGCACACCAGCCTACTTCCATCTCGGTTCAGAAGCCTTCGGATTGGGCACAGGCAAAGTTCCAGCCTACGTGCCTCCTCCGGGATCACACAATCCAGACCTAGGTCCAGCCGCAGCCCCAAGTGGGGGCGCAGGCGGCCTCTGAGCCCCCTCCTCCAACTCCAGCTCCGGATCTCCTACCCTCGAATGTGGAATGGCGGAGGGAGCTGCACCATGAATATGCAGGGGCAGTCTGGACTGGAGGTTGAGGGGGGCTCTGGGTGGGCTCCGTACAGTGAAGAGACTCCTGTGCCCAAGCCGCCCTCTCGCTCCCGGGGTCCGGTGTGTATGTGGGGGGGGGGGCAGATCTGTACCGGCTGAAGGGTGGGGCGCGCGAGACTCGGGGTTCTCACCTGAAATTGGGAGGCGACGCGATGTGCAGCCCCAGGAACGGAGAGGCGGCAGGCGGGGACGCGGTCCCCCCGCCCAGGCCGCCGCTCTCTCGCTCCGCCATTCTCGGGCCCAGCCCTGGCCATCCGGGCGGAGCGCGGAGAGGAGGAGGCGGCGGCGGCTGAGAAGGTGGTGGTGGCGGCGGCGGCGGCGGCGGCGACGGCGGCGGCGGCGAAGTAGGCGCGGCTAGGGGGCCGCCACCCGGGCTCCGGCTGGGCGGGCTCGCGGGCGCACCTGCGCAGGGCGGGGCGCGGCTCCGGACCGCGCACCGCTCGGCACTGGAGAGAGCGCCCCCGTGCGCGCCCCGGGCCCTCGCCGGGGTCTCGTGCGCCCCGCCCCCTGCCCCGCCCCCGGCACGCCGAGCCCCGCCCCGGGGCGCTCGCCGAGGTGCTGAAGTCGCGCCCCCCCCCCCCCCCCCCGCCTCGGGGCCTCTGGGTTTGGCCTCGCTCCGCCCTAAGTTTGATGCTGTCCCTGTCCCCCACCACAAAGCCTCCCTGGGGGCGGGTCTAACGCCCAGGCATCATCAGGTAACTAATGACGGGCCCCTTAGTCCCCAAGGCCCTGGTTGGCTCCCCCGCAGCAGACAAAGAAGGCAGGAAAGGAAGGTCGCTGAGAAAGGAGAGAGGGTGGTGAAGAGCAGAAAGGTTTGGAGTGACGTGGCGTGAATTCCCAGTGAATAGGCGGTGGGGCGTTGCATTCGTGACTTGACAGTCCTAAGGTCTGGTTTTCTCATCTGTGAAATGGGGACATTAATACCACTCTCATGTTTATGAAAATACAACGTAATATGAATGTGTTGTCACCCGAATCCAGGCAACACCCCTCTCCTGCACTAGGATCCAGGCCTCTCCCCATTCCTGTCCCTTTACCTTGTCCCTCTCCTCCCTGAAGACTGGCCCCAGGCTCTCTTCAGCCCCAAACAGCTACTAAAGGTGAATTGAGTCCTTCCTCTTGGCTTCTCAGTCCCTCAACTTCCCCTACCTTATGTCAGGACTTGCCCAGCTTTCTCTCTCTTCCCATTTACTGCCTCAATTGCATTTCCTGCAAAGCACCTCTCTTTTGCCCCCACAAATACCCCATAGCTGGCTTCTCTCACTCTAAGACTTTGGGCCTTTCCCTCTGCTCCCACCTGTTGTCTTCCTGGGATTCCTTTGGTTAAGTTTCTGTTCCCTCCTGCACCTCTGCCCCTGCCAGGTTGGGGCTGTGGTTCCCTCCTGATCTTCTCTCCCCTCAGAGGGCTAAGCCTCGACCTGCAGGCCTTACGTTCCCTGCTTCTTTCACAGCAGAGGCTGTTTGACACTTAGGCCAAGACCACGGCCCTCGCTTTGGTGGGTCATAGAGCTTCTGGCCAAACCTCACTGGCTTCTCTAGCCAACTGAGAGAACCACACAGGTCCTGTCCTTCCCCTCCTTGGAGAAGGGGCAGACAAACTGTTTCACAGCTTGAGGAATCCTATTTGCAAATCTGGACTGCCAACTGGTCATGCTGGCCTCTTTTCTTCCAATGTAGCACCCAGAAAGGAGCTGCAAGCACTCACCTTGCAATAAACAACCTTTCAGCTACAGCCACAACAACATTCCAATACCTAGAACCAAAGGCCCTGGCTGCTTCTCTTCTCCTTGCCCCTGGGGCCCAGACGGGTGGCCACTTTACCTCTCCCACTATCTTGGCCCAGGCCCCTTTCCCTAGGTCTTCACGTTAAACATCTGCTGCTGTGTTGCCTGGCTTTTCCTTCCAGGAAAGCAGTCTTGCCATCATGGGTAATAATTGTTCCTTAAAGTATGTGGTTGTCTCAGCTACGGAGGATGGGAAGGTCAGGAGTGTGTGTGTGTAGGATAACTCTCTTCCAGAACCTTCTACCCAAGAACAAAGGAATCTTAGCCTCAGGGCCAAGCCAAAGCCACATTAGACAGAAACCAGGAGAAGGGAAGGACAGGCCCAGGTGTTGATGGGGAGACAGCAAGAGCTTTAAAACAAGGCCAAGAATAAGATAAGCCCCAGGGTTATGTTGCTCCATTTTCTCCCTTTCTCACTGCAGGGCAGACTGTGACATCCCTGGGCCTTCCTGAAGTCCCTTCCCACAGGGAGTTGGTATGGGGGCTACCAAAGCCCCCAGCCCAGTGGTCCAATCCAGGGCAAGTGTCCCCAGCAGGAAAGCCCATGCACACTGCACAGAAAGGGGCCACTCTCTGGCCACATGGCATGGGGGAATGCCAGCATCCAGACTCTGGGCATAGCTATGGATAGTTCTTGACCATCTACCCACACAGCTCACTGCACAGCTGCAGCTGAAGTGGTGGCACTGAGGTAAAGGATGGACTGAGGGCCTGAAGAGGGCCTGCCACCATCTTGGGTGGGGGGGCATAAGGGGCTGACAGGTAGGGTCACCACAGGACAGTACTCAGGAACCCCATCCTGCGCTGGACTGCTCAGCACCATTATGGCCAAATGACCCCAACACTGAGCACCCTGCTCTGGAGCTATCATTGGTCTGCTGGGCTGCTCACCTGGGACAAAGGAGGGGCGAGAGGCTCTGCCTCCAGCAGGATCAAGATGGTCTGGCTAAGGTCTCAGCTAGGCTCAGCCTTACCAACCCCAGTCCCCAAACCTCCCACAAAACTGACAACAGCACAGCTTTGCTTTGACAGGATCAGATGTTTATAAAACGAGTGCATGTTCACAAACAAACTGCGGGAGAAACACACCTTCCCAGCAGTAGAAAACCTCTGTATAAAGTGCATTTTGCCTGCGACCATCTCTTCCCCATGCTGGCCCTTGGATCAGGGTTTGCATCACTCTGTGGCACCCCCAGTGCTGCCCGAGCTAGAAGAGGGGAGGCGTGAGGCCCCGGTGGAGCTCCAGGCCACTGGCTGTACCCTCTCCACCCCGCCCCTCCAGCTCCAGGGGTGGACTGCCCCACCCCACTGCAAGGTTGTCCTGGGGGTGGGCCAGCATGCGAGGGAAGGTGGAGAAGCAGGGGGTGTGGTCCCGCCCGACTTGTGCCTTAGGGGAGAGAGCCACCATTAAGTCATCAGTACCATCAAACCATCCTGATGTTTGAAGGTGCTGCTAAATAAATACTGATTTTGGCCCTAAGCCCTTGGGCATCCTCCATGTCTCAGATTAGCCCTTCCAGGCTCACTCCACTCCCCTTCAGGCAATAGCCCCGATTCTCTTTCCTCCTGGCTGGGACTGAGGGAAGCCCTCAACCCAGTACTCTGAATACACACCAGATGTGTGCCCTACCCTCCCCACATGATTACAGGATATTTCTAGTAAAGGTGACATACAACAGTTGGACTCTAAAGGCAGCTCTCTGGCTGAGAAAACTGAGGACCTCTCAGGAAGAAGCCTGTCAACATGCTGGACAACTGCAGGAGACAGGGGCATGACCCCAGGGCTCTGGTCTGGGGACAGAAGACATCGAGGGACAGGGCAGGGGCCAAGGGCATTAACAGCTATGAGACTACGAAAGGTCACAGGGGAGGTAGAGAGGAGAAGGCCAAGAAGCCAGCTTAATGTTACACGTGAGGACAAAAACCCAAAGAGGAATCGGCCTCTCAGCTACACAAGCACGTGTATGTACGCACGCATGCACACACAAAGGCACACACAGACACACACACGAACTTTGTGGCCCAAGTGCAGGCCACAGCGTGGAAGGAAGACTTGCTCCAGCTGACAACACAGTCCTTTTCATTAAGTGTTTCTCAACAGAGGCCTTCGACAGTGGGAGGGGAGTGGTGGGCGGCACTGGCCATTCCCGTAATGCGAGGCTTGACTCCTCTGGGTCAAACCTCCCACCTGATGCTTCTGGAAGGGTTGGTGTGTTGGGTATGATCTCTAGTTTGACCTCTGCCAACTGCCTCTGGCAGTCCCCTGAGTCCATCTGCCTGGGTTCTTGGAGTCCAGCTACTGGGACAGCTGACATGGCAGCTTGGATGATATCCAGTGCGGGGTAGGCCCTGGAAGGCTCCAGAAGAAAGACTAGAACGGCCTCCATGGCTGGGGGTCAGCTGTCCTCACTGGTGGCACTGTGGTCTTGGAGTGGGGCCACAGGGGCTGGGGCTCTATGCCCCCAGGAACCTGGCCTCCTCATGGAGAAGGCATGTCTGCCCCTGCCCTCCCCAGCTCCTGGATAAGCTCCAGGCTGGCTCTTAGCTTCTGGGGAAGTACAGAGCTGGAATTCTCTTCCTAGCCTTGGGCTTTCAGCTCTGAAAAGGCAGCTGTGCTGGCTGAGGCTGCTACCTACAGTCTGCGTACATCCCACCAGGCAAGTATTGGGTATCCTTCCATGTGCTGGTTGGTGGGAACTTTTCAGAGCTATCATCTGTACACAGCCTTGTGCTCAGTCCCACGTACCCGAGGAAGGGTCTGGAGGACCAGAGCAGGGGCTTTTAAGATGAGAAAGGTGCCAGACCAGGTGGCTAGGTCTAGACGGCATCCATCCACTCCAGTCTGCTCAGCCTCCAGGGTCAAAATGCAGAACTTTGCAGGGCTCTGGCTGCCTCTAGAATCCCATACTCTTGACAAGAGCCAAAGATGTTGCCTTTCTGCTCCTTGGCCTGATGTGAGGAGGGTGAACTGAGGAGGCAGAAGCCAGAATCCCAGCTAAGATCCTACCACTATGTTCCACTCAGACCAGGCTGTTGGCTGGTAGGGACAGGTCTCAGCTGTGACATCTAGCCTTGTGTCTGGAGGCAGGCACAGCACTCGAGGTGAAGCGTGCTGCAGGGACTGCTCCAGCCCAGGCAGCATTCAGAGTCACAGAGTGTAAACAGACACATGCACACACAAACAGCACACCACTCCCCCTGCACAGGCGCACACAACACACGCACACACGTCTTTGCGAGCTCTGTCAGCGCCGGCTTGCCCGCAGGTTGCGCTCTGCTGCCACGGTGGCTGCCCTGGCACCCAGGCTTGGCTCACGGAGCAGCGGCTCTGCAGCTGGAAGAGAAAAACAAGTGTCAAAAGAACATTTAGGAGGCTGCTCAGTTGCCCAGGGACACCAGCTCCTCTGGCTGCTTCTCTAGGGACACTCAGGCTGGGAACTGGGAAGTCCCTAAATAATGAGCTGCAAGGGCCACGGGACCAGGGATGAGGCTGTTGCTGGGATGCCACTGGACTGACTGCACACTGCCCCTCTGAAGTGCTTAGACAGGATCTGCTGTCCCCTGCAGACCCTCTGGGCCACCTCTGAGGCACAGCTGAGGGCAGCCAAGGAAGAGGAGGAAAAGGTCCCCTGAGACTCACCTGAGGCCTTTGGTGACACTTGCTCAGATATGACAAGGGCAGTGTCTCAATCAAGACACAGGGACTGTTGCCAGAAATGGAGAATCAGAAAAAAATAGCTGGAGGGGAGGCTAGCTGGGAGAAGTCATTTTGAAGAGGAAGGCAAGGACTGAGTATAGAATCAGCAGGTGAGCAAATTTCCACATACAGATAAGAGAGGCCTGGTGCAGCCCCGCAGGATGGCTGGGAGGGGGACAGGAGACACCAGATGACTCACTGGGAGATTTATAACATCCGGAATCTGGGGCAGAGGAAAGAAATGGCCTCATCCCTGATAACGGACAACAAGGTAAGCCCGTCATAATGCTGGGTGCCTATTTAAAACAGGCTTAGTGTGTCTGGGATTCTGCAGACACACAGTGCTCCATTAAAAGGTTTGTCCAGTTTAAATTTTGATGAGGCAGATAATAACATCACATCTGCTCACCGAGCCTACCGTGGGCCAAGCGCTGTACACCTGTGACCTTATTAACCCTGAAGATACGGCCTCCAATTTTATATAGGAGAAAACTGAAGTGCAGAGAGGATAAGTAACTTGTCCAAGACTAGAGCATTCGTAAGTGCCAGAGCCCATGTTTTTACAAGTAACCTCTCTCTACAGTATCACCCACTAAAGCCTTTACTGAAAAACCAAACCCAATGCTGTTGAGTTGATTCCGACTCATAGCGAACCTACATGATGGAGTAAAACTGCCCCATAGGGTTTCCAAGGAATAGCTGGTGGATTCAAACTGCCGACCTTTTTGGTTAGCAGCTGAACACTTAACTACTGGTGTCACCAGGGCTCCCTAACTCCTATAAAAACTAAAAACAAAACCCGTTGCCACCGAGTTGACTCTGACTCATAGCGACCCTGTAGGACAGAGTAGAACTGCCCCATAGAGTTTCCAAGGACTGTCTTGTGGATTTGAACTGCCAAATTTTTGGTTAGCAGCCGTAGCACTTAACCACTATGCCACCAGGGTTTCCAACAGAGGACCTAAAATGAAGAAACTCAACATGATGGCACAAAGACTAATATCTAAGTAATGAAAGTGGAAGTTAAGACGTCACTGGAAAAGGGAAAAATGTCCTTAAAGAGTCAAAGACACTGGGCTATCCAAGATACAACAATTAGTCCCTAATTGTTTGGAGCAACAGAGGAAGAGGAGATCCAGGAATTGGAGAAATAAATGGTTTGCAGCTCTAATTGCCTTGCCAAGAGACCAGAAGAAACGGATGGTGCCCGGCTACCATTCTTGAATGTTTTGATCAGGGACTCAATAGATGGATCATGATTTAAAGGGGGAAAATGGAGGAAGAGAACTTTAAATTCTTATTGGAAGCTAGAATTACTGGACACATTGAGACTGGAGGGACCCCCAAATCTACTGCCTGGAAACAACTTTTGAACCTGGAGCCAAAACTATCCCATGAAGTCATCTGCAAACTAAATACGAATTTATAAATAAATACATACAGAATATCTTTCCTGAGCTTTGTGCCCTATTGAAGAATTACCTATAGGAGACTGAAATGACAACAGCAGCTCTAAACCACAGGTGAGACCTTGAAGGGGCAGAGAGTGTAAGTTAACAGCAGTGAATCAACAGGGGCAGAGATGGGGAGGGTAGTGACACAACGTGAAGAACGTAACCACGGTCAATGATCCATGCGTGTAAAAATTGTTGAACTGGTACATGTTTTGTTATGTGTGTTTTCACCAAAATAAGTAAGATTATTAAACTGGAAAAAAAAAAATAGTCGAAGACACGCGCTCAAAATCAGTCTTCCACCCCATGGAACTCCTTTAAGGTCACATGCTAACTCTGAAGCAGATTTCCCCTGGACAGTGATATTTTATGCAGAAGCTGAGAAAAATAAAGAGCAAGCGTAGGAGTGGTTACCATATGGGTCAGTACTGAGTGCCTCATTCTTTCAAATGTATGTTATTTTCAGCAATTTTCCCCCACACGCTTCTACTATAAAACTTAGCCATTTTTTTTCACTACCAATAAACATATTTGTTACTAAGGTGTGTATCGTTTATTGAAACATGCTGACCGTGTGCCTACATTCCATATTCGAGTCTCTGCCCCACTGTTAAACCAAATTGATGATGGCTCGTTTTCTAAAACAGAACATTTCAGGATGAGACAGTATAACTCTGAGACCCTCCTTATCTGACGCCTTCATTTCCTCTATTTTCTCCACCTTCAGGGATCGTGAGACAGAGTGCTTTCAGATTCCTTATAACAGGGCTCTTAATCTGGGGTTCCTAAACGCTTAGGGCATCCAATGTAGGTCTAGGGGGTTCATCGAGACCCTGAAGTTCTATGGACATTTTTGTATGTGTGCGAATATGTGCGGTTTTCCAGGGGAGAGGCTTCATCCTTTACCCATCTCATGATCCTCAAAGGGGTGAGTGTAACCCAAAGAAAGGTTAAGAATCAGTGCCTACACACAGAAATTGCTGAGATGGCGCAGGTTTCGTTATGTCTGTTTTCAGCACACACACAGAAAGAATCAATGCCTTAGCTTAGAAGAGGGGTGAGGTGCAGTGGGTGGATGTAACGGTAACATTCAGATCTACTGATTCAGGCACGATTTAGTTGTGGGCCAGGCCCATGAAGGGTTATTCTGGCCTTAAAGAAGCCCTAGTAAACCTGAGGACTCAGTGGTTAAGTGCTCGGCTCCTAACCAAAAGGTCAGCAGTTCAAACCCGCCAGCCACTCCGCAGGAGAAAGATGTGGCACTTTGCTTCCAACCCATTGCTGTCAAGTTGATTCCTACTCATAGCAATCCTAAAGGACAGAGTGGAACTGCCCCATAGGGTTTCCAAGGAGCGCCTGGTGGATTTGAACTGTCCACCTTTTGGTTAGCAGCCATAGCTCTTAACCACTATGCAACCAGGGTTTCCTCCATAAGGATTGTTAGGTACCATCGAGTTGGTTCCAACTCATAGCGACCCTACGCACAACAGAACAAAACACTACCTGGTCCCATGCCATCCTTATAATCATTGTTATGCTTGAGCTCCTTGTTGCAGCCACTGTGTCAATCTACCTTGTTGAGGGTCTTCCTCTTTTCCGCTGACCCTGTACTCTGCCAAGCACGATGTCCTTCTCCAGGGACTCATCCCTCCTGACGACATGTCCAAAGTACGTAAGATGCAGTCTTGCCATCCTTGTTTCTAAGGAGCATTCTGGCTGTACTACTTCCAAGACAGATTTGTTCGTCCTTTTGGCAGTCCATGGTATATTCAATATTCTTCGCCAACACCATAGTTCAAAGGTGTCAGTTCTTCTTCGGTCTTCCTTATTCATATGATGCATATGATGAGATGGAAAATACCACGGCTTAGGTCAGGCACGCCTTAGACTTCAAGGTGACATCTTTGCTTTTCAACACTTTAAAGAGGTCTTTTTACCCAATGCAATGCATTGTTTGATTTCTTGATTGCTGCTTCCATGGCTGGAAACCCTGGTGGTGTAGTGGTTAAGTGCTACGGCTGCTAGCCAAAAGGTCAGCAGTTCGAATCCACCAGACGCTCCTTGGAAACTCTATAGTGTCCTACAGGGCCATTATGAGTCATAATTGACTCGAGGGCATAAAGATCAACCTTAGAAATCCTATGGGGGCATTTCTACTCTGTCCTACAGGGGCGCTATGAGTTGAAATCGACTTGATGGCAGCAGATTAACCCAAACCCTTCAAAAACACCAATGCTGATAGCCAAGGTTTAGAAGAACCAGCTCGTCTTTGTCTACAAAGCTAGTCAAAAACTGCTCAACTGGTGACTCCATCTGCTTGATCAGCAAACAACTCACTGGCCTGTGCTCCTGTTTGGAGCTGGGGCTAAGTCTGCAGAAACGGGGCCTGGGGAAATCAAACAAGGCCTTGCAGGAAAGCGATGACAGAGCACTAAAGGGAAGGAAGAGCAGCCGGGGGAGCGGCACCCAGGGAAAAATGAACTCATAAAATATGCACTGAAAGATCAATCTCTTGGCTGTCCAACTCCTTCACCTGTCATTAATCAGGCAACATAGAGCAGCTGAACAAGAAATAAGTTAACGACTGCCTCTCTCTTTGCCCCTGCTATTAGTTAGGATGGGCTCCTGGGTACCCCTGCCATCACACTCCTTCCCAGCCATTAGAAGCCACCAAGAAACCCAAAGCCCTGAGTTGATACTTTTCCCGATCCTAGTCCAGGAGGGCTGGGTGTAAGGAAGCACATTATACAGGCACGTGTGTGTATGTACGACAGCAGAGGACACCACAACAAATGAATGTCTAGGGGGAACTTTGTGGGCAGACTGTACCCCATTGTACTTCAGTCTAAAATGTTTTCTTCTCTCTACTACACTGGGCGAGGCACAGTGCCCAAAAGCTTCAGAGAAGCAGAGACTTTGGTAAAAAACAAAAACCAGTTGCCACCGAATCAATTCTGATTTATGAGTCAAGAGAAGAATTCTGCACCTGTACGAGGCAGGGCCACGGTGGCTCCACAGATACATCCGAACTCCCTGAGGGACCGAAATGCTGGGCTGAGGGCTGTGGGGACCATCACTCGGGGAATATCGAGCTCAACCAGCATCACAGAGTTTCTAAAGAATATGTTCTACGTTCTACTTTGGTGAGTAGCGTCTGGGGTCCTAAAAGCCTGTGAGCAGCCATCTAGGATACTCCACTGGTCTCACCCCTTTGGGAGCAAGGAAGAATGGAGAAACCTAAAGATACAAGGGAAAGATTGGCCCAAAGGACTAACGGACCACATCTACCACGGCCTGCACCAGACTGAGGCCAGTACAATGAGATGCTGCCCTGCTACCACCGCTGACTACTCTGACAGGGATCACAATAGAGGGTCCCAGACAGAGCTGGAGAAAAATGGAGAACAAAATTCTAACTCAAAAAGGAAGACCAGGCTTGCTGGCCTGACAGAGACTGGAAAAGCCCTGAGAGTATGGCCCCTGGACACCCTTTAAACTCAGTAATAAGGTCACTCCTGAGGTTCACCCTTCAGCCAAAGACTGAACAGTCCCCACGGTACAAAACAAGAATAAAGCGGTGCACCAGCCCTGGGGTAGGGACTAGAAAGCAGGACGGAAGAGGAAAACTGGTAATACAGAACCCAGGTTTAAGAAGGGGAAGTGCTGAAATGTCGTAGGGTTGTTAACCAATGTCAGAGAACAATGTGTGTACTAATTGTTTGATAAGAAACTAGTTTGTTCTGTAAGCCTTTATCTAAAGTACAATTAAAAAAAAGTTTTAAGATTAAAAAAAAAAAGTAGAATTGTGCTCCATAGGGTTTTTCAATGGCAGATTTTTTCAGTAGATCATCAGGCCTTTGTTCCAAGGTGCCTCTGGGTGGACTCAAACCACCAACCTTTCCGGTTAGCAACCAAACCGTCTGCACCGTCCAAGGACTCGAGAATTTGGTACCGGCCCCCGAGTTAGGAATACAGAGAGGCAGCTGGGCCTTGCCAGGGTGCAAAGCTGAAGCACTCAGCTCAGTCCAATTCCTCATGTTGACCGCATCTTGCCCCACAAAAATCGCATAGAAAAGTGGAAGGGATGCCAATCATTCAACAACACTTACTAAGTGCCAGGGCAAGTGTGAGGGACACTGAGTCCAGCTTCTCATTCTCAGGTCAGGAAGTGAGAAGCAGAGAGGTGCGGCAACTTGTGCAAAGTCTCACCGCCAAAGTGGCCGAAGTGGGATTCAGACACTGGGCTGAGTGCAAAGACCAGGCTCTTTCTGAGTGCCACGGTGCCTTCTCTTCTGATGGCTGTGTAGCATTTTACAGTCTGCCCAGTGTCTTTCTCTATATTATTTCATGTAATGAGGACATATACAATTAGACAAGTGTCAAAAAGACAATAAAGAGATTCCAGAAATCAGCTTTTACATGATAAAGTCCTATGGCTAGCAAAGCTCTAGGGAACGAAAAGTGGGAGAGGGGAAGAGGCAAACCTCGCCCATGGACCTTTTGTATCAATGGGGCTGTTCTCAACAGATCACTGTGTACCAGCCAAAGGGCGAATGGGACACGTGAGCTGTTCTCCTATGGTAAAATAATTGGACCAATGAGAAAAATCTGTAAACAATTCAAGGCTAATGGAATCCTGAGCCGTCAGCAGTTTTGGGGATTATGGGGAAGCAGCTGGAACAATAGCCATTTGGGGGCTGGCTTGTTTTTCAGTTTAGTGAATACTGCAGAACAGAACAACGCAAAACAGGCAGCAAGTGTAGGCTTGAGGCAAGCGCGGAACCTACCTACAGCAGGGCCTGGTTTTCTACACGATCAGTTTAAATTGTAAATGGTTGTCTGCCCTGTGGACTGCCAAGGCCAGAGGCATTAGAAAGAAGAGGATCCTGAAGTAGAGAGCTCAGAGCTAAACAGATCTCACAAGGTCCAGGAGGGAGCCCTCAGGCTCCTAATCGATGACTATTCGTACTTTACACTGAAAACCAGAAAAACCCCAAACCCACTGCTGTTGAGTTGATTCCGACTCATAGCAATCCTATAGGACAGAGCAGAACTGCCCTGCAGGGTTTCCAAGGAGCTGCTGGTGGATTCGAACTGCTGACCTTCTCGTTAGCAGCTGAGCGTTTAACCATTGCTCCACCAGGGCTCCTTGACATGGAAGGCATCTCACAGAGGTTGTGTATCCAGCCCAAAAAATGCCAGGAGCAGGAAAGAAAGGGGCAAGTCTCCTGGCACTCAGTATGATGCCTGATCAACTTGGGCCATGTGGCCACAGCTTTGCAGTCCTGGCTCTGACTGAAGTGACAACAACCCTATCAGAGCTGCCTGAGGAGCACATGCAAGGTGACAGAGGGACTGCATCTGTGGGGACGTTTCAATTATTCAAAGATGTTTCACATATGCTTTTCATTTTCTTTCCCCAACATGTATGTTGGTGGGTAAGGCAGGTGACAAGACGCTATTATCACGTTTTTACAATGAGGATGCTAAACATCTTCAGGCCCAGATGTCACCATAGGGCACAGTGAGACCCAAGTGCACTCTTTCCTCTCAGGGTTTCTAAACACGGTGTTCTTCCCCAGTCTGCCTCGGAGGGAAGTGATGAACCTGTCCACGTCCTCTGCCCTCCTGGCCCCCACCTCCAACCTCCACAGCCTAGCCTGGCCTAACTGCCCAATCAGGCAGCAACTAAGAACATAGTAAAACGAGCCCTGATGGCGAAAACGGTTACGTGGTTGGTGGTTTGAACCCACCAGCGGCTATGCGGGAGAAAGACCTGACGATCTGCTTCCATAAAGACTGCAGCCCAGAAAACCCTATGGGGCAGTTCTACTCTGTCACAAGGTTGCTGTGGGTTGGAATTGATTCAGTGGCACCCAAAAACCATCAGCACAAGGGTACAGTAAACCTCTGAGAACGAGTCCTTCAAATCCCAGTATGCTGATGGACAATTTCCTGGACTGCAAGGCAGGCAGGCGACAGGCGTCAATCTCAGCACCCTCGTAATGCCTTCACTTGGGATCACTGCTACAGCCTCTCAGCTGGCTCTCCTGCTTCCTCTCCGGGGCCAGACCAACGCCTGGTTAATCCTCCCAAAATGCCAGTTCCATCACATCACCCTCCTGTTCCACAACGCCCCTTAGCTCCCTCTGAGTTCACCAGAGGACGCATCTGCCTGACATTTAGACCTTCCCTGGTCAGACTCAACTATAATCTTATGTTCTTCTAAAATAATAATTACAACAATACCCATAATAATCATAGCTGCCACTTACTGAGTACTTATCATGAGCCAGGCACTGGGCAAAGTGCCGGGCATATTCTGCAGACACTGTTAGCTGTCTGCCAGGACCCACAATTCTGAGACAACAGAACCTAAATTTGTTCAGGGGGCTGTGGGCCTGGCCCAGACAACAGAATGTGACTGGCCTAAGTCAGTGACTCTCAAAGTGTGGTCCCTGGACCAGCAGCAAATGCAACCCCTGGGAATTTGTTAAAAAATCAGATTATTGGGCCCTAACCCTGCCTTATCAAATCAGAAATGCTGGGGTGGGGTCTAGCTATCTGTGGCTTAAATCCTCCAGGGGATTCTGATGCCCCCGAAGGTTGGAGAAGCACTGGTCTAAGCCAGTCCTGACAATTCTGATTCCCACTTCCTATCTTGCGCTTGAATTTGTGACTCAGTTCTGGCTAATGAGACCTGAGTGAAAGGCGGGGTGGGGGGGGGGTGTTCTGGGAAAGCTTTTATTTTGATAAAAGGAAAGAGGCCTTCCAGGCAACACTTAGCACATAAAATCACAACCTCCACTGTGCCCCAACTTTTGTTTCTATCTTCTTACCAAACTTTATATTTTCTTTATAGGACTTATAGCCTCTGGACATATATATCTCTTTATTTGTTTACCGTGTCTCCTCCCACTAAGATGCACTCCAAAGGAAGGGACTTTGTCAGCCTTGCTCACAACCATATCCCCAAGGCCTAGGCAATGTCTGGCAAATCGTGGACACTGATGTATGTTTACTGAGTGAATGAGTACAGCTGCCACTGTTCTTCCTTCTCTTTCCTGCAATGAATAAGGAATTGATGGCTACAGCTGTGGCAGCCACCTTGCAACCATGAAGAAAAGGCCAAGAGACTCTCGGAAATATTCACTCTGACACTGTCGAGTCACCAAACCAAAACCGGCAACACGTACCTCCGGGCTTCTTGTTAAAAAAAAAGAAAAAGAAATCTCCATTTGTTTAAGCCACAATAGTCAGGTTTCAATTATTAGTAGCTCCACACATTCCCAGTGGCAACCATTTCGGCTGAAGGGTAAGTGCTGTCTAGTTTATAAATGAGGAAACTGAGTCTTGGAGCAGTTAAATAATTTGTACAAGATCTGTATGCTTGTAACTACTACGGATGTAACTATTGAGCAGTTCTCCTTGTCTCCTCACGACCTAAAAGCAATTCACCTTTTAGTGTAAGCGTCCGTCAGGCATCTGAAGCACTCCAGCCCACCGAGAGCTGCCTTTTGATAAGCTTGTACTGTCTAGGAATTACAGGTTATTTGTCATCTTCTCCTAATCAGACTGTTAAATCCTTGTGGATGCCTTATGCATTTCCTTCCTCATATACCTGCTGGCAACAATTTCATGCTGAGTTAGATGCCACTAGCTCACTGATCAACCTTGACTCAAACATTTAACCTTTCTGTTCATCAGTCTTCCCACCTGAAAACCAGAGTATCAGCCTGGTGAGTTCTAGATGTGTAATACAGAAAGAACCTTGCTTAGTGTCACAGAGCTAAGAGATGATTAAGTCTGCACAGTATAGAAGCTTGTCAGTGCTCCCAGAAACAAGACAGCATGAACTTGACTGTCAGCAATGTCTGTGACCAAAAGGCTCGTCAAAGGGCACAAGCATCCAACAGTCACCATCTTACTGGGCATAAAAGTTCAGACACACAAAAGAGATGGCCCCAGCCCTGGCTCCAAAGTGAGAGGGATCTGGGAAAAAGAGAATCAATTGCTCCACTGAGAAAACTGCTCTCCAATCTAATGATGCAGACACGACTCAAAAACAGCCCGATGGAGCAAGGCCCGGGGTTTGGGGACCATGGTTTAAGAGGACTTCTAAGTCAATTGGCAAAATAATTCTATTATGAAAACATTCTGCATCCCACTTTGAAATGTGGCGTCTGGGGTCTTAAATGATAACAAGCGGCCATCTAAGATGCATCAATTGGTCTCAACCCACCTGGAGCAAAGGAGAATGAAGAACACCAAGGTCACACGACAACTAAGAGCCCAAGAGACAGAAAGGGCCACATGAACTAGAGACCTACATCATCCTGAGACCAGAAGAACTAGTTGGTGCCCGGCCACAATCGATGATTGCCCTGACAGGGAGCACAACAGAGAACCCCTGAGGGAGCAGGAGATCAGAGGGATGCAGACCCCAAATTCTCATAAAAAGACCATACTTAATGGTCTGACTGAGACTAGAGAAATCCTGGCGGCCATGGTCCCCAGACCTTCTGTTGGCACAGGACAGGAACCATTCCCGAAGACAACTCATCAGACATGAAAGGAACTGGACAGTGGGTGGGAGAGAGATGCTGATGAAGAGTGAGCTAATTATATCAGGTGGACACTTGAGATTGTGTTGGCATCTCATGTCTGGAGGGGGGATGGGAGAATAGAGAGAGTGGGAAGCTGGCAAAATTGTCACAAAAGGAGAGACTGGAAGGGCTGACTCATTAGGGGGAGAGCAAGTGGGAGTACGGAGTAAGATGTATGTAAACTTATATGTGACAGACTGACTTGACTTGTAAACGTTCACTTGAAGCTCAATAAAAGTTAAAAAAAAAAAAAAAAAACAGCCCGAGATGATGCTCACAGCAGACCAAACAAAAACCAAACCCATTGTCGTTGAGTCGATTTTGACTCATAGTGACCCTACAGGACAGAGTAGAACTGCCCATAGGGTTTCCAAGGAGTGCCTGATGGATTGGAACTGCCAACCTTTTGGTTAGCAGCTGTAGCTCTTAACCACTACGCCACCAGGGTTTCCTCAGAGCAGATATTAATGTACATTTCCCAAAGAAAGGCATCAAAGCCCTTCCTTCTCTGGGGAAGGAGGAGCCAGTTTTTCACACCATTCAGGAGGCTCCTAAGAAGGCTGAGAGCTGACAGAGCAGCACAGAGTCTAGCGGCCCTTAAGTGGGGCTGAACTTGCAACATCCGCTAGGTGGGGCTGGTCTGAGTGAGCCGCAGTGTACCCTGTCTGCAGAAGGGTAAGTGCTGCCCTCCACTGGTCGGCCTGCAGAACACAGCCTGCTGGGGAGAATCAAGGGGCTTGGAGCATCCTCAGATGCAGCCATGAGGCCATTTCTCCCACAGCTCCACATTTGGGTCTCATTCTTTTCGTTGGATCTGACTCATTTTGAAAGGCAGAAAGAGCCACAAAAAGGAGGGGGGGAACGATTCTCTAGCTGGCAAAGAAAGGAAAGAGATGTACCTTTTTTGTATTTTAGAGAGTACAGAAGTCAGAAGGATGGAACCTTAGAGTTGAGATTCTCAAAGTCCTGTGGTCCCAACCAGTTTTTTTTCAGTGTACATAACTAAAGTTTTATTGGAACACAGCCATGCCCATTTGTTTACACGTTCTCTATAATGCATTCAATACATGCCACAGTGGCAGAGTTGGACAGTGTGACAGAGACCTTACGGCCAATAAAGCCTAAAATATTTCCTATGTGGTTGGGCCTTCTATAGAAAAAGTTTGCTGACCTCTGCACTAAACCACTGTGTTAAAAGCCTGGAGCCAGACCTCCTTGTTAAGCTCGAGGACAATATGGAGAATGATGGATGATACCAGCTTTACTAAACCAAAACCCACTCCCATCAAGTCAATTCTGACTCACAGTGATCCTACAGGACAGAGTGGAACTGGCCCCCCACCAGGTTTTCATGTAGTTTCCTGTATCTTAATCTTTAGGTAAGGCTTCCTGGGTGCCACAAACAGTTAAGCACTCGACTACTAGTCAAAAAGTTGGTGGCTCGACAACGATGAATCTGTGAAACATTTCCTAACATGGAAGAATCTGGAAGCCATTATGCTGAGTGAAATTAGTCAGTTGCAAAAGGACAAATATTGTACGGGACCACAATTATAAGAACTTGAGAAATAGTTTAAACAGAGAAGAAAATATTCTTTGATGGTTACGAGAGTGGGGAGGGAGGGAGGGAGGGTATTCACTAATTAGATGGTAGACAAGAACTATTTTAGGTAAAGAGAAAGATAACACACAATACAGGAGAGGTCAGGACAACCGGACTAAACCAAAAGCAAGGAAGTTTCCTGAATAACCTTAACACTTCGAAGGCCAGCGTAGTGGGGTGGAGGGGGGGTGGGGGTTGGAGACCATGGTTTCAGGGGACATCTAAGTCAATTGGCATAATAAAATCTATTAAGAAAATATTTTGCATCCCACTTTGGAGAGTGGCGTCTGAGGTCTTAAACGCTAGCAAGCAGCCATCTAAGATGCATCAATTGGTCTCAACCCACCAAAAGCAAAGGAGAATGAAGAAAACCAAAGACACAAGGTAATTATGAGCCCAAGAGACAGAAAGGGCCACATAAATCAGACACTACATCAGTCTGAGACCAGAAGAACTAGATGGTGCCCAGCTACAACTGATGACTGCCCTAACAGGGAACACAACAGAGAACCCCTGAGGGAGCAGGAAAGCAGTGGGATGCAGGCCTAAATTTCTTGTAAAAAGACCAGAATTAACGGTCTTACTGAGACTAGAAGGATCCCAGAGGTCATGGTCCCCAGACCTTCTGTTAGCCCAAGACAGGAACCATTCCCAAAGCCAACTCTTCAGACAGGGATTGGACTGGACTATAGGATAGAAAATGATATTGGTGAGGAGTCAGATTCTTGGATCAAGTAGACACATGAGACTATGCGGTCAGCTCCTGTCTGGAGGGGAGGTGAGAGGGCAGATGAGGTCAGAAGCTGGCTGAACGGACATGAAAGTAGAGGGTGGAGAGAGGGAGTGTGCTGAGTGTGCTGTCTCATTAGGTGGAGAGCAACTAGGAATATACAGCTAGGTGTATACAAATTTTTGTATGAGAGACTGACTTGATTTGTAAACTTTCACTTAAACCACAATAAAAAAAAAAAAAAAAAAAAAAGTCGGTGGTTCAAGAGAGATGCCTGGAAACACAGCCCAGGTGATCTGCTTTCAAAAGGTCACGGCCTTGAAAACCCTACGGAGCAGTTCTACTCTGCACACATGGTGTCACCATGAGCTGGAATCAACTCAACGCCAACTAACAACAACAACCTTTAGGTGGGAGGGCAGAAGTTTCCACAACCAACCCCCTCCCTCTCTCCCACCTTGAAGCTGCTGGGACTCACTCTCAGACATCCTTGCTCGGCAGCTCTGGGCCGGGCAACTTGGCCACCCTGGCCCGTTTGCTGAGTTCTTCACCAGGTGGCTCCTCAGCTGCTTCCAGCTTGCGTTTGGGGGATGTTGGGCCACTGGGTAGTGGTCTTGGGCCTGTAGGGAAGTGTGTCAAAGTGTCACACAGACTATGCAAGGGCAGTGCTTTAGCAGGGGCAGGGGGCCTGCTCACTTATGGGATACCACACAGTGCTCCCGACTGGCCCCTCGGCCTTCCTTCAGCAGTGACCTTGCGTAGAAGTGCCTGCAAAGAGGAGGACCAAACCTGCTGGCAGCAGGGCCAGCTTTTGGCCCCTAAATCTCACAGGCCCTAGGCCAGAGCCTGACTTGGCCCGTCTGCTGTCCCTGCTCTTTCTAAGATGAGGGACTTCCTCTGCAACCCTGTAATTGGCCCCAGAGCAGAACGTGCACAGCCTCACCCAGACCCAGGCTGGCTGGGCAAACAGGAAGAAGTCTGGGAGTTCTGGCAGTCTCACATTATCAGCCTTCCTCCCAAAGCTGGAGGGTGTTAAGGATACAGCAAATCTGCCTCCTTTTCTCTTTCCTGCCATCAACCCGGCCCCGCTGCCGTCGCTTGCCTGGACAATGACAGCAGCCTCCTCCTAGCCTCCCTGTGCTCACTCCCTACATGGAAGGCAGAGTGACATAAATCAGATCATGACCCACCCTGCCGACCACCTTACTACTTCTCAGGGCATGATGACAGGATCCTAATCCTCCCCAGGGCGCTGAGCCCTGGCCCATCCTCCTCCTGCCTTCATCTCAGCCTCACCCGTCCCAGCTCCTCCCTCAGGACAGTCTAGCCACACTGGCCTCCTTCATTTCCTTGAATAGGGTAAGCTAGTGCTTGTCTCTGGCTTTTTTTCTTGTTATTCCTGTTGCTTAGAATGTTCTTCCTCCAGTTTGTGGAAGGTCTATCTCCTGCTCATTCTCTGCTCAGGCAGGTGTTCCCGACTACTCCAATCTACAGTAGCCCAAAGTAACCACTTCTTCCTTCCCTAGTCACCCTCTATCAAACCACTCAATTTTATTTCTCCCCAAAGTCCTTGGCATGAAATCATCTTCCTTGGTCCCTGTCTCCCCCACGTGGAATCTAAGCCCCATGAGGGACAGGACTTGTTTTGGCTTCTATCCTCAGCCCACAGTGACTGAACTAGAGACGCTTCACTATGCTCTGGGAGGCGCACAAGCTATGGAGAGGCCAACTGGCACTCACCTGCACTGTTCGAGCTCCCAGCCTGGCTTGAGCTGGGCTCAGCCACAGGGCTGCTGAGGTCTTCCACACAGGAAGGGACAGATGCCAGGAGACCTGGGAGAGAGGCAAGGGAGCAGTCAGAATATAACTGGACAGGACTGCAGAGGGCCACAGGGCAGGAGATTAGGGAGAAGGGGTTGGCCCATGACACTGAGAAGCCATCTCTTCTCATCACCCCACAACTGCTCAGGGAGGCCCAGCCTGTAGACCCTGGGAAGTCGGGTCTACTTAATAGCCTGGAAGACAGCACTCAGCCTCCATCTGCAAATGTCTGGAAATCCCCACTTGCCCCTCTCGGAGCTCACAGGTGTCCTCCCCTTCAGGGAGCTAGGGGGTGGGGTGGGGTGGGGTGGGGTGGGGTGGGGTGGGGTGGGGTGGGGTGGGGAGTAGAGGCTGCTTACAGAGTCCCCGGTAGCGGGACAGCTGCTGGTAGATCTGCTTCATTCGCTCAATGTTGAGCCGGCTGGTCTCAGCATGGTTGACGATGGGCCGTGGGTAGTCCACACCAATGATGCACTTGGCTGCCTTCTGAATTGACTCGGGGGCATTCCAGGGCTCGTAGATGTAGCGAGAGGGGAACCCTTTCAGTTTGGGCAGGTATCGCCTGAAAGATACATACCGGACGACCCGTCACCACACTTGGACCCACCTTCAATGGGCCAAGGGTCTCCCACCCGAGAAGAAGGCTGCAGGGTCAGAAGCCAGAGTGTCTGGTCTGCACCCTTACCTGATGTAGTCTCCGCTGGGGTCCGTGCGACGGCCAAAGCCCACAGGGCAGTAGCAGTGGAAGAACTGCTGGAAGAAAGCACTGCAGGACAGCCACATCCAGCTGCCCGCGTTCACGCTGAAGTCTGCATCCAGAAGCAGCTCGTCAAATACCTGGAGGGGGCGGGTGGGGAATCAGCCTCCTTGGGGACTTATGGCCACAGTGGTTTCCAAGTAACCGCAGTCCCCAGTGGAGAAAAGCCAAAAGCTCTCTGCTGATGGCATGCCAAGCAGGGTTTGGAGGGAATCTCCTGGACCCAGGATCCCAGCCCATCCCCCAACCTGGAAGAGGGCTGCCCTTTGCTGGGCCTGACCAGAGGGGACAGGCTGCTTCCCGCTGCGAGGGCACTCACCCGGACCCCGCTCTCCCAGCTGACCCAGAGGTCCCCACGGGTAAGGAAGCAGGCCACGGCGTGCCGGGCCAGATGGTGGATCCAGCCCTCCTGCCTCAGTTGGGTCATGATGGCGTCGATCCAAGGAAAGCCTGTTTTGCCCTCGGCCCACTTGGCCAGGGCCTCTGGGTTGCGGTCCCAGGGGATCTGGATGCAGATGGGGTTCCCCTCCATGCGGTCAAACCTGGGGTTGTTGGTGGCTGCCGTGTAGAAGAACTCTCGCCACAGGAGTTGCCCAAATAGGGAGAGAGGGGGTGTGCTGTTCCGCTTCACCTGAGGGGCGGGGGGAGCACGTGGTTACAAACACCTGACCGGCTCTCGGTACGCATTGCTCAGGCCTCTCCCACAGAGAAATCCGGAGCCACCACAAACTTGGTGGCTCTAAATCCCCTAAACACATGGAAGGACTACCCCTCGAAGCAGCAGCAGCACTGTATGCCTGCAGATTAAACCCCTCCTTGGCAATGACCCAGTCCCTGGCTGTGCTACTGCCCTGAGGAGTAAGGTGGCTGGAGAGAGTCAAGCAGTAGAAAGGGATATCCCAGCAGGATTCTGCGTTAGGAACCAGATGCCGCAAGACTGGGCCATGATCCTAGTCCTCACGGCTCCCTGTCTGGCTCCACTTCCTAGAAAGTCAAAAGGAAGTTTCCCATCAGCAGGCATAAAATATGCTCAGTCTAGATTCTGATTAGGTAAGTTATATACAACAGCCTGAATCTGGGGGTGTGAGGGAACGAAAAGATCAGGCCTCCATGTAAATAATGATTTTCTTAACATTACAAGATGACCCACCAAAGTGGCAAAGCCACCCCATGCTGATGTTGGCACAAAATCCTGATGCTGGCATGGATGAGGAAATTACATTACAGACTGTAGACACAAGGATGATCTGATGACTGTGAACAGGCTGTCCTCTCTCCTTTGGGGATGTGGGAACACAGGGTTATTTGCCTCTTAGGCCGCATGCAGCCCCTCTGAGTGTTTCCTCCATCGCCGACGGGCAACAGCTGCTCCTGGACTGTGCTTTTAATGCTCTGGTGCAGCCCCCTAGAGGGTGGCTGTGCTTCTCGGCCTAGGCCTGGCTCTAGACTCACCCTTCCTGCCTCCCACCCTGAGTACTTTGCCCCCATCCACCTGCAGCCAGCAGACCTGCCACCTCTAGGGTCACACCCAGCGGTCTGCTTTTCTGCCTGTCCTTCTGCTCTACAGGATGTGCTTGGCTCTGCCACCTCTTGGACAGGGGCTCTTCATACCTCCTCCAGGCTAGATGCCCATTTAAACCCTCTAGGATGCACAGCCCAGCCCCTCCCATTCCCAGGGCTTTTTCAGGGTGACTGACTAGCCCAGAAGGCCCTGGCCCTCTAGGTGCAACTGAGAGCAGGGGCGTGCTGCCATCACTCCGCCCTCACCTTCTTATACAGCTCCCACAGGCGGTAGTAAAACAGGCGGCAGGAGAGGCAACCGAAGCGCAGGTAGGGGCTGAGGCCCGTGGGGCTGGCCAGGAGGGAGTTGGCATTCATTCGGGGTCTCTCATAGTTGGCAACCCAAGCCTACAGTGGAAAAAGAAGGGGAAGATAGGAAAGGCCTGAGAAAGACTCCTGACTTCCTGGCATGATTCCCAACCAGGGCTGAATTCCAGCTCATGGAAGTGGCCATTGTTTCTTTTCTAGGCCTCCCATTTCCTCCACTGTCCACTCTACTAGCACTTCCCTCCTCTACTCCTTCAGGACTCAGGGGCCTCTGACTGCCTTTTCAGACAGACTTTTCTACCAGGTCAAGGCTCCCCACTCCTCCTGCTCCCCTCCTGCACACACACTCTCCTGTGTTAGGATATCCCCTTCCCACTGGCATTTCTTATGCGAATTGCTAATATGTCAAGTTTTCAAATTGAAGCTGGAGAAAATTAAAACAAGTTCACTAGAGCCAAAGTATGATCCTGAGTATATCCACCCTGAATTTAGATACCATCTCAAGAACAGATTTGACGAATTGAACACTAATGATGGAAGACCAGACGAGTTGTGGTATGACCTCAAGGACATCATACATGAAGAAAGCAAAAGGTCATTAAACAGACAGAAAAAAGACTATAATTGATGTCAGAAGAGACTCTGAAATTTTCTCTTGAATGTACAGTAGCTAAAGCAAATGGAAGAAATGATGAAGTAAAAGACCTGAACAGAAGATTTCAAAGGGCACCTCGAGAAGACAAAGTCAAATACTACAATGATAGGTGCAAAGACTTGGAGTTAGAAACCCAAAAGGGAAGAGCATACTTGGTATTTCTCAAGCTGAGAGAACCAAAGAAAAAAAATCAAGCCTTGAGTTGTAATACTGAAGGATTCTATGGGTAAAAAATTGAAGGATTTAGGAAGCATCAAAAGAAGATGGAAGGAATACACAGAGTCACTGTACTAAAAAGAACTGGTCGACATTCAACCATTTCAGGAGGTAGCATATGACCAAGAACCAATGGTACTGAAGGAAGAAGTCCAAGTTGCACCGAAGGCACTGGCAAAAATCAAGGCTCCAGGAATTGACAGAATACCAGTTGAGATGTTTCTACAAATGGATGCAACGCTGGCAGCACTCACTCTTCTATGCCAAGAAATTTGAAAGACAGTTACTTGGCAAACTGACTGAAGAGATTCATATACATGCCTAGTCCAAAAACGGTGATCCAACAGAATGTGGCAATTATCAAACAATATCATGAATATCACACACAAGTAAAATTATCCTGAAGATAATTTGAAAACAGCTGCAGCAGTACATCGACAGGGAACCGCCAGAAATTCAAGCTGGATTCAGAAGAGGATGTGGAATGGGGGATATGTTGCTGATGTCAGATGGATCTTGGCTGAAAGCAAAGAATACCAGAAAGATGTTTACCTCTGTTTTATTGACTATGCAAAGGCATTTGACTGTGTGGATCATAACAAATTATGGATAACACTGTGAAGAATGGGAATTCCAGAACAGTTAATTGTGCTCGTGAGGAACCTGTACATAGAGCAAGAGGCAGTCATTCTAACAGAACAAGGAAGTAATGCATAGTTTAAAGTCAGGAACGGTGCGTGTCAGGGTTGTATCCTTTCACCATACTTACTGGATCTGCATGCAGAGCAAACAATCCAAGAAGCTGGACTATATGAAGAACAGGGCATCAGGACTGGAGGAAGGCTCATTAACAACCTCCGTTATACAGATGACACAACCATGCTTGATGAAAGTGAAGAGGATTTGAAGCACTTACTGATGAAGATCAAAGATCATAGCCTTCAGTATGGATTACACTTCAACATAAAGGCAACAAAAATCCTCACAACTGGACCAATAAGCAACATCATGATTAATGGAGAAAAGACTGAAGTTGTCAAGGATTTCATTTTACTTGGCTCCACAGTCAATGCCCATGGAAGCAGCAGTCAAGAAATCAAACATGATGTATTGTACTGGGCAAATCTGCTGCAAAAGACCTCTTTAAGGTGTTAAAAAGCAAAGATGTCACTTTGAGGACTAAGGTGCACCTGACCTAAGCCATGGTATTTTCAATTGCCCCATATGCATGCAAAAGCTGGACACTGAATAAGAATGAAGGAGAATTGATTCCTTCAAATTATGGTGTCGGCAAAGAATACTGAATATACCATTAAAAAAAAAAAACCATTGGTGTAGTTTAGATTCCAACTCACAGTGACCCTATAGACAGAGCAGACCTGCCCCATAGAATTTCCAAGGAGCAGCTGGTGGATTCAAACTGCTGACCTTTTGGTTAGCAGCCATAGCTCTCAACCACTGCATCACCAGGGCTCCAGAATATACCATGGACTGCCAGAAAAGCAAAATCTGTCTTGGAAGAAGTACAGCCAGAATGGTCCCCAGACACGGGGATGGCGAGACTTTATCTCACATACTGTGAACACGTTACCAGGAAGGACCAGTCCCTGGAGAAGGACATCACGCATGGTATAAAGTTGCGGGTAAGCAAAAAAAGAGGAAGTTCCTCAACAAGATGGACTGACACAGTGGCTTCACTCATGGGCTCAGGCACAGTAACGACTGTGAAGATGGCGCAGGGCCAGGCAGTGTTTTGTTCTGTTGACACAGGATCACTTTGAGTCAGAACCAACTTGATGGCACCTAACAACAACAACATGCTAAGTCTTACTAAGGTGATACCTTGATTCACAGGACATTTTGAGAATTTGTGTTTTAAAACACTTAAGTCTCGACTCAAAGTAATAAATTTCTAGTGGTTGAATTTTATACTTTATGACTGTATGTTGGAGAAAAGGGTTTTTGGCAGGAAGACTCATATGCAGCCACCTACTTCATCTGTTTGAAAAGCCAGCCCTACTCAAATTGGGGATTCACGTTTCCTTTTGTGCCAGGGACCACACTAACAACAACAACAAAAATAACCTACTGCTGTCGAGCTGATTCTGACTCACGGCAACCCCATGTGTTTAGAGTAGAACTGGTCCATAGGGTGTTCTTGGTTGTAATCTTTACAGAAGCAAGTCACCAGGCCTTTCTTACATGGCATCGCTGGGTGGGTTCAAATCACCAACTTTTAGGTTAGCAGTTGAGCATAAAGGGATTTCATATACGTATTATCTTACTTTAACCTTCACAGCAGTCATACTTGGTAAGTGTTGTTACTCTAAAGTTACAGTGGAGAAAACTGAGGCACTGGGTGGGTAAGTAATCTGTTTAAGGTCACGAACAGAAAGCCATGGTGTCAGGATTTGAATGCTGTGCTCACCCCACTAGTTCATGCTAGCAGAATGTGAGAGGGAGACAAGAGCAAGTGATGAGGTCCTCGTCCTTGCCCTCAGTTATTTAATTTGTGGTATGATCCTGAACAAGTAAGTTAGTCTCTCAGCTACTTACCAGTTATATGAGAACAAAATTTCCTACCACCTGGGAATAAAAATAGCTACCGCTACTATCCAAAAGGTCAGCAGTTGGAATCCACTAGGTGCTCCTTGGAAACCCTATGGGACAGTTCTACTCTGTCCTATAGGGTCGCTTTGAGTAGGAATCAACTCGACAGCAGCAGATTTGGTTTTGGTTTTTCGGGGGATAAAATAAAATGACAGATATGAAACAATTCTGAAAGCATCAAACAACGTCTATCATTATACAGAAGAAAGGAAAAAGGCTTCTAACCCGTAACCTGTTGCTGTCAAGTCAATTCCGACTCACAGTGACTCTATAGGACATTATAGAGTAGAACTGTCCCGTAAGGTTTTCAAGGAGCAGCGGGGTGGATTCAAACTGCTTACCTTTTGGCTAGCAGCCCACCAGGGCTCCAAAAAAAAGGTTTCTACCTTCTAGGAAAAAAAAAAAAAATCCCTATCTCAGGCCCTGCTCTATCTATCTGCTAAGGGCCCCTGAAGTTGGTGCTGCATCAGAGGTACCCAGGAACTGCTCGTCGCCGTTCAACAGGGACTGGGAAAGCAGGAAACTCCCAACCCATTCCGGAGGAGCAGCACTGTCATGTCTGCAGTCATTTGTGATACACAATTGGTCTTGCTTTTATCAGCAACTGCCACTGGTGTAAGGCTTTACTGTCATAAATCACGGTTACGTGCTTGCTTTCCTTTGAGCTTAACAATCCTCTCAGGCAGCGTTTATCATGACCTCCTTTTGAAAATGAGGAAACTAAGTTCAAAGCATATGTGACTCTCCTGAGGTTACAAAGATGGTAAGGGGCAGGCTGGGCTGGACTTGGGCTTCTGACGCCAGACACCGGTCTCTCTCCACAACATCTCCTACTTCTTCGTGGTTAACTCCTAGCACTCGCCCCTTCTTCTCCATGTTGACCGTTTTACCAACTTTACACCCTCCTCAAAACTCCATCTGTCCTGACCTTCATCAGATGACCTCGCTTCCTCATAAAGGAAATGGAAGCAATCAGGTGGAAACACCTCAACTTTTAGCCACCAAATCTACAAACTCACCCGCATCCACACCTCTGCCCCTTCCCCCCGCCCTGTGACTCTGTCCAGGACCATCTGGCTGCGAAGCCCTCTCCTCTTCCTTCTCTCTCTTGCACAGTCAACCTCTCCCTCTTTACGGTCTCCAGTCCAAGAACACTGGAGAAATTATTTGTCTACACATGGGTCTTCTCTCCTCCCTCCACAGCCAAACCCTGTCCATTTCCTCACCCCACCTTCAGTTCCTAGCCACCCCAGCCTGGCTTCTGCCTTCACTCAACCAAACTGGCTCCCACCGAATGCTGAGCCATTTAAGCAGGGACAGAAAAGATTGTGATTTCAAGGGCCAGTTGATACGTCTGGAAACTAGGAAACTAGGAGCTGACCACTCTCCACAGCCATAAGAACCTCCTCTGCTCTTCTAGTCCCAGGTATGAGGTCTTGGGACATGGTGGTGAAGTGCTTGTGGGGCCCCTTTCTTTCCCATTGCCAAGTCCCACTTCATGAAAGGTGAGCCACTTGTTGTGTGCCCAAGAAAATGGAAAGCAATGCCCTGGAGGAGGCTCAGCAAAAAGTGGGGACACACGTATACACGACATAATTAATCTCACGTACTTCAGTGACCAGATACCATCTGAGTAAGGAGAGCCTGCCCACCGATACGAAGAAAGGCAATCTAGTTTAAGCCTCAGAAGCACATAGAACAAGGTCTTGCTCTACTACTTACTAACAGTGTGACCTCAGACAAATTACTCAACCTCTCCAAGCCTCAATTTCCTAATCTATAAAATGGAGAGCTGGACAATGAGTAAAGAAGACAGAAGAAGAATTGATGCCTTTGAATTATGGCGCTGGTGAAGAATACTGAATATACCACAGACTGCCAGAAGAACGGAAACCCTGGTGGCATAGTGGTTAAGTGCTATGGCTGCTAACCAAAAGGTCGGCAGTTCAAATCCATCAGGCACTCCTTGGAAACTCTACGGGGCAGTTCAACTCTGTCCTATAGGGTCACTATGAGTCGGAATTGACTCGACAGCAGCGGGTTTGGTTTTTTTGGGGGCTAGAAGAACAAATCTATCTTGAACGAAATACAGCCAGAATGTTCCTTAGAAGCAAGGATGGCGAGACTGCATCTCACGTACTTTGGACATGTTATCAGGAAGGACCAGTCCCTGGAGAAGGATATCATGCTTGGTAACGTAGAGGGTCAGTGAAAAAAGGAAGACCCTCAGTGAGATGGACTGACACAATCGCTACAACAATGAGCTCGAGCACAACAATTCTGAGGGTGGCGCGGGACGGGGCAGTGTTCTGTTCTGTTGCACACAGGGTCACCATGAGGTGGAACCGACTTGATGGCACCCAACAACAACAAGAAAATGGAAAGAGTAACAGTTGCCTTGTAGGACTGATGGGAAGGCTAAAGGAGACGGTGCGGTGCTTAACCTAGAAATGCTCACCCCAGTGACTGGCACATGGTACCAACTCAATAAGTGGTAGTTTTTTTTTTATTATTGCAGAGGAAAAAAATTTTTTTTTTTTTACATTATTGCAGGAGGATTTTCATTTTCCCACCAGGTGGAGCTATGAGGCACTAAGGGACATGCACTGGACTCCACGTTCCTGCTGCCTGGGTGTCAGCACACACAGTTCCCAGGGGTCAGAAATGGGGGCCCATACCTTCCGTTCCAAATGCTTATCCAGGCGGGCCAGAGCTTCTGTCTCTCCTCCTTGCCAGACAGCTGGGCCAAGTCCTTCGGTGGGGAACCCTGCAGGAGGAGGCGCAGGTCACGGGACTGGAGGCCAGGCTGGCTCATGGGGAGCTCAGCACGTCTTGACGCAGTGTTTTACTCTGTGTGTATGGGAACTAAACCACAGTGTCCCTGGCTCTGCTGGGGTTGAGTCACCCTTAGGGTTTCTGTGTGCTCTAGGTCATCCTGGTTCTCTTCCCACTGTTACTATTTCCCCTCCTTTCCCTTGTCTCCCCCACCCCAGATGCTCATCATTCCAGGCAAGTGACAGCAATCCTGGCCTTCTCGCCCTTTAAGGTTGACTGACAACAACTGTGGTTTTCAGGTGTGAAGATTACCTTTGCTCAGATCAAAAAATGGGGGGAGGTGAAAGGGGAGGGAGAAAGGATATGGTCAGTAACCCAGAGGATGACAGACTCCCTTTCAAGAGGCAATGCTAGTTATCCTGGCATTGAGAAGCCCACTGATGCCAGCACCAGACGGGTCTACACAGTCTGAGAGGGGGAAGTACGAAACTGGAGGCATGACTGAGAAACAGAAGATTACATATGTCAGTACGAATGGAGAATGGACTAGAAGGACACACAACAACATTAATAGTGGTTATCTCTGGGGGCTGGGAATTGTGACTGTTATTTCCATTTTTGTTTTTCTGTACTTTCTCATCTTTCTATAATAGCATGTATTATTTAACAAAGAAGAAAAAAACTGAGGGAAAACCTCAATGAGATGGATTAACACAAAAGTCACAACAGTGGACTCAAACACACCAACCATCATGAAGATAGTACGGGCCTGGGCAATATTTTGTTCTGTTATACGTAAGGTTGTCATGCATCAAACCGACTTGATGGCAACTAACGACATTGCAAAGGAGAGTCCAGCAGGAGGCTGTGGGCAGGAGTACACACCTAGCTCCTCCAGGGACGGCACACCATAGGTTTCGTCGTGGTTCTCCTGGATCTCGGCCCTGCAGCTCTCCATCTGCTGGCTGGTCACCGAGCCCACTGGCTTCTTGGGGAGCTCCATGCGGCTGATGATGGCCTGAAAGCGCTTGTAGGTAAGGGGTGGCTTTTGCCCATTCAGCTCAATGATCCTGGGGATTCCAAACACACCTGGCATCACTCACGAGGCCATTTGTTTTGTGGCCTGGCCCACTCAAAAAAAAACCCAGACTTTGAAGGCTCTGAGGTGACTTTTCTCTTCCGCTCATGGGTCCCGCCCCTAAGTGGGAAGGAGGGGGCAAGGGAGGCCGTGTCTCCATTTTACCGAAAGGGAAAATGAAGCCCAGAGAGCTGGAGCAGGTGCCTCAGGTAATGGAGCAAGGCAGGGCCAAAACTGGGACTCAAGTCCAGGTTCCCTGGTGTCCTCGTGGAGCCACCTGAAGACAGAGACTGACCATATCTCGCTAATCACAGAAAAGTCCCCACTGGCCTTCTTGGTACTTGGCCTATTCATCCAAGCTGCAGTGTGGCTGGGCCTTCCTCTCTCCCCCAGCCAGGGCCTTGGAGGATGTGCTCTGAGAAGAGCCATAAACGTGTTCCTTTCTGAGAAAATCATTCCTTCCTGCCTCCATTTACTAAGAACAGAGAGGCCAAGTATAGCTTGTCCTCCCTAAATCAGACACCGGGGCTGGGAACGTTAATAGTAGCAGTGAATACCGAATGCTTTGCAGTTTACAAAGTATTTTTCATGTGCAGAGGAAACATAGCTACTCCTGCAAGAAGGCAAGATACAGGAGGGTGAAGCGGCAAATTGAGGATGTTTTATATAAGGGTGAATTGGGACGGTAGGCAGCCAGATTCCTGGGGCTCTTGTTGGCTGAGAAGTAGCTTACGCAAGACCTGGCTGGCGGGCTAAGTTCATTTCTCAGTTTGTTTTCTCTCTTTCTCCCTCTGCTAGCAGAGAAATAAGGTTGCTGCCCTGCAGTACCCCCCGCCCCTCTGGCACGTGGCAGGAGGAGGAGCTCCACACACAGCATCTCCTCCAGACGGCCCAACTCACGTGCACAGCTGTGTGACCTGCACCGGCCTTCTGGCAGCCACCAGTGGGCGGGAGAGGGGGCCGGGAGCAAGGTGGCTGCTGGCTCGGCGGCAGCAGCAGCAGGAGGGTGACAGGAAGGGTTGGAGAGGGTTTCCTCCTAGACTCTGAAAGCACAGAGGCCTGTCGCCAGGGGGAGAGGCTGCTCTGTGGTTATCAGCTCCCTGCAGGGATGGCTAGGGCCTCCTGAGCCACATGGAAACGCATGGCCTGGAAACCCAAATAGCAGGGAGCCCAGAGAACTCATGCTAGGTACAGAAACTGGGCCTATCAGAACAAAGATCTGTCGGTAGGAATAACAGACAGGGCCCACTGAGGTCATACGGCAGCCTTTGAGGCACAGGACGGAGTGGGGGTATGAGGTGCAGATGGGGCTGCAGCCGTATTTGGAGCTGATCAGGAAAAGGTCTGTGCAGGTCCTTAGACAGGATCTCATTCCTGGGGCCTAACCAGCCTTTGCCACCCAAAGAGGGTAAAGCTCTTTGTGACTCGCTCTACAGGCCCCAACCCTAGCCCCTTTTCTCCAGCTTCTAGAAAATGCCACACGGTATCTGCCAGGTGGCCCTATTCTGAGCCTCCTCAAGTTCTACTCAGCAGGGGACCAAATCACCAACCCTCACAACTGGCCCCGAGCCCTGGGACCCATCCCTCACCTGTCCAGGTCATAGAGGGTATGAGAGTTCTCAGTCACCACCTCCACACCAGCCTCCTTGGCCATCTTCATGATGGCGGCATCCCGTTCTTTCCCAAAGGGTTCAGAGTCATATTCAAAGGTCAGGCGGGTCACGCCCCATTCCTGTAGGGGGAGAATCTGTTATGCTCAACACTGGATTTGGTGGGAGGGGGAAGTGGGACACTCGGCTCCTTCCTGGGAGGGAAGAGAGTAAGTCTAGAGACTTAGCCGAATGGGCTGCAGGATGAATGAGAGACAATGACTTGAACAGGAAGGCAAACAACTTGCGGTTCATAAGGTTTGAGGACGGCAGGCCAGTGGGGTGAGACCAGCAGCACAGATACAGCACTGCTGAGGGAAGTGGTCTCTGTGAAGCCAGGCGAGAGGCAGGCTGCCCCACGTAGCTGCGGCATCCCTGCAGGAGGAGAATGCAGCAGGAGCTATAAATACAATGCGCCCAGGGGATCCCCCAGTCCCAGAAAGAGGCACTGACTCACTGCTGGAGACAAGGCGGGGGCAGGAGACCACCATCTCCTGCTGCTCGCAAGCCTTCCCCAGCCCATCTCTCAGCAAACTTGTGGCCTAGTTTCCCTGGCAGATTTGTGTGATGTGAAGTGTCCCAATGGTTTCCACAGCAACGCTGCTGAGGCCAGTGGCAAACAGGGCTAACAGGCTCCAGCTCTCAGAGTCAGGGAAGGAGGAGCCGTGTTCCAGGGGTCAGAGAATCCAGAGACTAGAAGGGCTCTGTGTTGAAAAAGGAAATTCTTTTCCAAGCTTGTAGTCATTTGTGGCAGGAATTTCTAGACCTCTTCGCAATGCTGAGAGCCCTTGTGGTGCAGTGGTTAAGAGCCTGGCTGCTAACCAAAAGGTCAGCAGTTCGAATCTACCAGCCTCTCCTTGGAAACCCTGTGGGGCAGTTCTATTGTGTCCTATAGGGTTGCTATGATTCAGAATTGATTCAATGGCAAGGGGTTTGGGTTTTAGCAGTGCTGAGAGAGAGCTGGCCCAGTGAAAGACTGTACAGACAACCCACTTCTGAAAGCCCCAGAGCATAGAACCAGCAAGAGGTAAAATGTATTCCAGCCAAAGTCTCTGATCCCTTCAAGCTCTTAAACCCTGAGCAAAGGTCCTGGCCATGCACAGACTGGCCTGATCCTGACCCAGGTCTGCTGGGATAGGTATGGGTCCTGAGCAGGGCTGGTATCCCAAGGATAAGAGCAGTAAACATTTACTGAGTCCACACTATGAGCCAGTTCATATGGATTACATTGTTAAATACTTAAAATAACTCGGTGAATGATAACAGTATTATTATCAAATGACACCTCCTCCAAGAAGCCTTCCTTGACATCCTCCTTCAATACGATTTTTCTGCCCTTTGCCCTTTCTCCATTACAGCTTTGATCACCTGACAATAAAGCTGCCACTATTGGCCCGTGTCCCCATTAGAGTGTGAACTCTCAGAGCAGAAACCACACTGGCTCACTGATCCTGATCCTAGGACCTAGTATGGGGCCTATACATACTAGAAGCTCAGTTAATAGAGGTTGGAGGATTAAATGAATGAGCTTTCTGTATCTCTGGCTATAACAGGGCTGGCCTCTGAGGTGCTGGGGGGACAATGTGGCAAGAGAAGGGAGGCAAACATCTTTATATGGTGTGGTGGTTAAGAACGCACTCTGGAGACACAGAGCCAGGGCTCCAATCCTAGACCACCACTTATTAAGCCTCATGACTGTGGGCAAGTTATTGTTTCCTCATCTGTAAAACAGGGATAACAGCACCTCCCTCTCAGGGCTGCTGTGAGGAATACGTGAGGTAATATATGCCACGCACTCCGAACGCTGTCTGACTCACAGTCAGCCCTGAGTGAAGGTTAGCTATTACATGTTGTGGAATCTGTGTAATGTGTACAGGGGTGACTTGAGTGACGGAGTGTTTACTAAGCTGCTTGCCTTTCCGTGAGACCTTTACTTCCACCTTATCCCCAGGAAGAGTAGGGAAGGATGCTGGATTGGACAGGCACATAAAAGCAATCATGTGCTGTGGAGGACGAAGGGAAGCTGTCTGAGAGCCCTCTGTCCATGAGTATTTAGACTCTATTTGGGCCTTCGGGCTTTTTTTTTTTTAAATTGCGCTTTAAGTCAAAGTTTACAAATCAAGCCAGTCTCTCATACAAAAACTTGTACACACCTTGTTATGTACTCCTAGCTGCTCTTACCCTAATGAGATAGCACAGTCCTCCTCTCCAGCCTGTACTTCCCGGGTCCATTCAACCAGCTCCTGTCCCCCTCTGCCTTCTCATCTCCCCTGCAGACAGGAGCTGCCCACATAGTCTTATGTGTCTACTTGAGCCAAGAAGCTCACTCTTCACCAGTATCATTTTCAGTCATAGTCCAGTCCAATCCCAAGCCCTAACAGAAGGTCCATGGTCCCTCCAGTCTCAGTCAGACCATTAAGTCTGGTCTTTTTCCAAGAATCTGAGGTCTGCATCCCACTGTTCTTTTGCTCCATCAGGGATTCTCTGTTGTGTTCCCTGTCAGGGCAGTCAGATGTGCTTTTTAAAGGGGCTGGGGAAAAAGCAACTGGCCACCTGATACAGCAAACTGAGGCCTATGTGGTACCCAAATGAAGGTTTTATCAATCACTTACCCTGGGGAAGCAGGGACACTCCTTCTGAAAGACTGGCTTCTTTTTTATTCCCAATAAATAAGCAAGACAGGAAACTCCCTTGCTAAACAGGAAACCCCACCCTCAAACTCCTGGCACAGAAAAAGTCCTAATAAATCTTTCTGGCTTGAGCCAAGCAAACAGCTAAGGAAGTCAGTGATATCCAGGGCGGAATGACTTGCCAAATGCCATGTCTGGACTGGGCTGGGAGCTTTCCAACAAGACGCTGGTTTCACAGAATTTTTTCCTTAATAGTTTCCATACTGGCGTCAATGTGAGCAGCTGCCTTTGCTCCCAACTTCTCTAGCAGCCCCAACCATTTCCATTTTCCCAGTCAGAATATCACATTGTTCACCTGTGGGGACCCCTGGGCAGCAGACTCTCACTGTCTTCTCAGGGCCTTGAGTACATACTCACCTTGAACAGCCTTGGGAACACGTCAGCTGGCTGGCCCCGGACTACAAACAGGCGGGAGTTTAGTTTCCTTAAACTTGTGTCCAAATCTTCCAGAGACTGAAGTAGAAACCTGCAGAGTCCACACAGGCCTTGTCAGTCGTCGTACAATCAAAAGTAGCTCTTTGCTAACAAAGCAGGGAGAAGCTAGCCCACTGTGCAGCCAAACAAGGAGCATTACCAGCACTAGGATGAGAGAGGCAGGGGGGCTAGCCCCAGAGTGAGATGGCAGTGGATCAGGGCTGCCTTGCTGAAATCCTGGGTTTGCCTCCTACTAGCTGTGTGACCTCAGGCAGTTATTTAACCTAGTTAGCCTGTTTTCTCCTATCTCATAGAATTGCTAAGGAGAAGAAATCAAACAATGAGTGAAAAACATTTAGCATAGTGCCTCGCCCATAGAAAACACCAGAAAAATGTGAGCCCCTTCTACTGCTACCATTCTCTGGGACCCTAGGCAGTCACTCATTCCCTCTAGGCAGTCACTCATTCCCTCTAGCCTCAGGCCCTGTATGTAAGTGTCTGCGCTTGTCGCAGGATGGTATGAAAAAGCTAACAGGACCTTAATGCTGCTATACCACAGCATCACAGCATCGACCTTGTTCATCAGCTGGCTTTTGTGTCACAATCATTTCGCCAACTTTTTTTTTTTTAAGCAGAGGAACAAGACTGCAATAAAAGACCAAAACCTGTCCCCCCACGAGTTGATTTACACTCCAAGCAACCTCAAGGACAGAGCAGAATTGCCCCATAGGTTTTCCAAGAACTGGCTGGTGGATTCAAACTGCCGACCTTTTGGTTAGCAGCCAGGTTCTTAAACAATGCGCCATCAGGGCTCCAGAGGAACAAGACTGAAATAGCCCTGGAAAATCCCACCTACCCTGGTCCAACAGACTCTGTGCCTTTCTGGATTCATGTCTCTGGGCTGCATGTGTTTCTCCTGCCACAGCCTGGGCTGCGCCCCTGTCCCTATGGTTTTCCAGGGCTTGCCTGGCAGGTGGCTCACTCTCCACACCTCTCCAGGGCTCTGGCATCAGGCTCTATCCTGAGAGGGAGAGGGTCTAGAAGAACCTTCTTGATAGGATCCTCATAGGATACCTCACACAGTTGAGGGAGAGGGAGCAGGGTACTGTGGATCTCAAGAGCTTTAAGCCAGAGAGGAGTACCACATTGAGCTTGTATCACCAGGGAAAGGAGAAGGGGGTTAACACTTGCTGAGTACGTTCAGTGTTTTACTTTATTTTTAAATTAAATTATGGTCTGATCTGTAACCGATCATGAGGATGGAGCAGGACTGGGGAGCGTTTCATTCTCTTATGAATGGGTTCAGGGTTGACTCTATGGTAGCTGACAAGGACAGCATTTTAAACAGGTAACTATTCATATGGTTAAAAATTCAAGTTACAAAATGGTACACGTAAAATGTCTCCACCTCTTGCTTCCCCAGGAATTTAATTCCCCTCTCTGGAGGCAGGAAACCCTGGTAGCATAGTGGTTGAGAGTTTGGCTGCTAACCAAAAGTTGGAATACAGCAGGTGCTCCTTGGAAACCCTACGGGTCAGTTCTACTCTGTCCTACAGGGCCGCTATGAATTGGAATTGACTCAACGGCAATGGGTTTCTCCAGAGACAGCCAATATAATCTGTTATGCTTCTTAAGTGCATTTCCTCATTTAATCCTCTCAACAAATTTTGAAGGGAAATGTTATTATTCTCATTTTATAGATGAGGAAACTGAGCACAGAAATGTTAATTAATTTGCCTAGGGTCACAGCTATTAAATGACAAAGCTGGAACAGAAACCTAGGTTGGTCAGGCTCTGAAATCCATGTCTTCTCTGTGCCCCATTCTTAAAGCCTTGTAGGCACGCCAAACACTGCTGTAGGTTCTGGGGTTTTGCAGGACCTCGTGTATCTGCGATCCACTTCTCTGGCAGATGCAAACCTGACTACAAGTAATCCACTGACATTCTTCCCTTTCACCTCGGGAACCAAGCCCGACAGCTGAGCCTACATTTCCAGATACTGCTGGGGCGCCTCTACCTACCCTTTGGTGTCACCCACCCATCCAGCTCCACAGACTTTATCTCTCTCAACAACGGGAATCGCCACATTTCATCCTGAGCACGACGAAGCCCGGTCGGTGTGTTCCCACGGCACAGCACTTTCTCTGACTTGCAGAGGCTGCCAGGGAACCTGCTGCCAGCCAGAACCCAACCCCGCTGCTGCTGACGTACAGAACCTGCTACACTCCCACAGGTGAAGGCCACACACCCACATTCCAGCCTGAGCTGAGTCCATGCTTTGCCCAAAGCATCATGCAAGCTACAGAGCACCAGAGCATGGGGGGAGCCTCCCCAAGGGGTTGCAGTGGGAGGCTCTGATGGTTTATGCAAATTGAAAGCCCTGCCTCCGTCAATTTCTGCTTTTAAAAAACTAACACTCCCAGAAAAGGAAAGAGGAGACAAGAGTGACGCATTTGTGTTGGCCTCCTCTGAGGTCTCACATGCCTCCCAGAAGGCAAACAGAGATACATGCAAATAGCTTCATGCCACCTGAGACCTGCGCCCTGCCACGCAGAATGCCTGCAGATGATCCTGGTGGTTCAAATTCCACAACTCCAGGACAGGTGACCTCCATCTGTGCTCCAGGAATGTCCTTGCCATGCCTTGGGGGCCTCTTTCCTCACAGCCCACCAGACTGTAGAAGGCTTACGATTTGAAGCTATAGATAAGGTTGAAAAGGTTGAAAACTCTAGACTCCAGACCAGGAAGCCAGCTGCCTTCTAGAGAACCTTATCCCTAGACCTCATTTACTAAACGGGAGATTCTTTTGCAGCTTCTTTGAGGGACAGATAATTCCACGAGGGCCCTTTTCTTCTTTGGCAAGAGATGTTGATAGCTGAGGCAGGAAGCAGAAAGCCCACCTCTCAACTCAGCAACTAAATAATGATAATCACAACAGCAGCTAACATTTAATGAGCACTTACAATGAGCCAGGCACTGTTTTACATACATTACCTCATCTAATTCTCACAACAGCCTTATGAACTAGATACTATTATTATTCCCATTTTATAGATAAGGAAACTGAGGCACAGAGAGATCAAAGAACTTACCCAATGTCATACACCTAATACCAGTACCAACTGCTGTCAAGTCATTCCAACTCAAGGTGACCCCATTCGTGTCAGGGTAGAACTGTGCTCCATAGGGTTTTCAGTGACTGATTTTTCAGAAGTAGACCACTAAGCCTTTCTTCTGAGGCGTCTCTAGGTGAACCTGAACCTCCAACTTCCTGGTTAGCAGCTAAGTGTGTTTAACTATTTGTAGCACCTAGGGACTCCTTCATGCACCTAGTAAGTGGCCAGAATTCAAACCTAGGCAGTCTGGCTCAGAGAGTCTGTGTTCTTGACCACTGGGTTCCATTACCTCTCAACCAAGGCTTAGCCATCAACCAAGGCTTAGCCATCAGGGAGCATCACAGCCCAACTCAGACGCCAACACCCTTGCTACCTGAATGTGGTCTGCAGATCAACAGCATCAGGCTTACCCAGGAACTTGCAAAATGCAGAGTCTCAGGCTCACCCCCAGACTTCCAGAATTAGAATCTGCATTTTAACAAGATCCCTGGAGGTTTTAAAAGTACTGCTCTAGAACACTGAACTTTACTTCTAGCTTCTGTTTACAGGTTGACTTTCTTTGGTTTCTACTAAGCCTTCCCTCATCAAGCTCCTGGTTTCTGCCTCCCCTTTGGCCCTCTAAAAATACTATTTCTTTCTTCTCTCCAGAGGCAAGCCTTGTAAGGCTCCTGCAGGACGAGAGGGCTCAGGCTGGCCTCCACAGGAGGCAACAGGAGACAAGAGACAAGAGAGGGGTCCCAGCACCCCCAGCCTCTTTGAAGCCTGGGGTGACAGCCTGGCAGGACAGTAAGGTAGCCTGGAACAGAACTGTTGCAGGCGAACACAGAGGCAGTCTGCGTTCTTTCTACCAGGAGAAGCCTGGGCCTCCTGTGCCTCTGTAGCACCCTCCTCTCCCCATGGCCAGTTTCTATTTACTCCGAGGTAGGACTCTAAAGAAAACTGGCCTGGGCGTCAGAGGCGCTAGTGCTGGGGCTGGCACTTCACCCTTGGTTGCTGTAAGCTGAGCCCACGTGGCTCGAATTGGGAGCACAGAGTCCTCCCTGTGTGGGCAGTTTAAGCTTTCTGCTCGGATTAGACAATGTGTGCAATTGAATTATATTACGTAAGTACGCCGGTGCCAGGGGCAGACAGAACTGGACAAATTCAAACTGGATTTCCAAAAATACAGACAGGACTCTAATTCAGGCACCCCACAGGGCTAGCCCTGTAGGATAAAAGAGGCAGACCCTTCTGGTTAAGGATCTGTATTTAGCAAAGGTCTGTCTGGGGGATGGCCAGTTTTGTGTTGAGGAATATTTTGTTTATTTGTCGTTAATGGGGGAAGGGTGATAAACTCCTTTTTTGGATCTAGATCTGCCCTTGACCAAGTTTCTCTGCTTCAAGCCAGGGTTATCTAGCCATAATGACAATACTACAATCCAACTCAGGCTGGCTACATAGGCTATAAATAGACACTGTTTCTCCTAAAGAATTTAGAGGGCTTCCCATGGGAAGGAGCCCTGGTGGCACAGTGGTTAAAGTGCTCAGCTACAAACCAAAAGGTCGGCAGTTGGAACCCACCAGCTGCTCTGTGGGAGAAAGATGTGGCAGTCTGCTTCCATAAAGATTTACAGCATCAGAAACCCTATGGGACAGTTCTCTGTCCTATAGGGTCGCTGAGTTGAAACTGAGTTGAGATCGATGACAGCAACAGTTTTTTTTTTTCAAAGCCCCATGGGAGAAGCCCTGGTGGCCAAAGGGTTGGTGGTTCAAACCTACCCAGGGGATCTGCTCCATAAAGATTACAGCCTAGAAAACCCTATGGGGCTGTTCTACTCTGTCACATGGGGTTGCTGTTGAGTTGAAAACCAACTCAAGAGCACCCAACAACAAACCCAGTGGAAAAGGATAACCCAAGCCCAGAATCCGTGACAAGGACTGATCTCTAAGTACTATACAGATAAAAATAATCTCAAAGAAGACGAAGATGAAGGTTTTCATCCTTTTTGGGCCAACAAACATTTCCTCAGCAGCGGAACGGTAAAGTGACTTGCTTGGGTACCAGTGTGAATAGCTCAGAGAGACTAAAATTTCCCCACCAAGACTGGAGCTCTCAGTACCCTTCTCACTGACCAAGTTCCAAGAAAGACCCACCTATGATGACAGTCCAACAGCACCCAGCATTTGGGAAGAGAGGTACATTTTCCACTATGCCTCCTGGGGAGTTCCCATTTCACCCCACTTACTAATTCTGAACTAGACAAGCTGAGCGAGAACCCATTAGTTAGCTGGCACACATTCCTACCAACTCCCTCTGTCCCACTGGTTCCTGAATGCAGATGCAGCCCAGCGGCAGGGACAAAATGATCTGAATAAAGAGTGAGAACTGTCATCACCCACACAAGTTGCAGTAGGGCGAGGGGGCAATGAAAAACTGCAAGAGCCAATTTCAATATCCATTTTTAAATCTAGAAGCTGCTCACAGCTTCCTTTTGGGGGGGGTTCTGACTGTAGTACCTCCTAGGTTTCGGGAATATATTGGGGTAAATAGCAAAGGACTCAGCCAATTTGTGCTTTAAAAAAAAGTCCTAAGGCTCATCTAACTGCAGTTAAAAAAAACCCAGTGAGCCCATAAATTTCCTACTACCACCAAGGAGGGGGTAGTGGTGGTTCAGCGGTAGAATTTTTACCATCCACGCAGGAGACTTGGGTTCATTTTTTGGCCAATACACCTCACGTGCAAACACCACCTGGCTGTCAGTGGAGGCTTGTGCGTGCTATGATGCAAAACAGGCTTCAGTGGACCTTGCAGACTAAAACAGACTAGGAAGAAAGGCCTGGTGATCTACATCCAAAAATCAGCTGGTGAAAATCCTATAGATCACAATAGTCTGATGTCATTGTGCATAAGGTCACCAGGCGTCAGGGGCCAAAGTAAATACACATATTTCTTCATTGCCTTTCTCTGTTCTTTTACTCTTAGAGAACAACGTTCATGGCTATCTTAATTTGATTTCATCCACAGAAAAATGGTAGGTAGGAGTTAGTGCAGGAAGCAAAAGAAATCACAGATTCTGATTCCCCCTTCTCTTGCAAATGGTTCTGGGCCCCCCATTCCTAGGGAGGTTCCTTAGATGCAGCAATTCAAGCAGTTGCAGTGCTAAGACATTATGCTACAGCACAATTCTCCCAGACCACTCCCAGATCCCAAAACAGCCACCGGAAGATTACACACATTGTAGTTATGCGGAGGTAGGGCTCCACCACTTCCCCTCACCCCCAACTGGTGCACAAACCCCTCCGCAGCTCTGCCGCTCCCTCACTCCCATGAGGAGCAAATAGTCTGGTGGGGGTGGTATGAGTGTCTCTTCCCAGGCCCCAGAAGCAGTTACCATATTCCATCTGTTTTGTGTTATTTCACCTCTTTCTTCTGAATGCCAAAACGAATCAGACTTCCTGCCAGCACACTGCAACACATTTCCCAGGTTGTCTGGCTTGGGTCTGTGGTTCTCTAGTTCTTTCTCAAGCTTTGCTGCACGGGAGAGCTTTAAAGCCCTGATCCCAGATCGTACCCCAAAACAATGAAATCAGGATCTCAGTGGTAGGGGATGGGGAACTCAGGCATCTTTTAAAGGTCCTTAGGTGATTCCAATGTGCAGCTGCGACTGAGAACCACTGCTCTTGCTCAGCCCGGTTCATTTTCTTCATGGCACTTAGTTCTACTGAATTATGGTTGTTTACTTGTCTTCCTCCCCTAAAATGTAGCTCCAGGAGCCCTGGAGGCACAGACACCACGTCAGCTTGTCCACAGCTGTACCCCTACCAGCACCTAGAGCAGGGCCTGGCAGATAGTAAACCAAACCTGTTGCTGTCGAGTTGATTCCAACTAATAGCGACCCTATAGGACAGAGTAGAACTGCCCAATAGGGTTTCCAAAGACTGCCTGGTGGATTCCAACTGCCAACCTTATGGTTACCAGCTGCACCTCTTAACCACTACCCACCAGGGTCTCCTGGCAGACATCAGGCACCCGCTAAATAATTGCTCAATTAACATCTACATTCTTGCAAGGCCCGGACTTTAGGATTTGACTCAGGCATCTGGCCTGCCACATTCCTTTTCTCCTTCACTCGCGACAGCACAATCACAAGAGAGTGACCCAGAAAAATTTATCCTGAGTTTAATCAGCAGCATAACATTCGTTGTTGATTTTTAACCACCCCCCATTACCACAGCAAAGGAGGCAGTCCTCTACAAGGTCCCTTGAAACTGAATAAAAGAAACTTCTTTGTGACAATGTAACAGTAAACAGATTCCACGGACTCTGCTCTGACTGGCACGCTGCCACAGGAGGGGGCAAAGTCTGAGGCTTGGTTTATTGTCTACACTAGAGATGGTCATTTGAGGATGTTTGTCAAACCCAGCCTCCTATCTATAGAAACTGGAGCAAAGGCAGCGCAACAGGGCAGACTGGAAACTGTGTGGGCAGGCTCTCCACAGGACTATCTTTAGTAGTTCCCTCTAGAAAAATGGGGCAGGAGCGGGCATTTAATAGACCCCCTTTACAAAGCGCTCACTCTCCTAGCAGGGCATACACCTTGGAGATTAAAAAAAAAAAAAAAACATGGTGTGCTGAGAGCCGCTGTATCCTGGGAATACCCCTGCCCATTGATGCAACAAGGCATAAGCAAACATCCCCCAGAACAATGCAAACAAACCAAGCAGGTGCAGTACGGCATTTTGAAAAGTGCTGGGTACATAATGTTTCCAAACTCCTTGGTCCTGAACACTGGTTATGGAGAAAAAACATCAGCTACCTATCTGCTAATTCCTTCCCATGTCCCTGTCAACTCCATCTCCCAGGAGTCATCAAAGAGAGGTCTCCGATACCATAGCTTTCCTGCTCCCTTGCCTTGGTGTGTCAGTTCATAAAAGCCTATCTATAAGGGCTCAACTGCCCTCTAAAATCATCTTACAGGAGAGAAGGAAGCGGGCGATACCTTGTTTGGTTGCTTTTTTTTCCTAGCAAGCTCATAGCTGCTAACAGAATTCTCCAAAATGGGTTAAGTACTACTACTCTACAATTGGGGACACACAGTGCCTCTAACTGAAGATGCCCTTGGGGGAGATGGCACCTGCCTTACCTAATGCTAAGCCAGGGTCTCTAGACACCTCCAGAAGCAGGGCCTTCTGGGTGGAGGGGAAGTCAGGATGGAGTAAAACAAACCAAGGGTGACCTTCAGGAGCTCAGCAATGGGCTCTTTACTTGAAGTAATGGGAGTATCTGCTCTGCCCCAGGATCAGAAACCCGTCCCCGCCCTCACGCCACAATATCTCCTTTTCCTCCCCTCCCTGGGCACACCCCTAAGAGACACCTGGAGTCCCGGTTCTGCCACTGGCTGGCTGCATGATCTTGGGCAGGTCAACTTTGTGCCTCTAGGGCTCAAGGGCGTCATCTGTACAATGGGGATCACACCACAGGGATGGTGTGAGGCTCAAAGGGGATAAAACACGGTGCGAAAGCCCCTTCTTAGAGGTTGAGTCCTCGCCCACCTAAGGGATTAGTGTGATGACTAACTAACCCCCTGGTGCCAGCTTCTCGCCTCTGGAGACCCCGCTCCGTCTCCCTGCCGCGCCTCCCTCAGGCCCGGGTCTTCGGGCCGTGGGTGGGGGACAGAGGCTCCCCCTTTGGAAGGGCCCGGGGGTCAGCCGGCGCCTCCCGGGCCTGCGACCCCGCCCGGGCCCTCTCACCTCCATCGGTTGATCCCGACCGAGGAGGAGGCCGCGAACCAAGGGTCGAGGATGTAAACGCAGCGTACGCAGCGCGCCCCGCGCACAGCCGCCAGCAGCGCCGGGTTGTCGTGGAGTCGCAGCCCCTTGCGGAACCAGTGCACAGAGGAGGCGCCATCCATGCTGGGAATGGGCACCAGGGCCGCCGCTCCCGCCGTCACCACTGCCGCCGCCATCACCGCCTAGACTGCTCTGGCCGGCGGCGCTCCGCCCCCGACAGCGCCGCGGGCCCCACCTCCAGCCCGCCCAGTGACCTATGACGCCTCCGCGGCTTGCCGTAGCTCGGCCCCTGGGGCTCTGGAGCGCCTCTATCATTGGCCGAGCGCCTCCCTCCGGGCGATTGGCTCAGCGGCGCGAGATGAGGGCCCGCCCCCTCACGTTCCCACCATGTGTCGCCGCCTGGGAGGAGCCCGCGGTCTTGGCTGCTGACGCAGGCGGGCGTTCCCAGTGGAGGCCAGGGCGTAGGCCGGGCCTCAAGGGACAGGATCTCTTCCAGGCGTTCTAGTCGGAGCCTGTTGCTAGAAGAAGATGCCTGGGCTGGTGGGCGTTGTTGTGACTCCAGCCAACAGCACTGGGCATATTTAGGATATAGCACCTACCCTGGGTGCCACTTGGGGGAGGGTGGGGCGCCAATGAGCAGTTTCCATCTAGTTTCCATCTTCAGCTTTGAGAGATCATTCAGCAAGTTAAATCTAATTGTCATAGGTATTATTTTCCCATAGATACGCAGCTGCTCTGTACCCCACTCTATTAAGTCATCTACGTCATTCTACTAAAGCTACCATTTATGGAGTGCATCTCCTATACAAGCAACGTGATCTTCTTACATAGACTTTCTACTTTACTACTTTCATTCAGTTTTGCCAGTTCTGTTCATTCAACCAAGGAGCTGTTACCCTAATTTTACAGATGAGGAAAACAGAGGCTGCTCCAGGTTGACTGACTAGGTCAAGATCATAAAACAAAAAAGAACTCTATCCAGATTATTTGGGAACCCTGGTGGTGTAGTGTTAAGAGCTACCTCTGCTAAATGAAAGACTGGCGGTTGGAATGCACCTTGCGCTCCTTGGAAACCTTATGGGGCAGTTCTACTCCAACCTATAGAGGGCTATGAGTCGGAGTCAATTCAAGGGCGATGGGTTTGGTTTTTTGTTTTTTTCCCCAGATTGTTCTCATTTTGAAGCCTCTGCTTTTATCCACAAAGCTGTGCTTCTCTCTGTGCTGAGCTCCTTGGCATTTGCAAGAGAAAAAGTCTGGAATGGAGGAGGCGTGCCCTGATAATGCAGCAGTGGAGTGTTTGGGAGTAGGGAGTGGGAATGTGCAGGATGTGGGTTGAGATAGTAATTATGCCATCAGATGAATTGATTTTCTTTTAGTTCTATATTTAGTAGACCTGATGGTACTATTAAATGCAAAGCATTGTTCTGGATTCTGTGTGGGATTTAGAGATGTGGAGGACACTGTCCCCACTCCTCTGGGAAGCCAGATGGGTCCTTGGGTGTCTTGCATACTGCCCCATTTCACTCTGCCCTTCTTCTTATCACTGCCCCTAGTACATGGTACTGGAATTGCTTGCTTAATTGTCTGCCCCATTAGACTATAAGCTCCTGGAAGATAGGGGTTGTGGCTTTACAAATGTATTTCCAGGGTCTATCCCAGTGCTTGGTATTTGATTCTCAAGGATTATTTGAGTAAAAGTTGAACAAGGACAAGAGTCTCAGGTTGTCAGGGACCTTAAAGGTCTATTCTAGTCCCCCTCACCTGACTCTGCCCTTATTTTTGAGTCTTCTCTCCAAATGCTTGCTGAATGAGTAGATGCCACCTCTTGTTACTTTTCTTTTCAGGCTTTGTGTTCCCACCTCTTTTGTGCCCCTCTTCTCTCCACAAGGTTGATGCTCTTCTAGGAATAGAATAGAGAAAGCAGGAAATGGTTCTTCCCAAGTAGCCTCAAATATGAGTACTCTCTTCCTCCTCTGAACTCCCATAATGCTTTATCTGTAGACTGTAAACTCCGTGAGGGCAGGGACTGTGCTTGTCTTGCTCATCGGTGTATTTCCAGCACCTATCCTGGTGCTTGACATGTAGTAGGTGCTCAGTGAATATTTGTTGAATGACTGAATGCCGTTTATCCCTTTCTATCTTATTAGGCTATTTTGAGAGGCAGTATGATGTAGTGGTCTCAGGCACAAGGTCTCAGGCATTGGAGTGATTAAGTTCAAAATCTCATTCTGCTTTAACTGTGTGTGACCTTGGGTAAGCTAGTTAACCTCTCTGTTCCTCACTTTCTTAATGCATACAATAGGGATGATAATAATTTCTAGGACATAGAAAGCACTTACTAAGCATCAGCTACTATTATTTTGAATGGCAGGATCTGTGTCTGATTTTGTCTTCCTTGTAACATCTAGCCCAGAGTCTTACGTGTAATGAATGCTTCATAAGTTGCTGAGTGAATAAAAGATTTTACTTACTTTTTTAAAGGGTCGTCAACATTATACCAATAATGGAAACTGAAGAGAAATAATTGCCATCAAGTCCAAAAACCTAACAAATCAATTTTTTCCCCATGTTTCCTCCTAGGCTCTGTCAATAAGCACCTAAGTTTTATGGCTTTAATCAAAGCAGAGGCACAGTTTTGTAGATTCTTTTTAAACTTAAAGTATTAAGCATATTCTATGTTGCTATGTCTTTGTTATTTCAATGACCATATAATCCTTCATCAAGTTGATAGGAAGACTTTTTTTTAAATTGCATATTGCTTGGATTTATTACCAGGGTAACGTTCAAAAACCAGGAAGTAAATCCGGCACTGGATAGAATATTGGAATGCAAAGTCCACTCTTGGTCTTTACACTTTGAAACGGACAGGGAGAAATTGGAGTGAGACCAAAGAGATGTGTAAATTGCTTAGGAAGTGAAATGTCATTGGGGGCGAGGCGTATCTAAGCATGGCAGGTATGGCACGTGCCCTGGGTGCCACTTGAGGGGGCATGGCACCAACGAGCGGTTTCTATCACTAGCTGTGACAGCTCATTCAGCAATTTAAAACTAATTGCCATAGACATTATTTTTCGTAGCTACGCCAGGACATCTCATTATTTACAAGCATTTCTGACCAGTGGTTGCTATGAGGATGCCAAACAGTTGCTCCTTGTTGCCAGGAAGGGTAGACCAAAAGAAGAAAGGCTTAAAGTAGGAGAGTAAGAGGTGGTTTTAAAGATGAACCAACTAGCCTGGAAGTGGATGGTGTCTTTCTTCCCTGATGATACTTAAGAAGACAGATCTGTTCACGTTTGTCCCTCTCTGTTAAAGTCCTGCATGGAGACTAGATGAGACAACTTTCATATTCCCTTTGAACGGCGAATTGAGTAAATATTTGATGACTGGTTGAAAGGTAACCAAGCACCGAAAGGAGAGGCATCCCTGACGAGTTTAAGTTACCCGCGCCCTCTAGTGGTGTGACTGGGAACGAAGCCGTGGCCCAGTTTCGGGCTGAGCCAAGAGCACCCCGGCCCTAGACTCCTCTCCTTAGTTACTGGCCTTAAGAGCTTGCAGCTGAGGCATTTCTATTTCCAAGACTTTACGCAAGGCTTACTTTGATGTAGTGACATAAAATGCTCATTGTTTGAACTATGCAGCTTGAGAAGCCGTAAAGCTTATTGAGAGCGTGGACTGTAAGGCTGGAAGGCCTGGATTCCATTCCAACTACCTGATTACTTACTTGGGCAAGTTACTTCACCTCTCTGTTCCTCAATTTCCTCATTTCTGAAATGAGGCTTGGCTTTTCATTCTCTTAATAATGTTTGGGGATGAATAGAAGTTCTTAATTTTAATGTGGTCCAATTTATCCATCTTTCCCTTTATGGTTAGTGCTTCGGTGTCTCGTATAAGAAATCTTTGCCTACTTCCAAGGTCATGAAGATATTCTCCTATATAATCTTCTTAAAACTTTATTGTCTGACCTTTCAAGTTAAATGTACAATCTACACATGGCGAGGGACTTCATTACCCAGGGCTAGATGGTTGGGAACTGGCTTCCTCTGTTTCCTGGGCCACTTTACTCCCAGAAGCCCTTGGGCCCAGGCTCTCTTTATGGATAGACAAGAGAGAAGGTAATATGGTGCTTCCCATGCCTGCCGGCCAGCAACTAAACATAACCCCAGAGCTTCCAGTGGTGGTTCTCAAATATAAGTGTTCCCTGGAGTCGTTTGATTAGCACATGTTCAAATTGTACGCGTCCCTGGGTTGTGTAAACAGTTTACACACTTGGCTGCTAACCAAAAGTTTGGAGGTTCGGGTCCATACAGAGGCACTTTGGAAGAAAGGCCTGGCAATGTACTGAAAAAAGCTGTCATCGAAAACTCTATGGAACACAGTTCTGCTCTGACACACATGCGATCACCACGAGTCAGAATCGACTTTTTTTTTTTTAATGATGTTATGTTACTATTATTATTGGTAGCAGCAGCCACAGAAGCCTCTAGGTTCTCTCTTTCCTGCCCAATAGCAAGGACGCAGTAAAACCTTCCACACACTCCAAGCTTGTAAATGTTTATTATACTGATTTTTGCTGGAAAATGGTGGAAACAGCTAGATGGAGCCCCTCCGGGAAGCTTCTCATCTGTGGAGGTGGAAAAAGAAGGGCATTTTAACTGGGACAGGCAACAGGGGCCATCCCATTAGCTCTGGTTCATAGAGATGCTGCCATATTCCCTCTGTGTTCTGTGCCTTGCTTAACCCCTCACAGATATGGCCAGGCTTCCAGAGGATTTGTATTCTAAGAATGAAGTTGTGACATGGTGGCCTGAGGCTGAATCTGGTCCACACATGTGCCATACATGCTGACACAATACATATATATATATTTAAATTTTATTAATTTTGTTGTTGAGAATATACACAGCAAAACATACACCAATTCAAGTTTCTACATGTATAATTCAGTGACATTGACTACATTCTTCAGGTTATGCAACCATTCTCACCCTCCTTTTCTGAGTTGTTCCGCCCCCCATTAGCTTAAACTCACTGCCTCATACAATTATTTAAAAAATTTGAGCCATTGTTTAAAAGCCAGGAGATTGCATGTAAAAGTTTAGATTTCTGGCTCCTTTTGCAAAATTAGAAGTTCGAGCGATATAGGGCCACATTTCCAAATGGCGAAATCTGAGAGGAGCTGAGTAGTAGCTTCCCTGGTTAGACATGTCCAGCTCAGCAGCCCCCCACCCAGCTCACCTCCCTCATTTATGTTACTGTTGTTCTCTGTTGGCACTTCCATTAGGAGTTGACTCCTGTGATGAATAAGTGTCCATCTTCTCTGCTGCCTTGGTTTCCTGGTGCTGCTATAAGAGAAATACCACAGTGGATGGCTTTTAAAGAACAGAAATTAATTTGCTTACAGTTTAAGAAACTAGAAGTTTGAATTCCAGGCCCTGGCTCTAGGGGAAGGCTCTCTTTCTGTCTGCGCTGGGGGAAGAAACTTGTCTCAGCTTCTGTTGCCCTGGCATGCCTCCTTTCGTTGGTGATCTTCACGCTACATCTATCTTCTGCCGGTTTGTGTTTTCTTCTGGGTCTAATCTACCGTTTTTATAACTCAGAAGCGATTAGGTTTAGGACACACGGGACACGGATATGATCTCGTTAACATAACAAAGAAAACTATTCCCAAAAGGAATTACATTCACAGGTATAGGGGTTAGGATTCCAACACGTGTTTGAGAGGACACAATTTGATCCATAGCACCTGCTATTGGAGCAGGAGGTAGGGAAGCAGAGAGGGAGCAGAGGTCTACTTAGAAGAGGGCAGCAGAGATGGATGTGGGATGGAGCTCAGGCATCTTGCGTTACCCATCACTAGCTCCTCCAGGGCAGCTCTCTTGTATCCAGCAGGCTCTCTTCTCAGAGCTAATGCATGCTCCATGCTGGGTGGTGGAACAGGCCTGGGAGGCAGAGGGGACAAAGTTTCATCACTCCTTCTGGTGCTGTTTTTGTTAGTTGCCATCAAGTTGACTTCAACTAATGGTGACACCATGTGTTACAGAGTAGAACTGCTCCATAGTTTTCTTAGCTTTAATCTTAACAGAAGCAGATCACCAGGCCTATCTTCCGTGGTACTGCCAGCCTTTAGGTTTGCCATCAAACTCAAACCATTTATGTCACCTAGGGACCATTCCTCTTTCTGCTACCCTGTAATAATCACGTCAACTGTTTATGTACCTAGACAGTATGCTAAGCATGTAGCACACCTTATCTCAATCATTGCACCACTCTCTGGAGTAGGAGTTATCATCATTCTTATTTTACAGATTAGGCAGCTGAGGTTCAGAGACATCAAGGCATTTGCCTAAGGTCACACAGCTAGGAAGTGGACAGGAACTGTGGCTGCAGCAGAGATGTTCTCTTGCTCAACCGAAGTCATGCGGCTGGTTGATGGCAGAGCTCAGTTTCTAATTCAGATCCAACTGACATCAAACCCCAGAAGCTGAAAACTGGTGGCGAGAGGAACAACTAGTTTGGCCAGCAATATTTTTGAAAATTTGGAATTTTGGACCTTTTGCTGGGCTACCTGCCCTCCACCAGTACCTGTTGCCTCATGCCCTGGCCCATTCTCTCATGTGTGTTTCCTGGCCTCAGGAGGTAGTGACAACCCCTGCATGGTCTCTCGAAGTCCTGCAGTCTAACCTCAGGTGAGCTTGAGCTCTTGGTTCCTTCAGTGGTGTTACTAAGGTTGGTGTCACCCCCACCTAGACCTCCTCTGGTGCCAGACCATACAGAATGCTTAGTAATGTTTTTTGTACTAGCGTTACTTGTATATCATAATTTCCGTATATGACTCCTTCTTTTCCTTTTATCACTACTTCATATAGTTCACAAATACTAATTACCACAATACTATTCCTAAAATGTCAGAAAATCCCACCCCGAAAATAAGTGGCTGTAAAAACACTGTCGGCAAGGAAAACAGCAGACTGTGTTTGTAGCCTGTGCGGATGAAACCACGTGATTTGAAGCATCACTGTAAGTGCGTAATAATGACAGCTCTGACCGGAGGAGGACATTAGCAGGTCCAAAAAGTAAATTAGCATAGAGTTTTAGTCTAGTAGGTATACTGATACACGTAAGCTGGGCTTAGGAGAAACGTTTTTGTTGTAACTAACTACAGGGATATTTTTATAAAAAATAATAAATTTCTTCTGAAACACTGCAGAGAATTTTATAGATGGTCATTTTGGTGTCCCTTCCTCTGACAGTGTTACCCAGTGTGATCCACACCCCTATACCGCCCCCCTAGTGATGCCACTGGGTTCCAGTAAAGAGCTGGAGATCTGTGTTTGTATCTGTTGACCCCACCTCACCAGGATTTGCAAGAGTTGAGAGTAGAGACTAATATGGTTTGGGTTCAGGCTCAGCTCCCCAACCATCATGCCGTAATGGGGGGGGCTCCCTCTCTGGACTGAAAGCCTCCTATAAACCTTCTGTGGCTATTTTTTTGGCTATAGGACAACCTGGGAGTCAGGCCATTGGCCTGGCAGAAATGCAGTTGTCCCCAGCCCCACCCCTTCCTTAGACTGGCGTGGGGCTCCTCTGACAATACCACCTTCTCCCAAGCCAGCTTCCACCTAGACAGAAAGACGATGGGTCACTGGGGACTGTAGGAATAAACAAAGACCACCCAAATCAGAACAAAAGGGGCTACTTACTCAGAATTTGCTGTAACAAGGGAGTCAGCCACCATCACCTGTATTTGGCAAAGACTCAAAGGCAGGCAGAGGAGTGGGAAAGTGTAGAGTCAAAAGAAGGGAAGGCTTCAGGCGTGCTCCAATTGGAGATTGTTGGCACGGACGAGTTGGAGGCAGGCTAACGAGAAGCAGGGCCTCTTATGTGATTGGTTAGTCCTGAGTTGGGAGTGGCGGTGGGGGGCAGAAAATAGGGAAACTGGCCATCATTGACCCAGTCCTGTCAGTTCTGGGCCAGTTTCTGCAGGGGCTGTAGTTTGGCTTCTGGGATGACTGCTGCAGAGGTTATGGACCAGCTTTCTATTGCCATGTATGGTCTGGCCATTGTCCATCTCTATACTCAGCCTCTCAGCATGCGGAGAGGGTACCCAGCTATGTCATCTGGGGCGTGTTGCTAACCTCTTTGGGTTTTCTCATCTGTAAAATAGGGATGCTAATAGTATTTCTCTTAGAGTGTTAATAGGTGTTACGTGATTAGAATAGTACCTGGCATGGGGTGAGCACCCAACAAATGTTAGCTATTATGATGATGATGATGGTGCTCAGTGGAAAGGGCACTGGCCGGTGGAGCAGGTCTGGGTAGCTCCAGTCCTGGTTCTGCCCCATCACTCTGACTTTGGGCAAGTCAGCCATACTCTCTGAGCCTCAGGCCCGCCTGTAAAACAATGGAGCTGGACTCAGTTTTTCTCATCTGGCAATTAGGGAAGAAAAACAATCTCATGTTTCTGTGACGCTTTATAGATTATAGGACAATTTTATGTAGGTTGACTCCTTAAATCATCTCTTAAATTAGAAAAATTTTCTTTTTTTTTAGTAGGAGGAAAAGGATCTAGGAGGTTATGTGATTTGGCTAAGCCCACACAGATTTGAGGCTAGATAAGCCCACACAGATTTGAGACTATATCTTTTGACAGCCTGCCATCTGACCCACACCTGCCATCTGACCCACCCTAAGACTGTCTCCTCCCCTCCCCCCGGCCAACCGTCCTCCATCATAGGCTCCTGGCACATCTGGCCCAGGTGCTTCAGAGAAGCAGGCTTTGCTGTCCTTTCTGAGTTGGTTTCAGGTCCTAAATTTAGCTCTTTCACAGGAGCCGAGGTATGTGGTGGGGGCAGGGTCAGGGGCTGGGTAAAGGCTGTGTCTGGTATGGCAGCTTCTCCATCCATGTAGTACTAAGCAAGTCATTTGACCCTTTGGGACCTCAGTTTTCACATCTGGCAAATGGGGAACAAAAACAATCTCATGCTTACGTGGCACTTTGTAAATTGTAGAGCAATTTCACGGACATTGACTCCTTAAATCATCATGTTATCTTTTAAATTATAACTAATTTTTTTAATGTTTCCTTTTTTAACATGAGGAAAAGGATCAGAGAGTAATGTTAAGTGATTTGGCTAAGCCCATACAGATTTGAGTCTAGATCTTTCGATCCTAAGATCTGGCCTCTTTTCATTCTTAGATGCTCTCACCTTTACCTACATCGTGGGATTATAATAAGGATAACATGAAAATACAAAACTTATACTAGATAAACTGCACGTTTTTATGGTTGAGAGCCACACTGCTTGGGTTCAAATCTTAGTTCTGCCACTGATTAGCTGTGTGGCATTAGAGAAATTACTTAACCCCTCTGTGCCTCATTTTTCTCACCCGTGAGGTGGGAGATGATAATAACTCCCACTACATGGGGTTGTTATGGGGCTTAAATGAGTTACTATTTGTCAAGCACTTTCAATAGTGTCTGATACCTTGTACAGTTTAAGTGTTTCCCAAATTAAAAAAAAAACAGCTGCCCTGCCAATCAGCTGTGTGACCTTGAGCAGACAGAAACATCTTAGATTAAGGTCAGGAGCCTCGTGTTCTACTTTGGGCTCAGCCACTGATTTGCTCTGTGATCTCAGAACTTTTCACCTTTCCATGCATTAGTCTCCTCAACTGCAAAATGAGAGGCTTGGACAAGTTCAATGATTGAGCAGCATTTTTTTTGCACAAAGATCAAGTTAGGAAAAAATAAAAACTTTTTGGGCCACATCTTATCTATTTGAATCCACTGGGTAGGGGGAGGGGGAGATATTCCAATGTAGTGGGGCTGCCTGGGCTACTGTCCCAGCACCCTTGGGGACTGACCTATGGGGTCCACAGGAGTGGTCTGAGTGACATATGTGACACTGTCTAGCGGTATGGGACACCTGAACCAATGACACCCCCACCCCCAGGACCTGGGGAAGCTGACATGCAGGTGAGACTGAGCAACAGTGGAGCTAAGGTACATTAATGGTGGCACCCTGCAGGATGGTCATGAATTCCCACAGCTGGTAGCCCCAGAGACTTCCGGCTCCTGTGGTTTCTGAGGCCTTGCTTCTCTGATCTTCCTGGCATTCCATAAGAAACACACATTTCCTCCGAATAACCCACTCCTCCTTTACTTAGGCTAATGGGGGCACAAACAGTTAAGCATTTGGTTGCTAATTGAGAGGTTGGTGGTTCAAATCCACCTAACAGCCTTTTAGGAGACAGACCTGGTGATCCGGTTCCACAAAGATCACAGGCAAGAAAACCCTATGGGGCACTGTAAAACATGGGTTGAGAAATAACCTCAGGGCACCTAACAAAAACAATGCATCAGTTATCTATTGCTGTGCTACAAAAAAAAAAAAAAAAAGCACCCCAAAATTTAGAGGCTTAAAGCAATGATTTACTCTTTCTCTGAATTATGTGGGTTGACTGGGTGGTTTTTCTGTGGGCCTCACCTAATGTTACTTATGTGGCAAATTCATCTGGCAGATGGGCAAGGGCTGTTGGCTGGGGTGCCTTTGCTCTCCATGTGGCCCCTCTACATGGCTAGCTTAGGCTTCCAGATAACATGGCGACCTTGGGGCCAGGGAGAATGGTGTTCTCATCACTCTTATGGTCTGGGGTCAGGGGCCCTGAATGTTACTTTTTAGTATTCTGTTGGTCAAAACAAGTCACAAGGTCAGCTCTGATTCAAGGATTCAATAGACTACACCTCTTGATGGGAGATGCAGTACGTGCATATGAGAATGAGAGGAATGGAAGGTGACCTGTGTGCAGACAACTATTGCAACTAGTTTTGGTTGATTTCTCTTACTTGTAGCCAAAAGAAATTTAACCAATATATTCTATGACTTACAAATTCCCACCCACCACTCGGACTCATCTCCCACCTTCTCTCAGCTACCCTGGTTTTACTTCTCCTCACACCAACCGCATTCCACCCCAGAGCCTTTGCACTTGCCAATCCCTCTGTCTGGCACATTCTGACCCTAGATCTTCTCCTGACCATGCCTTTGCCACATTTAGATCTTTACTTACATTTTTACTAAAAGAGGCTTTTCTGACTCCCCAAACTAACTAGGCTTTATACTTTTTGTGGCACTTACTATGTATTATTTATCTTTTGTCTTTTTGTTCATTTGTCATTCTTTCCTTACTAAGAATGCAGGGACACTGTGATTTCTAAGGCTGAAGTCTTCTTTAAACCAAACAACCGTGTAGCTTGACTAGTAAAGAATGTCTGCCTTGAGCATTTTGCCCTTTTAAGAGCTATCTATATGGGATGTTTACCTGTATTTCATTGACTATGCAAAGGCATTCGACTGTGTGGATCATAACAAATCATAAATAACATTGCGAAGAACGGGAATCCTGGAACACTTCATTGTGCTCATGAGGAACCTGTACATAGATCAAGAGGCAGTCGTTCGAAGAGAATGATGGGATACTGCGTGGTTTAAAGTCAGGAAAGGTGTGCATCAGGGTTGTATCCTTTCTCCATACTTGTTCAATCTGTGTGCTGAGCAAATAATCTGAGAAGCTGGATTATATGAAGAACGGGGCATCAGGATTGGAGGAAGACTCATTAACAACCTGCGTTATGCAGAAGACACAACCTTGCTTGCTAAAAGTGAAGAGGACTTGAAACACTTACTGATGAAGATCAAAGACCACAGCCTTCAGTATGGATTGCACCTCAATATAAAGAAAACAAAAACCCTCACAACTGGACCAGTAAACAACATCATGGTAAATGGGGAAAAGATTGAAGTTGTCAAGAATTTCATTTTACTTGGATCTACAATCAACATCCATGGAAGCAGCAGTCAAGAAATCAAAACATGCATTTTATTGGGCAAATCTGCTGCAAAAAAACCTCTTTAAAATGTTGAAAAGCAAAGATGTCACCTTGAAGACTAAGGTGTGCCTGAACCAAGGCCATGGTATTTTTGATCGCCTCCTATGCATGTGAAAGCTGGATGTTGAACGAAGAAGACTGAAGAAGAATTGATGCCTTCGAATTGTGGTATCGGAGAAGAATACTGAATATACCATGGACTACCAAAAGAAGAACAAATTTGTCTTGGAAGTACAACCAAGATTCCCATTAGAATGGATGGCGAGACTACGTCTCACATACTTTAGCCATGTTATCAGGAGGAACCTGTCCCTGGAGAAGGACATCATGCTTGGTAAAGTACAGGATCAGCAGAAAAGAGGAAGACCCTTAATGAGATGGAGTGACACAGTGGCTGCAACAATGGGCTTAAGCATAGCAATGATTGTAAGGATGGCGCAGGACCGGGCAGTGTTTGTTCTGTTGTACATAGGGTCGCTGTGAGTTGGAACCAACTTGATGTCACCTAACAACAACAACAACAACAACATGAGATCAAATTGTCAACAGAAACTCAAAAGATTAGATACGAAACTTAGGCAGCAGTTGAATTTATTATGTTAATGATGCAGGAACAATTTGGAAAAGGAGGATGAGAATGGCTGCACAAATTTCAAAAATGTAATCAGTGCCACTGAATTGTACATGTTGAAATGGTTGAATTGGTGTATGTTCTGCTGTGTGTATTCTCAACAATAGCCAAACAACAACAATGGCAACAAATTAAAGAGCTCGTTTAGGCAGTACATATACTAAAATTGGAACGATACAGAGATTAGCATGGCCCCTGTGCAAGGATGACATGCACATTCATGAAGTGGTCCAGATTTAAAGGAAAAAAAAAAGAATACAAGGACTATGGTCTGTTTGGATCTCTGATGTATGCCTGGCACATACTGGGCACTCAGTAAGTATTTACGGAAAGAAAGAATGCATTTTAATGCTTTTTGCTTTTTAGATGTTATAATATTAATATTCACAAGGAACTGACATGGCTAAAAGACAATAAATTCCTGTTCTTTAAAGCCACTCACTTGTGGTATCTATGTTATGGCAGTTGTAGGTGACTCAGACAGTTCACCTCTGATATTCTCCATTTTGGTTTTTTGTTTGTTATTTCTTTCCTTGTCCTTTACCACAATTACATTTATTTGATTGTTTCCTTGTTTTTAGTGCCTTGTCAACTGTTTGTCTCCCTAGTGCTTGGTGCAGAGTTAGCGCTTAATAAAGAGACTGATGTTTGTTGATGTCGATAATAACAATAGGTCACAGTACGCCAGGTACAATGGTAAGCATATTACATGTATTCTCAACCATCTTGTGTGGCCGGATGGGAAAGGATTATCCCCATTCCTCAGGCAGGAAAAGTGAGGTCCAGAAAGATTAGGGGACTTGCCTAAGGCTGTGTAGCTTCTAAGAAGTGGAACCTAGGTCTCCTGACTCCTGTTAAAGTGCTCTTCAAAGCAGCAGTGAACAGCAGTGCCTTCTGAAGGAGAAGGTGTGTGGCAGCATTGGACTAGATCACTGTTCTTAAAATTCTCCCTCCTTACTATTTTTTTTTTTCCTACTGGGCAGCCTGGCTTCTGCATTCCTGGGCCACTGCTTTCAGAAAAGGATAAGAGAGAAGGTGAGGTAGTCTGGGCTGTCAGAGGAGGGGGCATCATTTCTGCCTTCCTACATAGTAACATTCTTGGAGGAGGTCGAGGGCTCTTTAAATACCATAGAGATGAGCTGGGGTGGGGGTTGGGGTGCTTCGGGTAGGAGCAGGCTGGGATGCTGGAAGATTGACTGCAAGCGGTTCCCTAGGCTTCATCTGCATCAGAATTGGGGTCTGTGGCTGAGTGTGAATTCCTGCCTGTCTGCGCACACTGCCATCTGTGCACACTGTGTCTTTGTGCGTATGTCTGTGTGGGGGTGGGTGGGCGGGGTTCTGCATAATGGGCTGTCCAATTTTTCCTGAGAGTTGGGGCCCCCTGAATTTTTTTTTTTTTTAATTTATAAATTCATTTGAGATTTGAGATGAAGCTATGCATCTTTTGTCTGCACTTTTTTTTTTTTTGGTAAAAAGTTAAATTTTAGGTGTCTCTAGTTTTTTCTTAAATCTTGCCCAAGAAAGTGCAAATAACATCAAGAATGTTGCCCCATACAAAGGGTGCCCATTCTGTGCTTAAGGGACCTGGCAGTGGCATTTGAGGCCCTTCACACCACCGCCCCCTCCCTCCCTTTCTGACCTCCTCTCCACACCTACTTGCCCTGACTTCGCTTCGCTCCCCAGAGGTGCTCTGTCCCTGGATTGGCCTTGTTCTCCTGGCCAGTCTACCCTTCCTCCTATATCCTGGAGATTCCTGCTCACCTAGTAAGACTCAGTTCAAACATCCTGTCTTGTAAAGACTTGGCTGATTCTCCCCAACTTGGTGTTTCCATCTTCTGAGTCTTTAAGACAAACACGTTATATTTCCACGATTGCATCGCTTATGAGATTTTGACATGTGTTCACATGTGAGCCCCCCGGAAGCACGTTTGGGTCTTCATGTTAATACCACCTACCACAGTGTTTGGCACACAGCAGGTACTCAGAAAAGTGATAGGTTAAGGACACTGTGGTTAAGGACCCATGTTCTGAAGGCAGTGTGCCAGTCTGAATCCTAGCATCGCCCCCTCCTTCCTGTGATCTGAGCTCTCTGCGCCTCAGCGTCCTCATCTGTAAAATGGGGATTGGTGATGGCAACCATTTCACAGTTTTGTTGTGAAGATGAATGATGAATATAAAGCACTCAGCACAGTTTCTACCTTACAGCAACTCAGAAACCAAACACACTGCTCTCCAGTCTATTTCGACTCATAGCTACCCAATAGGATGGAGCAGAACTGCCCCATAGGGTTTCCAAGGCTGTAAATCTTTATGGAAGGAGACTGCTACCTCTTTCCCCTGTGGAGTGGCTCGTGGGTTCAAACAGCAGACCTTTCGTTAGCAGCCACGCTCTTAACCACTGCGCCATCAGGAATCCTTCTGTATATGGCAGCTACTGCTAATATGGAGGAAATCCTGGGTGGTGCAATGGTTAAAATGCTCGGTTGCTAACCGAAAGGCTGGAGGTTTGAGTCCACCCAGAGAGGCCTCAGAAGAAAGGCGTGGTGATCTACTTCTGAAAAATCAGCCATTAAAAACCCTAAGAACGACCCCTGATGGCTAGTGCTTTGAGGTGATCTGTCAAACTTAATCCAAAATTACCCCCTGAAGTGATATGTAAGACAAACAGTAGTTTAGCGTGTCGTTGTCAGGTGCCAGGGAGTGGACACCAACTCATAGCAACCCTACAGGACAGCGTACAACGGCCCCATAGGGTTTCCAAGGGGCAGTTGGTGGATTTTAACTGCCAACCTTTTGGATAAGCAGCTGAGCTCTTTAAACCATAGTTTAGCTTAGTTAGTGAAGAATGTTTGCCTCGAGCTTTTGTGCTCTTTTAAAGAATTATCTATATGGGATCAAATCAACAATAGCCGCTCGAAAGGTTAGATGAGAAGCTTAGAGGGCAGTGAGTTTAATGGTAATGGCGGTAGACTCATTAGGAAACGGAGGGTGAGAACGGTTGTACAACTTGAATATAATGTCACGACACTGTACATGTAGAATACATGTAGAAATTGTTGGAATGGTGTGTGTTTTGCTCTGTATATTTTCACCAAAAAATAACAAATTAGAAATAAAGAAAGAAAACCTTATGGAGCACAGTTCTACTCTGACACACATGGGGTTGCCAAAAGTTGAAATAGACTCAGTGGCGACTGGAAAATTTGAAAGTTGAGGTCTAGGCACCCACCTCCCAGGAAGGACCCTTGGCATTTGACCCTTCTGGATGGAGCCCTTCCCAGACAAAGAACAGGCTCTTTATATCTCCGGCTGCCTCTGTATCTAAGGTATGGTAGGTGCCCTGGGTGCCACTTGTCGGGGGAGCCACTGAGCAGTTACTATTGGCCATCGCCAGCTGTGAGAGACCATTCAGCAATTTAAAATTAATTGCTATTTTCCATAGACATGCCCAATACCCATACACCCTCAGCCCTGCTAGGACCTGAGCTTGTTGAGGGCAGGGGCGAGTCTTCCTGCCCTGTACACAGGCACAGCTTCTCCACAGGGCTGTTCATAAACCCCACCCTGTCGTGCCTGCCCTCCCTTCACTCACTCCACACACAGGATATCGTACCCTCTTTTTTTTTTTTAATTAAATCACAAATAATTCAGGGCACTCAGCCCCACCAACTTCATTGGAAACCATGTGAGGTGACCTGGATCGGGGGAAGGGGTAAGGGGAGAAGACCTGCTCTCCCCAGGCCTTCACTACAGGGACTAAAAACATCAGAAATCACCTCGAGGAGATGGGGGGTTCAAAATGCCAGGGCTTGAGCCTGCCAGAAGGGGGAGGGGGAGTGAAAGCCACCCCTGAGGGCTGGTGTGGTGCGGAGACAAGCAGGTTCTCTCAGACCTGAACCTCAGGGAAGAATTCAAATGCTCATTTATCATCTTTGCAGGGAGAAAGGCTCAGAATCAGGTTGCCTCACCATCCCCACCTGGACCTGGGGGTGCACAGTGCCAAGCACGCTGAGATGGAAGGCTTTGGGCCCAGACCCTTGCTCCATCAGCTCCACCTGGGGATGAAGGATTTAGGGAAGGCAGGGCTGGGAGCCCGCAGGAGGCTCCCTGGCTCCACAGGGGAGGAGTGAGGCATGTGAAACTGGTGTCTGGGTAGGGGGAAGGGTGTTAATGATGCTGCTTAACCTGTAAAAGATGTGTGGTTCAGAAGCTGGAAGTGGGGGGTGCAGGTGTTGGGGAAGGGAGCTTTTCTATGATCCATGCCATTCCCAGGTCACTTCCCAGCAGCCCCTGGGGGTACCAGGGCCAGTCACGGGGACAACTGACTTTTCACCTCCTTCCACCGGGCCTGCTAGTCTCAGGGCAGAGAAGAGGGAATACCTGCCCATTCCTTCCCTCAAGCCTAGCCCTCGCTTTGCTAGAAAGGAAGGTTGGTTTGTAGGGCCAAGGTCTTGCTGCCTGCTCAGGGCCTTGAAGTGTGAGTTTCCCAAGCCCCTTCAGTTGGCCTGTGGTGGGACTACACCCCCAGCTCCCCTGAGTGTAAGTGAGGACTTAATGGCATCACCAATACTGCCCCTGAAAGCTTGCAGCCCATCCCCAACCCGAGGGGGTGTGGAGGTAGACAGGTCCTGGGATGGGGGCAGAGGGGTGGCACCCTCTCCCCCTCCCCAGTAGCTAGTGCTCTTCCAGAGAACCAACTGGCTATTCCCATGGGGGGACCCTTTTCCCTAGGGGAGGACAAAAACCCAGAAATAGGAAAGAGGGTAGAGATATTTGGCAACTTTCTGTTATTACTTGGAAGCATCAGTTCCTTTTCAATGTCCACTTTCTGTCAGGTCTGTACGCAATATTCCCTCCCCGCCACCTGTTCTGGGCTCAAAGGGACAGGCTTCATTGCTGTCCCGGCCCAACCCTGAATGTTCTCAGGGGGTGGACCATCCCAGGGCCCTGGGAGGAACTCATACCCCTAGGGGGCTCTTCTCGCCCTCCTTGGGGCTGGGCTCCTCCTGAACCTTCTTCATCTCCCAACCCCTGACCCAGGTGTAGGCAGAGGAGCCACCCAGCACCATCATGTTGCTTGTCCACCAGAGGAAGCTCTTGGTCTCCTCATAGTAGAGGACAGCCAGCACCGTCTGGGCACAAGCCTTGGCCGTGCCCGACACGTTGTGGGTCAGGGGGCTGGTGAACTTGATCTGCAGTCCTGTCACGTAGCCAATGGCGAAGCCGAACAGGCCGCCCAGCGTCATCATACCCCAGAAGTGGGCGCTGCCCAGGTGGGCGAAGCTTCGGAGGGCCTGCAGCTCCCCCAGCAGCAGAAGCAGGGGCAGGAAGAGGACGCAGGCGTTGGCATTGTTGTAGAAGGTCAGGCGCCAGATGCTGCCGTCCACCGCCGGGAGCACTTTCTTGGTGTAGATGGCATTGAGTGAGACACAGAGGCTGGCCAGCACGCCAAAGAGGGTGCCCACCCAAGACAGGGTACCCTCTGCCCCCTCCTGGTCCACGCCAAGCCAGAAGCCACCTGCAGCGGGGGAGAAGAAGGATGATGACAGGGAGGAGGAAGGGCAGAGAATTTTGACACCAAAGTTCATGACCTGTACAATGCTGCCCTCACAGCCCTGTCCTCTCTACCCTCCTTTCCACAAATATGTCCAAAGTCTCTACTACGTGCAAAAGGCTATAACAAGGCCCCAGAAATGGCCCAGGACAAGACAAAGCTCTTCACGGAGCTTACATCCTAGCAGAGGAGAAAGGCGTTAAAGCAGTTCATTTCCCAGTTACTCATTTAATTGTGGCAGGATCTCTAAAGCAGTACAGCGTGCTATGAGAACCCCTAACGGGAGACTGTGCTGGCCTGCAGTATCTGGAAAGTACCATTTGAGCTGAGGTCTGGAGGATGAGCACTGCTTAGCAGTTAAGGTGACCTTGGGCAAGTGACTTCAGGTCTCTGAGCCTCAACTTCCTCTTCTGTAAAATGGGAACATACCACGTAATCACGACAGTGAGCAGTAAGGTGGAATTATTTGTGGTCTGAAGTTGTCTGGGACAGCCACTCTCATGCCACCTCCTTGTTAAAGAGCCTCTATGGCCTCACACTGCCTACCATCAAGTCTACGCTCCTCAGCCTGGTACCCCACTCTGGCCTTCCCACACTCTTGTCACCCTTCTCCTGAGCCCTCCTTCTGCTCGCCTTCCTTCTCACCCTGGGGTTTGATGAACCAAAACCAAACCTGTTGCCATTGAGTCGATTCCAACTCATAGTTGACCCTATAGGACAGGGTAAAGTTGCCCCACAGAGTTTCCAAGGAGTGCCTGGTGGGTTCAAACTGCTGACCTTTTGTTAGCAGCTGAATTCTTAACCACTATGCCACTAGGGTTTCCTGTCCTTGTTCATTTCCTGTACCAGAAAACCTTCCTTCCTCCAGAGCAAAGCCCACCTCCTCCAGGGGAGGCCTTTCCTGATATCCCAGCACCCAGACTTCTTCCCCTCCTCTTACTACCTGTGTTTTCCTTCAAAACCACTTGTCTGCCCTGGGCTGCCCATGGGGATAGTCTGGTCTCCTTAGGTAGACCCCACACTTCCAGAAGCAAGGGCTGAACCTTATACATGTTATATCCCCCGCCACAGCATCCAGCATCATGGGGTGTGGGAAAAGCAGGGTTGTTGGAGTCAAAGAGATTTGGGCTCCAATTGGGCCCTGCCATTCAGAAGCCGAGTGGCCTGGGACAAGTTACTTAACCTCTCTGAGTTCCAATTTCCTTCATCTATAAAGATCTGGTCGCTTTCTTAACCCCTCACTGCAACCAATCTACTCTCCACTATGGAGATCACCAGGGTGATCTTCCTAAAGTACAGATTAGCTCAGGCCCTGTCCTGGCTTAAAGCCCCTCCGTGAACCCCCATTGCCCTTGGGAAAAAGTCCAGACTCAACTGTCAGGGCTCAACTGTACCATGTGGAGTCAGCTTAACTGGGCAGCCTCATGTCTGTGAGCTCGTACTGGCCCAGCCACAAAGTACGCGTGCTCTTCCTTCTGCTGAGAACATTCTCTACTCACTCCTTTCCTTTCACCCATGCAGCACCTCCTCCAGAAAGCCTGCTTGGATTGCCCCTCCTTAATCCCCCACCTTCTGTGTCCCCATCACAGCCCCTACCACTTTAGCATAACTGTCATTTACTGGCATCCTTCATCAACACATCCTCCCTGAGTGCAGGAACCGAGTCCAGACTTGTATCCCCATAGCCTGGCACAGTGCCCAGCTTGCTCTTGGCTATAGATTAATATTTATTGAATGAATAAATGAATGAATGGAGGTTGTTATGAGTATTCTGAGTATGTCATACTGTGGTGGCTTGCGTGTTGCTATGATGCTGAAAGCTATGCCACCGGTATTTCAAATACCAGCAGGGTCACCCATGATGGATAAGTTTTAGCAGAGCTTTCAGACTAAGACAGATTAGAAAGAAAGGCCTGGCGATCAACTTCCGAAAATTAGCCAGCGAAAACCCTAGGGATCACAATAGAATATTGTTTGATATAGTGTTGGAAGATGAGCCCCCTAGGTCAGAAGGCACTCAAAATACACAGTGGCCACAACAGTGGACTCCAGCATACCAATAATCGTGAAGATGGCGCAGGACTGGGCAACATTTTGTTCTGTTGTACGTGGGGTTGCCAACTCTGGTGACAGCTAACAACAGCATGAGTATTAAAGAAGACAAGGGACCTAGTACCTTCTAGGCCCTCAACAAACAGTCTGTGCCTTTTCCTTGGCATAGCTCTGGCAGGTATCTGCCCTGTGTGGGAGGGCCACACCGCCGCCTCACCTGCTCAGCCAGAAGCACCACCTGTCCTCTGGCTGGTTACCTTTAGATCCAGAAGAGTTTGAAACCTCAAGGTTCCAGACTCCAGAGGGATTCTCAGCCAGGAGCTTTGGAAGGTACCATGTGACATGAGGTGGCAGGGAGAGAAGTCTGGGAGTACTTGCCAGCCTGCAACCCATCTTCCCCACAGGGAAGAAAGCGGGCCAGGTCCTGGGGCAGGTGAGGGGAGAACACCAGCCTCCCTGACTCCCTACCCCACCAGACCGGCAGGTCACTGCACAGTTCTCTGAAGCTATCTCACCATTGGCCCTTTTGATTACTTGTTGGACTTGGGCTCCGTTTCCCTAGTGACTACACCTTCTTGCCCCAAAATTCTCCTACCCATAGAGGTCTCCAGTCCTGACAGGCTCAGCAGGTCTGTAGTGAAGATTCCATTTCGGGGGGAGAGAGAGGAAGTGAGGCTAGGGGCTCCCGTTCCAGCTCCCCTGAGGGAAGGGGGACAGGTGTGAGGGCAATGTCAGGAGTGTCTTAGTGGCTCCTCTCCCGCTTACCTTGCCCTCCCCCGGCCAGCCTTCCCTCTTGGGCCTAGACTGAGCATCCCTAGATCCAGGGGAAACATTTTCTAGGACAGGTGGCATGGGATGGGCCTCTCTTACAACCAGTGCATTTCAGCCTGGGGTTTGGAAGCACATTGAAGAATATGTAGGCCAAACTGTGAACTTTATGGCACCCAGGAAAACCTGAACAGATTCACATAAAGGTCTCATCCTCGGATGACACAGCTACGGGGCACCCCGAGGGTATGGCATGCGGGAGGCTCTCCAACCCAGAGTGCTGCCCAACAAAACCTTCTGCCGTGACAGAAATGTTCTGTAATGCACTATCCAACATGGCAGCCACTAGTCACATGTGGCTATTGAGTGCTTGAAATGTGGCTACAGAATCTGGTTACACCAAAAAAGAATGAACGGAATTTTTTTATTTCATTTAGTTCTAATTAATTTAAGTAGCCATATGTGGCCAGTGACTACTGACTGGACAGTGCAGTTCTAAATCTTTCCTGGAAAAGAACAGAGCAGAGTGGTTAGAAACACAGGTCCAGGAGTCTGGTCGACCTGGCCAACTGGACCACTTATTAGCTGTATGGTTCTGGGTAAGTAACTTCACGTCTCTGAGCCTATGTTCTCATTTGTAAAATGGAGATGATCACAGTGATGCTACCTACCACCCAGGGGACCTCTCAGGAACAAAGGAGATGCTGTATGTGAAATGATTAGCCCAGTGTCATCATCAATGATTATTATTTCTGAGGGTCAAGCCTGGGAAGACAGCTAAGACCTCTCAAAGCACATCTCTGGGCACTGTCTCAGGCATTATCGCGAGCTGGCAAGATCAGAAGATGTATTAATTAAAAGATACATGGTCCTCTAGAAAGAGCACTGGGTGGCAGCAGGGCACTTGGGCTCTTGAGAGGCAACATAGTGGTCAAGCGTGTGAACTATGGAGCCAGACAGCTTGAGTTCAGATCCCAGTTCTGCCACTTATTGGCTGTGTGACCTTGGACAAGTTATTTAACCTCTCTGTGCCTTGGTTTTTCTTCTTTAAAATGTGGATTATAATCATACCTCTTTATGTGGACTAGTTGAGTTTGTATGGGTAAGAGTGCTTAGATCTGTGACTGGCATATTGTAAGCACTCAATCAATGTTAGTTCCTTTTGCTACCGCTGCTGCTCCTGTTATTATTCTAGCCCTGGCTGGGCCTCTAACTTGTTGGGTGACCTTAGGCAAGTCATTTGCTCTCCCTAGACCCCAGGCTCTTCTTTATATGACTGCTGCACCAAGAAAGCTGGGACAGATGAAGTCCAAAGATCTCGGAAGGGTTTTTCTGTTGTTTCAGCCCCCAATCCCAGCCCATTCCCCGTGGCCTAGCCACCACTCACCAATGATGATGCCACAGGTGAGCAGGGCATAGAAGGAGGTGGTCTGCTTGAGCAGCAGGTAGGACAGCAGCACGTTGAACACGGTGGTTAGTGAGCGGCCCACATTGTAGAAGGCCACCCCCACATACTTGAGGCAGAGGTTATTGAAGGTGATCATGCCGATGAAGACCACAGACAGCGGCAGGACACTGCGGGCCACTCTCAGGTCCAGGTGCAGAGTGGGAAAGTCCACAAAGCTGGGGCAGCAGGCGGCCAGTGTGCTGAGGCCCTTGCACAGCAGCGTGGTGACCAGGCACTGGTAGAAAGTGACGAAGATGGGGGTGTCCAGCCGCAGGGAGGGGCTGTCCAGCAGGTATTTGTTAAGGAACACCATGGAGATGGAAGTGACCCAGTACAGAGAGACCACCAGTGCGATCTGCAAAGCCCGCAGCAGAAAGGGCTTCTCCTCGCTGGCCTGGGCCTCTCCAGAGGCGTCGGAGGCCCCCATCAGTGCCATGTGCAGGATCCTGGACCGTTTCAGAGGCGCCCTGTTCATGGTGGCAGAACAGCTGGGTCACCTCACTGCCCGAACCCTGACTCCCTGGTGCACGGGGCTGTGAGGTCGTTTCTGCTTTCTGCAGCCCTCAACTGTCACATGGGTGTGGCTTCGAGGCCTCCCCACAGCCCTTCTGTTTTGGGGTGAGCCCAGCTGCGCTGCTCTACAACCTGCTTCTACCCTGCGGGCGCTCATGAGACAAGGCACGAGTAAGGAGTCGGGACAGGCTAAGATGATGGAGCAGGGCAGAGATGGCCGTAAGGGGAGAAGGGAGAGGATAGAATAGAAGGAGAAGGTGAGGGGAGAAGGAGCCGGGGGACTAATGGAGGGCGAAGATGCGAGAAAAGGGCGGAGGGACACTGTGGGGAAAGGATGCAGAAAAGGGTTTACGAGGGTGAGGGAAAAGTGAAGGGAGCAGAATGCAGGGAGGGCCTACGGGACGGTGGAAAGAGGGGTGCAGGGGGTGTCAGAGATGACCAGGGCGGGGGCCCGAAGAATGCGGAACAGGCCCGCGCAGTCCACCCGCGCCAGCTCAATCCTGGAGCCTCCGGAGGCCGCCTCCCCCGGCGAGGCGGGCCTAGGACACATTTCCTGACACGCCCCCGACCCCTTAAAGGGCCCGCACGCTCCGCGTCACTCTTAAAGCCACAGCCCGGGAAAAATGGAATTGGGGCGGGAGGCGCGCGTTGGCCCCCCAGCCAGCTGCCGGGCTCTGGCACGCCCCCCTCCTGCCCATGGTGGGGGAATCTCAGCAGTCGCGGAAGGCATCTCTGGGTGCTTGAGCTGCGCCCCCTTTCCTGGATATCTCTAGCCCCCCGTCCCGCCCACCCTCAGGTCGGTCTTCTCCAGAAGCCACCTGCTCCCCACTGGGCTAAGGGGCAGGACCATCCCGGCCGGGCCGCGCCCCCAGAGACTGGGCACCTCCTCCGGGCCCCTCCGCTTCCAGAGGCCCCATATCAGACCCACGTCTCTTCACCAAGCCCCGCTCAGTCTTCCAGAACCTTGTTGCAGTCCCTTCCTTCCCCACATTTTCACCGCCCCCTGTTCGTCTCCCCAGCCCGAGATCCCGGTCAGGGTGCCCAGAGACCGGAAGCCGCTCCGTCCATTCCAGACCTCAACTTGTCCACCCTGATCCCTATTCGAGACCCTTCCAGAGGCCGGGATCTGAGCTCCCTGAGCCTCAATGCAGCGCCCCTCCCCGTCACTCCCCGCCCCCCTCATTTCAGTGCCCCCGGCCCCCTGCCGAGCCCTGCAGCAAGCCCTGGCAACAGGGCCCGCGCTCCCGGGCTGCGAAGGCGACCCTGCGCTCACCTCTTGCTCTGCGCTGGCTGCGCGCCTGCACCACCCTGCGCCGCACCTGCAGCCACCGTTTCTACTAGCCTCGCCCTGGGAGACTTCCTGCTTCCCGCTCTAGCACGGGCAAAGAGCTAGCCTTCGCACCTGCCCGCTCCCACTTGGGGCCCTGAGGTGGTGGCGGGGCGACCCATGCACCAGCCTGGCCTCAGCCCCGGGTTATCCCGCAGGCCTTGGGGCCAGGCACCCTCCTCTTTCCAAGGCCACCCCGGCCCCATCCCAACACTCCTGCCCGCCAGGGACCCCCTGCTCCAGTTACCGCAGCTTGCATATCCTGGGGCCCGGCTGCACCCCTGGCCAGCCCGCATTCGGACTGCGCTTCCTGAAGTGAATGCGGGGAAGGGCCCGGATACTTCCCGCCTGCAGGGAGTGAAGGGTCCTCCGCCCCCTCCCAGGGACCGAGCCTGGGGAAGTCGATCAACCGGATCCATCACTCACCAGGAGTCCGGGAGGGCTATCTCCTGCTGCCTGTCTAGCTCCGACAGCTTCTTCTCCTGGGGCCTGAGTTCTAGTCACCGTGAAACCCCGGGGCTGGACTATAAATACTAGCGGGGCTCAACCTCATTGCTCAAAATTGGTTGGTATGGTGGAGATAGGTGTCCTCGGGCGGCGTAAAAGGTTAAGCGGGCAGATTAACGGTTTGAACCCCCCTAGAGGGACCTCGAGAGACAGGAAACTTAACAGCCTTGAAAACCCTGTGGAGCAGTTCTACTCCGCACACATGAAGTCGCCATGAGCTGGAATACACTGGATGGCAACTAACAACGACGTGGTTGAGGGTAATAGCCAGTTTTTAATATTTCAAAAACCAATTAATTAATACCATTCAGTATACTGGTGGGAGACCCTGGGTAGCTCAGATAGTCCACCCAGAGGTGCCTCGGAAGAAAGGCCTGGCGATCTACTGCCAAAAAAATCAGCCACTGAAAATCCTATGCAGCACAGTTCTACTCTGAAACACCTGCGGTCGCAGTCACCACAAGTGCGAATTGACTGGATGGCAACTAGTTTGGCTTTTTTGGGGGGGCTGGGGTTAGTATAGTGGTGAGATGTTATGACCTCTGTGACTTGTTTTAAAATACTCAATGAGAGAGAGAGAGAGAAACAAGATAGGCAGATAAGATGAAATAAGATAGGCAAAATGTTGCTAATTGTTGAAGCTGGGTGATAGGTACCTGGGAGTTCATTATGCTTGTCTCCTTACTTTTGTGTACATTTGAAAATTTCCATAATAGGAAGGTTAAACCTATGCAGTGCGTTTAAATTCTCACCTGCTAACTGCACAATCCTAGACCTGGCTCCATTTAACACAGCTCTTGCTGGGCTATAGGGAAATGGCAAATGGAATTCTCCAGAACGAACTCTGTGCCAGATTCTATCCTCTTCCACCTGGCTCTGGGATGCCCAACTCTTCCATTATCCACCCCACCCCGCCCCCCACTTCCTTCTTCCTTGTTATGGGCTGCTAAAGTTAAAATATTCCTTTGGGGAAAGCAGAGACTTACAGGGGCTGAGCTGGTCCCCTGATCCTGGAGTGTCCTTCCAGGGCCAGACTTTGAAAGGTGTGAGTTTCATTTCATAAAGAGCACTGTCTGGCTGCCCAAGTCTCTTCTCTCTTAGGCCTGAGATTTCTGTCTCTATTGTCACAAGTGATTTAATGACAAATAGGGCTGACTTGTCTCTGAGAAGTCCCTGGTTACGGAAAGTAACAGGAATCGACTTATTTGATGAATGTGCTGCCGCCTTGAGCCCCAAAGGGGAGGGATATGTACCGTATATAGGACAGATGCTAGGTGTGGTGGTGGGGGGGGGACAGTCTGGGCTCTCCATTGACCTATCTCCAGTCTCTGTTTCTACACTGAACCTGCAATTCCACCATTAGAGGCCCTCCCTTGGATTAAGGCTGTAACAGGCCAGTACAGCAAGTTTCCCAGTTTCTAATCCTTTTGTGGCATCTGGGTTGGAGAAAGATTCATTAACAACCTGCTCTATGCAGATGATATAACTTTGCCTGCTGAAAGTGAAGAGGAATTGAAGTACTTACTGATGAAGATTAAAGGCTACAGCCTTAAGTATGGATTACACCTCAACATAAAGAAGACAAAAACCGTCACAACTGAATCAATAAGCAACATCATGATAAACAGAGAAAAGATTGAAGTTGTCAAAGATTTCATTTTACTTGAATCCACAATCGACACTCGTGGAAGCAGCAGTTAAAAATCAAAAGACACATTGCATTGGGTAAATCTGTCAAAGACCTCTTTAAGGAAATTTCTAGAAACACACTACCTACCTAAACTAACACAAATAGAAGTAAAACAACTAAATAAATCTTAAACAAAACAAGAGATTGAAAAGGTAATAAAAAAACACCCAACAAAAAAAAAGCTCTGGCCCTGACGATTTCACTGGAGAATTCTACCAAACTTTCAGAGAAGAGTTAACACCACTACTACGAAAGGTATTTTGGAGCATAGAAAAGGACGGAATACTCCCAAACTCATTCTATGAAGCCAGCATAACCCTGATACCAAAACCAGGTAAAGGCACCACAAAAAAAGAAAATTACAGACCCATATCCCTCATGCTTTTTTTTTTTTTTTTTTTATCCCTCATGCTTAGATGCAAATATCCTCAACAAAATTCTAGCCCATAGAATTCAACAACATATCAAAAAAATAATTCACCAGGACCAGGTGGGATTCACACCAGGTATGCAGGGATGGTTCAACATTAGAAAAACAATCAATGTAATCCATCACACGAATAAAACAAAAGAGAAGAACCACATGCATGATCTTATCAATTGATGCAGAAAAGGCATTTGACAAAGTCCAGCAACTATTCATGATAAAAACTCTCAGCAAAGCAGGAATAGAAAGGAAATTCCTCAACATAATAAAGGGCATTTATACAAAGCCAACAGCCAACGTCATCCTAAATGGAGAGAGTCTGAAAGCATTCCCCTTGAGAACGGGAACCAGACAAGGATGCCCTTTATCACCACTCTTATTCAACATTGTGCTGGAGGTCCTAGCCAGAGCAATTAGGCTAGACAAAGAAAGGGCATTCACATTGGTAAGGAAGAAGTAGAAGTATCCCTATTTGCAGATGATATGATCTTATACACAGAAGACTCCAAAGAATCCACAAGAAAACTACTGGAAATAATAGATGAGTTCAGCAAAGTATCAGGATTCAAGATAAACGTGCAAAAAATCAGTTAGGTTCCTCTACACCAACAAAGAGAACTTTGAAGAGGAAATCACCAAATCAATACCATTTACAATAGCCCCCAAGAAGGTGAAATACTTAGGAATAAATCTAACCAGAGACGTAAAAGAGCTATACAAAGAAAACTACAAGACTGCAAGAAACTAAAAGAGACCTACATAAGTGTGAAAACATACCTTGCTCACGGATAGGAAGACTCAATATTGTGAAGATGTCAATTCTACCCAAAGCGACCTACAGATACGATGCAATCCTCATCTAAATTCCAACAACATTTAAAGACAAAATTTTATTGCGCTTTAAGTGAAAGTTTACAAAGCGAGTCAGTCTCTCATACAAAAACTTATATACACCTTGCTATATATACTCCTAGTTACTCTCCCCATAATGAGAAAGCACACTCCTTCCCTCCACTCTCTATCTTCATGTCCTTTCGGCCAACTTCTGATCCCCTCTGCCCTCTCGTCTCCTCTCTAGACAGGAGCTGCCCACATAGTCTCATGTGTCTACTTGGTCCAAGAAGCTCACTCTTCACCAGTATCATTTTCTATCCCATAGCCCAGTCCAATCCCTGTCTGAAGAGTTGGCTTTGGGAGTGGTTCCTGTCTTGGGCTAACAGAAGGTCTGGGGACCATGACCTCTGGGGTTCTTCTAGTCTCAGTCAGACCATTAAGTCTGATCTTTTTACGAGAATTTGAGGTCTGCATCCCACTGCTCTCCTGCCCCCTCAGGGGTTCTCTGTTGTGTTCCCTGTCAGGGCAGTCATTGGTTGTAGCCGGGCACCATCTAGTTCTTCTGGTCTCAGGCTGATATAGTGTCTGGTTTTTATGTGGGCCTTTCTGTCTCTTGAGCTCATCATTACTTTGTCTTTGGTATTCTTCATTCTTCTTTGCTGCAGGTGGGTTGAGACCAATTGATGCATCTTAGATGGTTGCTTGCTAGTGTTTAAGACCTCAGACACCACTCTCCAAAGCGGGATGCAGAATGTTTTCTTAGTAGATTTTATTATGCCAATTGACTTAGATGTCCCCCAAAACCATGGTCCCCAAACCCCTGCCCCTGCTACGCTGGCCTGTGAAGCGTTCAGTTTATTCAGGAAACATCTTTGCTTTTGGTTTAGTCCAGTAGTGCTGACCTCTCCTGTATTGTGTGTTGTCTTTCCCTTCACCTAAAATAGTTCTTGTGTACTATCTAATTAGTGAAAACCCCTCTCTCTCCCTCCCTCCCCGCTCTCATAACCATCAAAGAATATTTTCTTCTCTTTTTAAACTATTTCTCAAGTTCTTATAGTAGTGGTCTCATACAATATCTGTCCTTTTGCAAGTGACTAATTTCATGCAGCATAATGTCTTCCAGATTCCTCTGTTATGAAATGTTTCACGATTCATCATTGTTCCACTGTGTGAATACACCATAATTTACTTATGCATTCATCTGTTGATGGGCACCTTGGTTGCTTCCATCATTTTACTATTGTAAACAATGCTGCAGTGAACATGGGTGTGCATATATCTGTTCACGTAAAGGCTCTTATTTCTCTAGGATATATTCCAAGGAGTGGGATTGCTGGATACTGTGGTAGTTCTATTTCTAGCTTTTTAAGGAAGTGCCAAATCGATTTCCAAAGTGGCTATACAATTTTACACTCCCACCAGCAGTGTATAAGTGTTCCAGTCTCTCCACCATTTATTATTTTGTGTTTTTTGGATTAATGCCAGCCTTGTTGGAGTGATTTGCATTTCTCTAATGGCTAATGATCATGTGCATTTCCTCATGTATCTGTTAGCTACCTGAATGTCTTTTTTAGTGAAGTGGTTGTTCATATCCTTTGCCCATTTTTTAATTGGGTTATATGTCTTTTTTGTAGTTAAGTTTTTGCAGTATCATGTAGATTTTAGAGCTCAGATGGTGATCAGAAATGTCATAGCTAAAAACTTTTTCCCAGTCTGTAGGTAATCTTTTTATTCTTTTGGTGAAGTCTTTAGATGAGCATAGGTGTTTGATTTTTAGGAGTTCCCAGCTATCTTGTTTCTCTTCTGCGTTGTTAGTAATGTTTTGTATACTGTTTATGCCATTTATTAGGGCTCCTAGCGTTGTCCCTATTTTTTCTTCCATGATCTTCACCACTTTAGATTTTATATTTAGGTCTTTGATCCATTTTGAGTTAGTTTTTGTGCATAGTGTGAGGTATGGGTCTTCTTTCATTTTTTTGCAGATGGATATCCAGTTATGCCAGCACGATTTGTTAAACAGACTCCAATGACATTTTTTAATGAGATAGAGAAACAAATCACCAACTTCATATGGAAAGGCAAGGGTCCCTGGGTAAGTAAAGCATTACTGAAGAAGAACAAAGTGGGAGGCTTCACTCTACTTGATTTTAGAACCTGTTATACCACCATGTCAAAACACCCTGGTGCTGGTACAACAACAGATACATAGACCAATGGAACAGAGTTGAGACTCTAGATGTAAATTCATCCACCTACAAGTAGCTGATATTTGACAAAGACTCAAAGTTCGTTAAATGGGGAAAAGACCATCTCTTTAACAAATCTTTAACAGATGAATGGGTAAACAAATTACGGTATCTTCACACAGTGGAATACTATGCAATAATAAAGAACAATGATGAATCCATGAAACATCTCATAACATGGATGAATCTGGGAGTCATTATGCTAGGTCAAATTAGTCAGTTGCAAAAGGACAGATATTGTACGAGAGAGCTATGCTATTTATGAACTCCAGAAAAGGTTTAAGCACAGAAGAAAACATTCTTTGATGGTTATGAGAGTGGGGAGGGAGGGAGGGGGTGTTCCTTAACTAGGTGGTAGAGGAGAATTATCTTGGGTGAAGGGAAGGACAACACCCATTACAGGGGAAGCCAGCACAACTGGACCAAACCAAAAGCTAAGAAGTTTCCTGAATACAACCAAACACTTCAAGGGATAGAGTTGCAGGGGCGGGGGTCTGGGGACCATGGTTTCAGGGGACATCTAGGTCTATTGGCATAACAAAGTTTTTTTTTAACTTTTTTTTTACTGTGCTTTAAATGAAAGTTTATAATTCAAGTCAGTCTCTCATACAAAAACTTACACGTACCCTGTTATGTGACCCTAGTTGCTCTCCTTATAATGTGACAGCACACTCCTCCTCACCACCCTGTCAGGGCAGTCTGGCATAACAAAGTTTATTAAGAAAATGTTCTGCATCTCACTTTGGTGGGAGGCGTTTGGGGTCTTAAAATCTAGCAAGTGGCCATCTAAGATGCATCAATAGGTCCCAATCCACTTAGAGCAAAGGAGAATGAAGACCACCAAAGACACAAGGAAAATACTAGTCCAAGAGACAAAAAGGGTCACATAAACCAGGAACTCCATCAGCCTGAGGCCAGAAGAATTAGATGGTGCCTGACTACCACCAATGACCTCCCTGACAGGGAACACAACAGAGAGCACCTGACAGAATGGGAGAAAAGTGGGGTGCAGAACTCAAATTCTAGTAAAAAGACTAGACTTCATGGTCTGACTGAGACTGGAGGAACCCCAGAAGACTTAGTCCCCGGATTCTCTGTTAACCCAGAACTGAAAACATTCCTGAAGCCAACTCTTCAGACAAAGATTAGACTGGACTATAAGACATAAAATAAAACTTGTGTGGAGTGTGCTTCTTAGTTCAAGAAGATACATGAGACTAAATGGGCGGTTCTTGTCTGGAGGCAAGATGAGAAGGCAGAAGGGGGCAGGAGCTCATTGAATGGGCATGAGAAATCCAGGATGGAAAGGAGGAGTGTAATGTCACATTACAGGGAGAGCAGCTAGGGTCACATAACAAAGTGTGTATAAATTTTTGTATGAGAAATTACCTTGAGCTGTAAACTTTCACTTAAAGCACACACACACACACACACACACAAAAAAAAAGACCTCTTTAAAGTGTTGAAAAGCAAAGATGTCACCTTAAAGACTAAGGTGGGCCTGACCCAAGGCATGGTGTTTTCAGTTGCCTCATATGCATATGAAAACCGAATAATGAATAAGGAAGACTGAAGAAGAATTGATGTCTTTGAATTATGGTGTTGGTGAAGAATATTGAACATACCGCGGCCTGCCAAGAGAATGAACAAACCTGTCTTGGAAAAAGTACAGCCAGAATGCTCCTTAGAGGCAAGGATGGCGAGACTTTGCCTTACATACTTTGGACATGTTATCAGGAGGGATCAGTCCTTGGAGGAGCACACCATGCTTCATGAAGTAGAGGGTCAGCAAAAAAGAGGAAGACCCTCAATGAGATGGATTGACACAGTGGTTGCAACAAGGGCTCAAGCATAACAACTATTACGAGGATGGCACAGGACTGGGCAGTGTTTCGTTTTCTTTTACGTAGAGTTTCTATCAGTTGAAACTGATTCAATGGCACCTAACAACAGCAACAAAGGAAAAGGGGACGTGGAGATGTTTCTTAGGAGTCTAAGTAGTTGAGGTTTTTTGCACAAACTATCTGCTTTCGAATTTTCCTTAAAATCCATTGCTGTGAAGTCGATTCCGACTCCTAGCAACCCTATAGGACAGAGTAGAAGTGCCCCATAGGGTTTCTAAGGAGTGCCTGGTGGATTCAAACTGCTTAACCACTACACCACCAGGGTTTCTACTGACTGGAAGAGATCCATATTTATGCCTATTCCCAAGAAAGGTGATCCAACTGAATGTAGAAATTATTGAAGAATGTCATTAACATCACACGCAAGAAAAATTTTGCTAAAGATCATTCAAAAATGGCTGCAGCAGTATATAGACAGGGAACTGCCAGGAATTCAAGCTGGATTCAGAAGAGGATGCAGAACTAGGAATATCGTAGCTGATGTCATAGGTTCCTGGCCGAAACCAGGGAATACCAGAAAGATGTTAATTTGTGCTTTATTGACTATACAAAGACTTTCCACTGTGTGGATCATAACAAATTATGGATAACATTGTGAGGAATAGGAATTCCAGAATGTTTAATTGTGCTCATGAGGAGCCTGTACATAGACCAAGAGGCAATCTTTCAAACAGAACAAGGGGATACTGCGTGCCTTAAAGTTGGGAAAGGTATGCATAAGGGTTGAATCCTTTCACCGTACTTTTCAATCCTTATGCTGGGCAAATAATATGAGAAGCTGGACTATATGAAGAAGAACAGGGCATCAGGATTGGAGGAAGACTCATTAACAACCTGCGTTATGCAGATGACACAATCTTGCTTGCTGAAAGTGAAGAGGACTTGAAGTACTTACTAATGAAGATCAAAGACCACAGCCTTCAGTATGGATTGGACCTCAACATAAAGAAAGCAAAAATCCTCACAACTGGACCAATGAGCAACATCATAAGAAACGGAGAAAGGATTGAAGTTGTCAAGGATTTTATTTTGCCTGTATCCACAATCAACAGCCATGGAAGCAGCAGTCAAGAAATCAAAGATGCGTTGCATTGAGCAAATCTGCTGCAAAAGAGTTCTTTAAAGGGTTGAAAAGCAAAGAGGTCACCTTGAACATTAAAGTGTGCCTGACCCAAGCCATGGTGTCTTCAATCGCCTCATATGCATGCGAAAGCTGGACAATGAAAAAGGAAGACCGAAGAAGAATTGACGCCTTTGAATTATGGTGCTGGCAAAGAATATTGAATATTCCATGGCCTGCCAAAAGAAGGAACAAATCCGTCTTGGAAAAAGTACAACCAGAATGCTCCTTGGAAGCAAGGATGGCATGACTATGTCTCACATACCTTGGAAATGTTATCAGGAAGGATCAATCCCTGGAGAAGGACATCATGCTTGGTAAAGTAGAGGGTGAGCAAGAAAAAGACCCTCAAAGAGATGGATTGACACAGTGGCTGCAACAACGGGCTCTTGCATAACAATGATTGTGAGGATGTTGCAGGATTGGACAGTGTTTCATTCCGTTGTACACAGGGTCGCTATGAGTGGGAACTGACTCGACAGTACCTAACAACAACAACATGCCTCTGGTTATAACACCATTTGGGAATGAGTTGTCCTTGTTATGTTAATGAAGCAGGATTAGGGTGTATCTTGAGTCAATCTCTTTTGAGATATAAACAGAGACTAAATAAGCCAGTAGAGATGGGGAAAAATAGTTGCCAAGACACATGGAGATCTCTAAGGAAGCAGAAGCTGGAGACAAGAACCTTCCTCCACAGCCGACAGAAAGAAGGCATTCTCCTAGAGCCAGAGCTCTGAATTTGGACTTCTAGCCTCCTAAAGTATGAGAAAATAAATTTCTGTCTGTTAAAGCCATTGACTTGCGGTGTTTCTGTTACAGACGCACTAGATAGCCACTGTCATTGTGGTATGATGGATTGCTTTTGTATGGCCTTTCTTGCCATGGTCTTGTAACTTCCGCCAAATGATTGGGTGGGACTATGCAAATACAGTGTTTGTGGCCCACAAGGGGATTGAACAACTTGCTAATAATGCAAATAAGGTGCATGGCACTCTTGTGGGGGTGGGACCATGCAAATAAGGTGTATGGAACCCTAATGAGGGGATTGGTCAGTTTTGCTATCTGCTAGGCTTAAAATGAGCCATCCCAGAGGTGGACGTGGGAAACCTCAGGACCATCAAGAAAGATCTGGGAGTACAGTGCATCCTTTGGACCGGGGGTCCCTGCCCTGGGAGCCTCCTAGAACCAGAAGACAAAGAGAGAGTGTTGTAACACTGGAGACAGTGCAAGACAGCAAGAAGGGGCAGCAGAGAAATGGCAGCAGCTGAGGCAGCAGAACCAGGAGACTGGCAGGAGACTACAGGGTGGGTGTGCTGACCCCTGGAGTGAGAGAGCTGAGTGCCTTCAGATAGGAGGCTTGCTGGTGGAGTGGAGTGCCTCTGGGTACTTACTGGTGGAGCTAAAGAGCAGAGCAGAGGCTGGGCCGAGGCGCTGAGAGATAGAGGGAGGCCTGCCTGTTGGCATGGCTGAGAAGAGGCTGCCCAGATCAAAGAATTGTATCCTGAGTCATCGGTCATCCTGAATTGTAACGTGCTGCTTCCCAAATAAACCCCATAATCATGAGTATTGTCTGTGACTTCTGTGTGGTCATTGCAATGAATTATCAAACCCAGCAGAGGAGTAGAGAACGCCATGGTGTCAGGACTGGTAAAAAGGTTGCACGGGAGGCAAGTCTGACCTCTGCCTCATAGGAATTAACCTTGGGCTGTTGATGCTAATAATGGTTCTCCTTCCCCCTCATAACGTTAGAGGAGGTCAGACAACACTCCCACACCATTCTTGCAGTCGCCTATACTCCCTTCTCCTCACAAGCAGATTCCCTAGGCAAAATGAGAAGGCACGACGTTGTTAGGCTGAGCTCTGTCTCTCTCTCACTTTCTTTCTTAGTTTTTCCTTCCTCCCTCTCCTTCCCTCTCTCCCTCCCACCCTCCTTCCATTCCTCCTCCCCCTCTCACCCTCCCTTTCTTTCTTCCTAATTTATGCTGTCATCATCCAGGACCTAGCACAATGCCTGGCAGAGTAGGTGCTCAGTACCTATTAGCGGAATGTATGGAAGTGGGACCCTGGGGCGTTGTTAGTTGCCATGGGGTAGATTCCGACTCATGGCAACCCCATGTGTGCAAAGCAGAACTGCCCCATAGCATTTTGAAAGGCTGTGACCTTTCAGAATCAGATCACCAGGCCTGTCTTCCAAGGCACCTCTGGGTGGGTTTGAACCACCAATTTTTTGGCTAGTAGTCAAGTGCTTAATCATTTGCGCCACCCAGGGACTCCTAGGACCTTGGGTAGCAACTGCCTGAAAATCGGGGCTGATTCAAAGCCTTTAGTGGCCTTAGGCCCTGAGAAGTTCATGAGGTCCCTCATTATCCCATATGTTATCCAAAATAAAAATTAATACTGAATAAATATAAACAGCAAAAAAATTCTGATTTTACTTATGACTGGAATGCCCTTGTGAAAATAAATTCTTTCTTGAAAAAAAATTGTGCCTTTTTCTGCTGAGTTCTGTGGCAAAAGAAACAAGAAAACCCAAACCCGTTGCCAGCGAGTCAATTCTGACTCATAGCAACCGTATAGGACAAAATAGAACTGCCCCGTAGGGTTTCCAAGGAGCAGCTGGTAGATTTGAACCACCGACCTTTTGGTTACCAGCCAAGCTCTTAAGTACTGTGCCACCAGGGCAGTGGCCAAAAAAACCCAAACCAAACCCACTGCCATTGAGTCAATTCCGACTCATAGCGACCCTATAGGACAGAGTAGAGCTGCCCCGTAGAGTTTCCAAGGAGCTATTGGTGGATTCGAACTGTTGACCTCTTGGTTAACAGCCAATAGCACTCAGCCACTACGCCACCAGGGTTTCCAGGGCAGTGGCAGACACTACTAATTTCCTACCCCCAAAAGCCAAAACCAAACCTGTTGCCATCGAGTTGGTTCCAACTCATAGCGACCTAAAGGACGGCGCAGAGCTGCCCCATAGAGTTTCCAACTCATGGCGACCCCATGCGTGTCAGAGTAGGACTGCGCTCCATAGGGTTTTCAATGGATGGCTTTGGGAAGTAGATCACCAGGCCTTTCTTTCAAGGCACCACTGGGTAGACTCAAACCTCGAACTTTCAGTTAGCAGCTGAGCACGTTAATTGCTTGCACCATCCAGGTACTCCTAGAGATAATAATAGCTAATAGTTATTGGAGGAGTCTGCGGGTGGCACAAATGGCTAATTGCTCTACTACTAGCCGAAAGGTTGGCTGTTCAAACACACCCAGAGGCACCTTGGGAGACAGGCCTGGTGATCTGCTTCCAAAAGGTCACAGCCCTGAAAACCCTATGGAACACAGTTCTACTGTGACAGACATCAGGTTGCCACGAGCCGGAATTGACTCGATGGCAACTAACAACAAGAACAATAGTAATTGGTCTCTTACTGTTTGTCATATCATGGCTTAAACGCCCTGTGTGGATTAATTTCTCTAATCCTCATGATAGCTCTGTGAGATGGGCATGCTTGTTATCCCATTTTACGGAAGAGCAAACTGAGGCCCAGACAGGTGAAGTAACTTGCCTGAGATCACACTGGCTAGTAAGTGGCGCAGCTGGATAGAACCCTGGCAGACTGGCTAACACACTTAACCACTAATGCTATACTGCCTCTCCTTGTGAGTATAACACTTTACAGTTTACAGTGCATTTTGTATACATTTAAAAAAAAAAGCTCTCAGAATATCAGAAATTCAAAGTACCTTAGAGATTACCTACTCCAAACTCCTCACGCTACAGAGAAGGGAGCAAATCCAGAGACAGAGTATGAGTTGCCCAGGATCACACAGTTTATGAAAGAGTAAGGCAGAACAGAAACTCAGCTCTCTCCTAACTGCTTACAGTTCCACCAGACTCCAAGCTCCTTCCCTGGACTGTGAGCCCCGGGAGCCATCAGTTTCCTCTTCCTTATAATGGGATAGTAAGAGTGCCCATCTCCTAGAGCTAACATGAGAATTAGAGAAATTAATCCAGGTAGGGAGTCATATATTGTTGTAGTTAGTTGCCACAGGCATGATTGGGCCTTTGGTGCCTAGCACACAATAGGTGATCAGGAAATGTGTGTTGAATGAATGTCAGTCTGGTGCCGTGTTATTTTTAGACCCACTATCTCATTTCAGTACATCTCTGGTATCTCTCATGGCACGTATCATGATGCTTGGTGTTCTGGGTTGAATAGTGAAATGAGGGGAGAGTGTTCTGGAAGCTGCCTTAGCACTTAACTCTAAAAATGGGAGGATGAACAGCCATAGAGGGATCCTCTGTGCCTTCCTTTTGGTGTCCCTCAGCCAGTGGGTCTGTCCCCCTGGAGAGGCAGTGAGGTATGGAGGACAGTCCCCAGATTCAAGTTCCTGGCCTGGTGAATAGAACACTCTATTTCCTTTTGGGGAGTGCCCTCCGCTGACCACTGCAGTCTTTGGAAGCCATTAATCTAGGTGCCTATTCTTCTCTAGCCAAGGAGGTTGGCACCTGGCCCAGGCCAGGCCGATAGCCAATTGCTTTCTTATTTTGTGTCTGAATTGAATCTAGAACAAAAGCAAGAAGAAGCTAAGAATGGATTCTTAGCTGATTCACAGTATCCGCAAAGCCCTCAAGGGCCATTCACCGTTTCCTGTCATTGAGACCCCCCCAGTGCTACTGTCCTTGACCAGCCTTGGTCTTCAGCTTTTTCCTCAGTTCTGTGAGCGCCTCTGGATTCTTCCAGCAACTTCATTTTTGCATAAGTTGGCCGGAATCTGCATCTCTTGCTTGCCATCAGAAAACTCTGGATAGTACTGTGGGTGTTTCCCTCTGGAAAGGCAGGAACCAGATGTACCTGGAGCCCCCCGCCAGCTCCAGGAAGAGAGTTCGGTCACCACAGCCCCACCTCTTCCTCAAGTGCTGGGCTTCCAAGAGCACAAAGGAGAAAAAGAAAGGACAGGGCAGCAGGAAGTATAGACCAGGGTGTGTTAATACTGGTGTGTTTGCAGAAGCACTGCAGGCAGGCGGGTGCAGGACAAAGTTGACTTCACTCTCTGGGTCTTTGCTGTAAACCTGGCAGATGGGACAGGGTAGTGGAGGTGTAGGCCAGTGTAGATGCTAGGAAATTTGAAAGTGGTTTCACACTTCTTCTGAATACCTTTTCTGCCTGTCCTCTCTGTCCCCTCCCGCTGGCAGGAATCCCCCAAGCCACTCGGTAACATGCTCTTTGTGCAATTCATGTGCTTTATGGGGCACCTTCACTGTCATATGGATGGCTCTTTTGCCCTTTAGTGGGTTTTGAATGGTCCTAAATGGACATGAAGGAGCCCTGGTGGGGCAACAGTTAAGTGCTCAGCTGCTAACCAAAAAGTTGGCGGCTCGAACCTACCCAGTGACTCCTGGAGAAATCTGCTCTGTAAAGATTATAGCCTAGAAAAACTCTATGAGGCAGTCATACTCTGTCATACGGGGTCAAAAAGAGTTGGAATCGACTCAGTGACACCTAACAACAACAATAAATGGAAATGGCAAAACCGAGTTTAACATATAAATGAATGAGTGGGCAGAGCCAACATGGAGCTATAGACAGAAGCGCCATGCTGTCCCTCCACAGCAAAGACCTAAAAAAGTAAGTAAAACAGACAAACATGAATCCTGGAACTCTAAGTGTCATATGAAGGGATAAAGAATTCAAACAAGCACCGAATGAAATAAAAGACTGACAGAGAACAGAGAGGGAGAAGAGATACAGAGTGGAGGTCCCTTCTCAGCTAAAGAAACCAAAACCAAACCCACTGCCCTCGAGTTGATTCCATCTCGTAGAGACCTTATAGGAAAGAGTAGAACTGCCCTGTAGAGTTCCCAAAGAGCACCTGGTGGATTTGAACTGCTGACCTTTAGGTTAGCAGCCGTAGTACTTAGCCACTACACCACCAGGGTTTCCAGCTAAGGAGGCACGGATTTGCCACCTTGGACTCCTCAGCCACTGAGAACGGTGGACAGGGATTACAGGAAGACAGCTTCAAGGAGCCTCCAGCAGGAGACAGAGCACCCGGTAACCAGCGATACACGCTTTCCCACCGTTCACCCTTCTTACCACTGCTCAGCCTCTGCCACTTACTGAGTTGCTCACCTGGGGAGGCACTGGCTCCTCGCCACTTGGATTTGCTCTGCTTACACTGGCCAGCTCCTTCAGTGCCATTTTTTTGTTGCTGTTTTTGCTTTTTAAGGCTTTTTTTGGTTTTTTCTCTCTCTTTCACCTCCTTCCTTTCCTTTATCTCGAACACCTGGCTCTGTGCGCCATCTTCTTTCCTTCTTGACAGGTTGTCAAGCACGTCTCAGCTGGGGAACCACTTCCCTGGTCTGTGCCACCGTACCAGTGGGCTTCCTGGGGACATTTTTTTTTCTTTTTCATTTCTCATCTCTCTCTACTTTTCTTCTTTTCCTGTCTCCTGAATACCTGGTGCTGTGTGCCATCTCTGTGCAGTGCTCCTTGGCTTGGGCACCACTTCACTGGTTCATGCAGCCAAGCCAGTTGGCTTCCTTGGGGATTTTTTTTTTTTTTTCTCGATTTCTTGTCTCTCTCTAACCTCCTTCTCTTCTTTTCTCCTTAACAACTGGCACCGTGCGCCATCTCTGATCCTTCTAGATGGCCTGTGCAGCACCAAGTGGCTGAAGAGCCACTTCCACAGTTCGTGCCACCACACCAGTGGGCTCCCTCAGGGCATTTTTTTCTTTTTTCTCAGTTTCTTGTCTTTCTCTACTTTCCTTCCTTATCCTTTTCCTGAACACCTGGTGCTGTGTGCCATCTCTGGCCCCTTCTTGACGGGCTGTGCAGCACCACTTGGCTGGGGACCCACTTCTGGCATTTTTTTCTTTCTCTTTCTTTCTCAGTTTCTTATCTCTCTCTAACTTCCTTTCTTACCCTTCTCCAGAATGCCTTGCACTGTGTGCCATCTCCACTCCTTGACGGGCTGTGCAGCTCTGCTTGGCTGGGGACCCACTTCTCCTGAAGACAGCAGACAATACCAAAACATATAAAAAAAAGCAGGACAGGATGGTTCCAGTAGAGGTACAAAATAAAACACCAGATGACCTTCCAGTACAAGAAAAGGCACTGGAACTACCTGCTAGGGAATTCAAATCTCTAATATCCAGAGCTATGCAAGAGTTGAAGGAAAAGGCAGACAAAAATGAGGAAAAATAGACAAAATCATGGAAAATACAGACAAAACAATATAAGAATTCAGTAAAACTATACAGGACCAAAATGTCAACATAAATTTACAACTAGAAATCATACAAAAACAGCAATTAGAAATTCAAAAAATAAACAAGATTTCAGAAATGGACAGTGGTTTGAGGAGATTTGAAACAATGGAAGACAGGATCAGTGAAATTGAAGACAAATACTTGGACACCACTTTGAGGACAAATCAGAGGAAAAAAAAAAGACAAATGAAGAAACCCTAAGAACAATGTGAGATACAATCAAAAGCAAAAATTTTCAAGTGGTCAGAGTTCTAGAACGGGGGAGAAAACGGAAAACATAGAGAGGATCATTGAAGAATTGCTGACAGAAAACTTCCCTAATATCATGAAAGATGAAAAGCTGACCATCCAAGAAGCTCTAAGAATCCCATATAGGATAGATCCCAAAAGACAATCACCAAGGCATATCATAATCACACTTGCTAAAACCAAAGACAGAGAAAGAATCCTGAGAGCAGCTCAGGAAAATTGAAAAGTCATATACAGAGGGGAAACAATAAGATTAAATTTTGATTACTTGGCCAAAATCATGCAGGTAAGAATGCAATGGGATGACATATATGAAAACTTGAAAGAAAAAAGTGCTAGCGAGATCAACATATCCTGCAAAACTCTTGCTCAAATAAGATGGTGAAACTAGGGCATTTCCAGATAAGCAGAAATTGAGGGAATATGTAAAAACCAAGCCAAATCTACAAGAATTATTAAAGGGGAGTCCTTTGGTTAGAGAACAGACAACATCAGAAGACAGGCTGAATCTAGGAGGCAAGACCACATCAGCCAGATACCCACCTAGGTAGTGAACTCTCAAATATTAATCAAAACTAAAAGATTTACAACAGGGAACCAGAGAGGTTAATCTCTAAATGACAATAAAGTTAGAAAAATAAAAAAGGGAATAAACGGTGTAGGTATAGAACTTTCAAATGGAGAGGAAGTCAAGTTGATACCAAGTAATAAAAGACTGGTTCAAGCCTAGGCAGACAAAAGTAAATTTCAAGGTAACCACATAGAAAGTTAACAAACCTACTCATTAAAATAAAGAAGAAAAACATAAAGTCTTAATAAACACAAAATCTCCAAAAACAAAAGAAATGAAAAAAAAAAAACCCCACAAACAAAAGGAATTCAGCACAGAAGAGTAAGAGGAACAACAACAACAAAAAAGTCAGCACCACAAAAAAAGCACTACAAAATGACAGCGATAAACTTGTACTTATCAATAATTACACTGAATGTAAAAAGAAGCAGAGAGTGACAGAATGGATTAAAAAACAGGATCCATCAATATGCTGTCTACAAGAGACATGCCTTGGAAACAAAGACGTAAGTTTATTAAAAATCAAAGAATGGAAAAAACTGTAGCAGGCAAACACCTATCAAAAAAGCAGGAGTGGCAATATTAATCTCAGATAAAATAGACTTTAAAACAAAACCCACCGTAAAAAACAAAGAAGGGCATTATATAATGATTAAAGGAGCAATCCATCATGAAAAATAATCATAATAAATATCTATATACCCAATGACAGGACTCCAAAATACAAAAAAAAAAAAAAATTCTAATAGAACTGAAAAGAGAAATTGACAATTCCACAATAATAGTAGGAGACTTCAACACACGCTCTCAGTAAAGGACAGAACATCTAGAATGAAACTCGCCAAAGGTACAGAAAGATCTAAAGACCACAATCAGCCAACTTGACCTCATAGACATAGATAGAACACTCTACCAAACATCTGCAAAGCACACATTCTTTTCCAATGCACATGGAACATTCTCCAGACTAGGCCACATCTTAGGCCACAGAGAAACACTCAAGAAAATCCAAAACATTGAAATAATGCAAAGTATCTTCTCTGATCATAATACCATCAAAGTAGAGCAAGGAAAAAAAAATCAAACACATGGAAACTGAATAACATCCTGCTTAAAAACCACTGGGTAATAGAAGAAATCAAAGATGGAATAAAAAATTCCTAGACTCAAACAAGAATGAAAACATACCATATCAAAACCTTTGGGACACAGCAAAGGCAGTCCTCAAAGGTCAATTTATAGCAATAGATGCACACATTGAAAAAGAAGAAAGGGACAAAATCAAAACATTAGCTACACAACTCAAACAAATAGAAAGAGAACATCAAAAGAAGCTCACAGCCACCAGAAGAAAGAAAATAATAAAGACCAGAGCAGAAATAAATGAAAATAGAGAACAGAAAAACAATAGAAAGAATCAACAAAACCAAAAGCTGGTTCTTTGAAATGATCAACAAAATCGAAAAACCACTGGCCAAAATTGACAAAAGAAAAACAGGAGAGGATGCAAATAACCCAAATAAAGAATAAAATGGGGGACATTACAACAGACCCAACTGAAATGAAAAGGATCATAACAGAGTACTATGAAAAGCCATACTCCAACAAATTTGAAAACCTAGAGGAAACAGACAAATTTCTAGAACATACTACCTACCCAAACTAACATAAACTGATGTTGAAAATCTGAACAGATCCATAACAAAAGTTTGAAAAGGTAATTAAAAAAACTCCCTCCCTGCAAAAAGCCCTGGCCCAGATGGCTTCACTGGAGAATTATACCAAATATTCAGAGAAGAGCTTACACCAGTACTGCTCAAACTATTTCAAAACATAGAAAAGGAAGGGATACTTCCAAATTCATTCTGTGAAGCCAGCATGACCCTCATACCAAAAACCCAGGCAAAGACACCATAAAAAAAGAAAATTACAGACCAATATCTTTCACGAATATAGATGCAAAAATTCTCAACAAAATTCTAGCCCATAGAATTCAGCATCATATCAGAAAAATAATACACCATGACCAAGTAGGATTCATACAAGGTATGAAAAGATGGTTCGACATTAGAAAATCAATCAACGTAATCCATCACTTAAGTAAAATAAAAGAATCACATGATCGTCTCAATCGGTGCAGAAAAGGCATTCGACAAAGTCCAACACCCAATCCTGATAAAAACTCTCAATAAAATAGGCATAGAAGGGAAATTCCTCAACATAATAAAGGACCTGTATACAAAATCAACAGCCAACATCAATCTTAATGGAGAGATGCTGAAAACATTCCCCTTGAGAACAGGAACAAGACAAGGATGCCCTTTATCAACACTCCTATTTAACTTTGTGCTGAAAGTCCGAGCTAGAGCAATAAGGCAAGAGAAAGAAATAAAGGGCACCCAAACTGGTAATGAAAAGGTAAAACTGTCGTTATCTGCAGATGATATGACACTATACATAGAAAACCCATAAGACTCCACAAGAAAACTACTGGAACTAATAGAAAGATTCAGCAGAGAAGCAGGATATAAAATAAACATAAAAAATCAGTTGGATTCCTGTACACAATAAAGAGAACAACGAAAAGGAAATCAGGAAAACAATTCCATTTGTAATCAGTTAAACCCATTGCCATCATGTCAATTCCGACAATTGTCCCTAAAAAAAAATAAAATACTTAGGAATAAATCTAACCAGGGATGAAAAAGACCTATACAAAGAAAGCTACAAAACACTATGCTAAGAAACCAAAAAAGAGCTACATAAATGGAAAAACTTACCATGTTCATGGATAGGTAGACTCAACATTGTGAAAATGTCTATTCTACCCAAAGCGATCTACAAATACAATGTAATTCTGACCCAAATACCAACAGCTTTATTTGAAGAGATGGAGAAACTAATCATTAACTTTATAGGTAAAGGCCCCAGATAAGTAAAGAACTATTGAAGAAGAAGAATAAAATAGGAGGATACGAACTACCTGACTACAGAACCTACGATACAGTTATGGTAGTCAAAATAACCTGGTACTGGTACGACGACAGATATATTGACCAATGGAACAAAATCGAGAACCTGGGTGTAAATCCATCCACCTACGGTCACTTGATCTTCGACAAGGGCCCAAGGTCCATTGAATGGGGAAATGACAGTCTTTTTTAACAAATGGTGCTGGCAAAACTGGATGTACATCTCTGCAAAAAAATGAAACAGGACCCATAACACACACCGTACACAAAACTAATTCAAAATGGATCAAAGACCTAAATATAGAACCAAAAACTATAAAGATCATAGAAGAAAAAAATAGTATCAATGCTAGATACCCTAACACATGGCATTAACAGGATACAAACCGTAACTAACAACAGACTCCAGAAGGTAAGCTAGATAACTGGGATCTTCTAAAAACTAAACACTAATGCTCATCAAAAGACTCATACAAAGAGTCAAAAGAGAACCTACAGACTGGGAAAAAAAATTTGGCTAAGACAAATCAGACAAAGATTTAATCTCTCTCTCTCTTTTTTTTTATCTATAGGAAAATTCAACATCTCTACAACAAAAAGGCAAATAATCCAATTGAAAAATAGGCAAAGGAAATGAACTGACACTTTACCAAAGAAGACATTCAATGGCTAATAGACACATGAGGAAATGCTTGCTATCACTAGCCTTTAGAGAAAAGCAAATTAAAACCACAATGAGATACCATTTCACCCTGGTGTTGCCACCACAAAGCAAAAAAAAGAAAAAGAAGAAAGAACAGTGTTGGAAGGCTTCAGGGAGATTGGAACTCTTAGGTACTGTTGGTGGGAATGCAAAATGGTACAACTATTTTGGAAAATGATGTGGCACTTCCTTAGAAAGCTAGAAATAGAAATATCATACGATCCAGCAATTCCACTCCTAGGAATATATCCTACAGAAATAAGGGCCATCACATGAATAGACATATACACACCCATGATCATTGCAGCATTGTTCACAATAGCAAAAAGATAGAAACAACCTAGATGCCCATCAACAGATGAGTGAATAAACAAACTATGGTACATACACATGATGGAGTACTATGCAAACCCTAAAGAACAATCATGAAACTGTGAAGCATCTCACAACGTGGTTGAATCTGGAGGGCATTATGCTGAGTGAAATAAGTCAATCACAAAAGGACCAATATTGCATGATACCACTACTGTAAAAACTCATGAAAAGGTTACACACAAAAAGAAACAATCTTTGATGGTTACGAGGAAGTGGAGGTGTGGGGATGGAAAAACACTAAATAGACAATAGATAAATGGTAACTTTGGTGAAGGGTAAGGCAGTACACGATACTGGGGAAGCCAGCACAACTTGTCTAAGGCAAGGTCATGGAAGCTCCATAGATACATCCAAACCTCCCGAGGGACCAAATTCCTGGGCTGTGGGGACCATGGACTCAGGGAACATCTAGCTCAATTGATATAACATAGTTTAGAAAGAAAATGTTCTACATTCTACCTTGGCGAGTAGCGTCTGAGGTCTTAAAAGCTTGTAAGCAGCCATCTAAGATACTCCACTGGTCTCACCCCCTAGGGAGCAAGGGAGAATGAAGAAAACCAAAGACACAAGAGAAAGATCAGCCCAAATGACTGATGGACCACAAGTACTACAACCTCTACCAGATTGCATCTAGCACAACTAGATGGTGCCCAGCTAACACCAGCGACTGCTCTGATAGGGATCACAACAGAGTGTCCTGGACAGAGTTGGAGAAAAATGTAGGACAAAATTCTAACTCATGCACACACACACAAAAGACCAGACTTACTGGTCTGACAGAGACTAGAAAAACCTGAGGATATTGCCCTGGGACACCTTTTAGCTCAGTAATGAAGTTGCTCCTGAGGTTCAACCCTCAGGCCAAAGATTTGTTGTTGTTGTTGTTGTTAGGTGCCCTCAAGTCGGTTCCAGCTCATAACGACCCTGTGCACAACAGAACGAAACACTGTCTGGTCCTGAGCCATCCTTACAATCATTGTTATGCTTGAGCTCATTGTTGCAGCCACTGTGTCAATCCACCTCGTTGAGGGTCTTCCTCTTTTCTGCTGACCCTGTACTCTGCCAAGCATGATGTCCTTGTCCAGGGACTGATCCTTCCTGATAACATGTCCAAAGTATGTAAGACGCAGTCTTGCCATCCTTGCCTCTAAGGAGCATTCTGGCTGTACTTCTTCTAAGACAGATTTGTTCGTTCTTTTGGCAGTCCATGGTATACTCAATATTCTTCACCAACACCACAATTCAAAGGCATCAATTCTTCTTCGGTCTTCCTTATTCACTGTCCAGCTTTCATATGCATATGAGGTGATTGAAAATACCATGGCTTGGGTCAGGCGCACCTTAGTCTTCAAGGTGACATCTTTGCTTTTCAACACTTTAAAGAGGTTTTTTGCAGCAGATTTTCCCAATGCAATGGGTCTTTTGATTTCTTGACTGCTGCTTCCATGGCTGTTGATTGTGGATCCAAGTAAAATGAAATCCTTGACAACTTCAATCCTTTCTCCGTTTATCATGATGTTGCCCATTGGTCCAGTTGTGAGGATTTTTGTTTTCTTCATGTTGAGGTGCAATCCATACTGAAGGAGGTGGTCTTTGATCTTCGTTAGTAAGTGCTTCAAGTCCTCTTCACTTTCAGCAAGCAAGTTTAGATTTACGACATGTTACAAAACGGAGGATAATTACACCAGATCACAAAATGGAGGACAACCATGCAATACTGGGAATCATAGTCTAGCCTCATTGACATATTTTTGGGGGACAAAATTCAATCCATAACAGAATCTTCTTGCTACCTGTCATGGATTGAATTATGTCCCACCAAAACTGCGTGTATCAACTTGGTTAGGCCATGATTCCCAGTATTGTGTGGTTGTCCTCCATTTTGTGATTGTAATTTTGTGTTAAGAGGATTAGGGGGGATTGTAACACCACCCTTACTCAGGCCACCTCCCTGATCCAAGGTGAAGGGAGTTTCCCTGGAATGTGGCCTGTACCACCTTTTGTCTCTCAAGAGATAAAAGGGAAAGGAAGCAAGCAGAGATTTGGGGACCTCATACCACCAAGAAAGCAGCACCGGGAGCAGAGCGTGTCCTTTGGACACGGGGTCCCAGCACCCGAGAAGCTCCTTGACCATGGGAAGGTTGAGGACAAGGACCTTCCTCCAGAGCTGACAAAGAGAGAAAGCCTTCGCCTAGAGCTGACACCCTGAATTTGGACTTGTAACCAACTAGACTGTGAGAGAATAAATTTCTTTTTGTTAAAGCCATCCACTTGTAGTATTTCTGTTACAGCAGTACTAGATGACTAAGACACTACCTTAACACTTTTTTCTCTTCCTTGAAGTTGTTAGTTGTTGTTAGGTGCTACTGAGCTGCTTTCAACTCATACAGACCCTATATGCAACTAAACAAAACAATACCAGGTCCTGCACCATCCTCACAATCATTGTTATGCTTGAGCCCATTGTAGCAGTCACTGTGTCTATCCATCTGGTTGACAGTCTGCCTCTTTTTCGCCGACCCTCTACTATACCAAGCATGATTTTGTTCTGCAGGGACTGGTCCCTCCTGATAACATGCTTCTAAGGAGCATTCTGACTGTACTTCTTCCAAGACATGCTTACTCTTTCTTCTGGCAGACCATGGTATATTCAATGTGCTTTGCCAGAGCTGTAACTCAAAGCGTCAATTCTTCTTCAGTCTTCCTTATTCATTGTCCAGCTTTTGCATGCATATGAGGCTATTGAAAATACCATGGCTTGAGTCAGGTGTACCTTAGTCCCCAGAATGACATCTTTGCTTTTAAACACTTTAATGAAGTCTTTTGCAGCAGATTTGCCCAATGCAATGCATCATTTGATTCCTTCACTGCTACTTCTATGGGCATTGATTGTGGATCCAAGTAAAATGAAATGGTTGACTATTTAAATCTTTTCTCCTTTTATCATGATGTTGCTTATTGGTCCAGCTGTGAGGGTTTTTGTTTTCTTTATGTTAAGGTGTAACTCGTACTGAAAGCTGTAGTCTTTGATCTCTATCAATAAGTGCTTCAAGACCTCTTCACTTCTCAGCAGGCAAGACTGTGTCATCTACATATTGCAGGTTGTTAATGAGTCTTCCTCCAATCCTAATGCCCCGTTCTTCTTCATATAATCCAGCTTCCCAGAATAGTTGCTCAGCATACAGATTGAATAAGTACGGTGAAAGGATATAACCCTGATGCATATCTTTTCTTCTTTTAAAACATGAAGTATCCCCTAGTTTGAATAACTGCCTGTGATCTACGTACAGTTTTCTCAGGAGCACACTTAAGTGTTTGGGAATTCCCATTCTTCACACTGTTATCTGTAATTTGTTATGATCCACACTGTCAAATGCCTTTGAATAGTCAATAAAACCCAGGTAAACATCTTTCTGGTATTCTCTGCTTTTAGCCAAGATCCATCTGACATCAGCTATGATATTCCTTGTTTCCATCCTCTTCTGAATCTGGCTTGAGCTTCCTGCAGTTCCTTCTCGATGATGAAGTGCTGCAACCACTTTTGAATGATCTTCAGCAAAATTTTACTTGTGTGTGATATTAATGATATTGTTTGATACTTTCCTCATTCTGTTGGATCACTATTCTTTGGAATGGGCATGAATATGGATCTCTTCCAGTCGGTTGGCCAGGTAGCTGTCTTCCAAATTTTTTGACTTAGGCAAGTAAGCACCTTCAACACTGCATCCGTTTGTTGAAACTTCTCAATTGGTATTTCATAAATTCCCGGAGCCTTGTTTTTCGCCATTCCCTTCTGTGCAGCTTGGACTTCTTCCTTCGGTACCATCGGTTCTTGATCACATGCTGCCCCCTGAAATAGTTGAACGTTGACCAATTCTTTTTGGTGCAGTGACTGTGTATTCCTTCCATCTTCTTTTGATGCTTTGTAAATTGTTCAATTTTTGCCGTAGAATCCTTTAATACCACGACCCGAGGCTTGAATTTTTTCTTCAGTTCTTTCAGCTAGAAAAATGCGAAGCATGTTCTTTGCTTTTGTTTTTCTAACTCCAGGTCTTTCCATGTTTCATTACAATACTTTACTTTGTCTTCTTGAGTTGCCTTTTGAAATCTCCTGTTCAGCTCTTTTACTTCATCATTTCTTCCTTTAGCTTTAGCTACTCGACATTCAAGAGCAAGTTTCAGAGTCTCTTCTGACATCCATTTTGGTCTTTTCTTTCTTTCTTGTTTTTAATGACCTCTTGCTTTCTTCATGTATGATGTCCTTGATGTTATTCCACAATTCTTCCAGTCTTCAGTCATTAGTGTTCAAAGTGTCAAATCTATTCTTGAGATGGTCTCTAAATTCAGGTGGGATGTACTCAAAGTCTATTTTGGCTCTTGTGGACCTGTTCTAATTTTCCTCAGCTTTGACTTGAACTTGCATATAAGCAATTGATGGTCTCTTCTGCATTTAGCTCCTGGCCTTGTTCTGACTGATATCAAGCTTCTTCATTGTCTCTTTCCACAGATGTAGTCAATTTGATTCCTGTGTATTCCATCTGGCCAGATCCATGTGTATGGTCGCTGTTTATGTTGTTGAAAAAAGTATTTGCAATGAAGAAGTCTTTGGTCTTGCAAAATTCTATTGTGTGATCTCCAGCGTTGTTTCTGTCACCAAGGCTGTGTTTTCCAACTACTGATCCTTTTTCTTTGTTTCCCGCTTTCACATTCCAATCACCAGTAATTATCAATGCATCTTGGTTGGACGGTTTTTCAATTTCAGACTGCAGCCTGATCTTCCTTGCAGAACAGCACAATTAAAATCTTACCCTCTAGAGTCAGACAGGTCACTGCCCTTGGCAAGCTACTTAATAATCTTATTTGTAAAAAAGAAGCAGTGATAATATATTACTTAGCATAGTGCTTAGTGCATGTTGTTGTTAGTCGCCGTTGAGTTGGCTCTGACTCGTGGTGACCCCGTGTACGACAGAATGAAACATTGCCTGGTCCTGTGACATTTTCATGATTGTTGATGTGCTTGAGTGCATTGTTGGGACCATTGTATATTTTGAGTGCCTTCCAACCTAGGGGGCTTATCTTCTAGCACTCTGTGGGTACAATATTCTGGCCTGGCCCATGGTTAGCTATTATTACTATTCCGTGTGAGTTTTTTATCTTGCGCTGTTCTTTCATCAGTTCCTATGTGTCCTTGAGGAGTCCTGGTGGCGCAGTTGTTAAGTGCTTGGCTGCACACCCAAAGGTCTGTGGTTCAAAACCACTAGTTACTTCTTGGGAAAAAGATGCGGCAGTCTGCTTCTGTAGAGATTACAGCCTTGGAAACCTTATGGGGCAATATACTCTGTCCTGTAGGGTCACTAGGGAACCCTGGTGGTGTAGTAGTTAAGAGCTACAGCTGCTAACCAAAAGGTCAACAGTTCAAATCCACCAGGTACTCCTTGGAAAACCCTATGGGGCAGCTCTACTCTGTTCTATAGGGTCACTACGAGTTGGCAACAGGTTTGGTTTTTTGGTATGTAGGGCCACTATGAGTCAGAATTGACTCAATAGCAATGGGTTATGTGACCTTTTAGCACTGGACATATTCATCATTGCACCAGCATTCTGTATCAACTAGCTATTGCTGTGCAACAAGTGTCTTCAAAATTTAGGTTATTAGTGTATGAGTTTATTGGACAGTTCTGCTGATCTTGGCTGGGCTCTTTAACATGTTTAGTGGTCTGGTGGTTATAAGTTGGTCTAGGATGGCCTCATCTGGGACAATGGGGCTGTCCTCCATGGGGCCTCTTATCCTCTAGTAGGCTACCCCGAGGGAGAGCCAAAGTGGCAATGTCTCTTATGACCCAAGCTCAGGATTGGCACGGTATCACTTCTGCTTTTTACTTTATTGGTCAAAGCAAATCACAAGGCTAGTCAAGAGTCAGAGCGGGAGGGGGCTACAATGTTATCAGGCAAAGGGCATGTGTCTTAGTTTCTATGACAGAAATACCACAAATGGGTGGCTTTAACAAACAGAAATTTATTTTCTCACAGGTTAGGTGGTTAGAAGTCTGTATTCAGAGTGCTGGCTCTAGGGGAAGGCTCCCTCTGTCTTCTCTGGGGGAAAATCCTTGCCTCTTTTCAGCTTCTGTTCCTCAGTTCCTTGGTGATCTTCGTGTGGCATGGCTCCTATCCTTCCCCATCTGTGCTTGCTTGCTTCTGTGTGTAATCTGCTCTTTTAAATCTCCAAAATAATTGGTTTAAGACACACCCTACAACAATATGGCATCATTAACTAACAAAGAAAACCCTAATCCCAAATGGGATTCTATCCACAGGTATAGGGGTTAGGGTTTACAACACAGATTTCTGGGGGACACAGCTAAGCCAATAACTGGGGCCATTAAGGCAGTCACATTTACCGCACACACTGTAATGTTGCTAACTGGCCACCTGTCTCTCTCAAACAAGACTTTGTCTTGTTCATCCCTGGATCTCTGGTGCCTGGCACAGAACTTGGCATGTAGTAGGTGCTCAGTAAAGGTTTGTTTACTGAGTAAATATATAGCTGGGTTGTGGCTATACCTGGTATGCTGGAGAGCTGACTACCCTGCTAACTCCCTGTAAAAGAAATCCCAAACTTGATGTGAATCATTGAAAGTCAGTATGCACTGAAGTTTGGTTTCAACCTTCAAACTCTTCTATTTAGCCTGAGCTTCAGCCTTTGGAGGAGTCCCTGGGTGATACAAACGGTTAATGTGGTTGGCTACTAAACAAAAAGTCGGAGGTTTGAGTTCACCCAAAGGTGCCTCAGAAGAAAGGCCTGGCCGTCTACTTCCAAAATATAATCCACTGAAAACCCTTTGGAGCACAGTTCTACTCTGACACACGAGTTGGAATTGACTTGACGGCAACTGGTTGGTTCAGCCTTCGGAAGGTCGTAGAGTTGAATGCCTATTTTGGTGTCATTTCTGACATCCCTGAAGTTGTGCAAGATGATCCTGTGATCAGGAAGGGATCTTCATATTTAACTATTTAACCAATATAATTACATCAGGAATACAAATAAGGCCAGTGTCGTGGATTGAATTATGCGCCCCCCCCAAAAAAAATATCTGTTAACTTGGCTAGGTCGTGATTCCCTTGTATGATTGTCTACCATTTCATCTTCTGATATGATTTCCCTAGATGCTGTAAATCCCATCACTATGATGCAATAAGATGGATTAATGGCAGTTATAGTGATGAAGTCTACAAGATTATATGGTGTCTTAAGCCAGTCTCTATTGAGATATAAAAGAGAAGTGAGCAGAGAGACACGGGGGGACTCATATCACCAAGAATGTAGCACTGGGAGCAGAGCGTGTCCTTTGGATCTGAGGTTCCTGCGCTGAGATGCTCCCAGACCAAGGGAAGACTGATGCATCACAAGGACACTCCTTCAGAGCCTACAGAGAGAAAAAGCCTTCCCCTGGAGCCGGTGCCCTGAATTCGGACTTCTAGCCTACTGGACTGTGAGAGAATAAACTTCTCTTTGTTAAAGCCATCTACTTGGGGTATTTCTGTTACAGCAGCACTAGATGACTGAGACAGCCCATTATCTGAATTCATTAACATTTGAACATTTGTTTTCAAACATAAAAACATAGGTAAGCATTTAAGAAGTAACTTGAACTGAAAAATCTCCTTTTGTGCTTTATACAGTGAAATTATTCCAATCAGTTGATGAATACACATATACTTATTATTTCAGGCACAATAATTAATAATTGTGAAAGCTGTTAATATCATGTGCAAATGTAATTGTTAGGAAGTTTCAAATATTTAAATAAATAGGAAAATAGAGTGATAGTTCATGTGACTATTAAGAGAGGGTGTGTTAGCTAGATACCTTTAGGAAGAACTTCCTATTCTTTTGAAACCAGCAGATGTTTATACAAATTTAAATAAGAATACTAGGCAAAATAATAGAAATTCAAGTATCTTCTACAGTTCCAAACTTTTTAGAATTGTTCGGCAGGATAGCATTTTTAATGTTAAATGAGGTAACTTTTAAGAACTGCGTTTAGTTCGTAGTTATTTAATTCCATTTAGACCATTAGTCTTTCAAGAAAATGTCAAACTTGGGAATTCTTCATATCTTGTGAGATCTCTTAAAAGCAAAATATCTGTTTTCTACTTCACTTTTGCACAAGGAAGGGAAATTCTGATATCAAGTACAACAAAATCCATGATGAATTAACTTCCATTCCGACATGATGAAGAATATAAAAGTATGAAGGAAAAAAGAAGGTGGTTAAAAAAAAAAAAAAAAAAGAGATGTCATTCAAATATCTTGCTCTTCCACTAACCTCATGTGAAAATGACTGTCTATTTAGTATCACAAATATGCAGTATATGGTTGTGAGAGAAATGTAGCTGCTGACTGTACTGAGAAAGTAGTATTCCTGCATATAATGTCGATTTTCCTTAAACTTAGGTTTATTGAGGTATACATTACATACCCTGGTGGCGTAGTGGTTAAGAGCTACAGCTGCTAACCAAAAAGTCGTCAGATCGAATCCACCAGGTGCTTCTTGGAAACCCTATGGGGCAGTTCTACTCTGTCCTCTAGGGTCACTATGAGTTGGAATCAACTTGACGGCAATGGGTTTGGTTTTTGGTTTTTATTACATACAGTAAAACTTACCCTTTTTAGGTGTACAGTTCTGAGTTTTGACAAATATACATGCTTGGGTGACCACCACCACAGTCAAGATACAGAACAGTTCTATCACCCAAAAATGTTTCCTCTGAAAATGTTCTACATTCTACTTTGGTGAGTAGCGTCTGAGGTCTTAAAAGCCGGTGAGCGACCATCTAAGATACTCCACTGGTCTCACCCCTTCGAGAGCAAGGGAGAAGGAAGAAAACTAAAGATACAAGTGAAAGATTAATCCAAAGGACTAATGGACCACAACTTCTACAGCCTCCACCGGACTGAGTCTGGTACAACTAGATGGTGCCCACCTATGACCACTGACTGCTCGGACAGGGATCACAAAGAGGGTCCCGGACAGAGCTGAAGAAAAACGTAGAACAAAATTCTAACTCACAAAAAAAGACCAGGCTTACTGGCCTGACAGAGGCTGGAGAAACCCTGAGAGTATGGCCCCCAGACACCCTTTTAGCTCAGTAATGAAGTCACTCCTGAGGTTCAAACTTCAGCCAAAGATTAGACAGGTCCGTAAAACAAAATGAGACTAAAGGGGCACACCAGCCCTGGGGCAAGGACTAGAAGGCAGGAGGGGACAGGAAAGCTGGAAACCCAAGGTTGAGAAGGGAGATTGTTGTCATGTCGTGGAGTTGTTAACCAATGTCATAAAACAATATGTGTACTGTTTAATGAGAAGCTAGTTTGTTCTATAAATCTTCATCTAAAGTACAATAAAAAAATAAAAAAGGAATATAGGTATTTAATATGGAAAAAAACTGTGGAGAGAAACTAGTGTTTTCTTTTTTTAGTGAAGAACTGATCTAAAAAGAACAAAAATTGAGGAAAAAAACTTGGAAAGTTATTAAGAGGCTTCTCTCTAAAGTTGTGCAAAATCTGACTGGTTTTTCAAATGAGTAATTTTAAACTCTTAAAGGATGGGTAACTGGTGCAATGTTTTAAAAGTTCCAGAGGATAAAAAAAAATTTTTTTTTTTTTTTTTATAGAGAGAAGGAAATCATCCTAACTGTTCTTACGAGGTCATAATAATCCTGATATGGAAACTTAACAAACAATACAATGTAGAAAATTATATTTAAAAAAAGAAAAAAACTTACCCAGTAAGATAGTACACAATACTGGGGAAGCCAGTACAACTTGTCCAAGGCAAGGTCTTGGAAGCTCCATAGGCACATCTAAACTCCCTGAGGGATGGCATTACTGGGTTGAGGGCTGTGGGGACCATGATCTCGGGGAACATCTAGCTCAATGGGCGTAACATAGTTTAGAAAGAAAATGTTCTACATTCTACTTTGGTGAGTAGTGTCTGGGGTTTTAAAAGCTTGTGAGCAGCCGTCTAAGATACTCCACTGGCCTCATCCGGTCTGGAGCAAGGGAGAATGAAGGAAACCAAAGATTAGTCCAGAGGATTAATGGACCACAACTACAACAGCCTCCACCAGAGTGAATCCAATGCAACTAGATGGTGCCCAGCTACCACCACCAACTGCTCTGACAGGGATCCCGATAGAGGGTTCCAGACAGAGCTGGAGAAAAAAGTAGAAAAAATTCTAACTCACAAAAAAGACCAGACTTACTGGTCTGACAGAGACTGGAAAAACCCTGAGAGTATGGCCCCCAGACATCCTTATAGCTCAGTAATGAAGTCACTCTTGAAGTTCACCTTTCAGCCAAAGATTAGACAGGCCCATAAAACAAAATGAGACTAAATGGGCACACCAGCCCTGGGGCAAGGACAAGAAGGCAGGAGGGGACAGGAAAGTAGGTAAAGGTCAAGAAAGGGAGAGTGTTGACATGTCATGGGGTTGGCAACCACTGTCACAAAACAATATGTATAATAAGTGTTTAGTGAAAAACTAGTTTGTTCTGTAAACCTTCATCTAAAGCAAAAAAAAAAAAAAAAAAGTTCCCTCTGGCCATCAGTGAACTGATTCCTGTTCCCATAGTTTTGCCTTTTCCAGAATGTCCTACAAATGGAATCGTACAGTATATAACCTTTTGTGTCTGACTTCTTTCACTTAGCATAGCACTTCTGAGATTCATCCGTGTGGTTGCATGGCTCAGTACTGTAGTTTGTTCCTTTTTATCACTTACCACGGTTTGTCTAACCAGTCAGCAGTTGATGGACTTTTGGGTTATTTCCAGTTTTGCGTGACTATGAATAAAGTTGCTGTAAACATTTGTATACAGGTTGTTTTGGACATCTGTTTTCATTTCTCTTGGGTAAATACCACAACGAGATGGATTGACACGGTGGCTGCAATCATGGGCTCAAGCATAACACGGATTGTGAGGATGGCACAGGGCCGGGCAGTGTTTCATTCTGTTGTACATAGGGTTGCTATGAGTTGGAAACGACTTGATGGCACCTAATAACAACAACAGCAAATACCTAGGGGTAAGATTGTTGGAAGGCGGCTAGGTGGTGCAAATAGTTTGTGCTAGTCGGTTAACCTAAAGACTGATGGTTTGAACCCATCCAGTGGTATAGCTGAAGAACAGGCCTTGCAATCTGCCTCTGTGAAGATTGCAGCCAAGAAACGGAGCAATTGCTCCCTATGGAGAAATTCTACTGGGTAACACATGGCGTTACTGTGAGTTGAAATCTACTTGACAGCAACTAACAACAACAGCATTGTTGGGTCTTATGGTAAGTGTATGTTTAGCTTTATAGGAAATTGCCTGTTTTCCAAAACGACTGTACCATTTTGCATTCTCACCTGCAGCGTATGAGAGTTTCAGTCGTGCATCCTCGCCACTACTTGGTATTGTCAATTTAAAAAATGGAGCCATCCTAATTAATGTGTGTTGTTGGATGCAGCTGAGTCGATTCTAACTCTTAGCAACCCCATGCGACAAAGTAGAATGCCGCGTATGGTTTTCTAGGCTGTAATCTTTACGTGAGCAGATTGCCAGCTCTCTCTCTGGTTGAGTCACTGAGTGGGTTCAAATCGTCCACCTTTAGGTTAGTAGCCGAGTGCTTAACTGTTGTGCCACCAAGGTATCTTATTGTGGTCTCAACTAATAGCAATGATTTTGTCTTTTCATGTGTTTATGTGCCATTCATATTTCTTCTTTGGTGAAGTGACTGTTCTAACTTTTTGCCCTTTTTAATGGGATTGTTTGTTTTTTATTATTGAGTTCTGAGAACTCTTCATATATCTAGATATAAGTCCTTTACCAGATATATGGATAGCAGGTATTTTCTCCCAGGCTGTGGCTTGTCTTTCCATTCTCTTAACAGTATCTTTAGAAGGGCAGATGGTTTAAATTTTGACAGTTCAATTTATCAATTTTTTATTTTATAATATTGCTTTTATATTCTATTTAAAAATTGTTTTGCCTAACCCAAGATGACAAACATTTTCTCCTAGTATTTTATGATTTTAGGTTTTCCATTTAGTTCTATGATCCTTTTTGAGCTAATTTTGTATGTGGTGAGAAGTACGGGTCAAAAATCTCTACTTAGTGAGACTTCAGGTGCTGTTGGGGTTTTCCGTTCTTGCCCACACTCCAGGTATTACTGCCAGACAAAAAACTTAGGACACACCTCAATTTTTTCCCCCTTTTTCCAGAAATAACAGCCCGAGTTCCCAGTTGCCCCAAAATTTGAAAATAGTTGCTTTCTATATTTTGCCTGGTGTTCTAGGCATTTACGGAAGGGAGTTTATTCTGGACCATCTTATTCCCTCATTGCCAAAGCCAGAAGTTCTTGATTTCTAATGTTTTAGAAAGTTAAAAGCTAAGAACACTTAGGTTTTTTTGGGATAGAAAGCTCATTCTATGATGTTCATTCCGGAAGTTTATCCTATGATGATAAGGATCAGTTTGCCCTCAGCTTTGCCCAAAACTCCTTGGAGGCATTAAGGTACTCCGTGCTTCTGAAGTAATTTGCATCTGTTCAGTACTTCACAAATGGGTACATATGATCCAGGGTGAAGAAGCCGGCAGGGTGAGGATTGCTGTTTACATCTCGTTGGCAAAACAGAATTTGAGGGGTGAAGTGGCCAGCTCAGGGTAAGCAGTGCCTGAGCAGGAGTCAAACCCCAGCCCTCGTTTCCTCATCCAGGACATTCTTCATGGCACAGGAGGTGGCAGGAGTGGCACGTGTATGTGTTTGTATATATGTGTGCATTTGTGTGAATGCATGCAAATATACATGTGTGCACACATTTCATGTGGAGAAGGAAGCAGACTGCTTGATAAAAAACAATTTGGTTGAACAATGAGATACAACTGCTTACGTCCTAGAATTAAAAAAAAAAAAAAGGTGCCATTGAGCCAACCCTGACTCATCCAGCCTCAATGATTCTAGAAGTCTGGATTCCATTGAGTGTTTGAAATTCTGTTCTACATTTCTCCCCCTTTTGATTATGATTCTGCTATAGACTGTTTGAGCAGAGAGTTCACTAATGGTAGCTGGGCATCATCCACTTCGGGTCTCATGGCAAAGGAGGAAGGTGTCCATAGAGGCGATCAGATATACATTCAATTTCCTTCTCCAATTCCTGACTCTCCTTCTTCTTCTGTTGCTTCAGGTGAATGGGGACCAATTGTACTTTGGATGGCTTGCTAGCTTTTAAGTCAAGTCTTATGAATTTTTACATACCATGGGTGGCCCTATAACTTCTAGAGTTCATTTTAGTTTTTATTGGTATGCCACTACTCTCTGCCACCACCTCCAGACTTTTGACCTGTTAATTTCTAAACGATTTTCCAGCAATTATGTGTTTGTTTGGCAATGCTATTACAAATATCAAAGTTTCTCCTGGTTCCCAGTGAATCAACGGAAAGGAATTTGGTTGAAAAGGAATGGTTATAGCCATTAGTTCACGGCTTGATAAGGTCATTGTACCCTGGGGAGATTTTGCAACTTTCTTATGAATTTTGAAAGCAATTTTGTCTGCTTTCTAGGTTGTTTCATTTTAAAAATTCATTTTCAGTCATCCATGTCCACTTTACCTATTTAGCTATGTTTTCATAAATCCCGCGGAATATTTCTACTCTCTTAGAGAGGAAGGCAAAATTGACAGTTCACAGAAACATTGCCAAACAAACAAAGCAGGCATAACAGACTGAAAATAGATTACCCAAACCCATTAGGACATAAAAAAACAAAAACAAAACAAAAAACCCAAAGCCTGAAGGAGGACTACAAATATGCAAAAATATTGCAAATCTATTGCATAAAATGTCCCCAAATTCTGTCCCTAACTTGCTATGTAACCTTGGGCAAATTTAACTTCTATAAGTCTCATTTCCTGGCTTGAAAAGTGGGGACAAATAATAGAACCTACCTCGTGGATTATTTTAAGGATTAAATGAGATAACTCATGTGAGAGCCCAGAGCCCAGAGCCAGCCATATAATACCCATTGCCATTGAGCCGATTCTGACCCATAGTGACCCTATAGGACAGAGTAGAGCTGCCCCATAGGGTTTCCAAGGAGTGGCTGGTGGATTTGAACTGCTGACCTTATAATAGGCATTGAATAAATATTGGCTGTTGTTATTATTTTTATTACCACCATGGTGTATAATAATTACTAATTACACTGAAAAAACCAACCAACCAACCAGTGAGTGGACATATTGTCAACCTTCTTGATCATTTCTTCGGGCCATGCTGAGGGTCTGACTGGCTTAGAAGGTGGTCTTATTATTGGGGTGGTGTAAGGACAAGGAAGGGCAGTTGCAAAGTCAAGTAGGCTGAGAGGCTTAACTTTGAGAATGCTTTATTTAGATCTTGGTGTCCCCAAGTTCTGCATTCATTCTTTTAGTCACTCAACAAACATATGGATTCCTCAATGTTCCATGAACACATCATGGATCTTGCTCTCAGGCTAGTGGAGAGATCACACTCAGGGTGGGGAGTGACTGGCCTGAATGGCTGCTAAGCTAACATCCCACCTTCAGGTCCAAGAGAGGCCCAGAGGCTGAGAGGACTGGACAGATGTTTGGGCTGGGACCTGCCACCGCCCCCTAGGATGAGCAATCCCCGCCCCCAACCTCTGACCACCACCCAGGGTGGGAAGTGCCTTGGGCCCTAATAGGGGTGGTCCCTTTCATCTTGGACATAATGACCCGTAAGCCTGGTATTGAAAGATGTGAGCATTTGAACCCAGGTGGAGGAAGGGCTGTCCAGGGGGTGAGGTGTGGAGTTCCCAGACCCTCACCATCCCAGGCTGTCAGTAAATGTTTGCCTGATTCATTCACCTTCCTAATTGCAAAGAGAACTAACCAGCATTTCTAGAGCGTTCACCCTGTGCCAGGTACCCTATCACCTGGGGACTGCATTTCGTTCTTGCAGTCACCCTGGGAAGTAGGTGCTGTTATTACCCCTATTTTACAGAGGTGGACACTGAGGCCGAGAGAGGTGAAGTTCCTTGGATAGGGGTTTGCCTAAGGTCATGTGGAAGCAGGGTCAGAACAGAACTCCAGGGGCCAGTTCAGAGCCTGCCCTGGCTTACCCCGCTTCTGCAGAGGGCCTGGCCCTCCTCTTCTGGGGCCAGACCCAGGCCAAGCTGAGATGGCTTTTGGGAAGGAATTTCCAGGAGAGGAAGGAGAAGAAGACAATTCATAGGAATTGTGCTGAGATGTGGTTCTTGAGATGTGGAAAGTGCGATGGTCTGATAAATGCTTGAAACTGAGACCCAGATTTCCTTCATCCTTTCCCTTCCTGCCCCACTCACTCCCCAATACGGATCTAAAGTCCTTGCAGGCTCCCTGGTGTGGTGCGGGCGAGGGGAGGGCAGCTGGAACAGAATGATAGACCACATGAACCAAATACTAAGGGAAGAAGAGGTGGGAGTGGGAAGAGACTGGGTATCTCCAAGGGGAGCCCCCTTCCTAGACTGCAAGGAAACCAATTGCCATGGAGTGGACTTTGACTCACTGCGACCCCATGTGTGTCATAATAGTGCTGTGCTCCATAGGGTTTTCAATGGCTGATTTTTTTGGAAATAGGTCACCAGGCCTTTCTTCCAAGGTGCCTCTGGGTGGATTCCAACCTCCAACCTTTCAGTTAGCAGCCGAGCCTGTTAACCGTTTGTACCAACTCAGGGACTCCAGACTGTAAGAGCTGACTTTGAGAAGGGGGTAGGGCCAGCCAGACTGGGCAGGGGGCCTCTGCTGCTGCCCCCAAAAGGGTACCTGTATAAGATTGTGGGCAGCTGGAATTCCCAAAGGCCACATGTGTGATTGCTGGGTGTGGCCCTAGGTTTCCACACTTCTGGGATTCAGGATGTAGCAAAGGAGATCAAACAGGGTGAGGTCCTGGTTTGTGGGAATTTAAAGGATGTGGCTTCCAAAAGGTGCAGTATAAAAATAGTAATAAATGTTTATGCACTGAGATGGCAATAATGCAAATCTCCTCAGTTAAAATACATTGTCAAGAATTGCACCATCTCCTGGAGTCGGAGTTGCTAAGTGAGTTGTTAACTAGGAATTGTAAATCTGCCACAGGGCCATGGCTCTTTAGTTATTCCACAGAAATACCTGCCGTCTGAGCCTGTAAAAAAAAAGTACCGCTGTTTATATGCAACCGAATTCCTCATTTCTGCGCCAGAGTCTGGCGACCATTGTGCCGTTTTCTCAACATTTACAGTTATTATAACTTTAAATCTTTTCTCCGTATCCAATAACAATGTCATCCAAGTGGTCTTTAAGTGGCGGTGCTGAAGAAAAGCACCTGAAAATCAATAACACGGGAAGGGAAGTGAGATGTGATAAAACGTTATGAAGACGGCCAAGCCGCTGGCGGGAAACGCTGTGCTGTTAATTTAGCACAGCGCGCGCTGTGAAATATTAGAGATAATGCCAGGAAAATAAAAAGCAGCTTTAAAGCAAGAATATGCCACAATGGCGGTAGATTGACGCAACGCACCCTTTCGACTTTGCATTCGTATCTGTGACAAAATTAGTCTGGAATTATGCACGTTTTGAATTATGCAAGGTCTTCGGGAACACATGCTTTGCATAAAATGCGACCGCCCTGTGCAGATCAGTGGGAGAGGGGTGGGAGACTGGGGGAGGGGTTGTTCCAGGATTATTTTGGGCAAGGCAATTTCACCTTTCTGTCCTGGGTTGAGCCTCAATGACTTCACCTGTAAAACGGCACAGTCTTACTTTAAACCGATAAATTGGTTTATCTCAATCTCTCCGCTTGACTTTGTAGAGACTGGTGCATTGTATTTCTGCCTTGAGGGCATCCTGTCCAGGGTGGAGCCCACAGCGGACACTAAGCTCATCTTTATTAATTGTGAAGCTAGCCGTAAAAATACTAGGTGCCTGAGAGGGCTCCTCACTCATCTGAATCCAGGTAGGATTGACCCCGGGAGACTAAGTCCTCTTACCCCATCCCCAGAGTTGCAGAGGGATGAGCTCCGGGGGCTGGTGACAGGTGGTTAGGAACCAAACCAAACCCGTTGCCATAAAAAATGCCCCCTGGAGAGCAGGAGACAGCCAGGTGCAAGGGGCGGCAGTGCCACCAGAGGGCAGCACCGGCACACAGCTGAGGCCGCCGCTCCTCCAGGAGCGGGAAGGGAAGGCATCATCCCATGGCTCCCGAAGCGAAGCCCACCGTTCGCCAGGCCCTGCTCTGGGCGCTAGCGATCCAGGGCTCAACAGGACACACCAGGTTCCTAATCTCATGGAGTTCACATTCTCCTAGGAGAGACAAAATAAACACGTGAACATATTAATACACGAGACAGTTTCACATGTTGGTGTTATGATGCAAATAAAATGGGGAGCGGGGGGAGGGACACTATTAGAAAGGCCTATCTGGGGAGGTGACGCTGAGCAGAGATCTGAATGAAGAGAAAGACCTGGAAACCTGAAGGTCTAGATGCTTATGTACGGATATAGGAAGGGATTTGTTTAGGATCTTCCAGAAAGGACTGGGGAGGCCTAGTTCAGGGAAAGCAAATTTTTCACAGATGAGAAGACTGAGGAACAGAGAAGCCAAGTAACCTGATCAGGGTCACAGAGCTAGGAAGTTGGGAACAGTGTCTGACAAAGAACCAGGAGAGCTTACCTTCCACAGCCCCAGCCTCCCCCTCCCATTTTTTTCTCCAAACTTCCCCTACCCCAGTCCTAACCATAACCCTGGGAGGGAAACAGGGCAGGGATCACTGGCTGTGAGAGCTCCAGCAAGTTCTCTCCCCAGTCTGGGCCTCAGCTTTCTCAGTTATAAAATGAAAGGGTGGGTCCCGAGAACCTCCCAACTCCCTCTTCTAAGTATCAGCTCGCAGGGCCTCCTGAATCCTAGCTCCTAAGCACCCTCTTGTGGAAAATTTTGGAATCACACTCTTAGCGTGAGACGACCGTGGGAAAATCGTCGTTGTGTGCCCTCGAGCTATTGCGACTCTTAACGACCCTGTAGGACAGAGTAGAACTGCCCCATAGGGTTTCCTAGGCTGTAATTTTTATGGAAGCAGATCGCTAAGTCTTTTTTTTTTTTTTTTTTTCTTTTTTCTGTAGAACCGCTGGTAGGTTCGAACCACCTGTCTTTTGGTTAGCGGCGGAGCTCTTAACCTTTGCACCACCCGGGTTCCTGGCCGGGAAATGGTCAGGTCCAATTTCAGGGGCTGATGGCAAACATGCATGTGTCTGTGCCTGCCATTTCTCTCTTTGTGTGCATGGTGGTCTGTGTGTGTGTGCTTACTGCATTTTTGTCTCTGTGTGTGTGTCTGTGCATGTGCACGTGTGTCTCTGTGTGTGTGCATCTCTGTGCATGTCTCTGTGTGTGTGTACACTTGTTTGTGGCTGTACGCATGCCCTATCCGTGTGTGTCTGTGTGCATGGGCCTGTGCATGCATCTGTGTATGTGTGTGTGTGTGCTTGTTTTACGTGTGTGTGTGCACATGTCTGTATGGGTGTGTGTGTCAGCAACTGGACATCCAAGTCCCCAGTCTTTGTCACAAAGGCCTAACTGCTCTCCAGGCAGACAACTTTCTCCTTCCACTGCTCCTGTCTGTACCACTGCCTGAGTTCTCCTCCTACTCTGGGATCTCCGCCTCCGCTCTACCTCCTCCCCTGGCCTTTTTCCGCAGGCTTCTTTGACTATGCTTCTTGCTTGTGTCATTAGAGGCCCATTTGAATGTCACAGACCATGGCTCGAGAAGCGACCCTTTTCTACCCACCCAGACCACTGGATTTGCACCCCTTGAATGGAGCTGATCATCTGCCATCCTGTCATTGGTTAACCTGGGTCTTGTACAAAGTTGTGCCCTTGGAAGATCAAGCAGAAAGCCAGGGATATGGTGGCTAGGACACCATGGCTTGTTGAAATTGCACCAAACTCCCTGTACTCATGTATTGTCTCATTGGTTTACGTGACGACCCTTTGAGCGAGGTAGGATTGATTATCCCCATTTCACAGATGAGGATGTTGAGGCTCAGAGAGAGGAATAATAAAAGTAGGCTTACAAGAACCATGTAAGCAATATGCAGACTCTCTCATCCAGTTTTCGTAACAGCTCCAGGGGGTAAGTTATTCCCAATTCCCCTATTTAAGGGTTGAGGAAATGTAGGCTTCAAAAACATAGGTAACTTGCCTAATGCTGTGCAACCATCAGTAGCAGAGGCGGGACTGAAACGCTGCTCGGGAGACTAAAGCCCAAGCACTCAAGCTCAGAGACAGGTGTGAGGAGGGCTCAGGACCCCTCACCACGCCTCTGGGGCTCATTTTCTAAGAACAGTCGCCTCTGGGCTTTCTCAGTTTCCTCTCGGAGCTGGAGAGGAGGGCAGCCTGGTGCCTGTGTCTCCTGTTCCTTCTCCAGAGGTGGGGGTGGGTGAGTCGTGTTACCTGTGTAAGCAGAAACTGCCGGATGGGGGCTGAGCATTAATTATGCAATATCCTCGCGGTGGTGTGCCTAATTGCTTGATAACCATAATTGAATCTTACGGATTACACCAATATTATTGCAGAAAGCAGTTTAAGGCAGTTAATGGGAAAATGTGTTCGGTTATATTTGCTTCCCGTCTCCCAGCTAATCAGATTGTGAACCTTTTTCCAGAAGATTTGGGAGGCCCTGGGGTCGAAGAACAAGGGTGAGTAAGAACACAATATCGAACTCCCTTATCCCCTGGAAAGGAGCCCTGGTGGCGCAGTGGTTTTCTCCTGCTGCACTGGGAGGAAGATGTGGCAGTCTGCTGCCATGAAGATCACAGCCTAGGAAACCTTATGGGGCAGTTCCTCTATGTCCTATAGGGTTGCTGTGAGTCAGACTCGACTTGATGGCAATGGGTTTCACCCGCAGGTGGAATTGTTTTCCTTTTATAAATGAACAAGTGGTACAGGGAGTTGAGAGACTTGCCCAAGTTCATTCTAAATCGTTGCTACTGGCTCTTTCTGATACCAGCTGGGACCTTTTAGAAATGGGGAATCTCAGGCCCCACACTGGCCCTCAAGACCTCCACCATGAGGAAGACAGGCTCCAGATGGCCACGGCTCCTTCAGCTGGACTTCCGGGATGAAGACATGTAGAGCAGCCCCCAAACCAACCTATAGCTTGGAGTCCAGCCTAACCCAGCTGACAGGAGCCAAACCCTGGAACCCCGTAGACCTGGGTCTTGTACAAAGTCATACCCTAGGAAGATCAAGCAGAATGAGCAATTGAGGTTCTCCAGGGGCTGATTGTTACACAGCATCATTGCAGCAGACACCTGACTGATACAAAAGAGACTCTCTCAGGAGTTTCTGGGTGGCACAAATGGTTAACTGCTGGATTACTAACCAAAAGTTTGGCGGTTCAAACCCACCCAGAGGTGCTTCCAAAGTAAAGCCCGGCAATCTGCTTCTGAAAGTCCACAGCCTTGAAAACCCTATGGAGTGCAGTTCTACTCTGTACACATGGGGTTGCCATGAGTCTGAATTGACTTAATGACAACTAGCAACAACAACAACCATCACCACCTTTGGGAAGAAAATGTTCTGAGTCGTAACCCAGCTGTCACACATATGTATATATCACTGAAAGAAAAGTTTCACAAAACGATACTCCTATTTTCTATTCCATTCTATTTCATTAAAAGTAATGCTGGCCATTGTATGCTGACGACTAGATTTTGACTCATAGAGGCCCTATATGACAGAGTAGAACTGCCCCATAGAGTTTTCTAGGCTGTAATCTTTTATAGGAGCAGATCAACTGGTCTTTTCTCCCAAGAAGCAGCTGGGTGGGTTCAAACCACCGGCCTTTCAGTTAGCAAAACAAAAAAAAAGACCATTGTCATCAAGTCAGTTCTGACTCATAGTGACCCGATAGGACATAGTAGAACTGCCCCATAGGGTTTCCAAGGCTATAAATCTTTATGGCAGCAGATTGCCACATCTTTCTCCCGCAGCGTGGCTGGTGGGTTTGAATTGTTGACCTTTCAGTTAGCAGCCATGCGCTTCAATCACTGCACCACCAGGGCCCCTTAATGCTAGTCAAGAATCACCAAATTTATCTTGCGTCTCATCTATTGGCTGGGACAGGAAGTTTGAAACATCACTGCTTAAGAATTTACAAGCGTTGTACATGCGGGAGAAAGGTGTGGCAGTCTGCTTCTGCAAAGATTTACAGCCTTGGAAACCCTATGGAGCAGCTCTTCTCTGTCCTACAGGGCCGCTATGAGTTGGAATCCACTCGATGGCAACAGGTTTAGGTCTGGGGTGGTGCACAGGAAATGTTTTTTTTTTTTTTTTTTTTTAATATTTTTGGTGTAAATATACATAACAAAACATAAACCAATTCAACGTTTTTTACGTGTATGGCTCATTGACAATGGTTACATACATCACATTGTGTTACCGTTCTCGCTATCTCTGCTCCTATTGTTTTACCACTGTTAACTTAGTGGTGAACACCCTTAGGTTAAAGTTAACAGTTAACTTTAACTCTGCCCCTTAAACTTCTCTTCTGTGTTTTAGAGTTACTGTTGTCCATTTGGAAACCCTGGTGGCTCAGTGGTTAAGAGATACAGCTGCTAACCAAAAGGTTGGCAGTTTGAATCCACCAGGTGCTCCCTGGAAACCCTATGGGACAGTTCTACTCTGTTCTATAGGGTCACTATGAGTCGGAATGGACTCGCCGGCAACAGGTTTGGTTGTCCATTTAATCTCATATAGGTAATTATTTGAAAGAGCATAATGCTCAAGGTGAGTATTTTTTATTACATGGGCTACATAGTTTAAAGATGACTTCATGGGATAGTTTCAGTTCAAGGCTTAAAAGTTGATTCCAGGCAAGAGATTCGGGGGTTCCCCCAGTCTCAGTGTATCTAGAATGTCTGGTTTTCAAAAAGAATTTGATGTTCTGTTTCACATTTTTTCCTCCTGATCAAGATCCCTCTATTGGGTCCTTGATCAAAATGTTCATTAATGGTAGCTGGGCGCCATCCCACTCTTCTGATCTCATGGCAAAGGAGGTAGTAGTTCATGGAGGCAATTGGATTTGCAGTCCATTTCCTTCTCTGACAAAACTGCATCTTTTAACCAGCACTTCCTGGACCAGAAAACAGCGAGAGCAGTAGTGAGTTGGTAGAAGGGGCACTGAACTAGGAGTCTGGAGACTGGATCTCCAGGGGCTGGCTCTGGGACGGGCTTCCACTCATATCCCCTCAGACCAACTGGGCCTACCCTGGAGATAGCGGGGGACCAGAACACAGCCAGTCTCATAGCTCCGGGAGCTCACACCCCAGTGAGTGCGTTTGTGAGATGAAGGGATTGGATTTTTAGAGGTCATGGACTGTGGCCAGTGAGCTGGAGCCAAGAAGCAGAGACATTTTGTTTGCTTGAATAGTGTTTGTTCATTTTCTTAAACATTGAGCCAACATACACAAATAGGGAGATTTCGTGTACTAATGTGATTTCTGGCATTTCTTGTCAAAAAAGTCAGAAAATCTGGTGACTTCTTTTTACCTGCATGACCAAGATGGGCTGGGGTTGAGTTGGACCTGCCCCTGCTCAGTTTGCCACAGTCCCCTCCACTCCCTATTGTCCTTTACCTTGCTCAATCATTTATAGGCTGCCTCTCCCCTTTGGGCATGTGAGAGTGTGGCCCTGGGCTCCATGGTGTCCGAAGGTCCTTCCTGCTCTGGCTCTGAGAGAAGAGGTCCCCAGCTGCCATTGACCCACATGTGGATACCTCTCAGCTTTCCTCCTGTCCTCCTTCCCATGCTTTCTCTTTGTTCCCTTTCCTTTGGCTATATTTTTTTTTAGAGAATAACCATGATGTGATGTTGTGGAAAGACCACAGGCTCTGGAGTTAGACAGACCTCAGTTCCAATGCCAGCTCCATCATTTCCTAGCTGAATGACCTTGGGCAAGTTACTTAACATCTCTGTTGTTGTCCTTAATTGCCTTTGAGTGGATACAGACTCAAGTTTCAAATCTGTAAGGTAGGAGGAACACTTATCCCACTCTCCTGATGTTCCTTTCTGTGTGGAGGGAGCATCCATAGAGTAACACTCTTAGCCTCTCTCCACAGGCTTCCCCAGGGTTGTTGTTATTAGGTCCCACAGAGCCGGTTCCAGCTCATAGCAACCCTATCTACGTACAACAAAAGGAAACACTGCCCAGTCCTGCGTCATCCTCACAATTGTTGCTATTTTTGAGACACAGTGTCAATCTAACTCGTACAGCGTCTTCCTCTTTTTCGCTGACTCTTTAGTTTACCAAGCATGATGTCCTTCTCCAGGGACTGGTACCTCCTGATAACATGTCCAAAGTACGTGAGACAATTCTTGTCATCCTCGTTTCCAAGGAGCATCCTGGCTGTACTTCTTCCAAGACGGGTTTGGTCATTCTTCTGGCAGTCCCTGGTATATTCAGTATTCTTCCCCAACACCATAATTCAAAGGTGTCCATTCTTCTTTGGTCTTCCTTATTCATTGTTCAGCTTTTGTATGCGTATGAAGTGACTGAAAATACCATGGCTTGGGTCAGGCGTGCCTTAGTCCTTAAAGTGACATCTTTGCTTCTTAACACTTTCAAGAGGATTTTTGCAGCAGATTTGCCCAATGCAATAAGCTGTTTGATTTCTCGACTGCTGCTTCCATGGGTACTGATTGTGGATCCAAGTAAAATGAAATCCTTGACAACTTCAGTCTTTTCTCCATTTATCGTGATGTTGCTTATTAGTCTAGTTGTGAGGACTTTTTTTTTCTTTATGTTGGGAAGGGACCATTTATGTAATTGGTGAACTTGGGACTCAGTTGCTGGCCAAGTGCAGCCTAGCCCCTTCCTGCCCTCCCAGCCCCTTCCTGCCTTCCTTTTGGGGGTCTGTCTACCTGTAGAGAGTGCACACCTGCTCCATGCTCATCTGCGCCCCAAGTTTTACAGCAGCCAACTTGGTCTCTGTGGGGGGAGGCTGGGAAGGTTGTGTCCAACAGTCTGGGAATGGGTGAGCTTATCTGGCTAATTCTGGGGTTCACTATTAGGAAACCCCTTGTGCAGAGAGAGAGGCCTAATATAAATTCTCCCAAATTAACTTTGCCAGTTAGTCAAGAGGCTGTTTGAAATCCATCTGTGTGTGTCAGTTTCTCTGTTGGACTGGAGTTGGAGCTCGGGAGAGAGGTGCTGTTTACTGGCAACCCCCAAACAGTAGTTCCTTTGGTGGTGCTTGTGAGGGGCATGCTCACTACAGGGCAATTGTTGCTATTTTTTAATATGACTCCTTTTGTTTACTTACACATTCTGGAATGCTGGGAGGGGGGCTCCAAGGAGCTAGAAGAAATAGATAAGGAAGGGAAAACAGCCTTGATAAGGCTTCCCTTGAAAATTGCCTTCCTGGTCCTTATAAGTGTATGCAAATCACATGCAAATCTCACACATATTTATTAGCAGCCATCCTCAGGAAGTCTGCATTGGATGTGGCCCTGGGGAAAATTTGGGTGAAGGTCACTGAATTCCAGGGAGTTTGCGGTCAGAACCAGGGGAGGACAGTTGCCTGGGAACAGGGTGGGGGGAGGGCTAGGGGAGGGGTTGTGAGGGAGCAGAAATGGTGGGGGTGCAATGTCCAGGGTGAGGGTGAGGGAGAAGGCCAGTCTGGATGAAGACAGGGATCTGAGAGGAGGAGGGAGGCCCCAGTGAGGACCCCAGGCTGTCACCAGTAGATGGGATGGCTTGCAGTCCCATCCTCAGTCTGACCCCAAGCAGCCTCAACAACCCCGCTTAGCCACACCCTCCAGCTGTACCTCTGCACCTTCCACTAGCCAGGGTGGTGTGTGCCCTGTGAGCATTTCACTTCTTCTGGGCTCCAGGTCCCTCTTTTACCCATTTCTGAAGGTTGGAAAGATATTGTGGGACACAGGAACAGGCTGGCTCTGGCATCAGAGGGACCTCTGTTCAAATCCCAGCAATGTCACTCCCAGCCGTGTGACTTCGAGCAGTTACTGGGCCTCAGTTCCTTCCTCTGTAAAATGGGTTAATAACAGTCTCTAACTCATAGAGGGTGCAGTGGTTAAGTGCTCGGCTGCTAAACGAAAGGCCAGTTGTTTGAATCTATCAGCTGCTCTGTGGAAGAAAGATGTGGCAGTCTGCTTCTATAAAGATTGTTGTTAGGTGCTGTGGACTCACTTCCAACTCATAATGACCCTGTGTACAATAGAACGAGACACTGCCTAGTCCTGCGCCATACATAAAGATTAAAACCCTTAACCCATTGTTCTTGAGTCGATTCCAACTCACAGCGACCCTATAGGACAGAGTAGAACTGCCCATAAGTTTTCCAAGGCTGTAATCTTCAGAAAAGCAGACTGCTGCATCCTTCTCTCACAGAGCGACTGATGGTTTTGAACTGCCAACCTTTTGGTTAGCAGCCAAGTGCTTAACCACTGCACCACCAGGGCTCCTTCTCCATGTGCATGGATGCCATGATTACTTCCATTTTACAGATGAGGATGCTGAAGTCGCCAGGTCGAGAGCCAGGACAGAGCCAGCGTTGCACTCAGGTCTGTGGTCTTTCTCACAACCCTGTACTGCCTCCACCCCGAATGTCAGAGATGGTGGGTCTGGAGACAGTGACCTCTTCATTATATAGGCGGTGACTTGCCCAAGGTCATGCAGCCAGTAGAGGCTGAGCTAGAGCTCCACTCTAGTGTCCTGACTGTAAGTTCCTTGCTCTTTCCTCCCAGGCAGCCCCGTTGGACCCCTGCATGGGCTCTGGTTTCCCTTCTCTGAGCACCAGAGTCCCCTGGTGGTACTTACTGACAGGGAGACAACTTAGGGCCTCTGGGGCCACAGTCTTGTCTCTCCAGGGGGTCCTACAGGGTCAGTTGGGGCGCCTGGTAAGGTGCTGCCCACTAGAGTGGGGTCTTGGGGGGACTTCCTGTCCTGCTTCCTGCCTGTCTTCTCCCTCCTCTGTCCCTTGCCCTCGGCTCTCCCTGCCCCAGCTCATTCTCTGTCACTTCCGTTTTCCCAGCTCCAAGGCTGCCAGTGTTTGGGGGAGATTATGCAGTGTTGACATTGGAATATGAATTAGGCGAGTGCGGCAGCCAAATATTGGAATTAGGAAAAGCGGGAGCCCAGGCCGAGATCCAAGGGTGGCTGGAACATCTGTGTCTTGGCTGTTCCAGATGCCTGACCCTTCCGCCCACCCCAAAGCGGCTGGTCCCAGAGCCATAGACAAGCTCAGCAGCAGCCGTCCAGATGCCTGACCCTTCCGCCCACCCCAAAGCGGCTGGTCCTAGAGCCACAGACAGGCTCTGCGGCAGCTGAGGCTACCATTAGAAGTCCTGCAGAACTTGGCCTGTTCAGCTCACTTTATTCTGACGCCCAGGAGGGACAGAGGGAAGACCGTTCAAGAACATAGCCTTCATTGAAGTGCCTGAAATCCCACCATTAGTGCTCTATTCTTATTGGTCGGGTCAGTATTTGCCAAAATACTTGAGTTCCAAGTTCTGTAGACTTCTAAGTACTGGAAAAATGGGATGCCAAGGTCATATGTTTGGGGAATGTGTTAAACAAAGTTGCTGCAGGACTTCTCAGAGCCTTTAATAATTTAACAGTGGGATGAGTTTGCCATATTTCCCAAACTTGTTTGACGGGTAACCTTTCCTCATACAGGATCTTTCTGGAGCAGTGTCAGCAGGCCTGGCAGCGGCTGGTGTTCACCGGCCAGGGGCTGGAGTAACGTCGGTGCTCATATTTCAATGCCTGTTGGTCGAGTCTAAATCTCTCAGAACCCGCTTCCTGCATCTATAACACAGAATAGCAGCACCTGCTCAGGGTGTTTAGTTCTGGAAAGTCAAATGAGAGCACCCCACGTGCAGAAGGGCATTGGAAGCTGCACGCTTGCACGTTTCAGGGGTGATTGTGATCAGCCCGTCTCTCCTTTTAACCAATCTGATAAATGCAGACATGTTGACAGCTTGGTAATGATCCTCCCACAGGGGCATTTCCACTTTTAAAGTGACCTCCAGGAAAAGGGCCACGTCTAACCCAGTGTTTCTCAGTGTGAGTTCTGTGCCATCATTGGTCTTATCACATGGAATTGTTACAGGGCAAGTTCAAGGCCACCCAGCTGCCAAGGGATGGGACGAGAAGGCATTAGATTCCAGGGCTCTTGACCCCTGAGTCCAGTGCCCTGTCTGAGCCACTCGTTGTGGCCTGTCCCTGTCCTGGCACTGCCAGTGCAGAGGCACTTCCTGGATGTAGTTGTGCCTTGACCAGCTCTTGGGGCACCGTGTCCCCTTGGCAGCCACCCCCACCGAGTGCCCCAGCACTGCCCCAAGCTGCCCGCAGGCCAGCCATGCCGGGAGCACTCTGCTAAGGAGGCCTGGCTCCTACAGTGTGACCCTTACCATGCGTACATCAAAGGGTGTCCTTCTTCCACTTCCTCCCCTCTTCTTCCTGTAGAGGCTGCTTGGGCACCTTTGCTGACCCCCCCAGGTTGGGGATTGTCTGAATCAGGAGCTAGAAAAGGCCATGTCCTAGAAAGACTGAGCCACCTCTTCCATGAGACCCACGGAAAACTCAAAGTCATAAAACATTGGGGTGGAATCCTTGGCTTCCCCTATCTGGTCCTCAGTTTCCCCATCTATAAGCCCAGGAGTCCCATCTAGCCCTGGCACTCCTGCTCATCCTAATTATGAAACATCATTGCTGTTGTTAGGTACTGTTGAGTCAGTTCCTAAAAAATTAAAAGAAAATTAAAGCAAACCCATGAGAACCCAAGTACGACCTTGAGTATATCTCACCCGAATTTAGAGACCATCTTAAGAATAAATTTGACACATTGAACACTAATGACTGAAGGCCAGATGAGTTGTGGGATAACATCAAGGACATCAAACATGAAGAAAGCAAAAGATCATTAAAAAGACCGGAAAGAAAGGAAAGACCAAAAAGAATGTCAGGAGAGACTCTGAAACTTGCCCTTGAACGTCGAGTAGCTAAAGCAAATGGAAGAAATGATAAAGTGAAAGAGTTGAACAGAGGATTTCAAATGGTGGCTTGAGAAGACAAAGTAAAGTATTATCATAAAATGTGCAAAGACCTGGAGTTAGAAAACCAAAAGGAAAGAGCATGCTTGGCATTTCTCAAGCTGAAAGAACTGAAGAAAAGATTCAAGCCTTGGGTTGCAATATTGAAGGATTCTGTGGGCAAAAAGCTTAAAGATTTAGGAAGCATCAAAAGAAGATGGAAGGAATACACAGAGTTACTGTACCAAAAAGAATTGGTCAACTTTCAACCATCTCAGGAGGTAGCATGTGATCAAAAACCAATGATATTGATGGAAGAGTTCCAAGCTGCACTGAAGGCACTGGCGAAAAACAAAGCTCCTGGAATTGACCAAATACCAACTGAGACGTTTCAACAAACAGAAGCAATGTTGGAAATGCTCACTGGTCTATGCCAAGAAACTTGGAAGACAGCTACCTGGTCAACCAACTGGAAGAGATCCATATTTGTGCCCATTCCAAAGAAAGGTGATTCAACAGAATGTGGAAATTATCGAATAATGTCATTAATATCACACTCAGGTAAAATTTGCTGAAGATAATTCAGAAGTGGTTGCAGCAGTACATCGACAGGGAACTGCCAGAAATTCTAGCTGGATTCAGAAGAGGACGTGGAACAAAGGATATCATTGCTGATGTCAGATGGATCTTGGCTGAAAGCAGAGACTATGCAAAGGTATTTGATTGTGTGGATCATAACACATTATGGATAACATTGCTGTCTTAGTCATCTAGTGCTGCTATAACAGAAATACCACAAGTGAATGGCTTTAACAAAAAGAAATTTATTTCTTCACAGTAAAGTAGGTTAGAGGTCCAAATTCAGGGTGTCAGCTCCAGCGGAAGGCTTTCTGTCCTTGTCGGCTCTGGAGGAAGGTCCTTCTCTTCAATCTTCCCCTGGACTAGGAGCTTCTCTGCACAGGAACCCTGGGTCCAAAGGGCATGCTCTGCTCCTGGGGCTTCTTTCTCGATGGTATGAGGTCCCCGCTCTCTGCTTGCTTCTCTTTCTTTTAAAGGTGATGAAGCCACACTCCAGGAAAACTCCCTTTACATTGGATCAGGGATGTGACCTTAGTAAGGGTGTTACAATCCCACCCTAATCCTCTTTAATATAAAATTACGATCACAAAATGGAGGATAACCACGCAATACTAGAAATCATGGCCTAACCAAATTGACACATATTTTTTTGGAACACAATTCAATCCATGACAATTGTGAACTATGGGAATTCCAGAACACTTAATTGTGCTCATGAGGAAGTTGTACATAGACCAAGAGGCAGTCATTTAAACAGAACAAGGGCATACTGCATGGTTTAAAATCCGGAAAGGTATGCATCAGGGGTGTGTCCTTTCACCGTACTTATTCAATCTATATGCTGAGCAAATAGTCCTAGAAGTTGGACTATATAAAGAAGAATTTATGAAATACTCACTGTAATTTCCTTTCCTTCCATCTGTACCGCCCCTCCAGGGGACGTGCATATCTCTGTGTGACTTCTGCAGCCTCCTTGTGTCTTCCTGCCTCTGGTATGTATCCCCATTCCCCCTCAAGTCCACCCACCATGCTGCAGCCAGAGAGATCTGTTTAGGTTCTGCTCTCATCACATCACTTTCCTACTTTCAGACTTGGGGTGGCTCCCTACTGCCCCGATAAAGCTTCCACCCACCTCTGCCACCCCAGCTTCAACAGACCACATGGAATTCTTCAACACACTCGAATCTTCTTGCTTCATAGCCTTTGCTTCTGCCGCCCTTTCTTCCTAAAATGCCTTTCCTCTTCTCCATCAGGTAAAATTCTCTGCAACCTTCAAGACCAACTTCTTCCCACCCGCTTTTCTCTTCCTCTCCTGCCTTAGGGGTCCCACTGTAAATGCCTTCATACCGTGGTTTTAACTGCATAATCGGCAATGTACATGCTTTTCTCCTCCGTAAATCTCATTACAGCACCCGTCATGCTTGTTAATGTTAGTTGCCATTGAATCAGCACCCAACTCATGGTGACCCCATGTGTTACAGAGTAGAACTTCCCCATAGGGTTGTCTCGGCTGTAATCCTAAGAGAAGCAGATCACCAGACCTTTCTTTCGCAGGGCAGCTGGATGGGTTTGAACTACCAACCAGTGTGTTAGCAGCCAATCGCAAACCACAGGCGCCACCCAGCTCCATATATTTAGTGCTTTCTTCAGATGACTAAGAGAAGGGCTGGTGGTGTAGTGGTTAAAAGCTACGGCTGCTAGCTGGAAGGTTGGCAGTTCGAATCCACCAGGTGTTCCTTGGAAACCATATGGGGCAGTTTTAACTCTGTCCTACAGGGTTGCTATGAGTTTGTTTGTTTGTTTAGATGATCAGAATAATACGTACTTTTGTAACATACCCAAACAGTTTAGAAGTAGAAGTGCTATGTCCTTCTTTCTGATCCGATTGGCCAATCCTGTTAGGTGGAGGTAACTAACGCTAACGGTTTCTCGTATTCTTCCACACATATTCCTATGCATATTCAACATACATGGATGCACCAAAATTTACTTAACTAGCCCTCATTGTGGGACATTTAGATGTTTCCCATTTTTTGCTACTACAGGTAACTCTGCAACAGCCACCTTCAGATGCAAATATTTCTGAAGTTAGAGTCCTGGAAGGGGGACTGCTGGGTCACAGAATGTACGTGTTCAAAATTTTAACGGAAACTGCAAAACTGTCTTCAGGAAGGGTTGAACTATCTTCCACTCCTACAACATTCTTGCACTGATCATAAATGTCTCCCCTTAAGGACAGGGTCTGGGTCTTATTTATCCCAGTGCCCCTGGATCAGTAATGCTTGCTAGGTAAATGGTAGGGTGGCCAGGCCTGAGTCCTCTGTTTCTCCAGAAAAGCGGAGCCTTTCTGACCCTGAAAAGTTTGTGAAGTCAATTGCATGGCCAGGAGACCTTGTCCTCTTCCATTCGATTCTCTGAACTGCAAATAAGTCTGAGGAATCCCCAGTACTTTCTTTGTAAGTGTGTGTGGGGGGTGGGGGTGGGAGGGTGTAGGGGGAGGAGTGTAGTTTTTGTCTTCAAAGCTGGCCTCAGGATGTGGGTTGCCACGGCAACTCTTGAGCAGGGCCGCCTTTTCCCTTCCCTCCATCTTGGGAGCCCTGGTTGCCATAACAACCAGTTGGTCCACTCCTCTTCCCCCAGCCCTGCCGCGGGGCCTCTAGCTTTTCTGTGGTAGCGCCATTGTTCATAGGTCTGAGGAGACCTTGATGCCATTTAACCCACATGGCATTTGGGACCCTCTTTTTGAGAGGGAACCCGAGAGTGGCCACTGCAAAAGGGAGCCCAGGTGAGGGAGATGTGAGGGTTTTGCTCCTTCTAAGCCCAGGTTACCTGGTTACCAGGGGACGGGGCAAGTTGCCCTGAGGTCTAAAGGTGGCTTTAGGGATCAAGCAGTCCCAGGGCCTGTGTGGCCAAGCAGATGGAGTAGACCCCATGGACCTGGCCCTTGGGACGTCTGGGCTGTGGAGGCTACTCCCAGGCCCTGCGAGAAAGCCTTCCTGTTCACATAGCCCTCTTTAGAATGCCCAGACCAAGGAGAGGAAATACGGCACATTTACTAACATGATGGAACACACTGTGGCCAAATTAAAGAAGGACATTTGAGGATTCTGTTGACATTTGGAAAATACCACTAAGAGAAAAAAGCAGGACACAAAATGCTCTGTGGGCACTGACAGCGGTGTGGACTTTTCGAGACTGGAATTTGCAGGAACTATATTAGTGCAAATCTAGTTTCCCCATGCCTGCTTCTCCTCCCTCACCTCTGAGAACAGTCTTGCCACCTAACCTGTTGTCCAAACCAGAAACTTGGTATTCAAACTAGACTCCTCTCTCTGCCCTTATGCTTCCTTCCTGTCATTTACAAGTCTTGTTGATTCTGCCTTTTAACTATCGTTCACACTTATTCTCCCTTTGTACCCCAACTGTTATAGCCCAAGTGCGCCCCCTTGCAATTTTTCACTTGGAAACCATTGCCCCATTCCCTGGTGGGTCTCTCTCCCCCTAGGTGTGTGTGCCCCTTACCCCCAGGCACAGCTGCCACACTGCTGTTAGAGAGACCTCAACGTGGCCATGTGCCACCTCTCCTGCCTGCTTCCCATTTGCTCCAGGATCAAGAGCAAACTTCTTGGCACAGTCAAGGCCCTTCATGACCTACTTCCTTAGCTCTAGCACCAGCCTCTCCTCTTTTTGAACCTTCCTTCCAGTCATGCAAAATTACTGGCAGTTCTCTTTGATTTCTCTTTGCTTGTGAATACACTGTGCCCTCTGCCAGGAAGACCTTTCCTTGCCTTGCCTGCTGTACTGGGTTGAATAGCATTCCCCCAAATTTCATGTTCTTCCTGGAGCCTCAGAATATGACCTTATTTGGAAATGGGGTTGTTGCAGATGTAATTAGTTATGATGAGGTTATACTGGCGTAGGGTGGGCCCTAGATCCAGTATGAATGGTGTCCTTGTAAGAAGAGAAGAGGAGATGCCCAGCAAGAAGGCCATGAAAGTCAAAGATTGGAGTGATGCACCTCCAGGCCAAGGAACACCAAGGATTGCCACCAACAGCACAAGCAGAGAGAAAGGCATGGAGTAAATTCTCCCCTGTAGCCTTCAGAGAGAGTATAGCCCTACTGATACCTTGATTTTAGACTTCTGGCTTCCAAAACTGTGAGACAATAAATCTGTTGTTTTAAGCCACACAGTTTGTGGTAATTTGATAGGGCAGCCTAGAAAACTAGTATATTTGCCGGACCAATTCCTATCTACCCTTTGAGATTTAGCTCAAGACTTCCCAAGATGGTGGAAGAAAGACGTTTCCATTCCATTCTCCTCCTGAAAAACATACAGGAACCACAAGGAAAACAGAAATAGAAGCCTGAAGTCTGTCTTTGATGGAAGTAGGAGGCCTCTGTACTCCCAAATCTCAATATACGGAGGTTGAAAGCCACTAGAAGAGGGGTAAATGGCTTCGCAGATAGGAGGAAGATCAAACCTTCATACTGGTGGGTGGAGACGGTGGAGAGAAAGGAGGGAATGAAATTGCCAAAGAAATAATAAAAGAAAATTTTCCAGAACTAAAGGTCATGATTATTCAGATGGAAAGGTCCACTGAGTATTCAACTCAATGAATGAAAAAAATGTCCACATCCAAGCTCATCATCGTGACACTTCAGATGCAGGGATAAAGAGATGTACCCCCAAAAGTTTCTGGAGACGGCTGGGACTAGAGTGAGAAGGGTGAGGCACTTACCTAGGGTGCAAAATTAAGGGAACGCCAAAAAACTCAGTGAACAACAAAAAAATTAATGCGATACTAAAAAAAAAAAAAAAATGAATGCCAACTAATCCATGGTGAACTAAATAACAAAATTTTAAGTAAAGACAGGATCTGACAGGGCTGGGATTAGTGTGAGGTGAGTGAGCTTGAGCTGTGAAAGTGCTGGGCTGGATCCTGTCTTTATTTAAAATTGATATTCTGTTCATCACGATTTTTGGCATTAATTTTGATTTTTTTAAAGAAAACATAGCATTAAAATATTAGGTATCTCAAACACTGAGTTTTTTGGTGGTTCCTTAAATTTTGCACCCCAGCCCTGCAGGGCACATACGAAGAGTCAGGAATGGCATCAAATGTCCCAAAAGCAACGTTGGAAGTTTGAAGACGATGGAACAATGCCTTTAAAATTCTGTCCGAAAATGTTTTTTCACCTAGTATTCCATACCTACCCAGACTATTAACTAAATGTGGGTGAATTAAAGACCTTTTTGGATGTGAAAAATCTTAAAATTACTTGCCTCCTGTGTATCTTCTCTCAGGGAACTACTGGGCAATGGGCTCAAAATGAGGGAGCCCAGAAAGAAGTGAGACCCAGGAATAGGGACTCCGACCCAGGACAGAGGAGGGAAGGCAATTCCTTGGATAATGGCTAAGAGGACTATCAGGAGGATAGCTGCCCCTTGGCCCAGGGAGCAGCCAGACCACATCAACAGGAAGTCAGAAGGCTCTGGAGGGTGGGGAAGTTTGCTCACAGGAAAATAAATGCAACTCACAAATTCTCTGACAGATTTGGCCATGTGGGAAATTATATTGAGGGCATGAAAAGATTTAGTCAATTGTTTTTAAAAACAAACCTAAGTTGATGACAAATGAGGCAATTATTAATAGGGAAAACAAAAAAAGGATGGAAATATACTTAGAGTCGACTACTTGGCCCAGGAGTGAAAACTATTTACACTGTCATAATAGTGAAAGTGTAGAATATGGATGAAAAAAATGGAGATACAATTATCTTGGGAGGCTGGGGGAGGGGAAGAGGGAACGGTAAGGAAAACTGCTGTCTGCTACACAAGATGTTCTTCGACAACGTGGAAGGCACTGACTCCAGCGATGTATCACTTAGAAATAGGAAGGTGAATAACTGAAGAAACAGCTTTAGGGAAGCGAGATGAGGGAAGATGAGGGGAGGGAATGAAAACAGGAGACTGCTCTTTTCAATTGTAGCCTTTTTTAAAGCACTAGTTGGCTGTTAAAAAGATTTGCAGGTAGTACATTGATCAGAATGAAAAACAATAATTTTGAAAAACAGATTTGGCTCAGGTGCTCGCCTCCGTGAAGACTTCCCTGACTACCTCAGGGGTCCCAACCCCTTCCCTTCTCCCTCTGTGTCCTCACTGCAATTTCTGCATGTCTCACGCTGGGCGGCTGTGTTTGTTCCCTTACTGCACGCTTGTGAGACTGTGAGCTCCCTGAGCACTGGGGCTTGAGTCCCCGCCCTAGCCCAGTGCCTGACACCCAGCAGGGGCTCGGCAAGGGATCTTGATGGATAAGGGAGCTCTGCTTCTCCTCCTCCTCCCCCTCTTTCCTCTCCTCCCCCTCCTGCCCCTCCTCCCCCTCCTGCCCCTTCTCCCCCCTCTTCCTCCTCCTCCCCTGTTTTCTGCTCCTCCATCTCCTTCTTCTTCTCCTCCTTTTTTTTTTTTTTTAAATAATGTTGGTAAAGTTCAGAAGGATTGAAAAAAATTTTGAGGTGATTGAACTGGGAAAGCCACCCTAACATTAAGGGATATTTGTCTTTCATTAGCTGTCACAGGTGGTATGACACATTTTTTTTCATTTCTGGGAACCAGGTGGGGTTGGTTGAGGTTCACATCTGCTGCTAACTGAAAGGTTGGAGGTTCAAGTCCACCCAGAGGCACCTCGGAAGAAAGGCCTGGCAACCTATTTCTGTAAAAGGAGCCATTAAAAACCCTATAGAGCACAGTTCTACTCTGACACACAAGGGGTTGCATGAGTTGGAATTGACTCAACGACAACTGGTTTGGTTTTGGTTCTGGTTGAAGTTATAGGCAGGATGGAAATGGGGTGGGATTTAGAGACAGACACATCTGGGTTCCAACTCTGTCTCCACCATTCACTAGCTGTTACCTAACCTCCATGAACCTCGGTTTCCTTATCTGTACAGTGAGAATAAAACAGAATAAAATACTTTGTAGAGCTGTTGCTAAAGAAAAATACAGGTACAGTGCTTAGCACATACAAAAAACAAACAAACCCACTGCCATCGAGTTAATTCCCAATCATAGCGACCCTATAGGAAAGAGTAGAGCTGCTCCATAGATTTTCCAAGGAGTACCTACTGGATTCAAACTGCTGACCTTTTGGTTAGCAGCCATAGCTCTTAACCACTATGCCACCAAGGTTTCCTGGCACACAGCACCCGCTGCTGTCGAGTCGATTCTGACTCGTAGTGACCCTATAGGCCAGAGTAGAACTGCCCCACAGGGTTTCCAAGGAGTGCCTGGTGGACTCAAACTGCCGACCTTTTGGTTAGCAGCTTTAGTTCTTAACCACTATGCCACCAGGGTTTCCTGGCACATGGTAGGTGCTTATTAAATAACCATTGTTATATTATCAGTAATCTGTTGCCATGGAGTCTACCCCATCTCATGGCAACCTCACGTGTATCAGAGTAGAACTGAGTTCCGTAGGATTTTCAATGGCTGTTGTTTCAGAAACACATCGCCGGGCTTTTCTTCTGAGGCACCTCTGGGTGGACTCAAACCTCCAACCATGTCAGAGTAGAACTGTACTCCATAGGGTTTCCAGTGGCTGATTTTTCAGATTGCCACGCCTTTCTTCGGAGATGCCCTCTACATGGACTTGAATTTCTAACCTTTTGGTTAGCAGCCAAGCGTGTTAACTGTTTGCACCACTCAGGGACTCCTTGTTTTACTAAGCCGCAGTGTATTCAGGGACAGCAGCTCTCTCCTTGACCCCACTTCCTGAATTCATGTCCTTACGGAACCTCCCGGAAGCTCTGGCCTCTGCCTTGGACACCACTGAAAGTATTTCTTAGGCCCAAAATTTAGCCAGCCTCTGAGGGCAGACTGTGTATTAGCAGAGTGGTTCACAGCATCTGAACATTTTTAGGGACATCTGAATAATTTCATTTTGGGATCTGTGTGAGATGTTTTCGTGGCTTTGCCTGGTTTCTAAACAAAAATTATTTTAGGCGGGAACAGTTTCTACTTGAGGTTCCCATGATTTTCACACGACCTTTAACTACGTCAAATTTTTAGTTTTCTTCTTTCTCTAATGAAAACCTGGGATCAGCTTGGAAAAAACAAACTGAATTTGGTGCTGTTGCCCTGTGCATTTCCTTACTTCTTTCTCTCCACTTCTTCGGCTCCAGCCCTCTTCTGCCTCCCTTGCTGCCCCATCCACTCCCTAACCCAAGCAGGTGGCTTCCTCTAGTGCTCCATGGGAACTTCTCACTCAGAAATCACCAAGAATTCCCATGGTTATGTCCAGAGATCTTATGCAACTTCCTCCTTCAGGCTGAATTAAACCTTCCTTCCTGAAATGTCCTCTACTGGGGCTTTTAGACACAAAAAGAGCCTACTTTTTTTCCCTTTAAACTTGTCCCTTCTGTTGGTTTTGTGATCATTCCTTAAGGTTTGGTCCTTTTATTTTATTGCCTTCATTCTTGGGACCTTGTTGTCGTTGTCAGCTGTCCTCAGTTGGCCCCCAATGCATGGCAACCCCATGCACAACTGAATGAAACGCTGCCCAGTTCCATACCATCCATGTGATCGGTTCTGGATTGGACTTGTTGTCAGCCATAGGGTTTTCATGGGCTGAGTTTTGGAATAGATCATCAGGCCTTTCTTCCTAGTCTGTCTTAGTCTGGAAGCTCTGCTGAAACCTGTTCAGGGTCATAGCACCATGCAAGCCTCCACTGACAGATGGATGGTGGCTGTGCACAAGGTGCATCGGCCAGGAATCGAACCCAGGTCTCCCACAAGGAAGGCGAGAATTTTTGGCTTGATGCTTTGCTTTTATATGGCCTTTTTTGCTGTGGTCTTCTAACTCCCACCAAATGACTGGGTGGGACTATGCAAATGAGGGGCTTGTGGCCCACCAAGAGGATTGGATAGCTTGCTAATAATGCAAATAAGGCACAAGGCACCCTTGTGGGGGTGGAACCATGCAAATAAGGTGTATGGAACCCTAATGAGGGGATTGGTCAGTTTTGCCATCCCATTAGGCTTAAAATGAGCCATACCAGAGGTGGACACGGGGGGACCTTGCTGCTACCAAGAAGAAGAGAGCGGAGCAGAGTGAGTCCTTGGGAGCCAGAATCCCTGTGCTGAGAACCTCCTAGATCCAGGAAACAGTGAGAGAGCTATAACACCAGAGACAGCGCAAGTCGGTGAGAAGCAGTGGCAGAGAAACAGCAACAGCAGAACCGTGAGACTGATGTGAGACAGCACAGTGGGCTTCCTGGCTCATGCAGCAAGGCAGTTACAGTGGGTGTGCCAATCCACAGAGAGAGAGCTGTGTGCCTTTGGACAGGAGGCTTCTTGAGGGAGTGCAGTGCTTCTAGGCACTTGCTGGTGGAGATAGACTTGCCAACCCACGGAGTGAGACAGTTGAATGCCTGTGGGCCAAGACTTACTGGTGGAGTGGGGTGATGCCAGGCATTTATTGGCAGAGCTAAAGGGCTTTGTAACACTTGTCGGAGCAGGGCAGAGGCCAGGGTGAGGGGCCAAAGGGCTGAGAGGGTCAGAGAGGAGCCTGCCTGTGGGCATAGCTGAGAAGAGGCTGTCCTGATCAAAGAACTGTATTCTGAGTCATTCCTGATCCTGAATTGTAACCTGTTACTTCCCTAAGAAACCCATAACTGTGAGTATGGTCTGTGAGTTCTGTGTGGCCATTGCAATGAATTATGGAACTCCAGCAGAGAAGTAGAGAGTGCCATGGGAGGGACGGCTGCTGTCAGAACTGGTAAAAAGTTATGCCTGACCTCCACCTCAGCAAACAGCCTTGGCCTGTTGGTGCTGATGATCGTCCTCCTTCCTTGTGAAGTTAGATGAGCAGGTCTGGCACTGCTGCCATGCCATTTTTTAAAAATAGAGGTCTACCACTGAACCACCACTGCCCTGCTCTTGGGACTGTAACTATCACCTCTCTGTGGATTATTCCCTTAGCTCTCTCTCCACCCCATTCCAGTGTCTCCCTGGGGGTCCGTTCTTGAGTCTCCAGTGGACTTCTGGACATTTTGCACTAGATACCTTGAAGCTACTTCACCTCTAAGACAGATTCCACCATTTGCCCTATACCCCCATCTTCTAACTTCCTTGTTTCGGTTAGGGGCGCTTGACGCCCCAGATTCATCCTTTGTTTCCCTCTCCTTCTTTCTTCCCCCTCCTGTAGCCAGCCCACACCCTCTGATCTAATCAGAGTGGCCTCCACGCTGTCCCTCAGTTACGCCTGTAACATCTGGGCTGGCACACTGTCACAGTCACTTTTCAAAAAAGAGAGTCTTAGTGTTAAACTGATTACACGCTCGCTCAGAGCCCAAGGATGGTGCAGAGCATCTCTTGTCCCTGTGAGTCACCCATCAGTTCCCAAAGCCCAGCCACAGACAGGGTGTGTGTGGCCTCATTGCTATGCACAGGGTCCATCCCCGAGAGGTGGGTGGGGGAGTCACTTGTTGTGATCACAGCCGCCCAGAGGGCTGTACCCTCAACTTGACTAAAGGTGTGGGATGAGGAGGTGGTTCTGCGGAGGTTCAGGGTTCAGCCCTCTCCAGGGTCCTGGCTCCACCCTGCAAAGGAGGTGTTAGATCCTTAACAAATTAAATTCTCCGAATTCTTCAGAGTAGAGCATCTCTCAGACAAATCAACTCTTCTCCCACTTCTCGGACGCATTATCATGCTAGCAAAGTCTGTCTTTTTACTCATCTTGCCAGGGAGACTCTTTCCTCCAGGGTGGGGAAGGAGGCGAACATTCCATCCTGCCACCGCATCTCATATTCATCTCCACCCATATCTTTGCTTATGCTGGTCGTCTATTTGGGTTTTCTGCTTCTCTTCCTTCTACTTAGTCATAATCTGCCTATTCTTTTAGGGAGGGAGCGAGTCTTAGCCATTTTTGTGCCACGCCTCCCTTTGGCAGGTTGGGGAGACCTTATACACTGCTTCTCAAAAAAAATTTTTTTTTAATGTGTAAAATAAAATGCATAGGACGACAAAGGAAACTAAGTGACACACTCTTACTAAAATATCTAAAAAAAAAAAAAAACTGTAAAAAACCAAGTTTGTAATATAATAATATGATGTTTGTTTATTAACACATTAAATAAGCACAATAATTTCAAAGTAGTCATCAGCATAAGTGATATTTTGAGGATCTGCCACACTATAATGTGACAGGAAAAATCTACTTTTGTGGTTTGTAGCCCCTGTAATTGAAGGCAATGTAAATTTCAGTGAGAGATCAGTGAATATAAAGATACAATTTCTTTTTTCCTCATCAAAGTTCACAGGCTCACTGAATTCTCTCCAGGGATGGCATGAGCTCTTAATTCAGGGCCCCGTGGAGAACCTTAACTCTGGCTTCCTTCATGAAGCCCTGATTTGATTGCCACAGTTCTATTTTTTTCCCTCCTGCTGAACTCTTAGGACATTCATTCATTCATTCAACAAACATTATCAAGATTGCTCAGATTCCTGCAAGTCACTGTGCCAGGTGTTAGAGGTTCCTCTGATGATAAACAAGATCCAGTTTTACAAGCAGTGGGACAGACAGGCATGTTCTCAAATAACCATGACCCAAAGCGTCACATAAAAAGCAGCATGGGAGAGCTTCAAACAAAAGGCTGAACTATCCCAGAGGAAGTAGAAATTAACATCTCACCTTGTTCAGATGGGTTTCAAGCTTGGCCTTGCAGATAGAGGAGGTTATAAACAATTTCCACGTGGTTTAATTTTCTTTTGATTTTGCTGGTATTTTTCCTTCGTCTGTCTGGCTCCAAGTAAGCTGGAAGCCCCTAGCAGGCAGGGGGAGTCCCTGGATGGTGCAAACGATTAAGGCACGAAGCTGCTAATCAAAAGGTTGGAAGTTCAAGTCCACTCACAGGCACCTGGGGAAAAAAGCCTTGGTGGTCTACTTCTGAAAAATCAGCCATTGAAAACCCTGTGGAGCACAGTTCTACTCTGACACACATGGGGTCGCCATGAGTTGGAATTGACTCAACGGCAACTGGTTAGCAGGCAGGGACCATGTTTCATATATTTTTTGTATTTCCCAGAACCTGTGATAGAACTAAGCATGGCCACTCAATATATGCTTGTTGATTAATTAATAGTGTTTCATAGGATGTCTTTGTATCAGTTAGTTATTGCTGAATAACAAACCAGCCTAAAACTCAGTGGCTTCAAACAACGATCTATTACTTCTCATGGGTCTATGGGTAGTTCTGTTGATCTGAGCCATGGTCGACTGTTTTAAGTTGGGTTCTGTGGTCACTGGCTGATGGGCCAGAGGCTGCTGGTCTAGGGTGGCCTTGTCTGAGGTGACTTGGCCCTTCTCTTTGTGACTTTCACATACCTCCATCAGAAGTTAAAAAAATAAAAAAAACAAAACACCAGTTGCCGTGGAGTCAACTCTAACTCGTGGCGACCCCATGTGTGCCACAGTAGAGCTGTGTTCCACAGATTTTTTTTCCCCTTTTTGTTTTTGTTTTTAATTGAACTTTAGATGAAGGTTTACAGAACAAACTAGTTTCTCATCAAACGGTACACACATCGTTGTATGACATTGGTTAACAACCCCATGACATGTTAACACTCTCTCTTCTCAACCCTGGGTTCCCTATTACCAGCTGTCCTGTTCCCTCCTACCTTCCAGTCCCTGCCCAGGGCTGGTGTGCCCCTTTAGTCTTGTTTCGTTCCATAGGACTGTTCAATCTTTGACTGAAGGGTGAACCTCAGGAGTGGCCTCATTACTGACCTGAAAGGGTGTCCAGGGGCTATACTCTCAGGGTTTCTCCAGTTTCTGTCAGGCCAGCAAGTCTGGTCTTTCTTTTTGAGTTGGAATTTTGTTCTACATTTTTCTCCAGCTCTGTCTGGGACCCTCTATTGTGATCCCTGTCAAAGCAGTCTGTGATGGTAGCAGGGCACCATCTAGTTGTACTGAACTTAGTCTGGTGGAGGCCGTGGTAAATGTGGTCCATTAGTCCTTTGGAGTAGTGTCTTCCCCTTATGTCTTTAGTTTTCTTCATTCTTCCTTGCTCCCAAAGGGGTGAGACCAGTGGAGTATCCTAGATGGCCGCTCACAAGGCTTTTAGGACCCCAGACACTACTCACCAAAGTAGAATGTAGAACATATTCTTTATAAACTCTGTATGACAATTGAGCTAGAGGTTCCCTGAGACCATGGTCCCCACAGACCTCAGCCCAGCAATCTGGTCCCTCAGATCCATGTGTCTGTGGAGCTACCATAGGCTTGCCTTGTACAGGTTGTGCTGGCTTCCCCAGTATTGTGTACTGTCTTACCCTTCACCAAAGTTACCACCTGTCTATTGTCTATTAAGAGTTTTTCTATCCCCACCCTCTCCTCCCTGGTAACCATCAAATATTGTTTCTTTTTGTATGTAAACCTTTTCATGAGTTTTTACAGTAGTGGTCTCATGCAATATTTGTCCTTTTGTGACTGACTTATTTCAATCGGCATAATATCCTCCAGATGCCTTCATGTTATGAGATGCTTCACAGATTCATCATTGTTCTTTCGTGTTGTGTAATATTCCATTGTGTGTATGTACTACAGTTTGTTTATCCATTCATCTGTTGATGGGCATCTAGGTAGTTTCCACCTTTTTGCTATTGTGAACAATGCTGCAATGAACACGGGTGTACATGTATCTATTCGTGTGATGATTCTTACTTCTCCAGGATGTATTCCTAGAAGTGGGATTGCTGGATCGAATGGTATTTCTATTTCTAGCTTTCTAAGGAGGTGCCATATCATTTTCCAAAAAGGTTGTATCATTTTGCATGTGTGAGGTATGGGTCCTGTTTCATTTTTTTTGCAGAAGGTCACCCAGTTTTGCCAGCGCCATTTGTGAAAAAGACTGTCTTTTCCTCATTTGATGGATTTTGGGCCCTTGTCAAACATCAGGTGACCATAGGCGGATAAATGTACATCTGGGTTCTCAATTCTGTTCCATTGGCCAATGTATCTGTTGTTGTACCATTACCAGGCATTTTTGACTACTGTAGCTGTATAGTATTGTTGTTGTTAGGTGCCGTCGAGTTGGTCCCGACCCACAGCGACCCTATGCACAAAAGAAACACTGCCTTGTCCTGAGCCATCCTTACGATCGTTGTTATGCTTGAGCTCATTGTTGCAGCCACTGTGTCAAGCCACCTCATTGAGGGTCTCCCTCTTTTCCGCTGACCCTGTACTCTGCCAAGCATGATGTCCTTCTCCAGGGACTGATCCCTCCTGACACAACATGTCCAAAGTATGTAAGATGCAGTCTCACCATCCTTGCCTCTAAGGAGCATTCTGGTTGTACTTCTTCTAAGACAGATTTGTTCGTTCTTTTGGCAGTCCATGGTACATTCAATATTCTTCGCCAACACCACAATTCAAAGCCATCAGTTCTTCTTCGGTCTTCCTTATTCACTGTCCAGCTTTCATATGCATATGAGGTGATTGAAAATACCATGGCTTGGGTCAGGCACACCTTTGCTCTTCAATACTTTAAAGAGGTTCTTTGCAGCAGATTTACCCAACGCATCTTTTGATTTCTTGACTGCTGCTTCCATGGGTGTTGATTGTGGATCCAAGTAAAATGAAATCCTTGACAACTTCAGTCCTTTCTCCATTTATCATGATGTTGTTCATTGATCCAGTTGTGAGGATTTTTGTTTTATGTTGAGGTGCAAACCACACTGGAGGCTGTGGTCTTTGATCTTCATTAGTTTTCAGGTCTTCACTTTCAGCAAGCAAGGTTGTGTCATCTGCGTAATGCAGGTTGTTAATGAGTCTTCCTCCAATCCTGATGCCCTGTTCTTCTTCATATAGTCCAGCTTCTCGGATTATTTGCTGAGCATACAGATTGAATAGGCATGGTGAAAGAATACAACCCTGACACACACCTTTCCTGACTTTAAACCAATCAGTATCCCCTTGTTCTGTCCGAACAACTGCCTCTTGATCTATGTAAAGGTTCCTCGTGAGCACAATTAAGTGTTCTGGAATTCCCATTCTTCGCAATGTTATCCATAATTTGTTATGATCCACACAGTTGAATGCCTTTCCATAGTCAATAAAACACAGGTAAACATCCTTCTGGTATTCTCTGCTTTCAGCCAGGATCCATCCAACATCAGCAATGATATTCCTGGTTCCACGTTCTCTTCTGTAACCAGCCTGAATTTCTGGCAGTTCCCTGTCAATATACTGCTGCAGCCGTTTTTGAATGATCTTCAGCAAAATTTTGCTTGTGTGTGATATTAATGATATTGTTCTATAATTTCCACATTCGGTTGGATCACCTTTCTTGGGAATAGGCATAAATATGGATCTCTTCCAGTCAGTTGCCCAGGAAGCTGTCTTCCATATTTCTTGGCATAGACGAGTGAGCACCTCCAGTGCTGCATCTGTTTGTTGAAACATCTCAATTGATATTCCATCAATTCCTGGAGCCTTGTTTTTCGCCAATGCCTTCAGAGCAGCTTGGACTTCTTCCTTCAGTACCATCGGTTCCTGATCATATGCTACCTCTTGAAATGGTTGAACATCGACTAATTCTTTTTGGTATAATGACTCTGTGTATTCCTTCCAACTTCTTTTGATGCTTCCTGCGTCATCTAATATTTTCCCCATAGAATCCTTCACTATTAAAACTCGAGGCTTGAATTTTTTCTTCAGTTCTTTCAGCTTGAGAAACGCCAAGCGTGTTCTTCCCTTTTGGTTTTCCATCTCCAGCTCTTTGCACATGTCATTATAATACTTTGTCTTCTCGAGATGCCCTTTGAAATCTTCTGTTCAGTTCTTTTACTTCATCAATTCTTCCTTTTGCTTTAGCTGCTCGACGTTCAAGAGCAAGTTTCAGAGAGCTGTATAGTAGGTTCCATTTATAATAGCCCCTAAAAAAATAACATACTTTTCATCATTCTCTTTATTGGTGTATAGGAATCCAACTGATTTTTGTATGTTTATCTGGTATCCTGCAACTCTGTTGAATCTATTAATTCCAGTAGTTTTCTCGTGGAGTCTTTTGGATTTTCTTGGTATCATATCATCCACAAATAGGGACAGTTTAACTTCTTCATTACTAATTTGGATGGGCTTTATTTCTGTTTCTTGACTTATTGCTCTAGATAAGACTTCCAACACAATGTTAAATAGGAGTGGTGATAAAGGGCATTCTTGTCTTATTCCTGTCCTCAAGGGGAATGTTTTTAGCCTCTCTCCACTGAGAGTAATGTTGGCCATTGGTTTTGCATAGATGCCCTTTATTATGTTGAGAAATTTCCCCTCTATACCTATTTTATGGAGAGTTTTTATCAGGAATGGGTGTTGGACTTTGTGGAATACATTTTCTGCACCAATTGAGATGATCATGTGATTCTTTCCTTTCCTTTTATTTATGTGGTGGATTACGTTGATTGATTTTCTAATGTTGAACCATCCTTGCATACCTGGTATGAATCCTACTTGGTTGTGGTGTATTATTTTTTTGATATGATGCTGAATTCTGTTGGCTAGAATTTTCTTGAGAATTTTTGCATCTATATTCGTGATATTGGTCTTTAGTTTCCTTTTTTTTGTCTGTTTTTGGTATCAGGGTTATACTGGCTTCATAGAATGAATTTGGAAGTATCCCTTCCTTTTCTATGTTCTGAAATAGTTTGAGTAGTACTGTGTAAGCTCTTCTCTGAATGTTTGGTAGAATTCTGCAGTAAAGCCATCTGGACTAGGGCTTTTTTTGGGGGGGAGTTTTTTTTTTTTATTACCTTGTCAATCTCTTCTCTTGTTATGGGTCTGTTCAGATTTTCAACATCATTTTGTGTTAGTTTGGGTAGTTTGTGTGTCTCTAGAAATTTGTCCATTTCCTCTAGGTTTTCAAATTTGTTGAAGTATAGTTTTTCATAATACTCTGTTATGATTCTTTTTATTTCAGTTGGGTCTGTTGTAATGTCCTCCATTTCATTTCTTATTTGGGTTATTTGCATTCTCTCCTGCTTTTCTTTTGTCAGTTTGACCAGTGGTTTGTCAATTTTGTTGATCCTTTCAAAGAATCAACTTTTGGTTTTGTTAATTTTTTCTATTGTTTTTCTATTCTCTATTTCATTTATTTCTGCTCTGATCTTTATTATTTCCTTTCTTCTGGTGGCTGTGGGCTTCTTTTGCTGTTCTCTATTTGTTCAAGGTGTGTAACTAATGTTTAGATTTTGTCCCTTTCTTCGTTTTTGGGGAAACCCTGGTGGTGTAGTGGTTAAGAGCTACCGCTGCTAACCAAAAGGTTGGCAGTTTGAATCCACCAGGCACTCCTTGGAAACCCTATGGGGCAGTTCTACTCTGTCCTTTAGGGTCACTAGGAGTTGGAATCGACTCAACGGCAATGGGTTCGGAAACCCTGGTGGCATGGTGGCTAAGTGGTTAAGTGCCACAGTTGCTAACCAAGAGGTCGGCAGTTCTAATCTCCTTGGAAACTCTACAGGGCAGTTCTACTGTGCCCTACAGGGTTGCTATGAGTTGGAATCGACTCGGTGGCAGTGGGTCTTCGTTTTTGGTGTGTGCATCTAGTGCTTTAAATTGACGTTTGAGCACTGCCTTTGCTGTGTCCCAAAGGTTTTGGTATGATGTGTTTTCATTCTCTTTTGATTCTAGGAACGTTTTAATTCCATGTTTGATTTATTTTATTACCCAGTGGTTTTTAAGCAGGGTGTTATTCAGTTTCCATGTAATTGATTTTTTTCCCCCTTACTCTTCCTGTTGTTAATTTCTACTTTGATAGCATTGTGGTCAGAGAGGATACTTTATATTATCTCAATGTTTTGGATTTTGATGAGGGTTGCTCTGTGGCCTAAGATGTAGTCTATTCTGGAGAACATTCCATGTGTGTTGGAAAAGAATGTGTACTTTGCAGCTGTTGGGTGGAGTGTTCTAATATGTCTATGAGATCAAGTTGGCTGATTGTGCTCCTTAGCTGTCCTGTACCTTTGTTGAGTTTCTAAATGTTGTGTCCTTTACTGAGAGTGGTGTGTTGAAGTACTATTATTGTGGAACTGTCAATGTCCGTTTTCAGTGCTGTTAGGGTTTGTTCTATGTATTTTGGAGCCCCATCATTGGGTGCGTAGATGTTTATTAAGGTTAAGTCTTCATGATGGATCATCCTTTTAATCATTATATACTGCCCTTCTTTGTCTTTTATGGTGGATTGTGTTTTAAAATCTATCTTATCTGAGATTAGTATTGCCGCTCCTGCTTTTTTTTGGTAGTTATTTGCTTGATATATATATTTCCCATCCTTTGATTTTTAATAAATTTACACCTTTGTTTTTAAGGTGTGTCTTTTGTAGACAGCATATTGATGGATCCTGGGTTTTTTTTTTTAATCCATTGTGTCATTCTGTGTCTCTTTATGGGTGCGTTTAGGCCGTTTCATTCAGTGTAATTATTGATAAGTGTGAGTTTACTGATGTCATTTTGTAGTGGTTCTTTTTTTGAGGTGCTAACATTTTCTTTATTCCTCTTACTCTCCTGTGCTGAGTTCCTTTTCTTATGGATTTTTTATTCATTTCTTTTGTTTTTGTAGATTTTGTTTTTATTGAAACTATGTTTTTCTTCTATATTTTGATGAGTAGGTTTATTAACTTTCTTTGTTGTTGCCTTGAAATTTACCCTTATCTTCCTAGGCTTGAACCAGTCTATTATTACTTGGTATCCCCTTGCCTTCCTCTGCATTAGAAAGTTCTATACCTGTACTGTTTATTCCCTCTTTTATTGTTCTGACATTGTTGTCATTTACAGATTAACTTCTCTAGTTCCCTGTTGCAATTGTTTTGGTTTTAGATAGTACTTGAGAGTTAATTTCCTAGGTTGTTGGTATCTGGCTGGTACAATCTTGCATCCTAGATTCAGGCTGTGGTCTGATGTTGTTTGTTCTCAGACCGAAGGACTCCCTTTAATAATTCCTGTAAGTTTTGTTTGGTTTTTACACATTCCCTTAATTTCTGTTTATCTGGGAATGTCCTAATTTCACTACCATTTTTGAACAAAAGTTTTGCAGGATATATGATTCTTGGTTGGCAATTTTTTTCTTTCAAGGTTTTATATGTATCATCCCATTGCCTTCTTGCCTGCATGGTTTCTGCTGAATAACCAGAGTTTAGTCTTATTGTTTCTCCTCTGTATGTGACTTTTTGTTTTTCTCCAGCTGCTCGCAGGATTTTTTATCTTTGGTTTTAGCGAGTGTGATTATGATATGCTTTGGTGTTTTTCTTTTGGAGTCTATCCTATATGGAGTTCATTAAGCTTCTTGGATGGTCAGCTTTTCATCAGCCATAATATTAGGGACGTTTTCTGTCAGCAGTTCTTCAATGATCCTCTCTTTGTTTTCTGTTTTCTCTCCCTGTTCTGGAACTCTAATCACTTGCAAATTTTTCCTTCTGATTGTATCCTGCATAATTTTCAGGGTTTCTTCATTCTTTTTTTTCTGATTTTTCCTCAGAGTTATATCCAAGTATTTGTCTTTGATTTTGCTGATTCTGTCTTCCATCATTTCAAACCTGCTCCTCGGCCCTTCTATGACACTGTCCATTTCTGAGATCTTATTATCTTTTGGATTTCTAATTGTTTTTGTATGATTTCTAGTTGTGAATTTATTTTGGCATTTTGTTCCTGTATTATTTTCCTGAATCGTTTAACTTTTTTTCTGTATTTTCCATGAATTTGTCTGCATTTTCCATAAATTTGTCTATTTTTTTCCCTCATTTTTGTCTGCTTTTTGCTTCAACTCTTGGATTGCTCTAAATATTAGAGATTTGACTTCCCTATCAGGTAGTTCTAGTGCCTTTTCTTCTACTGGAAAGTCATCTGGTGTTTTATTTTGGACACCTACTGGAACCATTCTGTCCTCTTTAAAATGTATTTTGATATAGTCTGCTGTCTTTGGGACATTCAGTAATTATTTTATTCATTTCTTGATTGTAGATTTGTTTGTTTCATCCTGGTTTTTTGTTTTATTTGGTTATGTCTGAGCAGGCAGGCTGTGCATTCTTTGTTGTTTGCTCATCTGTAGTCATGGTACTTTTCACCTCCTTGACCAATGGGCAGGGCCAGTCATTCAGCTATGGTTCAGCAGGGCAGATCCAGCTGAAGGGGTGAGGCTGGGACGGGTTGTTTGTGGCATGTACTAGGGCCAACAGGGCAGGCCAGGAATCAGTGCTGGGTAGGTTCCAGTAGGCCATACCTCTGCCACTTGGGGGTGTGATGCTCAGTGCACGGTGCAGGCAGGCAGGAAAGAGGGGGGAGGTTGTGATGTGTGAAGCTAATAGGGATATGGGAAAGAGGACAGAAAGGAGAGAGAACCAGGAGCCAAAAACAAACAAGCAAACAATAAAGAAAAAAAAATGAGTGCTAAGGGAACTTATCATTGGAATGGATAGAAAGCTGAGAAATGGAGAAAAGCAAAAAGGAAAAAAAGAAAGAAAAAGTAACTAGACAAAAATTTGGAAAAGACCCCCCCCCCCAGGAGTCCCAGAGTCCCACCAGTGGGGCTGCTAAGACTAGGGAAGTGGCTTCCAGTCTGCACTGTATAGCCCGGCTAGAAAGGGTATAGATGTGACACAGCACCAGGTATTCAGGAGACGGAGAAAGAAGATAAATGTAGAGGGACAAGAACTGACAAACGGAGAAAGAAGGGGAAAAAGAGAGAGAAAAGAAAAAAAGAAATGCCCCCAGGGATCCCACCTAGGCAGCTGCACAGATTGGGGAAGTGGCTCCCAAGCTGTGCAGTGCAGCCAGCTAGAAGGGGCTCTCAAGCTGTGAAAAGAAAAACAAACAAACAAAGCAAAACAAGGAAAAACAAACAAACAAAAAGCCCAGGGCTCCCACCAGTGTGGTGTTGCAGGCCAGGGGAGCGGTTCCCGAGTTGAGAGTGGATTCACAGCCTTTCAAGAAGAAGCAAAGATGGAACACAGAGCTAGGTGTTCCAGAGAAAGGAGGGGGAGGTGGTAGGAGGCACAGAAGAAAACAAAAGAGACTGAAATAACCAATACCAGCTCAGGTGCCCGGCCAGTGTGGGCAGGGCGAATCCAAGCAGTCTGAGGCCAAAGCAGTTGCCTCCCAGCCAAGAGACTGTGGCTGGCTGGAAGCAACGAGGCGGGCATGGGGAGGGGGGTGTGGAGGAAGGCAGGGGTTAGGAAAGAGTATATCTCTCGTTACCGGGTGCTGTCTCCTGCTGGGAACTCCGTGAAGCTGCTTTTTCCTACTCCCTGCCCACAGCTCTCCAACGTGGGTGGGAAGAGTCAAAGCAGCATGGACCCTGCACTTCCCGGCCAGCCAGGCCACCACAGCCAGCCAGGAAGCTCTGAGGTAGAGCAACGGGGAGAGCATGGGGGGTGGGGAAGAGTGTATCTGGTTACCAGGTGCTCTGTCTCCTGCTGGGAGTTCCACGAAGCTGCTTTCCTGTGCTCCCTGTCTGCCAATCCCTGACAAGAGTCCAAGATGGGGGATCCGTGCTGGGTTAGCTGATGGGGACTTCAGCATGTACCTCTCCTTGCTTTCTGTCCTCTGTCAGTTTCTTATTCCATTCAGTGCTTGGCTGAGTTCTTTATCTCACTTTGACACCTCAGGTTTCAGGAATGACGTTTGTCTCTTTTACTTAGTTTTTCGGGTCCTTGCTGTGGAGGGATGGTGTGGTGCTTCTGTCTATGGTGCCATGTTGGCCCGAAGTCTCCATAGAGTTTTTAATGGCTGGTTTTTCAGAAGTAGATACGTGGCTTTTCTTCTGAGGCACCTCTCAGTGGGCTTGAAACACCAAACTTTTGGTTATCAGTCAAACATTTTAACCTTTTGCACCATCCAGGGACTCCTCCAGTAGGTTAGACCCATTGCCATCGAGTTGATTCCAACTCATAGAGACGCCATGTGTGCAGAGTTGAACTGTGCTTCACAGGATTTTCAAGGCTGTGACCTTCCAGAAGTAAATCGCCAGGTCCTTCTTCTGAGGTCCCTCTGGGTGGGTTTGTACCATCAACCTTTTGGTTAGTAACTGAGCACTTAAATCTTTGTACCACTCAGGGACTCATTTCAGTAGGCTGTTGTTGTTGTTAGGTGTTACTGAGTCAGCTCTGACTCACAACGATGCTATGTATAACAGAACAAAACGTTGCCCCGTCCTTACAATCATTGCTATGTTTGAGCCCATTGTTATAGCTACTGTGTCAAGTCCATCTCCTTGAGGGTCTTCTTCTTTTTTGCTGACCCTCTATTTTACCAAGCGTAATGTCTTTCTACAGGGACTGGTTCCTCCTGATAACATGTGCAAAGTATGTGAGATGAAGTCTCACTGTCCTTACTTTTAAGGAGCATTCCGGTTATACCTGGAAACCCTGGTGGCATAGTGGTTGAGTCCTGTGGGCAGTTAGAATCCACCAGGAACTCCTTGGAAACTGTATGGGGCAGTTCTACTCTGTCCTATAGGGTCGTTGTGAGTGGGGATTGACTTGACACCAACGAGTTTGGTTTTTGTTTTTCTGGCTACACTCCTTCCAAGATAGTGTTGTTCATTCTCCTGGCAGTCCATGGTATACTCAGTATTCTTTACCAACCAAGTAACCCAGTGCTGTTGAGTTGATTCCAACTCATAGCGACCCTATAGGACGGAGTAGAACTGCCAACACCATATGCAAATGCATCAATTCTTTGGTCTTCCTAATTCCAGGAAGTTAGCCTGGGTTTATTCTCAGGGTGGTGGTCAAGGTCCAAGAGAGGAAGCAGAAATACCCAAGTGCTTTTTCCAGCTCTGCTTGCACCAGGTTTGCTGCAGCCCCATAGTCCAGAGCACATCATAGGCCAAGCCCAGAGTCAGTGTAGGAGGCACTGCCCAAGGTCAAGAATACAGGGAGCTGTAAAAAAACTGGGCCATCAGTGTAATCAGCCTACAAAAATCTTCACAACTAAACCATCAACCTCAAATCCTTTGTGGAATGGGACAGGTCTAAATCAATAGAGAAGTGCATAGCTAAAATAGTTAAAGTGTAGGGTGCCAATTTATGAACTCACCTAGCCATGGGGACCTCTCTTGTGGCTATATCCTAAACGTTTGAGGAATGTTACCCACAGAGTCTGATTGGGCCACTCTTTTTTTTAAAGTCAAGATGGAAACCCATTGAACTGTCCTTTCATGTTTGATGTTCCATCAGTTAAGCATCCCACACAATTTTTCACAGAGATGTTTTTCTCCCCTGAGGACATCTGCAACAATCCAGAACACACTTTCCCTGGTACTTGACTCTAAGTTGCTATAAATATCAGACATTCTCTCAAAAACTCAGGGTCACAGCTGAGGTTTCCTGAACCAACATCTCTCGGCCCTCTGCTCTGAGTTGTGTCGGTTAGAGGTAGCAGCTGGGTAGGTGAAGCGAAGTGGAAAATGTAGGTCAGAAAACATGTCCCCTAGATAAATGAGACAATAACAGCATGTTGGGGGTGGGGGACCAAATTTACCCATACAGTCACTTTTAACTCTTCAGGTTCTAATATCGGTGATAGATAGCCTAATTTGAAAAAAGATGATGGCAGGATAGAAGTTGGCATGTGTGGTCACACAGACTCAAGTGTGAACCCTGGCCATTTAGGGGCTACATGACCTCTGGCAAGCTGCTTAAACTTTCTGAGCTTTGATTTTCCCTTATGGAACCATTCATATATCTACCTCTCAGTTTGTGAGCTACTGTACTGACAAGGTAAGCTCTCAATGAGTGTTTGATGTTATTCCTTATAGGCTTAAAAACATCTGAATATAGTTGCCAATAGTAGCCATACTGATGAAGATTAAAGACTGCAGTCTTCAGTATGAATTACACCCCAACATAAAGAAAACAAAAATCCTCACAACTGGGCCCATAAGCAACATCATGATAAATGGAGAAAATATTGAAGTTGTCAAGGATTTCGTTTTACTTGGATCCACAATCAATGCCCATGGAGGTAAAAAAATAAAAAAATTTATTAGCAGTCAAGAAATCAAATGACATACTGGGCAAATCTGCTGCAAAAAACCTCTTTAAAGTGTTGAAAAGCAAAGATATCACTTTGAGGACTAACTGATGCATTTGAATTACGGTGTTGGCAAAGAATATTGAATATACCATGGACTGCTAGAAGAAAGAATAAATCTGTCTTGGAAGAAGTACAGCCAGAGTGCTCCTTAGAAGGGAGGTGAGACTTTAATCTCACATACTTTGGACATGTTATCAGGAGGGACCAGTCACTGGAGAAGGACATCATGCTTGGTAAAGTAGAGGGTCAGTGAAAAAGAAGACCCTCAAGGAGATGGACTGACACAGTGGCTGCAACAATGGGCTCAAACATAGCAACAACTGTGAGGATGGAGCAGGGCCAGGGAGTGTTTCATTCTGTTGTACATAGGGCCACTATGAGTCAGAAACAACGGTAACCATGTGGTTCTCTGCTAGTTTGGGAAAGAACACTGAACTAAGAAGGCTGCCTTTTTGCCTTAATCTTGCCACTAAGTTGAGGGTCATTAAAACCTCAGTTTCCTCATCTGTCAAACAGAGCAATTAATATTGTCCTGCACTAAGGTTACCACCACCCGTTTGTCAATTTGTTTTACGGTGGTGGCTTGTGTGTTGCTGTTATGCTGGAAGCTATGCCGCTGGTATTTCAAATACCAGCAGGGTCACTCATGGTGGACAGGTTTCAGTGGAGTTTCCCGACAAAGACAGACTAGGAATAAAGTCTTGGTTATCTACTTCTGAAAATTAGCCAGTGAAAACCCTACGGATCACAACAAAATATCGTCCACCATAGTGCTGGAAGATGGTACAGGACAGGGCAATGTTTCTTTCTGTTATGCGGAAGATCACCATGAGTCGGAGCCAACTTGATGGCAACTAAGAATAGCACTGAACTCACATTCTGGCTTTGACAATCAAATGGCATATTGTACAGGGAGTTCCTTTGAAAAGAATCATTTAAAATCTCCTTGAATGCATTTGAAGTAATGCTGTGGTTATCCGTCCCTCTGTCAGGAGGTTTTATGACCCACCTACTCTGCGCCTAGCACTCAGCACTGCTCTTGTTGTTGTCAGTGGTGGTGCTGAGTAGAAATTAAAATGACAAGAGTGCTTCCTTCCAGATGTTGTTGCTAGTGGCTCAAGGTGCTCTTTTAACTGGGACAGCAGGCTTTCTTGAAATAGATAAGAATTCTAGAAACATGACATTGTGCCTGATTCACCGCTCACACTTGCCACTGACTCATTCTCTCCTTGATAGTTTCTTCAGCAGAAACCTTAATTACATCATTTACTTATTGTTTCCTCCTTGATTTAGTTTCTTCCCACAGTTCTTGTTAGTCATCTCAGTGATTGGGACGTTTCAGTTCTGAGACCTGTGTCAACCTTCTGGACTCTTGAAATAGGCGCTGAGCTTTCCACGTCCCCCTACGAATGTGTCCATACGTCCCCAGGCGTGTATACCTGAAATACATTAGCAGAAAGGAATACCTTTGACTTTGCTAGTGTTTCATAGAACTTAACTTATTTAAGGCTCTCAGCCACCCTACAAAGTAGATGTTACGAACCAGTTAAAAAAAGACACAGGAACAGAGGCTCAGAGAGGTGACCGCAACTTGCCCAAGGTCAAAGTTGTAGATTGCAGAAATGGTTCTAAATCTCTATCCTTCCCTGTACCCATACATTTCACCATGTCATATGCAACGTCCTCTCCTGACTCTGGGCTCTATATGTATTTCAATAGATCTTGCTCTGGTCAGTGGATAATGGCAAACGAGTTGCGTGCAAAAGCTTAACAAGTATTTGTGTAACCAGTCGGGCTTGCCTCCTCTCTTGCACCTCTACCATTGCCATAAGAACATGCCTGGCTAGCCTAGTGGAGGATGAGAGACGTGTGGAGCAGAGCAGCATCACCCCAGTGGTCCCGAGGGAGGCCAGCCTAGATCAGCTGACAGCCAGCCAAACCCCAGGCACGTTAGTGAGCCCAGTCATGATCAGCAGAGCCGCTCAGGCAGCCACCCTAGATGCGTGAGCAATATGTGCTTATTATTCTATGCGATTGAGGTTTTGTGGTTGTTGTTTCACAGCGTTCATACGGCAATATATGGCCGATGCAATCAGTACAGGAAAGAGCAGGCCTTTAGATTTGGGCAAACCTAGGTTTGAATTCTAGAAACCTCTGCTATTTGGAGTGTGTGTCCCTTTTTGAGACTTAATTTCCTTACCCTTAGAATGCAGTAATAATACTTACTTCATAGATTGCTGGGCAGTTTAAACACCAAAACCAGTTGCCATCCAGTTGACGCCAACTCATGGAGACCCCACGTGTGTCCGAGTAGAACTGTACTCCACAAGGTTTTCAATGGCTGATTTTTTTTGAAGTAGATCTCCAGGCCTTCCTTCTGAGGTTCCTCTGGGTGGACTCAAACCTCCAACCTTTCGGTTAGCAGCTAAGCATGTTAGCTGTTTGCACCACCCAAAGACTCCAGATTGAAGACCAAACCAAAGTCAAATCAGCTGCTGTCGAGTCAATTCTGACTCATGGCGACCCCATGTGTGTAGAATGGCAATGTACTTCATAGAGGCTTCAAGGTTGTAATCTTTTGGAAGCAGATCACCAGGCCTTTCTTCTGAGGCACCTCTGGGTGGGTTTGAACCCTCAATCTTTTGGTTAGTAGTCGAGTACTCAACCATAGGTGCCACCCAGAACTCCTGGATTAAACACAAGGCAGCATAAATAAAGCCTCTGGGACAGGGTATGGATCATAGATGATGTCCCATAAATGGTGGTCTCTTTCAGCAATGCTCTAAAAGAGACAACTAGGGGGAATGGCTCACAAAGCAAGGACTGTCCAAATGCAAAGTCAACACCCTTTCTCATCAGTTCAAAGCTAAAAATTAAGGCCAGAATGGCTTGTTACTCTCCTTACAATGCAATGCAGTTTCCCCACGGACAGGTGAGTCCTCTATCATAGAATATTGAGCCGGATGGGCCTTTAAAAAAATGAATGCTGCTTACATTTACGGGGGTGGGAAAAAAGTGCCAAATTTTCCTCTGGGCCTATGGTTTAGCCAAATAGGTGGGAGGTGAATTGGCGAAAGGGGGTTATTTTTGCCCAGAAGTGGGTTTGGTTCAGATGCAGGTACTCTAATCACGGTGGGGTGCAGTGGCCGGGCTGGTACCGTTTGCCCTTACATGCTGTTGGTTGTCCTCCTGCTTGTGCATGTATTTTTGATGACAGATGATTCAGGAAATGTGAATATTTCCCTAGGAGGTTTTGGTTTGTTGCTTGGCTTTTAGTAGGGCTGCCCTTTCCCTTCTTTTGAAGCCATTGTCTTTTTGACATGAAAAATGTACTCAGGTAAGCTTATGGCTAATTATCTCAAGGGGAAGAAGAAATAAAACCAACTCAAGGCTGAAATACAGAGCAATTAACTCTGTAAACTCTACAAAGGCATAAGGTACTCTTCGGGCATTAAAATCATATACTTTTAAGGAACAGATTTTTTGCCTGCCCCAGACAGCTCACTTCTCTTTATCTTCTCTGATGGTGGTGGTTTGACATCAGCTAAATGCACTGGGTTTTGCCTCTAACACACTTCATGACCTTGGATAAGTCACATGGCACCCCGGGCTTCAGTTGCTCACTAATAATGGTAGTTCCTATAAGATTTCTTAGAAAATAATTTTTTTTAGTAGCTTAAAACAATAATTTGTTATTATCTCTTACGGTTACATGGGTTGACTGGGCTCAGCTGGCAAGTTCTTGTTTGGGATTTCTCATGTGGTTGCATCAGATAGTGGCTGGGACATCTGAAGGCTCAACTGGCTGGACCTCCAAGATGGCTCACTCTCATGGTTGGCTGTTGAAGCTGTCAGCTGGGGACCCAGCTGGGGCTGTCCACTGGATTAGCTATACAAGGTTTCTCCATGTGGCTTGGGTTTCTCACAATATGGTGCCCTGTGTTCTAAGAGTGAGCATCCCAACAGAGCCAGGTGGAAGCTGCAAGGCTTCTTATGACTTAGAGGTGGAGGAACCAGGATATTACTTTTGCCACATTATAAGATTTCTCTTGGTATTAACATCTGATGATTTCATGAACTGGATCTTCTGCCTTCTGCTACTGAATCAGATACAAGGGTATAAAGCTCAGCAGAGAGCCACCTGGGCCTGGGCACAGAGGGGGCTGTGCCTCATGTTAAAGATGAGGACACATGATGGATGTATCATCCTGATTATCTGGGAAGGGAGTTCAAGACAATGTGAGAGTTATCATCTATCAGTGCCTGCTGTGTTCTGACTGTGCCCTGGGATTCTGCCCCTTCCTTCCCTAGCCCCTCTCCCTTAACACAATTCTGACATTAGGCATTGAAGGTGACAAAGAGAAGATATGGTTCTGGTCCCTGCTGTCTATCTAGATGAGAAGATAAGCCACGAGGAGGGAAAAAGGTTGCTACGTGGACAGTGAGTGCTGAATGCCAAATCAGCTTCATAGAGTGCTGAAGGCATTCAGGGGAGGAAGAAATGGGCGGGCCAAGGAAGCCTTCCTGAAGGAAGTGACCCTTGATCTGGATCTTTATCCAGGGAAGAAATGGGAAGGGTATTTTAGGAAGAGGGACCTGCAAGAGCATGAGGAGTGGTGTGGGTGGGAATGGCAGCCCACTAGAGTGATGGAGCAGGAGGGAGAGAAAGGAAGTAGTACAGATGGGACAGGAGATGCAGGCAGGGCCCAGGATCATGCAGGGCCCTGGAGGACAGGCAACAATATCCCCATTAATATGGATAATGATGTAGAAACTCAGGGAGGTAAAGGGACTTGCCTAAGGTCACACAGCTTGTAAGTGATCAAGTCAGGATTTGAACCTGAGACTATCTGACTTCTCAGCCCTGCCCCCTTGCCACTGTATCCAGTTGTCAGATAACTTCCGTTGCTGCCACTGGTTTCCCAGCTCTCTCCTTCATTTTCCCTGAGGCTCCTGGCAGGCTAAGGGGGTTGCTTTTCTGCACCATTTATTGTAATGACTTCAATTAAACCAGCTTGTGCTGGATCAGTGAGCAGCTCTAGGGAATCGATGAGCAGGGCTAGCTACCAGGGAAGCAGAGTCTCCTTCCCTTGTCCCTGCCAATCCCAGGGCTGGGCTCCTGTCCCCCTGCCTGGGGAGGGCTCAAGAGAGGAAAATGGGGGCCAGGGGTCAGGCAGCGGGTGACGAAGAGACAAGGAAGCAAGTGTCTATTACCTTTTGGACGCAGAGGGTGGGTGGCCAGCCTGTGGGTGCTCATCCTCCCTGGCACTGCCGGTGGCTGCCCTTGCTTGGCTACCTTCCTCTAGTTAATTTGGATTTGCAGCTGCGGCTCCCAGATGATGGGCCACCCCTACACCAGGATGCCTTCACTACAGATCCAGTATCCAGTGATCCTTGGCCTCAAGCAAGAGGGGCTAATGACCCTGTCCTAACTCGGCACATGATCTTAAGCGAATTGCCTCCACTCTCTGAGGCTTCTAGGAAAAACAAGGGCATGGAATTTGAGGTCCACTAGGCTGTGACTTTGTCTGATTCCTCCATTTTTATCGGGTCTAAGGGCTCCCTTCTTTGCCCTGCTCTGTGTGCCCCAGGAGGCTGACCCCTGCAGAATGAACTTTGCCAGTTGGCTCCAGTTTGGTTTGGCCAATGGCAGGCACTGGCAGGAGGTTGGAGAGTTTCCTCCTGGCTTTGCTGCGGTGGTTGAGGCAGTGCCCCTCTCCTTGACCACAGCTCCTGCCAAGCAGCCCTCCCCTACTGCCCAGGTCTCATTGGTCTTCACTAATACTCCTTTCCCCCCCTTAACCGTTTAGGCCTAGGCTTGTCTTCCAGCTGTTTGGAATCTTTGAGCATCCTTTGTTGGTTTCTTTAATCCTACCCATCCCTCTGTACATAGCTCTCTGTACAGAGTAGAATTCTGTTTCCTGCTGGGACACGAAGGCATCCTCTGAAGGTCTGTTCCAACTCTGAGATGGTACGAGTTTGTGAGAGGACCGATACAAGGACCTGGCTGACTCTCCGGCCCCATACCTGGGTCTGTCCGGTTACAAAGCGAGTCCAGGCTGAGGGTTTCCGGTTCTTCAGAAACTTCCTTCTCTTCCTACAGTGCTCAACCTACCACAGCTTTAGCTTTTTTTTTTTTTTTTAATATAGCTTTATTGAGGTACACCTAGTACAATAAATCACATCCATTTAAAGCATACAATTAGATGAGTCTCCATCATTTTTAGCCAGGACTATTCTAACAACACTCTAATTGGTCTCCAAAGAGCCCTGCTGGGGCAGTGCTTAAGTGCTTGGCTGCTAACCCATAGGTCGGTGGTTTGAACCCACCAGCAGCTCCGTAGAAGAAAAGACCTGGCGATCTGCTTCCATAAAGATTACAACCTAGGAAACTGTATGGGGCAGTTCTACTTTGTCCTGTCAGTTTGCTATGAATCGGAATCCACTTGATGGCACACAACAATGACTGATTGGTCTTCAGTCTCCATTCTCATTGAGGCTATTCACTCTCCTTAGATCTGATCCTGTCACCCTCCTGCTCAAAAACCTTGCCTGGCTCTCCTTTGCCTTGAGGTCAAAGCCCAAATTCCTTAGAGTAACAGATGAGGCCTTCATTAGTTGGATTTGAGTGCCTCTACCACTTCCCCATGGATGTACCAGCCATAATGAACAACTTGAGTCACACTCTCTCCAAACTCTTTGCCTTGGCACGTGCCATTCCCAGACCTGCAGTGCTTGGCCTCCTCACATCTGTGACCCCTAGCATCCCTCTCTGTCTCACTGACTCCATTTCATCTTTAAGGGTCAAGCCAAAGGGAGGTCTCCCCTGATCATGTCAGACTGAGCAGAGCCTCTCTTAGGTGCTTCCACAGCACATTGTGGGTCTTTCTGTGACTGTATTTTCCCCAAACCATATACCATGTTTGTCTTTCTTACTAGAGTGTGAGAAGCTTGAGGTTTGAGCTATTAACATTGTGCTTAATTCGTCATTCATTCATCCATTCAACAAATATTTATTGAGTGCTTACTATATGCCAAACTCTCTTCCAGCACTGGGGCTAAGGGACTGCGCGAGGCAGGTGTACCAGTTTCATAGCTATTGTCTCTCAGCTCCAAATCCACCCTTTTAGACTCTGTTTTGTGATGCCAGACTGGGATGCTACAAAGTAGATTTCTCCTTTGTCAGAGGACTTCCTGTTTCTGCCAGTAGTAGAACTACAGGGTGTCCGGAAGCTCTTTTCTTTTTTGCTTGCTGGATTCTGCCAGGGTTGCCCAGCAATGGCCTTTTTTCCTAGTAGTCACAGCTGGTTTCAAGCCTCTAGCTTCCTTCGACTCTTCCAGAACCAGCCTTGTTGTGCCTCCTTAGAGGTAAGTGAGAGCTGGATTGTGCCCCCTGAGGTCTGGGTTCAGCTTTCTGGGCTGCTCCTCTGAGCTTCTAGATTCTGACAACCCACTGCTTTTCTTTGGTTATTGTCTTGGTTTTCAGCGTAGACACTGAAGTGAGATTACCCCTCCCCCACTTCCCTTTAAGATGTTTTAAACTAATTCCCCTTATTAAATTATCTCTGTTGAAATATCTAGCCCTTTCTGTTTTTCTGAACCTTGACTGATGAAATAGGCCAAGTCTCTGGTCTTGTGGGCTGCCAATTCTAGTTGGTGGAGATAGACCACAAGCCAATAAAAAAGAAAATATCGGGCAGTAAAAAGGGTTATGATGAAAAATAAAAGTGAGTAATAGATGGAGCCCGGGGTACCTTGGAGTGGGTACTCAAGGAAGGCCTTTCTGAGAAGGTGACACTTAAGCTGAAAAAGAAATGATAAGTTCCCCACCAAACAAAGAGCTGAGTTTGAGAAGAAGGTGCCAGCAAAAGGAACCAGCCAGTACAAAGGCCCTGTATGGACAGCATGGGCTTGTTGAGTCTTGCGAGGATCAGGAAGAACGCTGGTGTGGATGAAGCAGAGCGAGGGAGGGGATGCTGTGCAGGATGGGGTCCAAGAAGGAGGCAGGGACTAGCTCAAGTAACAGACTTTGCTTTTTTAAAATTCTGAATGTGTTGGAAAGCCTTCAGAGAGTTTTAAAATGCAGGGAGTGACAAGGTCTGACTCATATTTTAGAAGGAGATCTCTGGCTACTGCAGAGGGAACAGTCTGTGGGGGTGTAACAACAGAGTGGGGAGGGAAGAAGGCAGATGCCTTTCAAGGATGAGGACATCCAAGTCCAGAGAGCTTACACAACTTGTCCTGGGTCACTCAGTTGTGGACTTCTGGGTCCCAGATCAGTCCTCCTTCATGGCTCCCCATTCCCTAAGTGAGGAGCTGTAACTGACTGAGTTCCAGGCAAAGATTCTTAGCCTTGCCTAGGACAAGGGTGAAGCCGCTGGGCAGCCAAACACACGGCCTTGATAAGGTTCCTGCTTCACGAAAAGCCTTGTGTTGCCCACATCATGGTTTATCCAGGTTGCCCCATCCTAGTCAGTCACAACAAGAGATGAGGGAGCCCAGAAGGAAAACAAGGCTCCCAGGGGACTTCTGCAGATGTTGGCGAGGTGAGTAAGTTCTAAAGTTTACCTTATTCTCCTTTCCTCTTCCCCAACCTCCAGTCCCTCTGCAAATCATTTGACTCTCAAACACTGCCTGAATCTGACCACTTTTCTACAGGCCTGCGAGGAAACATACTTTCTGTAAGCACCATTTCTATTATATTCCAAAGGGCACCATTCTCATAGACTATAATGTGAATGTGCTCCCTGGAGTTGTGAAGCAAGACTCTGCCTCTGCGTCTCCAGTACTGCCATGCTAGTCCAAGCCACCAATCTGCCCTCACCAGCATTACTGCAGCTGAGACCCAGGTCTTATGCATACTAAGACCCAGCCTGGAGGGGCCTCACAGAGAGCATGCGGCATAAGGGTGGAGTTTGGGGCTTACCTGAGTAGGCAGTAGGGGCATTCTGGGGTAGAAGGGAGGGTCCTCTTATAAGCAGAGGCAAGAAGAGAAAAATATTTCCATATGCTTCTGGTCTTTTCTTCCACCTGTGAATAATCTGACATTTTGTGGGGGGAGAGAAAATAGTGGGCTGAGTCCCAGGAGTGCTCCTGAGGTGATTTCAGCTATTAGCAGAACAATTTTCCCCCACAGCTTGGCAAAAAGAGGATTATGGAAGATTCTAGGATGAAGCTAAGAGGGCCTTCCATGCTCAGCAGCCTAAGAGACGCACAAACTTCTAGAGGTCCCTGGGCCTCACACCACCTCTAAACCAATATCATATTCTGATTTGTTGTCTCTGCCTTCCTCAGTTGATTCCTCTTCCTGATTGGCCCAGTTCTTCCACCCACGTTAGGTCCCTGTTCCAACTGGCCGGGTCCTCCCACTTGCCAGCAGTGCCACCTGGGATTGGCTGGGCCCTAAAAAGCCAGGTGGGCATGCCTCTTAACCACCACCAGATAGATTCCCCCTCATTAAACAAATGAATCACAATCGTAATTAATTTGAGCAACAGAATTTATGTAACTACTCCCAGCAGGATGTCTACTCTCAGTCCGCAGCGAGATTAATTCCTCTCTCTGGGAAATTCCAGCTGTGCTGGTCAATAAACCTTAATGATGACTGAAATCTCCCATCTGTGTCTGCTCAGGGCCGGTAACCCCTGCTAACCAGACACCCAGTTAGCTTGATACAGTACCCCAGACACCAGGAGGACAAGGACAAAAATCTCCCGGACTGTCTTCTGAGACATGTAAAGCACCCACTAGCTGTTCAATTAAGGACACGGACTGCCCATTCTCGAGACACTTTGAACCACTTAAAGCCCACAGGAGGTGTTCAGTTTCTATTTGTGGAATGAATAGAAGAGGCTGTTGCTCAGATGCTCATAAAACTGTCTCAAGATCCTGAACTGCAACCAAGCCCCTCCAGCTCTTCCCATCCTTTACTCCCACCACTTCCCATGACCATGCTCAGTGCTGTCTTTTTACTATTTTGAACTTTCTGGACTCAGACACTTGGCTCTTGATGTTCCCTGCCCTTGAACTGTCCCCATCCTCTCTCCAAAATAAGCCCCACACCAGCTGCCTGGGAGGAAAAGGTAGCTAAGTGGAAAGTATTCTGGAGTTGGTTCTAATTTTGGCTCTGCCACTTACTCATTGTACTTCACCTCTCTGTTCTTAACCTTTCCCTCGTATGTAAACCACATGAGGTTGTTGGGAAGATTAAATAGAAAAACACAGTGAAAATATATCGTGTGGCGCCTGACTCATTCAATTAGTGACAGGCAGTGTTTTAAGCAATGGGGACACGGGCTTGAGACAGACAAGATTCCTGCTCCCAAAGAATTTAATTTCTAGGAGACAATAAGCAAGTGAGCAAATACCTATGACGATTTAGGGAGGGATCAGTGCTCAGAAGAAAATAAAATAGAAAAATGTTATGGAAAGTGACTGAAGGAGTGAAAAACTCTTTGAGAAGGTGCCATTGGAGTTGGATGGCGCGAACGGTTTAGCACTTGACTGCTAGCTGCAAAGTCGGCAGTTCGAACTCACCCAGAGGTGTCTGGGGAGACAGCTGCAGATTTGCTTCCGAAAGATCACAGCCTGGAAGTGGCTCTACTGTGCACACACGGGGTCAACACCAGTGTTTCAGTTGAGGCCTGCATTGACCCAAGGGAAGTAACCACCTGAAGATCTGGGGAATTGCATTCCAGAAAGAGGAGGAAACAATTGCAAAAGTCCTGAGGTGTCAGTGAGCTTTGCCTGATCAATTTGAGGATACTGCTGTGAATCTTCCAGATAAATCGTAGAAGGATTGAATAATTTGCGGCCACTCACTGAGAGGGTGCTAGGGTCAGGATCTGAACCCGTGTTTTTCGCACTTAAGTGTGGAGCGCATGTCACGGCAGTACAGAGAAGGCGTAAGAGAAAGGAGAAGTGAGTGGAGATGAGGTGAAGGGGAACAGATTAGACCGTCTGGTGCTCCACTGGATCCGGATCTACCGGCCTCTTCCTGACAAAGTTGCAAGACGAGATTCTGGGATCCTGGGGGCTCCCCCTGGGGCCTTCCAACTCCACGGGCCCAAGCTCCTTCACTGGGTCAGTTTCAACTGCTTTTTTAATTTACGACAAGGAAGAACTAACCAGTTTTTACCATTGGAGATTTTTTTCCGATTGCGTGTTCATTGCAGAAGATAAAAAGTGTACAACAAAACAAAAGCCAACCCTAATTTCAACCTCTGCTGGAATGTTTCATGCTTGTCTTTCTGGTGTATTCCTACTCACATTTGTGACACAATTACAAATGTACTGTTTTTGAATATGCTTTTTTTTTTTTCTCCTGGCCTGAAAAAAAATCTTCAAATGAATTAAAAAAAAATTCCACAGTGTTTTTCATTTTTTAAAAATACATATTTTTCGCTGAGAATATACACAGCAAAAACACACACCAATTCCTTTCTACATGTACAATTAGTGACACTGATTACATTCTTCGGAGTCAGGTAACCATTCTCACCCTCCTTTTCCGAGTTGTTCCTCCCTCATTAACATAAACTCGCTACCCTCTAAGGTTCCTATAGATTCTTTTGAGTTACCGTTGTCAATGTGATCCCATATAAAACCAAAAAAACCAAACCCAGTGCCGTCGAGTCCGTTCCGACTCATAGCGACCCTATAGGACAGAGTAGAACTACCCCCATAGAGTTTCCAAGGAGCGCCTGGCGGATTTGAACTGCCCACCCTTTGGTAACCACTACACCACCAGGGTTTCTGGTGATCCCATATAGACAGGTTTTAAAAGAGCATCACGCTCAAGGCAGATGTTCTTTACTAGTTAAGCTAAACTATTGTTTGGCTTTCAGAAGACTTCAGGGGATATTTTTGGTTTAAAGATTATCTTAGGGCAATGGTTTGGGGGCAAATGCATTTTTTAAAAGGGGCATGATAGCTTGCTGCACGGACTAACTCAAACTATTTTAGGGCTTTTATTTTTCTGGGATTTTATTATGAATAATGTAAAGAGCCTTCTTGCCTGCAAATCTTTGTAAATCACGTAATGTCTTACAGAGTAGCGGACACACCCCTCACTCCAGGGCTGTGTCCTACGGGAAACTATTTCTTCTCAGTTGGGTGGGAGCAGAGGCCTGTGCCTCCCAAACGCCCTGCCCACAAGTATGTAGCATAGTTCACCGCCCTGTTCTACCAGGGAATGAACATCATCACACTTTTTAAACTTTCCCTTCATTCTCAGCTTTTCTCTATCATCTTAGTTCCAGAAAGGATCTGATGGGAAAGAAAGAAGAGGAGGGAGGAGGGGTAATGAGGTTTAATGTTACATTCTGAAACAATAAACATATAGCACTTCAGATACGTGAATACTATTTAACAATATTTTTATTAAATATTAAGTTGGCAGGGAGGTCAAGTGGGCAGAGTCAGGGTCTGGCCTCAGTATGCCAGAGTCTAAGGTGACTATGTTTGGCTTCATCAGAGGCCCGGCATGGGGTCAGGCATGGGAGGCAGGAGCCAGTGGTTCTAATCCTTGGGTATCCTGGGTTAGCGTGGAGACATCTGTAGGAGGCTTGGAGAACAAAGCTGGTACCTAGAGGGTGGCTGAAAGAGCATTTGAGGACCTGGGTGGGGCAAAACATTCACGTAAATCTGCCTCCTAGGGTGGGTTCTCAGGTTAAACCTCCTCCTCTGGGTTATCACCATCACATCTTCCCCAGATTCCTGTCTGGACCTGAGAAAACAAAAGGGAACAAACAAACAAAAACAGAACACAAAAAATCAAATGAGACAGAAAGACACAGGAAAAGAGACAGTAAAGACGGAGTAAAAGAGGCAGACAAGAAAAATGAGACAGAAGAGAAAAAAAAAGGCGGCACTGGGCAGGCGTAGGTAGTTTCATAAGCAGAACCTCTCTGGTGGAAGCTTAAGTCTGGACAAACTTATTACCCATCCGCAGCTGACAACCTCTAAACTCATAAGGGCCACCTGTCAAGTATTCACATGCCCCGTGGGTTCAGGGAACATGCATTTGTCAACTGCACTCATTACAGACCATACCTCTAAACCGATTTGGTGCCCTCTTGCCGAAAAGCAATTTCTCAAACTTTCTGGGAGTTGATTACTTCCCAGTGGAGCAGACAGTGGAGAGTCAGTGCCAGGGAATAGCGCATCCTCTGAATATGTGGGGAGTGAAAAGCAGAAATTGGAGTGGCCTGGGTTAGAGTCAGGATGTGGGAAGAGCCAAGGGCTGGGGAGGAAATGGGGAGATGAGAACAAGGTAGAGGAGGAAGAATCTCACTCCCCTTATCCACAGTCACCTTTTGTGCCAAACAACTACTGTCTTCCATGTAGGCTGCAGGAAATGGCTTTCTGAAATCCACTGGGAAACTCAACGATCATTGTCAGCTTCTGCAGCACATGAATGGGCTAGGGGGAGGTAGGTAGTCTTGGTTGAGAGAATGGAGAGGCTGGCGATACAGGGGGCTTGCTCTTACTTTGGAACTATGGAAACAGAACGCTGTTCACCTTGGTAAGAAGAGACTGAACTTTTTAAAAGGACCTTTTATCAGGAAACTATAGGAAAGAAACCAAAACAACCCATAAATGGAGTTAGAATCCATTTTTCAATCTCGATGGGTTTTTTTTTTGGCCCCTTAACTCTGAGTAGACCAAGACACTGAACTGAAGTGCTTCCTCTATCTTTTGAGTCTACACTCTAAGGCCCTCTGGTGAGCAACCTTTTTTTTTTTTTCACCCGCAGTTCTCTCTTGGGCCAGGAGATGACCATCTCATATTCTCCCCCCACCCCACTTTTATTTTTGAACATCTCGTTGGCTCTGGATCCTGGAAGTGCTTCTCTGACTCTGCCCATTCCCTTCCTGTATGTTCACAATTAATTGGCCTGTGGTTGCTCCCTTTGGTGAGGCAGGATGTCTTACAAAACATCAAAAAGGCGCTTGAGACATCATGGGAAAGGAACCCTCTCCTTATGAAAAAAATGAGCCCTAGAAGAAGGAAGAGTCTCACCCAGGGTCACAAAGTGAGGAAATGGCAGGGGCGGGGGCACAACCCAGCCGTACAGCCTTTCTTATGCTATCACCAAAACCCAACTTTCAGTTGGTGCTAAGCACCCCCACGCCCCACCCTAACCCTGCACGTGTTCACTTGACAGTCCCCTTCCCACACCCAACTGCCCATGATGCACAACCCCCACCAGCCCCACCTCCAACTGCTCTAATAGCTTGGAACCCATTGGCCCGAGCTCAATCCTCTGTTGTCTAAGGCAGGAGACGTGCTTGTCATTGGGCCAGAAAAACTGATTGACAGGTCAATATCCCAATGAATGATGAGTCTTAGAAGAGCCGCTGTTACTGGCCCTAGCCAGTTCTCTCCTCGCGAGAACTTATGTAACGGTTTTTGTGACTTTGGTTCAGCCATTCTTCGCGCATAAAATCCGTCGTCTTGTTAGTGAAGGGCGGGAGACAGTTTTCTTGCCCAAAGTAGGGATACATATGGGGGGCGGGGTCCAAGAGAACAAACGAAGACTCTAAGAGAACATGGGACTCATACTGAGTCATTTAATAAAGGGGAGCTTGATTTGTTAAGGAGTTGGTGGGAACGTGAGTGGGCAGGAGGAAGGAAAGGTAGCCAGGGATGAAGGAGAGAGGCTTAAGGTAGCACTCAGAAGGTTGGAGTTTTAGGTGTTCATTGCAGCTTTTGTAGGCTGTGTGAAATGCTGGGGTCATTCCTGAGACCTGGATAGGTACTGGGGCCTGGATAGAATGATGTGGTCACTACTTGGGACTCATAGGTCCAGGGGCTAGGGGCCAGGCTGGCAGGCAGGCGGGGCAGCGGTTGTGGTGTTCTTGCTCATGGAAGTGATCTCTCTGCAAAGGCTTCTGAGTAATAGTTGGCATGGCTGTCAAAAGAGGAGGCCTGGACTACGATGTAATTTCTTAAAATGTGTAGGATTTGTTGGCACGTAGAGATGGAGTGGCCCATCTTTGAAGGGTACAGCCACAGAAGATGTGGCCTCCAGAAAATGGCAGTGGCAGTGGGTCGCTGCATAATTTTTTAGAAAATAGAGTCAGAGATGAGACAGTTAAGGGATGGAAAGTATGACAGGAAGGAGTGTTACAGGGGCTTAGAGCTGGAGTCCCAGAAAAGCTGAGCAAATACATGCTTGGCACCTAGTTGTCACTCAGTAAGTGCTAGCTATTACTATTGCTCCTGTTGCACGGGTGGGGGACTGCTAGAGTCTAGTAGTTCAAATGGAACAGAAAGTGAGTGGATAACAAGTGAAAGAGAGCCAGGAAGACAGGGCATTTCAGTTGCCTTCTTTGTCTCATTCTGTGATTATGAAAATCATGGAAGCCATTCCTGCATTGGGGTATGAAAGGAGAGGATTGAACTAAAGAGGGGCTAGGGTGCTGATTTGCTCTGGAGCTGGGAGCCCGAAGGATGGGAAGTAGGAATGTAGAGAGACTCTCTTTCCTAAATCTGTCTTAAATGGGGCCTGTTTGAAGTAAGGCTGTGGGAGGGAGGTTACAGGTGAGAACAAGAATGGGATGTGGTGAGCTATGTCATTTTGTTATGCCTAACAGTTGTAGTGATTGCTGAGATGAGGTTGTGGGGAAGAGCCCGCCTAGCTGTCTCTCTGGGGAAAAGGGAATGGTGCTAAGATTCAAGGCTCTGTTGGAAATTCCCATCAGTCATTGTCACAAGTGTCAACTTACTCAGGGACCACTGGTCTTTGAGGGGTGAGAAGGAGGAGACTCTTCCCCAAGAGGCCTCGAGACAAGGAAACAATTTTTTTTTTTAAAGGGATGTTATATATCAACTGAGACTCCTGAATTCTCTGGAGAGTGCATAGTGTAGTTCATAATGGTTCTGAACAGAGACAATGAAACTCCCCACTTCATTTTCCTCTCCCTTTCCTGACCTCACAAGTTTCTGTGTTTCCCTTTTTATCAGTCATTGACTCATTGGAATTTCTGGGGGGTGCACAGCCGGTAGCTCTTGAGTTAGGTAAGGGAAGGTGTTGTTGCTGAAGGAAGAGCAAAGAAGACTTTTGAGTCCCCAAATTACACTTAATATGGATCTGTGTGAGGAGTGGGGAACGAACAGTATGTCTTTCAGCATCAACTGACACAGAAAGGCACCTGGACTTAGCCTACCCAAGCTAAAAGGGTTGTGGTCCATAGTGTCGGGGACGGGGGGAAGAGAGGGAGATAAGGTAGGCTAGAGAGAGACAGGAGGAAACAAAGAAGACAGATAACAGAGATGTGAAGGGCTGAGACAAGATGGAGACCAGAGACAAGTGACTGAGGTACCAGACAGAAAACTAAGAAAGACTGAGTCCTAAAAAAAAATGAGCCAATTAACTTAGTTGCCAAGTCTTCAAAGTCTTTTCTATTTCCATTTCCACTGAATAGGGTTCTACTAATTTACGAAGAAAATTTAGAGTTCTCAGAGCCTTTCAATGTCCCAGAAAGCATTGCATTACTAACTTAGACCCATTTTACCTAAACCCTTCCAAATCTGACTGCGTTGCAGACAGGCAGGCAGCTCCTCAGTTTACTGATGAGCTTACTCATGGGGTTCAAATCTGGGTGGGGCAGATGAGATAGACAATGGAGTACTCATGGGAACCAAGGCTAGGACTTCAGCTTCTGGAGCTGCTGTCATTTCTCACTTCCGTGGGTCAAAGGGTTCAGCCAACAATTGGATGGGAGTGGAGTGAGCCACGTCGGAATGGCCATGTTTAGCATGCTGGGATGTGGCAAGACAGTGGCACCACACTTGGGGCACTAAAGCAGTGACATAACGTAATGATAGGGGCTGCTGCCTCTGGAGTGGTGAGTCTGATGGAGCATGGTGATGAGTGAACTTTACTGGTTCTTAGTGAACGATAGCTTCTGATGATCTTGGATAGTTTGCCCACGGTCAGTGACTAGAAATTCTTCCAATGAACTGAGGAGAGGCCCAGTCAGGGAAGTAGAGCTTGGGTGAGAAGGACATAGCTACTGAACAGGGTTGTGAAATGAACCCCTGTTGCTACCTTGGGAAGGTACTCTTTTCCTGGGGAATCACATGGGCCAGAGAGGATTGTGGGCAGAGCAGAAATGAAGAGGAACACAGACTGAGGTGAGAGAGATGAAGAAACATGATAGAGAATACACAGCAAGATGGAATCCATCAAGCTGATTCTTCTTCAAGTATTCGCAGGCAATCTCTTTCTTCTCCTACTTCCCCTGAGATGGTTTTAATAAAATGCCAAGGGTGTTTAGGATGTGCCCAGGGTTTTTGGGGCTTCAGAGAATGGCCTTCTACAGTACTCACTTCAGCTAAACCCTCTCAACCTGGGAGAGGTACACACACGACAGAAACTGGTTTTTTTTGTGTGTGAGAGTGGATGACTTTCCTGTGCAGTGTCCTTGTCTTGGTGACTCCGTATATGAGTAATGTCAAGGAGGGATGGGGGTAATTGGGAGGAGCTAATTATCCCCTGGTCTCATGTTCTTCCCTCCCATCAGTGGGATTTGTTGATGGGGGTCTGCTAGTCACAAGGAGGTGTTAGGAGATGAGCGTGAAGGCAGGCCAGCAGAGAGGACTTATTCTGAAGGGAGAAACACAGCCTGTGGCATGAAACACCTACCTTCCCATATCATTCCCAGGCCCTGTTCTGTAGCTGGCCTGTCTGTGAGACATGACTTCCCACCCTTCTTAGCTTCCTAGGTCTGTCTCTCTGTCATGTGTCTTACAGTCAAGTAAGGAGGTGGAAGTAAGGCAGGGGAGGAAAGAACAGGGGAGACAAGGGTGGGAGAAACTGAGCAAAGGTGATGAAAACAAAGATGGAAAGACAGATACACTGAACAATGACGTTACCTCTAGGTCTCTTCTGTTTTTTTTCCTCATAAGTGATTATGGTCATTCTCAAGGACTATTTACTTTCTCCATCAAGAATTTAGAGCGCTTTGCTTCAGCCCTAATACTTCTGGATTTGTTAAATTTGCACTGGGTGCCCCTACTTGCTTGGAATTGGTTCCTCACCTTGTGAGGACTTGAAGTGACCCAGACATGTTGATTTGCCTTGGTTTGCAGGCAACTAGGAGCTCTCCTGGGAGACAAACTCTGCTGGTGGCCACCTTCCCCTTCCACATGGGTAAAGACAGGGAAAGGAGGGATGGGGAAGAAATGTGGGGTAGGAGGCAGGGGGGAGTTGGAAGTCCTTATCCCCTGAATCTACCAAAATAGTCTGGTTGGGAAAGGGGATAAGAGTGTTGAGACGCATAGAACTGGATAGAAGTAGTAATGACAATCCAATGGGAAAGATGAGAGAGTAAGGTTGAAGGGTTTGGCTCAGTGCTATCTTACTCCCTGAGCAGTCATAGTCTGAAATCATTAAGTCAGTCCCATAGGTCACAAAAAATAGGGATGGATGGCATTCCTGATCCCCATCCAATTCTCCCTGAAATCTTTATTTATGACATAATTGTAACTTGATGCTTTTAGGGTTCAGGAGTGCTGTTTCAGGTGAATTGTTTTTCCTATTTGAGGATGGAGGAGCATTAGCTAATGTGCTCTGAGATTCAAAGGAAATAGAAACTTCCCACCCTTGTTTGGCATTTACTTACTGTTGCCCTTCCCTGTCCTAACTTCTTTCTTCCTCCCAAACTCCCTCTCATGAGAAGTGTAGAGCAGGCAGTAGGGAGGAGTCTGAAAAGTTAGCTGCTACCATTATTGCTGCATCCCTTTTCACCGTAGAAGCCTGTGACAAGACTAGAATTCTTCACAAGGAGCTTGTACTGGGAAACAAAAGGTTAAAAGAAAACCAAACGGAAAATGCCAAAGGAGCCAGGAGAACTTCTGACTGGTTTGTAACCTGCTATGATCCTAAGCTTTGCTATTAGCTCTTTGGCTCTGTTGGATTCCAAATCTGTCCTCAACTTGGCCTCATAGAAAACAGATTCTTTCCAGACCCTGGCTTTGTCTCCTCCATTTTACTGTCCTTTTGCCCTCTTTGGGTGATGTGGGAGTTTCCCCATCTGCTCGTAAAGTTAATCTTCATAGGTTTCATATCCTGTCTACATCTTCTGGATCACCCCTCTGTTTGGGGTTCTGTGCTCTAGCCTAGACCTTTTCTCTTGGTCAACTAGTTGGGCTTCAAAGCCCTCTTATCCTCTAGTTCCAACCTGTGTAGGGTCTGCTTTGGGGGTGGGGTAACTAGTTAGGCTGTAACTGTTACAGGCAGAGAAGAGATGTCAGATCATTAGAAAAGGGAAGAAAACACTGTCCAACTTTCCATTCCTGCTCCCTTTTCTGAGGATTCCTAAGACTGCCCCCAGTCTCATCCTCCAATGGTTACAGAATCCAGTCTTCACAGTTTTATAAAATTAATGCTGAAAACACAAGAACAGTGAAAGGAATTTTTCTCAAACTAAACTTCAAAGAAAATAAGAGCATACTCAATATTTAGCCTAAAAGTATACTTTATGTTAATATTATGTACAAAGAAAAGGATGAGTTTATGTAAATGCATAAAATGCAGGCAGTCAAGTGGGAGGAGAAGCCCGGGCAGCATAGGGGCTGCCTTTAGCAAGCTCTGGAGTCTAAATGGTCCATTAGGGTGAATCTCCTTGGATGTTGGCAGGCTTATAGGTATGTGGCCTTGGCCCCAGCATGTTCTTCCAGGGCAATAAGTGAGTGATCTCTGGCAAGCAGAGCCCAAATTCTGAGTGACTCCAGGGAAGCTAAGATACTCTGTGGCTGAGGTGACCGATGAGGCTCAGTCAGCCTGAGGGAGGCTGTAGTGAAAGGCTGAGAACTAGGTCTCAGTTGGCTTCCTTGGTGTGGGAGAATGTGCTTCAAAGGAAACTTCCTGGGGGGAGAGAGGGTAGGCTGGGAAATGCTGTAACTGTTGAAGAAGACCCTAAAGCAGCCTGTGTATGTCCTGGCTGATGACAGGAGTCCCAGAGGGAATCCTGGCCCCGCTGGATAATTGTAGGCCCCATTGTTTACAGCACTATGGACAGTGACATCTAGGCAAGACAGTTTCTTGTCAGGTCACTGACTCTTGATGGAATGATAACTGTGTGATGGCGGTTTGGGATAATTTACTACAGAAACACATCTGTTCCTAGATATGACATAACTTTTTAGGGAAGACAGCAAGAGGACTTGTGTCTCTGACTGTTCCCATGGGATGCTTAAAGAAGTGGACACTTTCTGCTTCTCATCTTTTCTCTTTCTTTAGCTAATCCAAAGAATTTCCAACTCTTCTCCCCCATGCTCTGGTCCCAGAGGGACCCCAGAGGGACCACCCTGATTATTGGGTGAGATGAGGTAGACTGATCAGCAAGGGGAGATAGTGAGGAAAGAGAGAACTTCACTGAGGGAGGATAGAAGACATCTTCAAGTCTAGAATGAGAAATGGAACCACTGAGAACCCAGCAACATAGACAGACTCGATAACATTCAAGAAGGTGGGTGGGAGAACTGGAGAGAGGGCAAGGCCATGTTGGCTCTCAGCAGGCTAGAGTCTAAGGTGCCTATGTTTGGCTGCCATAATAGACCTGGTAGGCCTCTAGAGTTTGTCTGGAAACTACTGGAAGGGTCAATGCATTAGGGCCCACTAACAAAAGCATTCTGGTGGGGACTGTGAATGACGTGACTGGTCTTTCTGTGGATAATAAGCAGGGAAACATCCGGGCAGGTAGAGTAATGCGATGTTAGGAAGTATGGGGGGTCATCCTTCTCTGCTCTTCCTGTGGGCCTTCCTCGGTGCTTGGAGGCTAGGGGATTGATAAGGCTCTTCTGAATGCCACCACCATTTCCACTTCCAAGTTCTCTTGAGGGGGAACAACGTCCGATGAGGGAGAGAGTGAGAGTGAGTGAGCAAGAGAGCAGGCAGAAAACAGTGAGACAGGAGGAGAGAGACAGACGCATGGAAAAAGGTTAAAGTAAAGAGGAAGATACAGTCTAGGAAAAGGTGACAACTAGGCCCTTTAAGTTGCTCTTGTGCTTCATCAAAAATAGTTCAGCTAATTCACAGAGGATGTTTACAGTGTTTTTCAAGTGATGCAAGCCTCAGGAAAAACCCAGTCTTGACCCTGTGCATTTGACATGCATCCTCTCAGTTTGGAGAAGGTGTTCATTTCCACGTCAGCAGGCCTGCCCTTGTTCAGAACGAATCCCTCCTGGTTTCCGGTCTGCCCAGGGAATGTGGAAGGGACAGTGGAACACAAGGAGGAATACCCCTGCCAGCTGCCTTCTTTTTCTCTCTTCTTGGGGTGTAACATAACAAAGATAGCACCTACACTTATTTTGGGTGGCCCAGAAAAGAGAGTTGTGAAAGGCAGAGGGCTAGAGGATGGGAAGGGCTAGGATTAGGAGTCAAAAGATGAGAAGGAAGAAAGGGAACAACTAGACCCCTCAGAATCTGCCCTAATCAGACTCTAGTGTTGTAGAGGGAAGAAGTGCGAGATGGAGAGAGGAAGAGAGGAATGAGAGATGAGTGTTGTAGAGGGAAGAAGTGCGAGATGGAGAGAGGAAGAGAGGAATGAGAGATGAGAGTAGGAGGGGGAAAATTAATGTCGCCTCCACTCCACTCAGAACTCATTCTTTATATGAGCCTCCTCGCTTGACCTTGATCCTGATGGAAACGTCCAGATGCAACGTCTAGGGAAATGATTGACACAATTACAAAGGAGTTACCCCTGAACAGCTCCCAGGTCTAGTGTGGTTCGCTTCTTCTCAGTTCTAAAAGAAGGTAGGCATGGCCACCACTTCTGTTTCTAGCGCCTTCCTGATCTTGCCACCCTAACTCTGCTTTTATCTCTTTGGCCCTATCTTCATGTTATTCATGTGAAAGAACTGTGGAGTGTAGCAAAACAAATGTAGGGAGATAGCAAAAGAATAAGTGGTTTTTGTCTAGAGAAGAGAACTCTCAGATTCAGCTTGAATTCATACCTAACAATTATTTCAGTGAAAAATAATATGGCAGAAGGTAGCTGGAAGGGAGAGAGGTTAGTGCTGTCCTTTGGCAGACCAGAATCTAAGGTGAGCTTACCAGGGCGTGGTAGCCCTTGGGTTAGTGAGTGCGGTCACAGATGAGAATTTAATGGCAGATTGGATGACATGCAGGGGCAAGGCTTCTTTCTCTAGAGAAGGAAAATGGTGAGTTTCTAATGAACAAGACAAACCTCTGAAAGGCATAGGTTCAGAAGCAAGATTTCTAGACGAAAGAACGACACAGTCAGGGTGACTCCTCATGTTGCCTCTGAAGTCTGCTCTTGTGGCTGGGTGGTGGAAGGTGCCCTCTCTTCCCTTGCCCATACCATTCATAACTCTTCCCAAGGTTCATATCTGTCCTGAGGGGGAAAAAGAGTCAGATGAGCTAAAGGAGAGACATGGGAAGAGAGAGAAAACTAGATAGTTACTGAAAGCTGAGACCCGGAAAAGACTACACCTGTCCAGTTGCTAAGCCCTCCAAGTCACTCCTCTTATACCAGTTTCCCCTCAAAAAGATTCTGCTGATTCAAAGTTATACTTATCAGCTCTTCAGAGCATTTTTAAGGTGCAAAGAAAAAAAACCCTGCAACTCTACAAAACCACTTTTGCTAAACTGTCCAATCTTGCAAAAGGCACCTTCTTGGTGAAAATGTATTGCTCATCTTATTAACTACCCATGGGACTTGGGTTTGTGTGGGAAATGAGGGCTAGAAAAAGAGAATTTTAGACATGTGGCCAGCTTCCTCCTTTGTTTCCTTAAGCTCCTGGAGGGCAGGGAACAGGGTCTTGTCATCTCTATATCCCAAATGTCTAGCATATTGTAAGAACTCAATAAATATTTATTGAATTGAACTCAATCATTTGTTGAATTTCCATGAATGTAAAAACATAAAAATAGCTCCTGCAGTGTATCAAGGGACAATAAAGGTAGAGGGTGGCGGAGCATGAGATACTATGAAGTTGGAAACTTAAAGGGGAGAAGAAGAATCTATGCCAAATAACCACTGTTAGGGGTGGGGATAAAATGGGCGTGGGTAAGGGAGAAGGTAAAAGGAGGAGAGAAAGAGGGAAAGTGAAGGGTAGAGAGACAGGGCTGCCTACTGGCAAGAGCTGTGTCATCTTCCGACCTGTGCATACTTTTTCCTCAGAAAGTTCTTAAGTCTTTCATTTAAGTAGTAGTTCTGGCAAGTAGGACCTCTGAGCCCTTACTAGATAATACAGAGTATAGTCAGAGACTACCATCCCTTAGTACTTAGGAGGCACAACTTGGGATGATGTGTGTGTGCGTGTGCATGTGTGTGTGTGTGTGTGTGTGTGTGATGTGAGAGTTGGGGGGCAAAGGTCTAAGACCCTGATGGGTGTAATGGCAGATCTTAGAATTGGGAGTGCAGCAGGGAGAAGAGTTACTACTCAAACTAAAAATAACTTGTGCTCATGGGCAACCGATGGGATTTGCCCCCTGCAGAAATCTGTTCAGATTGAACTCTTTGCTCAGAGCTGATTACATGCTGTTGGTGTCATGAAGAGGCCTCCCAAACTCATCAGGAACCCAACAGCCTCAATGTTATTCCAGAGCAATCTGTCATCTAGGAAATGCAGCAGGTTGCTGGGAGGCACTGTAGTCATAGCTGCAGAAAAGGGCTGTTGCTCAGTAGACCCCTGCTCTGATCAGTGGACAAAGGGAGCTAGGAGTCTCGAAGAGGGTCCTAGTTCTTAGAAATTTACTTGTTGGAAGATACCTCAAAAGTCTCCCAGTGCTTCCCAGACTTGGATTCACAAATTGCAAAACTTCCCCTCCAATATTGGGAAACTAAAAAAAAAAAAAACTAGCTTTAAAGAAAAAAATTTTTTTTTATTTTATAATAATATCAAATAAAAACCAAAAACCATCTAAATTACTATCACCGTGCATATGGACCTTTTAACGCCACAAAAGTAGGAAGGACATAATCTCAGAATAGCCATTGTTCTTTCGGACAGACTATGAGAACTGCCTCTGGAGAATCATTGCTGCAATTCAACTTCCAAGGATGTACTCTCAGAACAAACATAGTTTTTACTAGTGGTTTTTTGGGGTAGACTGGCCAACACTGGTACTGGAGAATCTTGATTCAATCTAAACTACTTTGCTTTGACAGCAGGATAGCCTACCTTGAGTGGCTTATGACTGAAGATGAGACTCATGGAGGCCGGGCAGACTTTAGAGATGCCAGCAGCAGCCACTGTTGCTCTAATCACACTGGGTTAGTGAGTCCGGATTTCCCGAGTATGCTGGAAAGTTTCATGTCCCTGCATTATTTTTTAACGCTATCTCATGAACAGGGGATGCCTTCCTCTCCTTCACATTTTCCAAGTGGCAAAATCCTACTCATCCTTCAAAACTTAGCTCCAGTGCCATGTCCTCTGAAGTCTTTCCTGAGGACCCTCCCCACTACTTCATCAGGAAAGAATTCTAATTATCTCTCTGTATTTCAGTAGCAATTTGTATTCTAATTTTTCCATTCATACGCCTTATTAGTGGTATGAACATAGTGCTAATGTAATGACTTCCCTGCTAGATGGGGAACTCTTTGAGGGCAAGGGCTTTATTTTCTATATCCTCAGTGCCTGAGATATAGAAGGTGACTTAAAGTCCAACTCGTTGGGAGCTGGTGGAGCAATTTTAGTTGCTCTAAAATTGATGGTCAGGCCTGAGGTCGGGACAGTTGGCAGTAGGCACTAGGCAATGATCCAGGCTGGCAGCTGTTTGATGCCTTGGAGAAATATGACAACCTTCCTATGGGAGTAGGTCTTGCAGACTTGCCTATAGATACTGGGGTTCAGAGATAAGACTCCAGTTTGAGAAATAGCGGACAGAATGAAAGGCCATATACCAGCTTGCTCTTGAGGAACAAAGAGCAAAACAATGGCTTCATCTATTGAAACCAGTGTTTTAGTAAAGGACCTGTTCATCAGGAAGAAAGCCAAGAGCCTCAATGCTAGAATCCAGGGAACCCAGGCTCTTGGGTCAGAGCAGGACCCACCTGCAAGGGTAACTTGATCCAACTGGACAGGATGGTTCCTACAGTTCTGTTGGAGTGCTGGCCACCTGGTCTCTCAGTTGCAGATGGGGGACTGGTGTGCTACCTCCAGGAAACAAGTCATACCAGATAGTTATTCAACCTCTACTTAAACGTTTTATGTGATGGAGAGGTCTCGGTTACGTAGGGTCGTTTACTTTCCTGTAAGATAGTTGTGATTATTTTTAAAAGTTTTTATCGAACTGAAAGCTTCCTTCTACATAATAACTAGGACCCATTGGTTCTAGTGCAGCCTGCACTATCCTGTGAAAGTCCAAAATCTCTCGTCCACGTAAATATATGAAGAAAACAAGCAAATGTGCCTCCTAATTTTGGTAAAAGTTGGATCCTTCGGTTATTTTTTCCCCGCCTCAAGCATTCTTCATAGAATGTGGCTGGTTTTTAAGTCCTTTCACTGTTCCTCTTACCTGTCTCTGCAGTTGCTGTAGATCATTAAAGTCCCTTCCAGTGTAATATTTCTGTGGTGTTCAGCCAAGCACAGAGTGTATACCTAGATTATTACCTGGATACTATAACTCTATTAGTGTAGCCCGAGGGGGTTGCGGACAAGAAAAATCCTGATTGGTTACTTTTTCCATTTTTCTTGAAATTTGTAGGACTGTTAAGCCAGGTTCATTTCATATGCAGTGCAATGATTTCTTTTAAGTGCAGGATTTACCAAGTCTTTAGTAAATTTCATCTTTTTAGATTAATATCCTATCTGTTCAGATAGGTCAGCTATACCCCTCTATTTTGTGGTATTAACGTATGTTGAGGGACCCTACTTTTATCTCTTTGTTGCTGTCATTTTAAACAACGTTGAATGGGATGGAGCCAAGCAGAGTCTGATTGTGGCTAATCATGCAGTGATGGGTTATCCTATCATCCGGTCCTCATTTCCCTGTCTGGTCACTGTAGATATTATGAGACACTTTGTCAAATACTTTACCGGTCAAGGTGTATATAATATGTCTATTGTCTTCTCCCGTTCTTAATCTTAGTCAACCTGTCAAAATAGGGCCTTTGTTTTGTGTAGCATGACTTATTACCAGTGAACCTATGATGGGATAGTTTTATCCTGACAGTTATCCCAGACAAGGGGAGGATAACACCAAGTTATATATTTTTTTGATGCTAATATCCTTTCGGCAATACAGTCTATTCTTTCCGATTCTGTGTTTACAAAGCAATATTCTTTTCTGGTCTCTTCAATGCGCCTTGCCAACGAGGGTGTGTCCTTTCTGGATAACTTGGGCTGGCAAACTGCACATTGCAAAGGAGTTAAGTAGCAGTGGAGCTTTGAAATCTGTTTCTTATGACCTTGGTGAGTGTGAATCTATTCACTGGAGCCTTACTGAGGAAATGATAAAATCAAGTGTGCAATACTGTCCTGCAAATCCCGAGATGCAATGACTTCTCCAAAAGGTGGGTTTCTAGGGACATTCAGCCTAGAGAAGCCAAACAGAATTTAGAAGGGAGAGAAATCACTTGTAGGTTGTAAGGATGGGGAAAGCTACAAGGAGGGGTGAGAGAAGCCTATAGGTGTCCTTTATTATTTATTCCTTTTCTCTCTTAGATGCCTAGGGAGGGATGTTCCCTTCCAACCCTCCAACAAGTCTTGGCGTGGTTAATTTGCTAGCTTGCTCTACTACCCAGCAGATGGTATATGAAAGTATGAAGCTTTAATCCAAGATACGTCTTTTTGTAAAGTCCAGTAAGAGTGTTTTCTATTCACAATACCTCTAACTAGTTGTTTGGCTCAGCCAATAGTAGGTTACACCTATGAGTTTACTTTTAAAATTCAACCTCAGTCAACCTTGCAGTTCCCTATGCCTGCGTGGCTCCAAGGTCTTAGCGGGCCAAGGCATTGAGAAGGTTTCTCTAGCTCAACAGCCACAAGCTTCCTCTGTTAGACCAAGTGGCTTTTCTTTCATTTCATGCTTGGGAAGGAAAGGGAATGAGATCTTTCACTCCCCTCTTAGTTTTTGCCACTTTCTTAGCATCTTGCTAGGGAACAGGGCCTGGTCCCTATTTGCTTGAGGGAACTTTGGACCTTCCTCAGTCTTGGGAAATCTCCTTGCTCACTTCCCTGCTTCTCCTAGCCACTTTCCTTCTCTATGGTCAGCGTGATCAACTGAATGGATTTAGACTTTCCCCCAAAACAGAAATGCGTTTTCATTTTCTTTGGTTTTCTGCCATGACAATGTTCCCAAAGCAAAGATTTCAAAGCCTAAGTCACCAAGATGAAACTGGAAAGGCGAAATAAAAAAAAGCCACAACACAAAATTAATATCTAAAAAATTTATCCTGGGACAAGTATGTTCTTAATGCAATAGTTTATCCCCACGTACTCCCACTTTCCTTCTCCGCTCTTCTATTGATATATTCACTTCCTCGGCCCATCTCCTGTCCCCCAGTTCTGGACTTAGTAACGCTGGTCTATTGGCTAACATAGCAAACCTGGCTGCAGTAGAAAAAAAAAAAAAAATGCCACTTATCAGCCTTCTACCTCCCTTGCTTGTTGTTGGTCAAATGACTTACTTCACTTCCACCTTGATGAGATGCTACTTTCAGATTCTGAGAGCATCAGAAAGCTCTAGTCCTAAATGTGTGCATAACTTATTACCAGCTTTTAACGCCAGCTGCCCCGTCAGAGGCAGCGTTAGGGTGCCAAGTGGGGTTGTTTCTTTAGAACTTTAGGGTTCCTTGTGTTGCAGTGACTGCCGGGGCTTCTGCAGTAGCTCAGGAGGAGTTAGGAGAGTCAGGGTAAAGGGGGCGGCCGAAGAGAAACAGTCTTTATACTGTATAGAAATAAAATCATAACCCATTGCTCAAACTCCAGCCCACCCCATTACTATTGTTAAGAAAATTAAGTGATGACTGCCCCAATTAAACTCCACGGAACCTCCAAATATTGCTCTTTTGAGACTCCCATTTGCCTTCAAATTTGCTCATGCCATTATTCTAACACAATTTAACGTGTGTCTTTGTGCTGAGGGAAAATTGACTCAGTGGCAATGCCTGGTGGTATAGTGGTTAAGTGCTATGGCTGCTACCAAGAGGTTGACAGTTTGAATCCACCAGGCACTCCTTGGGAACTCTGTGGGGCACTTCTACTCTGTCCTGTGGGGTCGCTATGAGTGGGAATCTACTCTACAGCAAGGGGTTTGGTGTTTTTGGTTTTTGTGTTGAGGGATACAACAGAAACACCAAGCATGACTTGCCATGTGATTGGTCTCTCTCTCTACTCTCAACATTCAGACTGCTTCACTGGGGACACTCAATGCCACTGGGCAGCTGACAGACCCTTTTTTTGCAAGCCTGACTTGCAACCCTTCAAGCCCCTTAGAAGTTGAATAGAACACAAGTTTAATAACCAGTAGGTTGTGTCACAGACTGTGTTTTAAAAATCTGCTGATATGCATGTAAAACAGAAGGATTCAAGCTATTCTAGTAGCTTTAACTCGTTTTACAATTGGCCTGTGTTCTGTGATTTTTTAGTGTTGCTCTAGTCAAATCAGAACCTGTAGTGCCAAGAAACTACTTTTAAATTTGCCGTCCTCCAGCTGTCGCCTCTTATTCCACTAGACTGTAAGCTCATTGAGGGTAGGGGTTGTGTCTTATTCCACTCTAATCCCAGGGCCTAGCCCAGTGCCTTTGTGTCAATACCGTGGGGTGTTGGAAGTTCATTACACATGTGCTGACTCTTCCTTCTTCTTCCCTTGATTGACACTACCCTTTCTGACCTTCTTTCCTTTTCATGAATCACTTCTCCTCATTTCTATAATCCTTAAAACCCACTGCCATGGAGTCAGTTTTGACTGATAGTGGCCCTATAGAGCAGAGGAGAATGGCTCCATGCGGTTTTCAAGGCAGTATTCTTCCCTCAGGATCTTTGCCTAGCTGTTTCTTCTGTCTGGAATGTTCTTTCCTCTGATCTTTGGGCTGGATCTTTCTGCATATTAAAGTCTTAGTCTAAAGTTGCCTCTTCAGGGAGGCTTTTCCTGAATTCTCTACCTAATACTGCCTTTGTTAGAGTATTCTCTGCCACAGTCCTCTGTGTGGTCTTCATAGCACACATCATGATCTGAAATTACCTTATTATTTTCTTGATTATTGTCCATCTTCCACATTGACATATAGGCTGTATGAAAGCAGCCTCATTCTGTTGTATCTCTGGGACCTGGCACATAGTAAGCACTCAACCAGTAATTTGTTGAATGCATTGAATTTGTTGAGCATTGAGTGAGTGAATGTAAATGCATCGGCAATGCGTATGCAAATAATGACTTTGTAGAGGTCCCTTGTCCCACAATCTTCCCCTTCCACAACTCATGGCTCTAAAACATCTATATTTTCTCAGTAACAAAGTCTAAACCAAAGTGACGGTGAGGGGAATTAACTACACTCATTAAATAAAAAGGCTAGCTATGAACTGACCCACACTCATGAGCTGCAAATGCTAAGTTGTTAATAGCCTCCCGGGAATTTTCCTTCTTGGTATGATGGCTTTAATAATTTTTACATGGTAACCATATTGTAACAGTCCAGGGATGCAGAACAACCAAAAATCGACCCTATAGGACAGAGTAGAACTGCCCCATAGGGTTTTGGGGAGCAGCTGGTAGATTTGATCTGCTGGCCTTTTGGTTAGCAGCAGAGCTCTTAACCACTACGCAACCAGGGATCCGAGGCATCCTTTAGAGTCTGCTTGTGGGTTCGGTTTGACAGGAGGTGAAAAACATAAGAAGATGTTCAAATCAGTTTCATTAGCATTGTGGTAAAGATCCTAGGAGTTAGAGCATCCTAGCAGCACAATGAACAATACTGACGAGGGCTACACATATTTTTTTGGCAATTTATGCCAATTGTAGCTCTTTGGGGTGGTTCCCAACTTCATTATTCGAGAAGAAATTATTCCCGTCTGTCTCACTTCAGATCAAAATCCTTTGAAATCACCTTTAAGAACATAAATTTCCGCACCAGTTCTGGTGACCTCTTCACTCACATCAGCTTACCTATGTGTCTCCTCACATTCACGGGCAACTCTCTGCACTCAGACCTGAGCGCACAGGTTGCAAAGAATCCAATTTAAATTCCCATTAACATTGTTCAATTTGTGTTTTGTATGTTCTGTGTGAGGAAGGAAGGAGAGCCAACATTTGAGTGCCCTCTATGTGTGAAGCAATGCTTTCACACAATGTTAGTTCACATAAGAGATCTAGAACCTCTGATGAAATAATTCTAAAGAAATCTTTTTTCTCTCCCTCACGTCCGATGGCATCACTGGTAGCAATAGGCTGTCAGAGACTTAGACAGGTATTGCATATAAATCATGCTGCCCTAGTTCTAACTAAAGAGGTGGACTAGCAGAGGAAAAGGGGCAGCTGTTCTAGCCAGTGAAAAAAACCTTTTTACCAAAAATCTGATCCTAGTCAAAGCGGGGTGTGGGATCCTAAAGGACAGGCACTGATAATGAGGAAGTTGAGGGGACCCGAGCCCTTCCTAAGAAATCCCAACCTTGAGGTGTTATTTGTTAAACACATACTTACTGAGTGCCCGCTATGAGGCAGGCACCCTGCAGCTGCCAGGGATGCCTGTGAATTCAAGACACAAGAGTCATTGTCTTCACGTTTGGGAAATGTGAATATGGGAAATCTGAAAAAGATTGGTCTGGTCCTTTTAGCACTGAGCCTGGAGAGGGCAGCCTGAAGTTCCTCCAGATTAAATTTAGGTCCAGTCCTCAAAGAACTCACAGTCTGGGCAAAAGGGAAGACATGTCACCACAGTCCTGCAAGACAGAAGTGCTAACAGGGACTGATAGTGCTACAGCCATTCAGAGGAAGAAGAGGTTCTTCAGATTTGGGGTGGAGGTAGGGGGAAGATCCAGGAAAAACTTTTTTGACAAGGTGGTATTTAGTTAAGCTCAGTCTTGCAGCAGGGGTAATATTTGGGTGTGTGAAGATTGTCAGGAGAGTGTCTCCAAACAAGTGAATAGAAGCAAACTGTTAGATAAACGTTCATGGTTGGAGGGGTTACATACAGACTCCTCTACGCCCTTGTTGCTCTTTTCTGCTCTGTGAGAAGAAAGAATGCAGGAGCTCTGAAAACAGAGCAGTTTAAGGGAAAATTAAGGCTTTTCCCTCTGATTGACTTGAACAGCCTCAGCAGGGGGAACGGAAGCAGTTGGTGGTTGAAAGAGAGAATAGCTGCCGCCCAGAGATAAGGAGTCTGGAGGAGAAGGGGGTGGGTCGCTTTGTGAAGGTCAAGGGCAAGGCAATGGTACAAGGTTTTGACTCCAAACTGAGATTCAGGGTGAGCAGATGAAAAGATTAGGATGCTTGTGAAAGGCACTGAATTTTGGATCCTAGGCATTTATTCATAAAAAAAAGGGCTGTGTGTTTATCTGTTTTTTCATTTAAGTATTTTGATAAGAAGATCTTTTTTTTTTTTTTTTTTAACATACATGATTAAAAGGGGAGGTCTAAAGTAGAGGGAACCAGTATCTGGAACAGCAGGGATAAAAATCATCACACTTGTAGCATGGATTTTTCCATCACCAGGTGTCTTTTTTTTCCTAGGACTCCTGTAACAAAGTACCACAAACTAGGTGGCTTAAAATAACAGAAATTTATTCTCTGACAGTTCTGGAGGTCACAAGTCCAAAATCAAGGTGTCCTCAGGGTCATGTCTCTCTGAAGGCTCTGGGGAGAATCTGTTCCATGCCTTTCTCTTAGCTTCTTGGAGTTCCTTGCCTTGTCACAACGATCTCTGCCTCCGATAACAACGCGGCATTTTTCCTGGTGCCTGTCTCTGTCTCTTTTTCCTTTTCTTGTAAAGCTGTTCGTCAGATTAGATTAGACTCCATCCTCAGCCAGTATTACCTTATCTTAACTTGATTTCATCTGCAAAGACCCTATTTCCAAATAAGGTCACATTAACAGGTCCTGGGAGTTAGGGCTTCAACACATCTTTTTTGGGGAACAAAATTCAATTCACAACACCAGAAGCCAAGGCAGCTAAATATAAAAATTTTTGTTGTTGCTTTGTTTAGGAGTTAATGGAATAAGGTAGACAATGACTGGAAGTCTCATTTTCCTCATTTGTGAAATGGTGAGATAATGGTAACATCCTTACCTGGATGTTGTAAGGAACAGATGAGATAATGTCTCTAAAGATATAAGCACAATGCCCCGCATAAAGCAGGCACTTTAATCAACACTGTATCCTTTTGTTTGCTGACTGCCTCTGAGTACACAATCAGAAACACATCTCCCTCCTGCTTGGACACCTATGGGTTTTTTCCTCTTACTATCCCTGTTTTCTTGGGACTTTTCTGTCCACTAAAACTGTTGAGGTAATCTATTCCAGTCCTTTCCCTCTTCTCTTCCTTCTTTACTTCCTTTCATTGCAAAGTTTCGCTTCGAGACCCCCTCTCCAGAGTGTTCTAAAGCTAGTTCTCTGCTGATGTGCATGCTGTCTCTTCCTAGTTGTCCCACCAGAATGGGCAGTCCCAGGTCAGTAATCTCTTAGGGGTTACTTGAGTCAACTCTTCTCACCCTTCCAAACCTGAAAATCCAGAATAGTGATGCGTCCAGTTTCAGAAATGGCCAAGCCTGAGTTTGTTGAACATTTAATCCTGGGCTGAAAAAGAAGGTTCATTAGGCTCATTGAACTTGCCTACAGGGACACAGCCAGGTATTGTCTTTTGGGGCCTGGGCATTGGCTTCCGTATTGCCTTGCCTTTCTCCACCTCTTCTTCTAACATGCCATCCCTGCCTCCAGCATGGGAACCCCATGGATATCCTTTCTTTCCTAGTTAGAGCCTCATTAGCATGCAAGTAGACGCATAAATATTCTTGCTCAATTTCATGCTTAGTGAGTTTGTTGAGGGCCCACTGGCTGCTTATTGTAAGGTGGATTGTGGATTTCTCATTAATAGCCATTCAGTGCTGCTTCCTCACCTTTAGGGATGAGGTAGTAGCAAAGGGGAGATTATTATTAATAGGAGCAATTACCATATATTCCAGGCACTTTCCATAAGTTATCTCATAAAATCCTTACAAGTTTGCAATAACTCTATAAATTAGGTATCTTGTCCCCATTTTACACGTGAGGAAATGGAGGCTCAGAGAAATCATACAGCTAAGTAAGTGGCATAGCTAGGACTCAAATCTAAGTCGTTGTGTCTTCAGAGCTCATGCTGTTTCAAGTCCTACCACTTATTCTTCCAGTGGTCTTGGCTGGTGGGCTAGCCCTGTTTGCTGTAACTGCATCGGTATCTTAAGCGTGCAATTGGAACTCCACTTACCTTCGCTGGCACTTTGCCCTCAGGCACAGCCAGTACCCTATAAGTTAGCAGAATGAATACCACCTGGAAAGATCTGAGGGTACCACATGATCTTGCTTGAGCCCAGATATATCCCCCATTGATTTACATATGTGATTCCTTTCCTTCCATCTTTCTCCATTTTTGCTTCCAAAATCTCCCTGGCTCCTCACAATAACCCTGTCAGGTAGGCAGGGCTGAGGCTATTATTTTGCAGGTGTAGATGAGGAATTTATGGTTCAGCTGACTGAAATGACTGCCCCAACTTACACAGCAGCATTTTGGGGACAGTACCTCTTTCCGGTTGCCACGCCAAGTCATTTATTCTCCAAGGGGCCTGATTTGCTTGGGGTTCCAGTTGGGGGCCAGCTCTCCATAAGAAATGGTGCATTTGAATCAGCTGGCTCTGCTGGTTCTGGAATTGGGGGGGCCTGAGGATGAGGATTTCGGGGAACTTCTAGACCAATTTCCCCTATTGCCTTCCCTATTTTGGTTCATCCCTCTATCAATTTCTTTTGGGCTTAAAAGTTGGTGTATGTATTTCTGATTTTAATCTGACTCTTGCCATTGGATGATGGTCTTTCTCTCCATTGCCAGGGTGAAAGAGTTAATTCGTACAAGGGAATTGTTGATAGGAGAACAAACCAGAATCTCCTCACGGAATACTACCTGTGTAAGAGAAGATCAGTGTCCTGCTGGGGCTCGTTGTGTAGCTCAGTTTGGGCCTGGAGCAGAAGCTGTTGGGGAATCAGATGGAGTTACTATTTTCTGTGTAGCTGAAGGTAGAGTAAGGATGGTAAATGGGGGCAGGGTGGCTCTCAGGGATGGTTCCAGGGTGATCTGGTTGGAGGAACTGGGTGGATCTGAGAAAACAGACTTTCGTGAGCCTAGGGGTAGGATGATGAAGGAGGGGCCTAGTTCCAAAATGGGCTGAACTGAAAGACTGGACAGAAGCATCCAGAATGGAGGAATCTGAAATGAGACAAAGCATATTAAAAGGCTAGGACAACACATGGTAGCTACTCAAGAAAATTCAGTAAGATTTTTAGCGGAGCAAAACCATAGCCAATTCAAAATTGACTCTATACTTTTCAGCCAGAATAGAGTTTGTGCCATAGTTGCTCCTTACACCTCAACTAAGGTAGACATGGTCAGTTGAAGGCATCACCGTATCTGACCTTGGAGTCAGTCAGATCTGGGTTTGAACCCAGAGTGCCACTGTGTGACATTGGACAAAAATCATTTCACTTCTCTGAGCTTGCTTCTTCATTTGACAAATGGAGATAATACTTCTCCTGCGGGGTTAGAGCTGAATATCTGAAATAAGGTCTTAGGCTTTCAATAGTGGAGACAGCTAAAGTGCACTCAAATGGACTGGCCTAAGTTGCTGTTGAGACTGGAGGAAGACTGGTTTATGAGAGGGCCACAACTCTGACCCCAAGGCCTGTGTTGGAAGCGACATCCTTATCTAGATGTCTTGAGTTAGGAATTCCATGGGGTCTCCGTGACAAGCATCCTTATAATTAGGTCTTGCTTCCAGTCTTAAGCGGAAGACATCAGCAATGAGGAAGGTTTCAGAGGTCCTTAGTCCCAAATCCTGGGGATGTTGTGATGCCTCTCCAAGCGAGGAGGAGGCTTTTTGGATCCAGAGAGACTAGTCAGGTAGGGCAGGTTTGATGTAAGTCCGTTTTCTCAGGCACTAGGATTCTGAGGAACTGCTCAGAGGCCACCTCCCAGATGTTATGCCTACATGCTTTAGACACGTCTGGCCCATCAACCCGATCGGTGTCTTCTAGGTTTCTCAGATACTTCCAGTTCTTAGGACACTGCTGCTTCATCTGAGGCTAGCTGCCTGAAGCTAGCCTACTGGACCATGCTTCTTTAATCTTTTGTGATTAGGATTAGAGAATTTGAGACTGCCTTCTCCCCCCAGAAGGCAACTGTGGTGGCCCTTGGGGGAGTGACTCTCATATTTGTACTTCCCTGAGACAAGGCAGCAAGGGAGAAGGATTCTGGACTTGAGAGGCATTTGGGAGCTCTTTTTTATTAGTTTTGTGGGGCTTCTCTGCTGGTCCTTTCTTCAAATTCTTTTCTCAAATCCTTTCCTCCCTGGGGTGGTGCAGGCCTTCTTCCCCTAACACCAGGGCCAGGGATCTCTATTTGAGTCTTAGCACCTTCGTCTCATCTATCTCCCGGAATATTGCAATATCTTCCTTAGTGGTCTCCACCTGCTGCAATCTGTTCTCCACATCGTTGCCAGAGTTTGTTTCTTCAAGAAGTCACTTAATCATCAAATGGCTACCGGGTCTACTGCCTCTGCTCTCCTGGAGCTTACAGTCTAATTAATGGCCTTCATTTCTGACTCTGCTATTCTGTTTGCTGTTAAGCTAAACACCCCCAACTATAGCTCCTGTGGTCAGGAGACACCCGAGCGTGCCCTCAAGCCTTCAGAGGCAGGAGTGTAGCAGAAGAAACCAGTTGCACACCCTGCTGCCACTTCCAGCCTGCATCTCTGGGCACATCCACCCTGGCCCTCCTGGTCTTGGGCTTGTCTTCCTCTCTCCCAATCCCCTGATATTCACTCCTGAGGCTGCCTCAGAACCTGACTACTTCTGCTCGGGGCTTCCCAAAGCTTTTGTCTTGGCCTCCTCAGGCCTGTGGGATGACACCCTACAGCTCTTCCTGCTCTAGTTTCCACCCCCCACCCCCCCATCCAACCTTCTCACTTTTAATTTGCCCATTTGCGCCTATTGCCCTTCGGCCATTTCTCTTGTATCCCAGAGCTGGTTAAGTGCTACCTACGGCTGCTAACAAAAAGGTTGGCAGTTTGAATCTGCCCGGTGCTCCTTGGAAAATCTACGGGGCAGTTCTACTCTGTCCTACAGGGTTGCTATGAGTCGGAATCGACTCGATGGCACTGGGTTTGGTTTTGGTTTTGGTTCCAGAGCTGGTGCCCAGAATGCCTTTTCCCCTGCTTATTCCCCTGGAAAATGGCTGCTCACCCTTCCAGGCTCAGCTCAAAGGCTACCTGCTCTGGAAACCTTCCCGGACTCTCTCAGGCAGAGTTGGGCGCTCCTTCTCCAGAGCTGCCCCTGCCGCTTCTGTTTACTCCCATCACTGCAATTGTCTTAGCTGTAGGCTTTCCACTAGATTATAAGCTCCCTGAGAGTAGGAACTGTGGCTTTTTAACCTTTGCCTTTTTAATGCCTAATGTAGGGTCAGGATCATAGGTGTGTTATATATATTTATGCAATGAAGGCATTTTCAGCTGAGCTCTTCCTCTTTTCCAACTCAGACCTGGGACTGGAAAACTAAAGGGTGGGTGGGAGGTGTGGGAGGTGGGGTAACGGAGCAGAGCGTAAAATGAAAATAAATAGCTAATTCCTCCTAATAATGCCTGATTTCCTGATTTGCTATTCTGCGTTAATTATAATTACTTGCTAGGAGATAGGGTATTAATCACTGCACATGGCACTTCTGCAGAGTTGAAACACAATGGTTGGCCGCCTGGCAGCTGGTGTGCTCAGAGACACCCGCAAAGATGGGGCATGGGTTGGCCAGATACCTGGCCACTGGCTTTTGTCTCTCTGTGGGGCTAAGTGTCAGTGGATCCTACCAGGTAGAATGTTCTCTGGATCCAGCGACATTCACATATGCTCCAAAGGGGGCTCTGCAGAATACCTAGGGGTCAGAGCTGTGGTTAGGGAAGAAAGTAAAGGTGTCTCTGGCTCTCAGGGAACATGGGAGTTCAGGTCAAAACAAGAAGTAATGATCTTCTGCTGTTTCTAGTGCTATGACAGGTTCTGTGACAGTACAAAGGTTGGTGAGAAGTGGGCTCTGCCCTCAGAGAGCCTGTAGTCTCCCTGGGGAATTGACTTACACATGTTCTGAACAATAAGTCTTGGACTAGGAATCAGGAGGACAGGCTCTTGTTCTGACGTCAATATTAACTGGAGGTGTGACTTTAGCAAGCCTTTCTTTGGCTTTGGTTTCCTCTTTTATTAACACAAGAGTGGGAGGAGGTGATTTAGATTAAAAAACAACAACAACAACAACAACAACAAAACATGAGGGCTGAAGCCCTCTGCCTGGAATTCTTTTCCTCCCTCATCTGAGCTTGTCAACACACTACCTATTCTTGAAAGTCAGTCTCAATGCCTTGGTCTCTATGAACTTGTCATTGTTCTTCCTGATGGATGGTGGTGCTCCTTCTGAGCCAAATCCATTAGTAGTTGGGGTTCCTGTATCTCGCTCACGGGGTTCATTGTATACTGCCCTGTATTCATGATCATTTGTCTCCTTACCTTAGCTGGGTGTGCTATGGCCCCAGGACTTTTGAACTCGCTGTTCCCTCTATGGGATGCTTTTGCCCCAGGTAACCACAGAGCTGGCTGCCTCACTTCATTCAAGCGTCTATAAATGTCACCTTTCCAGAGATGCCTTCCCTGACCATTCTATGGAAAATAGCCATTCTCTTTCTTTATAACCTGCTTTATGTTTTTATAGCACTTATCGCTGCTTGGCATTTTGTAGTTTCACCTGGTCATTGTCTCTCCTCTAGAATGTAACTCTATGAGAGCAGGTAGCTTCTTTTGTTCCCTGTAATATGCCTATGGGATGATGCATAGGGGGCACTCAATGAATAAATGTTGAATGAACAAACGAATGAATGAATGAACTGTCCTCATAACCCCTTTGCCTCTTAGAACAGGGGGTAGCAAGTTGCTAAACAGCTCTGGGGCCTGGGGAGATCCTGTACTTTATGAAACTTAAAGACAAGCTACCTGCCTTTGACTGGACGTTTGCTATAGACCAGGGAGAGTTTTGTGACTTTTGCTTGGATTAGCTCATTGAGCTCTCACAAAACACTTTGGAGGTACCAGTAGCTACCATTTACAGATGGCAACACTGAGGCTCAGGAAACTTAAGTGTTTTTTTGCTGAAGATCACACAGCTAGGAAACAGTGGAGTCGGGATTTGTACTTAGGTCTCCCTAGCTCTAAAGAGCTCTTTCCATCTTCTGGGCTGCTGCTTCTCTGAAGAGGGAGAGAGGACACTGGAGTGCTTTGAGCCAGGGGACAGATACTTGGCAGCTAGATCTGATTCTATGGCCTGGCTACCCTGATCAGGGAACTGCCCAGCCCTATTTTCCATCTTGCTCGTCTTCCTTCTCCTTAATTTTCATTGTCTCCAAGCCCAAAGCTCCTTCAAACTGCTGTTTCTCTAGAATAGGATTTTCCAATTCCAGCCAATCCATTGGAGTCTCATAGACCTGTTCTTCTCAGCCATTAATCTCAAGCTCCTTGGTTGTCAGTGAGAGATGGCGGGGCTTGGATGAAACTCTCCAATTAGCTGTGTTTCAACGATGCTTAGGGCAGCCCTTACTTTTGGCTCCCTGCAACCTATAGGGTCAGAGAAACGTGGAAGGTCCCACCAGTGCCATTGCTACTCTGGGGCCTATTAAGGAACAAAGCACGGGAATGGTCAAGAGGAGACAGACTGCCTCATCGGGATAGAGGAAGACACTAAGAACCCCCTCTTCTCTCTAGGACATTTTTATTCACCTGGGACCACTTCTGGTTTGGGAATCTAGGTGGTCTCCTGAGCAAAGGATGTAAGAATAGCCACCCTGCAGTTCCACCATTTGGGACTGTTTTGAGTTTGTGGATTTTCTAAGATCCCTTAATTAAGCACTTGCAGTTAATGTATAATTTAAAGCCAGACAAGACAGTAAGGTAAGAATCTGAGTTAAGCTCTCTATTCCTTTGAGAGGGCTTCGGTGGGGAGTAATGGGAGAGAATAGGAGCTTCAGGTGGACCTTAGTGACCCAGGGATTGGGAGACATCCTGGACCAAGTGTCTTATGGACCAAGCTGGCAGCCCAAGTCTTGTCCTGGGTTCTAGGGCATTTTTAAACCCTATGACACTGCATGTGATAACACCTGCCTGTCCTTCTGGAGGACAAATTCCTGGAACTCGGAGAGTGAGCTGGTTCCCCGTGGGAGCTGCCCATCATAGAGCTGTCTGGGAGGAATTCCTGCCTGTGGTGGCTGTCTTTGCCCCAGGGGCTTGGGGGCTGACCAAGCTGTCTGCTGAGATCTCTTCCAGCTCTAACATTTTGTGGTTTTATAGAAAGAGGCTGGAGATAAGGAAAAATCTGCACCCCCTGACCCTTCACTTCCTCCTTTCCAAAGACAGACACTGGAGGGATGCAGTGAGATAAGGAGCCAGGTCCAGGGGATCCAAGCAACTGGAAACGGACAATGGTTGAGGTCATTCGGGCAGCAGGTGGTGCTGAGAGACAGCAAATCCACTGCAACTGGGCCTGGCTGGCAGGGACCTGGAGGCGTGGGTGCTGGAAAGGGAGGGGCAGCTGGGAGCTACGCTAGAGGAGCTGGGCCAAGAGTAGAAAAATAAGAAACAGACCAAGGACCTGGGGGAAGAGGAGAAAGGGAGAGGTGAGGTTGGGAGTTTCCTGGACTGGAGACTGGTCACTTACCAGACAGGAAGCTTGCTTGAGTCCCCTGCCTGGGCTGCCCAGCTATTCTCACGTGTTACAGCCTGAGAGGAAGGACTAGAAGTGAGATGAGAGGGCTTGCACGATGGGGTGTGTGTGTGTGTGTAGATGAAAAGCCAGGGCTTCTCCTTCGGGACATGCTCTGTTCAGCTGGGAATGGCTCTAGGTGATGAAGGAAAGGTGTTCCCGTCCTAGCAAGGTAACAAGGAGAAATAGACTGCTGGGCACAAAGGCTATGGCAGTGGAGGAGAAAGTCACCTGTTCGTCTCTCCCTTCTTTCTACTTGAGGCTTCCGAATAAGCCCTGGACTACCTTTTCCCTCAGCCAACTGGTGACTCAGGGATTCCCTCCCGTCACCCCCAACCTGGCAGAATCTCTGAGGTCACAAAAGCCTGGCCTCTCACTGGCTCCACTGGGTCAATTGAAAACACTCTCCCTGTCCTCCATTACTGGTACCTCACTCAGCTTCCCTCTTATAATTTCTGCAAGCACTTTCTCCTCCTTACTTCTCTTCTTTGCTTCTCTTTTATAAGATCTCCCTGCCCCCAAGTTATAAAAGGAGTGTGTGCTTGCTACAGAAAACTTGGAAAAGTGTACCTGGAAGAATATTAAAAGAATAAACTCAAACCCCCATCGCTCAGAGACCACACAGCATTTTGGTCTGGTTTCTTTTTCCTGATCTGGTGTTAACCGCACACAGTTAAGCCTGTATGCACTGTCAATACAGCATTATGTCAAGCCTTTTCTCTTTATAGCATATGCATTTCCCCCTGCTATTGAAGATTCTCCACCAGAGTACTTAATATACTGATAATCAATCCAAAGGATTTGCCATCATTTACTTCATTGAACTTTACTGAGATCTCTGGTTCCAGTTTTAGCCTACATCGTAATAAGCCTTTTAGAGCATAACTCTATTCCTGCATTTTGGATGATAATTTCTGCTCTTTGCTTTTGCTTGGGTAGTGATTCTACCTAACCGAGGGCAGACCCTCATCCATCCAGAGAGCCACCTGGAAGGGAAGCTCTGGACAAAACTTCTAAGAGTCTCTACTCTCTCTCTTTTTTTGCCTGAGGCAGCCAATGCTTTCTTGAGGCCTGTCCTGCCTTTAGCAAGTAGCCAGGGAGACGACACTTTTGAGAGAGGGTCTTTATGGCACCAACTATCTCCCTCTTCAAAAAAAAAAAAAAGGCAACCCAACCAGAAGCCACCAAGGAGACTACCTGTTTGACTTTTGGGTGAGGTGGCATCTCTTGCCCATATTCTATTAAGCGTGATTGGTTAACGTGCTGCATAACACTATAACCTGTCTGCCTCAGGCCCTGGTCAGGCAAAAGACCCTCAGCTCGAGCTGAGAGGAGTGGACCACAGTGAAGTCAAGGACATTTTTTTTTTACAACCCCACCCCATGCCGCGATGTGAGGCCCTTTTCTAAGCTTCCTAGGAAGCAGCTCTGACTAAGAAAATCCCCTCACTTGCCTCTAAGCAGACACTGGTTCGAAGTTAGCAGGAGACAGGTGTCTGCTGGGGAGAGAGATACCCATTTCTAGAAAGAGACTTGGAGTCCATGTCTAAAGGGGAAGGGTGGATAACACCATGGTTCAAGTGACTCTGAAACGGTCCTGGAGCCCTTGGTATGGAGAAATACCCCAGCCCATGTTCATTAGTGAAATAAACCTTTGAGGTTCATGTCTCCTGTGTTTGATCAGAGTGCGTCAGCGTGTTTGTTCTCTTGTTCCTTCCCACTTATTTATCAAGCATATATTGAGTGACTACTATGTGTACAGGCCCCAGGGTGGATTATGAGCAGGTTTAGGAAAAGAGCGTGACATGGTTCTTCTCTTTAAGAAGCGGATAACCTGGCGGGGAGATGGGCAGGCACACAGATTACTAGAACATAAGACTTTAAGAACCGTCGGATAATCTTGGGAGTTTAAATGAGCAAGCAAGTCGTCTCAGCCTGGGGGAAGTCTTCACATGAGAAAGCTGCGGAATTCCGGTAGGGCCTTGAAGAAGGAGCAGGGCTTTGAGTTGAAGGGATATGAGAATGGGCATTCCAGGCAGGGTGGACAAAGGCAGAGTGGTGGGAGATATAGAAGGGGAGGAGGTCGGTGGCTTTCTGGAGATAGAGTCCCAGGTGGTTGTTTTAAACTTCTCTGAGGAAGCAGTTTCTCACTATACAGGAACATGCTGGTTAGTTGGGATCACAAAGGCAAAGGAAGGGAGATGATGGAATTCCCCAGGCAGCCGGCAGTTGCCCCGGGCCGTCAGAGTGCTGTTTATGAAGTGCTTCCTCAGCCTGAACCCCCTGTCCACGCTTGGCACCGAATCCCATCTTGGGAGGAGGTTGCTTTGTCCATGGTGTGAAATGAGATCATTCTTGAGAACACTTTGTAAACTGCCGAGCACTTAGATAATGTACCTACTCTGCGCTAGATATTTTTGGCGCTACTTAGAATCCTCTGACCACTGACACAATGTTTAACAGCCCACACTTCAAACATAGGAAAGCTGGGCTTTGAAAGTAAGTGACATGTTCCTGGGGTCAGAGTCAGTAAAAGGCAGGGTTCCAGTTGAACCCAGGTCCATTTCTACCACCCATACACTAGTCACTATCAGCCTGTGTTATCTCTTGTTCCAGGTGTAAATGAACTGAAGCTTAGACAGGCTAGGGGAAGTAAGATCACAGCAGGCAGCTGAACGGAACTCCAATTGGGGTCTTTTGTCTCTGAAGTCCAGCGCTCTTCACACCCAGCACGGGGTTGGGGGGCTGGTAGTGAGGAGGTGAGAAGAGGGTGGCAGGAAGAAAGGGGCATAAAGACACATGAGGACACCAAAAATAATTTTTTCCCCTAACAGGACAATTTAGCAAAGGGTTAGGTCCTATGTGTCCATTTTTGAAGTATGTACAAGCCTACATTTGTTCTCTCATTAAATGGCGACCATTTGATTCCAGGCCTCAAAGACATTATATTCTTCATGTTCCCTCACACGGAAGTAGTGTTGCATGCTTCCACTACCCTGTCAGGTAGGCAGGATGGGGTGTGTCTTCCCTGAGGGGACAGGGTCATGTGAATTGCGGTTAACAGCGTGGCCTCATGGACTCTGCCTGGGTTCAAACCCTGACTCTGCCACCTGCCAACTCTGTGATCTTGGGCAAATTATTTCACCTCTCTGTGCCTGTTTCCTCATCTGTAAAATGGGGATAATAATAGAACCTACTTACTGGATGAGTTGTGAAGATTAAATGAGTTAATGCATGTAAAGTGTTCAGAAAAGCCTGCTTCGGAGGTAATGCTATGTGAGCTAGCGTTTGCTGTTATTTTCCCACTCTGGCTCAGTACTTGCCTCTCCTGGCAAATACTCTCAGGTGACTCCAGCCCCATGGCTTCTCCCCAGAGTGGCATTTACCAAAATGTCAGACTTGAGTCCTGATGGTCATCATTAAGTTGATAGCCATGATGGAGGTGACATTTCTGGGTTTTGGGGGACCCTGCCCGGTGGCTGGAGCTCCTTCCCTCTGGTCTTCTCATCCTGCATCCCTCTGTCCTGGACTAATAGTCTAGAGTGTTAGAGTAATCTTAAAGTATTAGATCCAAAGGGTATCCTGAGATCATCTAGTCCAACGTCTTTATTTTTCAGGGTGGTGGTGGGGACTAACAAAGATGGTACATGTGACTTCCCCAAGGCCACCCGAGAGCTTGTCCTGGCCTAGACCTTGGCATTCCCAGTCCTGGGATGGTGCTGCCACAACCACATATACTTGGCATCAGAGGAACTGTGGGGCTTTTTGGGTCTGAAGCCCCAGGGGACAGAAGGGACAGCTTGGGCAGCCAGCAGAGGTTTAATTACACATGATATGAAGTGTGTGATGGAAAATGCTCCTCATGTTGGTTTTATAAAGCACATTAGCATAGCTGGTGGACAGGGAAAGGAGGAGGAGGAAGGTAGTCACTTTTTTTTTTTAAGAGTTTTATTCAAACTATACCCTGTGGTGCCAATACTCTTTCAAATAGTTGCAAGAGCTTCCTCCATGAAGTGCAGACCATCCCCATTGCAGACCGAGGCTGCTGCATGTATGGGTAGTGTAATGGTAGACCTGGTGTCCATTCTTCTGCCTGGAATTCTACATATGGTGGTGTCGATTTCTTGGTTCAGTAGTTTGCAGCTGTTGACAAGCTTGGGAACTCCTCAGCAGCAGGGTGTAATAACTCTGGATGACGTAGGGCCCCTGTGTACTGGAAATTCTGCCCTAGGGCTTCTTGTACTCTTCTCTCCATTGCAAGAAGGCTGGTATCTCAAGACCCACTGTTAAAGTAGCAATTGTCCCGACTTGACACTGGCTAATGTAAGCCCTCATAGTGTTGTATGTCGTCGTTTGTGAGTAACTCGCAAGCATTTGGACCTGGATTCATTAGCTCTTTTCCTGGTGAATCAAATCTGGCACTGAGAATTGCATAAACAAATGAACCAAACCAGGGCTGTCTGTTAATCCAGCCATTTGTGTGGTCAGGCAAGTACCCCACTAGTAGATTAGATACATCCTTCAACTCTGGCTAACCGATTGAAACAATGAATGCCTGGAACCTTTTGTTTACTTGCTCTGAGTTGCTTCAAATTTTGTTGGAAGACCCAACCACAATACTGAAGAGAATGCCACATACAAACGTGTACATTGATGCCATCTCTGTTAAATTCAATGTCATCATTTTGCCAGAGAGAGATTTTGGATATAAGGAGAGAACTGACGTAACCTTCAGTGTTCCATCCTTAACAATTTGAATCCCTGACATTGGGTTGGCATCAGTTCTTGTAAGGGCCTTGTGAAGTCCACCTATGATGAGACAATGATGAGGCCAGGAGCAGCTGGGTACAATTTCCCGCTGTGCTCTGGATGGAACATGCCCTTTGCATTTAGCTAGATGTCTTCCTCTCTTCTGATTCCTGGTGAATTCTCATTCTCCTTATGTGTGAACTTATAGGAGTTATACTCTAGATCATCGAGAATTGGGTATCATTACTTACGGGCACAAGGGCAGTAGTGGACCTCTGTTTGGGATCCATTCCCACTCTTCAAGAGTCACTTCTTTCTCTGTTTTGGGGAGGAAGACGAAGTTTAAATCCAGTGGAAGAAGAAATAATGGGCCTTGGGGTAGAAAGGAGAGACTTAGAGAGGGAAGAGGAATTTCCAGTTCTACTGGACTGAGGGGAAGGAGGAGGAAGGCAAAAAGAAGACAAATGCCAGAAGGTGCTGGGGGCGTGGGCAGGACAGAGCGTGGAAGTGGTTTCTCTGTCACTGTGGCTTGGTTAGAGGAGGACAAAGATGAGGGCTAGGAACTTGCAATGATGGTTAGCAGGTACAGACTAGTAGTTTCCCTCTGGCCTCCACTTCAGGCTGCTTGGAGGGGGAGCATCTGCAATATACTTCTTGCAGAAGGACCTTGCTTTTGAGTGGGTTCAGCCTCCGAGCCAGAGCAGAAAGTAGGGGGAGGCCCCTGGGAGTCTGCACTCGTCAGAGATTCTGATCTCATAGGTTTACGGTGGAGCCTGAGAATCTATCTACACCTTGAAAAAGCGTTCCATTTATTTCTGGTGTAAATGGTGCACGGCCTACAGTTGAGAAGTCTTGATTATGGGATTTGTAGAGTTGAACAAACTGTTTTGGGGAGGGCAGCAGGAGGGCAGCAGGCAACTACTTGGAAGGAATGATGGATATTCATCAACATCTCTTTGACGATTTAACATTTATTTAAACACCTACCGTATTTCATGCCCTGTGCTGGGTGCACACTCTAGGAACTACAGAGGAGCTCTGCCCCTAAAGAGTTTAGAGATAAGACATATGGGTCCCAAATAACGTGGATGTGATTCAGAATGGGATAAATGCTGTAAAAGATGGATAGATACCAATCGTTGGCTTTGAGCAGAGGGCACCAGGGAGACCAGACTGGGAAGAGTGACGGCTCTGACTACCATGTCGAGGAGCTTAGCCTTTCTTCTATAGGAGGCACAGAGGGGTCACACTAAGCTCTGTAGAGGTAAAGTGACTTGCCCCAAGTCACACACACAGCTAGTTAGCAGTAAGACCAGACTTTAAACCCACTCTAGGGAAATCATTCAAGGAATTTCAGTAGGGGTATGATGTGATCCAAGACGCTTTGAAACCATCTTCTTGTGTGTAAGATGGATCAGAGTATACCTTTTTTTTTTCATTATTGTGGAAGATGAGCTGTGTTGGAGGGTTAGGGTTAGGAAACTATTGTAAATGTCCATGTACTGGGGTGTGCTGCTGGAACCACAACGTAGCAGGTGGAAGGATTCAGGAGGCGTTAGACTTCTTTGAACCTTCCATAGCGCCTGGCATGGGATGAGTGGCCACCAGACCTTTGCTGAATGACTTTATTAATCAAGTCTGGAAAGACATCTTGGACTCTCTGACTTACTGGTAGAAAAGAGAATGGGCAGCCTGGGATGGGTGAGGCTCCGGTGTTGCTGTATCTCTTGGGCCGGAAGCAGCTTTCAGCTATGTTTCTGGCACCCTTCCCCACCAATTCATCCTCAGTGGCTCATGAAAACTCCAGAAAATTTATGCCTCAGTTCATCTCCAGGGAATCCATCATCTTTGAGTAGAATATGCATAAGGGAGGGGGAGAGTGACAGCCAGAGTGAAGTGGCCTGGACTGATGATGTCCTCCCTCTTCTTTACAGTTCAAGAGAGCTGTGTGGGTACGTGGGGCGGGAATGCTGAAGGGTTGCTCTGTCCCGAGCTTCTTGCATATCTTCCATGTGAGCCTCCATCTGTGGGTCATCATCTCATTAGGAGAGCAAGGGATAAAAGGTAACAAATTGCTCCACTCCTACCAACCCTGAGGGCAGGCAGGCTTGTTAGGGAAGGCTGTGGCAACCAAGCAGGAGCTTGGGCACTGAGTAGGCCACGCAACAACCAGAGAAATAAGCTGTCTTACTTCAATCCCGGGTTGAGCACAAATGAAGAGCACTAATAGTCAGGAGATTTGGGTTTGAAGTCTGGTCTTGCTGCTAACTAGCTGGGTGACTTTGGGCAACTTACTTTACCTCTATGGAACTCAGTTTCTTCAACTGAAAGCATTTGAAGGAAATGTAGTAGTACTAAGAGAGAAACTTGGGCCTATTTTATCCTTCCTTAAGAGAATGGTCCCTGCATGTAAGTTTGGAGATGTGCTTTGGAAACTTGGTTCTGAGATGGCCTGGCTACGGGCTTGGATAGGAGTGAAAAGGGTGGATGAAGTTTCTCCCAGGAATCTTACTCTTGATCAGGGGTCTAAAGAGGAAAAAGAACATAAAAAAAAAAAAAGAACTTACAAATTTTACTTCGGATACCAGAGCCCACCAACTTTAGCCTATGCCACGTCCTCTCCCATTTTGCTAAGCCGGTTCTTGCTTGGAGATTTGTTGGAGAAGCTTCCAAGCTTCCTTTGGGGGAGAAAATTCAAAGATGGGAGGACCATGTATGAGGTGGGGGAGGTGCCTGAAACACCCTCGTAAACACAGATAAGAATTATTTCTTACTTAGGGCATGGCTTAGGATAATAACTAACCTTCCAGTTGTTTTCCAAATTCTTCTCTTCAAATCCATCCTGAACACCACTTCCAGATTAATTTTAAAACACTACTTTTATGAGAGAAGTCCCCCATTCTCCCTACATGAAACAGAAAAACTTTCAGTTCCTTGCAAAAACAAAAACAAAACAAACAAAAACCCCAGTTCTAGTCTGTAATGGCCTGACTCTGAGCTTCTAAGACACTGTCTAACTCACTGCTTTGGCAGTTTTCTTGACCTGCAGGCTATGATCAGTTTTTTTTTTTTTTATACGTATGAATTTCCCCAATTAAATTGGAAACTTGTTGATTCATTTTTTTGTTCATTTTAGCAAAAATGTGTTTAATCCTTATTGGACACCAGGCAATGTGCTACATGAAAAGCATCTCCTTGCCCTCAAGGAGCATGCAGGTCTAGAAACGATGACAAACACAAAGGCAGAAAATTACAAAGTAGTGCGATAAAAGAATGCCCTGCTAGGGGACATATAGGATGGTGATGGTACTGGAGGGCGGGATATGGTGGGTTCTGGAAGTTTTACAGGGAAGGAGATAATAGAGTTAAGCCTGTTTTGCAGGATGCAAGGGAATTCACTAGACGGAGAAACAAGTTAGGGGTTCCTGTTGATTGAATGCGATATCCAAAAGCCTCTGGGAGTGGGGGTAGAGAGAAAGGCCGAGGGAATCACAAGGAGAAGTGCAAGTATCTGGAGCACGGCGTCTGTGTGAGCGCAGCAAGCCGTGAGCCTGAAGAGGTGAGGAGAAGCCACGTGCTTAAGAGCCAAGTCTTCCGGGCCGGAATGTCCTTCTCCGTGTGGTGGGAGCTCCTGAAGGGATTTTCAATGGGGTGGTGGGTGGGGTGGGCGTGGTGGAAAATCATTTGGTATAGGCTCCTTCGAGGACCACTGTGGCAAAACTAGACAGGCTCTGATGAAAGCCTGAACTGCTTTCGGCTATAGGAAGGCAGGAGTGGGGAAGGATCTGAATGGCACAAGTCAATCTGGTGAAAAGATCTCCAGCTGCTCTTCTCTTGAGCTCCTTAGCCCACTTCTCTGGACCTAAGGCATAGTGTCATAGAGCCACAAGAGAACTTAGAGCTCATGTGGTCCAACCCTTCTCCCATTACACAGATGTGGAAAACTGAGGTGCAGAAAAGGTTAAGAAAAGAAAAGGCTACTGGAAACAGGTGGAGCCTATAATTAGGCATGCAGTGAATCTGGGGATAAAATCTATCTGGCTGGTGACTTTGCATCTGAGGTCCACCTTCTCTCCAGCTCCTGAAAAAGAGTGAGGGTCTCATCCTATTAGGCAGATATGGGTCCAAGTTAGGCCTGGGCAGAGGGAAGCAGAGAGTTTAGATGATGCTGAAGCTGCTCACCTTGCCATGCTAGGAAGACGTCATCTTGGTTCTAGTGCTATGAATGATACCAAAACTCATTTTTCAAAGGTGAAGGTAATAGAAAGCCCCTATAGCCCGTCAAAGGAGCCCTGGTGGCACAGTGGTTAAGCGCTTGGGTGCTAACTGAACGGTTGGCGGTTTGAACCCACCAGCCACTCCTCGGGAGAAAGAAGAGACATACTGCTTCTGTAAAGACGACAGTCTTAGGAACCCTATGGGGAAGCTCTATTCTGTCCTATAGGGTTGCTATGGGTTGAAATTGACTCGACGGCAACCAGTTTGCATTTTTTTAAGAAAAATTTTTATTATAGCCTTTCAACTCTGTATAATGCTAGGGATAGTAATTTGAAAAAATACAAATTAATCGAAGTTTTAAAACTACCATTTGGAAACGCAAACTGAGATCCTTCGGGAATTTCCTGAAAAGCAGTCTGGGAATTAAAACATGCTGGCTCCCTAACCACCCAAAACTAGAGGAGCCAGCACTTTGCAAGGAGTACCTTAGTATCCTGCCAGAGTCAGCCTTAGCTTTGGAAAACAAATGTTGAAAGATAGGTGGTCTATGGCTATGAAAGTTACCTGAAATAGTGCTGTGGCATTAAAAAAAAAAAAAAAAAAATTCAGGCTAGTGTGTGGCTTGTGAGGATTTTAAATGCCTATTAAATTTTTTTTTTTTTTTTATAGGGCATGAATGAGCCTAAGTCTTAGAACTCCCGGAGAAGAGCACTGGCCCACCCAGTGGTTTAGTTTCTTGATTACTGTCATTATGTACTTATAATGCATGTTACAGGAAAGGAAAAAAGGCAACCAGGTCCTGGACTATAATATTTCAGGTGGGGTGTATGCTGTGTACAGTCACTGACACGTTTCTTAATAGTAAAGGCCCTGGATACACTGTAGCCTGGTTGCCTTGGCTTTAACCAATGTTTTACCCAGCGTTACCCACCACGCTATAACATGTCAAAGGGAAGGGGAGCTTGTCCCAATCTAGGCTATACAGATTTTAGACGCAGTAGTTGAGCTAATATCATAGGCTGGGAGCTGGTGAGTGGGAGGCCCCCCCCCAATGGATTTGGAGTTAAAGAACCTGGATAGGATAAGCCAGTTGGCACCAGCTGTGTCGTATTGCTAGGTCTCAGTTTTCTCATTTGTAAAACAAGAGATACCTCCGCTCCAAGGTCATTTTGTAATGAAATGCAAAAGCACTTTGGGATGGTATTGGGGTATTTAGTGTTTGGTAGCGTGAAGATGAAGACTCAGAAGGAATGATAGGGACAGCTCGGCAAATGACCCTAAGTAGATGAAGTGTCTGTGAGTCCCCCACGTGTCCAATGAGTTGTGGTGTCTGTGTCTTTTGTGACCAGAAGAGCACTTTATCTGGGTGATTTTGGCTGGTTCTCTTGTCACTTTACAGAGCATGAGACCAAAAGAGAATGTATGTGCCATTTTTTCACCATAATAACGGCCTCTTCTTTCTTTTTAAAGTTGCCCGTTCTTCCATGCTCCAGCATGCTTTGGGGGAGTACCTTCATTACCCCTGTGAGAGCATGTCGCCTCCAGCCTCACTCCCAGTCAGGGATGTCCCCCCTCTGGCAGCAACAAGGGGCAGGAGAGCAATTGAGGTGGCAAGTCAGCCACCACAGTCGTTAGCAAGGTGTGCCGCTGACAGGTACCACTAGGACACTGGTTAGATCAGCAAGAGAGCAACAGGTAGGTCTGCTTTGGGTCACGAATGAACCCTGAGCTCCCAGGCTTAACACATTCTTTCTTATCCATAATTCAAGCCCTTTCCCGTGGAGTTCCAGTTATTTTCCTCTGCACAGTGCCTTCCAAGAACTCCCCTGGCCCCATCTCACTCTGTGGTCAGTCAACAAAGGTCAACACTGATAATTCTTTTCTCTTCCTCATTTGGGTCCCTAAGTATCTTTTGGATTAAGACATGTTTGCCTGGATGACAGAATCCTGCTTATTTAACTCTATGAGTTCAGTCCAGTCTCCCACTTTGTAAAAAACAAAACAAAACAAAACAGAAAACAACCTCCTTCTGCTCCAAACATGAATGTTCACATCCAGAAATGCTTACAAGGTATCTTTTTCATGCATAGGACTTAGCCTGACAAATCCATCTATATTAATGTCATTTCCTCCTTGACTAGGCCTGTATCTAATAGCACATATCATCGTCTGCCCCATGTTGCGTTGCTTACGTATATATCAATGTCTTCCAGTCCAAGTCTACTTCTAGTTGAATAAAATTGGTTTATTGGCTTATTGCAACAAAGGACAAATGTACCTCACAGGGAATGTGGGAAGTCTCATTAAGAGGGAAGTAGAATTTACAGCATCTGGGCTTGTTTAAGTGATTTTTAGGGAGCATTCAAGGGAGTGGGGATTTGCTCTGGACTGGGTGCTATTAGGAACAAGAGTTCATTGCATGACTGGAACCTTAGTAAATTTTATCTAGAAGACAAAAGGAATGAAATGAGGCTAAAGTGATAACCGATGAAGAAGCAGCTGTCACTCATATTAACCAGGATAAGGGGATGTTTGGTCATTTTTGTGGCTTAAAGAATACCAAGGCCTAACAGACATGTCAGTACCTGTCAGGGGCTGCTTTTCTCTTCCTCAGCCCTCCCTTTTGGTCAAGGACAAGGTTAGGCTGCGGGGCATTAATCTATGGAATCCAGGTTTCACCATTGCCAACATTTTGCTCATCAGGAGGCCGTTCAAAGAATGGAGTCTGTAGTTGGACTAGAGGTAGTCTCTCCTGCTCCTTTTCTGACAGGTCTTCTGACGTGACCACAGATGCACAGTAGCCTCGAAGATTCCGGATAGAACATATCAACCAAATGCAACACGATGTCTAGAAACAAAAATCCCTTATTACTGGCTCTTGTAATAGACTCTGAAGACAAGGGCCTGGATTATCAAATCCAGGCAATGACAACGTGTCCCTAATCCAAACAGTCTTTTTCTAGAGGTGCAGCCAGCTTTTTCTTTTAGCGTAGCTACAGAATGTTCTACTTGAGCCTGTAGTATTCATATAGGTATAGCAGGAAGTGCTTGCTCTAGTGTAAAATTTTCTTTGGCTAGCCAAGGAGAAATCAAGGGCTACGTGATCATCCACAACAACCCTGGCTAATAAATTTAAATGTGAACTAGTTTGTTTGGTTTCCAGAGCAGAGGTTATGTAATTTACGACTTCTACTAGGGTCAGAGAGAAGTTCCTGACTGAATTATCCCTACTGTGGGAATTGTGGAAACCTTGGTGGCATAGCAGTTAAGTGCTACGGCTGCTAACCAAAAGGTCAGCAGTTCGGATCCACCAGGCACTCCTTGGAAATTCTATGTGGCAGTTCTACTCTGTCCCATAGGGTTGCTATGAGTCGGAATTGACTCAACGGCAGTGGGTTTGGTGGGAATTGTAGTTTGCATAGTATACATGAAGAGTGAGTTAGCTATCCCCCTTGGGAGTTATCCCAGGTAGCCTATGCTTGGCTCTTTTTGGAAGATTTTGGGCATTCTTTTTAGGGAAACTTGATCCACTGGAGGGGTGGTAATTTTAAACATCTTAAAGTCTCTGAAAATTATCCTGAATACAAAGGAAAAGTTATATGTGGCAGGTGGATAAACTCCTGAGGTCCAACAGCACTGGACTATCATTTATCGTAATAGGAGCGAGCTCACCCTTCTCTCTTGTACTTGGGGTAGGAAGCTTTTCTGAGTGAAGTTAACAGGATAATGTGTCTCTAAAGAGAACAAGCAAAAATTTTCCCAATGTTAGTTTCCATTCCTGATGGACTGAGTTTTGTTAATAGGGTTAAAACACCCTAAGGCAAAGCATATCCTTGAGATGGGGCAGAAGTCCAATGTTTTTAAAACTTCAGTTTGGGTTTCGTTGTATGAGGGAAACTTAAGTATCAGAAGGACTTTTAGAAGGAAATCTACCTTCTGAAGTATTGAAAGGAACAGTTATCAAACGCTTGTCATCAATTAAATTTAGAGCGGTAGCTATGGGCTGAGAAAAGCAGCTTTTTTTTTTTTTTAAAATTAAAAAAAAAAACAGGGGGTCAAAAATAACAGGATTAAGATAAGGGAGATCATATTGAGAAATCTTTTAGATAAGAGAGCGTGCCGAAGTACAATAGACAAGGTTAGTGGTACAGTAAAGGAAAAGGAAAAGGGTGCTGAAGAATCAAAATGAATCTTGTTTTGGAGTCTCATGTGGAAATTGTCCACTTTGTAGTCAGCAGCTTGTCTTAGACAGAAGCTGTCCGTTTTTTGCAGTCAACTTTTTTCTGGAGAATTTCTAAGACTCCTCTGTTTGAGTCCTCCAGTGGAATGAATGTCATGTAGTTAGGTGCTGTATGCGTTTTTTCGTTGGGAAACACAGACCCAAGGATCAACACCTCGGAGTTTTTCACTGCTGTGTTAGTTGTTAACTGTACTTGTAAGGTCTTTCAAGCCCCAAAGCCTGTTTTTGTCTAGCTATTTCAGAACACCAGAACACCAGACCTTCAGGTTTCATGTCACAGAGGCTGCTTAAGTGGCCCCTGGAATAGCTTGAGACACAGGGAGCCTCAGATGTGTTGGACAAGGTCCCTGTCCAATGCAGTTGGGGTTTTTGTTGGATCTTGGTGGAACCTCCATTTTTGCCAACGCCCTTGCCCCAACATACCTGCAGTTGAACAAAGTTGAGTTTATTGATTCGTTGCAACAAAAAAGACACTCACATAATGGAGAACTGTGGGCCAAACATTTCCATAAGCTTTTTTCTTTCTCCTAAGCCCTCCTTGACTAAACCAGAAGCTTTGCGAGGAGAGATCCTATATTGAGTATTCCTCCTTGTACCTACTGTTACGCCCGGAACAGAGTGGGTGGCTCAGCAGGTGTCATGCAAATTATCATCTGGGGAATGTCTGAAGGGATTTTAACCTGATAAAGGAAGGCCTGTTACCTGGAAGGAGGCCTGGCAGAGCTGAGAAATTACAGTCATCTCTCTTTCTCTTTCTCTAGAGGCCAGAGAGGCTGAAAGGAGACACTGGCACAGATTTGTCTGTAGAGAAGATAAAGACCAACCATTCCAGAGAGAGCAAATTCAAAAGTAGAACTCTTCTCCTTATTGCTTTCTCATGATAGAAAGTTAAACTCCTGCACCGGGGACTGAGTTAGGACCATAGAGTGAGGCGCTGGGGACGGGACTCATAAAAGAGAAGGGGAAGGTTCTGAGAGGGAAGGACGTGAACAGGTCTGCTTTTCCTGAGGATTCGAAATTATAATCACAACAAGGATAATTACAATGATTTCCTACCTATTTATTACGGTTTAGATTGCTCCCCTCTCCCTCGCCTTCCTTCTCTCCCACACTCTTGCAAATGCAACAATTCAATAAACATCTGTTAAACTTATGTGCCGGCACAGGGCTTGGGTTACAGAGATGAGGAGGGCGTGATCCCTGAGGCTCACTCCTCAGTGATTTTAGCGGGTTGGGGGAGATGGCAGAGAAATGACAACTGATCAAATTCCTACTGTTTCCTGTTCCGGGTCCTCCCGGCTTCATATGATTTCTAGCCTCTTCTTTGGTTCTATAAAAGTACATATAGAGGCATCTTTTTGCTCCTTGGAAGCTGGATGAGGGTCTCCAGACGGCTTCTTGTGGCCATTTGGAGGGAGAGGAGGGACTCATGTATTTGAGATATGGCCTCGGCCAGCAATTTCCAATGGCCCAACACGGGGGGTCTGGAGGGATAGGATGCAGACAGGTTTGGAACTAGGAGGAGAATGGTTAAGTGGTGATTCAGGTTGAGGCAAGGTGGGAAAAGATCAGAACTGGGGTGGGGAATAAAAAATGGGGGAGAGAGAGTGGTCTGGTGGCTAGGGGGAGAAGGACCTAGGCTGATAATCCTGTGGGCCTCCTGAGCCTGCCCTGACCCTCCCCGCCTTCCAGAGATCTCGAGAAGACTGAAGGGCACGCTCCCCTGGACTGGGGCGACGACCATCCCCCAAGTCCTGGACGATCCTGAGGGCTCCACTCTTGCCCAGGGCAGAAGTCTCTCCACCAACTTCTCTCCCTCCAAATCCATCTTCATTAGTACCTATAAATGTCAGAGTCAGAGCCCTTAGAAGACAGGTCCTAGATAAATAATGCTATTCATATTTAATTTACGAGTAGTTCTGCAGCCTCTTTGGGGTGTGCTGGGTTAATTAAGAGCTGAATTAGATGGAGCTGCATCTCCCCAAGGAGACTCAATTAAGCTCTTTCTGACCAAAAAAAAAAAAAAAAGGACAAGAGATAAAAGGGGTGGGGGTTGAAGAGAGGGGTCCACTGGAGGACCTGCCCCTTGATCATGACCTCAGTCTGGGGCTGATTGGAGGAGAGCCCAGGATGCTTGTAGTTCAGTCTTTCCTTCCTTTCTTTTTTGGTTTGGAGCCCGCTCTGGTCCCCAGGCCAGGCAGCCCAGGCAGGTGGGAGGTGCTCGGTGTGGAAGTGGTGGGGAGCCCGGTCAACTCTTCTGGCTGCCGGGGGTTACCGCCCTCTGCCTGCCAGCTCTGAAGCTAGGAGCCTAGCCTGGAGCTGGGCCGGCTGCCCAGGGGACTCTGCCAGGAGTTGAATGTCGTGCTGCGGCAGCTGATTGCAGGCCTCAGGCCAGGATGATGGGTCTGAAATTCCAATTCTCACTCCGGGCCCTCTGACCCCAAACTCAGTCTCCTTCGGTGGGGCTGAGCATGTGAGGGGTTCTTAGCGCGTGCATGTGTCCTGGGGCACACATGCCTCAGGAGGCATGAGGCAGTTGACAAAATCCCCTCTCACACTCTTTTTTTTCCCTCAGGGAAAGTGCTTTCTCTTCCTTTGCCCTCCACTGGGAAAGCTGGGGCGCCACTGCTAAGGGAGACTGCTGTGGCATGGGATAGGGCCAGAATGCCCCTCTCTGGTGGGACTATAACCCCTTACACACACACACTCATTTCAAGGGATCAGGCTGCAGAGCTCAGTTTGGTCCACTGCTCCCATTTTATAGCTGAGGAGACTGAGATCCCAAAGAGGGGAATAATATGGCCAGGGTCCTAGAGTGAGTTGCTACAGAGATGGGCTCAGAATCTGAGGCCTCTGCCACCAACACTCGAATGTGCATGTATGTACATACACACACAGCATTTTCATGGGCTCATGGAGTCACAGAAGGCTGCTACAAATCCTGTTCCTCTGGACTCGTGCACCTAAAATTCGGCAGCCCTCACATACGCAGAGGCCCGTAGGGCTAGATGTACCCACTAGGCCCCAAGCAGACCCTCCCAGTCTTCTGTTCACCTTCACCTGCACAGACAGCACACCTGGGGACCTGTTACATCCTTGGCTGTCACAGAGTCTGCGTGCTGTCAGCATCCCCGCGTCTCCATACGTATCCACTCAGTGCCAGACAATCACAGACGATCTCCTGACCTCATCGCCACCCGCTCGCCCTCCTTGTGGAAGCCTCGGGCTTGGGAGACAGCCTGTGCTGAAGATGTCCTAGAACTTTTTGGTGAACACATCCCCCTCAGCCCAATGGTCAAGTCTACGCTGCTCTTTGTTCTGTAAAAAGATGGAGAGCTCCTTACGACTGTCCCTCAGCCTCCTGAGCTATTAATTGTAGACTTTACAGCAAGTGGAAAATGAAGCTTCTTGTGAAAAACAGGAAAAGCAATGTGAGTTGGGATAGAAAGGCAGACGTGTGTGTGACGTTCTCTCTGGCCCCCAGGACTCCCTCAGCCACTGAACCTGGCTTTATGACATCTTGTGCTTTGAGGACCTGTTTCCAGCAAACCAGGTGGAGACTGGGCCTCCACATCTTTACCTTTGGTCAGTCTCCATCCTGTAGGGACATGCTCAGGCCTCAACAGACAGGGCAGGACCCTCCGCGTTCACCTGGTTCCTGAGTTTTGCCTTGACCTCCAATTTTAGAGCCAAGTTCATACTTATGGACAGATTTGGCTTCTCTGGCCAGACGTGTGGAGTGTCTCCTGAGGCACAGTTTTGCCCTTCCCCTTGGATTCCTTTGAGGCAACAGCCCGAACTCCCCAAAGCAGCGTGAGGCCTTCAGTTCCGACTTGAAGGCTGGGAGGGCCTCAGAGAACATCTCTACCAGCCCCTCAATTACAGGAGCAGGAGGGTGTTGACCAGAGCCGCATGGAGGGCCAGGGGAGACTGATTCAGACCTAGGGCTGCTAGCCACTTCCAACTCCACATGTCACAGCTCTTTCTCATCTTTGCTCTTCCTCCATCGCTTCCAGCTTACATATGTGTATCTTGCTTTACACAACAGATAAGTTCTTTTGAAAAGTAGCTTGTAAAAAGAGCTTTCAGACATCACACTGTATTACAAAGTGAATCCTCCCTTTTCCAGGGGAGTTTACTCTTTAGGTTCTTATGCTTGTAGAGCTGTGGTTCTAAATGGGCTTTACCTATTTCCCTTGATCCTCAAAAGAGCCCCGGGAGATGGGCTGGGTGAGCGGTGTCGTCTCCATTGTGCAGACGAGGAAGCTGAGGCTCAGAAAGGTGAAGTGACTCCAGAGATTGTGGCAGAGCTAGCCTGTCTGCCATTCATGGACCTTTTGGTGAGAAGTCCCTGTCTGTCCTACTCCATCACTGAATTTCTTATACCATTAAATACTCAAAGTGGATGGCTTCAGTCTAAATCTGTGTTTTCCTGAGTGTGTTCCATAGAACACTGGTCCTGAGAATTGGCTGTGATAAAACACTAAGTTTGAGAAGTACTATACTACCTACCTCTCCCTCTTAGAGATTCACTATGCGTATTAGCCCATTAAAGGCTCTGAGAAGTCCTGCAAAGAAAACCCGCTCAACTCTGCTTTTCCCAAACTTATCTGACCACGGAACCCTTTATTTCTGGCAATATCTGTTGCATGGCACCCACACTGGGAAACACTGGTTTCATTTATTTCCGGTGTTAATCTGGATTTTTTAACCTCTCGGGTTTAAGTGAGGCCCACCCCACACGCCCCCCTCACGCAGCCTCTCTCCTTCTCTCCCTTGGGTGCACCCTGTTTGCTCATATCCCTTAGGGCAAGAGAGATTGTACTTGCATTCTCTGGCTTCTCATGCAGAAGGGGCAAGAGCGGGGTGGGGCTGATGGTGGGGCTGGGCAGTGTGACTCAGGAAAGCTCACTAGGACAAGTGTGACGGGAGGCCTGCGGAGGTCAGACCAGGTGGTCCTGGAACGAAAAGGAGGGGAGCCTGTATCTAGGTGGAGCCAAGCCCGCTGGCCCTGGGTGCCTGTTTGGGGTCCCTGGTCTCACTCACTGCTTCACTTTTCCACCTGGCCTGTCCTGTGGCCTTCACTAGACTGCCCCACGTGCTTAGCATGCTCCCTAATTCTCCCTGGAACCACTAGACAGCTTTTAGGAGTTGTCTTCTCTTTCTGTTCCTCCCTTTGGTACTCTGACCATAGCCTGGGTTTCTTCCTTTCACCTCTGGCCTGAACCCTAAGCCTAGGTGCTGAGAGAAGCCAGGCTTCTCTGCCACCCTCCTTTCCTTTTGATTATACTGCCTGTCCCCTCCACCTGGAATGGCTTGTCCATCATGTCCCCTTCTTTGAGGCTCAGTTCAATGCTCAAGTCTACAGTGCCTGGCCCAGAGCACAGCCTCTCTAGGCACGTTCTGAGTGAAAGGAGTGGGGGCGGCGGGGGAGCGGCACTCACTTTATTCATGTCCCCTCACAGTGTGGCCCTCAGAAGTGATTCCAGTACCTGCGATGCGAGGTCACCTTTCCAGAGGAGAGGAGGTTGGCCCTTCCATCTTTCCTGACACTCTTCTTCAGTGCAGCCTGAAGGCAGGATAGCCCTCTGCCATATCCCCTTGTTTACTCACCAGTGCTTAAAGTCAACTGGGGCACCGACAGCGTCTTAAGGGGCAGTTCTGCACACGCCCAATCTCAGCGCTTGTAGTTGGCTTTTTGGGTGCAAGGGCAGGAGGTCACTTTCCACTGGTTCCTCCCGACCTGGTGCTTCCACAACCCAATGGCCTATCCTCCAAGTCCTCAGCCCAGCCACTCATTAAAACATGCAAGAGGGCAGCAAAGAGCCCTGAGTGTGAAGCCACTTTGCTTCTGGGAGCCTTGGTTTACTTATTCGGGAAATAAGGGAGACTTGTACCTTCCTCACAGGGATGTAGTGAGGATGAAATGTGGCAATGGAGACTTAAGTACTTTTGAAACTCTAATAAAATAAATGCCGCTTGTCAAGGTCCCTAACCTGAGAATGGAGGAGCCTACTTCACAGGGTCCCAGTACAAGCTAATTGATGGTGCTTAGCCTGTAATAGGTGCTTGATAAAAGAGAACTTCTTTCCATCCCTCTTGATGGCTGTCACTAGGAAACCCAGATCTCAGCCACATCAGCCTCTGACCCAGGTCACCTTCAAGTTTCCATGTACTCTTCCTAAAAGCAAGATTCATGCCCCAGCGTCTGCCCCACAGCCCAAAGCATTGTATAATTATCTCTAGCGCTGTGCCTGCCACATAATGATTTATATGCTTGCCTGTCCCCCTGAGGGGAGGATCGTGACCGTTAGCTGGGCACTTCCTGTGTGTTGAATGAATGAGTGATCCATCCAGAAGGTCCAGGGATCCATCTCCATTTGTCACCCCTGGGGTTCCCAAACCCACAGCTGACGCTCTTCTCAGGTAGGCAGCCTGCGAACGTGTGGGGCGCAGCAAGTAGCTGGGCCTTCCCTCCAGCTTCTCCCTAGATCCTTCCTCTGTGGGAGCTTTGTCCTCCCTCCCTCCAGGCCACCACCTCCTCCTACTGGTTTCTGTTTCTAGGCTCAGCGTGTGGTCCAAGCTCATCACAGGACACTTAGTGGCCCTTGGCAGGCTGGTGGGGTCCCAGCCCAGCAGACCCAGTCCTTCAGGGGGCAGTGTGGGTGAGTTAGTGCTATTTAGAGAACTGTGACTTGTGTGGGTTTAACAGGAGCCCCACGGGGCCGTCATACAAAGGTTGACATTTGGACCTGTATCTTTTCTTTCTCCCCAAAGAGAAGGTGGTGGTGAACAACCTGACGGGCTTGTTTGCAGCCCTGTGTGCAGGTCTTTGTCCTTGGTCTCTCCCCATCCTGGTCTCAATACTGGTTTCTGTACACTGGACTCTCCATCTGGTCTCTAGGCACCAGAATTCTCTTGTTTGAGGTTTTCTATACACCAGTGGCTGGAGAGTGATAGTTGCTTTTTCATTACCCATGGGAGAGTGGGCTGCACTTGCTTTCTGGGTCATACAGACCTCCATGCATTCGGCAGCTACCTGGTGACAGTCTACTGTGAGCTGGGCCCTGAACCAGGCATTGGGGTTCTAGACCTGAATGAGCTAAGACCCTGAGCAAGGAGCTCCCAGGCTAATGGTAGAGGTAGATGAATAAACGTTTAAACGGGCAAAATGGTAGTGGGTGGGTGGTTGTGGGGAACCATAATACATTCCAATTTCATGGGAGGGAGCTGTGGGAAAAGGCTTGACAGAGAAGGTGCTGGAAGTGAGATGTCAAAGCTGAATAACTGCTTGCCTCAGAGATAAGAGCAAGGCAGGGAGAGTGAGCCTGAGCTTGCTCCTCTGTAAAATGGGAGGGGAGTCAGGCCAGACTGTGATGTCTGGTGGGAGGTGAGGCAGGGGGGCTGAACCAGGGGGGACATGGAGGAGCAGGGGGCAATCGGCCAACAGCCCTGAGCAAGGGGCAGTCCTGTGGTGCCTGTTGAGGTTAGCCCAGGGTGGGAACAGGTGCCAGGGCTACTGCTAAGAGCCAGGCGCTCAAGCCAGCGTTAAGAAAGGCTTATGGAGGGTGGAGGCGTGTATATGACTGGACTGCTTAGTATCTTCAATGGGTCTTTGTATTTGGCCTTCTAGGGAAATGTCCATCCAACAGCACCTGAGGTCACTATGGGACTGGGGCAAAGCAGAGAAGAGGCAGCCTTGCCTTACCTTGAGGATTGTGCCCTGACCTGAGAACTCAACGCCCTCCCTCCTGCTGGAAGGCGGCCTGGAGGGAAGGGGCCAGAGGGTTCTCTGGAGAGTGGCGAGAGCTGCTGGGATTGGCCGAGAGGCGCAGGAAGGGCCTTCCAGCAGAGGGTGCTGACAATTCTCTCAGCAGGGCCTTAACGTCTTCCCACTTGTCAAGGTTCATTTATCTTCTTTTTCCCTCCTGTAAGACAGATTTGAAATAAGGCCTTGCACTCGTGGTGCTGTGGGGTGCCTTCGTGTCCTCCCCACCCCTGCTTTGACTGGCCTCCTAATTTCTCTCCAGTCTCCCTTCCTCCCACCTGTCGGGGCCTTCCTCTGCTTGCTCAGCTCCTGTGCACCGACTCCAGCCCTTATCTGCTGCCTGCAGCTCTCCCTGGGAGCTGGCCCCTCTTCCCCCTCTTTTCTTCCACTCTCCACCTCTGGCTCAAAGGCTTTGCACATCTCCAAGGAGGGCCTGGAGTCTCCTTGCAGGAGCCCAGTTATTTATTTTTTGGCAGGTTGAACAGACGTGGCATTGGTGAGGGTAGGCAACATGAAGGGAAGGGGGCAGGAGTTGGCAGAGGGACCCTTTGGGGGTAGTCTTACAGCCATAATAATAAAAGACCCAAAAAAAACCCACAGCTGTCGAGTTGATTCCAACTCACAGTGATCCTATAGGACAGTAGAACTGCCCCGCAGGGAAGCAGACAGCCATGTCTTTCTCCTGAGGAGGGGCTGCTGGGCTCGAACTGCCGACCTTTTGGTTAGCAGCCATAGTTCCTAACCACTGAACCACCAGGGCTCCTATAATAATAATAGCTGGCATTTATTGTTTACTATGTGCTTGTTACTTTGTTAAATGCTGGGTTTAAGGCATCTCTTTCCCTTCCTCCTCTGGACAATCCAATGAGGTATGTACTATTACTGTCCCCATTTAAAACGGAGGTGCAGAGAGTGGGTGAGAAGAGCCATAATAGGTGTTTTAATAAAACAGAACTTTTTTCTGCCCCACTTGACGTTGGAGAAGCACCTGCCAGAGGCCAGGTAGGCCCTCCCTTGGCCTGCAGCCAGGGTGGACTAGAGAAATCACCCCTGATCAGAGAGGGCTGGATGAGCTGGGGGGTCTTGGGTAAGAGTGGCTTCCTCAGCAGGCCCTTGGGATCTTGTGCTAGTTCACAGTCAGAGCATTGTTCTTGTGGTCTAACTGAAACCCTTCGTACCCCATACCTATCCCTGGGATTAGAGGGAGGGTTGTTGGCGCTGCTCACCAGGAGTCGGGAGTGGCTGAGGCAGTGTTTTCTCTACTATCGTGTGGTCACTAGCTTAGGTTCCCACCTGCTCAAGGGGTGAAGCAGGTGTCTGCAACCCAAACACCTTTCCCAGCAGGCCCATTTCAATGTTGTTCCTTTGGGTCCCTGGATCCCAATGTCTCCCTCCACCCCAGGAGCTAGGCTCAGGGCCTGGGCTCTCCCTCTCTTCCTTCGCCTGGCATTTGGGTCCAGTCTGGAGCCTCCTGCTCTCTGGCAGTCCTTGCTGCTCTGCTCCCCTAGGAGTGGGGCAGGGAACCTCTGGGGTGACTTGGTACCCTGGAATGTCTCTTTGCTACTTCCACAACTTGGCTCAGGCCCCTGCAGGCTGTGGTTGGAAGATTTTGCCCTTTCAAAAGATGTCTTTGTTTTAGAGGGTGAGGAGTTCATCATGAATGTCAAGAGACCCTTCTAGGATAGAAGTGTTCTGGGCCTGCTTGGAAAGTAGTTGAGCAATAGTGGTTGAATGACTTCTGAGTACAGGGGCAGGGATAACTCACCCCCAGAGATGTTTCTGGAAATTCCAGGAGATGGGCTGGCTGCAGTAACTCTGCATACCCTGCACCTGCCAGGGTCCCCACTCTCTCCTCAGGTTCTGAGGGATGCTTAGGCCCAAAAAGGAGGCGCTCAGCAATGCTTGATGACTAGGTGAATCATAACAGGGGCGTTTTGAAAATGACATTTATGTTATGGGTTAGAGGAGGGGGTGGGTGTGGTTGAGATGTGGGGCTTTTTAGGGTCTGGGGGACCTGTCCACAGCTTGCACCTGGGATGCATTCATCTTACCAAGGAATGACCCTGGGAGGTGGGGAGTTTCTCATCCACACAAAAGGAAGCTGTGCCTGGCCAGGTATAGCCAGTCACATGGGGATGCGTCCTGTGGGGTGGCTACAAGTATGCTGGAGAGCTGGGGTTCTGGGCACCTATTCCAGCCCTGAGCTGATTGCCCTTTCTGAGCCTTGGGGCGAACATCTGTAAGACGAAGGTGCTGCTGTTTGTCCCACCTTCCTGATTCTCTTCAGGCTGCTCTGAGGATGATATGAGTGGTTGATGTGACGCTCAGCACAGACCCGTGCCTGGGAACTTGGGGTCTGCAGGGAACCCCCTTTCCTGGCAGAATTAACCCCTTCCAGGGTATTTGGTTCCAGCTTCATTCCAGCATGTGTTCCTTTGTGGTCCAGTCACTTATTTTTTGCTTTGTCTCTGTCCCCGCCCTTGCCACATTGGAATGTGAGCTTGTTCAGGACGGGTGCTGCTGCTGGTTCTTCACCTGTCTTGTGCATGGCCCAAAGCCTGACACGTAGGTGCTTCTTAATGTTGGCCAGTGAAGGCTGTATACAGCTACGGATTCAGCCTCTGACAAGGTATAGGATTTGTTGCCAGGAAGTGGGAAGCATGACATTGCTGGCCACCCACAGAGATGGTAACAGTCCACAAGATGCCCAGGCTTGGACATCTCACATGACCCTTACAGACAAGAAGTATGGGCCTGAGAGGTCCAGTGATTTACTCGAGGTAACCCAGTTTCCAGGCCAGATTGGCCCACGTCTGCCCCAGCCCCAGTGGCCCAATGCCCTGTGCTATGAGGGTATGTGTAGGCTCTGCTCCCCAGGAGCGTGATGCTCCCAGGGAGTCTGGCATAACTAGGAAAGCCCAGTAGGTGATGGTGAGTGCTGTAGATTCATCCATTGCCCTAAAACTTGCCCCCCAAATTCCCACCATCCCTCGTCTTGGTTTTCTTCCTCATGGTAACTCTTTGGATACTTGGAGGCTGCCCTTTGTGTCCCACTGAGCCTTCCTGCCTCTCAGCCTAAGACCTGGAAGCCGATTTCCAAGCCCCTGGATATCCTGGGCTCAGGGTTCTTCCTCAGCCTCCACCTTGCTTTGCCTCCTGGACCTGGCAACGCCCTCCATTTTGTTGACAACCCTCTTACAGAGAGGAACCCAGAAGAAACCCGCTGCTCCAGGGGGGTGGGCTCTCTCTCCTGGCTACCCCCTTCTAAGGCTGTGTCCCTGCAGCACTTGTAAACTTTTATAAAGCTCTGCCTAGATGACGGTGCCAACTGGTGGTGAGTGTTTCTTTTTAAGATGGGCCAACCCAGCTGCGCCGATGGTTCAGTGGTAGCATTCTTGCCTTCCATGAAGGAGACCTGGGTTCGATTCCCGGCCAGTGCATCTCATGTGTAGCCACCGCTCTTCTGTCAGTGGAAGACTGCATGTTGCTGTGAGGCTGAACAGGTTTTAGTGGCGCTTCCAGACTAAGATGGGTTAGGAAGAACGTCTTGGTGCTCTACTTCCAAAAATAAGTCAATAAAAACCCTATAGATTCTACGGATCACAGTGGTTCTATCCTGTTGTGTGCATAGGGTCACCATGAATTGGGACCTATGGACTTGTATGTAGGCAGTTAAGGACAACTCTGCCCCAGGCTCAGTGGTTAGGCTCATCCACCTACAGAATCCCATTTCCTCTCACATTATAATCATCTTGACAGGTAAGTGTCCCCATTCTCGTTTGTAGAAGAGGAAACCGAGGTACAAAGAGAAACTGCTTGCCTGAGGCCATCTGACCACAAAAGGGTGGAGGTAGGATTTGAACCCAGGACCCTAAACCAATCTGGCATTTTTCCAGAAGGCAAATACTCTGTGTCTACATGGCAGTCGTGGTTTGTTAAAGCCTTGGTGCTCCTTGGAGCTGGCTGCCTCACACTGGCCTCCTCCACCTGAGCTGGGCAGGTGGCTTTCTGGCTGCACGTACAAGCCTCCCCGGGCCCAGGTCTTCCTCCAGGACCTGGCCTGGGCTGGGTTTGCTCAGAGACATCATGAAAGGAGAGTACAAGGCAGTGAAATGGGGGTGGGTACAGATCAGTGGGCTGGGTGGGAACCTTAGGAGTCACTCGCAGATGAGGACTGGTATGAGGTTGTCAGCAACCTGAGAGCACTCACTCCATTTAGAGGCCATTCAGGGGCTGGTGGGCCCTCAGATCTGAGAGTCAGTAGCTTCCCCGTGTTTCCAGCCCTGGCCTGGACCCTTGACGCTCAGGCCACAGCGGGTCTGGGATGGTCCATGGTGGAGCCCAACCATGAACTTTCCCCAACTGAGCAGCTGCCATCTGGCTAGGTCTGAGGAAGGAAGATAGACTGGAGAGGGGTGGGTGGAGAGAGGAGAGGCCTTTTGCTTTTGGAATTAAATGCCCTGAAGCAATTGGCAGCTAATGGCTTGGGCATCAGTTCAGGCACTTTTTTATTTGTTTTAATTTTACTTAATTTTTGAATAAGTAATTCATTCCCAAGGGTTGAGAAAAGGACATATTGTGGACAACCTCCTCCTTGCCTTTGTCTCCAGCCACGTGGCTCCTCTCCCTAGAGGCAGCCATGGTTTCTGGTGTGTCTGTTCAGAGACAGGCTAGACACATACAAGCAGACCTACAGAGACAGCAGTTTTAGATATAAGCATTTGCATACTATCCACCCTGCTTTGCACATTGCTCTCGTTCATTTAACAGTGTATCTTGGAGATCTAATGAGTACACAAAGAGCATCCTCATTCCTTTATTATGACTGTATAATATTCCATTTGATGGTGCGCCATCACTTTTATTGTTTTACTGAAATATAATTGACAAACAGCAAAATGCAAAAGCCTTCAGTGGACAGCCCAGTGACTGGTTGCAGATGTATACACCATCCAAATAAATAGAGAACTTTTCCTTTCCATCATTCCAGAAAGTTCCCAGTCAATATCGCCCTCAAAAAGTCACTGGTATTCTGACTTCTATAACTCCACCTCAGGTTCCCTGGGTGGTGAAAACAGTTAAGTGCTTGACTGCTAACTGAAAGGTTAGTGGTTCAAATCCACCCAGAGGCACCTCGGAAGACAGGTCTGGCAATCTGCTTATGAAAGGTCACGGTCTTGAAAACTCTATGGAGCGCAGTTCTGCTCTGCACATGTGGGGTGGCCATGAGTTGGAATTGACTCCACGGCAAACGACAATAGTATTGGAACTAACGGAGTTAAGGTAAGTACGTAGCATAGTGCTGGGCACACGGTAGCCATTTAGCAAAGGGCAGATATCAGTGTTGTTATAAATCCCTGAGTGGTGCTCTGTCTCCAGCCTCTGCCTGGGCTCTCCAGTTACCTCCAGTTTCTCTCACACACACTCACACACTCACTCACACACCGTCTAGCCACGGAGATAGACCAAGAAGGTCATTGTGCATAGCCCAGGCTGGTGTGAATGGTCCCATTGTTCCTGGGCTGAGTTCCCAGAGTTGCTGGTGTGGCACCGACCAGGGCTGGGCTGCCCAGTGGGAGGTGCCCATGGCCCCTGACCAAGGCAGGCCACACCTGGCAGACAACCATTCCTGCTCCTTCCCCAGAGGGAGGAGGGAAAGAGCCTGGGGCTGAGCCAGGAAGCCCAGGGCACATCTCCCATTCGCCACACTGCCTCCTAGATCCTGAATGCTAGGGCTAGGGGTGTCTGCAGATGGTATACTCTCTGAGCTGGTCCTTGGAGCCCAAGGGCTGGGGGGACAGGCAGATCAGGAACGGGATCAAGGTGGGAAAAGGGACCGCCCCCCAAAAAGAAAAAGAAAAACCAAACCCACTAACGTCGAATCAATTCCAAACTCATAGTGACCTTACAGAACAGAGAACTGCCCTGTAGGGTTTCCAAGGAGCGGCTGGTGGATTCGACCTTTTGATTAGCAGCTGTAGCTCATCAAAGCTCTTAACCACTGGGTAAGGGGAAAGGGAAGTGGACATCAAACGCCTACTTATCCCTTCTCTTCCCCTCCTGGGGTGATGAATGTGGGCAGCCTGGGGGTCTAGGGGAGGAGCCTGCCTATAGGGAACCACCTAGAAGCAAGCAAGCTTCTAGGTGGTTTCCAGGTATCTAGACCTAGAAACTGCCTCCGGAGACAGGCCTTGTGGTTGCCTCTCGGGGTTGACCCCCTAAATGCAGGATTTCTTTGCACTGGCATGAAGGCAAATCTGTGTACGACCCAGCTCCTCCAGGATCCTGAGAGGCCAGGCCCCAGAGCCAGCCTGGCATCTATCTAGTGACCTACCACCTCTGATGCCTGCCGTGGAGAGCCAATGCAGTGCCTGCTCCCACCCGACCTGTCACCACCTTCCTGCAGCAAATGTGCCAGAACAGTCTTCTGCCTTCTGGATGACAGACAGGGGTGGAGAAGGGACTGCTTTAGGGGCAAGCATGATGAGGGTGAGCCCCCCGTGAGTAAGAGGTAATGAGGAGTGTGGAATGAGGGCAGGGAGTGGGGAGAAGGCAGGAGGTAGAAGGGAGGGGCTGGCCTAGAGGCAAGTAAGGGGGTTGAGGAGAGCTTGAGGGACCTGGGAGGGTTTACCTAACAAGGACATGGCTTCCCAGGGGCATGAAGTTTCTTTCTGCCTCAGTTAAGAGACCATACTAGAGTTGCTGGCTACACTAGGTAGTTCATGTCCCTAGAGCCAGGCCAGAGCTCTGAGTGGCCTTCCACGGCCCCAGAGCATGCCTTTGAGTTGTTCCCTGGGCTGAGACACTGTCGTTGTTCCCTGGGCTGAGACACTGTCCCTCTTCCCTAGTCTTACCACTTTGGGCACCTGCCCCACAGAGTCAAGGGAAGGGACTGCCCCTTGGGCCTCTGCTTGAACCTTGCCAGGTCCTGAGCTGGACCATACACCCTGCTCTGAACTGCCAGGCCCAGAGGCCGACCCTTCTGTGGGCAGGAGTAGGGAGGGAGCCCGGCTCTGCCAGGGCAGCCTGTCCCTTGGGCCTGGCCTCCCTTGCCATGGAAACAGCCCTGCCGAGGACTGGGAAGTACCCAGGATGGGAATTTTAATTGCGGCCTACAATCCTGTTCTGCTGTCCGCCCCCAACTCCCACTACCTCCCCAGCCCCAGGGCCTGTGAGATATTCATTGTATCATATGTTTAGATGAGACTCGGGGCCGTGAGCTTGTCCTCTTAGGTCTTGCTTGCCTTTGGTCAGTTTGTCTCTTCACTGTTTTTGGCTGGTGTGTTGGCATCTGCCCTCTGTCAGGTTGGTGGGGGTGGGGAGTGTAAGGAGGGAGCCCTGTCAAGATGAGCACCAGCTCTGAAGACCACCTCTCATTCTTGGACTCCCAGGTAAGTGTGGCAATGGCCAGAAGAGTGAGTGAGGGAGAGTCAGGCTGGAAGAAGGAGGGAGGGAGGAGGGAAGAAGCGGACATCTGGCCTCCTCTGACTACTCTTTTCTCCTGGGTACTTTGGAGACTTGGATGAGACTCACCTTAGCAAGATCTGGCCAGACCATGAGAGGCCAAGGAGAGGAAGATGAAGCTTGGGGGATGGGATGGGTCTTGTGTCTATTGACTGAAGACCAGATGCCCCCCAGACACAGACCATTCTGCTGGCTACCAGGCCCAGGAAGGCCAAGAGTCCTGGGGTGGCTGGGGCCAGCCTGGAGCAGGCATGTTGAGCAGGGGAGTCAGAAGATGGTGGTTCAAATCCTGGCTTGGCTACTCACAGGAAACAAATGGCATAATTTCTCTGAACCTTTTGTCTCTTCCCATCTACCAGGAGTTATTGGCATCCTCTGATTTACCCGGAAGATTTTGTTCTATAACTGGAGAGGAGGGGGACTTACTGTTGGGGGTGGTTCCAAGGAGAGTAGCAGGAGATGGTGCCCTCTTTCCAGGCCCCCTGGAGTGGATTTAAGAGCAGGTGTTAGAAGTTGCAGCCGCCAGCAGGACAACTGTTTGTAGAGAGGCCTTGGGAGACTATGAATGCAAGCAGTTCTGCTTCGGGGCCCTGGGGACCAAGGGCTTCCAGTGTTGGGAGGATGCTACCCTCCCTGGCTCTGGCAGCCCAAGGTATGGGGGCTTTGGGAGCATCAGGAGTCACTCCCTTGGCCTGGACATCAGCATCCCTGCAAGGGTCATAATCAGCGAGGTGTGGTGGGGGCACCCTTCAAGTAACCTCTCGGCCTGTGGCAAGTCCTAGGACAAGAGCAGATAAACATGAAAGAACCCAGTGGTGACTGTTGCTGACAGGCTGGCATAGGAACAATGCAACGTCTCCTTGAAGGATTCACAGAAACCAGTATAGGCACGGCAGTGGGGTGACCTTCCAAGGGGCTTCAGCTGGAGGACCTGACCTGATAGGGCACAAAAGGGCAAGAACAGAAATTCTGGAGTTCGGGTGATGATGTGGTCTTCTCATCTGGGAGGTAACCTCTGGGCCCAGGGACCCATGGGGATTTTATGAGGAGGAAATGGATACATATTAAGAGGTATGGCTGCTAACCAAAAGGTTGGCAGTTTGAATCTACCAGCTGCTCCTTGGGAATCCTATGGGGCAGTTCTACTCTTCCCTATAGGGTCGCTATGAGTTGGAATCGACTCGACAGCAAGGGGTTTGCTGTTTTTTTTTTTTTTGGTTTATAAGGGCTCAATGTCTGGACCAAAGTAAGGCCCACAAATATTTTTGTAATTTCAACCACGAAGAGATTCAGGTCCCTTGATTCATCCAGAAGAAGACTTTATCCAGAACAGGGCAGAATTGAGGGATAAGAGGTATGTAAAAGACCTTTTCCTCAAAGACCTGGAGATTCAACTCACTTGCCTCAGGTAAGTCACTTAACCTCTCTGGGCCACAGTTTGCCCATCTGTAAAATGAGAGAGTTGGTTCAGCTCTCCTCTGAGAGGTCCACCAACTTGATCACTCCATAGACATCCTCCACAACACCCCTGTCACCGTATCTGTGGGGAAACTAAGGCTGCCTTGGCCCAGGCTTTTCTGCTCAGGACTTTCTCTATAGCTGCTTCGGGCTCTTAGGCCCGAAGTCTGGGAGTAGCCAGAAGCCATCCTCAGCGCACTTGCTGCCTTGTCAGCATCCCCTGTTAGACAGGGGAAATTGAGGATCACAGCGGCAGATCTTAAATCAAAGCCTGGGCCATCAATCTCCCAGAACAGACTGAAATAACGAGGCGGGTGGCACAGGACGTCACAGCACGGACAAGCGAGAGATATTAAAAAGCCGGAATCTTGAGCCCCCAAACCCCTTAACAAACTCCTAATACCCCAGGGTCCTGCAAGCTGAGGGGAAAAGAGGAAATATTACATTTTAGAGTCCCCTAGGAGGGCCCGGTGCTCTATTTCAGTAAACATCTCTGTCTGGGGGCTTCTGAAGGCCCTACCACCTGTCACTGCCCTCTCTAGCCCAACTGACCTCCAGCTCCTCCTTGCAGGCTCTCCCCAGTAGAGTCAAGCTGGTGGAATGTGGCGTTGAGGAAGGGTTAAGCATGTAGAACCAGACTGTCTGCGTTCAAATCCCCGCTCCATTACACATTAGCTCTGCGAACCTGGGCAGGTTGCTTAACCTCTTTGTTTCTCAGTTTTCTCATGCGTAAAATGGGAATGGCAGTACCAACCAACTTCACTGGGTTGTTTTAAGAATTAAATAATCCACACAAAATAGCACAGTGCATGGCACATGGTAAGGTCTCAAACGTTAGTCATATTAACCTCCCTGTTGTTGTTGTTAGGTGCCATTGAGTCGATATTGCCTCATAGCGACCCCATGTGATAGAGGAGAACTGCTCCATAGGATTTTCTAGGCTGTAATTTTCATGGAGGAAACCCTGGTGGCATAGTGGTTAAGAGCTATGGTTGCTAACCAAAAGGTTAACAGTTCGAATCCACCAGGTGTTCCTTGGAAACCATATGGGGCAGTTCTACTCTGTCCTATAGGGTTACTATGAGTTGGCAATGGGTTTGGTTTGGTTTAATCTTCATGGAAGCAGATCACCAGACCTCTCCCCTGAGGAGCTGCCGGGTAGGTTCAAACCATCATCCTTTTTGTTAGTAACCAAGTGCTTAACATATGTACCACCAGATAAGCTCCATCCAGCCCCTGTTTCCTCTCATAGGCTCTCCTGCTCTTTTTCCTTTCTCGCCCTATCCCTCCCTCAAGTCTCAGCGTAACTCCTTCCCCCTCCAGGAAGCCCTGTGTGAATCACCTTCGAGGCACCATCTTCCTCTGACATCCAAGGCTACACACGTGGTACTTGATCACATTGGCAGAGACTACTCTTTGCTGCTTCATCGTGTGGGGTTCAAATCGCCTGAGCACAAGGCTTTTGCTTTTGCTTCCGTTTCCGACCCCCTCTTTCCTCTCTAGCATCTGCCACAGTGCCCTGCATACAGTAGGTGCTCGAGAAAGGTGCACGATGTGTTTGTCACCTGAGAGATTCCAGGAAACTGGAATCAGAATCCTGATGTTTCTGACAGCAGGCCTGTTGCCTATTTTTAGAATTAAAATGTCCTTTAAAAAAATTCCAAATTCCACTCCATCTTTACATTTCAACCAGCACCAACCTTTTCATATCAGCCAGATGTACGTTTCCCTCCTCTCCACCCGAAATACACCAGAATTTGAGAAATGAGGCGCTGGATCTGAGAGTGCGAGATAGGGAAAGCTTTCTCTAAACCCTGACTATTCTCATCAGGCTGAAAACTTGGGGAGAGATTAGCTCTGGATGAAAGGGAAGGTTCTGATGCCTCAGCCCTGGCCATTTGGGCTTGGTTTTCTATGGAGGGACAAAGGAGGTTTGGAAATGTGAAGTCCTGCCTCTGGAAGGGCAGCACTCTTCTTAGGCATTCTGCTACTCCTCAGGGGGCAGCTGGGGAAACAGACCTGGTCACCTTGATATCAGCTCTTAGGGCTGGTCCTGCTGTCCCTGGCTGCAGTGGGTAGGGGCTGGGGCTGCAGGAAAACACTCGAAGGTGATCTTAGCCACTCCATCTTGATGGGACCGGGCTGTGGAGCTCGAGGGGCCTGTGTGTGTGTGTGTGTGTGTGTGTGTGTTATAATTGGGTCTGCAGTTGTGAACAAGATAAATGACCATTTGGTCTGGTGGGAGCCTCGGGATAGGGGCCTTCAGACCATCTGGTTCTGGGTGGAGAGAGACTTTCTTGATGATCCGAGTCCTGAATCCCCCAGAGAAGCACAGAGGTCGCATTCTCCTCTCATGAGTGAATGCATGTTCATTCCTGGCTACCCTGAACATCAGCCAACCAATAACAATAATAACCACTGCCCAATTATTAAGCACTGACTGCAGGCCAGCCGCACTCCTGAGTGCTTTGCATGCATTTTTACCATCGCGTGCTTCCAGTAGCCCTGGGTGAGGGCTGGTATGTCCCATCTTTCAGATGAGGAAACTGAAGTGCAAAGAGTCTACAGCACTTACACAAAGTCACAAACACACGGCCAACCTTGAATCAGGGCTCCTCTGACCGGGAAACTCGTGTGCTATCCAGTCTACCACACTGTCTGCAACATGAGATGGAGTCTGCCACACCTTTCAAAGCCTGGATGAGGAGGCTTTCCCAGGAGCGCATGGAGTTTTCACGCCAACCATGGCTCTCCTCTTCCTTGTTCAGGAGGGATGGAGGGGCTGTATACGGAAGTCAGAGATTCAGAGAGAAGTAGAGGTGGATAGAGATGGAGGCTGACTGTCTTCCCCCTTCTCAGAAGATAATTGTTTGCTCAGAGCCCAGAGCATCAGGGGACCAGCCAGCCCACCAGCACCCCATTTTCCAGATGAGGAAACAGGCCCGGGCCTGGCTGGCTGTGGCCAAGGTCACAAGCGGTGGCAGAGCTGGGCTTCCCTGCTGTCTCCTCTAGCCCAGGGACCACTGATCACATGGTATTGCCCTCCCTGTTTACTCCTCTCCTCCACCCAGCTGGAGAGGTCAGGAGCCCGTTTGTCTTGTCACTGCGGAGTCCCCGGTGCCCACGAGGGCCTGGCCTGCGGGAGATGCTCAGTCAATATTTATGCAGAGAATGAAGGACCAAGGTGCTCAGCCTGCCCGCTCGGCCCCCTTCCCACCCTCTAAGGGCAGCAGCGTCTCCAGAGTTTCACCCGGAGCGCCAGCGGCAGTCTGGTAGAAAGGGGGTGGACGGGGTGGAGGACTGGCCTAGACGTCAGGCTGCCAGCAAATCCTATCCAATGCCCTCCTAAGCCACCCCTTGACCCTACCCCAAGAGGGACAACTGGAGCAGGGTCAGGTGATTGATTTCTACACTTGAGAAGTAAAGCGGGGGCGAGAGAAAGAGGCTAGGCTGGCGGTGAGCGGTGGGCAGTTGGTACCGAAAGGTGGTTGGCTCGCCTTCTGGGTTGTGGGAGTCCCTCCGTTGCGCTGGCTGGGAAGAGGGTAAAGGAGAGCTGGGCCTGGGGCCAGGCTGGGGCTCCAGGCGATTTCTAGGGGGGGTGCGCTCAGCCGGAAGGCTCTAAGGCACCGGGAGCGGCGCCTTGGGGCGGGGGTGGGGTGTGGGCGTGTAAAGGGAAGAAGTGCCAGTGGGCAGCCTGCACCCTTGCCCGCCTAGAGCCCCGGGGGTGGGTGTGGCTTCCGTGGGTGGGGGTTGACACAGGGACTGGTCTGGGGGGGCGGTGTCCGGCGGGCGAATAGTTGGGCCAGTGCAGGGTACGGGAGCCAGTGGGGCGGTGCGGGGGGCGGGAGGGCGCGCACTGAAGGGGTGGGGAAGGGAAGGGGGCGGGCGGCCGCCGAGGGGCGGGAGGCTTTGGGGGGGTGGAGCCGGGACCGTAGCACCCGCCGCTCGCACGGCGCTGGAGCCGCCGCTGCCGCCGCCGCTGCTCTCGGTTTAGGCACGCCAGGCGAGCCGGCAGGCGCTCCGTGCGGCTCCCGCGCCTGCGGCGGCTGCTCTCCCGCTCCTAGGGCTGCGGCGCAAGGGGTCCCGGCCCTGCGCCCCTCGGTCCCGCGCCCTGCCCAGAAAGCGCACTCAGCTTGTCCGGTCGCCCGGGGCTCGGCCCCGGGCCATGAAGAGGGGCCAGTGAGGGGCGCGCGGAGGCGGAGGAGAGGAGGGAGCGGGAGGCCGAGAAGGAGAGCGCGGGAGGCAGAGGATGCCGCCGCCGCCGCCGCCGCCCCCACTTGCGGGCCCCTGGCGAGCCTGACTCCAGACCCGAGGATGGAGCCGGCGCTGAGCGCTGCAGCGGCTCCCGGCGCGTCCCCGACCAGGTACTGGCCGGCCCGGGGGGCCCCGAGGCGGGCGGGAGCAGGCACTCCGCCGCAGCACCAGGAGGGGCGCGGGCGCGGTGGGAGACGCCCCTCCGCAGGGGTACAGCCGCTGCCTGTGGTGCGGAGGGGGCGCGGGCAGGACGGAGGAAGGGGCGACCTGGACCCGGGGCTGTGAGCGCCGCGATCCCGCAGCTCTCCCCGCCCCCATTTGGGGAGGGCGGCAAACTTGAGCCGCGCGCGGCCCCCGAGGCGCCCCCGCTCCCTTCCGCTGCGGAGCGCTCTCGGGGGCTGCCCGAGGCTCACCGTCCTGCGCCCCACCAGGTATGGGGCTGCTGAGGCGCCCGGAGACCCCGAGGTCCCCGCGCCTGCACCAACTTTCCTAGTCTGGGCTGCGCCCGGAGGCAGCGAACTGTCTGCCCCTCGGCTTCCGGCTCCCCAGCCCGGCCCCGCACCGATCACGCTGCGCTGAACTGGGCCCCCGTGGGGCCGGGGCAGCCGGATGACGCAGAGGCCCCCACGGGAAGCCCGAGACCCCTTCAGGAAGCTAGGACGACCCTCCCTCCCTTCTCAGAGGAGGACTCGGGGAGCAGCCCTCCGCACGCTGTGACGACCCAATACTTGCTTTCACAGTAACGGCCTGTAGTAGCTCTAGCCGGGCTGCTAGGGGTTAAAAGGCCAAGTTACCTGGAGGTAAGACCGGAGGGTCGCACTAGGGTGGGTGGTACATCACTCTAATTTCCGATGCCACAGTGTCTCTCCAGCCCACCTCCGGCCTCCATTCCCCAGGATCGGGTGCCTCATCTCTGGTGTTCCCAAATCGGAGCTTCCTAGGAAGGGTCACTGTGGGCCAGTTCCAGCGGGCGGGCTGAGACAGACCATTGACACAGAGGTGGAGGCAGGGGAAGGGGAGGTGGGTGTCCAGCCAGGACAGAAATTCAGCCCAGAATCTTCTGGAGGGCTGGTAGGAGCAGGGGGCAGAGAGGCCCTAGGATTGGGGGCAGGAGGTGGCACCGTGGTTGGGAGGGTAGTTGCTTTGGCAAGCCAAAGGGACCAGTCGCTGTCAGAGGCAAGCAGGTGGAGGCTGAGGCACCAGATACGCACCTTCAGGGCTCCTCAACCCCATGAGGTGGGTGGGCCGCCTCAGGCAGAGACCTTACCTAGGCATGCAGTTTCCAGGTTCTGGTCCCCAGCAGCCAGGGACGCTCGCAGGCATCATAGTGACCCTGTTCCCTTTTCAAAGTGCTTTCACCGGCATGACTCACACAGTGGATTCACCAGGGAGGTATCAAGCTTCCCTCCTGGGCCTTCAGGCAGCAGCTGGGGAAAGGAGGGGGTGGGTTTGCCCTTGGGCCTCAGATCTCTCTGGGAGGCCAGGAGCCTGGCACTGCAAACTTTCCTGTCCCTGCTGCTGTCCCTAATCCAGTAGGGGAGCAGCCCTAGGCCAGGTGGGCCTGGGAGGAGAGGCAACTTCATTTGGTCATCCTCCCAAACCTGTTGGGGCTTTGCACTCATGGCCACGCCCCCCCCCCCCGACCCGCACAGAACACCTGGCCTCCTCCTCTCAAAGCAGAAACGCACTTCTCACCTAAAATGCAAATTTCCCTCTTTGCTGAGTAGTTGTGATGCTTTTGGCCAGTGGTTTCTTCCTGGGCATCTGAAGACAAGTGTCCCCCGCAGACAGCTTCCCCCTGCCCTGGCCCCTCTCCACCTCTGCTGTGTGCAGGACCCTTTATAGCAAAATGGGTGCAGAGTCCCACTCCCCCTCCCTGCCACAAGGCCCTAGCTCCGAAGGAAGGGAGGTGCTGAGGGTGCTGATGTAGGGGTGTGGGTGTGCCGGCTGCGTGCAAAGAGGCATACATCTGTGCTGTACGGAGTCTGCAGCGGGTCCAGGTGCCAGGCCCTCGGGATGGGGGGTGGCAGGTTGGTTCCCTCCTGGCTTCCCCTTGCCCACCCTCCTGTCTCCCTCCTTTTCGCACTGTGAGTCTTGCTTTACTTTCCCAGCTCCACTCTGCATTGGTGCGGGGAAGGAGCATTTGATATTCATAATCTGGTTCAGAGAAGGTCCCGAAGCCCTGAGTCACTGTATGGTTTCCATGGAAACAGACTTGTTCGGTGGACTTGGTGTAGCAGGCGATGGTAGGGGAGAAGGGAAACATATAGTAAAATCAGGCTCCACAAGTGTGGCGGAAGTTGGACCAACCCCTTTAGTGGGGAGTGGGCAAGGCTGGGGTCCCCTCATTGGAAGCCTCTTCACTACCCACCGTGGCAGCTGCTTCTTCCATGGGCCTTCTGGCTAGGTGCCAGGGCTTGTGGCCACCTCTCTATGCCTCAGTTTCCTCTTCTGCAAAATGGAGAAAGTAGCAGCACCTACCACATAGAGTTGTTGTGAAGGTCAAATGCTTTAATATATGGACTGCGCTTAGAACATTGCCATGGTAAGTGTTCAGCAATTGTAATTATTATTAATTCAAGGGCTGGGAAAGAACTCCCCGAGCTGTTCACCTGGTTCCTTCCTCTGTGTCTCAGCAGGTGGTCCTTGCATCTGGCTGGACTGGCCTCCTGCTTCCCAGGGGCCTCCCCCAGCAGCTCCAGCACACTCCCAGCTGGGAACTAGCCATCCATTTCTTCCTTCCACAGCGTTTGTATTTAGGGTGGCTGAGGGCTGGGCACTGTGTGAGGCAATCTGGCTCTGGTTCAGACCCCACCTGTCTTGGAGACTTACGGGAACAAATGCTCCAAGTCAAGGGCTTTCCTAAGATGGACACACAGCGTCCTGCCTGTCTCCTGGGAAGGGATTGGTCCTGGAGGATGGCAGCTCCCTGGGAGTGGAGCAAAGGGGAGGGTCAGGAAAGGTCTCGGCAGAGATGTTGGCCCTGAGGACAGAGAGAAGGGGTTGTGGGTTAGACAGACCACTTTCCCTGAGAGGCTGGTTCATCTGGCTGGAAAAGAACTCCTTTCTGATGATAAGCCAAGGAGTGATCAGCACCTCTCTAGAAAGGTAACAGGACAGTCCTGCCAGATGCCAGGACCACCTGCCGGGACACAGGAAGGAACCAGGTGGACTTGGGGAGGGGAGTTCCTTCCCAGCCTTTTGGTTAATTAATAATTATACTTGCTCAACACTGACCATAGCAGGGTTCTATGCCTGGATCATATATTAATGCATTTGACCTCCACAACAACCCTATGAGTTAGGCGCTGTTAACCTTCCCCATTTTGGAGAGGAGGAAATTGAGGCATAGGGAGGTAGCTACAAACCTGGGCACCTAGGCAGAAGGCCCATGGGAGAAACAGGACAGGTCACCTTCCCTGATGCTAGAGAGGCTGGCTTATCTGCATGGAAGAGCAACACCTTTGTGATGACCAGGAATTCTAGACAGGTAACAGGCCCCCCTCCCTCCGCCCCAAATCAGGATATAACCTCTGTGGATGAAGTGTTCCCAACACACCCTGCGAGTCTGGACAGGCTTGGGGTCCTAGCCTGAGCCACCAGCTGATCTGTTGGCTTACCCCAGCAGTACCGCCTCATGTTTCCCTCTCCTCTTCTGTAAGGTGGACTCCAGCTCCAAGCTCCCTAAAGGCACGCCTCCCCGTCACTGCCAACTGTCAGAGCTGTGAGCTGGCCCTTCCTTCTATTTTACAGATGGAAAAACCGAGATTTGCCTGTTTGACCAGAACCAAAGCTCACTGCGGCCTTTCCTAGCTCACCCCAACCCTGGGCATGCCCTTTCCTCCTCCCTGGCTCTCCACCTCACCCCAGCATCCCCCTCTCCGCACATCCCACTCCCTGCTCTCAGTTTCCTGCCAATCTTCTCCCCCCCGCCTCCCTGGTCTCTCTGGACCTCTTTGCTGTCCTCATTGGCGTTCACAACACCTTCCAATTTAATATCCTCTGCAAATTTCATTAACGGACTGTTTACTCCCTCTCTCAGGATCATTAATGAAGATGTTAGATACGATCTGACCCAACTCTGGGTCTTCGCAACCCTGCCCCCACTCCCAGACCCTTTCCACCTCCAGCCCTTTCCCCCCAGGCTTGCCTGCTCCACCCAGGGTGGGGGACCCTAGGACCTGCCCCCTTCTGCTTTTAGGCCTGGTGACAAGTGCTTAGGGCCAACTCTGTGTGAATTAATTTTGTAAGATTACTTGAGGTGCTGTATCAAATGCTTTGCTAAAAATCAAGATATATTACCCTGCCTGCATTTCCTTCATCTACCAGTCTTGTAATTCTATCAAGAAAGCTATCAAGTTTGTCAGGCGTGATTTGTTCTTTATAAATCCCTACAGTGCCGCGTGAGGGCACAGGGTTCCCGCGTTTTCTAAATGTTTAGAGATTCCATCTTCGTGTTTGCTCCTTGATTAGAACTGGAAGGCTGTGGGCCGGGAATTGTCAGAGCACTGGGCTCCTCCTTCTCTGGGATGGGCAAGAGGGCACAGCGCTTCTTTTCTTCAGAGTCTCTGCTGGTGCCAGACAAGTTGTCTAGGGCCCACTGAGTCCCTGTGGTGTGCTAGGGGCCCCAGCTGGGCAGCCAGAGCGGGGCTGGGTAGAGAGGGGGGATGGAGAGCGGGCCTGGTGCTCTCCTTCCTGGATTCTGCAGGGCAGGTGAGGGTGCCAGACAGACAGACAAGCCTGATGCCAACATTCTGAAGGTGACCCCAGATACTACTTATTGAGTGATTACTATGTACCAGGTACTGTGCTAAGAGCTTTAGGTTCCAGATCTCATTTAAGCCCCTCACCTGTCCTGGAGGTGGGTGTGACCTCCCTCACCTGGGTTGCCGGGGCCCCAGCCAATAAGTAGTGGAGCCAGGACCCAAGGTCTGGATTTTATCCTCTGCCTTGTTGCTCTCAGAGGAGCCCTGGTGGCACAGTCGCTGAGCACTTGGCTGCTAACCGGAAGATCAGGAGTTCAAACCCACCAGCAGCTCTTCGAGAGAAAGAAGTGGCAGTCTGCTTCTGTAAAGATTACAGCCTTGGAAACACTATGGGGCAGTTTTGCTGTGTCCTCTAGGGTTGCTATAGGTTGGAATCATCTCTATGGCAGTGAGTTTTGTTTGATGTTGCTTGGTGGGGGGAGGGCGGTGACGGTTCAGTGGTAGAATTTCTGACATCCATGCGGGAGACTGGATTTGACTCCCTGCCATTGCAGCTCAGACACAGCCACCCCTCCATCAGTGGAGTCTCACTTGTTGCTCTGATGCTGAACAGGTTTCAACAGAGCTTCCAGAATAAGATAGACTAGGAAGAAAGGCCTGGTAATCTACTTCTGAAAATCAGCCAGCAAAAACCCCACGGCTCACAGTGGGCTGATCTGCACCTGATCACAGGGATGGCATAGGGCCAGCCAGTGTTTAGTTCCATTGTGTATGGGCTGGCCATGAGTCGGGGTCCGTTCAAAGGCAGCTAACAACAACAATGCTGCTTAAAGGGCCCTCTAAGTATTTCCAGAGGGTTCTTCGAGTCAATTCCGACTCATAATGACCCTGTAGGACAGAGTAGAACTGCCCCCATAGAGTTTCCAAGGAGTGCCTGGTAGATTCGAACTGCTGACCTTTTGGTTAGCAGCCGCAGCACTTAACCACTACGCCACCAGGGTTTCCAGGGTCAGGAGAGCTAAATGGGGTGGTTCACACTAAGGGTTTTAGGAGGTCAGAGTGGGGAAGGAAAGGAAGCCTAACTGCATATATATGTATATCGTACCCACAATGCCCCATAGCCAAAATTCATTCTTCTACTGTGCCCCAGATGAGCCGTGTGAGCAAGTCACTTCACCTGTCTGGGCCTTGGTCCCTCACCTGCAAAATGGGCACAGTCGTAGCCCTTACCTCCTAGGTTTGTGGAGAGGTTCCAATGACATGCATGAAAGGTTCGTGACAGGGTGCTGGGCACTCGGGGGCAGCTGCCATTATCCAGCTGATGACAGAGGTCCCTGTGGATGTAGGGGCAGGGGCAGAGACATTCACTGGTAGGCCATGTTTACTAGTGGAAGGGACTGTGGCGTTCCCTAAGACTTTTCACCTAGAAGACGGCGTAACAGGTTGAGCTGTGCTGCAACCAGCTGTGGGCTTGTGATAAACTCTGGGCTTAGTTGACCTGGAGCCCAAAGCCTGTGTGCCATTCTGGACTGTTTCAGGCCAGGTGGTATGAAGACATTCTTTGGCGTTCTCTTGGCTGCATAGGATTTGGGTGTTCCTGGGTCCCAAACCTCCCTTTACTTCTCTAGCCTGGGTCTGGGGCCCTGAGTGGAAAGCAGGGTGTATGTTGGCTGTGACCTATCAGGTGTGACACCACTCCTGTCCTCACCCATGGCCTCTGCTAATCCTTGTAATAATCGTTGTTGTCCAGCTGGGGAGAGAAAACCCCCTGGGTAGTAGTGAAGTGGCACAGACCCTTTTGGAATGCCAGGTAGAGCAACCAGGAAGGCTGCAGGCAGCCTGGTAAAGGTGGAGAGAGGGGTCAGGGTGGGCTGCCTGGAGAAGGTGTGCCTTTTGGGCTGGGCAAAGAAGAGGGAGGGTTTGGCTCTGCAGAGAGAAGAGGATCCATCAGACCCAGGGAATGTTTAATACACATTTTGGAGGCGGAAAGCCTGGTGAGGGGACTGGTGTGGTAGGACACGTGGTCTGGGCACCCAGGCAAACTGCTTAGAGCCTCAGTTTATTCCCACCCCTCCAGGGCTAGCTCTTAGACTTCCTTTTCCCAGGGTGGCTGAGTTCCCCACCCTGTGGCCCAGCCCCTTACATCCTCAGCAGTGGTCTTTTTCCCTGCCTCACCCATCCCCCTAATCCTGTCCTGACCTCACAGCTGCCCTTGCTCCCTGGCCCAAGCCCTAGAGGTGGCCTTCAGGGCTCCCCTCAGGCTCATTCCCAGTGTGGACACCCTTCGAGGCCTCCCATTTCTTCTCCAGCTACACCCCTCTTGTCTCCTGGTGCTGGGTGATGCCCTTGCTCTTAGGTGCCACCAGGGGGCTTAAGCTCTGGGGTTAAGGGCCAGGGTTTGGGGGTCGTCGGAGCCGAGTTTGAATCCTGGCTTCACCATGGACTAGCTGTGTACAGTTGAGGTAACCACCTCACCTGCTGAGCCTCGCTGCTTCTCACCTGGGAAAGGTGGGAATAGCACCTGGTGCAAGGAAAGCATCCCCTTGATGGGAGCGATGACTGTGACCTGTCTCTGGATAATCTCCTGCAACCCACCCCCAGTGTTATAGCCCAAAGACTCAGGTGAGTCTGTGTCCCATCCATCTCCCCAGCCTCACCCCTGGTCCTCACTGGCCAGCTATGCCCGTGTGCAGGTGACCCAAGACTGAAGACTCTGCGATGCAGGGACAGACACCCTCCCCCGCAATCCCTGCGGGCAGCAGCTGCCTGCACTCCAGCTCCTGTTGATGTTTTCTCATCCTTGAGGCTGGGAGGATGAGCCCAGACCTGGTATCCAGGGGGTGGGGCCTCGGTACTATTCCGACTCTGGCTGTGGTGGCTTCTGGGGTGGGGGCCGGAAACCGGGGCCTTCCCGCCCAATGTCGGGGCAGAAGGGTCCCGCCTACCACAGGCCAGGCTGAGACAGGGAGCCGGCCCTTCTGACTCATCCCTCCCCCTCGAGGAGCTGGCCACACTGGGCCTTGTGCCCTGGCCACGCGGCCAGTTACTCTCCCCACCGCTGGGAAAACTTTCCTCTCAGGCCAGGCTGGCCGGCGAGCCCATGGCCAGCCAGTGAGGTGCCCGTCTTCCCCCTGGCATCCCAATCAGCAATGGTCCCCAACCACACAGGCTGCTTTAATGGGGTGAGCTGTAGCATCTGTTTTAACTTTGATAAACATTCCCAGGCTAGCACTGCCTGTTTGTGGGTTAGAGTAGCCCCTAAAAATAACGTTCACACTTCCCACTTCACGAGCACTTGCTTTGTGCCCTGCGTTGTGCTAAGCTGTTGGCGTTCATCCTCCTTCTGTCTCACAACCCGTATATTTGAAAGATTCTGTGATCATTTTTCCCATTTCGTAGGTAAGGACAAGTGAGGCCTTTAGAGGTTAAGTACCTTGCTGGAGGTCTCGTAGCTATAAAGCAGTGGGCTTCAAACCCAGGCCTGTCTGTCCCCACAGCTAGGACACTGTCTTAGTTATCTTAAAAAAAAAAAAACCAAAACCAAAAACCCATTGCCATTGAGTCAATTCGAACTCGTAGCTAACCATAGGACAGGGTAGAACTGCTTCATAGGATATCCAAGGAGCAGCTGGTGGATTCGAACTGCTGACCTTTTGGTTAGCAGCTGAGCTCTTAACCACTGAGCTATCAGGGCTCCATCTGTCTTGGTTGTCTAGTGCTGCTATAACAGAAATACCACAAGCGGGTGGCTTTAACAAACATTTATTTTCTTACAGTTTAGGAGGCTAGAAGTACAAATTCAGGGAGCTGGCTCACGGGGAAGGCTTTCTCTCTATTGGCTCTGGGGGAAGGTCCTTGTCTCTTTTCAGCTTCTATTCCTTGTCGATCAGTTGTAGCATGGCATTTATCTTCCCCCAACTGCTACTTGCTTAATCTGTTCTTTTACATCTCAAAAGAGGTTGATTTAAGACACACCCTACATGAATACAGCCACATTAACATAACAAAAAGCCATTCCCAAGTGCAAAATATCCTCGAGTAATTTTTTTTTTATATACCAAAAACCAAACCTGTGCCATCAAGTCTCGTAGTCACCCTATAGGACAGAGCAGAACTGCCCCATAGCGTTTCCAAGGAGCAACTGGTGGATTCAAACTGCCAACCTTTTGGTTTTTGGTTAGCAGCCGAGCTCTTAACCGCTGTGCCACCAGGGGTCCTCCACAGGTATAGGGGTTAGGGTTTACAACACATATTTTCTGAGGGACACAATTCAATCCACAACAGGCACCTAACCACCTCATCGTATGCCTGCAAGTAACTTCTCAAGGAGACTCTTGGCTCATGGGTGTCCCCAGGGTCCTCATGTATGGACACTGGAGACACCAGAGCTGACTGGTCATACCCTGGGTGCATGTCTGTGAGAACTTGCCTTGATTGGAGATGCCCAAAGAGCATACCGGACCCAGGATTCTGTCTGTGGGTCTGTGGATTGGTTGCCAGGGTCCAGAGACTTGAGAATATACACAAACACCACATTTGTGTGAGTGCACATTTTGGGGAGAAGGTCCACAGACCCCACAGCATTTCATGTTGAGGTAAGCAGGACCCTGAAGAGATGCATTGGTGCCTTAGTCTCCCCCTGGCTGACCCAGACTATAGGGCTGAGTCTGGACCCCATCAGATCGCCTCCCCATCAGAATGCCTTTGATCAGTTGCACTGGCTGAATTAAGAGTTGGCATACTACCCACGTTGAAGGATCCTGTAGGAGACAGCTCTGGGAAACTGGACCTTGGGCTCATTAGGTAAGAAGGTCTTGAGGATGCGGTTCATGGTGGTACGTGCGCAGGGCTCTCTAGGAAGCCCCTTGGGAGAAATTTTGTGCTGGATTCTCTTGTGCGGGCATCTCTTGGGCTGCTACTTAAATCATTATCTCATGGGTCCTATGACACATGAAAATGAAATAGCTCCCTTTTTCCATTGGCTGCTAGGAAGCTCTGACCATATTATAGCCAAGTGACTTGCCTCTTGTGTTCTGACCTTGCCCCTGCTTCTATCAGACTTTTCATACCCTTGTTTTCCCCTGGCCTCATTTTCACCACCTCATTTTCTCTAGGAGGAAAAAGCCTTGCTGTTTTATGTGTCATCGTAAAGAGCCTTAACTAAACAAACATCCACGGTGGCTCAGCCTTGGCCACTGCAGCCTGTCCCCTCTGCAGTTTCCATCCTAGAGGCCTGTTGGCCAACTCGTCCCTCCCTGTGCTGTTCCCCCTGTCCTTTGCTCTGGTTTCTGGGACCCCAGAGCCTTGGGTCCCTCTATCCAGTCTATCCTGACTCCAGAGGCTGGTCAGGAATACATGTTCAGGTTCTTTGTTTGCTGCTCCCCTCCCCCTCCCCCAGGGAGGGAGTTTTCCCATCTGGGGGCCCTAGCTGCTCCCCACAGCCACAGGCCCCCTCTGAGGCCATTTTATTTTTCAGCTCCTGCCCTGTGGCACAGTGGTTAAGAGCTCAGCTGCTAACAGAAAGGTCAGTGGGTTTGAACTCACTAGCCACTCAGCAGGAGAAAAGACCTGGCTATCTGCTTCTGCAAAGATCACAACTTGGATATCCTACAGGGCAGTTCTGCTCTGTCCATTAGGGTTGCTAAGAGCCTGAATCGACTCAGTGGTACACAACAGCAACAGTGACAGCCTTGTCTCAGCAGCCCCCAGCTCACTGTCCTTCGCGGTCCACCTGGGCAGAGAACCTGATTCTGGCGGTGAGGTAGTGACTTCAGCCCTGGTTCTCTGAAAATGGGCGATAGAAGAGAGCTGGCTAGCAGTGCCCTGGGAGACACGGGAGGTTCCAGGCCTGATCCTCCGGGTCCCACCCCATCAGTCATACCTCATTCCCGCACAGGGGCTTCATCTGTCCCCAACAGCATAAGCAACTCAAAGGAAACGGAAAAGCTCAGTGAAAATTGTGCCTTCCTCCCAGCTCCTCACTCCTGGGCATCTATAGTTACCAGTTCAGTGCAAATTTTTTCAGTGGTTGTTTACACGCATACACGTAATCCCTGACTTAATGACAGGGCTCTGTTCTGATGACTCTGTCGTAAGTCAAATACCTCTTTCTTTTTTTTGTTTTGTTTTCATTATTATTGCCTTTTATTAACAGTATCTTTATAAATTCGATCTTTGTCTTTGGGGGTTAAACATATAAACTTACAGATACATTTTGATGTTGTGTTTAGTACATATTACTAAAAAAAAAAAAAGATAAGACCAAAAAAAAAAAAAAACCCAGATGGTCGTAAGTGCAGTTTGTCTTAACTCGTATACATTGTAAAGTTGGGGACTACCTGTGTATACAAATAGATAGGTGTGTGTGTGTATATGTATATATATGTATATGTATGTATGTATGTATTTTTTTAAAAAATCATAAACGGTGCTCTGCTATTGCACACTTGTTTTCTGGCCCTGGCTTTTTTAACCTAATGTATCTTTGGTTGTTGTTCTACGTCAGTACCTATGGATTTGCAGAACCTTCTCTGACATAGTCACGTTGAAAAGAAAGTCCCATTAGGGGGGAGGGAAGAAATCCTAATAATGAAGGGGTTAAATCGCTAGGGAAGGGAAGTGGTGCCCATGGGTAGGCTTTAGGAGGTCCAGAACCCAAAACCCGTTGCCACCAAGTCGATTCCCACTCTTAGAGACCCTACAGGACAGAGTAGAACTGCCCCACAGGGGTCCAGGACCTCCTAAACTGTGTGTATAAAATTATGGGCAGGATGCATTTTTCTGGGCGAATGCTTGTGGCCCAGAGATGGTAAAGAGCCACAGTTGGGGGTTATGTGGGATTTCCATAGAGCCAGGGTGGGGAGGCTCACTGGAGCAGCCATGGATCAGGCTGGCGGGGAGGGTGGGAGGGACAGAGCTGCCCAGCCCTTATGCCTTCCTGGGGAGATGACTGGGTTTTTCCCACACCCAAAGGAGGGTTCGCCTGTCTGCAGTGAGCATGGCCCTGACCCTGAGACTGGAATATGGGGCCTTCCTGAGATAAGAGGACCTTGGGGGTCAGACCTGGAAGGTCTTTGGGGTCACTGGATCTACGGAAAAACAGAGGCTTAGAGTGGGCAGGGGATGAATCAAGGTCACATAACCAGGGAAGGGTAGAGCCTGTGGGCTGCGCCTGCCCGTGACAGTCATTCAGTTCAGTACCTTCTGCTGGAGGGGATTGAGACCAGCAGCAGAGGCCCTTGGAAGGAGGGGAGGTCACCTGTTGCTGCTTGTCTCTTGGTGTGCGGGTGTGGAAGTGGGGCTGCAAACCACAGGCCCAGAGCAGATGGTAGGCGTGGCATCATCACATCTCGCTGCAGCCTGCAACATCCTCTCCCGCTGGCTCCATCCTCAGCTCAGGCTGCAGCCAACCAGCCAGGAATTCTGAGCACAGAGACGCAGGACTAAGAGGAGGCACTGGAGGATGTGGCCACTAGAGGGCGGCAGGAAAGCCACTGCGGTAGCTCAGCAGGTGGAAGCTCCCCACCCCTGGAAAGGACAGGAGCAGAGGGAAGAAGGGGTGATGGACAGAGGCCCGACGGAGGTCTGGACACAGCAGTAGGGCAGAGGCTCTGCCTCACTGCCAAAGTCAGACCTGTGGGCTGCAGGATTTGTTCTGAGGCACTTCCCTCAGACAAAAGGCAAACCAGATATTTGTTGACAATGATATGAACTGACATTTATTGAGTGTTAAGTCTGTGCCAAGCGCTGTATTAACTAATTGGTCCTCACAACAGGCTTGTTATAATTAGCCCCATTTTGCAGGTGAGAAAACTGAGGCCCATTAAGATTATGCAATCTGGCCAAGGTCTCACAGCCAGGTTGAGTTGGGATCAGACAGGCTGGTGCCAAAGCCCATGTCCCAGCCACAGGGCTGTGCCATGTCTGTATGCCAGGTTCTAGGTCGTTCAGTTCTTACCACTACCGCTATGGTTATACTCACTTTCTGGTGGGGAGCTGAGGCTCAGAGACAGCCAATGTACCACCCAGCTCCACACAGCTGGATCCAGGTGGGCATGGTTCTGTGGCCTGAGCTCTTAGCTCTGAATTATAGTTCTTCGACATAGAATTGTTCTCCACTCCCACCCTGCACCCTGGTTTGAAGGTAGCTGACCCCTGCTTAATTTTCTTTGCCTTCATAGCTTTCTGCTGAGTGTGAGAGTTCACCAACTCCCCTGTCTTCCTCAGAAATGATGGAGTCTAGGCTCTTGTGTCCAAGGTTTGCCTGAATCTTGACTAACCAGAGCTGGAGGGAGGTCATGCCAGAGGCTCCTAGGAGCCCAGGGGAGGGCCCCAGGCTTCATGGTCTGGCTTGGGGGCCAAGGGTATTGAGGAGTCTCCTTCAGTGGCCATGGATCCTTCAGGAACAATGGAGCCTGGCCCCAGGGCCCCTGGTTTCCAGGGCAGATGCCTACAGCATACCAAGGACTCTTGGCCAGCCTTGGGCCCAGCTCTGCCAGGCTGGCAGGAGAGCAGGGTATTTCCAGGAGGGCCTGACTTCCCCCAGTTTCCTGTTCCCATGCCCTGGCTTTGCCCTTCTTGGGGGGCAGGGCCTGTAACTGGGCCTTCAACCACATTTACCTCCTTGGTGCCCAGGCTGTACCTTGTGAAGCTGGATCCTACTTTCTCAGGGATTATAACACCTGGCTGCTTTGGTTACTTCTGATTTTTCAGCTTCTAATCCTGGCCTAAGGAGCCTTGGTAGCACAGTGGTTAAGCGCGCTTGGCTGCTAACCAGAAGGTTGGCAGTTGGAACCCAACAGCAGCATCTTGGGAGAAAGATGTGGCCGTCTGCTTCTGTAAAGATTCCATAGAGCCTTGGAAACTCTATGAGGCAGTTTTGCTCTGTCCTGTATGTTCGCTATGAGTTGGCATCAACTTGACAGAAACGGCAGCAGGTAACCCTGGCCTTAAGTTTCTGTGGGTGTGGGCAGGGGTGAGGGGAGAAGTAATTTAAATGGCCCCCTCCTCAGAAAATGCTCTTCTCTAAGGAAAACTCCCAGGTGAGTTCCCTTTTCAGAACCAGAATCCTGGAGTTAAGACTCTCTAAGGCTTCTGTTTCCCGTCTTGGTGGGGACCAGAGGGGTGGAATGCGAATGGAGTAAGTGGACCAGGAAGGACAATTTGGAGAACTCTACCTGGGCTGGAATCCTGGGTCTGCCCCTTAATAGTTGTATGAGCTTGCAGAGTCTTAGCTTCCTTATCTGTAAAATGGGAATATGACAGTGTCAACCAGTTGGTGTGAGGGTGAGGTGACCTACTGCCTGTGCAGGGATCATATGCCAGGGAGAAACATCATGAATGCCCAGGGAGCACTCGCCTTCTTTGTATTAGTTCACCCATAGTGCCTAGAACAGTGCCTGGCACATGCTGGATACCTGATAATTGTTTGTGAATAAGTACAAAAGAAGTACAGCCAAATGAAATGACATTGCAGCTACAGGATGGATCCCGAGATAACTGTTTTACCCGAGGCTATTATTGGTGGCCTTCCCTACCTATTTGTTTCTTTAAGGGTGCTCACCAGTGTCTTAGTGTAGAGAGGTCTTTTCTCTCTGGGTGTTTCACCCAGTCCAACTGATAGAGACAGCATTCCCTGCTGCCATGGGGTTGTGGTTTTACTCTGATCACATTGAGAGGTTCCCAAAACTCTAGGCTAGTTACTGCTACTTGGTGACCCAGCACTGCTTCCTGTAGGTAACAAGTGGAGTTTCATACTTAGAACCCCAGCCCCGAAGCCTCAGTGGCTCGTTGCCATCTCAGCCAAACCTCCACGCCCTTCATCAAGGCAAGTGGACTGCTTGCACTCTGTTTCCTCCACCCTAGCCTGGGGTCCCTGAGTGGTGCAAAGAGTTTGCTCTCGACTCCTAACAGAAAGGTTGGCAGTTTGAATCCATCCAGCAGTGCTGTGGAAGAAAGGCCTGGCAGTCTGCTTCCATAAGATTACAGCCAAGAAAACCCTGTGGAGCACAGTTCTACTCTGAAGCCCCCCAAGTCACCATGAGTCAGAATCAACTCTACGGCAAAGGGTTTGGTTTTGGTTGGGCTTAGCCTGTTGGGGAGGGGCCAGAGCCCTGGCCTGGGAGTCTGACCCAGAGGGGTTTGAATCTCTGCTACTTTTTTTTTTTAATTGTAATAAAAATATATAAGACAAAACATTTGCCAATTCAACAATATTTACATGTGTAATTCAGTGACATTGATTACATAAATCATATCGTGCAACCATTATCACTCTCCTTTTCCAAATGATTCCACCACCATTAACAGAAACTCAGTGCCTCCTAAGTAATGAGTCCCCCTTCCGCAACCTCCCACGCCTTGCAACTACTGATAAGCTTTGGTCTCTATACATTTGACTCTTTCCTATAAGTGGGATCATACAGTATTTGTCCTTTTGTGACGGACTTATTTCTATCAGCATCATGTTTTCAAGCTCCATCCATGTTGTGGCATGTATCAGGACTTCTTTTCTTCTTATGACTGTGTGATATTCCATTGTATGTAGGTACCACAGTTTGTTTATCCATTCATCTGCTGTTGGGCATTTAGGTTGTTTCCGCCTTTTGGCTATTGTGAATACAGCTGCAGTGAACACTAGTGTATTTGCTACTTCTTATTAAAACCAAAAAACCCAAACCTGTTGCCATTAAGTCAATTCTGACTCCTAGTGACCCTATGGGACAGGGAAGAACTGCCCCACGGGGTTTCCAAGACTAAATCTTTACAGAAGCAGACTGCCACATTTTTCTCCAGTGGGGTGGCTGGTGGGTTCAAACTGCCGACCTTTCAGTTAGCGGCGGAGTGCTTGACCACTGTGCCACTGGGGCTCATTACTTCTTGTCAGCTTACACAAATTTCCTTTGTCCTTGTGCCCCAGTTCACTCTCAGAACAATGAGGGTGAGGACACTTACAGAGAGGGAGTTGTATGTGAGCCAAGCCAGGCAGTACAGCAGGCTTGGGAAATAGAGACCCACTGGCTCCCCCGCCCCAGAGGAGTCAGGCTGGATGTGAGAAGAATATTCACAAAGCACACGAGCACACTCCATCAGCTGTGAACAAACAGATCAACAAGACCAGACGGCAAAGGGAAAGAACAGATCTAAGTCTTGGGAATCGTCTGCCTTCCCCTTCTAATGCCTGGTCCCTCTCTGACCTACTCACAAATTAATCGAATACATGTTCAAAGGCCAAGTGCATGCAAGCCTGAGGGCCTGAAAGTGAAATCTCCACAGAGGGAGAGAGTGTGGACTCTGGGGAGGCTGTCAGACAAGGGTTAAAGCAGGTATGTAGCTCAGGCAGGTGATGCCCTCTCTGTGCCTCAGTTTTCTCACCTGTGAAATGGAGAGACTACTGGCTTCCACGTATGCTGAGGAATAAATGAGCGAACGCAGGTAAGGGGTACTTAGGGCATGCTCAGTAAATGTTAACACAGTAATGCTATGATCTTGGTGTTTTAACTTAGAATCTGCGAAGAGCACCAAGCTCAGGAATGCTTCCTGGTCAACTTTTGCTTTGGATTTCAGGTAGCCGTTACCCTCTTTTTCTGGAGTGGTTGGGAGAAGAACCCCTTCCCTGGCTGTCCCTTTGGAGCGGCCCTCAGCGTCTGGGCTGGTCTCGACGGAGCTGCTGTTTCAGGCTGGAGGTTTGGGGTGAGCCCCTGGCCCTTGCTGAGTTCCGCTAACCGCCTTCCTGGGGAATCACTGGACAAGTCAAATTTTAGAGGATCAGACCTGCTTTACTTAAACGCAGAGCCAATTGGGGCTGTGCTGCAGGCCAGGTCTGCTGGGGTAACTTCAACTCCAACAGTTAGTTCCATCGCTGGCTGCTGGGCTGCTGGGTCTGGTCTGGTCAGTATGGCCCCCAAAGCTGGGAACAGAGCTAGACAGGCCTGGAGGTGTTTGCACACATAGGTTGTTCTGCAGCTTCCATGGTTTCCTGGGTGGTGTGTGGGGAGGCTGCCTCCCTGGGCACCAGCTCTTGGTCTGCTGGGTGTGCAGGCTTGCCAGCCTCTCACTGCACTGGGTCCTGGTATGAGCAAAGGGTCCTTGATCAGCTTGGAGGGTGGAGGTGAGGGAGTGAGTAAAGGGGATGGAATGCTGCCCCAGACTTGGACAGAGGGCCAGACCCAGGGAACCAGAGGTGACCCTGGGTTGGTTGGGGCCGTGAGTCAGTAGTAGATCTGAGAGGGCAGGCAGGTTCCCCACCAGCCTGGCCCTGGGATAGAAGGGGAGCAAACACTGGGGACCAGTTGGCCTGAAGTGGAAGGTCAGGGGCTGTCTGTGGGGCACAGGACACAGGAGAGAAGGGGTGGGGAAGGGGGCGCTGGGAGCCTACTCCCATCCTGGAAATCCTCCCCTCCCTGTCCCCCTGCAGTCTGCCGGCCACAGGGCAGCCACACAGACTGGGACTGCCAACTGGGCCAGGAGACATTGGCGGCTACGGACTCCCCAGCTTGGAGCAGCCCTTCTTTGGTAAGTGGCTGAGTGTTGGCTGCTTTCTCTTCTGGAGCAACCCCCTCCCCCGCACCCTCAGGAACAGTTACTGAGCTGGCCTGGGACACTCCCTTGGGGCATCTTCAAGACGCTCAGGTTGGCTCCTTGCCTGGATTCCTGGCACACCCTTTGCTTCCCCTGCTTTCCTGTGGCCCTCCCTCTCATCTCCTTCTCTGCCTCTGTTCCTTGAGGAGCTTCCTGCCCCTTTCTGTTCTGCTGCTTCCTCCTCTGTCTTACCCAGGTTCTGCTGGGGCACAGTGGGGCCCTGAGATCACCTATGTACAGAAGGGTTTGAGAGGCTAAGGATGGAGGCCGTCAAGGGCTGGCTGGCTGGGGTGCCTGGAGGATTGAGGTCCCCATCCCCCTGGGCTAAGATCTTTGCAGGCCAGTCTGCCTTGCGTGTCAGTGGGAATTCTCTGGCCCTGTGGCCTGGATCCCTCTCTCCGAGGCCAGGAGCAAACCGTGGAGGGCGAAGGGTCTTGGGGGTGGGATGCTTCTCGGCAGCCCCTGGACCCACTCTCTGCTTTGTAACAATTAACTCTTAGGGACTTGAGGAGCCCCAGCAGTCCACATCTGGAGGAAGCTGGTCATCTAGGAGGGCCTTGATGCAGTTGTCCATCTTTCCTGGCCCAGCTGATGCTGGCAGCTCACTGACCCACAATGTCAGGGCCCTTTCTGCACAGGGGTGGGGCTGGCAGGAGGCATTTGACATGGATTATTCTTCCTTCTGGGGTGGCAGAGGGCAGAAGAAAGATAACCACATGGGTGCCAGCTCCTTAGGCGTGGAGTAAGATGCTGGTGGGCCCAGGGGGCGCTGGCAGGGGTGGTGGGCAGTGGCAGGGGGATATCTTGAGGCAGGACCTCATCATTGCTAAGACTGGGGGCTTGGGGAGTTAGGTTCTTACACAGTGGAGAACAATAAGAAACTCAGAGCAGCATTCTGGAGGGTAAATCCTCGGGGCCCAGGGCCCTTGACATCAGTTGTTCCAGTTCCCAGACATTCTAAGCAGTTCCACAGAGAGTAAGGTCGAGTGTAGAAGCTGCTCATCAGTTGCCTTTAAGTCAGTTTGGATCCCGTGTGTGTCAGAGTAGACCTGTGCTCCACAGGGTTTTCAATAGCTGATTTTTTGGAAGTAGACCACCAGGCTTTTCTGCAAGGTGCATCTGGGTGGACTCCAGCTTCCTCCTTTTTGGTTAGCAGCCAAGGGCTTAACCATGTGCACTAACCAGGGATTCCAGAAGCCGCTTAGGCCTTGGGAAATGTGTGTGTGGCTGAGCACTGGGCAGGGAGATGGGGTGTTTCCCTGGGACTGCCGGAGACCAGCTCTTCTAAGGGAGCTAGCAGTGGCCCCTGGCTGCGGGAGACCCCCACCCACACCTGGCTGTTCCCTGACGGCTGCCTGCCTTTGTCCGCAGACCTCGCATGGTGGAGAAGCAGCCCCATGAAGGTGCCCAGCCATGCAATGTTCCTGGAAGGCCGTCCTCCTCCTTGCCCTGGCCTCCATCGCCATCCAGTACACGGCCATCCGCACCTTCACCGCCAAGTCCTTCCACACCTGCCCCGGGCTGGCGGAGTCCGGGCTGGCTGAGCGGCTGTGCGAGGAGGGCCCCACCTTCGCCTATAACCTCTCTCGCAAGACCCACATCCTCATCCTGGCTACGACACGCAGCGGCTCCTCCTTCGTGGGCCAGCTCTTCAACCAGCACCTGGACGTCTTCTATCTGTTTGAGCCCCTCTACCACGTGCAGAACACGCTCATACCCCGCTTCACCCAGGGCAAGAGCCCCGCCGACCGGCGCGTCATGCTGGGCGCCAGCCGCGACCTCCTGCGGAGCCTCTACGACTGTGACCTCTACTTCTTGGAGAACTACATTAAGCCGCCGCCTGTCAACCACACCACCGACAGGATCTTCCGCCGAGGGGCTAGCAGGGTCCTCTGCTCCCGCCCCGTGTGTGACCCTCCAGGCTCCCCCGACCTGGTCCTGGAAGAGGGGGACTGTGTGCGCAAGTGCGGCCTGCTGAACTTGACGGTGGCGGCCGAGGCCTGTCGAGAGCGTAGCCACGTGGCCATCAAGACGGTGCGGGTCCCGGAGGTCAATGACTTGCGGGCTTTGGTCGAAGACCCCCGCTTAAACCTGAAGGTCATCCAGCTTGTTCGAGACCCGCGGGGCATTCTGGCCTCACGGAGCGAAACCTTCCGGGACACGTACCGGCTCTGGCGGCTCTGGTATGGCACGGGGAGGAAGCCCTACAATCTGGACGTCACACAGCTGACCACGGTGTGTGAGGACTTCTCCAACTCCGTGTCCACCGGCCTCATGCGGCCACCGTGGCTCAAGGGCAAGTACATGCTGGTGCGCTATGAGGACCTGGCCAGGAACCCCATGAAGAAGACCGAGGAGATCTACGGGTTCCTGGGCATCCCCTTGGACAGCCACGTGGCACGATGGATCCAGAACAACACACGGGGCGACCCTGCCCTGGGCAAGCACAAATACGGCACCGTGCGCAACTCTGCCGCCACCGCGGAGAAGTGGCGCTTCCGCCTCTCTTACGACATCGTGGCCTTTGCCCAGAACGCCTGCCAGCAGGTGTTGGCACAGCTGGGCTATAAGATGGCCGCCTCAGAGGAGGAGCTGAAGAACCCTGCCATTAGCCTGGTGGAAGAGCGAGACTTCCGCCCTTTCTCGTGATGCGGGTGTCGTGGGTGCGTGGGTGGGGGCACCTGGTGTCTTGGATTTGATAAAATGGACCATTTTTAACTGTTGCCTTATTTCCCCCTCCCTCTCACACCCTGTCTTTGTGTCCTTCCTGCCCCCTGCCCACCCCCCACTCCCTTCTGCCTCTTTTTGTCTCTGAAATTTGCACTATGTCTCCGATGGGAATCACTGGGGCAGAGGGGGGCGTGAGGTGGGGTATGGCCCCCACCCCACCCCAATTCAGACACACGGATTTTGGGTCCCTACATGGATGGTGACAATGTTTACAAGCACCACGTTCACACACACATGTGCGTGCACACACACATACGCGCACAGGCACACATAAGTGCACACACACAGGCACCCACGCACAGGGGAGAGACACTCAATACCACACAACTTTTCAAACTTTTTGAATGGAAGAGTGGTCAGGGTATTGTAGTTTTTCAGTCTTACTTCTATAAGGTAAGAGGTTAAAAACAAAAAGACCACCTCTCTCTAATTTATGAATAGTGTCCACCCCTTCCCATCCCTGCTTCCTCCCCCCAGTGCCCACTCCCCCCCTTGGAGCAGAGAAACTGCCCCCTCCTGCCCGCCCTTGCCTGTCGGTGAGCAGGTTTTTACTGTGAGGTGAAAGTGGACCTTGTTTATTTTTTCCAGTCTGTGGCGATGCTGTCTGTCTGTCTGAGTCTTGTGGCTGCCCCGGACCCGTGATGGCTGATGAATCTTATGGGTTTCTGATTGATCTTGGGGTACATCTGTGATATTTCTTTGTGCCAAAAAAAAAAAAAAAAAAAAAAAGAGTGGTTCAGTTTGCTAAACGAGCATTGAAATGCTTTATCTGTGTTTTCTGTAAATAAAAGAGTGCAATAATATCTGGGTGTGATTGTGGAACTTATGAGTGGATATTTCTGGCTTTGGGGAAGAGAAGGAGAAGCAGGTGGAGGTGGAATTTCAATTCTAAATCTCTGACTTTCAGACTTCTTGTCACCCTCGACTCTGTCTGAATTCAGGGTTTTGTTTCCCTTCAGTCAGTTGAGACCAGGCACCTTATGGTCAGGGGTGATGTTCAATAAGTGATAAGGCTTGTCAGATCAGAATGGCTGGAGCTGAAGATGAGGGTCTTGTTGACCCCTTCCTACTCCATTACTTGCTGGGTTTGGGGAGGGGGAACACCCAAAGGGTGAGGTGTCTCAGGGCAGTGGATGCTTATCAACTGGCTTGGAAATATTTCAGTATTTTAACAACTGGTACAGGTCTACTAGTGTGTACGCCGGTGGAATATCAGCCACATTTACTTTCCTTCTCATCCGTGGCAATCTAGTAGGTTCCTCCAAGCTTCCTTAGATCTTAGTCCAAGAAGACAGCTGGTCCTGGGGTGACTGGAGGCCACAGCTCTGTTGCCCTGGGACAGTGGAGTTCCCTGATGATTGGGCAGCTCTAGTAGCCCTGGTCAATTGGATGGGCTTCAACTCATCTTCAGTTGGAAGGTCAATTGATCCTGGGCTGTTTTACATAAGTTAGGAGGATATAGGTTCAACTGCTATAGCATGCACCCTAAATAATGGTAACTTAATTAAAACCAACCCACTGCAGTCGATTCAATTCCGACTCATAGAGACCCTATAGGACAGAGTAGAACTGCCCCATAGAGTTTCCAAGAAGCACCTGGTGGATTTGAACTGCCGACCTCTTGGTTAGCAGCTGTAGCACTTAACCACTATGCCAGCAGGGTTAATTAAGATGGAAATTTATTTTGTTCTCGCTTAAATACAGGCATAAGCTATTCAAAGCTGGCATGGTGAATCTCCCATATCAGGGGTCCTGGCTTTTTCCATGTTGTTATCTGGCTATATGGTCCAAGATGGCTCACCAGGCTGTGAGGAGACACCTCTGCTATCTGTGGGGAGATACTGGAAGATATAGTCTTTACTTCTACTCATGTCTTATTTGCAAAAACATAGTCACATGACCACATTTAGCTGCAAGGGAGGCTGGGAAATACAGTCTTTTATGTGGGTGGCCATGACAGAGTGACTGATGAATCAGCCACTTATCTCCCTGGGCTTCAGGATTCTCTTCTGCAAAAGGGAAATAATACGTTTTAGACCCTCATGGTAGTTCGGAAAAGTCTGTCAGGACCAACGGGCTGGGGTTTTGGTGCCCTCTTCTCAGCCCCTGGTTCACAGAGCTGCTTTTTTAGCCTGTGATGAGGGAGCCATCTTTAACCTGTGATGAGGGTGCCATCCTATAAGTTGGGCCTCCTCATGGTCTTTCATCCTCCAGCTTGCTTCATAAGGCAGTTGAACAGTTCCAAAAGGCAGCAAGATAGGACAGCTCCAAAGTTCAAGTGCTTTCCATGTCTCTGCACCCATCACACTTGCTATTGTCCATTTGACCAAAGCAAGTCAAGCCCAGAGTGGGCCTTACTCACTGACCCTGGTCAGCTGTTCTGGCACCCAGGAGAAGGTCTGTGCCAGTGGGGGCCACAGCTGGCTGATCCTGTTTCTATTAAATGACTTTGCTGCACTTCTCTTTACTTTTGGACCACCGCGCTTTGAGTTGTCCCTGAACCAGGGAACGTCTCTTCTCTGGGAGGGGGCTTCATGTTGGAGGTGGGAGACACTGGAGCTCGTGGACTAGTTGGAAAGAACCCTTCCCCAACCCCCTCAACTGCAATGAAAGAGGACTTGCATAAGGCTGGCTGTGGCTTCAAGAAAGGTTCTGAGAGAGCCACTGTGTAGTGATGGAATCATTCCTTCATTTCTGACTCCTATATAAGCAGTCCCTCAAGATACATGGTCTACTGGGAGGCAAACAGGTAAGAAGGTGGTTACAACATGGGGGAGGTGCTATGTCCACAGGTTGTGTGCCACACAGGCAGGGCTGGACCCTGCACCAAATTGGGAAACCCAAAGTCACTACAGTGAGTCATAGGCTTGCTCCTTAAGCTTCATATTCCCATTCTATGTGTCCCTGGTCTTGGGGCTTGGAGAAGTCAGGGAGGTCTTCCTTGAGAAGGCAGTACCTAACTGAATCCTGGAGTAAGAGTTGGCCCTATAGAGAGGGATGAGAAGATCCTTCCCAGCTGAGGGAGAAGCAGGTGCAAAACCACAGAGGCGGGAAAGCATGGGGCATTTATAGCAGTATAGGTAGGTGGTGGGCAGGGACGTATGGGGTAGATCAGACCCCAGAGTCTTCTCTCGGCTTCTCAAGCTTGGAAAATCCATTTTATCAGTTCACCTAGGACATTTCAGTCTTCAGAAGATTTATTTATGGTGACCAAATTCATAGGACGGAGAATCACGAACCAGAAGGTCTGCGTGCTTTTGCGATAACGACCGAACTGTTAAGTGCTCCTCAAGGTCTTGCGTGTTCTGGCTCCTACCCACCTTTAGCTTCACCAGGGCCATACTCCCCTTCATGTTCCTCTCCCTTGTCTCCCTACTTTCTTTCAACTCCTTGAACACGCTGAGGTTTGATTGTTGCCGTTACAATCCCCTATTTGTTCCTGCCTCCCTGTAGCTGCTACCTTGGGTATTGCTCTCTCATGTTGACTCTGGGCTTAGCCATAGTGATTTGCTTTAGTTAAGTGGACAATAGCAAGTATGACGGGTGCAGAGACTTGAAAAGTGCTTGAACTTTGGAGCTTGTCCTTTCTTGCTACCTTTTGGAACCCTCCCACTGTGTTGTGAAGGAAGCCCTGGCTAGCCTGCTGGAGGATGAGAGACCACAAGAAGGAGAACCAAGGAGCCCCAGCCAATAGCCAGCCAGTCCCTCACTGCTTTGGCAAGTGATACAGATGCATGAGTGACCCCTGGCCCAGATTGTCAGAATTGCCTGGCTGAGCCCAGCCAAATTTCTGACCCACAAAATTGTGAGTTAAAAAGTTTTTTTTTTTTAATTGTGTTTTAGGTGAAAGTTTACAGTGCATATTAGTTTTTTATTAAAAAATTTATACACAGATTGTTTTCTGTGACATTGGTTGCAATTCTTGCAATGTGTCAGCACTCTCTCCCTTTCCCTTTACATCCTGGGTTCCCCTTGCCATTCTTCCAGGTTTCCTGTCCCTTCCTGCCTTCTTATCTTTGCTTTTAGGCAGGTGTTGCCCATTAGGTCTCCCACACTTGATTAAGCAAAAAGCACATTCCTCACCTGTGTTATTGTTTGTTTTATAGACCTGTCTAATCTTTGGCCGAAAGGTGGACTTCAGAAGTGGCTTCAGTTCTGAGTTAGCAGGGTGTCTGGGTACCATAGTCTCAGAAGTCCCTCCAGTCTCTGTCAGACCAGTAAGTCTGGTCTTTTTTTGTGAATTTGTATATTGTTCTGTGTTTTCCTCCTGCTGTGCCTGGAACCCTCTATTGTGATCCCTGTCAGGGTGGTAGGTGGTAGTAGCTGGGTGCCATCTAGTTCTTCTGGTCTCAGGCTGGTAGAGGCTGTAGTTCATGTGGTCCATTGGTCCTTTGGACTGAATTTTTTCTCGCATTTTTTTGTTTTCTTCATTCTCCTTTGCTCCGAATGTGATGGGACCAATAGACGTATTTCAGATGGCTGCTAACAAACTTTTAAGGCTTCAGACGCTACTCACCAAAATAGGATGTAGGATATTTTATGAGCTATGTTATGCCAATTGAACTAGATGTCCCATGAGACCATGGTCCCCCAAAATGGTGGTTGTTTTAAGCCACTAAGTTTTGGAGTGGCTTGTTATGCAGCAAATGCTAACTGATACACATGCCATACTCTGTCCCATTGCAGTGTTTGCATAGATGATTCCTTATACCTTGGTTGCTCTCATTCCTCTCTTTGTCTAGTTAATGTCCACTCATCCTTTGGATCTCAGCTAATTATCAATACTTCCTTGGCCCTACCAGGTTAGTTCAGTTATCCTGAATTTATAGGCCCTTATAGTCTCGACGGCACTGGCTCTGGGGTATAGTACCATATCCACCACCTGTCGTTTGTTGTACTGTGGTGGCTTGCATGTTGCTATGATGATGGAAGCTATGCCACTGATATTTCAAGTGCCGTCAGGGTCACCAATGGTGGACAGGTTTCAGTAGAGCTTTAAGACTAAGACAGACTTGGAAGAAAAAACTGGTGATCTACTTCTGAAAATTAGCCAATGAAAATCCTATGGGTCACAACATAATATTGTTTGATATAGTGCTGGAAGATGAGCCCTCTAAGTTGGGAAGCACTCAAAATATACAGTGGCTGCAACAATGGACTCAACCATACCAACGATCATGAAGGTGGCACAGGACCAGGCAAAAAAACATTTAATTCTTTTATACATGCGGTCACCATGAGCCAGAGCCAATTTGACAGCAACTAACAACATAGCACCATGCATATTTTTTTTTACAGCATTCACCACAGTTGTAATCTTTTGATACACGACCTGGCACACAGCAGATGTCCAATAAATACTGGTTGAATGTGTGAAAGAATGAATAAAGCAGGTGCTTCCTTCTGTTAAAAGAATTGTTCATCCAGGGCCTTTATCTGGGGGTGGGCAAGGCCTCTAAGGGATCAGAATGAGAATTGAGGCAGCAAGATGGCCTCCGGTGCTGTTTCTGACAAGTGAAGTGAGATTGAGCTGAGTTTTGCTCTAAGACTCTGCGTCCTCCTTCTGTGGCCAACGATTCTTTCTAGCTCTACATACCAACATCTCCTGTTTATTTGTCACTGTGCTGTCACCTGCCTTGTCACTTCTTATGATTTCCAAGGTTAGCCCTCCAAAGGAGAATAACAACGAACAAACACGTGTACAGAATTTTACAGTTTACAAACCACGCTTCCCCTCCTATTAGTCACACCTGTACAGCAGCTGTTTCCTGCTGACACAGAGGCACCTTTTGCTAGTCAGGAAATGGTGGTCACATCCCCACATAGGCAGGACTGGCCCCACCCCCACCGCTTCTACGTGTAGTTCATCCATGTGTGGAGGTTCTAAGGAGTAACTTCCTGGTCTTGTCCCCAGACTCAGGGCCCCTCCTGGTCCATGGGTCTGGGACCATGTTCTGTCATCACTTTTCATCACAGACTTCCTCTATTTGTGTGTTCCCACCTGCTCACCCTGGTTTCTCTCCTTGCCAACAACAAACATTCTGGCCTTCCAGCCCTACTTTCCCGGGACACTGGGGAGGTAGCTGGGCCCCACTTCCTACCATCCCAGAGGGTATTGTCTGTGAACAATCTGCCCTTCCTGGCTCACTGCATCCTGGGGAAACCACTTGCTGTGGAAGGACTTCTCCCTGTTGGAATGCCTTTTCTTTGAGGAAAGAAAAATGATGTGAGGGAAGCAAGCACCTTCACAGACCCAGTGAGAAAACACAAGCTTCTGTTTCCTGAGGCCTGGAAAACAGGTTGGGACCAGACCCTCACAGGAAAGTCGCCAAGGTTTGATCCCACCAGGGAGTCTAGCTCCAGTCACCAGCTGAGGGGAACTGGAGTGGGCTTCGTGTATGGTTAAGGGCAGGTTGGAGACCAGTTCCCAAGACTGCAACCTGCCTGCCCAGGCACATATGAGACAATTACCAAAGGTTCACAGAGTTCCTAAGGCTCCATCATACATTAGATCTGCCTATCCCACTTGCCTCTAGTTGTACTTTTTCCTTATGGGAGTGGCCACCCACTGTTGACTTTTGATTGCAAGTGGGTCTTCTTCATCTTGGGAAACACTGTGATAAAAAGCATGGCTCTAGGTTCCAGTTCCATCTCTGCCACTTACTTGCTGTGTGATCTTGGACAAGTCACTTAACCTTTCTGAGCCTCCATGTCATCGTCTGTACAGAGGGAATTATAACACCAGGCTCAGAGGGCTACTGTGAAGACTGCATAAAGTAATGCATTTAAGGGCATAGTATGGTACTTGAAGCAGAGTGAGCGTTCAATAAATGTTAGCCATTATTATTATTATTTTACCTCAGCGCCTTGCAAGGTGCCTGGAATAAGACAGCTGCTCAATAAACAATTGTTGAATGAGTACATTTTTTGGTGAGCTTTTCTAATTTGAACTGCCTTGTTGTTGCTAGTTGCCACTGAGTTGGTTCTGACTCAGAGACCTTATGTACAGCAGAACAAAATGCTACCTGGTCCTGCGCCATCCTCATGATCGTTGATATGTTTGAGTCCATTGTTGTGGCTGTTGCGTCAACCCATCTCACTGAGGGTTTCTCTTGTTTTGTTGGCCCTCTACTTTACCGCACATGATGCCCTTTCCTAGTGATTTGAACTGCTACCAGTGCACAAAGCTACAATCTAAATGAAGTGGCATAGCAGCCAATGTTGTCCCCTTATCAGCCAAGGTCAAGAGCCAATGGCTAGCTAGGGAGAGAGAAGTAGAAGGACAGCTAAAGTTGCTCACAGAATGGCTACCGACCAAAGGAACAAGTTGGCTCACTCACAGGACAATACCTGTAGGCCCTGGGCACCTTTGGAGGAGTAATGCTCAGGAGTAGAAGTTGGCTGAGTTATTGTGCCATCCTCTGGCCACATCCCAACACCATTTAACTTTCTGGAGAAATAGCTCCCTGGCGTGGCCCCAAGCCAGCAGCTCAGCCACCACCTCTAGGTCAGATGGACTTAGCCCTCTCTGCCCCCTTTAATGGAGCCCTGGTGGCACAAAGGTTAAGAGCTTGGCTGCTAACCAAAAGGTTGGCAGTTCAAATCCACCAGCTGCTCCTTGGAAACCCTATGGGGGAGTTCTACTCTGTCCTATAGGGTGGCTGTGAATCTGAACCAACATGACAGCAATGAGTTTGGTTTTGGTTTTTGGACCTCTGTAAGGCACCTGCATCCATGTTCTTTTTCCATTCAAATGAACCATTATAGTGTGGACGCCCAGAACACCTTCCTCCCTTCTATGGCTCAGGAAAGTCCACAATTTAATGTGTCCAGAGATGAAGGATATAGAGTTTTCTGTAGCCTGGATTCCCCAGCTTCCTGAGCTGGGTCTGTGAGCCAGCCAACCACACCCAACTGTTGGGGGCTTCCTCCTCTTGTAAACTCAAGCAGTCTCGGCTGTAAACAACAATGCTTTACTCCTGCATTGCTTCCTGCTTTCTTCCTTTCTGAGCAACACCTCAGCCTTTAGCAATGTCGCCCTGACCTTCTGTTGGCTTTGGGAAGTTGGATTTAACTTCAGAACAGAGGTCTTTACACCAAGGGGAGCAGGGGGTCTTTAGAACCATCCAGGAAGAGGGGAAAATTAGTGATTTACATAACAGGAGACTCAGATTGAGACCTTGTTCCATTGCATTTTGCTGGGAAAATCAGTCATCTTCCTTAAGCCTCAGTGTCCCGTCTATAGTCTGGGGACAATGAGTGAGAAGAAAGTGTCTTCTGCGGTAATTGGGTATAGTGGCTGTATTAGTTTCCTAGGGGTGCTGTGACAAAGCATGGCAAACTGAGAGGCTTAAAACAACAGAAAGCTATTCTCACGATTCTGGAGGCTAGAAGTCTGAAATTAAGCATGTTGCCATGCTCTCTCTGAAGGCTTAGGGGAGGAAGCCTTCTTTGCCTCTTCTAGCTTCTGGAGGTCCCAGGTATTCCCTGGCAGTGTAACTCCAATCTCTGCCTCCTTCTTCACATGGCCATCCTCCCTCTGCATCTGTGTGTCTCTCCCTGTGTCTCTTATAAGGGCACTTGTCATAAAGAGGAAACACTGGTGGCATAGCTGTTAAGAGCTACATACAGCTGCTAACCAAAATTTTGGCAGCTCAAATCCACCAGGTGCTCTTTGGAAACCCTATGGGACAGTTCTACTCTGTCCAATGGGGTCGCTGAGTTGGAATCGACTAGATAGCAATGGATTTGTTTTCTAGTCAAAAAGAGATTAGGGCCCACCCTACCCCAGTATGACCTCATGATGACCTTATTTCCAAGTAAGGTCACAGTCTGAGGTTTTGGGAATTAGGACTTCAACATATGTTTTTTTGGGGGGGAACGCAATTCAACTCAGCAGTGGTTTACATATGTCTATCAAGGCAAGTTAAAGGTATTCATCAACTATTTCTATTGGTTTTAAAAAAATCTCTTCAATCTAGTGCTTACTGAGAAAGTTGTACCAAAGATTTTACACTATGATTGTGGAGTTAACTACTTCACCAGGTGGGTCTGTCATTTTTTGCTTTATATATTTTGAGACTGTGTTTTTAGGGGCATACAAATTTAACATTGTTATATGTTTCTGGTATAGTGAACCTTTTATTATGAACTGTTCCTATCTACTCATAGTCATGCTTTTGCCTTAAATTCTATTTTGTCTGAAATCAATATAGCAACACCAACCTTCTCTGATTAGAATTTGTGTGATTTATTATTCCATATATTAGTCCACATACATTTCTTGTAATTACTGATGTATTTGGATTTATGCACCCTATTTGTTTCATCCACCTTCTGATTGAAGTATTTTTAAGTTACATTTTCTTCCCTCCACTAGTTAGAATATTATACATTCTGTTTCTATTTCTTTAGCGATTGTTGTTAGGTGCCACTGAGTTGGTTTTGACTCATAGTGACCCCATGTACAACAGCACCACCTGGTCTAGCGCCATCTTCACAGTCGTTGCTATGTTTGAGCCCAGTGTTGCAGCCACTGTGCCGATCCATCTTTTCAAGGGTCTCCCTCTTCTTCGCTGACCCTCCACTTTACCAAGTGTGATGTCCTTCACCAGGGAGTGGTCCCTCCTGACAACATGTCCAAAGTATGTGAGATGAGGTCTCGCCATCCTTGCTTCTAAGGATCACTCTGGCTGTACTTCTTCCAAGGCAGATCTGTTAGTTTTTCTGGCAGTCCATGGTATATTCAATATTCTTTGCCAACACCATAATTCGAAGGCATCAATTCTTCTTCCGTCTTCCTTATTCATTGTCCAGATTTCGCATGCATACAGGAGGAATGAAAATACCATGGCGTGGGCCAGGCACACCTTAGTCTTCAAAGTGATATCTTTGCTTTTCAACACTTTAAAAGAGGTCATTTGCAGCAGATTTATTCAAAGCTGTATGTTGTTTGATTTCTTGACTGCTGCTTCCATGGAGTTTTGATTGTCGATCCAAATGAAATGAAATCCTTGACAATTTCAATCTCTTCTCCGTTTATTGTGATGTTGTTTATTGGTCCAGTTGTGAGGATTTTTGTTTTCTTTATGTTGAGGTGTAATCCAAACTGAAGGCTGTAGTCCTTGATCTTTATCAGTAAGTGCTTCATGTCCTCTTCACTTTCAGCAAGCAAGGTTGTGTCATCTGCATAACACAGGTTGTTAATGAGTCTTTCTCCAATTCTGATGCCCCATTCTTCTTCATATTGTCCAGCTACCTGGATTATTTGCTAAGCATACAAATTGAGTAAGTATGGTGAAAGAATACAACCCTGATGCACACCTTTCCTGATTTTAAACCACACAGTATCCCCTTGTTCTGTTCAAACAGCTGCCTCTTGGTCTATGTACAGGCTCCTCACGAGCACAATTAAGTGTTCTGGAATTCCCATTCTTCCAAATGTTATCCATAATTTGTTATGATCCATACAGTCGAATGTCTTTGCATAGTCAATAAAACACAGGTAAACATCTTTCTGGTATTCTCTGCTTTCAGCCAGGATACATCTGACATCAGCAATGATATCCTTCGTTCCACATTGTCTTCTAAATCTGGCTTGTATTCCTGGCAGTTCCTTGTTGATGTCCTGCTGCAACTGTTTTTGAATTATCTCCAGCAAAATTTTACTTGCGTGTGATACTAATGATATTGTTTGATAATTTCCACATTCTGTTGAATCACCTTTCTTTGGAATGGGTATAAATGTGGACCTCTTCCAATCTGTCAGCCAAGTAACTGTCTTCCAAATTTCTTGGCATAGATGAGTCAGTACCTCCAGTGCTGCATCCTTTTGTTGAAACATCTCAATTGGTATTCCTTCAATTCCTTTCTCAATTTATCCAAGTCTAAGGTTAATCCATATCTTTACCCTTTTCTTGAGAAACACACTTAATACTGTGATACACTTTAATACCATTCACCTTCTTTTCAATTTCAATATTGTCGTGAAGCACTTTTAAAACTACTGTATTATGTATGGTCTTTTATTTAAAAAAAAAACTTTATTGGGGTATCATTTACACATGATAAAATTCACACATTTCAAGTGTAGTGTTTAATAAGTTTTGACAAATATGTGCAGTCGTGTAACCACCACCACAATCAAGATACAGAACATCTCTGTTACTTCCAAAAGCTCCCTTGTGCCCTCCCTCCCTCAGCCCCATCCCTTGGAAATCATTGATCTGCTTTCTGTAACTACAGTTTTACCTTTTCTAGAATTTCATATAAATAGAATCATAAAACATGTAGCCTTTCTTTCACTTTGATGAATCAATGTTGTATCAGTGGTTTGTTTCTTTTTATATTTTATTGCTTCTCTTCATTCCTTTGTGTAGATCCAAATTTCCACCTGGTATCATTTTCTTCCTGCCTGAAGAAATTTATTTAACATCTCTTAGCGTGTAGGAAACCCTGGTGGTGCAGTGGTTAAGTGCTACAGCTGCTAACCAAGAGGTTGGCAGTTCGAATCCACCAGGCGCTCCTTGGAAACTCTGTGGGGCAGTTCTACTCTGTCTTATAGGGTTGCTATGAGTTGGAATTGACTAGATGGCAGTGGGTTTTTTTTTTTTTTTTTTGCGTGTAGGTCAACTGGCGATAAATTTTCTCACATTTGTTTGTCTGAACATCTTTATTTTTGCCTTCAGTTTTGAAAGATATTTTCATAGGAGTTAGAGTCTAAGTTGGTAGTTTTTCTTTCAACACTTGAAAATTTTTGCTTGCTTGTCTTCTCACTTGTATTGTTTTTGATGAGAAGTCTGCTATACTTTTTATCTTTTTTTTTCCCCTCTGTACATAATATGTCCTTTCTCTGGACGCTTTTAAGAATTTTCTTTATCTTAAATTATGTGTTTTTAATTTATCTTAAATTCTGCTTGGAGTTCTTTGAGATTTTGGTATTTGTGGGTTTATAGGTTTCACCACATTTGGAAAAGTTTTGGCCATTTGTTCTTCAAGTATTTTTTTTCTGTTCTTCTTCCCTTTCCTTAGACTCTGATTGCACGTATGTTAGACCACATGACATTGTCCCACAGGTGACTAATACTGTGTTCATTTTTCTTCCAATCTTTTTCTCTGTGTGTTAAATTTGTATAATTTCTAATGCTATGTGTTCAAGCTGACTGATCTTTTTTCCTGCAGTATATTATCTGCTGTCAATACCATCCAGTGTATGTTTCATATCATATTTGTATTTTTCATCTGTATAAATCTGTTTGGATTCACTGGGTTTTCGAACCTGTAGATCGATGTCTTTCATCAGTTCTGAAGGGTTTTCAGTTGTTAGTTTTTAAAATATTGCTTCTGCTCATCCTCTCTCACTTTGCCTTCTGGAGTTCTAATTCGACATATATTAGACCTTGTCACTCCATCCTTCATCATTTTTAGCCCGTCTTTTAATTTTCTACCTCTTTGTCTTTTGCATTAATTCTGTATAATTTCTTTGTAATTATCTTTCAGTTCACCAGTTCTCTCCTTAGCTGTGTCTAACCTGCTGTTAAGTGTACTCACTGAGTATTTACTTTCAGTTATAGTAGCTTTTGATTTAGGAAGTTCTCTCTCTTCTCTTTTTTCAAATCTGCTTGGTTATGCTTTACTGTTTCTTATTTTCCATACATATGTTGAAATTTATTTTTTAAAAAACAGTACATGTAATTATTTTCATTTTGTGTGATATGCTTAGTACCTGAAGCCCTTGCAGGTCTGTTCTGCTGTCAGTTGTTTCTGTTCTCAGTCCTGATGCCTTGTTTCCTTATGTGTTTGGTTAGTTTCGTACTGTGAGTTACTCATTTCCTCTGGACTTTTAATTACCGAAATTCTTGAGACCTGGAATGACAGAGGGTTCTTCCAAAGAATATTTGCTTTTTTGCTTTTGCCAGACTACTGGGGGCACTACCAGGCTGGAACAATTCTAAATAAATTCTTGGCTTGTAGGGTTGTATTTGGACCACCCAGGTGGTGTGAATCCAGGTTACAAACTTGTGTAAGTGCTGGCTGATGGTTCAAAACACCCAGTAGTTGTTCTCCCATCTTTTACCTAGTGCTTAGATTTAAAACAATCAAATTTCCTTGCAGTCCCTGTGGGGCAAGGGCTTGTTGCTATTTTTCCTTCGCTCTTAACCTGAGAGTGTAGCCCTTTGAAGTCTCAGCTTTTTGGTAGGAGAAACTCTTGTTACACTGCCTACCGTGGTCAGACCCTGGGCTTTGTTAGCTTGTCCTTTATCCCTAGGATGGGTTCAGTAAATGCCCTTGGGGCCAACATCAGCTGCGGTTCTTCCCTTACCTTTCTGTTCCTACTTTCACTACGTTTTTTTGCCTTGTAAATTATTTGCTTTCTTGTCTGTTTACCTTGCATTTAAGAAAAATTTTTATTATTCTGTTTAGATTTTTTAGTTGTTTTCAATAAGAGAGCCATTCTAGGCACCTAGCACCTCATACTACCAAAAGCTAGGAACTAGGGTCACTCCTAGTATCCTTCTCCAGTACCTGGCACGTATAGATTCTCAGACACTATTCTGTCAATTAATTAATGAATGAGGGAATGAATGAACACATATACACACAGCTTTGGCTGCATAAAATGTTAGACAGCCTGAAGCTGGGTAAAGCCAGGGGTTGTGCCTGATGAGTTCACCACTGCCTGAAACTCTTTGTAATGACCCATGCCAGGGTCCAGCTGATGTCAACTGATGTTGACTCAGAGTGGCCTGGAGGCAATAAGAAATCTATCCTCATAGGCGTCCCTTGCCCTATGCAGAGAGCAACTTTCATAATCTGTGGGTCTTTGGGGGTGGTTGGTTTACATCTTGTGGGAATCTTCTCTGCTCTTTTCCTGGCTGCTCTAGGGTTGTTGGCTGAGAATTTCTTCTCACAGTTATGAAGGCTTGTCCTTGGTCTCCTCAGTGCTGTGATCTAAGCCCTTGCAACTCAGGAAGTGTGGTCCATGGACGAGCAGCATCTACATCACCTGGAAGCTTGGTAGAAATGTAGACCTACTAACTCAGGATCATCGTTTTTAATAAGATTCCTGGGTCATTCATGTGAACACTGAAGTTCAAGAAACATTGCTCTAATCCAGAGCTTTCTAACATGCATGTGGTATGAATAGTCACAGGTGAGCAGAGAGAAACAGATTACCATCCCTACGGGTGACCAAATAGGATAACTAACTTGTCTTGCTTCACCTAGGACTTTCCTGGATTTAGTTTTGAAATCCCACATCCAGGGAAACCTTTCAGTCCCAGGAGAAGTGGGATGATTGACCACCTTACCGGGTGGGGCCTGGGCATCCTGGTGTCCCAGAGGGAAGTGAGCAGGCCCTGTGGTTCCAGTAGGCTTCATGATGAACAGCTACATCTGCCACCATGTTGGGCTGAACATGGCTAAGGAGCTTTGCAACCTGGACACGTGTGTCAGTGGCCAGCTACAGAGCATGTCACATACCCATGGTAGACAAGGAATTCCTGGAACTGCCAGAGAAGTTCACATTCTAGGTGTCCTGGAAGCACGGTGCCCCGTGCAGGGTGGGCCGAGTCATAAAGTTGGGCAGGATTGGCAGGGTAGAGCAGCCCTAGAAGTTTCTAAATCCCTCTTTGCCTAAACTGGGCTGTTAGTAGGTGACATGTCCTTTTAGTGGCATCCATGTTAACTACAGGGAGAGGACTCTAACAATACATGCACACTCTGCAAATTAGAACTTCATCATTATTTCGAAATACTTGATATGAAATGCTTGATTGTATTCACAATCCATTCACATTAATGCAAGGAATTTCAATATTACATTTGTGAAAGAAAGAAAAGGAAGAGCTGTTAGATTCTTTTAATATAATTTCAAGTGTTACATATTTTTGAATGGTTATAAAATGGTCTTACATTTTTTATCATATACTTGTGTGAACAAAAGTTTCCTGTCGCTAGTGGCATTCAAGAATTTGAAGAGATCATCATTAAAAAAGCCTCGATCAGGAATTGCATATGGCCATCTCAAGTGTAAAAGCTGATATTAAAAAAATTGTGTTCACGGAAGAAAGTTCAAGTTTCTCATTAAAAAATTTGAAAAGATTTTATTGGAAAGTTTTATACATATCCAATATTTAATATTCTTTCTATTACTTTTTACTTATTTTCCTTATCAAAATTACACAATATAAAGAAAAATGTAATACTTTTTTTTCCACCTGGCTCCCTATAGATGCTCCCAAATTACCTCCAGTTTACCCCAATGTGTGGGGCAAATTTTATTTTCTCTGTGTGCTGAGGCAAGAAATATCTGGGAAGCCTTGCTCTAACCCTTTGTGCTATCCACTTCTCTGAACTGACTTGGGCCCCTCTACCCATGTGGGCATTGGTGGTTTAGTGGTAGAATTCTCATCTTCCATGCAGGAGACTCGGGTTCGATTCCTGGCCAAAGCACCTCAAGTGTAACCACCACCCACCTGGCAGTGGTAGCTTTTCTGTTGTTTTGATACTGAACAGGTTTCAGCAGAGCTTCCAGATTAGGAAGAAAGGTCTGGCAATCTACTTCCAAGAATCAGCCAGTGAAAACAACAGTCCCAATCCACAGCTGGCTGCTATGGTGCAGGACTGGGCAGTGTCGTGTTCTGTTGTGCATAGAGTCCCCATGAGTCAGGGGCCAACTTGACAGCAGCTAGAACAACTCACTGGGAGAGAGAACAAGGTGAATCTCTGTACCTCCAAGAACCTCCCCTCCCTCCCTCGCTCCAGTCATCTCCCTCCCTCTCTGTGAAAAAAAAAAAAAAATTTGAGGGACCCCTTTTTCGGTGAAAATCTCAGCTGCCTGCAATGGTTGCTATGGCAACCCCAGTGCTGGGAGGAGCAGGGAGGGCTTGAGTTGGGAATGGGCTTCCAAGGCAAAGCAGTCCCTCCTTTTGGGGGCAAAATTATGTTGGAGGGTAGGTGGGGTCAGGGCAGTCAGGGGCTGATCCAGCCTCCCTGAGATACAAGATCTCTGCACTCAGGGCTGAGGGGTACAAGTACTGGCTTGGAGTTCCCCAGACACCCAGCTCAGTACCTCACGGAAGGCTTCAGGGTGTCTCCTAAAGGTTAATTCACCGTAAGGCCATTCTCTCTGACCAAAACTGGTTTCTACTGGCCTTTTCTCTAGGGCCCCAGGGGTACTTCTTGCCTTATCCCTTGTATCACTAGCAGCTTGAACTTAACTTCTGCCTTGATGGACACAGGTGGCGTGGGGCTTGTGTTTTTGCTTTGGAGTCAGAAAAATGTGGGTTCAAATCTTGGTTTTGCTATTTACCAGCTCTGGGATCTTGGGCAAATTATTTAACCCCACTGAGCCTCAGTCTTGCATACATACAATGGAATTATTAAAGTGCCCTCTCATAGGGTTGCTGTGAGTTTATACTTCATCAAGCTCTCAATTGGGTTCCTAGCATTCAGTAAAAAACCCAAAAAACCAACTGCCATCAAGGCAATTCTGACTCATGGTGACTCCATGTGTGTCAGGGAAAAACTTTGCTCTGTGGGGTTTTCAATGGCTGATTTTCCAGGAGTAGATTGTCAGGCCTTGCTTTTTTTTTTTTTTTTTTCACAGAATTTTTATTGTGCTTTAAGTGAAAGTTTACAAATCAAGTTAGTCTCTCACATATAAACTTACATACACCTTACTCCATACTCCCATTTACTCTCCCCCTAATGAGTCAGCCTGCTCCCTCCTTCCAGACTCTCCTTTCGTGACCGTTTTGCCAGTTTCTAACCCTCTCTACCCTCCCATTTCCCCTCCAGACAGGAGTTGCCAATACAGTCTCAAGTGTCCACCTGATACAAGTAGCTCACTCCTCATCAGCATCTCTCTCCAACCCATTGTCCAGTCCATTCCATGTCTGATGAGTTGTCTTCAGGAATGGTTCCTATCCTGGGCCAACAGAAGGTTTGGGGACCATGACCGCCGGGATTCTTCTAGACTCAGTCAGACCATTAAGTCTGGTCTTTTTATGAGAATTTGGGGTCTGCATCCCACTGTTCTCCTGCTCCCTCAGGGGTTCTCTGTTGTGCTCCCTGTCAGGGCAGTCATCAGTTGTGGCCGGGTACCGTCTAGTTCTTCTGATCTCAGGGTGATGTAAGTCTCTGGTTCATGTAGCCCTTTCTGTCTCTTGGGCTCATAATTACCTTGTGATCTTGGTGTTCTTCATTCTCCTTTGATCCAGGTGGGTTGAGACCAATTGATGCATCTTAGATGGCCACTTGTTAGCATTTAAGACCCCAGATGTCACACTTCAAAGTGGGATGCAGAATGTTTTCTTAATAGAATTTATTTTGCCAATTGACTTAGATGTCCCCTGAGGCCATAGTCCCCAAACCCCCGCCCTTGCTCCACTGACATTCGAAGCATTCAATTTATCCAGGAAACTTCTTTGCTTTTGGTCCAGTCCAGTTGAGCTGACCTTCCATGTATTGAGTATTGTCCTTCCTTTCACCTAAAGTAGTCCTTATCTACTATCTAATCAGTAAATAACCCTCTCCCACCCTCCCTCCCTCCCCCCTCTTGTAACCACAAAAGAACGTGTTCTTCTCAAGATCTTATAATAGTGGTCTTATGCAATATTTGTCCTTTTGCTTCTGACTAATTTCACTCAGCATAATGCCTTCCAGGTTCCTCCATGTTGTGAAATGTTTCACAGATTCATCACTGTTCTTTATCGATGCGTAGTATTCCATTGTGTGAATATACCATCATTTATTTACCCATTCATCCGTCGATGGACACCTTGGTTGCTTCCAGCTTTTTGCTATTGTAGACAGAGCTGCAATAAACATGGGTGTGCATAAATCTGTTCGTGTAAAGGCTCTTATTTCTCTAGGATATATTCCAAGGAATGGGATATCTGGGTTGTATGGTAGTTCTATTTTTAACTTTTTAAGGAAACACCAGATAGATTTCCAAAGTGGTTGTACCATTTTACATTCCCACCAGCAGTGTATAAGAGTTTCAATCTCTCCGCAGCCTCTCCAACATTTATTATTTTGTGTTTTTTTGATTAATGCCAGCCTTGTCGGAGTGAGATGGAATCTCATAGTAGTTTTAATTTGCAATTATCTAATGCAAGCCTTTCTTTTGAGGTGCCTTTTTTTTTTTTTTCTGGGTAGACTCAAACCTCCAACTTTTCAGTCAGCAGTCCAGGGTGTTAACTGTTTGCATCACCCAGGGACTTCGGGATGCACTAAATGTTCAGTGATCATGAAGGTACCACAGGACTGGGCAACATTTCGTTCTGTTATACTTTAGGTCGCCATGAGTTGGAGCCAACTCAATGGCAGCTTACAACAAAAACAACAACAATCCTTGTCTTACTTCCAGGCTCCTTCTCCTGTACCTGATGTGCTTGATATACATCTACTCCTCACTTATCGACTATCTCATTATCTGACATTTCACATTTACCACAATAATGAAAAATTTACTGACTATTTTGCGCATTAACAATGTACGTCTGGCAGTAATGAACGCCGAGGTGTGAGGCTAGAGTAATGCTGGCTGTGACGGTTAAGGTTATGTGTCAACCTGGCTGGACCATGAGCCTCAGTGGTTTGGCAGTTATGTAATGATGTAGCCATCCTCCATTTTGTGATCTGATGTGGTCATCCTTCATTTTTGTATGACATAGATTTTTACATAATGGCCTGGTCTTTGGAAATGTACTATGTGGGTAAGTGAGGAGTGGGTGTTTATTTTATATTTATGATCTTATGAAACATATTTTATGTGTATGCATTTTATGTAAACAGTATTGCGTTAAAGACCTAATTCTTTCCTCCCCCTCAGCATATTGTTTTTAAAGATGTATCTAGGTTGCTGTAGGTATATTAAGGCTGTTGTTTTTAATTGGTATATCCACCACATTGATCCAGCTTGCAGCAATGGATGCCTAGATTGCATCTGAACCTCCTCCTTCCCCTTCTCCCCTGACTCAAGCAGCACTGCAGTGAAGATCCTCACCTCTCTTTATAAACGTGCCTGAGAAATTCTCTTGGATCTATGTACAAGAAGAAATATTGGGGAATGGCATATATGCATCCTTAACTGGACTAAATAGACTTTCAGTTTCTACTCTTAAAGGGTCCTGCACTCTTCATGTTCTGTGGCTCACTAGATTGGGTGACTACCGGCATATAATAATGACCGCTGTATTTTTCTAACCACAAACTGAGCACAGGGGCTGACAAGAGGATAGAATCTGACATTGGAATTGTACCAGGGATATCTGATACTCTATGCATGATGCAAACTGGCCACTTTACAAGTGAGATGTAGTCACTCAAAATGGCCACCAAATACCACACCTCCTCCCCACACCCCAGGTGTGTGGGTGCTATACTAGCCACTGATGAGCCTTGCCATTTCCCAAAAGCTATGGTCTCTGGAACTCCATGCATTTTCATTTGTGTTTCCCTTTTACCTGGAACACTCTCACGCCTTTTATCTTCCCTCCCTCCCTCCATCACCGCCCGAAAACAAAAACAATAGCCAAGAATAGGATAAAAGGCAACTCAGCCTCAGGGCTGGGCACAGAGCAGGGAGTGGTGGGGACAGTGGTGAACTGTAGACCATGTGCCCCATTTAAAGGCAGCAATCGCTTTTCTGCATCGACTAGTAGATCCCATGTGTAAATGCCAACTCAGTAGATAGAGCCAGATCTTCTGATTTTTCAAGAGAAGCCAGAAATCTAGATTTTTCTGTGAATCCTCCCAACTCAAAAAGGCTAGCAAATATTTAAAAATGTTTTAAAATTGAGGTAAAATTTACCATTTAAACCATTTTAAAGCATAGAGTTCAGTGGCTCCAGTACATTCAACATGGTGTCCAACCAGCACCACTATCTCGTTTCAGAACGTTGGCATCACCCTTAAGAAGAAAGCCTGTACCCATTAAGCACTCACCCCCATCCCTGCCCCACTGTTCCCCCAGCCTCTGGCAACCATCAGTCTGCTTTCTGTCTCTCTGGATTTGCTTTTTCTGGGCATTTCATGTAAATGAAATCATACAATATGTAGCCTTTTGTGAATAGCTTCTTTTCCTTAGCATGTTTTCAAGCCTTATCCATGTTGTAGCACCTATCAGCATTTCATTCCTTTTTGTGACTGAATAATATTCCATTATATGGATATACCACATTTTGTTTATCTGTTTATCATTGATGGACATTTGGATAAGAAAAAAAATTTTTTTTTTTTTAAGCACTTTGCCAGCTAAACCAAACATGGGGAATGGATTCAGCCCACTGGTCTCCAGTTTATGAACTCTGAGTTGGAGCCCCAGGTCAGAACTAGACCTAAGTGTTGACCTTTTGCACGCAGAAGTCAAGCATTCCTGATACCTCATTTGTGTCTCTTCAGGGCAGGGTCGGTGTTCAAGCTAACATACACTGAGCAAACCTTCAGCCTCTCCTTAAACAGTCCCTGTGTCAGAGCCCCCACTCAGACTTGTTAATGTTGTGAGGAAGAACATAGGGGCCTAGCTGACATTACCTCTCTCAATTTCCCATCTTCTAGGACCATCATTCTGTCAGAGGAGAAAAGGTTTACCTTACAGGGGGTGCTCCCTACCTGTGCCCTTGGCTCCCCCGGATAGCTCCAGCTTCCTGCCGACAGCCCAGCCCTGCAAGCTGAGGAAGAGGTGGAGCCTGGAGAAAGGGGTCCTTGATGCCTGCTTAGGCTCCACCACACAAAATGAAGATTGCTTTTACTCTGACCCTTGTGAGTTTGAGAAAGCCCTCGATAGCCGGGAATGTCCAAACCATTATATGGCTTTAGACAATAGCCACGGGTGTCCAGGAATTCTTTATAACATCGATTTTTAAATGAGAAAAGTATAATAACTTTAAATATTCCTGTTCTAAATCAGAGCATCTAGGGGTCCAGCTCGTCCAACCATTAATTCCCAAATCACTAGTAGGGCTTACCAGAATTGGCTGCATCCACCTGTGAGCGTCTGGGCTTTCTAAAGCTAGAAGCCCACCTCCCCTCCATCCTTCTGCAGTAGAGAGAAGGAGTTAGGATGGTCAGGTTCTGGAGTCAGACAATCGTGGGGCCAAGCTTGGACTTACTATGTGACCATGTACGAGCTGCCTAATGTTATGAAGCCTCAGGTCCCTCACCTGTAAGATGATGATCTTATCCCATTACCCACCTTATGAGGCCCCGTGAAGATAACACCACTGCCGTCAAGTGACTTCTGACTCATATCAACTCTCTAGGACAGAGAACTGCCCCACAGGGTTTCCAAAGCTATAATCTTTATGAAAACAGGCTGTCACGTCTTTCTCCCGTGGAGCAGCTGGTGGGTTCAAACTGCCGACTTTTCAGTTCTCAGCTGAGTGCTTAACCATTGTGCCACCAGGGCTTCTTGCTACAAAGATTAGGTAAGCTAATAGTTGTGAAGCCCTCCGGCCAGTGCCTGGCACATGAAAAGAATTCAGTATGTGGGAATTTCAAAAAGCACTTCAGGAGATTCTAGGATGTAGGCGAGTCCAGAGAAATACAATAATCAATGAATATTTACTTGAGCCTACCATGTGCCAGCCACTGTGCCAGGTGTCACATGCCATGGGCTGCATCCTGCTTACATTGCTGGAGGCTTCCTGGGTGACTCCAGGATCTAGGGAGGGGGCCGAGAGCGGAGGACTGGCTCTGACGGGCTGTGTATTGGTGTTTCCTCTCCAGATGTCAGTGTGAGAGGTAATTTTTAAATGTTTATTTGCCAAACATTTACTGAGTTGCAAATATTGGAATCCACTATGGCTAGTTTGGACAGAAAAGGGATTTATCAAACTATATTAAATAATGCACAGAGTCACTGGGAGAGCAAGGACAACAGGCTAGGCTTCCAGGAGAAACCCACAGAACCGGCTCGGTTGGGGGAAATTATCGCTGCTCGAGCAGTTGGCATTGAGTGGGATGCCAGGACACTGACTTCGCTGCAACTACTGTCCCTTCTGTGCTTGGAACTTGACCTTGTAACTACTGCCACTTTAAAAGCTGGGCCACAAATTACAAGTCCTGAGCCTGTTTTCTCATGTGGTTCACTTCTGAATTAGGGATTCCCAGGGCAGTGTTTGATTGGCAGAGCCCAGTTTACATGTCTGTGTCCTAGCTGCAAGGGAGCCTGGGAAGTGAGCTCTGAAATATACACTGGGGAGGCAGAACTCATAGAGGGAAATTCCCCAAATGAAAAACTCTTTAAGTTTCCCTACTCAGAGCATCATTTAGGGGATGTGGGGGCAATAAAAGCTTATCAGGCCCAGTTTCAAAGGCACTGCTATCTAGTGGGGGTAGACAGATATACACATAAGTAACACTGGAGGAGGACTAGGGGCTTATAGAGGCATAGACCATCTGTCCACCCGCTGCACTTTTATATCTTGTACTAGTAGCCTCATTTAGAGGTCCTTAGGTGGCTCAAATGGTTTGCGCTCAACTACTAACATAAAGGTTGGTGGTTTCAATTCACTCAGAGGCAACCCAGAAGAAAGGTCTGGTGACCTGCTTCCGTGAAGATCACAGCCAAGAAAATCCTGTGGAGCAGTGTAGCAGTTCTACTCTGTAACACATGGAGTCCCCATGAGTTGGAATTAACTCAATAGCAACGGATTTTTTTTTTTTAGTGGCCTGGTTGGTTTGAGAGAGAGTAAAGTTGAGACCTTCTTCCCAGTAGTGATGTGGGACGGTGGAAAGGGCAGGGACAGTCACCTTGGGGTCAAGTTCCAACTCTTCCACTGACCACACATATATTTTGGATTTCTTAACTTCTCTGAGTTTCAGTTTCTTCACATGTGAACGGTGACACTAGCACCTTCCACAGAAGGGCTAGTGTTCACGTTAAAGATAATGCATATAAACTGCCTGGTATAATAGATGTCCAATAATTTTTTTAATTTATAGTTGGAGTCCTTGGGTGGTGCAAACATTTAACAAACTCAGCTGCTAACTAAAAGGTTGGAGGTTCAAGTCCACCCAGAAGCACCTTGGAAGAAAGGCTTGAAAAATCAGCCATTGAAAACCCTGTGGAGCCCACGTGGGATCTGACGCACGTGGGATCCGCATGAGCTGGAACTGACTTGATGGCAACTGGTTGCTTATTTTATAGTTATTGGAGTGAGTGTTGTGAGAAAGGTTCTCTCTGTGGAGGCTTAAATGCAAAGCTTTCAAGCGATGAGGGGAGGCTTTAAGAGAGCAAGAAGAGTCCAGGACCTTTTAGCCTTAGGGATTCTGGGAAGTGTTACTCTTTGCTGACGGCAGAATCCTTTGGGCTAACAGGACAAGCTCTTATTTGTCAAGCTCCAACTTCAAGACAGCCCTCTCCCCACAACAAAGAAGCAACTCCCTTTCCCAAGAGAGTGTCCCAGGTACTTTCCCTAGAATTTTTCTTAGAATTTCTACTTAAACAGAGAACAGTGAAGCTGGGAGGGGGACTTGGGAAGGTGAGCACATTGGCTGCTCCAGGGAGGGGTCCACATCTCCATCCTGCAGCTTGGGATGCCCTGCCAAGGACCTCGGCTCCCTGGGTGGGAACAGGAGGTGAGGGAGTGACGTCATCCAGAGTGGGCAGTATCTCTCATGGTCAGGTTCTGGGGAAAGCCTTCTGGGGTGTGGTGACATGCACGATGCAGGGTTAGAGTAGGCAGAGGCCACACTCAGCCTTCCTCTCTGGTCCCCTCTGTGTTCCTATAATGTATCAGCCAAAAGGCTTGGTGCTCTCTTGGCTTGTGTAATGCTGATGGCTGCCTGGAGGACTCCACAAAGGTAGGGCAGGGACCTGGACACATTTCAAGAGGCCTATAGCTGGGGCATCTGAATCTTAAACTGCTTGCTTCTTCCCTGGGGAAATGAGTCAACCTACCCACTCTTTCTCTGAGCTTCCACCTGTTTCTCTAGAACTTGAGCCAGACGTGTGCCAGGGTCATTTCCAGGGGAAACGATGGGGTGGGGTGGGGGGAGGGGGGAAGGCGGGGAGCATTTTGGTGTAGTAGAAAGAACGGAAAAACTTTGAAGTCAGGCAGACTTGCTTTTGATCTCTGACTCCTATCTTTGCCGTGACTTTGCATAAGTAGCTTGCTGTTCTCATCTGTAAGATGGATGCAATATGTACCCCACAGGGTTACTGTAAGATAAAATGTGATAATGTATGTACCTGGCAGAATTCCTGCCTCAGAGTAGGCTTGAGAGCCATTTATATCCGAATCCAGTCTCTCTTTGTCTTCTTTCTCTCTCTTCCTCTCCCCTACCTCCCTTCCTCCTTCCCTCCCTCTCTCTCTCAGAAACGTAACAGCTGCAAAATACTCTACCTGAGTCAATCCCCAATAGAAAAGCACTGACATAGAAAGAGAGACTTTAAACACTCGGAAAAAAGAAGGAAATAACAGATAGATAAACTTAATGAATGATACAAATGACCCATGTCATGAGACTCTAGAGGGGAAAGACTGCTCGAGAAAGGGTTGGGAAGGTCTAAAAAGATGTAGTTTTGACCATTTGATTCCAAATAATTCATTGAGGATTAAAAGAACAAAAACGGTGTTCAAAGGCATCAGTCTTAAAAGGGCGGGTTCAAGAGAGGGAAGAAAAGACACTAAAGTGGCTAAGAGTTTCTCTGTTACAAGTAACAGAAAACCCGTTTCAAGCTAGATTAAACCAAAAGGGAATTTATTGACAAGTCTAGGGTATCTTGCTTCAGGTATGGCTTGATCAAGGAGCTCAAATGATGTCATGGGACCCAGTTTCTCTCCATCTCTCCACTCCCTCTTCCTTGTGCTGGTTCCATTCTCACACAGGGTGCTCTCCTCTCATGATAGCCAGATGGCAGCAGCAGTTACAAATTCATATACGCTCATGTTCAAGTCCCACAGGAAATGGAGCACAGCTTGCCCCACAATCCTGGCAAATATTTCATTGGCTGGATTCAGTCAGGTGGCCATTCTTGAACTAATCACTCTGGTCAGGGAATGTAATGCTTTGATTGGCCAGGTCTGTATCACATGCCCCCTCTCGGGAGTGGGGGGAGGGTCAAGTCAACACTGCCTTCCATGGACTGTGAGTGGGGTAAGGGTGGCTCCCCCAGAAGGAAACCAAGCGCCATTACTGTAAGAAGATAGAATGGATACTGGAGGGTCAAAAAGAGCAAAAGTCCACTTTGGTGGGTGTGAGTAGACACTGTCAGGAAACCAGAAGGCCAAAGGAGCTAAGTCTTTCTTAAAGTCAAGGATAACATAGAGATATTTTCATGAAATTTTTAGCAAAAAGAAAATGGAGACTAAAAGACCTTCTGCTTGGGGTAAAATGGTGTGTTTTTAAAATATCTCCAAGTTTTTGTTTTTTGAACTTTTACTATTTGTTTCAGTCTTATCACACTGGGGTCAGAGAAGGTAGCCTGTACACTCTTTGCTATCTGGAATTTACTAAAGTTTTATTTGTGACTTGGCATGTGATTAATTTTGTAAATGTTACAGACCCTTGACAAAAAGATATAGTGTTTATTTGCAGGATATAATTTCAATATCGACTAAGCCAGCTATTAATGATATCATTTGTATTTCTTATTGCTTTATTAAGTTTGCCTTCTTGATCTTAAAACATAGATTGAGAGTAGTATGCTGAAGCCTCCCACTAACATTATGTTTCTGTCAATTTCTCCTCATTCTTCTGAGAGTTTATGCTCAATATATTTCAGTGCTATGTTTCATTAAAGTTCATGAACCAGGCTATGACTTCATATTGATCATAACTTTCATCAATACCAAATGACTCTCTTCGCCCTCTTTCATGCATTTTGCCTTGAATTTTACACTGTCCGATATCCATACTGCCTTTCTCTTTCTTTTGGTTTCCATTTTCCTGATATATTTATGCTTTGAGTCCAACAGAGCTTGGGGAAGATGGCATCATGTCTGTCAGTGAAGGAGAGAAGAGAATTCTTCATCTCCTCTTTGGCTTCTGTCTCTTTTTGAACTCATGAGGAAAGTACAAGCATAGAATGGAAGCATGAGATGAGTGGAAAAGTTACCAGCACTCACTTGGCTGCATTAAAGGAATTCAGTGCTCCTGGCTGAACAGAGAGCTCATGGCCCCAGCGACACTTGCAGGGGAGGCCACTGAGCCACTGTCTCTGCCTTTGAGAAATCTCAGGGTAGCAAGTGTTCCTGAAGATGGATGAAGGGTGTACACCTTCCACTTTTCAAAAGGGAAAAGTATGTGGCTTCAGAAACTACAGATCAGCACACTTTTCTCCATGTACAATGTGAAGATGGATTATTACATACGTGATTTGTACCTAGAAAAGGAAGTGGGGATCATTGGGACCCAGCATGGGATCACTACAAACAAATCTTGTCAAATAACATGATTTCTCCCTTTGACAGCTCTACAACACTTGAGTAAGTTATTTTTAAACTTCATTTTAAAAATCAAAATAACACACAGAGTAGAAAAAATAATATAATGAACCTAGGGTATCCATGCCCCAGCTTCAACAATCTTCAACTCATGGCAAAGTTGTTTCACTCCCAACCACATCCTCTCCTGCTACCCATGATTATTTTAAAGCAAATTCTAGACACTACATAATTTCATTTGTAAATATTGCATTGTGACTAAAAAAAAAAAGAAACCAACAAGCAACAACAACAAAAACACATAACCACACTGCCATTATCAAACCTGTATTAGTTGTCTATTGCTGTATGACAAGTTACCACAAAACTTAGTGGTTGAAATTGATGGTTAAATCTAGAGACTTGATCAGATTCAGGTTCAATTTCTTTTCTTTGACTTATGGTAAAATTCTCGTACTAGTCATGGGTCCAATAGGGACTCAGAAACCACACTCGGTATATCAGCAGAGGTAACAACTACAGAGAGACCCTCGTGGTGCAATACAAAAAGTTAAGCACTTGGCTACTAACTAAAAAGCTGGCAGGGTGAACCCACCCAGCAGGTGGCTTTGAGTCAAAATCGACTTCACAGCATCTGACAACAACAACAACTACTATTACTACAGACACCATCCCTAGGCATGGGGGACACGGGGAAGAGATTGGGGTGACAGAATCTAGAACTGTGGAGCTGGGGCTCAGATTTTTCTTTATTATTATTTGCAATTTTTTTAAAGTTTGTGCTTTAAGTGGAAGTTTGCAAATCAAGTCAGACTCTCATACAAAAACTTGTACACATCTTGCTATGTAACTCTAGCTGCCCTCCCCCTAATGAGACAGCACACTCCTCCTCTCCACCCTGTATTCCCCCGTGTCCATTCAGCCAACTCCTGTCCCTCTCTGACTTCTCGTCTTGCCTCCAGACAGGAGTTGCCCACAAAGTCTCATGTGTCTTACATGAGCCAAGAAATTCACTCCTCATCAGTATCATCTTCTGTCTTATAGTCCAGTGTAATCCCTGTTTGAAGATTTGGTTTCGGGAATGGTTCCAGTCTTAGGCTAACAGATGGTCCAGGGGCCATGACCTCTGGGGTGCCTCCAGTCTCAGTCAGACCGTTAAAATCTGGTGGGGTTCAGACTTTCGAGGCAGCGGCAGCTGGCTGCTGTTGATCCCTCTAAGGGTACACGATGAATGGTCAGTGTTGGAGAAATGGTGACAGAATCCAGTATGCAAGTAGGAAGGCGAAGTCCCTTTTCCCTTCTCTTGCCTTCCAGTCTCCCCTTGGCGTCCTTATTAGGAGAGCCTAACACGTAGCCAACTAGCAAAGGAGAAAGATGTTTTGCAGAGTGCAGCCTCAGCATCTCAAAGGAGGGAAGGTGGCTTGGAGTTGACAGATGACAGCTGAATAGCCTGCACCTATCTTCTTAAGTAGCCTTGTGTACCTCTATCGGGGGTATACAATGTTTGGATGATTCTCTCTTTCTCTTTTTTTTTGGAGTTATATATATATATATATATAATATATGTAGATATATTTATATATACATATATAGAAACTTTCTATTTTAGAGCAGGTTTAGGTTTACAGAGAAAAATTGTGCAGAAAGTATAGTGAGTTCCCACTTACCCCATCCTCCCCCTGCGCACTGTTTCTTCCATTGTTTCTGGCATTCCTGTGGGACATTTGTTACAATTGATGAACCAATGTTCATAGATTATTATTAACTAAAGGAGCCCTGGTGGTGCAAAAAGTTAAGCGCTCAGCTTCTAACTGAAAGGTTGGTGGCAGTTCAAACCCATCTAACAGCTCTGCAGGAGAAAGACCTGATGACCTGCTCCTTTAAAGATTACAGCCTAGAAAACCCTATGGGGCAGTTGTACTTTGTCACATGGGGTCGCTATGAATTGAAATGGACTCGGTGGCCCCTAACAACAAGAACGACAGCATTATTAACAAAAGTTAGTAATTTACATTAGGGTTCACCCTTTGTATTGTACAGTCCTATGGGTTTTGAAGAAGACATAATACCATGTGTCTACCATGGTGGTTCTCCTTTGATGTGCTATCAGCCATTGATGTTGACTACCTTAATCCATGAATTCACTTCAGATTACAAAATCAGCTAAGTATTCAACAAGATATGTCATGGTATCCCTGTGGACAAAATAGAGAAGAGATGAAATAATACTTGGGTGGAGCAGTATTTAGATGAACATACACAGTATTGATGAATGGTTTAATGTCCACCCAGAGGAAGATTTCTGGGGGTTGGGGTTTTGTCCTTGGTCTTGCACTCTTTAGCATGTTTATCAATGATTTGAATGAAGACAAAGAGTACATAGGGGTCATTCAAAGGTATTTGTGGAAGGCAGGTTTGCTGAATATTTTTCACTTCATTGCACTCACAGAAATGAATATTTGTATACTTCACTGGGAAATCCGAGAGACTGCTCACAGCCTGGGTTAACTGGCCTGGAATCTGCCTGTCTCAGGTCTTACCTGTCTGCTCCAAGGGCTGAGGAGATCAATATCTGGGGCACACCCAAAATCTGTTTACAGTTTATCAGTTGGGAAGCTCCAGTCTAAAGAGGTAGACATGGCCAGAATTCTACCTCAAGTAACAGCCAAGCAGTCCCATGAGACCCCCAAGGGCAAATGGAAAGTGAAATTACCACTTTATTATTTGCTGGGTTGATGCCTGGATTCCCTGTGAAGGGCTATCTGATAATCTGGGCTGGACTATATGGTTTAAGTTTAAGGTTTAAGCAAGGTGGAGAGGGAGTGTTCCCTCCCTCTAAATTCAGACCCATGAGTCTACCATGATGATTCTGGGTGGTAAAAATGCTTAACGTGCCTGGCTGCTAACCAAAAGGCTTGAGGTTCAAATCTACCCAGCTCTAGGGAGAAGAGCCTGGCAATCTACTTCTGAAAAATAAGCCACTGGAAACCCTATGGAACACAGTTCTACTCTGACACACATGAGGTCACCATGAACTGGAGTTGACTTGACTGCAACTGGTTAACTGGTAGACCCAAACCCAGGCAGTTGCCTGAAACCAGAAACAAAATGTGCCCAAGTTCTAGAAATTTAGTCCCTTCCCAAGCAGGAGAGAGCTATAGCTTCTTGTTTCTCTAGCATAGATGAGGGGAGAGGAGAGCTCCAAAGACAGCAAGAAATTCTGGCCTTCTCCTTAATGGGGCTGGGGTGGGGGCAAGTAGTCGGGGAGGCCCTAGGCTGACTCATTGATGTGATGGTATGGATTAAAAAAGAAGAGAAAAGAGATAATTCATCATAAGTAACATTTTACTATGCACAGTGACCCTGGTCACAGGACGTGTGGCTCACCATTGCTTGGAATCTGCATTCTGATTATCAGCTTCTCCTCTTTGGATGTATATGAGGGAATGAATTAATGATCAATTGCTGCGTAACAAGCTAGCCAGATTTAACAGCCTAAAACAACACACATGTATTATCTCACAGTTTCTGAGGGTTAGTCTGGGTAGTTCTGGCTCACGGTCACTCACTAACTGGTAAGCAAGATGTCACCTTGGGCTGCCATCCTCTGAGGCTTGACAGAGTCTGGAGGATTCACTCCCAAACTCACTCATATGATTGTTGGCAGAAGGCTTTGGTTCCTTGCTGTGTGGGTTTGTCCATGGAATGGCTCGTGAAATGGCTTTCTTTCCCCAGAGTGAGTGATCTTGAGAGAGAGTATACTTCGAGTAGAATCTTATGACATACTGTCACTTCTGTATTCTACTGGTCACATAGACCCATCCTGGTATAACGTGGGGGGAACTACACAAGCTTGTAGATACCAGGAGGCAGGGATCACTGGGGGGGTCTTTTTGGGCCCTAAGGGAGGGGTATTGTCTCCCAATGGGGAGACAATACCCCTCCCTTAGGGCCCAAAAAGGATCCAACAGGCCCATCAAATTGGCATAAAACAGGGTTGTGGGAGGGATGATGATTTCATCTCATGATGGAATCCACATCTAAAAAGATCTTGATTGGCTTGAGTGATGGACAAATCCTAACAAGAAGAAATTTAACAGAAAGAGTGAGGAGATCCATTTCCTTAAAAGAAGCACCTACAGCAGTACTAAGTAGGAAGAGAAGTAAATCTTCAGTAGCAAATAGGAAAATGACTTAGGGTTTGAGCTGAAAGTAGGGTCATTATGAATCAATAGTGTGAGGTAGCTACCAAAACTGCTGCCATGTCTGGGCTTGGGACAATAGAAGAATAGGGAGGGGAGAGTTCTATTCCACTCCAGGCTGGTCTGCTACCATGGGAGTGTTGAGTTCCATTGGATGCTAGGATGTAGATAAACTGGAACATATTCAAAGGTGGAGGCCTAGGATGGCCAGGAGACAGGAAACATCATCTTAAGGAACGAGAGGGGGCGCATGAGGTATGTAGCCTGGAGAAGACACAGTATTTGGGGATACTAGAACTGCTTCAGTTATTAAGAGAGATTCAGCTTGTTCCTTCTGCCTATTAAGTCCCGGAGATGGAAGACAGAAAGGTGGAATAAAAGGAAGTATTGCTGAATAATTGAAGCCATTCTAGGATGGAAAGACTTGCCCAGGGAAGCCGTGAGCATCTAGTAATTAGATGTGTGTTGTGAGCTGAGGCTGGGAAGTTGTGTAGACAGTGCACACATTGTATAGGGAATTAGGTAAGGTGACTTCTATGCTTCCCCTTTGATCCTGATTTTTTATTCTCTCAAGGCTCTTCCTGAGGGTAGAGGAACTCAGAGAAGATCCAGCCTCACAGCCCTGAAAGGAGGAGGACCCCTGGATTTGGAGGGGAATTTGAGGGTAAGAGGCGGGAAGGGATCTTAATCTAGAAGGAGCATGACCAGGGAAAGACAGTCATACTTAGGGCTTCCCTTCCCTAGGCATAGACCTCTCCCTTGGCCCACGTTATTCTGTGGGCTCTACCCTGCTGGGAGCGAAAGCTTTCACCCATACTCCCATCAAGACGTGGAACAACCTATCTTGGTCAATGTCTTGTCACCAACCTCCGATGGATACCCCTGATCTTTATGCCCTCCAAAAGCTTCTCTGAGGCCTGAGCCTAGCCTGAGAGTGTCCCTCACTGGCTGGGTCACAAGAAGAGGACAGTAGGCTGGAGATTAGGTTGTGAAAACCCATGGTGTAAAGATGGGCTTTGTGTTGCTGTTGGCAGTCCTGTCCCTCCCGGTGAAAGAATGACATGACCTGAGGGGTACTTGTGCTTGGCCTTTGGTAGAAGGAGAAAGACCCTCTTCCCCCTCGAAGTTAGTCAGATTTGCCCTTCCTTTTGGCAGTGAAGTGACTCTTGCCATCTACAGCAGATGCCATGGTGTCTGTGCTGCTGCTCACTCCTCACTTTCTACCTCTTATCATCCTTATATATTTGATGGGCCTGTGATCATGCCTGTCTTAATAAGCTACAGGCATTTGCTATAGATCCAGGAAGCATTTCCCAAGTGTCTTAATCATCTAGTACTGCTATAACAGAAATACCACAAGTGGATGGCTTTAACAAAGAGAAGTTTATTTTCTCACAATCCAGTAGGCTAGAAGTCTGAATTCAGGGCATCAGTTCCAGGGGAAGGCTTTCTCTCTCTGTCGGGTCTGGAGGAAGGTTCCGTTGGTCTGGGAGCATCTCAGCGCAGGAACCTCAGGTCCAAAGGATGTGCTCTGCTCCCATCATTGCTTTTTTGGTGGCATGAGGTCCCTAACTCTCTGCTTGCTTCCTTTTCCTTTTATCTCTTAAGAGATAAAAGTTGGTGCAAGCCACACCCCAGGGAAAATCCCTTTACCTTGGATCAGGTATGTGGCCTGGGCAAGGGTGTTACATTCCACCCTAATTCTCTTTAGCCACAGGCAGAGATTATGATTTATAATACATAGGAAAATCACAAAATGGAGAACAACCACACATGGCCTAACCAAGTTGACACATATTTTGGGGGGACACAATTCAATCCATTACACCAAGACTCCCCCCAGTCCATGTTGCTTGATGATGCTAGTGGGTTCTCCTGTTACTCTCTCAATCACTCGACTTGCAAGGCTGCTGTTGGGGCTTCCTCTTTGCATTGGCTGGAGAGAAGAGGATGACATGAAACATTGAGAAAACACCATTTATTCATGCATTTATGTATCCATTGCCAGTCATCCATCCAACCATTCATCACCCATGAATTCATTCATCACCCAGGTATTCCCTGCTTTTTGAAAGTCCGCTTTATGCCACTTCACTTTTACAAAAGATGTATATTAGTACCTGTCTTTGCTAACCGAAAGAAACCCAAAGAGGATTTTTGCTTTTACACAAAAAGGTGAAAAAGGGAAACAGTGTTCAGCATCTGTTTTGCATCGAGCAGTAAAAGAGGCAGCACACCCCTGAGCAGCAAGAGTGGCATCGCCGAGCTCCTTCCCCAGGAGCTACACTCAGCATCTCAACATTAAGCCGCCATAGCTTTGAATTATGGTGTTTCTGAAACTACACAGTACATACGTTATTTCTACTTTATATAGGCTGTGTATTTATCATATCATTCCTGCTTTTACTATATGCTAGTGTTATTTTATGTTTTATGTGTTATTTGGTATGATTTGGTAGATTATTTTTTGGGTCTAGGAATGCTCACGAAATTTTCCCTATAAATTAATGGTAATTGCTTCTTTGCTTTATGCCATTTTGGCTTATGAAAGTTTTCATAAGAACGCTTTATTTTCAGCTAGTAGGGGAAACCTGTATCTACGAATCCATTCATCAATCATTCATACATCTGTGCATCCACTCATCCATTTATCCATCCATCCATCATCCAGATATCCATTCTCCCATCCATCCACCCATCCGTCCACCCGTGCGTCCGTCCATCCATCCATCTGTTTATCATCCAGGTATCCATTCATCTAATCATCCATTCATATGTCATCTATGAATCTATACTCTCTCCACCCAATTATCCATCTAGTCAAACACCCATTTATCCATCATCCATCATCTATCATTTCCATCTGTGGAGGACACTATGATGCAATGCCCATATTCCCCTGCAATGAAGGACTTGTTGCCCCACCTGCTAGGAGCACTGGTGGCAAACAGCCTTTAGCTGTCAGCTGCTTCAGGAATTACAGCAGCTACAGAGAGCTTTCTTGCCCAAGGTCCCCAGGGCAGCCCACATCCAATACTGATGGATGTGGGAGTATAAAGGCCTGACCATTTTGGCCCATCAGGACAACTCTGGAGGGCCATTCTTGCTCCAGAACTCCCTGTGGTGTCAACCAAGGCTGTTGCTAAGCCTGTGTTAAAACTTCTCCCTTTGCCCAATCCTCTTCCTTTCCCTCCCTGCCACAGGCGTTGACCTCAAGGGCACCCTTTTAAACATCCTCCACCCTTAACTCCGGCTCAGAGTCTGCTTGGTGAGAAACTCAACCTGTGACTGTGGCACCATCCTTTCGTCCATAAATGCATTCATCCAATAAACAAACATGTGCCTTAGGCTTACTATATATATAAGAGTTGGGCACTACAGGGGACACAAATATGAATCAAACACGGGTTTTGCCCTCAAGAAGCTTGCAGTCGAATAGGAGTGATTAGACCTTTCCATCAATAGCTCAAGGAAGACAGAACAGGGAGCAGATAACTCAGGCTGAGGGGATCAGGGAAGGCTTCATGGAGGAGGTAGTACCTGAGATATGTCATGAAGGATGGGGGCTGGGAAATAGAATTTGGTTACATAGAATTGGAATGAAAAGGGCTGTGTAATAAAACAGCCTGTGCCAAGGCATAAAAAAAAAAAAAAAACATGCGGAGTGCAAAATGAGAATCCTCTACCTGAAGGGAAGAGGCAGGTGTGACAGCTGGGAACAGCTGGACCTTGGATGACCTCAAGAAAACCACTTCCTCTGCTCCCTGCCATCCCCTTCCCACACAGAGCCTTTCCTTCACTCCCAACTTTTCCTCCCACCTGCCTCCCCGCTCTGTCCCCACAGGAAGCATGGCTTGGTCACCAGCCAAAACCTTGCAGTCTGGCCACAGTCGGGGGGGGGGGGGGCGGACTGAAGGCCACAGCAGAGAGGAAGACAGGATGCTTCCCTGGCTGCAGAGAGGAGGAGGCAATGCATGCTTGGCAGGCTTTTTCATCCAAGGCTGCTTGCTCCCCAGAAGGCTGCTTCCTCCACCTCACTTTTGGATTAATAAGAAACCAGATGGGCCCAGCTGGTTGGTGAGAGTCATGTGCTAACAAGGCCAAGGTTGCAGCATGACCCCTGGAAGCTTTATATGCAGAAAGTCTGTTCACAGATCTCTGACCCAGGCACAGATGGTAGGAACCTTGACCTTGGATGGGTATGCAGCCCCTGGCCCCTGCCATTGACAGAGCTCCCACCCTGACCACAGACTGAGCCCAGTGGCTGGCTGCAGAATGATCCCCAAACCCCAATCAATCAATTAATCAACCATCTGACAGCTCTGTATGGAAGAACTTGCAGAGCTGCTGAGTGTTATTCCAGGACTCGGGGGGGGGGGGCGGGGGGGTGCAAAGGCATCGCTTCTGGGATTCTGCACTGTCCAAACCAAAAAAACCCCAAACCCACTGCTGTGGAGGTGATTCTAACTCATAGCAACCCTATAGGACAGAATAGAGCTGCCCCATACATAAAAATCTTTACGGAAGCAGACTGCCACATCTTTCTTCTGTGGAGCGGCTGATGGGTTTGAATTGCCGACCTTTCAGTTAGCAGCCTAGCGCTTTAACCACTGTGCCACCATGGCTCCTCTGCACTGTACACGGATGGCATATTCAGGGCTGCTGGTTTCTGGTCACTGTAGGAAGGAATTTCTGTAATGTAAAGGCTTCTCTTTCAGGCAGTGAGCTGCCACCAGAGGAAGCGTATAGTAGGTAGGTACTGGACAATCTGTCAGTGATTCGGAAAGCATATTCTTGTGCAGCTAGGTCCTGTGTGACCTAGGGCCAATGACGTGCCTTCTTAGATAATCAGTTTCCTCATCTGTACAATGGGGATAAGGAAACAAGCCCTTCATGGCCTTCTAGTGAGTGCTCAATGACAGTGTACATGTGAAGCTCTGAGCACATGTGAGTGCTCAATACACTGTAACAAAAGAAAAAACAAACAAACAAACCATTGCTGTCCAGGCAATTCCAACTCATAGCGACCCTATAGTACAGAGTAGAACTGCCCCATAAAGTTTCCAAAGCTTACAGAAGTAGACTACGACATCTTTTTGCCATGGAGTGGCTGGTGGGTTTGAACTGCCAACCTTTCGGTTAGCAGCTGAGCACTTTAACACTGCACCACCAGGGCTCTTTCAATACACTGTAGATATTTTTGTTACTGTTCTAAGATCATCCACAAAAGAGGGGCTGTTGAGATTTTTGTTTAGACATTTGAAAAGGGTCACAATGAGTCCTGCCCCTCTTGCAGGCAGCCATGGCTAGGGGATCATCACCTGGTGACCTAGATAAAGGGGCAGTCACAGACTGTTCCTATTATGCTCTCCTGACAACCATGTGGCCCCTTGGACTTTCCTCCTGGGAAGTGAGAGTGGCTGGGAGCCTCTCCATCCATAGGGAATACCAGGCAACACTTTACTTCGCTTGTGCCTCAGGCAGGATTAATGCCATTCTGCAGCCTCAGCGAGAATCTGGGCTGCCTCTACTGGTTGCCATGGCAACCCCTGCAGGGAGGAGCAGGGTGGGCCCGACTTGGGGATGGGAAGCCTGAGTTTCCAAGGCAGTACTGTACTGTTAGGATCCCCGGTGAGGGAGGAGACAGGGTGCTCAGGGGCCAGCCCAGCCTCTGTGAGAACAAGGACCCCTGCACCCAGAGATGCTGAGGACATCTTCTACCTCGTGCCCGGCTGGGGTCCTCTAGCTGCCTGGCTCTTGCCCTTTACAGAGGTGCTCATCAGGAGCCTCGCTGTGACCTGTTCTTCACCCTGGGCCCCTGCTCCCCTCTCAGACCTCACAATGATTTCCCTGGGTCCCCCACAGCAACTCTACCCCCTGCCCCACAGCTCCCCTGACCCCCCAGGAAGCAGAGCTGTCACTGTCATCCCAGAAGGAGCCTGTGCACCCGCCCCCTGAAGCCAATAAAGGCTTCATGGTAGACAGATGACCACCAAGGTTCTCTGTGGCACACTGGTAGGAGAGGTGTTTGGGGGCACACAGCCAGCTCAGCACTCTTAACATCACCCCACATAGGTGGGTTTGGGGTGACTTTTACTTTCTTCTTTGTATTATTCTGTACTTTCTCAATCATTTAAAGTAAACATGTCTACTTTTAGAATAAGGAGCCCTGGTGACGTAGTGGTTGAGCGCTCAGCTGATAACTGAAAGGTCAGTGATTTGAACCCAGTAGCTGCTCCGCAGTCTGCTTCTGTAAAGATCACAGCCTTGGAAACCCTATGGGGCAGTTCTGCTCTGTCTTATAGAGTTGTTATGAGTCAGAATTGACTCGATGGCAACAGGTTTTACTCTCAGAATAATTTTTTAAGAAGCTACTAAAAGACCCCTGTGCCCCAGGCTTGGACTGCTTCTATTTTGCCTACCTTACAATCACCTCTAGGTCAGGTAAGGGACCAGCATTGATGGCAGGTCTGAGCACAGAGCCATCACTCCTTCCAAGAGTAGGGAGGAGGCAGAAGGTAATAGAGACCATGAGCTTTAGAGTCAGGCAGTTTTGGGTTTGAGTCCAGGCTTCACTGTTTACCTTCCGTGTGACCTTAGGAGAGTTATTTAACCTTTCTGTGCCTCAGTTTTCTCATCTGTAAAACATAGCTCATAATACCTATCTCAAAGTGTTCTTGTGAAAATTAAATGCGTTAATTTATTTCCTGTGCTTAACACAATGTCTGACACAGTAAGAACTTTGTAAAAGGTGTCCTCTATTTACAAGGGGGTAAAGAAAGGGTTCTTTTATAAAGACAAATATATAAAGGCCTGTGTGAAAATCTCCATTCAGATACTTGCCCTTAGCCTTGAGATTTGACTTAAAGGGCCTGTTCTTGGCAGATGTCACCGATCAGTCTTCCTCCCCCATTGCCTGCCGATGGATGATGTTCTCCTCAGGCTGCGATGGTGGGTGTGGATGGAATTGGATTGTGACAGAGCATCTCTGTGGTGACTCTGCTGGCACCTGCCACTGCACCCTGCCAACCGGACCCACACCTCCGTGAGGAGACAGTGTTGGTGACAGGGATGAGTTGGGGATGGCTGTGAACCTCCATGTGCACTTTGAATTCCAAATGATAGGGAGGAACGGAAAACAGCACTTGAAGAAATAATGGCTGAAAGTTTTCCGAATTTGATGAAAACTATATACCCACACCTTTAAGCAGTGCAGTGAATTCCAAATAGAATACAAGCACACACACACACACACACACACACACTCATGTCAGGGCATATCAGAATCAGATTTCTGAAAACTAGTGATAAAGAGAAAATCTTAAAAGAATTCAGAGAGTAACAACAAAGGGACACAGATAAAATTGTCATAGATTTCTCATAGGAACTATGTAAGTCAGAAGGTAATGGAAACTCTATCGACTGAGAATTACATATCCACTGAAAATATCCTTCCAAAAGGAAGACAAAATAAAATATTTTTCAGACATACAAAACCTGAGACCTGCACAAAAAGAAAGGAAGTTCTTCAGATAGAGAACGCTATTAGATGAAAAATTGTATTTACATATTTTACATAAAAATTGTATTCACACAAAGTGGCAGAAATGATAAAATATGGGTAAATATAAGGGATTTAAAATATCATTTTAAAATTTCTTTAAGAGATAATTTGTATTGTGAAGTTTATAATATATAGAAGTGAAGTGTATGATTAATAGTTTAAAGGCCAGAAAGGGAAAATGGAAGAAGTGTTTAAGCTTTATTCAACAAGTTAAAGACGCCTATTTTAAACTTTGGAACAAACACTAAAAATAAAATGAAGATGTATAGCTAATAAGCCAATAAAGATAAAATGGAATACAAAAAAAAAAAAAAATCCAAAAGAAAGCAAGTAAAGAGGAAAAAGGAACAAAGAATGGATGAGACAAATAGAAAACAATTATCAAAACAGTAAACTGAAACCAAACATGTCAGTGATTACAATTAAATCTAAATGGTCTAGACATTTACATTAAAAAGGCAGAGATTGTCAAATTAAATATACTCTATAAAAAACTCATTTTAAATATAAAGACACAGACAGCTTAAAAGTAAAAGATGGGAAAAGATATACCATACATTACTCATAAGAATGTTAGCAAGGCTGTATTAATATTAGAAAAAGTAGCTATCAGAACAAAGAATATCACCAGGGACAAAGAGGAACATTTTTCAATGACAAAGGTTTAAGTTCATAAAGAATACATAATTTAAATGTGTATGTACACAATAATAGAGCTTCAAAATACATGAATCAAAACTAATAGAACTAAAAGGAGAAACGGAGATTTCAACATTCTTCTGTCAGTAGCTGACAGAACAGGTAAATGGAAAATCAGTAAAGATACAGACTTGAACAACACTGTCAACAAACTTGACTGAGTAGACCTTTATAGAACACTTTACCCAACAACAGCAGAATCTACATTATTTTCAAGTTCACATGCAACATCCACCAAGATATAATAGGCCATAAAACAAGACTCAATAAATTTAAAATGACTGAAATTATACAGAGTATGTTCTCTGACCAAAACAGGATTAAATAAGGAAACAATAGCAGAAATGTATCTTAAAAATTCCCCAAATAATTAGAAAGCAAATAGTTCATGGGTCAGAGAAGAAACAAGAGAAATTATAAACTACTTTGAACTGAATGAAAATGAAAACACAGCATAATAAAATTTGTGAGATGAAGTGGAAGCTTAAAGGGAAATTTAGAGCTTTAAATACTAATATTAGAAAAGAAAAAAAATCCACCAATCAATTATCTAAGCTTCTCTCTTAAACAGCTAGAAAAAGAAGAGTCCATTTAACTCAAAGTAAATAGAAGAAATGAAATAATAAAAATCAGAGCACAAATCAATGAAGTAGAAAACACATAACAGAGAAAACCAATGAAACCAAAAGATTGTTATTTGATAAAAATCAATAAAATTGATAAACCTCAAGCTAAAGTGATGAAGAAAAAACAAAAACAAAAAACCTAAAGAAAAATTACCAGTATAAGGAATGAAAGAGCTATCACTACAGATTCTACAGACATTAAAAGTGTAATACGAAAACAACAACAACATTAACCAAACACTGAAGTCATTCTAATTGAAATCAGGATGACAGAAGGATCAGTGTGGTTATTTAACACTGTTTTGGAAATTCTTGCTAATTAAATATGCATGAATAAGGATTAGATAATATAAAGGAGGAAATGAAATTCTTATTTTATATATATATATAACATAATAAGGATGAATCATGAACAACTTCATGCTAGTAAATTTGACAACCCAGATGAAATGAGCAAAGTCCTTGAAGGACACAAACTACCAAAGCTCATGCAAGAAGAGATAGATAACTTGAATAGCCCCATAGCTATTAAAGAAAGTAATTTTTAATTTAAAACCTTCCCACAGAGAGAACTCCAAGTTTAGTAAGCGTCTCTGAGTAAGTCAGACAAACATTTAAGTAAGAAATAACACCAATCCTATATAATTAGTTTCAGAATTTGGGGATTGAAGGGCTCCAGAGGGATAAGCTATGCTTACTACATATATACCTTTGGAGTCCCTGGGTGGTGCAATGGGTAATGCACTTGGCTGCTAACCAAAAGGTTGGAGGTTCAAGTCCACACATAAAAGAAGAAAGGCCTGGTGACCTACTTCAGAAAAATCAGCCGTTGAAAACCCTATGGAACACAGTTCTACTCTGAAACGCATGGGGCCACCATGAGTCAGAATTACTTAACGGCAACTTTTTTGTTGTTGTTTTGAACATATACTTTTATGAAGGAGATATGATTGTGGGGAAAGAACCCACTACCACTCCCAGATGAAGGTATTAATATTAGTGGCCAATGTATAGCAACTCAGTTTTCAAGAGAGAGGAAAGCTCTCCTGCTGTCCTGAGACATTGGGGTTCAACCCAGGAAATCTGGAGCCAGAAGTCTTTGCCCAAGACTTCCAAAGAGAAGATTCCCATGGCCACTTGATCTTCCCTTATTGATTTCCTGAGGGAAGAGAGGCCTGGTTGAAACAGAGGGCTCCTTGCCCTCTCCTCCCACTTGTCCTCCAGCCCCAGGGACAGCCTCATAAAAATGGAACAAGAAAGATTCTCTCTGTCCTCCAGGCTTGGGGAGGGGTCAGGAAGGGTCTGGGGGCTACAGCCCATACCCAGGGGCACCAGTCAGCTCAGACTTCATCTTCTGATGTCCTCTTGCCCTGAGACAATGCTGAAGTGTTCATGAGGCAGTTGTGGGCACCATGATCTCCACACCAGCAGGATCTCCCCTCTTTTCCCTTGGCATCAACTGCTTGAAACAGAGTGGACGATCACACAGACCGTTGTAGGCCATGATGGGGTGGGCAGTAGGAAGTCTCCGGAGGATTGGAAGTGGCCACTTACGTGCTTAAGAGCTTTTAAGCAGCTTACAAGCTGGGTGTCTCTGTGCCAGTCATTTAATTTGCCTAAATCTCAGTTTTCTTCTTCTGTAAAGTGGGGATGACATCAATCCCATTTTGTGCCATTGTTGGAAGATTGGGCAGCAAGATACACATAAAGGAGTAAAACAGTGCCTGAAATCTAGCAGGCACCTGACAAATGCTAGTCCTCTCCCTCTCTGGACATCAGTTTCCCCACTGGGAAAGTGAAAGTGTAGGGCTTGGTGGACTTTGTGGCCCCATCCAATGGGAACAGTCTCAGTGTTAATAAAAGGAAAGGAGTGCTAAAGTTAAGACGTTAGGAACATTACTCCAAAATGAAGATAAAGTATCTCAGAAATTGTGTTGTAAATCATTGCTGAAATAGGATTCCATTTATAAAAATTCAATCTGAGTGCAATTTTCTCAGGAACACACACTTACTGTACAGAGTAAGGTCAACCTGTGAGTAGCACTCTCTCTTCCAGGCTGTCTCCTGCATCTTAGCCCAGGGGGCTGGGGCAGCTTTGGAGGATTGTCCAAGGATGACTGTCATAAGCCCCACCATACAAGAGCTCACTATCCTCACTGCCACTGATTGGATGAGATCTGTGGAAGCCTGGGGACTCCAAGGTGGTGTCTCAGGGCCTGGGGCGACCCCTACTCTCATTTTACCTTGACCTGTTCTTTCCTTCTCGAGGCTTCTGAGGAAGGTTTGGTTTGTACAAAAGGCTTTGCATCTGAAAAAGTATGATAGCCCTAGGGATAAGTGACCTCACAAACACGCCCTCTACCCCCACCTCTGACATTCCAAAACCCATGGGCCTGCACAGGAACACAGGAGTTGAGAACCAGGGGGCATCTTTTGGTCATCATGGCTCCCATTGGAAAAAAAAAAAAAGATCAACACTTGCTGGGCACCTGAAATAGACATATTTGTTTAAGAAGAACACTGTAGCGCATTCTCAACGAAGAAAACTTGGAAAACAGAAAATGACTAATAAATAAAATGTACAGGCAATTCCATTGGGGTCAGCCAATGGCTGGCAATTTCAGGAAGCATCATTCCATTTCTCACTCTCTCTCTCTTTGTCCCTGTATCTCTCTCTCAGTAAACCCATCTTTTAATTTGGGCCTCAGTCTTGCCCTTGGTTCTCTTCTCCTTTCAGAGGGAGAGAGAGAGCGCCAACTTACAGATGAGAAAAAATGTTCTTGATTTCCTCTTTTGCTTGGGTGGAAGCCACTGTTAGTGTCTCAGAGTAGGGGCAGGTAGACCTTGTGAATTCCTCATTGTGTACAGCCATGGTCTAAGAAAGCCATCATCCTTGTAGAGAGTTAAATAGCCCAGAAGATATTTGTTTTTTACACTTTAGCGTGAATGAGGGACTAAGTCCCTATGATTGGGAGGAATCTGCTCCCACAATTGGAAAATGCATTCAGGCAAAGCGATGCAGGGGTAAGTGGATATGAATGGGAACTTCCATAGGCAACCTCTAGGGCAGGCGGAGGGGGTATGGGTGGTGGTATAGACAGCATCTGTTGAAGGACTACATCTGTTCCACCCACCACTGTATACTCAGCCCTATGCCCAGCACTGGGCACATAGCTGGCACTCAGGAAATATTTGTGGAGTGGACTGAACGACTGGAGGGGTGTCTTCAGATGACTTTGGCTCCCAGAGCAGAGAATGCTAGAACTCAGCGAGCCCTAAGAGAACCTCACATCCAGCATTTCCAAGGCTGTATGATGCACCTTGAGAAAATGGTCCCATGGACAATAAGTTTGGGACTTACGGTTTATTATCGTCCCCTCTGGAGAAGCACAATCCACATTAATGGAGTACACGTTCTGAGAAGTCCTGCGATAAATAAACACTTGACTCAGTGCTCCTCAACCACTGAAATTTTTCTCCCTTTTAACCCACTTTGGGAGTTTGGCTTGTCCAAGCCCCTCACTGTCCAGATGGAAGATTGAGGAGGTCCAAAGAGGAGAGGGGACTTGCCCAAGGCCTGGCACCCAGTATGCTGACTCTCATCCAGCACACTGCTCTGTGGCAGAATCCATTCTTTGCCTTGCTCTGTCCCGCCTCCTGGCCTCCACCCGCTCTGTAACAGCATCAGCAGTGCCCTGAATTCTGGGGTGGGGCAGAGGGTAAGTGTGGACCCCCTCAAATCCTCACTCACCTTCCAGCCCACCACATCTGGGGCCTGGATTCTCCCAAGTGGTTTGGGGGCTAAATTCGCTTCACTGGAAGAGATGGGTCAGATTCACCCTAGAGAAGGGGCAGGTTAGAGCCAGAGGGGGCAGGAGGCTTGAACCAGGCCTGGAAATTTCCGACATGTTTACTAGGCGCTTAGGCCGAGCCTCAATTTATTTACATTGAACATGTCAGTGACCATCTGCTCTTAAACTGAACGGAAAATTATCCTTCTCATGCTGTGACGGCAGCTCTCTCGGATGTTTTTAATAAAAAAATCTATCATTTTAATGCAGACAGCTCAGCTAATAGAAATGATCTGTGCCATTAGTAATTTTCCCACAAATACTATGCAAACTAGCAGAGAGGCTGGGGTGGCCTTGCCACCTGGAGAGGTTCCTCCCTGGGCCTGGGGCACAGTGGGATGGCCCAGCACCTGTGGGAGGCACAGGTGAGTCTGAGAGGGGGAGGATCCCTGGAACTCCCACAAAGACCAGTGACAGACAGACAGACAGACAGACAGAGCGCCAACTGCTCCTGGCAAGGCCTTCACCCCGGATGTGTGGAGTGTCAGAGCAGGAGAAGGCAATAGAAGTGATGTTTCCCCCCGAGGGCTTAGAGTGCAAGAGGCTCTGACGGTGTGCATACATGGAAGCTTAGTAATATTCATGATTATTTCTTGCCTTTTCCCCAGCTTCTGCCACATCCCCGGCAAACCAGAAACCACTGACCACATCAGTCAAACCCTCTGCATGGCCCTGCAGGAGAAGCAGCTGGAGGGTCTCAATCAGGGGTTGCAGATTCAAATGCCTTTGGGGCCAGACAGGTAACATAAATGTGTAGAGCTTCCGGAACTACAAAAAAAAAAAAAAAAAAAAAAAAAAGTGGGCCTTGGGGAAGCTGAAAGGTGTATTTCTAGTCTAAAATTATTTGAATTAAAAAAATTTTTTTTAGGTTGGGAAAATGAAATATGTTGCAGGTTGGATTTAGCTGTGGGTCATCAGTTTGAGACCCTGGGTCTAACCCAAGAATCCCTATCCCTCCTGCCACCACTTGCCCCCATCACTATGGCTGTAGCTGTGGTCCCCAGGGGAGGACTGGGTGGTTCCCATGCTCTCCCAGGCTGGTAAGCCCAGCTGTTGGAGGAAAGGCTGTGCTTTGTAGCTGACATTGGAAGCAGAGGGCCCCTGGCATTGTGTGATCAGCCAGCCGTGCACTGTGCCGTCTGTGTTCCTGTGTTTGCTCCTCTCCTGCAAACCTTCTGCTCATGGCCATAATCCATTTTCCTGCTGGGGTCTCTGCCTTTTCTTTACCAATGAATAGGATAAAAGAATACACACAGTAAGCTGCATCCCTTGTATGGCATCTGTAATAAGTACCACCTTCCGTCTGTCAGTTTGTCATACTGTGGTGGCTTGTATGTTGCTATGATTCTGGAAGCAATGCCACTGGTATTTCAAATATCAGCAGGGCCACGTATGGTGGACTGGTTTCAGTGGAGCTTCCAGACTAAAACAGACTAGGAAGAAAGGCCTGGTAATCTACTTCTGAAAATTAGACAGTGAAAACCCTGTGGATCACAATAGAATATTGTGCTGGAAGATGAGGCCCCTAGGTTGGAAGGTGCTCAGAATATATATGGCCACAACAACAGACTTGAGCATGCCAACAGTTCCTAAGATGGTACATGACTGGGCAATGTTTTGTACTGTTGTACATGGGGCCACCATTGAGTTGGAGCCAACTTGACAGCGGCTAACAACAACGATGATAAGTACACAGGACTGACTGCTTTCCTTCCCCATCTGATTGTATGTTCCTAGTGGACAGGCCTCAGGGACTGATTAACCAGAAGCAAGGTATGCACAGGCTTAATTGTGCTTACTTACAAATCTGTAGTGCACGATTTTACATGGATTTCACCACATCTTTGTAATCTGCCCCTGGGACAGGGACTATGTCTTATTCACCTTTACAGCCTCAGGTTCCATCTCAGCCTTGGATTAGGGTGGGGATGGGGGCTAGGAGACCGGAGTTCCAGTCTTGAATCTGCAAACAACCAGCCATGTTGCCTTGGGGAAATCATTCATCCTTTCTGAATCCATGCCCAGCCTTCTTGGCCTCCCTGCTGTCCCATGATGGCACCTGAGGCACCTCTCTGAGCCCCTAGGGTTCCCAGGACATGGGTTGGAGACTGTTGGTGGGGGCACAGGGTGCTCACTGAGGGACTTTAATAAGCTCTGGGGCTTGGGTGAGAGCGCCCCCCTAGCTGACAGTTCACACGGGTCTGCCTGTGGAATCCAGGGCCCGCATATTGGACGCTGCCATAGACAGGTAGGTCTGGGCTCCAGGAGAGGGGTCAGGAGGGATGCTTGTCTCAACTGAGAAGGCCAGAAACGGAAGAGGAGGCCCACGTTTCTTCTTAAACACCTCACTATGTCCTCCCATAAACTGACACTGGACTGTCTTCATGGATGGGGGCAGGGATGTCAAGGCCCTGAAGCCAGGCCCCAGGCTTGCTCCCTCCCTGCCCAGGTCATCACATGGACCCCTCCTATTCCAGCTCTGCCAGTCCCGCAGACTTCTCACTTCCAGGCAGCTCTGGAGGGACAGGGACGGCCAGGAGAGAAGGGAGGCACCCCACCCCTATGGCCCCCTCCCATCTTCCCAATCACATCAACAGTTTCTCTAAGCATTGTTTTCAGTGCCATTAATACTCATAAGTGACTTTTCTATTGTGTTTGCAATTTTCCAGCGGACAGACAGGCCCGAACTCCCTGTCTTAATAGGATACAAAGCTCACCAACTCAGATCTTATTAGCAAATCTCTACTAGATGCCATAGCCCTTCTGGGCAGCCTGATAGGCGAGCTTTCCACCATGGGTGACAGCCGGAGCAGGTCTGAATCCAACATGACTTTGCAATTCCCACTGCAGTGACAGACCCATAAGCCCGGGGAGGAGCCTGGGCTGGGGGTGGATCAGGCTGAGCTGGGAGTCCTATTAAGGGGTGAAACTGAGCCTCTGGGTCACCAGGGCAGAGGGGTTGGTAGTGGGTGGACCGCCTCACCTCCCAGGAGGGCATGTCTCATTGATTTCATCTCTCAGTCACTCACACTCCATTAGTCAGCAAGCATTTAGTGAGCCAGGCCCTGGTCTGGGGGCTGGAATATGGGTGTGACCGCGACCTCCTTCCTCTCTCCAGAGTCCCTCTGTGTAGTTGGGATGTAGCTGCGCTTACAATTGCCCAATGGAAGGTGCTACCAAGAGGGAGACCCAAGGTGCTCTGGACCCCAGAGTCAGGCAGCTAAACCAGACAGGACGTAGAAACAGTGGGGCACAGGGGAGCAAAAGATAAGAAATGTGTGGGTGGGGAGCTTAGAGGTTGGGAGTCATTCCCAGCTCTACCTGAACTTGAAAAAGTTACTTTCTAGCACTTACTAGCTGTGTGACCTTGGCCAAGCCTCTCTACCTTTTTGTATCAGCTTTCCCCATTTATAAAATGGGGGTAATAATAGAACCTTCCTCCCAGGGATGATTAAACAGCGCCTGACACATAGGAAGCGTTATATAAGTGGCCTATTAGGCTGCCTGGATGGCACAAATGATTAAACACTCAGCTATTGAAGTTTGAGTCCATCCAGAGACACCTCAAAAGAAAGCCCTAGCTATGTGTTTGCAAAAGGTCACAGCCATTGAAAACCCTACGGAAGCATAGTTCTACTTGAACACACATGGGGTCACCGTGAGTTAGAATTGACAACTGGTTATTTTTACTACTATTATTTATGTGAGGAGTTCCAAGGTTCTTCCAGCTTTAACGCCCTTCATCTGAGCCTCAGTTTCTGTACTGTGGGGACCAGGCCACGTATGCATGAAGCTGCCTGTTCCATCTAGGCACACACAGGCCTCGTTAGCCCCCTGGCTTCTTGTTGTGAGCATTTGGTGGGCAGATGAGGGGGGAGAGGGGCTTTGTGGCTCCAATTTGAAACTCATCAGCCACTGGGGTACCCTTGGTGTGGGACGAGGCTTGCAAGGGTGGAGGGGTAAATCCACGTTCTGGAAGAAGAGTGATCAAAACTTGATCTGGCCTCAGTTTTCCAATCTGTGGCCTCAGGGAGTTGGAGTAGACGACTTGAAGTGGGTCTTTTTGAGTTTGAAATTCCATGACCTCAGGTACAAGGCCCAGACCTGCCCTCCAGGTGCTTGAGGGGAAGCTGGGAGGATGAAACTGGCATAGATCAGGTATACTCCAATACTCCTTGTCATGATGAAGCCACCAACTACAGGGCCCCATGGGTAAGGGATGGCAGGCGCCATGAGAAGGGAGACCCCTGAGGGCAGATACAATCGGGGAGGGCTCCCTGGAAGGGGTGTGACTTGACCTGAGCTGAGCTTCTAGGATGGGTAGGATATGGAGAGGGAAAAAGAAGAGGATCCAGGTGGTGGGCACAGTAGGGCCCCAGGTGTGGCTGAGGGCTGGAGGATAGACAGTGAGTGAATTGGAAGAGCAAAGCTGTGGAAAACCCACAGGCCTCAGGAGGCCATAAGCCAGCAGTCTGCCATTTGTTTTGTTGGCTCATTGTTTCAATAAAAAAATACGTAAACCTTTAAGTGGCACATATGGCTTTTTGTTTCCTCTTCACAGTCCTCACCATCCCTTATCACACCACGCCAGGCCCAGTTCACACTCTTTGGCTATTTGCTTGGCCCCTGTAGGCATGTGAGTTTGTGACCCCTGCTAGACAGAACCTTAACCCAGGTGAGGGCTGGACCCTAAGTCTTAAAGGCTCTGAAAACACCCTGAGAGTCTGGGTCTGAGGGGCTGTGTTATCCTGGGGCTCAAGGCTCCTGGGCTGGCCGAGGAGATGGGAGAATCCAGTCTCCAGTAAGGGAGCTGTGACTGATTCTCAGGCCCACTTTGGCAAAATGCTTGAGCTCCCCTCTTTAAAACCAAAAAATCTTTACAGAAAGGAGCCCTGGTGGTGCAGTACTTGAGGTGCTTGGCTGCTAACCAAAAGGTTGGTTTTCAAACCTACCACCTGTGCCGTGGGAGAAAGATGTGGCAGTCTGCTTCCTTAGAGATTACAGCCTTGGAAACCCTGTTGGGCAGTTCTACTCTGCCCTATAAGGTCTCTATGAGTCAAAATTAACTCAATGGCAAAGAGTTTTGGCTTTAATCTATGCAGAAACAGATTGCCACATCTTTCTCCTGTAGAGTGGCCGGTAGGTTTGAACTGCTGACCTTTTGGTCAGCAGCCCAGCTCTTAACCACTGTGCCACCAGGGCTCCTCTCCCCTCCTTATGGAGGGGGAGTTGCTGCTGACGGGGGCTAAGTTCACATTCTGGGCTTCGCAGTCCAAGTGATCAGGAGCCACTCTGCTCATACCAGAGCCTGAGTCTGCCCCCGACGTCCTCTCTGCAGGTTACAGCGGTGTCACTGGAAGTTGCCAGCCGTCTCCAAATGCCTGGAGGTAAAGAATGTGGCTAATAATATACCTGTGAGAAGTGACAAGTTCTCTGAACTCCCTAGATTGTTTTTAAGGCTAAGGATTTTTTTTCACCTACAATCTCTCTGTGTTCTCCAGAGCAGCTGAAGTTTGGATGTTTTATAGTCAGGGGTCCCAGGGAGGGCAATTTTGGATTTTCCGGTGTAGCTGGGGTTTGCTAGGGGAGACGGCAAGCTGAAGAGGAGGGCCAGCAGACTGTTAGAGGGACATCGTGACGTGGTTGCTGGGGACACGGGTTTTCTGAGTCACAGACACCTGGGTTGGAACTCTGCCTTAGCTGTTGGGTAGCAGTGTGGCTTGAGCAAGCCCCATAACCTCTGTGAGTCACCCATCAGGTGGCTGTGGGGGCTCAGAGAGATGAGGCATATAAAATGCTCGGCACTGAGGCTGCTGCATGGTGTTGTTATTTGTTGCCGACAAGTTGATTCCAACTCATGGCGGCTCCATGTGCACAAAGTAGAACTGCTCCACAGGGTTTTCAAGGCTGTGGTCTTTCATAAGCAGATCGCCAGGCCTATCTTCTGAGGTGCCTCTGTGGTTGGTTCAAACCACCAGCCTTTTGGCTAGTAGTCAAGCACTTAAGTGTTTGTACTATCCTGGAACTCCTTTGCCATATAAAAACCAAACCCAAATAGGCCCTAAATAAAGGAGAGCTATAATTATCATTGGAGTCCCTGCGTAGTGCAACAGTTAGAAGCCTGGCTGCTAATTGAAAGGTTGGTGGTTCGACTCCACCCAGAGATGCCCTGGAAGAAAGCCCCATTGATCTGCTTCTGAAAGACCAGTCATTGAAAACCTATGGGGCAAAGTTCTGCTCTGACACACACGAGGTCGCCATGAGTTGGAATTGGCTGGATGGCAAGTGGTGTAGATAATTATGATTACTGTTATTTTGGGGCTAGCCTTGTGGGGCCCTCAGCTGGTGGATGTCTGAGCTCTTCCATCTTTGGGAGAGTAGGTGGAGCATGGATGCTCTTCCCTTTGACCTCAGGCTGGGCAAACCAAAGGATGTTAAGGAGTAGACTTTGAGCCATTATCGAGCCTGACAGCTGAGAAATGCAGCCTCCGTGGAGAACCACATCAGACTGGCAGTTCCCAGCAGCAACACAGGGACTTCTCTCAGGGGTCAAGGGTCAGGGGCCAGAGTCCTGAAGCACCAAGCATGTCACAGCTGGCAGGAGCCTTGGGACTCATTCAGGGCAACCCCATCATTTCTTTTTCATCATTTGTATTAGTTTTCTACTACTGATGTAACAAATTACCACAGATTTGGTGGCTTAAAATTACATAATTTTTTTTCCCAAAGGTCCCAAATCAGCATTACTGGCCCAGAATCAAGGTGTTGGCAGTGCCACACTCCCTCTGAAGCCTCTAGGGAGGAATCCGTTCCTTGCCTCTTCCAGCTTCAGGTGGCTGCCCACATTCCCTGGCTTGTGGCTCCATCACTCCAGTTCTGCCTCTGTGGCTAAATTGTCATCTCATCTTCTGTCTGTGTCAAATCTCCCTCTGCCTCCTTCTTATAAGGATACATGTGATTGCATTTAAGGCCACAAGGATAATCCAGGATAATCATCCCATCTCAAGATTTTTAATTTATTATATCTGCAAAGCCCTTTTTTGCCATATAAAGAAACACAGATTCCAAGGACTAGAACATGGATATCTTTTGGGGGAAAGCATGATTCAACCTACCACACCATTAAAGAACATTTTTTGAGATACTTTTAGACTTAGGGAAGAGTTGCAAAAATAATACAAAGAGTTCCTGTATACCCTTCATCCAGTTCCACATTCTGTTAAAATCTTACATAATCATAGAACGTTTATCAAAATTAAGAAATTAATCTTGGTACAATGCTACAATACCATTAGCTTAAGTTCAGAACTTATTTGGATTCCACGAGCTTTTCCACTAATGTCCCTTTTCTGTTCCAAGATCCAGTCCAAGAACCCACATTGTATTTCATTGTCCTGTCTCTTTCATCTCTTCTAATCTGTGGCAGTTCCTCAGTCTCTTCTTGTCTTCTAAGGCCTTGACACTTCTGAAGTAGACTGTGCAGTTATACTGTGGCATACTCTCCAATCTGGGCTTTTGTCTGATGCATTCTCATGGTTAGATTCTGGTTGTGTGTTATTGGGAAGGGTACCAGCGGTAACATGTCTTCCTCAGTGCATCCCATTAGGGATACGTGGTGTTGATGTGATGACTAGTGATGTCAACCTTTATCACTTGATTAAGGTGGTGTCTGCCAGCATCCTCCACTGTAAACTTACTACTTTCCCCTTTGGAATTGCTCATCACTTGGGGGGAGATACTGTGAGGCTACGCACCTATCCTGTTTCTGCTTAAACTTTTGTGCACCGATTTTAGCAATCATCATGGATCTTGTCTGTGGCAATTATTATGGTGTTCTATTTCCCTCATTCCTCCTTCCACAGAATTCTGTGAAATTCTTTTGTATGGAAGAGCTGTTTCTTCTCCCCTATTTATTTATTCAGGTATTTATTTATGGCAGTATGTTGTTGTTGTTAGGTGCCATTGAGTTGGTTCTGACTCATAGCAACCCTATGAACAACAGAACAAAACACTGCCTGGTCCTGTGCTATCCTCACACTTGTTGCTATGCGCCTAAGCCCCTTGTTGCAGCCACTGTGTTAGTCCATGCCATTGAAGGCCTTCCTCTTTTTCCCTGACCCTCTACTTTACCAAGCATGATGTCCTTCTCCAGGGACTGATCCCTCCCGACAACATGTCCAAAGTATGTGAGACACAGTCGTGCCCTACTTGCTTCCAAGGAGCATTCTTTTTTCTTTTTAATAATTTTTATTGTGCTTTAAATGAAAGTTTACAAATCAAGTCAGTCTCTTACACAAAAACCGATATACACCTTGCTACACACTCCCAGTTACTCTCCCCCTAATAAGACAGCCTGCTCTCTCCCTCCACTCTCTCTCTTCATGTCCATTTCGTCAGCTTCTAACTCCCTCCACCCTCTCATCTCCCCTTCAGGCAGGAGATGCCAACATAGTCTCAAGTGTCCACCTGATCCAAGAACCCCAAGGAACATTCTTGTTGTAATTATTCCAAGACAAATTTGTTCATTCTTTTGGCAGTCCATGGTATATTCAATAGTCTTCACGAATAACACAATTCAAAGGCGTCAATTCTTCTTTATTCATTGTCCAGCTTTCGCATACATATGAGGCAATTGAAAACACTGTGTCTTGGGTCAGGTTCATCTTAGTCCTCAAGGTGACGTCTTTGCTTTTTAACACTTTAAAGAGATCTCTTGCGGCCAATTTGTCCAATGCATCCTTTGATTTCTTGACTGCTGCTTCCATGGGTGTTGCTTGTTGATACAAGCAAAATGAAATCCTTGACGATCTCAGTCTTTTCTCTGTTTATCATGATGATGCTTACTGGTCCAGTTGTGAGGATTTTTGTTTTCTTTATGTTGAGGTGTAATCCATACTGAAGGCTGCGGTCTTTGATCTTCATCAGTAAGTGCTTCACGTCCTCTTCACTTTCAGTCAGCAAGGTTGTGTCATCTGCATAATGCAGGTTGTTAATGAGTCTTCCTCCAGTCCTGATGCCCTGTTCTTCTGCATATAGTCCAGCTTCTCGTATTATTTGCTCAGCATACAGATTGAATAAAAAAAAAAAAAACCACTGCCATCGAGTCAATCGAATAGGTATGGTGGAAGGATACAACCCTGATGCACACCTTTCTTGACTTTAAACCATGCAGTATCCCCTTGTTCTGTTCAAACGACTATCTCTTGATCCATGTACAGATTCCTCATGAACACAATTAAGTGTTCCAGAACTCCCATTCTCTGCAATGTATATGTCAGTATAAACTCACTGATATTTATTTTATTCTTTGGGTTATGGTCCAATACTATTGTTATTTATTTTGTTGCTCAGGTTGTTCCAACCTTGGCCATGGGGAACTTTTTTAGGTTGACTCTTAATGCCCTTTCGATATGCCTCTATCCTTTCTGGGTTTCTTTCTTTGTTTCTTTTTGGTTTTCTTCCTTTCTTCCTTCCTTCCTGCCTGCCTGCCTCCCTCCCTCCCTCCCTTCCTCCCCCCTCTCTCCCCCTCCCCTCTTTCCCCCTCCCCACTCTAAGGGTGAGTGCTACAGCCCCCAGAATTGGTTGGAGGAGTAAAACCTGATGAAGTAGGGGTAGGGTGGGACCTATGAGAGCTGGCCAGCTCTCTTTCCAGGAAAGCCCCGATTTTATGCATTTTATTAAATAGAGGGAATTTTGTTAAATGTATAACTGTAGGTGAGTTAACAGGTACAAAATTGTGAGCCTTTGCCTATAAGCATATTTATAGATAAGAATAAAAAGACCCTCTATGAGACCATACGCCCTCTAGTTCGGTTTGCAAATAGGATCCCTGGGTTTTCATCCTGTCATGCCTGGGGTGCTATGGGTCCTGGGATTCAGAGACTTCTGTCTGCTTCCTTGAGCCCCCCTCCCCTCCCTCTCTGCCCTCTTAGTCCATGGGAAGGTGAGCAGTCAGTAATAGCTTCCTTCCCCAACTACAGAAAAAAGCCTGATGTATTAATGACCACACTTAACGCACCTTAGTTTTAATCCCTGTTTTAAACATGGCACAATTGCTTTTATAATAAAGTCTGATATTTTCCACAATGGGGTGCTGAGGGTCTGTACTTTCCATTCAAGCACTTACTTAAAAAAGAATGAAATAAAAATCAGCCTTTGTTATACTAGAAATTCACAGATTTGAGTCAGTTTCCAGCCTATTAAAAGACTCTGCCTCCCCTCCCTTCCTCCACACCCTCTTCTGCCTCACTCTCATTCTACAAGCATTCTTGAGTACCTACTATATGCCAGACCCTGGGGCCAAGGATGAGTGAGGCATATCACTCTCCTCCGGGAGGGAGGTGTGACCTCCTCAGTGGGATAGGCTGAAGATAAATAAGCTAGACCTGGACGCTGAAAGGAGTTTCTGGGTGGCAAAAATGGTTAAAGTGCTCGGCTGTTAACCAAAATGTTGGAGGTTGGAGTCCATGAGGAGGTGCCTCAGAAGAAAGGCCTGGCCATCTACTTCTGAAAGATCACAGCCATAGTCAGGGGGCCCCTAGATGGCAGCTAACAATGACAACAACATGGACTTAGAGGGAGTTCCTGTGTGGCGCGAATGGTCAATGTGCTCAGCTGCTCAGAGGTTTGAGTCCAACCAGAGGCACCTTGGAAGAAAGCCCTGGAGATATACTTCCTAAAAATCAGCCATCGGAAGCCCTACGGAACACAGTTCTACTCTGACACATGTGGGGTCGCCATGAGTTGGAATCAATTCGACAGCAACTAGTTTAGGTCCTGTAAACCAGGTAATGGGAAAAATGTTTTTCAAAGTGTGGGTTCCTAAGATGAGCTCAGGTGATCACAGACCCGGCATCAAATCACACTGAACCATGAATGAGATTTACTCCCTTTTGAAATATTTTTCAATCCTGATCCTGTCAGGAGAAAGTCTCCAGTGGGGGCTGGCATGTCTTTTACCCTCTTCTAACCTTTGTTGATTTCCCATTTTAACAAAGCGAGTCAAGCTCAGGATCAGAGCCTTCCCAGGCCACCAAAAAAACAAAACAAAACAAAACAAACCCGTTGCCATGGAGTCAATTCCGACTCATATAGTGACCCTATAGGACAGGGTAGAACTGCCCCATAGGGTTTCCAAGGAGCAGCTGGTGGATTTGAACTGCCAACCTTTTGGTTAGCAGTTGAGCTCTTAACTACTGAGCCACCAGAGCCCCTCCCAGGCCACCGTGGGCTTTAACGCCATTGCCTTACTGCTAACTATGCTTAACCTTATGGTTACGTTGCATTTGTGGAAAGTGATCCTGGGTTTCCAACTCAGGAGAGAGAAATGTTGCCTTTTAAAAAAACTTTTAATAGACTTTATTGGATTGATTGGAATGTAAAAGTCAGAAACAAATAAGAAGGATCATATGTCGCTATGATTCGCAATTGACCCAATAGCAATAGGTGGATATGGGCAAAATATTGAACCATGCAGGAAGCATCAAAAGAAGATGGAAAGAATACACAGAGTCACTGTACCAAAAATAATTTGTCTAGCTTCAACCATTTCAGGAGGTAGCATATGATCCAGAACTGATGGTATTGAAGGAAGAAGTCCAAGCTGCACTGAAGGCATTGGCAAAAAATAAGCCTGCAGGAAGTGACAAAATACCAATTGAGATGTTTCAACAAACGGAAGCAACGCTGGAAGTGCTCACTTGCCTGTGCCAAGAAATTTGGAAGACAGCTACCTGGCCAACTGACTGGAAGAGATCCATATGTGTGCTTGTTTCAAAGAAAGGTGATCCAACAGAATGTGAAAATTATCAAGCAATGTCATTAATATCGCACACAAGTTATTTGATTTTGCCGAAAATTTGCTGAAGATAATACAAAAATGGTTGTAGCGGTACATCGACAGACAACGGCCAGAGATTCAAGCTGCATTCAGAATAGGACATGGAATGAGGGATATCATTGCTGATGTCAGATGGATCTTGACTGAAAGCAGAGAATACCAGAAAGATGTTTACCTGTATTTTATTGACTAGGTAAAGACATTCTACTGTGTGGATCGTAACAAACTATGGCTAACACTGTGAAGAATGGGAATTGTGGAATATTTAATTGTGCTCATGTGGGAGCTGTACATAGTAGACCAAGATGCAGCCATTCATTCAAACAGAGCAAAGGAATGCTGTGTGGTTTAAAATCAGGAAAGGTGTGTGTCAGGGCTGTATCTTTTCACCATACTTATTCAATCTGTATGCTGAGCAAATAATCTGAGGAACTGGGCTATATGAAGAAGAATGGGGCATCAAGATTGGAAGAAGACTCATTAGAAACTTGCAATATGCAGATGACACAAACTTGCTTGCTGAAAGTGAAGAGGGCTTGAATTACTGATGAAGATCAAAGACTACAGCCTTCAATATGGATTACAGTATGGATAATCATCACAACTGGACCAATAGCATCATCATGATAAATGAAGAGTGAAGTTGTCAAGGATTTCGTTTTACTTAGATCCACAATCAACAACCACTGAAACAGCTGTCAAGAAATCAATTGACGTATTGCTTTGGGCAAACCTGCCGCAAAAGACCTCTTTAAAGTGTTAAAAAGCAAAGATGTCTCTTTGATGACTAAGGTGCACCTGACCCAAGCCATGGTATTTTCAGTCGTCTCGTATGCTTGGGAAAGCTGGACAATAAACAAGGAAGACCGAAGAAGAATTGATGCTTTGACTTATGGCGTTGGAGAAGAATATTGAATATACCACGGACTGCCAGAAGAATGAACAAATCTATCTTGGAAGAAGTACAGTCAGAATGCTCCTTAGAAGCAAGGATGGTGAAACTTTGTCCCATACACTTTGGACATGTTATCAGGTGGGATCAGTCCCTGAAGAAGGATGTCATGTTTGATAAAGTAGGGGGTCAGTGAAAATGAGGAAGACCCTCAATGAGATGGATTGATCCAGTGGCTGCAACAACAGATTTAAACAGATTTAAACTGTGAGGTTAGCAAGGAGCGAGCAGTGTTTTGTTCTGTTGTACACAGGGTCGCTATGAGTCAGAACCAACTTGAAGGCACCCAACAACAATTTATTAGAGAAGTTTTAGGTTTACAGAAAAATTGTGCAGAAAGTATACAGAGTTCCCATTTGCCCACCCCCTGAACATTGGAGACAAACATTTACTTTTAAAATAGATCTATCTGCAGTAAAAAGAAAGTGAGTCAATGCAAGGAAACGTATTAGTAAATAATTGTGTGAGTTATATGTATACACAACAGAATGCTGAGGGTGGTGAGTCTTGAGTGACTGAAGACCCGGACGCTGCTCTGGTTTAACCATTCTGTTTATTTCCCAAGGCCATTCCTGACCACGGAGTCCCGGGGTGGCGCAAACGGTTAAGTGCTCAACTATTAGCTGAAAGGTTGGTGGTTCAGACCCTCTTAGAGGTGCCTTGAAAACAGTCCTGGTGATCTGCTTCTTAAAGGTCACAGCCTTGAAACGCCTATGGAGCAGTTCTACTCTGTACACATTGGTTCACAATGAGTCAGAATTGACTTGACGGCAACTAACAACAGCAATATTTCTGACTACAGCCTAAAGTCTTGTGCTCTGGCTCTGGGAAGGGCTCTTGCCCATGATTGGGCCAAAGTGTTAATGATACATTATTGTCCTTCCAGGACAACATGGGGATGGCAACAGTAACCTGAGAGACCTCAAAGGGAGGGTGCTACATGGGGGCAGAGCACAAAGCCTGCAATGGGAACTCCTCTCCATGGGAAGGATTTCCTTTAGCTGCGATGAGAGACTGGAGCACACCAACTGTTTTCAAGATGGCGCAGGACCAGACAACATTTCATTCTGTTTTACATGGGGTTGCCATGAGTCAGAACCAATCTGATGACAGCTAACAACAGCAACAACTATCTTTGGAAGCTTTGGGTTTGCCTTTAAAGGCATACCTCGTTTTATTATGCTTCACTTTTTTGCATTTTGCAGATACTGTGTCTTTTACAAATGTTTGTGGTAACCCTGCATTGAGCAAGTCTATCGGCACCGTTTTGCCACCAGCATGTGCTCACTTTGTCTCTGTGTCACATTTTGGTAGTTCTTGCAATATTTCAAACTTTTTCATTATTATTATATCTGTTATGGTGATCTGCGATCACTGATCTTTGATGTTACTATTGTAATTGTTTTGGGGCGTCATGAACCGCACTCATATAAGACAGCAAACTTAACTGATAAATGTTGTGTGTGTTCTGGCTGTTCCACCAACTGACCATTTCCCCGTCTCTCTCCCTCACCTTTGGTCTCCCTACTCTCTGAGACACAACTATATTGAAATTAGGCCAATTAATAACCCTACAATGGCCTCTAACTGTTCAAGTGAAGGGAGGAGTCCCATGTCTCTCACTTTAAATCAAAAGCTAGAAAAGATTAAGCTTAGTGAGGAAGGCGTGTAAAAAACCGAGATAGGTTGAAAGCTAGGCCTCTTGCACCAAATAGTTAGCCAAGTTGTGAACACAAAAGAAAAAGTTCTTGAAGGAAATTAAAATGCTGCTCCATTGAACAAACAAATGATAAGAAAGCAGAATAGCCTTATTGCTGATATGGAGAAAGTTTTTGTGGTCTGGATAGAAGACCAAACCAGCCACAATATTCCCTTAAGCCAAAGCCTAATCCAGAGAAAGGTCCTAGCTCTCTTCAATTCTGTGAAGTCTAAGACAGGCGAGGAAGCTGCGGAAGAAAAGTTTGAAGTTAGCAAAAGTTGCTTCATGAGGTTTAAGGAAAGAAGCTGTCTCCATGACCTAAAAGTACAAGGGGAAGCAGCAAGTGCCGATATAGATGCTACAGCAAGTTATCCGGAAGATCTAGCTGAGATAATTGATGAAGGGGCTACACTAAACAACAGATCTTCAGTGTAGACAAAACAGCCTTATATTGGAAGAAGATGCCATCTAGGACTTTCATAGCTGCAGAGGAGAAGCCAATGCCTGGCTTCGAAGCTTCAAAGGACAGGCTGACTCTCTTGTTAGGGGCTAATGTAGCTGGTGACTTTAAGTTGAAGCCAACGCTCGTTTACCATTCCAAAAATCCTAGGGCCCTTGAGAATTATGCTAAATCCACTCTGCCTGTGCCCTAAAAATGGAACATCAAAGCCTGATGACGGCACATCTGTTTACAATGTGGTTTACTGAGTATTTTAAGTCCATTGTTGAGACTTACTGCTCACAAAAAAAGATTCCTTTCAAAATATTACTGCTCATTGACAATGCACCTGGTCACCCAAGAGCTCTGATGGAGATGTCCAAGGAGATTAATGTTGTTTTCACGTCTTTTAACACAACATCCATTCTGCAGCCCATGGATCAAAGAGTAATTCCAACTTTCAAGTCTTATTATTTAAGAAATACGTTTCATAAGGCTATAGCTGCCATAGACAGTGATTCCTCTGATGGATCTGGGCAAAGTAAATTGAAAACCTTTTGGAAAGGATTCACCATTCTAGATGCCATTAAGAACATTCCTGATTCATGGGAGGAGGTCAAAATACTGACATTAACAGAAGTTTGGAAGTAGTTGATTCCAACCCTCGTGGATGACTTTGAGGAGTTCAAGATTTCAGCAGAGGAAGTAACTGCAGATGTGGTGAAAATAGCAAGAGAACTAGGATTAGAAGTGGAGCCTAAAGATGTGACTGAATGGCTGTAATCTCATCACAAAACTTTAACAGATGAAGAGTTGCATCCTATGGATGAGCAAATAAAGTGGTCTCTTGAGATGAAATCCATTTCTGGCGAAGATGCTGTGAACATTCTTGAAATGATAACAAAGTATTTAGAATATTACATAAGCTTAGTTGATAAAGCAGCTGCAGAGTTTGAGAGGATTGACTCCAATTTTGAAAGAAGTTCTTCTGTGGGTAAAATGCTATCACACAGCATCACATGTTACAGAGAAATTTTTCATGAAAGGAAGAGTCAGTTGATGTGGCAAACTTCATTGTCTTATTTTAAGAAATTGCTACAGCCACCCCAACTTCCAGCAACTACCACTCTGATCAGTCAACAGCCATCGGCATCTAGGTAAGATCCTCCACCAGCAGAAAGGTTACAACTTTGCTGAAGCATCGGTTGATGGTTGGCATTTTTTAGCATGAAAGTATTTTTCAACTAAGGTATGTACATTGTTGTTTTAGACATAATGCTATTGCACACTTAATATATGACCAAACCAAAAACCTGTTGCCTTTGGGTCAATTCTGACTCATAGTGACCCTATAGGACAAGTAGAACTGCCCCATAGTGTTTCCAAGGAACAGCTCCCCTCTAGACTAACTACATGACTTCGGATGAGTCATTCTACCCCTGTGAGCCTTTGTTTCCTCATATGTAAAATGGGCAGTGAGGCCAGGGGCTGCTTGGTCTGCTGCCTCTGGTAGGCTTGGAACAGGCAGGGAGTCCTTAGGGTCTAAATGGTGTGAGCCCTCCCACCCTCCAGCCTTCCTGCAGGGAGTAAGAAGTTTTTCAGGAGATCAGTTTCAAGATGTGGAGTGAGGAGCCACTGGGCTTAAGGCCTTGTCTTGGGTTGGGCTTTCCAGACATAGAGCCTGACAGGGGGATTCTTATGCACTTGGTTTGTTGAGGGAGGGCTCTCTGGAGAGGCCTGTAAGGAAAGCGGGACAGTAGGAGAGGGAGAAGGAGTTGGGCAAAGATGTGGTTTCAGGAAAAGTCTAGTCTCAGCCTGATCCTGAAGGGAGCTCTGGAGTGTGAATTGTATCACAGGGTTTGTCCCACCCAGTGGCAAGGGGCCTTCCTGTTAGAACCTCATGGCAGTCAGTCATTAGTGATGGGCTTCTGGTGGGGTGGGGGAAGGTAACCTCCCAGGCATTTCTGAGTGAGGCAGCTCCCATCAGCCCAAGGCAATCCTCCAGAGAAGGGTGTAAGTGTGTTATGGATTGAATTGTGTTCCTCCAAAATATGTGTTGAATTCCTGGTCCTTGTACCCATGGATGTGATCTTGTTTGGAAATAGGGTTTTTTTGTTGTTCATAGGAGCCCTGGTGGAGCAGTGGTTAAAGAATTTGGCTGCTAACTGAATGGTCAGCAATTTGAACCCATCAGCTGCTCCCAGGGAGAAAAATGTGGCAGTTTGCTTCTGTTAAGATTTACTGCCTTGGAAAACTTATGGGACAGTTCTGCGCAGTCCTATAGGGTTGTTATGATTTGGAATTGATTTGATGGAAGTGGGTTTCATTTGGTTATGCTAATGAGGTCATACCAGTGCAGGGTGTGTCCTAAACCTAATCACTTCTGAGTTATAAAAGACCAGAACAGACACAAAGAAGACATTGGGCAGGGTGAGGGCTGTCGAAGGGGAAGACAGATGCCAAGGAATACCAAGAAATTCCAAGGAACGACAAGGACTGCTGGCAGACTCCAGAAACAAGCAGAGAGACCCACAGAAGGGATCGACAGGGCAGAGATTCTGATTTAGACTTTTTAGCCTCCAGAGCTGTTAGAAAATAAAATTCTGTTCTTTAATGCCACCCACTCGCGGTATTTCTAGTACAGCTGTTGCAGGCCAAGGCTTCCCAGCTAGGGACTAAGCCCTGCCTAGGTTCTTGCCTTGTACTGACCAAGAATGACCAGAAGAGGCTCAGAGTTTCCACACGAACAAAGGTTTATTAGCGACAGAAATAAAGACTCCGTTCGGGGAACAGAGAGGGACCAAGCAATGCTAGCCTCTGTTCCTCCGAACAAAGGCTTATATGGGTTTGGCGAGGGTAATAAAGTAGTGAATATTTAGTAGGTTTCTTTCAAGGAGTGTGTACTTCTCAGAATGGCAGTGCATACTAAATTAGGCTGCCTGTGCATCTGGAATCCAAGATGGAACCCGTAGCAAAGGCTCCTGGGGCTGGGTGGCAGGACTTATTGTGGGGTGTTGTGCCTGCACAGTCCCCCTTTGGGGCCGGTTTGATTCCTGTCACAGGTACTTGCATCAGGCGAAGATCATCTGTCAGTCACCTTGCAGATGTCTGTGCATGCTCCAGGGACCAGATGGGCTGGTCCTTCTGGGAAACATCTTGCAAGGATGTACATTGTTTGTTCTTTTCTTATCACACATTTCAGGACAGGGGTTTTAAGTCATTAGCCAAGCTTGCAGGTGTTGTAGGGTTCCTTGCTAAGGCGCTCAATCCCCTTTTCTTCTCTATCCCACAGCAACACTAGGTAACTAAGAAAAGGTGTGAGCAGCCAACATCTCTGGGTGGGCCACCAACAGCATCTGCTGCAGTACTGTCTTCTTTGGGGGAAATAGCCATTTCCTCCAATGCTGTTGCTTCTCATCTTATGTGCTGGGTACCTGTTGAAGGAATAGACCCAAGAGAGGGCTCAGGAAACTTTGGCCTTTCCTTGTGGAGGGAGCAACAGGGAGTGGCCATCCTGACATGAAGTGGGCTGTGAGCAAAGAGTGGAAGAATGGCTGTTGGCATAGCCGGGGGAGCATGTGGCTGGCAGGATCCGGGGAGCTCAGGTCTTCTGTAGTCCATAAACCAGACAAATGAACATATGATAGAAATGTAATTCCTGAGAATGAGGGCCCCTGTTGGCCCCATGGTGAAATACAGTGGCCATTTGGCCTTGTGGAGGAATAAATCTGCCCAGTGGTCTTTTCTATGCAGAAATGTAGACGCCCCACTGATGCGGCTTCTTCAGGAAGAACTTAAACTCTTAGAGCGGGGATATTTATAGTCTGGTGGGATATTGGGATTCCAAGGTCACCCTAGCCTGGTTAGGCACACCTCATGCCATCGTGACACCCTAGGGCTGCCTGCCACGTGACTGGAATGACCAGAGGCCAGCACTGAGAGGGAGAGGGAGGCAGTGCCTGCCTCTGTTTCCTGGGCTGTGTTAAAGGAAAAAGGGCTGGGCAGTACATGATTGGAGCCCTGGTGGTACAGTGGTTAAGAGCTCAGCTGTTAACCAAAGGGTCAGCAGTTCTAATTCACCAACTGCTCCTTGGAAACCCTATGGGGCATTTCTACTCTGTCCTATAGGGTCACTCTGAGTTGGAATAGACTCTATGGCAACAGGTTTTGTTTTGTATCAGTATATGATTACTAGCATGGGAGTGGGGTTGGGCAGGCCTGGGTGAGAATCCTGGCACTGGAACTGCCTAACTGTGTGGCCTTGAGTATGTTACTTATTTTCTTTGGACTCAGTTTCTTCAACCACAAAATGGGACCGAGAATAGTCCTACCCCTTTGGGCTGTGGTGATGATTCAGTATGCATCTAAAGTGCTTTGCAGGATGCCTGGCATGTGTTTAGTTAGCACTCCATGAAGGTCAGCTATTATTACAGCATAACAATAGTTGAACTCTTAACATTCAGCTGTGTTTTCTTGGGCCAGCTATGTAAGCTGTCTGAGCCTCAGTTTCCTTATGTATAAAATGGGAATAAGCATATACCTACCTTGTAGGTGTGAGGATTGAATGCAACACTCCTGGCAAAGTCCTGTCCTATGGAAGTGCTCAATAAATCATAGTGGTCATTGTGATGGTGGTGATGATGATGACTGTCATGGATGGAATTATATCCTCCCCCCCACCCCCAAATGTGTGTATCAACTTGATTAGGCCTGATTCCAAGTATTCTGTGATTGTAATTTTATGTTAAAGAGAATTAGGGTGGGATTTTAACACCCTTGCCAGGTCACATCCCTGATCCAGTGTGAAGGGAGTTTCCCTGGGCTGTGGCCTGCACCACCTTTTATCTCTTAAGAGACAAAAGGGAAGGGAAGCTATCAGAGAGGAGGGAGTTCATACCACCAAGAAAGCAGCACCAGGAGCAGAGCGCATCCTTTGGGCCTGAGCTTCCTGAGGTGAGATGCTCCCAGACCAAGGGAAGGCTTATGACAAGAACCTTCCTCCAGAGCTGACAGAGACAGAAAGCTTTCCCCTGGTGCCAGAGCCCTGAATTCGGACTTCTAGCCTACTGGACTGTGAGAGAATAAACTCTTTGTTAAAGCCATCCACTTGTGGTATTTCTGTTATAGCAACACTAGATGACTAAGACAATGATGATGATGCTGAAATAGATTATAATAATATGGAGTTAAGCCCCTCCTTATGTAGGGCCTGATCTAACCTTCTTTCTGCCCCACAGACCATCTTGGTGACCCTCTGTATGAGTTACCTATTGCTGCATAACAAATTACCCCAAAACTCAGTTGCTTAAAACAACAATAATTAGTTAATATCTTCTGTGGGTCATTCAGACAGGGCATGATGAGATGGTGTGTCTTGGCTTCACGATGTCCAAGGCTTCAGCTGGAAGACTTGAAGACTGGAGGCTGGAATCTGAAGAATTCTGCTCACATGTCTTGTGGTTGATGTTGGCTGTCTGCAGGGTTCCTGGTTGAGACTGTCAGCCAGTATGGTCTCTCCATGTGGCCTGGGCTTCCTCACAACATGGCACCTGGACTCCAAAGGAAAACATTTCAAAAGAGGCAGACAGCCAGGTGAAAGCCATATTGCTTTTTTATGATCTAGCCTAGGAAGGCATATGACATCATTTCTGCTGCATTCTATTGGTTGAGACAGTTACAATTATTTGCCCAAATTCAAGGGGAGAAACTGTATACTCCACCCCTTGATGGAGACATGACAACATCACGTTGTATGAAGAGCATGAGAGATGGGATGTAGGTTTATGTGGCCATTTTTGGAAAAGGTAATCTGTCACATACCCCATTTTCCAGTGTCTTGCCCCTGAAACATTAATTCCAAGGAGACATACCCCAGCCCAGCAGCCCTGGACAACAGGAGGGAAGTGGCAGCAGGACCTTTGCTCTGGGGGTGGGAGTTGTAGCTGAGACATAAGATTGGGCCCCAGATTCTAGTTTGCAGGTGCTAGGATGGTAGAGGGGCAGGAATTACCTGAGATGAAGTGTCCTCCTTCAGCCCATATGAGCAGAAGATGTTTCTATTGCAATGGTTGACCTAGATTGCTATCAGTAAGTCCCAGGGAGCATTTTGTTCATGGAACATTGCCCAGAAACTGTGAGTTGCAAGTTCCAGAAGCCCTTGGCTAGAATTTCTGTCATCCTACCGCTGCCCTTCCCCTCAACCTACCCATTTCCTCTTATGGCTCAAGTAACCACTAAGTCCTATAGGTTTGACCTTCTCAGTGACATCCACATGCTTACTCTTCACTGTTCCAATGGTTATGGCCTCAGGCCATTGTCACTTTTCCTCCAGCAGCCTCCCTGCTCCAAGAGTGTGTCCCCCTCCCATTCATTCCCTCTTTGCCACGGCAGTCTTCCTGAAGCTTAGCACCAATATGCCACTTGCCCCAGCCATTTGCTCATGTTGCACTCTTTGTCTAGAACACTGTTCTTCCAGTCTTTACCTGGCTCACTCCTAATTATTCTTCAGGTCTCAGATATCACACTCTGATCCTCACGTGCTCCCTGTGTGCTCCCTGGTGACCAGGCATCCTCTAATGCTGCATCTATCACGTTCTATTAATGAGCACCTACCATGAATAGGGTTGCTATGAGTCAGAATCGAATCGACGGCACTGGGTTTGGTATTGGTTTTTACCACTTACCCAGCACTGGGCTAAGTGCTTCACATGCTACTCACCTCCTTCAATCACTCTCTATCCTCTTACTCTGCTTTATTTTCTTCCCAGTGGTTGCCACTTTCTGAAGTTATATCATCTAGGTATTGGGGTACTTATTTATTGTGTTTTCTCTGTCAGATTGTAAGTTCCATGAGGGCAGGGGTATGTCTACCTTGTTTATCCCTGATTCCTCACTCAGCTCATAGAAGGTCCTCAGTAATTATCTGCTGAATGAAGGAATAGCCCTGGCATTTGGAGTGCTTGGTCAGAGTAAAGACGGATAAAGCTCTCCCTGGCTCACTGACTCCCCTGGGCTGGGAAACTATGGATAAGGAAAGAAAAAAGTCTATGTCTATTGCTTCCCAGATGTGCCAAAACCCATGTTCCCCCTAAAGGGAACAGCTGTTTGATGCTTTCAGGTCATAAACCATCCCTCAGCACTGAACAATTCTCTTTACCTTACTGGCTGCTCCTCCATCTCACCTGAGCCTCTCCATGACCCCAGGAGGTGGGAAGGATGGTGGTATGCTTCCAGTTTTATAGTTGAGGAAATTGAAGCTCAGAGATGTTAAGAGGCTAGCCTAGCTTATGATGGCAGAGATGGGAACCAGGGCCCCTGACTTCTTGTTGAAAACTCTTTCTCCTGCACTCTACCACCTCCTGGGCTACAGAAATCATAAAATCCCAGAATGTGAGAATTGGTTGGACTCTTAGAGATTGTATTGCTCAATCCCTCATTGCACATGGTGGGAAAACTGAGACCCAGGAAGGGGAAAGTAGCCGCCCAACCTCCCATGACTAGCAAGTGATGGAGCACAGGCTAGGACCCAGATATCTTGGCTGGAAGCCAGGTTCTGGAGGCGACGGGTTTACCACCAGCAATTAGTCCTCTGGTGTGGCCAATCTGGGACCTAGAATGAAAGAGTTAATTGTCACAGCTTGAAGGTTATTTTCACAGACAACTGTTATGATATGTTCTTGGCCAAAACACTTTCCAAAAAACCCTGGCCGGCCGAGCATACAGACATCTGTCATTGGCTATAACGAGGAGGTTGTAGGACTCGCTGATGAGGCATCCCACTTAGAAACGACTCAAACAGCCAGGGAGGAAAAAACAAATGAGCCTGGTGCTGGGGCAGAGCATTAAAATGAAGGAACTTGGAAACCCAAGACATAGCTGCAACCAGATACCATTTCAGCACTCTGGACACTTCCACGGAGGGTAGTTCCTTATCCCCAGGAACCAGGGATCCTGAGAACTTTATAGTTAGAAGCCTGACCTCAAGGGGGTGGGTCATAGTTTTTCTATGGAGAGTCACTGATTTACTGAAAAGAGAATCAAAGTGTTCACAGAAGCAAGATATGACTTAATTTTGTTGCTGCTTGTGTTTTCAGAAACCAAACAGTTTTAAGATTAAAAAGGGGAAGCATAATAACACTTGGATAGATGAAATGATTATTTTGGAATATGTTTGAGCAATGATAAGTCACCCCCTCCCACATTTGAGCCAGTAGAGGAAGGAGAAGATGGAAGGAGGAGGGGTAAAAATCAAAGGAGGGGAAAAAAATAGAGCCACAGAGAAGAAGAGATAGAAGCACACAGAAGGAAATGAAGCAGAAATATACAAAGCAGTGGGATGACAGCTTGGAATAAAAGGATGGAGGGAGGGAGGTTCAGTAAGTTCTAGGGTTTTATTACATTTCTCAGCCTCTCCCTGACGTTCATGTGGACCCCAGGCTCCCTCGTAGGATTCCCTCTTATTGCTGTCCTTTTGAATGTAATTAGTAGATTAACCACTTTTTGAAATGCTTCGACTGCACATTATGCTTAAAGCTTCAGAAACCCTACTTTGATTAGAACCATTGTAACAGTCTCTTAAAATGATGTCTTCTCCAGTGCTGCCATCATCAAAGATTTCAATGGGGACTGTCTTAGGTATCTAGTGCTGCTGTAACAGAAATACCACAAGCAGATGGCTTTAACAAACAAATTTATTCTCTCACAGCCTAGGAGGTTAGAAGTCCAAATTCAGAGCTCCAGGGGAAGGAGCTTCTCAATGCAAGGACCCCAGGGTCCCCTGGACTCGCTTCACTCCTGGCTGTTCTTGCTTGGTGGTAATGAGGTCTTTCTCCTCTCTGCTTGCTTCTCTGTTTTATATCTCAGAAGTGATTGACTCAAGATATAATATAATCCTATAGATTGTGTCCTGCCTCATTAACATGAATGCTTCTAATCCTGCCTCATTCACAGCATAGAGATTAGGATTAACAATACGTAGGTAATTACATTTCAACCCTGGTGATGTAGTAGTTAAGTGCTATGGCTGCTAACCAAAAGGTTGGCAGTTTGAATCCACCAGGCACTTCTTGGAAACTATATGGGGCAGTTCTACTCTGTCCTACAGGGTTTCTGTAAGTCAGAATTGACTTGATGGCAACGGGTTTGGTTTTTGGTTTTAGGTAATTACATCAGATTACAAAATGGAGGGCCACCACAAAATACTGGGAATCATGGCCTAGCTAAGTTGATACATTTTGGGGGGACACAATTCAGTTCATAACAGGGACCAAAAAGACTTAGGATGTGTGGTAGAGTTAGCCTGAATCTATGAGCCTTCATTTCTGATGATTAGAAGTTGACCCAAGGAAGATTGATGTCTAGGAGCTACTGTTGATGATGGCAGGAGGAGAGAAACGGCCATCTGGTATAGGGGCAAACAGTCCAATGTGTCTCAATGGCCCTAGAGATCAGCACAGCGCTATGGTGAATGCTCATGGTAATGGTCCCAATACATCAAGATTATGGATTAAATAGTTTTTGACAGTCTCAGTTTAAGAAGTTGCAAAGGTATAAAACATACTCTAGAAACATTTTCATCAGCATAATTAAAATAAAAAAGTTTAAAGGTGCAAGTTTCTGTTATCTGGAGAATTCACTCATGTGTAAATACCTCACTGTCCACTTATGCTGGACAATGAAGTATGTACTCTTAGGTAAGATGGCTCATGCTGTTATAATGAATTTATAGCTAATTAATCTGAGCTATAAAATATGATAATAATGCAATGTAATATGAAAAGGAATTAATATTCTGAGTTTCGAGCACACGCCTGGTATAGTGCCAGGGGCTTTACATGCTGTGATAGACTGGGTTAGTGTTTGGCAAATATTCACTCCTCTCTCCCTTTGAGGCAGTTCATTTTCCCCACCCCATTACATTGGGCTCAGTCATGTGATTTGGTTTGGCTAATAGAATGTGGGTGGAAGTGACAATGGTCCAGTTCCAAGCCACGGTCTGAAGAGACATTGTGTTTTTTCATTTGTCCCATTGAGCTCTGGAAACCCTGGTGTGCAGTGGTTGAGAGTTCGTCTGCTAACCAAAAGGTCAGCAGTTCGAATCCACCAGGCGCTCCTTGGAAACCCTGTGGGGCAGTTCTACTCTGTTCTATAGGGTTGCTATGAGTCGGAATTGACTCCACAGCAAAGGGGTTGTTTGTTTTGTTTTGTTTTTTTCTTTGTGCTCCAGTGGCTTTCCCATGAGAAGAGCAGGCCCCTTCCACTTGGGTCCCAGCACAAACACTTATAGAGTAGACCTGAGCCTAACCTGCAGCTTGTAGCGGGGCCACCCAGCTGAACCCAGCCTAGATCACCAAAGTTCAGTCTCCTGCAGAACTGTGAGTTTGAAAATAAATGTTGATGTAAGCTGCTGAAATCTGGGCTTGTTTGTTTTGTAGCATTGTTTGTCAATAGCTAACTAATACAACATGCATTGTCTCATTTAGTCCTTGAAACAGTTTTACGAAGTAGGTACATGATTGTTCTCTTTTTACAGGAAATTGAGGCCTAAAGAGATGAAGTGTCTAACTCAGGGCCACAGAGTGAGTTAATTAGTGGTGGACCTGCATTTAGCTCATCCTCATTTGAGAAGGTAAGGAAAATGCTACTGGGCCCTTCCCAGCTAGTCCCTGCTTGCCTAACCCACTCACCAATCCTTCGATCCTTTGACTGGCTCAGATATTCAGGAGGGGTGGTGGGCGTGCTGGAGAAGCTGCAGGGAGAGCATCTGAGGCTCCTTACAAAGAGCCAGCGGGGGCTCCCCCCCACCCATGGTTCCTGGAAAAGGTCACGTTGGCAATACAGCCCACAGAACAATGACATTTCAAGGATCAAAGAAAAGGTTAAAATATTCCTATAAATCTATTCCTGGGACTTTTAAGTATTTCCAATGTAAAGGGAAAATGTCATTTCTTTTTGCCTCCAGAGTGGCAGCGAGTGGGCTGCTGGTAATGGGGCTGCTCACATTTTTTTCTGGTGAGGATGAGCAGGAAGGAGAAAAGACTTGCTCAGCATCCTTCCACACGCACATGGAGGTGCAGTCTACCCCAAACCTCATTTATTAATGGAAATGGAATCCCAGCTGACCCCCAGAAGAGCTTCCCCCAGGGGTCAGATGGACACTGCCAAATCCCAGTGCTTGCCTGCTTCCCTCTCCAGAGCAGCTTGTGAGCCAGGGCCATAAAGGAGACCTCCAGGCTTCCACGGCTAGGATGTGGGTGAGGCCAGGCAGGGGCAGAGGAGACCAGGTGACCTGGCAGATCACCTCCCTGAGCTTTCATTCCTTTTTTCAGCTTCCTTGTGCATTCACTTGGATGTATCTCATGTCCCCAAACCCAGTGAACTCAGACTGACTCACCATCTTCTCCTCTTGGATTCCATGGCTTAGTGAGTAGACCCACCCCCTCAACCATCCATTCAGCAAACATGTACTGAGTACCCTGAATCACAGGTATTATCCTAGGCACTAGGACACCAACAAGGAAGAGGGACAGCTCCTGCCCTCAGGCAGATTGTAGACTTTTGGAGGACACAAACCCAGAAAGAACAAAGACCCTGCCACGGGTAGAGGATGAATACATTTGTAAGTCAAGTGCTGAAGAAATACAGGGAAGGGAGGAGTCGGGGAAGGCTTCCCAGTGGAGTCATTACTTGAACAAAGGCCAGTCCACAAAGGACCCTGTGGGCAGAGGCGATGGTGTAGGCAAAGGCCTGGAGTTTGAGGAGGCCTGGCATTTGGGGGACATGGGAGAACACTGTGTACCACAGGGGAGCAGGTGTGTTCCTAGTGGCATCAAGAACCCCTTTTCCTCTGGGGACCAGGCTGCCTGTGTGGCGAGCTGTGCCCCACACAGTCTGTGAGAAGACTGAATTAGTCATAGTCTTCAAGCCCTCGCTTGCCTCCCACTTGCCATCAGTCACCAAGCTCTGACTCATCTGTCTCCTGAATATCTTGCCTCGCTGTCCCTCTCTGGCCCTGCCCATGGTCATCCCAGCCCAGGGCCTCAGCACCTCCAATGGAGTGTGCCGCAGCCTCGGAGTGGGTCTCCCCGTGCAGTCAGAATGGACCTTCAGAACTACCAGCCTTGTCATTTCACAACCTTGTTGAGATCCCTTTGATGGCTCCCTGGTACCCACAGAATAAGGTTTAGGTTCCCAAGCATTGTGCCCCCAGCCCTTCACATTCAGAATCCCCCTCTGCAGCGTTGTCAGGGCCCCGGTTCAGCCCACTCCAGCCCCTTGGGGCCACCAGCTGCAGTAACTCACCGAGCCCATTCCTGCCTTTGCATGTGCCATTTCCCCCACCTCCAATTCTCTTCCCTTGTGCTTATCTGCCTAGTGAAGTCTTGCTTGGTTTTCAAGACCCAAATTGTACAATAGTAAAATAATAAGAACTACCATTTATTGGGAGTCTCTGGGTGGTGCAAATGGTTAACCAGCTCTGCTGCTAACTCACAGGTTGGTGATTTAAATCCACCCGGAGGTGCCCCAGAAGAAAGGCCTGGCGATCTACTTCCAAAAAACCAGCCGTTGAAAACCTTATGGAGCACAGTTCACCTCTGACATACATGGGGTCTCTATGAGTCCAAGCTGACTCAAGGCAACTGGAAAAAACTATTTATTAACCAGCCCTTCCAGTCCCTTGAGATCTTATCATGCTGCTTTATTTTCATAATAGTTATCAATATCTCAAATAATATTTTTTTCATTGGTTTACAGATAGTCACCGACTTAATATTGGAGTTATGACCAGCCACACTTACATCCATCCATTTTTTTAGGGGGGGGCCGATACATCTTATGGTTAGTAATATGTACTATGTACAATGTTGCAGTACGTACCTTGCTGATATTATCATTCTGATGCCAACCACTAAAGACAAATAAAGATCAGATTTATAAAGTTGCTGCTAATGAAAGGCAATAATAATGAAAACTAAAAAAATAAAGTATTCCACTTAACTTTAGAACTGACTTATGAAAGAGTCGTTAGAATGAAATCCCATCGTAAGTCAGGGACTGTCTGTATTGTCTGTCATCCATCTCTGCCATTAGAGTGGACGCTCCATGAGGGCAGTGACTAGGCTTTCCCCACTACCTTATCCTCAGTATCCAGAGCCATGGCTGGCACCAAGTAGGAGCTCAAAAGAGTTTGTAGAATAGATGAAGAATGATCCCTTGCAGCAACCCCGTGAGGTGTTCTCTATTCTTATCCCCATTTTACAGATGGAAACTGAGGCTTCAACAACACAGCTTTGGAAGATAGCTCACTGTCTACTCCTAAGAGCCCCTCAAGGGCAAGGGTCACATATTATTACCATAAGGATCCCCTAGATTCCCAGGAAGGACTCTGAAAGTAGGTAGTGGATGGCTTCTGTCTGCAGTGGGGAGCTGGGTGGTAAGAAAAAAGGGGTGGCTGGGGCAGCTTTGGTGAAAGAAGCCCAGCTAGCTGAAGCTTGGCTTCCCTGAGACTACTTCTACATAGAAACGAAATGCAGTGATAGTTCCCACTCATTCTTAATTGGCACCAAATTATGTGGATCAGGCTGGCTGTGCAGGCCCAGCTTGGCTCTGCGGGGGCCGAGGCAGCAGCTGGTGTCAATAAAAGAACTTACGTCAAAGGTGGTGGAAGTCAGCCTTGTGAAGCAGCTTGGGGTTGTGGAGGGAGCACTAGGCTGGGAGTCCAGAGACCCGGGTGGGGTTTGGTCTCAGTTCTGCCTTAGTCTGGGGCACTGACAGGAATTCAGGCTTCGGGATCAGGGACACCCAGCTGTGTGGCACTAGCCAGGCCGTTCCTGTCTCTGAGCCTCAGTTGTCTCATCTCTAAAATGGGGATGGTCTTCATCCCCACCTTCTGGGGTTGTAGGGAGGTAAATGCTGCTTCTTCCTTGTGGGTACCACATCTGTGTTCTCTGCTGCAACACAGGGCGAAAGGATGTGGCTTGTTAGGGGGACTTGCAGACCTGGATGGGAGGCTGGGCAAGGTCAAGTCTTGTCCTGGTTTTTATCCTGTCTCTTCTTGGGGGACTCCAAGCTCTCCTCCTTGCCCAACCTGCCGATGCTCAGAGCACAGTCCTTGCCAGAGCCTTTGTACTCTGTAACCTCTAGAGGGAGGGTCTGAGGGCAGGACCACTTCACCAGCCCTACGAGGGTCAGTGGTGCAGGGTAAGGGGCACATCTGCAGAAGCCAGACTAGAGTGCAAGTCCTCTAACCTATTGTGCAATCTTGGGTTGCCCACTTCCCTGTGACTCAGTTTCTCCATGTGTGAAAAAAGGGTGCTATACTGACGGCAGGAGAAAGATTGGGGGATCTGTTCCAGTAAAAAAAAAAAAAAAAAAAAAAACAACCCATGGAGCAGTTTCTACTCTGTCACTTGGGTCGACTCGATGACATCTAACAACAATAACTAGACTTGATCTCCATGGGCCATCTGGCTTTGGTTTTAAGTTAATTCTTTATTTTTTTTCCACATTAAGCTTCCAGTTCTGCAAATGAGCCTCTGGGAGGGACAGAGTTTGAATAAAGGAATTCTCACGGAGGAGTGCCTGACCTATAGCCAGCCTGCTGGGTTCAAATCCCTGTCCCGCCACTTACCTGCTATGTGACTTTTGGCCAATCACCTCACCTCTCTCAGTCTCATTTATAAAATTAGAATGATGATGATAATAACAGCCACTTCATAGAGTGTTAACAAAGATTAAATGAAATCGTATACCTAAGGCATCTAGACCTAGACTGTCCAATATGGCAACCTCTTGGCGCACGTGGCTATTGAACACTTGACATGTGACCAATGCAAATTGAGATGCTCTGTAAGAGAAAAATCCCATTGCCTGTTGCTGTTGAGTTGATTCTGACTCATAGCAACCCTACAG